>NW_027671991.1:0-1284047 GCF_964165515.1 Mesoplodon bidens
CAGTTATACAGAGGAAAACACTACCAAGGCACTTGCTCCAGTGGTAAACAATTCTGAAATTGGTCAGAGGTGGGGAATCATCTCCCATACAGCCAGCAGCCCCGCCCGCCCTCGCCAGGAGCAACCTCATTGCAAAGCTGGGAGACCGTGCCGAGGCCTTTGTGAGTAAACGTGAGCTGAGCCCCAGGCCAGATGCTGCTGAACTGTTCCCACCCTTCCCAGGTGAATCACCTGAATATGTACAAGGGCTTGAAAGCCTAGAGGAAGGGCCGTGGAGCCACACCAGCGACAGCACGCAGGCCAACTTGGTGCCTGCAGGTCAGCCAGGATGGTACTGGCCACGGGCGCTCTTTTGGAAGTTTTCTATTGCCCTGCCTGAGATACCCCTCCTGTCCCGGCCCCCACTCCGTTTTTTCCTTCCTCACCTCAGCCCGGAGAGATATTCCAGTGGAAGTTATGGGTGACACATCCTCTTCTTTACAGGTGGCAGCCTGGCAACTCCTGCCGAAAGTCCAGCAGAGCCCCACTCACACCGGGCCACCCACAAAGCCGTGGACCCTCACACCCTCCCACCAGCACAGCCCCGAGACTGCTGACGGGGCAGAGAATATGGAGTAAGGCACAGCTGCAGGGGCTATTGCTGCCTGGAGTGCTGTTTATATTGACCTCAACCCAGGCACACCTGGGGAGGGCTTGCCGGCAGGGTCAGGCTGCCCAGGTCAGCTAATCCTCAGCCCTCAGGGAATCACATTGCAGAAAATGGACCTCGCTAAGACAGAATATTCGCCAAGGAGAAAAAGGAAACAATGCCATTTGCAGCACCGTAGATGAGTCTCGAGGTAATCACGTGACTTGGAGTAAGTCAGAAAGTGAAAGACACATATCATATCATATCACTTATAGGTGTTACCTATAAATTGCTACCAGGGCAGATATTTCCACGGAGAAGGGCAATCACAGATTCATTAAACAAACTTAGGGTTCACCAAAGGAAAGGTGTGAGGATTGAATTCATTACGATATTGGGGTTAACAGACATATACAAACACAGTAGACGTATATAATCACCAAAGACCTACGGAGTACCAAGAGAAGACTACTCAACATTCTGTCATAACGTACATGGGAAAAGGATCCCAGGAAGAACAGACATATGTATATGTGTAAAAGAACCACCTCTTGCACACCTACAACAAGCTAAACGTTGTACTCAAACTTGCTGTAATAAAAAATAAAAAATTAAATTAAAAACACGAACAAGAAGTAGTGAGACAAACTTGAGGGGCTTTCTCCTGGCACATTCCGTTCTACATTCCAATCTCGAACACGACTTCCATTGAGGCTCTGCTGCCCTAGTAACCAGATTTGGTAAGGGAGAACTGCTGCCACCTTGTGGCCGTTTCACACAACTGCAGGTTTAATGCCAGCGCTAATGGTCAGTGGATATTCCAAATCATTACAGGCCTGTAAATGACACCTGCCCTGAAAACAAATCCTGGGGTCATATATCGACCAAAAAATTCAAAAGACGTCCATATTTCAAAACGACAGTTTCAAGAGGCATATTTCACGCACATTAGTGTTCTGCTTCTTTTGCTTTCTTTCTTTCTTTGTTAAAAAAAACGGGAATGGAAAAAGGCAACCCTCAGAATGGGCGAAAACGTTCACAAACGAATCAATGGACAAAGGTTTAATCTCCAATATATATAAACAGCGCATGCAGCTTAATATTAATAAAACAAACAACCCAATACAAAAATGGGCAGAAGATCTAAAGAGACGTTTCTTCAAAGAAGACACAGAGATGGCCAAGACGCACATGAAAAGCTGCTCAACATCACTAATTATTAGAGAAATGCAAATCAAAACTACAATGAGGTAAGACCTCACACCTGTTAGAATCGGCATCATCAGATAATCTACAAACAACAAATTCTGGGGAGGGTGTGGACAAAAGGAACCCTCTTCCGCTATTGGTGGGAATGTAAATTGATACAGTCACTATGGAGAACAGTGTGGAGGTTCCTTTAAAAAACTAAAAAGAGAATTACCATAGGATCCAGCAATCCCACTTCTGGGCATATACCCAGAGAAAACCATAAATCACAGAGACACATTCACCACAATGTTCATTGCAGCACTATTTACAATAGCCAGGTTATGGAAGCAACATAAATGCCCACAGACAGACGAATGGATAAAGATGTGGTACATATATAAAATGGAATATTACTCAGCCATAAAAAGGAATGAAACTGGGTCATTTGTAGAGAAGTTGATGGATCTAGAGACTGTCATACAGAGTGAAGTAAGCCAGAAAGAGAAAAACAAATATTGTATATTAATGCCTATATGTGGAACCTAGAAAAATGGTAGAGATGAACTGGTTTGCAGGGCAGAAATAGAGACACAGAGGTAGAGAACAAACGTATGGACACAAAGTGGGGGAAGCCATGTGGTGGTGGTGGTGGGATGACTTGGGAGATTAGGATTGACCTGTATACATGTCTATGCATAAAATAGATAACTAATAATAACCTACTGTATAAAAAAATAACTAAAATTAAATTTCAAAATTTTAAAAAATAAAATGTAAAAATAAAACAGAAAAAAAGTTCTTCCATTCACACTGATGTATTTATACGAATGAATTATTTCCATGCTTATATCTATAAATACATAAATGAGGAATAAAATCTAACTTGAACCAAAAAAGAAAAAAAAAAACTGAACCTAACAGGTATACAGAGGAAAACACTACCAAGGCACTTGCTCCAGTGGTAAACAATTCTGAAATTGGTCAGAGGTGGGGAATCATCTCCCATACAGCCAGCAGCCCCGCCCGCCCTCGCCAGGAGCATCCTCATTGCAAAGCTGGGAGACCGTGCCGAGGCCTCTGTGAGTAAACGTGAGCTGAGCCCCAGGCCAGATGCTGCTGAACTGTTCCCACCCTTCCCAGGTGAAACACCTGAATATGTACAAGGGCTTGAAAGCCTAGAGGAAGGGCCGTGGAGCCACACCAGCGACAGCACGCAGGCCAACTTGGTGCCTGCAGGTCAGCCAGGATGGTACTGCCACGGGCGCTCTTCTGGAAGCTTTCTATTGCCCTGCCTGAGATACCCCTCCTGTCCCGGCCCCCACTCCTTTTTTTCCTTCCTCACCTCAGCCCGGAGAGATATTCCAGTGGAAGTTATGTGTGACACATCCTCTTCTTTACAGGTGGCAGCCTGGCAACTCCTGCCGAAAGTCCAGCAGAGCCCCACTCACACCGGGCCACCCACAAAGCCGTGGACCCTCACACCCTCCCACCAGCACAGCCCCGAGACTGCTGACGGGGCAGAGAATATGGAGTAAGGCACAGCTGCAGGGGCTATTGCTGCCTGGAGTGCTGTTTATATTGACCTCAACCCAGGCACACCTGGGGAGGGCTTGCCGGCAGGGTCAGGCTGCCCAGGTCAGCTAATCCTCAGCCCTCAGGGAATCACATTGCAGAAAATGGACCTCGCTAAGACAGAATGTTCGCCAAGGAGAAAAAGGACACAATGCCATTTGCAGCACCGTAGATGAGTCTCGAGGTAATCACGTGACTTGGAGTAAGTCAGAAAGTGAAAGACACATATCATATCATATCACTTATAGGTGTTACCTATAAATTGATACCAGGGCAGATATTTCCACGGAGAAGGGCAATCACAGATTCATTAAACAAACTTAGGGTTCACCAAAGGAAAGGTGTGAGGATTGAATTCATTACGATATTGGGGTTAACAGACAGATACAAACGCAGTAGACGTATATAATCACCAAAGACCTACGGAGTACCAAGAGAAGACTACTCAACATTCTGTCATAACGTACATGGGAAAAGGATCCCAGGAAGAACAGACATATGTATATGTGTAAAAGAACCACCTCTTGCACACCTACAACAAGCTAAACGTTGTACTCAAACTTGCTGTAATAAAAAATAAAAAATTAAATTAAAAACACGAACAAGAAGTAGTGAGACAAACTTGAGGGGCTTTCTCCTGGCACATTCCGTTCTACATTCCAATCTCGAACACGACTTCCATTGAGGCTCTGCTGCCCTAGTAACCAGATTTGGTAAGGGAGAACTGCTGCCACCTTGTGGCCGTTTCACACAACTGCAGGTTTAATGCCAGCGCTAATGGTCAGTGGATATTCCAAATCATTACAGGCCTGTAAATGACACCTGCCCTGAAAACAAATCCTGGGGTCATATATCGACCAAAAAATTCAAAAGATGTCCATATATCAAAACGACAGTTTCAAGAGGCATATTTCACGCACATTAGTGTTCTGCTTCTTTTGATTTCTTTCTTTCTTTGTTAAAAAAAACGGGAATGGAAAAAGGCAACCCTCAGAATGGGCGAAAACGTTCACAAACGAATCAATGGACAAAGGTTTAATCTCCAATATATATAAACAGCGCATGCAGCTTAATATTAATAAAACAAACAACCCAATACAAAAATGGGCAGAAGATCTAAAGAGACGTTTCTTCAAAGAAGACACAGAGATGGCCAAGACGCACATGAAAAGCTGCTCAACATCACTAATTATTAGAGAAATGCAAATCAAAACTACAATGAGGTAAGACCTCACACCTGTTAGAATCGGCATCATCAGATAATCTAGAAACAACAAATTCTGGGGAGGGTGTGGACAAAAGGAACCCTCTTCCGCTATTGGTGGGAATGTAAATTGATACAGTCCCTATGGAGAACAGTATGGAGGTTCCTTTAAAAAACTAAAAAGAGAATTACCATAGGATCCAGCAATCCCACTTCTGGGCATATACCCAGAGAAAACCATAAATCACAGAGACACATTCACCACAATGTTCATTGCAGCACTATTTACAATAGCCAGGTTATGGAAGCAACCTAAATGCCCACAGACAGACGAATGGATAAAGATGTGGTACATATATAAAATGGAATATTACTCAGCCATAAAAAGGAATGAAACTGGGTCATTTGTAGAGAAGTTGATGGATCTAGAGACTGTCATACAGAGTGAAGTAAGCCAGAAAGAGAAAAACAAATATTGTATATTAATGCCTATATGTGGAACCTAGAAAAATGGTAGAGATGAACTGGTTTGCAGGGCAGAAATAGAGACACAGAGGTAGAGAACAAACGTATGGACACAAAGTGGGGGAAGCCATGGGGTGGTGGTGGTGGGATGACTTGGGAGATTAGGATTGACCTGTATACATGTCTATGCATAAAATAGATAACTAATAATAACCTATTGTATAAAAAATAACTAAAATTAAATTTCAAAATTTTAAAAAATAAAATGTAAAAATAAAACAGAAAAAATGTTCTTCCATTCACACTGATGTATTTATACGAATGAATTATTTCCATGCTTATATCTATAAATACATAAATGAGGAATAAAATCTAACTTGAACCAAAAAAGAAAAAAAAAAAAACTGAACCTAACAGTTATACAGAGGAAAACACTACCAAGGCACTTGCTCCAGTGGTAAACAATTCTGAAATTGGTCAGAGGTGGGGAATCATCTCCCATACAGCCAGCAGCCCCGCCCGCCCTCGCCAGGAGCAACCTCATTGCAAAGCTGGGAGACCGTGCCGAGGACTTTGTGAGTAAACATGAGCTGAGCCCCAGGCCAGATGCTGCTGAACTGTTCCCACCCTTCCCAGGTGAATCACCTGAATATGTACAAGGGCTTGAAAGCCTAGAGGAAGGGCCGTGGAGCCACACCAGCGACAGCACGCAGGCCAACTTGGTGCCTGCAGGTCAGCCAGGATGGTACTGGCCACGGGCGCTCTTCTGGAAGTTTTCTATTGCCATGCCTGAGATACCCCTCCTGTCCCGGCCCCCACTCCGTTTTTTCCTTCCTCACCTCAGCCCGGAGAGATATTCCAGTGGAAGTTATGGGTGACACATCCTCTTCTTTACAGGTGGCAGCCTGGCAACTCCTGCCGAAAGTCCAGCAGAGCCCCACTCACACCGGGCCACCCACAAAGCCGTGGACCCTCACACCCTCCCACCAGCACAGCCCCGAGACTGCTGACGGGGCAGAGAATATGGAGTAAGGCACAGCTGCAGGGGCTATTGCTGCCTGGAGTGCTGTTTATATTGACCTCAACCCAGGCACACCTGGGGAGGGCTTGCCGGCAGGGTCAGGCTGCCCAGGTCAGCTAATCCTCAGCCCTCAGGGAATCACATTGCAGAAAATGGACCTCGCTAAGACAGAATATTCGCCAAGGAGAAAAAGGACACAATGCCATTTGCAGCACCGTAGATGAGTCTCGAGGTAATCACGTGACTTGGAGTAAGTCAGAAAGTGAAAGACACATATCATATCATATCACTTATAGGTGTTACCTATAAATTGCTACCAGGGCAGATATTTCCACGGAGAAGGGCAATCACAGATTCATTAAACAAACTTAGGGTTCACCAAAGGAAAGGTGTGAGGATTGAATTCATTACGATATTGGGGTTAACAGACATATACAAACACAGTAGACGTATATAATCACCAAAGACCTACGGAGTACCAAGAGAAGACTACTCAACATTCTGTCATAACGTACATGGGAAAAGGATCCCAGGAAGAACAGACATATGTATATGTGTAAAAGAACCACCTCTTGCACACCTACAACAAGCTAAACGTTGTACTCAAACTTGCTGTAATAAAAAATAAAAAATTAAATTAAAAACACGAACAAGAAGTAGTGAGACAAACTTGAGGGGCTTTCTCCTGGCACATTCCGTTCTACATTCCAATCTCGAACACGACTTCCATTGAGGCTCTGCTGCCCTAGTAACCAGATTTGGTAAGGGAGAACTGCTGCCACCTTGTGGCCGTTTCACACAACTGCAGGTTTAATGCCAGCGCTAATGGTCAGTGGATATTCCAAATCATTACAGGCCTGTAAATGACACCTGCCCTGAAAACAAATCCTGGGGTCATATATCGACCAAAAAATTCAAAAGACGTCCATATTTCAAAACGACAGTTTCAAGAGGCATATTTCACGCACATTAGTGTTCTGCTTCTTTTGCTTTCTTTCTTTCTTTGTTAAAAAAAACGGGAATGGAAAAAGGCAACCCTCAGAATGGGCGAAAACGTTCACAAACGAATCAATGGACAAAGGTTTAATCTCCAATATATATAAACAGCGCATGCAGCTTAATATTAATAAAACAAACAACCCAATACAAAAATGGGCAGAAGATCTAAAGAGACGTTTCTTCAAAGAAGACACAGAGATGGCCAAGACGCACATGAAAAGCTGCTCAACATCACTAATTATTAGAGAAATGCAAATCAAAACTACAATGAGGTAAGACCTCACACCTGTTAGAATCGGCATCATCAGATAATCTACAAACAACAAATTCTGGGGAGGGTGTGGACAAAAGGAACCCTCTTCCGCTATTGGTGGGAATGTAAATTGATACAGTCACTATGGAGAACAGTGTGGAGGTTCCTTTAAAAAACTAAAAAGAGAATTACCATAGGATCCAGCAATCCCACTTCTGGGCATATACCCAGAGAAAACCATAAATCACAGAGACACATTCACCACAATGTTCATTGCAGCACTATTTACAATAGCCAGGTTATGGAAGCAACATAAATGCCCACAGACAGACGAATGGATAAAGATGTGGTACATATATAAAATGGAATATTACTCAGCCATAAAAAGGAATGAAACTGGGTCATTTGTAGAGAAGTTGATGGATCTAGAGACTGTCATACAGAGTGAAGTAAGCCAGAAAGAGAAAAACAAATATTGTATATTAATGCCTATATGTGGAACCTAGAAAAATGGTAGAGATGAACTGGTTTGCAGGGCAGAAATAGAGACACAGAGGTAGAGAACAAACGTATGGACACAAAGTGGGGGAAGCCATGTGGTGGTGGTGGTGGGATGACTTGGGAGATTAGGATTGACCTGTATACATGTCTATGCATAAAATAGATAACTAATAATAACCTACTGTATAAAAAAATAACTAAAATTAAATTTCAAAATTTTAAAAAATAAAATGTAAAAATAAAACAGAAAAAAAGTTCTTCCATTCACACTGATGTATTTATACGAATGAATTATTTCCATGCTTATATCTATAAATACATAAATGAGGAATAAAATCTAACTTGAACCAAAAAAGAAAAAAAAAACTGAACCTAACAGTTATACAGAGGAAAACACTACCAAGGCACTTGCTCCAGTGGTAAACAATTCTGAAATTGGTCAGAGGTGGGGAATCATCTCCCATACAGCCAGCAGCCCCGCCCGCCCTCGCCAGGAGCATCCTCATTGCAAAGCTGGGAGACCGTGCCGAGGCCTCTGTGAGTTAACGTGAGCTGAGCCAAAGGCCAGATGCTGCTGAACTGTTCCCACCCTTCCCAGGTGAAACACCTGAATATGTACAAGGGCTTGAAAGCCTAGAGGAAGGGCCGTGGAGCCACACCAGCGACAGCACGCAGGCCAACTTGGTGCCTGCAGGTCAGCCAGGATGGTACTGGCCACGGGCGCTCTTCTGGAAGCTTTCTATTGCCCTGCCTGAGATACCCCTCCTGTCCCGGCCCCCACTCCTTTTTTTCCTTCCTCACCTCAGCCCGGAGAGATATTCCAGTGGAAGTTATGGGTGACACATCCTCTTCTTTACAGGTGGCAGCCAGGCAACTCCTGCCGAAAGTCCAGCAGAGCCCCACTCACACCGGGCCACCCACAAAGCCGTGGACCCTCACACCCTCCCACCAGCACAGCCCCGAGACTGCTGACGGGGCAGAGGATATGGAGTCAGGCACAGCTGCAGGGACTATTGCTGCCTGGAGTGCTGTTTATATTGACCTCAACCCAGGCACACCTGGGGAGGGCTTGCCGGCAGGGTCAGGCGGCCCAGGTCAGCTAATCCTCAGCCCTCGGGGAATCACATTGCAGAATATGGACCTCGCTAAGACAGAATATTCGCCAAGGAGAAAAAGGACACAATGCCATTTGCAGCACCGTAGATGAGTCTCGAGGTAATCACGTGACTTGGAGTAAGTCAGAAAGTGAAAGACACATATCATATCATATCACTTATAGGTGTTACCTATAAATTGATACCAGGGCAGATATTTCCACGGAGAAGGGCAATCACAGATTCATTAAACAAACTTAGGGTTCACCAAAGGAAAGGTGTGAGGATTGAATTCATTACGATATTGGGGTTAACAGACAGATACAAACGCAGTAGACGTATATAATCACCAAAGACCTACGGAGTACCAAGAGAAGACTACTCAACATTCTGTCATAACGTACATGGGAAAAGGATCCCAGGAAGAACAGACATATGTATATGTGTAAAAGAACCACCTCTCGCACACCTACAACAAGCTAAACGTTGTACTCAAACTTGCTGTAATAAAAAATAAAAAATTAAATTAAAAACACGAACAAGAAGTAGTGAGACAAACTTGAGGGGCTTTCTCCTGGCACATTCCGTTCTACATTCCAATCTCGAACACGACTTCCATTGAGGCTCTGCTGCCCTAGTAACCAGATTTGGTAAGGGAGAACTGCTGCCACCTTGTGGCCGTTTCACACAACTGCAGGTTTAATGCCAGCGCTAATGGTCAGTGGATATTCCAAATCATTACAGGCCTGTAAATGACACCTGCCCTGAAAACAAATCCTGGGGTCATATATCGACCAAAAAATTCAAAAGACGTCCATATTTCAAAACGACAGTTTCAAGAGGCATATTTCACGCACATTAGTGTTCTGCTTCTTTTGCTTTCTTTCTTTCTTTGTTAAAAAAAACGGGAATGGAAAAAGGCAACCCTCAGAATGGGCGAAAACGTTCACAAACGAATCAATGGACAAAGGTTTAATCTCCAATATATATAAACAGCGCATGCAGCTTAATATTAATAAAACAAACAACCCAATACAAAAATGGGCAGAAGATCTAAAGAGACGTTTCTTCAAAGAAGACACAGAGATGGCCAAGACACACATGAAAAGCTGCTCAACATCACTAATTATTAGAGAAATGCAAATCAAAACTACAATGAGGTAAGACCTCACACCTGTTAGAATCGGCATCATCAGATAATCTAGAAACAACAAATTCTGGGGAGGGTGTGGACAAAAGGAACCCTCTTCCGCTATTGGTGGGAATGTAAATTGATACAGTCACTATGGAGAACAGTATGGAGGTTCCTTTAAAAAACTAAAAAGAGAATTACCATAGGATCCAGCAATCCCACTTCTGGGCATATACCCAGAGAAAACCATAAATCACAGAGACACATTCACCACAATGTTCATTGCAGCACTATTTACAATAGCCAGGTTATGGAAGCAACATAAATGCCCACAGACAGACGAATGGATAAAGATGTGGTACATATATAAAATGGAATATTACTCAGCCATAAAAAGGAATGAAACTGGGTCATTTGTAGAGAAGTTGATGGATCTAGAGACTGTCATACAGAGTGAAGTAAGCCAGAAAGAGAAAAACAAATATTGTATATTAATGCCTATATGTGGAACCTAGAAAAATGGTAGAGATGAACTGCTTTGCAGGGCAGAAATAGAGACACAGAGGTAGAGAACAAACGTATGGACACAAAGTGGGGGAAGCCATGGGGTGGTGGTGGTGGGATGACTTGGGAGATTAGGATTGACCTGTATACATGTCTATGCATAAAATAGATAACTAATAATAACCTACTGTATAAAAAAATAACTAAAATTAAATTTCAAAATTTTAAAAAATAAAATGTAAAAATAAAACAGAAAAAAAGTTCTTCCATTCACACTGATGTATTTATACGAATGAATTATTTCCATGCTTATATCTATAAATACATAAATGAGGAATAAAATCTAACTTGAACCAAAAAAGAAAAAAAAAAACTGAACCTAACAGTTATACAGAGGAAAACACTACCAAGGCACTTGCTCCAGTGGTAAACAATTCTGAAATTGGTCAGAGGTGGGGAATCATCTCCCATACAGCCAGCAGCCCCGCCCACCCACGCAAGGAGCATCCTCATTGCAAAGCTGGGAGACCGTGCCGAGGCCTCTGTGAGTAAACGTGATCTGAGCCCCAGGCCAGATGCTGCTGAACTGTTCCCACCCTTCCCAGGTGAAACACCTGAATATGTACAAGGGCTTGAAAGCCTAGAGGAAGGGCCGTGGAGCCACACCAGCGACAGCACGCAGGCCAACTTGGTGCCTGCAGGTCAGCCAGGATGGTACTGGCCACGGGCGCTCTTCTGGAAGCTTTCTATTGCCCTGCCTGAGATACCCCTCCTGTCCCGGCCCCCACTCCTTTTTTTCCTTCCTCACCTCAGCCCGGAGAGATATTCCAGTGGAAGTTATGGGTGACACATCCTCTTCTTTACAGGTGGCAGCCAGGCAACTCCTGCCGAAAGTCCAGCAGAGCCCCACTCACACCGGGCCACCCACAAAGCCGTGGACCCTCACACCCTCCCACCAGCACAGCCTCGAGACTGCTGACGGGGCAGAGGATATGGAGTCAGGCACAGCTGCAGGGACTATTGCTGCCTGGAGTGCTGTTTATATTGACCTCAACCCAGGCACACCTGGGGAGGGCTTGCCGGCAGGGTCAGGCTGCCCAGGTCAGCTAATCCTCAGCCCTCAGGGAATCACATTGCAGAAAATGGACCTCGCTAAGAGAGAATATTCGCCAAGGAGAAAAAGGACACAATGCCATTTGCAGCACCGTAGATGAGTCTCGAGGTAATCACGTGACTTGGAGTAAGTCAGAAAGTGAAAGACACATATCATATCATATCACTTATAGGTGTTACCTATAAATTGATACCAGGGCAGATATTTCCACGGAGAAGGGCAATCACAGATTCATTAAACAAACTTATGGTTCACCAAAGGAAAGGTGTGAGGATTGAATTCATTACGATATTGGGGTTAACAGACAGATACAAACACAGTAGACGTATATAATCACCAAAGACCTACGGAGTACCAAGAGAAGACTACTCAACATTCTGTCATAACGTACATGGGAAAAGGATCCCAGGAAGAACAGACATATGTATATGTGTAAAAGAACCACCTCTCGCACACCTACAACAAGCTAAACGTTGTACTCAAACTTGCTGTAATAAAAAATAAAAAATTAAATTAAAAACACGAACAAGAAGTAGTGAGACAAACTTGAGGGGCTTTCTCCTGGCACATTCCGTTCTACATTCCAATCTCGAACACGACTTCCATTGAGGCTCTGCTGCCCTAGTAACCAGATTTGGTAAGGGAGAACTGCTGCCACCTTGTGGCCGTTTCACACAACTGCAGGTTTAATGCCAGCGCTAATGGTCAGTGGATATTCCAAATCATTACAGGCCTGTAAATGACACCTGCCCTGAAAACAAATCCTGGGGTCATATATCGACCAAAAAATTCAAAAGACGTCCATATTTCAAAACGACAGTTTCAAGAGGCATATTTCACGCACATTAGTGTTCTGCTTCTTTTGCTTTCTTTCTTTCTTTGTTAAAAAAAACGGGAATGGAAAAAGGCAACCCTCAGAATGGGCGAAAACGTTCACAAACGAATCAATGGACAAAGGTTTAATCTCCAATATATATAAACAGCGCATGCAGCTTAATATTAATAAAACAAACAACCCAATACAAAAATGGGCAGAAGATCTAAAGAGACGTTTCTTCAAAGAAGACACAGAGATGGCCAAGACGCACATGAAAAGCTGCTCAACATCACTAATTATTAGAGAAATGCAAATCAAAACTACAATGAGGTAAGACCTCACACCTGTTAGAATCGGCATCATCAGATAATCTAGAAACAACAAATTCTGGGGAGGGTGTGGACAAAAGGAACCCTCTTCCGCTATTGGTGGGAATGTAAATTGATACAGTCACTATGGAGAACAGTATGGAGGTTCCTTTAAAAAACTAAAAAGAGAATTACCATAGGATCCAGCAATCCCACTTCTGGGCATATACCCAGAGAAAACCATAAATCACAGAGACACATTCACCACAATGTTCATTGCAGCACTATTTACAATAGCCAGGTTATGGAAGCAACCTAAATGCCCACAGACAGACGAATGGATAAAGATGTGGTACATATATAAAATGGAATATTACTCAGCCATAAAAAGGAATGAAACTGGGTCATTTGTAGAGAAGTTGATGGATCTAGAGACTGTCATACAGAGTGAAGTAAGCCAGAAAGAGAAAAACAAATATTGTATATTAATGCCTATATGTGGAACCTAGAAAAATGGTAGAGATGAACTGGTTTGCAGGGCAGAAATAGAGACACAGAGGTAGAGAACAAACGTATGGACACAAAGTGGGGGAAGCCATGGGGTGGTGGTGGTGGGATGACTTGGGAGATTAGGATTGACCTGTATACATGTCTATGCATAAAATAGATAACTAATAATAACCTACTGTATAAAAAAATAACTAAAATTAAATTTCAAAATTTTAAAAAATAAAATGTAAAAATAAAACAGAAAAAAAGTTCTTCCATTCACACTGATGTATTTATACGAATGAATTATTTCCATGCTTATATCTATAAATACATAAATGAGGAATAAAATCTAACTTGAACCAAAAAAGAAAAAAAAAAACTGAACCTAACAGTTATAGAGAGGAAAACACTACCAAGGCACTTGCTCCAGTGGTAAACAATTCTGAAATTGGTCAGAGGTGGGGAATCATCTCCCATACAGCCAGCAGCCCCGCCCACCCACGCAAGGAGCATCCTCATTGCAAAGCTGGGAGACCGTGCCGAGGCCTCTGTGAGTAAACGTGATCTGAGCCCCAGGCCAGATGCTGCTGAACTGTTCCCACCCTTCCCAGGTGAAACACCTGAATATGTACAAGGGCTTGAAAGCCTAGAGGAAGGGCCGTGGAGCCACACCAGCGACAGCACGCAGGCCAACTTGGTGCCTGCAGGTCAGCCAGGATGGTACTGGCCACGGGCGCTCTTCTGGAAGCTTTCTATTGCCCTGCCTGAGATACCCCTCCTGTCCCGGCCCCCACTCCTTTTTTTCCTTCCTCACCTCAGCACGGAGAGATATTCCAGTGGAAGTTATGGGTGACACATCCTCTTCTTTACAGGTGGCAGCCAGGCAACTCCTGCCGAAAGTCCAGCAGAGCCCCACTCACACCGGGCCACCCACAAAGCCGTGGACCCTCACACCCTCCCACCAGCACAGCCTCGAGACTGCTGACGGGGCAGAGGATATGGAGTCAGGCACAGCTGCAGGGACTATTGCTGCCTGGAGTGCTGTTTATATTGACCTCAACCCAGGCACACCTGGGGAGGGCTTGCCGGCAGGGTCAGGCTGCCCAGGTCAGCTAATCCTCAGCCCTCAGGGAATCACATTGCAGAAAATGGACCTCGCTAAGACAGAATATTCGCCAAGGAGAAAAAGGACACAATGCCATTTGCAGCACCGTAGATGAGTCTCGAGGTAATCACGTGACTTGGAGTAAGTCAGAAAGTGAAAGACACATATCATATCATATCACTTATAGGTGTTACCTATAAATTGATACCAGGGCAGATATTTCCACGGAGAAGGGCAATCACAGATTCATTAAACAAACTTATGGTTCACCAAAGGAAAGGTGTGAGGATTGAATTCATTACGATATTGGGGTTAACAGACAGATACAAACACAGTAGACGTATATAATCACCAAAGACCTACGGAGTACCAAGAGAAGACTACTCAACATTCTGTCATAACGTACATGGGAAAAGGATCCCAGGAAGAACAGACATATGTATATGTGTAAAAGAACCACCTCTCGCACACCTACAACAAGCTAAACGTTGTACTCAAACTTGCTGTAATAAAAAATAAAAAATTAAATTAAAAACACGAACAAGAAGTAGTGAGACAAACTTGAGGGGCTTTCTCCTGGCACATTCCGTTCTACATTCCAATCTCGAACACGACTTCCATTGAGGCTCTGCTGCCCTAGTAACCAGATCTGGTAAGGGAGAACTGCTGCCACCTTGTGGCCGTTTCACACAACTGCAGGTTTAATGCCAGCGCTAATGGTCAGTGGATATTCCAAATCATTACAGGCCTGTAAATGACACCTGCCCTGAAAACAAATCCTGGGGTCATATATCGACCAAAAAATTCAAAAGACGTCCATATTTCAAAACGACAGTTTCAAGAGGCATATTTCACGCACATTAGTGTTCTGCTTCTTTTGCTTTCTTTCTTTCTTTGTTAAAAAAAACGGGAATGGAAAAAGGCAACCCTCAGAATGGGCGAAAACGTTCACAAACGAATCAATGGACAAAGGTTTAATCTCCAATATATATAAACAGCGCATGCAGCTTAATATTAATAAAACAAACAACCCAATACAAAAATGGGCAGAAGATCTAAAGAGACGTTTCTTCAAAGAAGACACAGAGATGGCCAAGACGCACATGAAAAGCTGCTCAACATCACTAATTATTAGAGAAATGCAAATCAAAACTACAATGAGGTAAGACCTCACACCTGTTAGAATCGGCATCATCAGATAATCTAGAAACAACAAATTCTGGGGAGGGTGTGGACAAAAGGAACCCTCTTCCGCTATTGGTGGGAATGTAAATTGATACAGTCACTATGGAGAACAGTATGGAGGTTCCTTTAAAAAACTAAAAAGAGAATTACCATAGGATCCAGCAATCCCACTTCTGGGCATATACCCAGAGAAAACCATAAATCACAGAGACACATTCACCACAATGTTCATTGCAGCACTATTTACAATAGCCAGGTTATGGAAGCAACCTAAATGCCCACAGACAGACGAATGGATAAAGATGTGGTACATATATAAAATGGAATATTACTCAGCCATATAAAGGAATGAAACTGGGTCATTTGTAGAGAAGTTGATGGATCTAGAGACTGTCATACAGAGTGAAGTAAGCCAGAAAGAGAAAAACAAATATTGTATATTAATGCCTATATGTGGAACCTAGAAAAATGGTAGAGATGAACTGGTTTGCAGGGCAGAAATAGAGACACAGAGGTAGAGAACAAACGTATGGACACAAAGTGGGGGAAGCCATGGGGTGGTGGTGCTGGGATGACTTGGGAGATTAGGATTGACCTGTATACATGTCTATGCATAAAATAGATAACTAATAATAACCTACTGTATAAAAAAATAACTAAAATTAAATTTCAAAATTTTAAAAAATAAAATGTAAAAATAAAACAGAAAAAAAGTTCTTCCATTCACACTGATGTATTTATACGAATGAATTATTTCCATGCTTATATCTATAAATACATATATGAGGAATAAAATCTAACTTGAACCAAAAAGAAAAAAAAAAACTGAACCTAACAGTTATACAGAGGAAAACACTACCAAGGCACTTGCTCCAGTGGTAAACAATTCTGAAATTGGTCAGAGGTGGGGAATCATCTCCCATACAGCCAGCAGACCCGCCCGCCCACGCAAGGAGCATCCTCATTGCAAAGCTGGGAGACCGAGCCGAGGCCTCTGTGAGTAAACGTGAGCTGAGCCCCAGGCCAGATGCTGCTGAACTCTTCCCACCCTTCCCAGGTGAAACACCTGAATATGTACAAGGGCTTGAAAGCCTAGAGGAAGGGCCGTGGAGCCACACCAGCGACAGCATGCAGGCCAACTTGGTGCCTGCAGGTCAGCCAGGATGGTACTGGCCACGGGCGCTCCTCTGGAAGCTTTCTATTGCCCTGCCTGAGATACCCCTCCTGTCCCGGCCCTCACTCCTTTTTTTCCTTCCTCACCTCTGCCCGGAGAGATATTCCAGTGGAAGTTATGGGTGACACATCCTCTTCTTTACAGGTGGCACCCTGGCAACTCCTGCCGAAAGTCCAGCAGAGCCCCACTCACACCGGGCCACCCACAAAGCCGTGGACCCTCACACCCTCCCACCAGCACAGCCCCGAGACTGCTGACGGGGCAGAGAATATGGAGTCAGGCACAGCTGCAGGGGCTATTGCTGCCTGGAGTGCTGTTTATATTGACCTCAACCCAGGCACACCTGGGGAGGGCTTGCCGGCAGGGTCAGGCTGCCCAGGTCAGCTAATCCTCAGCCCTCAGGGAATCACATTGCAGAATATGGACCTCGCTAAGACAGAATATTCGCCAAGGAAAAAAAGGACACAATGCCATTTGCAGCACCGTAGATGAGTCTCGAGGTAATCACGTGACTTGGAGTAAGTCAGAAAGTGAAAGACACATATCATATCATATCACTTATAGGTGTTACCTATAAATTGATACCAGGGCAGATATTTGCACGGAGAAGGGCAATTACAGATTCATTAAACAAACTTATGGTTCACCAAAGGAAAGGTGTGAGGATTGAATTCATTACGATATTGGGGTTAACAGACAGATACAAACACAGTAGACGTATATAATCACCAAAGACCTACGGAGTACCAAGACAAGACTACTCAACATTCTGTCATAACGTACATGGGAAAAGGATCCCAGGAAGAACAGACATATGTATATGTGTAAAAGAACCACCTCTTGCACACCTACAACAAGCTAAACGTTGTACTCAAACTTGCTGTAATAAAAAATAAAAAATTAAATTAAAAACACGAACAAGAAGTAGTGAGACAAACTTGAGGGGCTTTCTCCTGGCACATTCCGTTCTACATTCTAATCTAGAACACGACTTCCATTGAGGCTCTGCTGCCATAGTAACCAGATTTGGTAAGGGAGAACTGCTGCCACCTTGTGGCCGTTTCACACAACTGCAGGTTTAATGCCAGCGCTAATGGTCAGTGGATATTCCAAATCATTACAGGCCTGTAAATGACACCTGCCCTGAAAACAAATCCTGGGGTCATATATCGACCAAAAAATTCAAAAGACGTCCATATTTCAAAACGACAGTTTCCAGAGGCATATTTCACGCACATTAGTGTTCTGCTTCTTTTGCTTTCTTTCTTTCTTTGTTAAAAAAAACGGGAATGGAGAAAGGCAACCCTCAGAATGGGCAAAAACGTTCACAAACGAATCAATGGACAAAGGTTTAATCTCCAATATATATAAACAGCTCATGCAGCTTAATATTAATAAAACAAACAACCCAATACAAAAATGGGCAGAAGATCTAAAGAGACGTTTCTTCAAACAAGACACAGAGATGGCCAAGACGCACATGAAAAGCTGCTCAACATCATTAATTATTAGAGAAATGCAAATCAAAACTACAATGAGGTAAGACCTCACACCTGTTAGAATCGGCATCATCAGATAATCTACAATCAACAAATTCTGGGGACGGTGTGGACAAAAGGAACCCTCTTCCGCTATTGGTGGGAATGTAAATTGATACAGTCCCTATGGAGAACAGTATGGAAGTTCCTTTAAAAAACTAAAAAGAGAATTACCATAGGATCCAGCAATCCCACTTCTGGGCATATACCCAGAGAAAACCATAAATCACAAAGACACATTCACCACAATGTTCATTGCAGCACTATTTAAAATAGACAGGTAATGGAAGCAACCTAAATGCCCACAGACAGACGAATGGATAAAGATGTGGTACTTATAGAAAATGGAATATTACTCAGCCATAAAAAGGAATGAAACTGGGTCATTTGTAGAGAAGTTGATGGATCTAGAGACTGTCATACAGAGTGAAGTAAGCCAGAAAGAGAAAAACAAATATTGTATATTAATGCCTATATGTGGAACCTAGAAAAATGGTAGAGATGAACTGGTTTGCAGGGCAGAAATAGAGACACAGAGGTAGAGAACAAACGTATGGACACAAAGTGGGGGAGGCCATGGGGTGGTGGTGGTGGGATGAGTTTGGAGATTAGGATTGACCTGTATACATGTCTATGCATAAAATAGATAACTAATAATAACCTACTGTATAAAAAAATAACTAAAATTAAATTTCAAAATTTTAAAAAATAAAATGTAAAAATAAAACAGAAAAAAAGTTCTTCCATTCACACTGATGTATTTATACGAATGAATTATTTCCATGCTTATATCTATAAATACATAAATGAGGAATAAAATCTAACTTGAACCAAAAAAGAAAAAAAAAACTGAACCTAACAGTTATACAGAGGAAAACACTACCAAGGCACTTGCTCCAGTGGTAAACAATTCTGAAATTGGTCAGAGGTGGGGAATCATCTCCCATACAGCCAGCAGCCCCGCCCGCCCACGCAAGGAGCATCCTCATTGCAAAGCTAGGAGACTGTGCCGAGGCCTCTGTGAGTAAACGTGAGCTGAGCCCCAGGCAAGATGCTGCTGAACTGTTCCCACCCTTCCCAGGTGAAACACCTGAATATGTACAAGGGCTTGAAAGCCTAGAGGAAGGGCCGTGGAGCCACACCAGCGACAGCACGCAGGCCAACTTGGTGCCTGCAGGTCAGCCAGGATGGTACTGGCCACGGGCGCTCTTCTGGAAGCTTTCTATTGCCCTGCCTGAGATACCCCTCCTGTCCCGGCCCCCACTCCTTTTTTTCCTTCCTCACCTCAGCCCGCAGAGATATTCCAGTGGAAGTTACGGGTGACACATCCTCTTCTTTACAGGTGGCAGCCTGGCAACTCCTGCCGAAAGTCCAGCAGAGCCCCACTCACACCGGGCCACCCACAAAGCCGTGGACCCTCACACCCTCCCACCAGCACAGCCCCGAGACTGCTGACGGGGCAGAGGATATGGAGTCAGGCACAGCTGCAGGGGCTATTGCTGCCTGGAGTGCTGTTTATATTGACCTCAACCCAGGCACACCTGGGGAGGGCTTGCCGGCAGGGTCAGGCGGCCCAGGTCAGCTAATCCTCAGCCCTCAGGGAATCACATTGCAGAATATGGACCTCGCTAAGACAGAATATTCGCCAAGGAAAAAAAGGACACAATGCCATTTGCAGCACCGTAGATGAGTCTCGAGGTGATCACGTGACTTGGAGTAAGTCAGAAAGTGAAAGACACATATCATATCATATCACTTATAGGTGTTACCTATAAATTGATACCAGGGCAGATATTTCCACGGAGAAGGGCAATCACAGATTAATTAAACAAACTTATGGTTCACCAAAGGAAAGGTGTGAGGATTGAATTCATTACGATATTGGGGTTAACAGACAGATACAAACACAGTAGACGTATATAATCACCAAAGACCTACGGAGTACCAAGAGAAGACTACTCAACATTCTGTCATAACGTACATGGGAAAAGGATCCCAGGAAGAACAGACATATGTATATGTGTAAAAGAACCACCTCTTGCACACCTACAACAAGCTAAACGTTGTACTCAAACTTGCTGTAATAAAAAATAAAAAATTAAATGAAAAACACGAACAAGAAGTAGTGAGACACACTTGAGGGGCTTTCTCCTGGCACATTCCGTTCTACATTCCAATCTCGAACACGACTTCCATTGAGGCTCTGCTGCCCTAGTAACCAGATTTGGTAAGGGAGAACTGCTGCCACCTTGTGGCCGTTTCACACAACTGCAGGTTTAATGCCAGCGCTAATGGTCAGTGGATATTCCAAATCATTACAGGCCTGTAAATGACACCTGCCCTGAAAACAAATCCTGGGGTCATATATCGACCAAAAAATTCAAAAGACGTCCATATTTCAAAACGACAGTTTCAAGAGGCATATTTCACGCACATTAGTGTTCTGCTTCTTTTGCTTTCTTTCTTTCTTTGTTAAAAAAAACGGGAATGGAAAAAGGCAACCCTCAGAATGGGCGAAAACGTTCACAAACGAATCAATGGACAAAGGTTTAATCTCCAATATATATAAACAGCGCATGCAGCTTAATATTAATAAAACAAACAACCCAATACAAAAATGGGCAGAAGATCTAAAGAGACGTTTCTTCAAAGAAGACACAGAGATGGCCAAGACGCACATGAAAAGCTGCTCAACATCACTAATTATTAGAGAAATGCAAATCAAAACTACAATGAGGTAAGACCTCACACCTGTTAGAATCGGCATCATCAGATAATCTACAAACAACAAATTCTGGGGAGGGTGTGGACAAAAGGAACCCTCTTCCGCTATTGGTGGGAATGTAAATTGATACAGTCACTATGGAGAACAGTATGGAGGTTCCTTTAAAAAACTAAAAAGAGAATTACCATAGGATCCAGCAATCCCACTTCTGGGCATATACCCAGAGAAAACCATAAATCACAGAGACACATTCACCACAATGTTCATTGCAGCACTATTTACAATAGCCAGGTTATGGAAGCAACCTAAATGCCCACAGACAGACGAATGGATAAAGATGTGGTACATATATAAAATGGAATATTACTCAGCCATAAAAAGGAATGAAACTGGGTCATTTGTAGAGAAGTTGATGGATCTAGAGACTGTCATACAGAGTGAAGTAAGCCAGAAAGAGAAAAACAAATATTGTATATTAATGCCTATATGTGGAACCTAGAAAAATGGTAGAGATGAACTGGTTTGCAGGGCAGAAATAGAGACACAGAGGTAGAGAACAAACGTATGGACACAAAGTGGGGGAAGCCATGGGGTGGTGGTGGTGGGATGACTTGGGAGATTAGGATTGACCTGTATACATGTCTATGCATAAAATAGATAACTAATAATAACCTACTGTATAAAAAAATAACTAAAATTAAATTTCAAAATTTTAAAAAATAAAATGTAAAAATAAAACAGAAAAAAAGTTCTTCCATTCACACTGATGTATTTATACGAATGAATTATTTCCATGCTTATATCTATAAATACATAAATGAGGAATAAAATCTAACTTGAACCAAAAAGAAAAAAAAAAAACTGAACCTAACAGTTATACAGAGGAAAACACTACCAAGGCACTTGCTCCAGTGGTAAACAATTCTGAAATTGGTCAGAGGTGGGGAATCATCTCCCATACAGCCAGCAGACCCGCCCGCCCACGCAAGGAGCATCCTCATTGCAAAGCTGGGAGACCGAGCCGAGGCCTCTGTGAGTAAACGTGAGCTGAGCCCCAGGCCAGATGCTGCTGAACTCTTCCCACCCTTCCCAGGTGAAACACCTGAATATGTACAAGGGCTTGAAAGCCTAGAGGAAGGGCCGTGGAGCCACACCAGCGACAGCATGCAGGCCAACTTGGTGCCTGCAGGTCAGCCAGGATGGTACTGGCCACGGGCGCTCCTCTGGAAGCTTTCTATTTCCCTGCCTGAGATACCCCTCCTGTCCCGGCCCTCACTCCTTTTTTTCCTTCCTCACCTCTGCCCGGAGAGATATTCCAGTGGAAGTTATGGGTGACACATCCTCTTCTTTACAGGTGGCACCCTGGCAACTCCTGCCGAAAGTCCAGCAGAGCCCCACTCACACCGGGCCACCCACAAAGCCGTGGACCCTCACACCCTCCCACCAGCACAGCCCCGAGACTGCTGACGGGGCAGAGAATATGGAGTCAGGCACAGCTGCAGGGGCTATTGCTGCCTGGAGTGCTGTTTATATTGACCTCAACCCAGGCACACCTGGGGAGGGCTTGCCGGCAGGGTCAGGCTGCCCAGGTCAGCTAATCCTCAGCCCTCAGGGAATCACATTGCAGAATATGGACCTCGCTAAGACAGAATATTCGCCAAGGAAAAAAAGGACACAATGCCATTTGCAGCACCGTAGATGAGTCTCGAGGTAATCACGTGACTTGGAGTAAGTCAGAAAGTGAAAGACACATATCATATCATATCACTTATAGGTGTTACCTATAAATTGATACCAGGGCAGATATTTCCACGGAGAAGGGCAATTACAGATTCATTAAACAAACTTATGGTTCACCAAAGGAAAGGTGTGAGGATTGAATTCATTACGATATTGGGGTTAACAGACAGATACAAACACAGTAGACGTATATAATCACCAAAGACCTACGGAGTACCAAGACAAGACTACTCAACATTCTGTCATAACGTACATGGGAAAAGGATCCCAGGAAGAACAGACATATGTATATGTGTAAAAGAACCACCTCTTGCACACCTACAACAAGCTAAACGTTGTACTCAAACTTGCTGTAATAAAAAATAAAAAATTAAATTAAAAACACGAACAAGAAGTAGTGAGACAAACTTGAGGGGCTTTCTCCTGGCACATTCCGTTCTACATTCTAATCTAGAACACGACTTCCATTGAGGCTCTGCTGCCATAGTAACCAGATTTGGTAAGGGAGAACTGCTGCCACCTTGTGGCCGTTTCACACAACTGCAGGTTTAATGCCAGCGCTAATGGTCAGTGGATATTCCAAATCATTACAGGCCTGTAAATGACACCTGCCCTGAAAACAAATCCTGGGGTCATATATCGACCAAAAAATTCAAAAGACGTCCATATTTCAAAACGACAGTTTCCAGAGGCATATTTCACGCACATTAGTGTTCTGCTTCTTTTGCTTTCTTTCTTTCTTTGTTAAAAAAAACGGGAATGGAGAAAGGCAACCCTCAGAATGGGCAAAAACGTTCACAAACGAATCAATGGACAAAGGTTTAATCTCCAATATATATAAACAGCTCATGCAGCTTAATATTAATAAAACAAACAACCCAATACAAAAATGCGCAGAAGATCTAAAGAGACGTTTCTTCAAACAAGACACAGAGATGGCCAAGACGCACATGAAAAGCTGCTCAACATCATTAATTATTAGAGAAATGCAAATCAAAACTACAATGAGGTAAGACCTCACACCTGTTAGAATCGGCATCATCAGATAATCTACAATCAACAAATTCTGGGGACGGTGTGGACAAAAGGAACCCTCTTCCGCTATTGGTGGGAATGTAAATTGATACAGTCACTATGGAGAACAGTATGGAGGTTCCTTTAAAAAACTAAAAAGAGAATTACCATAGGATCCAGCAATCCCACTTCTGGGCATATACCCAGAGAAAACCATAAATCACAAAGACACATTCACCACAATGTTCATTGCAGCACTATTTAAAATAGACAGGTAATGGAAGCAACCTAAATGCCCACAGACAGACGAATGGATAAAGATGTGGTACTTATAGAAAATGGAATATTACTCAGCCATAAAAAGGAATGAAACTGGGTCATTTGTAGAGAAGTTGATGGATCTAGAGACTGTCATACAGAGTGAAGTAAGCCAGAAAGAGAAAAACAAATATTGTATATTAATGCCTATATGTGGAACCTAGAAAAATGGTAGAGATGAACTGGTTTGCAGGGCAGAAATAGAGACACAGAGGTAGAGAACAAACGTATGGACACAAAGTGGGGGAGGCCATGGGGTGGTGGTGGTGGGATGAGTTGGGAGATTAGGATTGACCTGTATACATGTCTATGCATAAAATAGATAACTAATAATAACCTACTGTATAAAAAAATAACTAAAATTAAATTTCAAAATTTTAAAAAATAAAATGTAAAAATAAAACAGAAAAAAAGTTCTTCCATTCACACTGATGTATTTATACGAATGAATTATTTCCATGCTTATATCTATAAATACATAAATGAGGAATAAAATCTAACTTGAACCAAAAAAGAAAAAAAAAACTGAACCTAACAGTTATACAGAGGAAAACACTACCAAGGCACTTGCTCCAGTGGTAAACAATTCTGAAATTGGTCAGAGGTGGGGAATCATCTCCCATACAGCCAGCAGCCCCGCCCGCCCACGCAAGGAGCATCCTCATTGCAAAGATGGGAGACTGTGCCGAGGCCTCTGTGAGTAAACGTGAGCTGAGCCCCAGGCCAGATGCTGCTGAACTGTTCCCACCCTTCCCAGGTGAAACACCTGAATATGTACAAGGGCTTGAAAGCCTAGAGGAAGGGCCGTGGAGCCACACCAGCGACAGCACGCAGGCCAACTTGGTGCCTGCAGGTCAGCCAGGATGGTACTGGCCACGGGCGCTCTTCTGGAAGCTTTCTATTGCCCTGCCTGAGATACCCCTCCTGTCCCGGCCCCCACTCCTTTTTTTCCTTCCTCACCTCAGCCCGCAGAGATATTCCAGTGGAAGTTACGGTGACACATCCTCTTCTTTACAGGTGGCAGCCTGGCAACTCCTGCCGAAAGTCCAGCAGAGCCCCACTCACACCGGGCCACCCACAAAGCCGTGGACCCTCACACCCTCCCACCAGCACAGCCCCGAGACTGCTGACGGGGCAGAGGATATGGAGTCAGGCACAGCTGCAGGGGCTATTGCTGCCTGGAGTGCTGTTTATATTGACCTCAACCCAGGCACACCTGGGGAGGGCTTGCCGGCAGGGTCAGGCGGCCCAGGTCAGCTAATCCTCAGCCCTCAGGGAATCACATTGCAGAATATGGACCTCGCTAAGACAGAATATTCGCCAAGGAAAAAAAGGACACAATGCCATTTGCAGCACCGTAGATGAGTCTCGAGGTAATCACGTGACTTGGAGTAAGTCAGAAAGTGAAAGACACATATCATATCATATCACTTATAGGTGTTACCTATAAATTGCTACCAGGGCACATATTTCCACGGAGAAGGGCAATCACAGATTCATTAAACAAACTTATGGTTCACCAAAGGAAAGGTGTGAGGATTGAATTAATTACGATATTGGGGTTAACAGACAGATACAAACACAGTAGACGTATATAATCACCAAAGACCTACGGAGTACCAAGAGAAGACTACTCAACATTCTGTCATAACGTACATGGGAAAAGGATCCCAGGAAGAACAGACATATGTATATGTGTAAAAGAACCACCTCTTGCACACCTACAACAAGCTAAACGTTGTACTCAAACTTGCTGTAATAAAAAATAAAAAATTAAATGAAAAACACGAACAAGAAGTAGTGAGACACACTTGAGGGGCTTTCTCCTGGCACATTCCGTTCTACATTCCAATCTCGAACACGACTTCCATTGAGGCTCTGCTGCCCTAGTAACCAGATTTGGTAAGGGAGAACTGCTGCCACCTTGTGGCCGTTTCACACAACTGCAGGTTTAATGCCAGCGCTAATGGTCAGTGGATATTCCAAATCATTACAGGCCTGTAAATGACACCTGCCCTGAAAACAAATCCTGGGGTCATATATCGACCAAAAAATTCAAAAGACGTCCATATTTCAAAACGACAGTTTCAAGAGGCATATTACACGCACATTAGTGTTCTGCTTCTTTTGCTTTCTTTCTTTCTTTGTTAAAAAAAACGGGAATGGAAAAAGGCAACCCTCAGAATGGGCGAAAACGTTCACAAACGAATCAATGGACAAAGGTTTAATCTCCAATATATATAAACAGCGCATGCAGCTTAATATTAATAAAACAAACAACCCAATACAAAAATGGGCAGAAGATCTAAAGAGACGTTTCTTCAAAGAAGACACAGAGATGGCCAAGACGCACATGAAAAGCTGCTCAACATCACTAATTATTAGAGAAATGCAAATCAAAACTACAATGAGGTAAGACCTCACACCTGTTAGAATCGGCATCATCAGATAATCTACAAACAACAAATTCTGGGGAGGGTGTGGACAAAAGGAACCCTCTTCCGCTATTGGTGGGAATGTAAATTGATACAGTCACTATGGAGAACAGTATGGAGGTTCCTTTAAAAAACTAAAAAGAGAATTACCATAGGATCCAGCAATCCCACTTCTGGGCATATACCCAGAGAAAACCATAAATCACAGAGACACATTCACCACAATGTTCATTGCAGCACTATTTACAATAGCCAGGTTATGGAAGCAACATAAATGCCCACAGACAGACGAATGGATAAAGATGTGGTACATATATAAAATGGAATATTACTCAGCCATAAAAAGGAATGAAACTGGGTCATTTGTAGAGAAGTTGATGGATCTAGAGACTGTCATACAGAGTGAAGTAAGCCAGAAAGAGAAAAACAAATATTGTATATTAATGCCTATATGTGGAACCTAGAAAAATGGTAGAGATGAACTGGTTTGCAGGGCAGAAATAGAGACACAGAGGTAGAGAACAAACGTATGGACACAAAGTGGGGGAAGCCATGGGGTGGTGGTGGTGGGATGAGTTGGGAGATTAGGATTGACCTGTATACATGTCTATGCATAAAATAGATAACTCATAATAACCTACTGTATAAAAAAATAACTAAAATTAAATTTCAAAATTTTAAAAAATAAAATGTAAAAATAAAACAGAAAAAAAGTTCTTCCATTCAAACTGATGTATTTATACGAATGAATTATTTCCATGCTTATATCTATAAATACATAAATGAGGAATAAAATCTAACTTGAACCAAAAAAGAAAAAAAAAAAACTGAACCTAACAGTTATACAGAGGAAAACACTACCAAGGCACTTGCTCCAGTGGTAAACAATTCTGAAATTGGTCAGAGGTGGGGAATCATCTCCCATACAGCCAGCAGCCCCGCCCGCCCATGCAAGGAGCATCCTCATTGCAAAGCTGGGAGACCGTGCCGAGGCCTCTGTGAGTAAACGTGAGCTGAGCCCCAGGCCAGATGCTGCTGAACTCTTCCCACCCTTCCCAGGTGAAACACCTGAATATGTACAAGGGCTTGAAAGCCTAGAGGAAGGGCCGTGGAGCCACACCAGCGACAGCACGCAGGCCAACTTGGTGCGTGCAGGTCAGCCAGGATGGTACTGGCCACGGGCGCTCTTCTGGAAGCTTTCTATTGCCCTGCCTGAGATACCCCTCCTGTCCCGGCCCCCACTCCTTTTTTTCCTTCCTCACCTCAGCCCGGAGAGATATTCCAGTGGAAGTTATGGGTGACACATCCTCTTCTTTACAGGTGGCAGCCTGGCAACTCCTGCCGAAAGTCCAGCAGAGCCCCACTCACACCGGGCCACCCACAAAGCCGTGGACCCTCACACCCTCCCACCAGCACAGCCCCGAGACTGCTGACGGGGCAGAGGATATGGAGTAAGGCACAGCTGCAGGGGCTATTGCTGCCTGGAGTGCTGTTTATATTGACCTCAACCCAGGCACACCTGGGGAGGGCTTGCCGGCAGGGTCAGGCTGCCCAGGTCAGCTAATCCTCAGACCTCAGGGAATCACATTGCAGAAAATGGACCTCGCTAAGACAGAATATTCGCCAAGGAGAAAAAGGACACAATGCCATTTGCAGCACCGTAGATGAGTCTCGAGGTAATCACGTGACTTGGAGTAAGTCAGAAAGTGAAAGACACATATCATATCATATCACTTATAGGTGTTACCTATAAATTGATACCAGGGCAGATATTTCCACGGAGAAGGGCAATCACAGATTCATTAAACAAACTTATGGTTCACCAAAGGAAAGGTGTGAGGATTGAATTCATTACGATATTGGGGTTAACAGACAGATACAAACACAGTAGACGTATATAATCACCAAAGACCTACGGAGTACCAAGAGAAGACTACTCAACATTCTGTCATAACGTACATGGGAAAAGGATCCCAGGAAGAACAGACATATGTATATGTGTAAAAGAACCACCTCTTGCACACCTACAACAAGCTAAACGTTGTACTCAAACTTGTTGTAATAAAAAATAAAAAATTAAATTAAAAACACGAACAAGAAGTAGTGAGACAAACTTGAGGGGCTTTCTCCTGGCACATTCCGTTCTACATTCCAATCTCGAACACGACTTCCATTGAGGCTCTGCTGCCCTAGTAACCAGATTTGGTAAGGGAGAACTGCTGCCACCTTGTGGCCGTTTCACACAACTGCAGGTTTAATGCCAGCGCTAATGGTCAGTGGATATTCCAAATCATTACAGGCCTGTAAATGACACCTGCCCTGAAAACAAATCCTGGGGTCATATATCGACCAAAAAATTCAAAAGACGTCCATATTTCAAAACGACAGTTTCAAGAGGCATATTTCACGCACATTAGTGTTCTGCTTCTTTTGATTTCTTTCTTTATTTGTTAAAAAAACGGGAATGGAAAGAGGCAACCCTCAGAATGGGCGAAAACGTTCACAAACGAATCAATGGACAAAGGTTTAATCTCCAATATATATAAACAGCTCATGCAGCTTAATATTAATAAAACAAACAACCCAATACAAAAATGGGCAGAAGATCTAAAGAGACGTTTCTTCAAAGAAGACACAGAGATGGCCAAGACGCACATGAAAAGCTGCTCAACATCACTAATTATTAGAGAAATGCAAATCAAAACTACAATGAGGTAAGACCTCACACCTGTTAGAATCGGCATCATCAGATAATCTAGAAACAACAAATTCTGGGGAGGGTGTGGACAAAATGAACCCTCTTCCGCTATTGGTGGGAATGTAAATTGATACAGTCACTATGGAGAACAGTATGGAGGTTCCTTTAAAAAACTAAAAAGAGAATTACCATAGGATCCAGCAATCCCACTTCTGGGCATATACCCAGAGAAAACCATAAATCACAGAGACACATTCACCACAATGTTCATTGCAGCACTATTTACAATAGCCAGGTTATGGAAGCAACCTAAATGCCCACAGACAGACGAATGGATAAAGATGTGGTACATATATAAAATGGAATATTACTCAGCCATAAAAAGGAATGAAACTGGGTCATTTGTAGAGAAGTTGATGGATCTAGAGACTGTCATACAGAGTGAAGTAAGCCAGAAAGAGAAAAACAAATATTGTATATTAATGCCTATATGTGGAACCTAGAAAAATGGTAGAGATGAACTGGTTTGCAGGGCAGAAATAGAGACACAGAGGTAGAGAACAAACGTATGGACACAAAGTGGGGGAAGCCATGGGGTGGTGGTGGTGGGATGACTTGGGAGATTAGGATTGACCTGTATACATGTCTATGCATAAAATAGATAACTAATAATAACCTACTGTATAAAAAAATAACTAAAATTAAATTTCAAAATTTTAAAAAATAAAATGTAAAAATAAAACAGAAAAAAAGTTCTTCCATTCACACTGATGTATTTATACGAATGAATTATTTCCATGCTTATATCTATAAATACATAAATGAGGAATAAAATCTAACTTGAACCAAAAAAGAAAAAAAAAACTGAACCTAACAGTTATACAGAGGAAAACACTACCAAGGCACTTGCTCCAGTGGTAAACAATTCTGAAATTGGTCAGAGGTGGGGAATCATCTCCCATACAGCAAGCAGCCCCGCCCGCCCACGCAAGGAGCATCCTCATTGCAAAGCTGGGTGACAGTGCCGAGGCCTCTGTGAGTAAACGTGAGCTGAGCCCGAGGCCAGATGCTGGTGAACTGTTCCCACCCTTCCCAGGTGAAACACCTGAATGTGTACAAGGGCTTGAAAGCCTAGAGGAAGGGCCGTGGAGCCACACCAGCGACAGCACGCAGGCCAACTTGGTGCCTGCAGATCAGCCAGGATGGTACTGCCACGGGCGCTCTTCTGGAAGCTTTCTATTGCCCTGCCTGAGATACCCCTCCTGTCCCGGCCCTCACTCCTTTTTTTCCTTCCTCACCTCAGCCAGGAGAGATATTCCAGTGGAAGTTATGGGTGACACATCCTCTTCTTTACAGGTGGCAGCCTGGCAACTCCTGCCGAAAGTCCAGCAGAGCCCCACTCACACCGTGCCACCCACAAAGCCGTGGACCCTCACACCCTCCCACCAGCACAGCCCCGAGACTGCTGACGGGGCAGAGAATATGGAGTAAGGCACAGCTGCAGGGGCTATTGCTGCCTGGAGTGCTGTTTATATTGACCTCAACCCAGGCACACCTGGGGAGGGCTTGCCGGCAGGGTCAGGCTGCCCAGGTCAGCTAATCCTCAGCCCTCAGGGAATCACATTGCAGAAAATGGACCTCGCTAAGACAGAATATTCGCCAAGGAGAAAAAGGACACAATGCCATTTGCAGCACCGTAGATGAGTCTCGAGGTAATCACGTGACTGGGAGTAAGTCAGAAAGTGAAAGACACATATCATATCATATCACTTGTAGGTGTTACCTATAAATTGATACCAGGGCAGATATTTCCACGGAGAAGGGCAATCACAGATTCATTAAACAAACTTATGGTTCACCAAAGGAAAGGTGTGAGGATTGAATTCATTACGATATTGGGGTTAACAGACATATACAAACACAGTAGACGTATATAATCACCAAAGACCTACGGAGTACCAAGAGAAGACTACTCAACATTCTGTCATAACGTACATGGGAAAAGGATCCCAGGAAGAACAGTCATATGTATATGTGTAAAAGAACCACCTCTTGCACACCTACAACAAGCTAAACGTTGTACTCAAACTTGCTGTAATAAAAAATAAAAAATTAAATTAAAAACACGAACAAGAAGTAGTGAGACACACTTGAGGGGCTTTCTCCTGGCACATTCCGTTCTACATTCCAATCTAGAACACGACTTCCATTGAGGCTCTGCTGCCCTAGTAACCAGATTTGGTAAGGGAGAACTGCTGCCACCTTGTGGCCGTTTCACACAACTGCAGGTTTAATGCCAGCGCTAATGGTCAGTGGATATTCCAAATCATTACAGGCCTGTAAATGACACCTGCCCTGAAAACAAATCCTGGGGTCATATATCGACCAAAAAATTCAAAAGACGTCCATATTTCAAAACGACAGTTTCAAGAGGCATATTTCACGCACATTAGTGTTCTGCTTCTTTTGCTTTCTTTCTTTCTTTGTTAAAAAAAAACGGGAATGGAAAAAGGCAACCCACAGAATGGGCGAAAACGTTCACAAACGAATCAATGGACAAAGGTTTAATCTCCAATATATATAAACAGCTCATGCAGCTTAATATTAATAAAACAAACAACCCAATACAAAAATGGGCAGAAGATCTAAAGAGACGTTTCTTCAAAGAAGACACAGAGATGGCCAAGACGCACATGAAAAGCTGCTCAACATCACTAATAATTAGAGAAATGCAAATCAAAACTACAATGAGGTAAGACCTCACACCTGTTAGAATCGGCATCATCAGATAATCTACAAACAACAAATTCTGGGGAGGGTGTGGACAAAAGGAACCCTCTTCCGCTATTGGTGGGAATGTAAATTGATACAGTCACTATGGAGAACAGTATGGAGGTTCCTTTAAAAAACTAAAAAGAGAATTACCATAGGATCCAGCAATCCCACTTCTGGGCATATACCCAGAGAAAACCATAAATCACAGAGACACATTCACCACAATGTTCATTGCAGCACTATTTACAATAGCCAGGTTATGGAAGCAACATAAATGCCCACAGACAGACGAATGGATAAAGATGTGGTACATATATAAAATGGAATATTACTCAGCCATAAAAAGGAATGAAACTGGGTCATTTGTAGAGAAGTTGATGGATGTAGAGACTGTCATACAGAGTGAAGTAAGCCAGAAAGAGAAAAACAAATATTGTATATTAATGCCTATATGTGGAACCTAGAAAAATGGTAGAGATGAACTGGTTTGCAGGGCAGAAATAGAGACACAGAGGTAGAGAACAAACGTATGGACACAAAGTGGGGGAAGCCATGGGGTGGTGGTGGTGGGATGAGTTGGGAGATTAGGATTGACCTGTATACATGTCTATGCATAAAATAGATAACTAATAATAACCTACTGTATAAAAAAATAACTAAAATTAAATTTCAAAGTTTTAAAAAATAAAATGTAAAAATAAAACAGAAAAAAAGTTCTTCCATTCACACTGATGTATTTATACGAATGAATTATTTCCATGCTTATATCTATAAATACATAAATGAGGAATAAAATCTAACTTGAACCAAAAAAGAAAAAAAAAACTGAACCTAACAGTTATACAGAGGAAAACACTACCAAGGCACTTGCTCCAGTGGTAAACAATTCTGAAATTGGTCAGAGGTGGGGAATCATCTCCCATACAGCCAGCAGCCCCGCCCGCCCACGCAAGGAGCATCCTCATTGCAAAGCTGGGAGACCGTGCCGAGGCCTCTGTGAGTAAACGTGAGCTGAGCCCCAGGCCAGATGCTGCTGAACTGTTCCCACCCTTCCCAGGTGAAACACCTGAATATGAACAAGGTCTTGAAAGCCTAGAGGAAGGGCCGTGGAGCCACACCAGCGACAGCAAGCAGGCCAACTTGGTGCCTGCAGGTCAGCCAGGATGGTACTGGCCACGGGCGCTCTTCTGGGAGCTTTCTATTGCCCTGCCTGAGATACCCCTCCTGTCCCGGCCCCCACTCCTTTTTTTCCTTCCTCACCTCAGCCCGGAGAGATATTCCAGTGGAAGTTATGGGTGACACATCCTCTTCTTTACAGGTGGCAGCCTGGCAACTCCTGCCGAAAGTCCAGCAGAGCCCCACTCACACCGGGCCACCCACAAAGCCGTGGACCCTCACACCCTCCCACCAGCACAGCCCCGAGACTGCTGACGGGGCAGAGGATATGGAGTCAGGCACAGCTGCAGGGGCTATTGCTGCCTGGAGTGCTGTTTATATTGACCTCAACCCAGGCACACCTGGGGAGGGCTTGCCGGCAGGGTCAGGCGGCCCAGGTCAGCTAATCCTCAGCCCTCAGGGAATCACATTGCAGAATATGGACCTCGCTAAGACAGAATATTCGCCAAGGAAAAAAAGGACACAATGCCATTTGCAGCACCGTAGATGAGTCTCGAGGTAATCACGTGACTTGGAGTAAGTCAGAAATTGAAAGACACATATCATATCATATCACTTATAGGTGTTACCTATAAATTGATACCAGGGCAGATATTTCCACGGAGAAGGGCAATCACAGATTCATTAAACAAACTTATGGTTCACCAAAGGAAAGGTGTGAGGATTGAATTCATTACGATATTGGGGTTAACAGACAGATACAAACACAGTAGACGTATATAATCACCAAAGACCTACGGAGTACCAAGAGAAGACTACTCAACATTCTGTCATAACGTACATGGGAAAAGGATCCCAGGAAGAACAGACATATGTATATGTGTAAAAGAACCACCTCTTGCACACCTACAACAAGCTAAACGTTGTACTCAAACTTGCTGTAATAAAAAATAAAAAATTAAATGAAAAACACGAACAAGAAGTAGTGAGACAAACTTGAGGGGCTTTCTCCTGGCACATTCCGTTCTACATTCCAATCTCGAACACGACTTCCATTGAGGCTCTGCTGCCCTAGTAACCAGATTTGGTAAGGGAGAACTGCTGCCACCTTGTGGCCGTTTCACACAACTGCAGGTTTAATGCCAGCGCTAATGGTCAGTGGATATTCCAAATCATTACAGGCCTGTAAATGACACCTGCCCTGAAAACAAATCCTGGGGTCATATATCGACCAAAAAATTCAAAAGACGTCCATATTTCAAAACGACAGTTTCAAGAGGCATATTTCACGCACATTAGTGTTCTGCTTCTTTTGCTTTCTTTCTTTCTTTGTTAAAAAAAACGGGAATGGAGAAAGGCAACCCTCAGAATGGGCGAAAACGTTCACAAACGAATCAATGGACAAAGGTTTAATCTCCAATATATATAAACAGCTCATGCAGCTTAATATTAATAAAACAAAGAACCCAATACAAAAATGGGCAGAAGATCTAAAGAGACGTTTCTTCAAAGAAGACACAGAGATGGCCAAGACGCACATGAAAAGCTGCTCAACATCACTAATTATTAGAGAAATGCAAATCAAAACTACAATGAGGTAAGACCTCACACCTGTTAGAATCGGCATCATCAGATAATCTACAATCAACAAATTATGGGGACGGTGTGGACAAAAGGAACCCTCTTCCGCTATAGGTGGGAATGTAAATTAATACAGTCACTATGGAGAACAGTATGGAGGTTCCTTTAAAAAACTAAAAAGAGAATTACCATAGGATCCAGCAATCCCACTTCTGGGCATATACCCAGAGAAAACCATAAATCACAGAGACACATTCACCACAATGTTCATTGCAGCACTATTTACAATAGCCAGGTAATGGAAGCAACCTAAATGCCCACAGACAGACGAATGGATAAAGATGTGGTACATATACAAAATAGAATATTACTCAGCCATAAAAAGGAATGAAACTGGGTCATTTGTAGAGAAGTTGATGGATCTAGAGACTGTCATACAGAGTGAAGTAAGCCAGAAAGAGAAAAACAAATATTGTATATTAATGCCTATATGTGGAACCTAGAAAAATGGTAGAGATGAACTGGTTTGCAGGGCAGAAATAGAGACACAGAGGTAGAGAACAAACGTATGGACACAAAGTGGGGGAAGCCATGGGGTGGTGGTGGTGGGATGAGTTGGGAGATTAGGATTGACCTGTATACATGTCTATGCATAAAATAGATAACTAATAATAACCTACTGTATAAAAAAATAACTAAAATTAAATTTCAAAATTTTAAAAAATAAAATGTAAAAATAAAACAGAAAAAAAGTTCTTCCATTCACACTGATGTATTTATACGAATGAATTATTTCCATGCTTATATCTATAAATACATAAATGAGGAATAAAATCTAACTTGAACCAAAAAAGAAAAAAAAAATGAACCTAACAGTTATACAGAGGAAAACACTACCAAGGCACTTGCTCCACTGGTAAACAATTCTGAAATTGGTCAGAGGTGGGGAATCATCTCCCATACAGCCAGCAGACCCGCCCGCCCACGCAAGGAGCATCCTCATTGCAAAGCTGGGAGACCGTGCCAAGGCCTCTGTGAGTAAACGTGAGCTGAGCCCCAGGCCAGATGCTGCTGAACTGTTCCCACCCTTCCCAGGTGAAACTCCTGAATATGTACAAGGGCTTGAAAGCCTAGAGGAAGGGCCGTGGAGCCACACCAGCGACAGCACGCAGGCCAACTTGGTGCCTGCAGGTCAGCCAGGATGGTACTGGCCACGGGCGCTCTTCTGGAAGCTTTCTATTTCCCTGCCTGAGATACCCCTCTTGTCCCGGCCCCCACTCCTTTTTTTCCTTCCTCACCTCAGCCCGGAGAGATATTCCAGTGGAATTTATGGGTGACACATCCTCTTCTTTACAGGTGGCAGCCTGGCAACTCCTGCCGAAAGTCCAGCAGAGCCCCACTCACACCGGGCCACCCACAAAGCCGTGGACCCTCACACCCTCCCACCAGCACAGCCCCGAGACTGCTGACGGGGCAGAGAATATGGAGTCAGGCACAGCTGCAGGGGCTATTGCTGCCTGGAGTGCTGTTTATATTGACCTCAACCCAGGCACACCTGGGGAGGGCTTGCCGGCAGTGTCAGGCTGCCCAGGTCAGCTAATCCTCAGCCCTCAGGGAATCACATTTCAGAATATGGACCTCGCTAAGACAGAATATTCGCCAAGGAAAAAAAGGACACAATGCCATTTGCAGCACCGTAGATGAGTCTCGAAGTAATCACGTGACATGGAGTAAGTCAGAAAGTGAAAGACACATATCATATCATATCACTTATAGGTGTTACGTATAAATTGATACCAGGGCAGATATTTCCACGGAGAAGGGCAATCACAGATTCATTAAACAAACTTATGGTTCACCAAAGGAAAGGTGTGAGGATTGAATTCATTACGATATTCGTGTTAACAGACAGATACAAACACAGTAGACGTATATAATCACCAAAGACCTACGGAGTACCAAGAGAAGACTACTCAACATTCTGTCATAACGTACATGGGAAAAGGATCCCAGGAAGAACAGACATATGTATATGTGTAAAAGAACCACCTCTTGCACACCTACAACAAGCTAAACGTTGTACTCAAACTTGCTGTAATAAAAAATAAAAAATTAAATTAAAAACACGAACAAGAAGTAGTGAGACAAACTTGAGGGGCTTTCTCCTGGCACATTCCGTTCTACATTCCAATCTAGAACACGACTTCCATTGAGGCTCTGCTGCCCTAGTAACCAGATTTGGTAAGGGAGAACTGCTGCCACCTTGTGGCCGTTTCACACAACTGCAGGTTTAATGCCAGCGCTAATGGTCAGTGGATATTCCAAATCATTACAGGCCTGTAAATGACACCTGCCCTGAAAACAAATCCTGGGGTCATATATCGACCAAAAAATTCAAAAGACGTCCATATTTCAAAACGACAGTTTCAAGAGGCACATTTCACGCACATTAGTGTTCTGCTTCTTTTGCTTTCTTTCTTTCTTTGTTAAAAGAAACGGGAATGGAGAAAGGCAACCCTCAGAATGGGCGAAAACGTTCACAAACGAATCAATGGACAAAGGTTTAATCTCCAATATATATAAACAGCTCATGCAGCTTAATATTAATAAAACAAACAACCCAAAACAAAAATGGGCAGAAGATCTAAAGAGACGTTTCTTCAAAGAAGACACAGAGATGGCCAAGACGCACATGAAAAGCTGCTCAACATCACTAATTATTAGAGAAATGCAAATCAAAACTACAATGAGGTAAGACCTCACACCTGTTAGAATCGGCATCATCAGATAATCTACAATCAACAAATTCTGGGGACGGTGTGGACAAAAGGAACCCTCTTCCGCTATTGGTGGGAATGTAAATTGATACAGTCACTATGGAGAACAGTATGGAGGTTCCTTTAAAAAACTAAAAAGAGAATTACCATAGGATCCAGCAATCCCACTTCTGGGCATATACCCAGAGAAAACCATAAATCACAGAGACACATTCACCACAATGTTCATTGCAGCACTATTTACAATAGCCAGGTAATGGAAGCAACCTAAATGCCCACAGACAGACGAATGGATAAAGATGTGGTACATATACAAAATAGAATATTACTCAGCCATAAAAAGGAATGAAACTGGGTCATTTGTAGAGAAGTTGATGGATCTAGAGACTGTCATACAGAGTGAAGTAAGCCAGAAAGAGAAAAACAAATATTGTATATTAATGCCTATATGTGGAACCTAGAAAAATGGTACAGATGAACTGGTTTGCAGGGCAGAAATAGAGACACAGAGGTAGAGAACAAACGTATGGACACAAAGTGGGGGAAGCCATGGGGTGGTGGTGGTGGGATGAGTTGGGAGATTAGGATTGACCTGTATACATGTCTATGCATAAAATAGATAACTAATAATAACCTACTGTATAAAAAAATAACTAAAATTAAATTTCAAAATTTTAAAAAATAAAATGTAAAAATAAAACAGAAAAAAAGTTCTTCCATTCACACTGATGTATTTATACGAATGAATTATTTCCATGCTTATATCTATAAATACATAAATGAGGAATAAAATCTAACTTGAACCAAAAAAGAAGAAAAAAAAAACTGAACCTAACAGTTATACAGAGGAAAACACTACCAAGGCACTTGCTCCAGTGGTAAACAATTCTGAAATTGGTCAGAGGTGGGGAATCATCTCCCATACAGCCAGCAGCCCCGCCCGCCCACGCCAGGAGCATCCTCATTGCAAAGCTGGGAGACCGTGCCGAGGCCTCTGTGAGTAAACGTGAGCTGAGCCCCAGGCCAGCTGCTGCTTAACTGTTCCCACCCTTCCCAGGTGAAACACCTGAATATGTACAAGGGCTTGAAAGCCTAGAGGAAGGGCCGTGGAGCCACACCAGCGACAGCACACAGGCCAACTTGGTGCCTGCAGGTCAGCCAGGATGGTACTGGCCACGGGCGCTCTTCTGGAAGCTTTCTATTGCCCTGCCTGAGATACCCCTCTTGTCCCGGCCCCCACTCCTTTTTTTCCTTCCTCACCTCAGCCCGGAGACATATTCCAGTGGAAGTTATGGGTGACACATCCTCTTCTTTACAGGTGGCAGCCTGGCAACTCCTGCCGAAAGTCCAGCAGAGCCCCACTCACACCGGGCCACCCACAAAGCCGTGGACCCTCACACCCTCCCACCAGCACAGCCCCGAGACTGCTGACGGGGCAGAGAATATGGAGTCAGGCACAGCTGCAGGGGCTATTGCTGCCTGGAGTGCTGTTTATATTGACCTCAACCCAGGCACACCTGGGGAGGGCTTGCCGGCAGTGTCAGGCTGCCCAGGTCAGCTAATCCTCAGCCCTCAGGGAATCACATTGCAGAATATGGACCTCGCTAAGACAGAATATTCGCCAAGGAAAAAAAGGACACAATGCCATTTGCAGCACCTTAGATGAGTCTCGAAGTAATCACGTGACATGGAGTAAGTCAGAAAGTGAAAGACACATATCATATCATATCACTTATAGGTGTTACGTATAAATTGATACCAGGGCAGATATTTCCACGGAGAAGGGCAATCACAGATTCATTAAACAAACTTATGGTTCACCAAAGGAAAGGTGTGAGGATTGAATTCATTACGATATTCGTGTTAACAGACAGATACAAACACAGTAGACGTATATAATCACCAAAGACCTACGGAGTACCAAGAGAAGACTACTCAACATTCTGTCATAACGTACATGGGAAAAGGATCCCAGGAAGAACAGACATATGTATATGTGTAAAAGAACCACCTCTTGCACACCTACAACAAGCTAAACGTTGTACTCAAACTTGCTGTAATAAAAAATAAAAAATTAAATTAAAAACACGAACAAGAAGTAGTGAGACAAACTTGAGGGGCTTTCTCCTGGCACATTCCGTTCTACATTCCAATCTAGAACACGACTTCCATTGAGGCTCTGCTGCCCTAGTAACCAGATTTGGTAAGGGAGAACTGCTGCCACCTTGTGGCCGTTTCACACAACTGCAGGTTTAATGCCAGCGCTAATGGTCAGTGGATATTCCAAATCATTACAGGCCTGTAAATGACACCTGCCCTGAAAACAAATCCTGGGGTCATATATCGACCAAAAAATTCAAAAGACGTCCATATTTCAAAACGACAGTTTCAAGAGGCATATTTCACGCACATTAGTGTTCTGCTTCTTTTGCTTTCTTTCTTTCTTTGTTAAAAGAAACGGGAATGGAGAAAGGCAACCCTCAGAATGGGCGAAAACGTTCACAAACGAATCAATGGACAAAGGTTTAATCTCCAATATATATAAACAGCTCATGCAGCTTAATATTAATAAAACAAACAACCCAAAACAAAAATGGGCAGAAGATCTAAAGAGACGTTTCTTCAAAGAAGACACAGAGATGGCCAAGACGCACATGAAAAGCTGCTCAACATCACTAATTATTAGAGAAATGCAAATCAAAACTACAATGAGGTAAGACCTCACACCTGTTAGAATCGGCATCATCAGATAATCTACAATCAACAAATTCTGGGGACGGTGTGGACAAAAGGAACCCTCTTCCGCTATTGGTGGGAATGTAAATTGATACAGTCACTATGGAGAACAGTATGGAGGTTCCTTTAAAAAACTAAAAAGAGAATTACCATAGGATCCAGCAATCCCACTTCTGGGCATATACCCAGAGAAAACCATAAATCACAGAGACACATTCACCACAATGTTCATTGCAGCACTATTTACAATAGCCAGGTAATGGAAGCAACCTAAATGCCCACAGACAGACGAATGGATAAAGATGTGGTACATATACAAAATGGAATATTACTCAGCCATAAAAAGGAATGAAACTGGGTCATTTGTAGAGAAGTTGATGGATCTAGAGACTGTCATACAGAGTGAAGTAAGCCAGAAAGAGAAAAACAAATATTGTATATTAATGCCTATATGTGGAACCTAGAAAAATGGTAGAGATGAACTGGTTTGCAGGGCAGAAATAGAGACACAGAGGTAGAGAACAAACGTATGGACACAAAGTGGGGGAAGCCATGGGGTGGTGGTGGTGGGATGAGTTGGGAGATTAGGATTGACCTGTGTACATGTCTATGCATAAAATAGATAACTAATAATAACCTACTGTATAAAAAATAACTAAAATTAAATTTCAAAATTTAAAAAAATAAAATGTAAAAATAAAACAGAAAAAAAGTTCTTCCATTCACACTGATGTATTTATACGAATGAATTATTTCCATGCTTATATCTATAAATACATAAATGAGGAATAAAATCTAACTTGAACCAAAAAAGAAAAAAAAAACTGAACCTAACTGTTATACAGAGGAAAACACTACCAAGGCACTTGCTCCAGTGGTAAACAATTCTGAAATTGGTCAGAGGTGGGGAATCATCTCCCATACAGCCAGCAGCCCCGCCCGCCCACGCAAGGAGCATCCTCATTGCAAAGCTGGGAGACCGTGCCGAGGCCTCTGTGAGTAAACGTGAGCTGAGCCCCAGGCCAGATGCTGCTGAACTGTTCCCACCCTTCCCAGGTGAAACACCTGAATATGTACAAGGGCTTGAAAGCCTAGAGGAAGGGCCGTGGAGCCACACCAGCGACAGCACGCAGACCAACTTGGTGCCTGCAGGTCAGCCAGTATGGTACTGGCCACGGGCGCTCTTCTGGAAGCTTTCTATTGCCCTGCCTGAGATACCCCTCCTGTCTCGGCCCCCACTCCTTTTTTTCCTTCCTCACCTCAGCCCGGAGAGATATTCCAGTGGAAGTTATGGGTGACACATCCTCTTCTTTACAGGTGGCAGCCTGGCAACTCCTGCCGAAAGTCCAGCAGAGCCCCACTCACACCGGGCCACCCACAAAGCCGTGGACCCTCACACCCTCCCACCAGCACAGCCCCGAGACTGCTGACGGGGCAGAGAATATGGAATCAGGCACAGCTGCAGGGGCTATTGCTGCCTGGAGTGCTGTTTATATTGACCACAACCCAGGCAACCCTGGGGAGGGCTTGCCGGCAGGGTCAGGCTGCCCAGGTCAGCTAATCCTCAGCCCTCAGGGAATCACATTGCAGAATATGGACCTCGCTAAGACAGAATATTCGCCAAGGAAAAAAAGGACACAATGCCATTTGCAGCACCGTAGATGAGTCTCGAGGTAATCACGTGACTTGGAGTAAGTCAGAAAGTGAAAGACACATATCATATCATATCACTTATAGGTGTTACCTATAAATTGATACCAGGGCAGTTATTTCCACGGAGAAGGGCAATCACAGATTCATTAAACAAACTTATGGTTCACCAAAGGAAAGGTGTGAGGATTGAATTCATTACGATATTCGTGTTAACAGACAGATACAAACACAGTAGACGTATATAATCACCAAAGACCTACGGAGTACCAAGAGAAGACTACTCAACATTCTGTCATAACGTACATGGGAAAAGGATCCCAGGAAGAACAGACATATGTATATGTGTAAAAGAACCACCTCTTGCACACCTACAACAAGCTAAACGTTGTACTCAAACTTGCTGTAATAAAAAATAAAAAATTAAATTAAAAACACGAACAAGAAGTAGTGAGACAAACTTGAGGGGCTTTCTCCTGGCACATTCCGTTCTACATTCCAATCTAGAACACGACTTCCATTGAGGCTCTGCTGCCCTAGTAACCAGATTTGGTAAGGGAGAACTGCTGCCACCTTGTGGCCGTTTCACACAACTGCAGGTTTAATGCCAGCGCTAATGGTCAGTGGATATTCCAAATCATTACAGGCCTGTAAATGACACCTGCCCTGAAAACAAATCCTGGGGTCATATATCGACCAAAAAATTCAAAAGACGTCCATATTTCAAAACGACAGTTTCAAGAGGCATATTTCACGCACATTAGTGTTCTGCTTCTTTTGCTTTCTTTCTTTCTTTGTTAAAAGAAACGGGAATGGAGAAAGGCAACCCTCAGAATGGGCGAAAACGTTCACAAACGAATCAATGGACAAAGGTTTAATCTCCAATATATATAAACAGCTCATGCAGCTTAATATTAATAAAACAAACAACCCAATACAAAAATGGGCAGAAGATCTAAAGAGACGTTTCTTCAAAGAAGACACAGAGATGGCCAAGACGCACATGAAAAGCTGCTCAACATCACTAATTATTAGAGAAATGCAAATCAAAACTACAATGAGGTAAGACCTCACACCTGTTAGAATCGGCATCATCAGATAATCTACAATCAACAAATTCTGGGGACGGTGTGGACAAAAGGAACCCTCTTCCGCTATTGGTGGTAATGTAAATTGATACAGTCACTATGGAGAACAGTATGGAGGTTCCTTTAAAAAACTAAAAAGAGAATTACCATAGGATCCAGCAATCCCACTTCTGGGCATATACCCAGAGAAAACCATAAATCACAGAGACACATTCACCACAATGTTCATTGCAGCACTATTTACAATAGCCAGGTAATGGAAGCAACATAAATGCCCACAGACAGACGAATGGATAAAGATGTGGTACATATATAAAATGGAATATAGCCATAAAAAGGAATGAAACTGAGTCATTTGTAGAGAAGTTGATGGATCTAGAGACTGTCATACAGAGTGAAGTAAGTCAGAAAGAGAAAAACAAATATTGTATATTAATGCCTATATGTGGAACCTAGAAAAATGGTAGAGATGAACTGGTTTGCAGGGCAGAAATAGAGACACAGAGGTAGAGAACAAACGTATGGACACAAAGTGGGGGAAGCCATGGGGTGGTGGTGGTGGGATGAGTTGGGAGATTAGGATTGACCTGTATACATGTCTATGCATAAAATAGATAACTAATAATAACCTACTGTATAAAAAAATAACTGAAATTAAATTTCAAAATTTAAAAAAATAAAATGTAAAAATAAAACAGAAAAAAAGTTCTTCCATTCACACTGATGTATTTATACGAATGAATTATTTCCATGCTTATATCTATAAATACATAAATGAGGAATAAAATCTAACTTGAACCAAAAAAGAAAAAAAAAACTGAACCTAACAGTTATACAGAGGAAAACACTACCAAGGCACTTGCTCCACTGGAAAACAATTCTGAAATTGGTCAGAGGTGGGGAATCATCTCCCATACAGCCAGCAGCCCCGCCCGCCCACGCAAGGAGCATCCTCATTGCAAAGCTGGGAGACCGTGCCAAGGCCTCTGTGAGTAAACGTGAGCTGAGCCCCAGGCCAGATGCTGCTGAACTGTTCCCACCCTTCCGAGGTGAAACACCTGAATATGTACAAGGGCTTGAAAGCCTAGAGGAAGGGCCGTGGAGCCACACCAGCGACAGCACGCAGGCCAACTTGGTGCCTGCAGGTCAGCCAGGATGGTACTGGCCACGGGCGCTCTTCTGGAAGCTTTCTATTGCCCTGCCTGAGATACCCCTCTTGTCCCGGCCCCCACTCCTTTTTTTCCTTCCTCACCTCAGCCCGGAGAGATATTCCAGTGGAAGTTATGGGTGACACATCCTCTTCTTTACAGGTTGCAGCCTGGCAACTCCTGCCGAAAGTCCAGCAGAGCCCCACTCACACCGGGCCACCCACAAAGCCGTGGACCCTCACACCCTCCCACCAGCACAGCCCCGAGACTGCTGACGGGGCAGAGAATATGGAATCAGGCACAGCTGCAGGGGCTATTGCTGCCTGGAGTGCTGTTTATATTGACCTCAACACAGGCAACCCTGGGGAGGGCTTGCCGGCAGGGTCAGGCTGCCCAGGTCAGCTAATCCTCAGCCCTCAGGGAATCACATTGCAGAATATGGACCTCGCTAAGACAGAATATTCGCCAAGGAAAAAAAGGACACAATGCCATTTGCAGCACCGTAGATGAGTCTCGAGGTAATCACGTGACTTGGAGTAAGTCAGAAAGTGAAAGACACATATCATATCATATCACTTATAGGTGTTACCTATAAATTGATACCAGGGCAGATATTTCCACGGAGAAGGGCAATCACAGATTCATTAAACAAACTTATGGTTCACCAAAGGAAAGGTGTGAGGATTGAATTCATTACGATATTCGTGTTAACAGACAGATACAAACACAGTAGACGTATATAATCACCAAAGACCTACGGAGTACCAAGAGAAGACTACTCAACATTCTGTCATAACGTACATGGGAAAAGGATCCCAGGAAGAACAGACATATGTATATGTGTAAAAGAACCACCTCTTGCACACCTACAACAAGCTAAACGTTGTACTCAAACTTGCTGTAATAAAAAATAAAAAATTAAATTAAAAACACGAACAAGAAGTAGTGAGACAAACTTGAGGGGCTTTCTCCTGGCACATTCCGTTCTACATTCCAATCTAGAACACGACTTCCATTGAGGCTCTGCTGCCCTAGTAACCAGATTTGGTAAGGGAGAACTGCTGCCACCTTGTGGCCGTTTCACACAACTGCAGGTTTAATGCCAGCGCTAATGGTCAGTGGATATTCCAAATCATTACAGGCCTGTAAATGACACCTGCCCTGAAAACAAATCCTGGGGTCATATATCGACCAAAAAATTCAAAAGACGTCCATATTTCAAAACGACAGTTTCAAGAGGCATATTTCACGCACATTAGTGTTCTGCTTCTTTTGCTTTCTTTCTTTCTTTGTTAAAAGAAACGGGAATGGAGAAAGGCAACCCTCATAATGGGCGAAAACGTTCACAAACGAATCAATGGACAAAGGTTTACTCTCCAATATATATAAACAGCTCATGCAGCTTAATATTAATAAAACAAACAACCCAATACAAAAATGGGCAGAAGATCTAAAGAGACGTTTCTTCAAAGAAGACACAGCGATGGCCAAGACGCACATGAAAAGCTGCTCAACATCACTAATTATTAGAGAAATGCAAATCAAAACTACAATGAGGTAAGACCTCACACCTGTTAGAATCGGCATCATCAGATAATCTACAAACAACAAATTCTGGGGAGGGTGTGGACAAAAGGAACCCTCTTCCGCTATTGGTGAGAATGTAAATTGATACAGTCACTATGGAGAACAGTATGGAGGTTCCTTTAAAAAACTAAAAAGAGAATTACCATAGGATCCAGCAATCCAACTTCTGGGCATATACCCTGAGAAAACCATAAATCACAGAGACACATTCACCACAATGTTCTTGCAGCACTATTTACAATAGCCAGGTTATGGAAGCAACATAAATGCCCACAGACAGACGAATGGATAAAGATGTGGTACATATATAAAATGGAATATTACTCAGCCAAAAAAAGGAATGAAACTGAGTCATTTGTAGAGAAGTTGATGGATCTAGAGACTGTCATACAGAGTGAAGTAAGTCAGAAAGAGAAAAACAAATATTGTATATTAATGCCTATATGTGGAACCTAGAAAAATGGTAGAGATGAACTGGTTTGCAGGGCAGAAATAGAGACACAGAGGTAGAGAACAAACGTATGGACACAAAGTGGGGGAAGCCATGGGGTGGTGGTGGTGGGATGAGTTGGGAGATTAGGATTGACCTGTATACATGTCTATGCATAAATTAGATAACTAATAATAACCTACTGTATAAAAAAATAACTAAAATTAAATTTCAAAATTTAAAAAAATAAAATGTAAAAATAAAACAGAAAAAAAGTTCTTCCTTTCACACTGATGTATTTATACGAATGAATTATTTCCATGCTTATATCTATAAATACATAAATGAGGAATAAAATCTAACTTGAACCAAAAAAGAAAAAAAAAAAACTGAACCTAACAGTTATACAGAGGAAAACACTACCAAGGCACTTGCTCCAGTGGTAAACAATTCTGAAATTGGTCAGAGGTGGGGAATCATCTCCCATACAGCCAGCAGCCCCGCCCGCCCACGCCAGGAGCATCCTCATTGCAAAGCTGGGAGACCGTGCCGAGGCCTCTGTGAGTAAACGTGAGCTGAGCCCCAGGCCAGCTGCTGCTTAACTGTTCCCACCCTTCCCTGGTGAAACACTTGAATACGTACAAGGGCTTGAAAGCCTAGAGGAAGGGCCGTGGAGCCACACCAGCGACAGCACGCAGGCCAACTTGGTGCCTGCAGGTCAGCCAGGATGGTACTGGCCACGGGCGCTCTTCTGGAAGCTTTCTATTGCCCTGCCTAAGATACCCCTCCTGTCCCGGCCCCCACTCCTTTTTTTCCTTCCTCACCTCAGCCTGGAGAGGTATTCCAGTGGAAGTTATGGGTGACACATCCTCTTCTTTACAGGTGGCAGCCTGGCAACTCCTGCCGAAAGTCCAGCAGAGCCCCACTCACACCGGGCCACCCACAAAGCCGTGGACCCTCACACCCTCCCACCAGCACAGCCCCGAGACTGCTGACGGGGCAGAGAATATGGAGTCAGGCACAGCTGCAGGGGCTATTGCTGCCTGGAGTGCTGTTTATATTGACCTCAACCCAGGAACACCTGGGGAGGGCTTGCCGGCAGTGTCAGGCTGCCCAGGTCAGCTAATCCTCAGCCCTCAGGGAATCACATTTCAGAATATGGACCTCGCTAAGACAGAATATTCGCCAAGGAAAAAAAGGACACAATGCCATTTGCAGCACCGTAGATGAGTCTCGAGGTAATCACGTGACTTGGAGTAAGTCAGAAAGTGAAAGACACATATCATATCATATCACTTATAGGTGTTACGTATAAATTGATACCAGGGCAGATATTTCCACGGAGAAGGGCAATCACAGATTCATTAAACAAACTTATGGTTCACCAAAGGAAAGGTGTGAGGATTGAATTCATTACGATATTCGTGTTAACAGACAGATACAAACACAGTAGACGTATATAATCACCAAAGACCTACGGAGTACCAAGAGAAGACTACTCAACATTCTGTCATAACGTACATGGGAAAAGGATCCCAGGAAGAACAGACATATGTATATGTGTAAAAGAACCACCTCTTGCACACCTACAACAAGCTAAACGTTGTACTCAAACTTGCTGTAATAAAAAATAAAAAATTAAATTAAAAACACGAACAAGAAGTAGTGAGACAAACTTGAGGGGCTTTCTCCTGGCACATTCCGTTCTACATTCCAATCTAGAACACGACTTCCATTGAGGCTCTGCTGCCCTAGTAACCAGATTTGGTAAGGGAGAACTGCTGCCACCTTGTGGCCGTTTCACACAACTGCAGGTTTAATGCCAGCGCTAATGGTCAGTGGATATTCCAAATCATTACAGGCCTGTAAATGACACCTGCCCTGAAAACAAATCCTGGGGTCATATATCGACCAAAAAATTCAAAAGACGTCCATATTTCAAAACGACAGTTTCAAGAGGCATATTTCACGCACATTAGTGTTCTGCTTCTTTTGCTTTCTTTCTTTCTTTGTTAAAAGAAACGGGAATGGAGAAAGGCAACCCTCAGAATGGGCGAAAACGTTCACAAACGAATCAATGGACAAAGGTTTACTCTCCAATATATATAAACAGCTCATGCAGCTTAATATTAATAAAACAAACAACCCAATACAAAAATGGGCAGAAGATCTAAAGAGACGTTTCTTCAAAGAAGACACAGAGATGGCCAAGACGCACATGAAAAGCTGCTCAACATCACTAATTATTAGAGAAATGCAAATCAAAACTACAATGAGGTAAGACCTCACACCTGTTAGAATCGGCATCATCAGATAATCTACAAACAACAAATTCTGGGGAGGGTGTGGACAAAAGGAACCCTCTTCCGCTATTGGTGAGAATGTAAATTGATACAGTCACTATGGAGAACAGTATGGAGGTTCCTTTAAAAAACTAAAAAGAGAATTACCATAGGATCCAGCAATCCCACTTCTGGGCATATACCCTGAGAAAACCATAAATCACAGAGACACATTCACCACAATGTTCATTGCAGCACTATTTACAATAGCCAGGTTATGGAAGCAACCTAAATGCCCACAGACAGACGAATGGATAAAGATGTGGTACATATATAAAATGGAATATTACTCAGCCAAAAAAAGGAATGAAACAGAGTCATTTGTAGAGAAGTTGATGGATCTAGAGACTGTCATACAGAGTGAAGTAAGTCAGAAAGAGAAAAACAAATATTGTATATTAATGCCTATATGTGGAACCTAGAAAAATGGTAGAGATGAACTGGTTTGCAGGGCAGAAATAGAGACACAGAGGTAGAGAACAAACGTATGGACACAAAGTGGGGGAAGCCATGGGGTGGTGGTGGTGGGATGAGTTGGGAGATTAGGATTGACCTGTATACATGTCTATGCATAAAATAGATAACTAATAATAACCTACTGTATAAAAAAATAACTAAAATTAAATTTCAAAATTTAAAAAAATAAAATGTAAAAATAAAACAGAAAAAAAGTTCTTCCTTTCACACTGATGTATTTATACGAATGAATTATTTCCATGCTTATATCTATAAATACATAAATGAGGAATAAAATCTAACTTGAACCAAAAAAGAAAAAAAAAAAAACTGAACCTAACAGTTATACAGAGGAAAACACTACCAAGGCACTTGCTCCAGTGGTAAACAATTCTGAAATTGGTCAGAGGTGGGGAATCATCTCCCATACAGCCAGCAGCCCCGCCCGCCCACGCCAGGAGCATCCTCATTGCAAAGCTGGGAGACCGTGCCGAGGCCTCTGTGAGTAAACGTGAGCTGAGCCCCAGGCCAGCTGCTGCTTAACTGTTCCCACCCTTCCCTGGTGAAACACTTGAATATGTACAAGGGCTTGAAAGCCTAGAGGAAGGGCCGTGGAGCCACACCAGCGACAGCACGCAGGCCAACTTGGTGCCTGCAGGTCAGCCAGGATGGTACTGGCCACGGGCGCTCTTCTGGAAGCTTTCTATTGCCCTGCCTAAGATACCCCTCCTGTCCCGGCCCCCACTCCTTTTTTTCCTTCCTCACCTCAGCCTGGAGAGGTATTCCAGTGGAAGTTATGGGTGACACATCCTCTTCTTTACAGGTGGCAGCCTGGCAACTCCTGCCGAAAGTCCAGCAGAGCCCCACTCACACCGGGCCACCCACAAAGCCGTGGACCCTCACACCCTCCCACCAGCACAGCCCCGAGACTGCTGACGGGGCAGAGAATATGGAGTAAGGCACAGCTGCAGGGGCTATTGCTGCCTGGAGTGCTGTTTATATTGACCTCAACCCAGGAACACCTGGGGAGGGCTTGCCGGCAGTGTCAGGCTGCCCAGGTCAGCTAATCCTCAGCCCTCAGGGAATCACATTTCAGAATATGGACCTCGCTAAGACAGAATATTCGCCAAGGAAAAAAAGGACACAATGCCATTTGCAGCACCGTAGATGAGTCTCGAGGTAATCACGTGACTTGGAGTAAGTCAGAAAGTGAAAGACACATATCATATCATATCACTTATAGGTGTTACCTATAAATTGATACCAGGGCAGATATTTCCACGGAGAAGGGCAATCACAGATTCATTAAACAAACTTATGGTTCACCAAAGGAAAGGTGTGAGGATTGAATTCATTACGATATTCGTGTTAACAGACAGATACAAACACAGTAGACGTATATAATCACCAAAGACCTACGGAGTACCAAGAGAAGACTACTCAACATTCTGTCATAACGTACATGGGAAAAGGATCCCAGGAAGAACAGACATATGTATATGTGTAAAAGAACCACTTCTTGCACACCTACAACAAGCTAAACGTTGTACTCAAACTTGCTGTAATAAAAAATAAAAAATTAAATTAAAAACACGAACAAGAAGTAGTGAGACAAACTTGAGGGGCTTTCTCCTGGCACATTCCGTTCTACATTCCAATCTAGAACACGACTTCCATTGAGGCTCTGCTGCCCTAGTAACCAGATTTGGTAAGGGAGAACTGCTGCCACCTTGTGGCCGTTTCACACAACTGCAGGTTTAATGCCAGCGCTAATGGTCAGTGGATATTCCAAATCATTACAGGCCTGTAAATGACACCTGCCCTGAAAACAAATCCTGGGGTCATATATCGACCAAAAAATTCAAAAGACGTCCATATTTCAAAACGACAGTTTCAAGAGGCATATTTCACGCACATTAGTGTTCTGCTTCTTTTGCTTTCTTTCTTTCTTTGTTAAAAGAAACGGGAATGGAGAAAGGCAACCCTCAGAATGGGCGAAAACGTTCACAAACGAATCAATGGACAAAGGTTTAATCTCCAATATATATAAACAGCTCATGCAGCTTAATATTAATAAAACAAACAACCCAATACAAAAATGGGCAGAAGATCTAAAGAGACGTTTCTTCAAAGAAGACACAGAGATGGCCAAGACGCACATGAAAAGCTGCTCAACATCACTAATTATTAGAGAAATGCAAATCAAAACTACAATGAGGTAAGACCTCACACCTGTTAGAATCGGCATCATCAGATAATCTACAAACAACAAATTCTGGGGAGGGTGTGGACAAAAGGAACCCTCTTCCGCTATTGGTGGGAATGTAAATTGATACAGTCACTATGGAGAACAGTATGGAGGTTCCTTTAAAAAACTAAAAAGAGAATTACCATAGGATCCAGCAATCCCACTTCTGGGCATATACCCAGAGAAAACCATAAATCACAGAGACACATTCACCACAATGTTCATTGCAGCACTATTTACAATAGCCAGGTAATGGAAGCAACATAAATGCCCACAGACAGACGAATGGATAAAGATGTGGTACATATACAAAATGGAATATTACTCAGCCATAAAAAGGAATGAAACTGGGTCATTTGTAGAGAAGTTGATGGATCTAGAGACTGTCATACAGAGTGAAGTAAGTCAGAAAGAGAAAAACAAATATTGTATATTAATGCCTATATGTGGAACCTAGAAAAATGGTAGAGATGAACTGGTTTGCAGGGCAGAAATAGAGACACAGAGGTAGAGAACAAACGTATGGACACAAAGTGGGGGAAGCCATGGGGTGGTGGTGGTGGGATGAGTTGGGAGATTAGGATTGACCTGTATACATGTCTATGCATAAAATAGATAACTAATAATAACCTACTGTATAAAAAAATAACTAAAATTAAATTTCAAAATTTAAAAAAATAAAATGTAAAAATAAAACAGAAAAAAAGTTCTTCCATTCACACTGATGTATTTATACGAATGAATTATTTCCATGCTTATATCTATAAATACATAAATGAGGAATAAAATCTAACTTGAACCAAAAAAGAAAAAAAAAACTGAACCTAACAGTTATACAGAGGAAAACACTACCAAGGCACTTGCTCCACTGGAAAACAATTCTGAAATTGGTCAGAGGTGGGGAATCATCTCCCATACAGCCAGCAGCCCCGCCCGCCCACGCAAGGAGCATCCTCATTGCAAAGCTGGGAGACCGTGCCAAGGCCTCTGTGAGTAAACGTGAGCTGAGCCCCAGGCCAGATGCTGCTGAACTGTTCCCACCCTTCCCAGGTGAAACACCTGAATATGTACAAGGGCTTGAAAGCCTAGAGGAAGGGCCGTGGAGCCACACCAGCGACAGCACGCAGGCCAACTTGGTGCCTGCAGGTCAGCCAGGATGGTACTGGCCATGGGCGCTCTTCTGGAAGCTTTCTATTGCCCTGCCTAAGATACCCCTCCTGTCCCGGCCCCCACTCCTTTTTTCCTTCCTCACCTCAGCCTGGAGAGGTATTCCAGTGGAAGTTATGGGTGACACATCCTCTTCTTTACAGGTGGCAGCCTGGCAATTCCTGCCGAAAGTCCAGCAGAGCCCCACTCACACCGGGCCACCCACAAAGCCGTGGACCCTCACACCCTCCCACCAGCACAGCCCCGAGACTGCTGACGGGGCAGAGAATATGGAGTCAGGCACAGCTGCAGGGGCTATTGCTGCCTGGAGTGCTGTTTATATTGACCTCAACACAGGCAACCCTGTGGAGGGCTTGCCGGCAGGGTCAGGCTGCCCAGGTCAGCTAATCCTCAGCCCTCAGGGAATCACATTTCAGAATATGGACCTCGCTAAGACAGAATATTCGCCAAAGAAAAAAAGGACACAATGCCATTTGCAGCACCGTAGATGAGTCTCGAGGTAATCACGTGACTTGGAGTAAGTCAGAAAGTGAAAGACACATATCATATCATATCACTTATAGGTGTTACCTATAAATTGATACCAGGGCAGATATTTCCACGGAGAAGGGCAATCACAGATTCATTAAACAAACTTATGGTTCACCAAAGGAAAGGTGTGAGGATTGAATTCATTACGATATTCGTGTTAACAGACAGATACAAACACAGTAGACGTATATAATCACCAAAGACCTACGGAGTACCAAGAGAAGACTACTCAACATTCTGTCATAACGTACATGGGAAAAGGATCCCAGGAAGAACAGACATATGTATATGTGTAAAAGAACCACCTCTTGCACACCTACAACAAGCTAAACGTTGTACTCAAACTTGCTGTAATAAAAAATAAAAAATTAAATTAAAAACACGAACAAGAAGTAGTGAGACAAACTTGAGGGGCTTTCTCCTGGCACATTCCGTTCTACATTCCAATCTAGAACACGACTTCCATTGAGGCTCTGCTGCCCTAGTAACCAGATTTGGTAAGGGAGAACTGCTGCCACCTTGTGGCCGTTTCACACAACTGCAGGTTTAATGCCAGCGCTAATGGTCAGTGGATATTCCAAATCATTACAGGCCTGTAAATGACACCTGCCCTGAAAACAAATCCTGGGGTCATATATCGACCAAAAAATTAAAAAGACGTCCATATTTCAAAACGACAGTTTCAAGAGGCATATTTCACGCACATTAGAGTTCTGCTTCTTTTGCTTTCTTTCTTTCTTTGTTAAAAGAAACGGGAATGGAGAAAGGCAACCCTCAGAATGGGCGAAAACGTTCACAAACGAATCAATGGACAAAGGTTTAATCTCCAATATATATAAACAGCTCATGCAGCTTAATATTAATAAAACAAACAACCCAATACAAAAATGGGCAGAAGATCTAAAGAGACGTTTCTTCAAAGAAGACACAGAGATGGCCAAGACGCACATGAAAAGCTGCTCAACATCACTAATTATTAGAGAAATGCAAATCAAAACTACAATGAGGTAAGACCTCACACCTGTTAGAATCGGCATCATCAGATAATCTACAATAAACAAATTCTGGGGACGGTGTGGACAAAAGGAACCCTCTTCCGCTACTGGTGGGAATGTAAATTGATACAGTCACTATGGAGAACAGTATGGAGGTTCCTTTAAAAAACTAAAAAGAGAATTACCATAGGATCCAGCAATCCCACTTCTGGGCATATACCCAGAGAAAACCATAAATCACAGAGACACATTCACCACAATGTTCATTGCAGCACTATTTACAATAGCCAGGTAATGGAAGCAACCTAAATGCCCACAGACAGACGAATGGATAAAGATGTGGTACATATACAAAATGGAATATTACTCAGCCATAAAAAGGAATGAAACTGGGTCATTTGTAGAGAAGTTGATGGATCTAGAGACTGTCATACAGAGTGAAGTAAGTCAGAAAGAGAAAAACAAATATTGTATATTAATGCCTATATGTGGAACCTAGAAAAATGGTAGAGATGAACTGGTTTGCAGGGCAGAAATAGAGACACAGAGGTAGAGAACAAACGTATGGACACAAAGTGGGGGAAGCCATGGGGTGGTGGTGGTGGGATGAGTTGGGAGATTAGGATTGACCTGTATACATGTCTATGCATAAAATAGATAACTAATAATAACCTACTGTATAAAAAAATAACTAAAATTAAATTTCAAAATTTAAAAAAATAAAATGTAAAAATAAAACAGAAAAAAAGTTCTTCCATTCACACTGATGTATTTATACGAATGAATTATTTCCATGCTTATATCTATAAATACATAAATGAGGAATAAAATCTAACTTGAACCAAAAAAGAAAAAAAAAAACTGAACCTAACAGTTATACAGAGGAAAACACTACCAAGGCACTTGCTCCACTGGAAAACAATTCTGAAATTGGTCAGAGGTGGGGAATCATCTCCCATACAGCCAGCAGTCCCGCCCGCCCACGCAAGGAGCATCCTCATTGCAAAGCTGGGAGACCGTGCCAAGGCCTCTGTGAGTAAACGTGAGCTGAGCCCCAGGCCAGATGCTGCTGAACTGTTCCCACCCTTCCCAGGTGAAACACCTGAATATGTACAAGGGCTTGAAAGCCTAGAGGAAGGGCCGTGGAGCCACACCAGCGACAGCACGCAGGCCAACTTGGTGCCTGCAGGTCAGCCAGGATGGTACTGGCCACGGGCGCTCTTCTGGAAGCTTTCTATTGCCCTGCCTGAGATACCCCTCTTGTCCCGGCCCCCACTCCTTTTTTTCCTTCCTCACCTCAGCCCGGAGAGATATTCCAGTGGAAGTTATGGGTGACACATCCTCTTCTTTACAGGTGGCAGCCTGGCAACTCCTGCCGAAAGTCCAGCAGAGCCCCACTCACACCGGGCCACCCACAAAGCCGTGGACCCTCACACCCTCCCACCAGCACAGCCCCGAGACTGCTGACGGGGCAGAGAATATGGAATCAGGCACAGCTGCAGGGGCTATTGCTGCCTGGAGTGCTGTTTATATTGACCTCAACACAGGCACACCTGGGGAGGGCTTGCCGGCAGTGTCAGGCTGCCCAGGTCAGCTAATCCTCAGCCCTCAGGGAATCACATTGCAGAATATGGACCTCGCTAAGACAGAATATTCGCCAAGGAAAAAAAGGACACAATGCCATTTGCAGCACCGTAGATGAGTCTCGAGGTAATCACGTGACTTGGAGTAAGTCAGAAAGTGAAAGACACATATCATATCATATCACTTATAGGTGTTACCTATAAATTGATACCAGGGCAGATATTTCCACGGAGAAGGGCAATCACAGATTCATTAAACAAACTTAGGGTTCACCAAAGGAAAGGTGTGAGGATTGAATTCATTACGATATTCGTGTTAACAGACAGATACAAACACAGTAGACGTATATAATCACCAAAGACCTACGGAGTACCAAGAGAAGACTACTCAACATTCTGTCATAACGTACATGGGAAAAGGATCCCAGGAAGAACAGACATATGTATATGTGTAAAAGAACCACCTCTTGCACACCTACAACAAGCTAAACGTTGTACTCAAACTTGCTGTAATAAAAAATAAAAAATTAAATGAAAAACACGAACAAGAAGTAGTGAGACAAACTTGAGGGGCTTTCTCCTGGCACATTCCGTTCTACATTCCAATCTAGAACATGACTTCCATTGAGGCTCTGCTGCCCTAGTAACCAGATTTGGTAAGGGAGAACTGCTGCCACCTTGTGGCCGTTTCACACAACTGCAGGTTTAATGCCAGCGCTAATGGTCAGTGGATATTCCAAATCATTACAGGCCTGTAAATGACACCTGCCCTGAAAACAAATCCTGGGGTCATATATCGACCAAAAAATTCAAAAGACGTCCATATTTCAAAACGACAGTTTCAAGAGGCATATTTCACGCACATTAGTGTTCTGCTTCTTTTGCTTTCTTTCTTTCTTTGTTAAAAGAAACGGGAATGGAGAAAGGCAACCCTCAGAATGGGCGAAAACGTTCACAAACGAATCAATGGACAAAGGTTTAATCTCCAATATATATAAACAGCTCATGCAGCTTAATATTAATAAAACAAACAACCCAATACAAAAATGGGCAGAAGATCTAAAGAGACGTTTCTTCAAAGAAGACACAGAGATGGCCAAGACGCACATGAAAAGCTGCTCAACATCACTAATTATTAGAGAAATGCAAATCAAAACTACAATGAGGTAAGACCTCACACCTGTTAGAATCGGCATCATCAGATAATCTACAAACAACAAATTCTGGGGAGGGTGTGGACAAAAGGAACCCTCTTCCGCTATTGGTGGGAATGTAAATTGATACAGTCACTATGGAGAACAGTATGGAGGTTCCTTTAAAAAACTAAAAAGAGAATTACCATAGGATCCAGCAATCCCACTTCTGGGCATATACCCAGAGAAAACCATAAATCACAGAGACACATTCACCACAATGTTCATTGCAGCACTATTTACAATAGCCAGGTAATGGAAGCAACCTAAATGCCCACAGACAGACGAATGGATAAAGATGTGGTACATATACAAAATGGAATATTACTCAGCCATAAAAAGGAATGAAACTGGGTCATTTGTAGAGAAGTTGATGGATCTAGAGACTGTCATACAGAGTAAAGTATGTCAGAAAGAGAAAAACAAATATTGTATATTAATGCCTATATGTGGAACCTAGAAAAATGGTAGAGATGAACTGGTTTGCAGGGCAGAAATAGAGACACAGAGGTAGAGAACAAACGTATGGACACAAAGTGGGGGAAGCCATGGGGTGGTGGTGGTGGGATGAGTTGGGAGATTAGGATTGACCTGTATACATGTCTATGCATAAAATAGATAACTAATAATAACCTACTGTATAAAAAAATAACTAAAATTAAATTTAAAAATTTAAAAAAATAAAATGTAAAAATAAAACAGAAAAAAGTACTTCCATTCACACTGATGTATTTATACGAATGAATTATTTCCATGCTTATATCTATAAATACATAAATGAGGAATAAAATCTAACTTGAACCAAAAAAGAAAAAAAAAACTGAACCTAACAGTTATACAGAGGAAATCACTACCAAGGCACTTGCTCCACTGGAAAACAATTCTGAAATTGGTCAGAGGTGGGGAATCATCTCCCATACAGCCAGCAGCCCCGCCCGCCCACGCAAGGAGCATCCTCATTGCAAAGCTGGGAGACCGTGCCAAGGCCTCTGTGAGTAAACGTGAGCTGAGCCCCAGGCCAGATGCTGCTGAACTGTTCCCACCCTTCCCAGGTGAAACACCTGAATATGTACAAGGGCTTGAAAGCCTAGAGGAAGGGCCGTGGAGCCACACCAGCGACAGCACGCAGGCCAACTTGGTGCCTGCAGGTCAGCCAGGATGGTACTGGCCACGGGCGCTCTTCTGGAAGCTTTCTATTGCCCTGCCTGAGATACCCCTCTTGTCCCGGCCCCCACTCCTTTTTTTCCTTCCTCACCTCAGCCCGGAGAGATATTCCAGTGGAAGTTATGGGTGACACATCCTCTTCTTTACAGGTGGCAGCCTGGCAACTCCTGCCGAAAGTCCAGCAGAGCCCCACTCACACCGGGCCACCCACAAAGCCGTGGACCCTCACACCCTCCCACCAGCACAGCCCCGAGACTGCTGACGGGGCAGAGAATATGGAGTCAGGCACAGCTGCAGGGGCTATTGCTGCCTGGAGTGCTGTTTATATTGACCTCAACACAGGCAACCCTGTGGAGGGCTTGCCGGCAGGGTCAGGCTGCCCAGGTCAGCTAATCCTCAGCCCTCAGGGAATCACATTTCAGAATATGGACCTCGCTAAGACAGAATATTCGCCAAAGAAAAAAAGGACACAATGCCATTTGCAGCACCGTAGATGAGTCTCGAGGTAATCACGTGACTTGGAGTAAGTCAGAAAGTGAAAGACACATATCATATCATATCACTTATAGGTGTTACCTATAAATTGATACCAGGGCAGATATTTCCACGGAGAAGGGCAATCACAGATTCATTAAACAAACTTATGGTTCACCAAAGGAAAGGTGTGAGGATTGAATTCATTACGATATTCGTGTTAACAGACAGATACAAACACAGTAGACGTATATAATCACCAAAGACCTACGGAGTACCAAGAGAAGACTACTCAACATTCTGTCATAACGTACATGGGAAAAGGATCCCAGGAAGAACAGACATATGTATATGTGTAAAAGAACCACCTCTTGCACACCTACAACAAGCTAAACGTTGTACTCAAACTTGCTGTAATAAAAAATAAAAAATTAAATTAAAAACACGAACAAGAAGTAGTGAGACAAACTTGAGGGGCTTTCTCCTGGCACATTCCGTTCTACATTCCAATCTAGAACACGACTTCCATTGAGGCTCTGCTGCCCTAGTAACCAGATTTGGTAAGGGAGAACTGCTGCCACCTTGTGGCCGTTTCACACAACTGCAGGTTTAATGCCAGCGCTAATGGTCAGTGGATATTCCAAATCATTACAGGCCTGTAAATGACACCTGCCCTGAAAACAAATCCTGGGGTCATATATCGACCAAAAAATTAAAAAGACGTCCATATTTCAAAACGACAGTTTCAAGAGGCATATTTCACGCACATTAGTGTTCTGCTTCTTTTGCTTTCTTTCTTTCTTTGTTAAAAGAAACGGGAATGGAGAAAGGCAACCCTCAGAATGGGCGAAAACGTTCACAAACGAATCAATGGACAAAGGTTTACTCTCCAATATATATAAACAGCTCATGCAGCTTAATATTAATAAAACAAACAACCCAATACAAAAATGGGCAGAAGATCTAAAGAGACGTTTCTTCAAAGAAGACACAGAGATGGCCAAGACGCACATGAAAAGCTGCTCAACATCACTAATTATTAGAGAAATGCAAATCAAAACTACAATGAGGTAAGACCTCACACCTGTTAGAATCGGCATCATCAGATAATCTACAAACAACAAATTCTGGGGAGGGTGTGGACAAAAGGAACCCTCTTCCGCTATTGGTGGGAATGTAAATTGATACAGTCACTATGGAGAACAGTATGGAGGTTCCTTTAAAAAACTAAAAAGAGAATTACCATAGGATCCAGCAATCCCACTTCTGGGCATATACCCTGAGAAAACCATAAATCACAGAGACACATTCACCACAATGTTCATTGCAGCACTATTTACAATAGCCAGGTTATGGAAGCAACATAAATGCCCACAGACAGACGAATGGATAAAGATGTGGTACATATATAAAATGGAATATTACTCAGCCAAAAAAAGGAATGAAACTGAGTCATTTGTAGAGAAGTTGATGGATCTAGAGACTGTCATACAGAGTGAAGTAAGTCAGAAAGAGAAAAACAAATATTGTATATTAATGCCTATATGTGGAACCTAGAAAAATGGTAGAGATGAACTGGTTTGCAGGGCAGAAATAGAGACACAGAGGTAGAGAACAAACGTATGGACACAAAGTGGGGGAAGCCATGGGGTGGTGGTGGTGGGATGAGTTGGGAGATTAGGATTGACCTGTATACATGTCTATGCATAAAATAGATAACTAATAATAACCTACTGTATAAAAAAATAACTAAAATTAAATTTCAAAATTTTAAAAAATAAAATGTAAAAATAAAACAGAAAAAAAGTTCTTCCATTCACACTGATGTATTTATACGAATGAATTATTTCCATGCTTATATCTATAAATACATAAATGAGGAATAAAATCTAACTTGAACCAAAAAAGAAAAAAAAAAACTGAACCTAACAGTTATACAGAGGAAAACACTACCAAGGCACTTGCTCCACTGGAAAACAATTCTGAAATTGGTCAGAGGTGGGGAATCATCTCCCATACAGCCAGCAGCCCCACCCGCCCACGCAAGGAGCATCCTCATTGCAAAGCTGGGAGACCGTGCCAAGGCCTCTGTGAGTAAACGTGAGCTGAGCCCCAGGCCAGATGCTGCTGAACTGTTCCCACCCTTCCCAGGTGAAACACCTGAATATGTACAAGGGCTTGAAAGCCTAGAGGAAGGGCCGTGGAGCCACACCAGCGACAGCACGCAGGCCAACTTGGTGCCTGCAGGTCAGCCAGGATGGTACTGGCCACGGGCGCTCTTCTGGAAGCTTTCTATTGCCCTGCCTGAGATACCCCTCTTGTCCCGGCCCCCACTCCTTTTTTTCCTTCCTCACCTCAGCCCGGAGAGATATTCCAGTGGAAGTTATGGGTGACACATCCTCTTCTTTACAGGTGGCAGCCTGGCAACTCCTGCCGAAAGTCCAGCAGAGCCCCACTCACACCGGGCCACCCACAAAGCCGTGGACCCTCACACCCTCCCACCAGCACAGCCCCGAGACTGCTGACGGGGCAGAGAATATGGAATCAGGCACAGCTGCAGGGGCTATTGCTGCCTGGAGTGCTGTTTATATTGACCTCAACACAGGCACACCTGGGGAGGGCTTGCCGGCAGTGTCAGGCTGCCCAGGTCAGCTAATCCTCAGCCCTCAGGGAATCACATTGCAGAATATGGACCTCGCTAAGACAGAATATTCGCCAAGGAAAAAAAGGACACAATGCCATTTGCAGCACCGTAGATGAGTCTCGAGGTAATCACGTGACTTGGAGTAAGTCAGAAAGTGAAAGACACATATCATATCATATCACTTATAGGTGTTACCTATAAATTGATACCAGGGCAGATATTTCCACGGAGAAGGGCAATCACAGATTCATTAAACAAACTTATGGTTCACCAAAGGAAAGGTGTGAGGATTGAATTCATTACGATATTCGTGTTAACAGACAGATACAAACACAGTAGACGTATATAATCACCAAAGACCTACGGAGTACCAAGAGAAGACTACTCAACATTCTGTCATAACGTACATGGGAAAAGGATCCCTGGAAGAACAGACATATGTATATGTGTAAAAGAACCACCTCTTGCACACCTACAACAAGCTAAACGTTGTACTCAAACTTGCTGTAATAAAAAATAAAAAATTAAATTAAAAACACGAACAAGAAGTAGTGAGACAAACTTGAGGGGCTTTCTCCTGGCACATTCCGTTCTACATTCCAATCTAGAACACGACTTCCATTGAGGCTCTGCTGCCCTAGTAACCAGATTTGGTAAGGGAGAACTGCTGCCACCTTGTGGCCGTTTCACACAACTGCAGGTTTAATGCCAGCCCTAATGGTCAGTGGATATTCCAAATCATGACAGGCCTGTAAATGACACCTGCCCTGAAAACAAATCCTGGGGTCATATATCGACCAAAAAATTCAAAAGACGTCCATATTTCAAAACGACAGTTTCAAGAGGCATATTTCACGCACATTAGTGTTCTGCTTCTTTTGCTTTCTTTCTTTGTTAAAAAAAACGGGAATGGAAAAAGGCAACCCTCAGAATGGGCGAAAACGTTCACAAACGAATCAATGGACAAAGGTTTAATCTCCAATATATATAAACAGCTCATGCAGCTTAATACTAATAAAACAAACAACCCAATACAAAAATGGGCAGAAGATCTAAAGAGACGTTTCTTCAAAGAAGACACAGAGATGGCCAAGACGCACATGAAAAGCTGCTCAACATCACTAATTATTAGAGAAATGCAAATCAAAACTACAATGAGGTAAGACCTCACACCTGTTAGAATCGGCATCATCAGATAATCTACAAACAACAAATTCTGGGGAGGGTGTGGACAAAAGGAACCCTCTTCCGCTATTGGTGGGAATGTAAATTGATACAGTCACTATGGAGAACAGTATGGAGGTTCCTTTAAAAAACTAAAAAGAGAATTACCATAGGATCCAGCAATCCCACTTCTGGGCATATACCCAGAGAAAACCATAAATCACAGAGACACATTCACCACAATGTTCATTGCAGCACTATTTACAATAGCCAGGTTATGGAAGCAACATAAATGCCCACAGACAGACGAATGGATAAAGATGTGGTACATATATAAAATGGAATATTACTCAGCCATATAAAGGAATGAAACTGGGTCATTTGTAGAGAAGTTGATGGATCTAGAGACTGTCATACCGAGTGAAGTAAGCCAGAAAGAGAAAAACAAATATTGTATATTAATGCCTATATGTGGAACCTAGAAAAATGGTAGAGATGAACTGGTTTGCAGGGCAGAAATAGAGACACAGAGGTAGAGAACAAACGTATGGACACAAAGTGGGGGAAGCCATGGGGTGGTGGTGGTGGGATGAGTTGGGAGATTAGGATTGACCTGTATACATGTCTATGCATAAAATAGATAACTAATAATAACCTACTGTATAAAAAAATAACTAAAATTAAATTTCAAAATTTAAAAAAATAAAATGTAAAAATAAAACAGAAAAAAAGTTCTTCCATTCACACTGATGTATTTATACGAATGAATTATTTCCATGCTTATATCTATAAATACATAAATGAGGAATAAAATCTAACTTGAACCAAAAAAGAAAAAAAAAAACTGAACCTAACAGTTATACAGAGGAAAACACTACCAAGGCACTTGCTCCACTGGAAAACAATTCTGAAATTGGTCAGAGGTGGGGAATCATCTCCCATACAGCCAGCAGCCCCGCCCGCCCACGCAAGGAGCATCCTCATTGCAAAGCTGGGAGACCGTGCCAAGGCCTCTGTGAGTAAACGTGAGCTGAGCCCCAGGCCAGATGCTGCTGAACTGTTCCCACCCTTCCCAGGTGAAACACCTGAATATGTACAAGGGCTTGAAAGCCTAGAGGAAGGGCCGTGGAGCCACACCAGCGACAGCACGCAGGCCAACTTGGTGCCTGCAGGTCAGCCAGGATGGTACTGGCCACGGGCGCTCTTCTGGAAGCTTTCTATTGCCCTGCCTGAGATACCCCTCTTGTCCCGGCCCCCACTCCTTTTTTTCCTTCCTCACCTCAGCCCGGAGAGATATTCCAGTGGAAGTTATGGGTGACACATCCTCTTCTTTACAGGTGGCAGCCTGGCAACTCCTGCCGAAAGTCCAGCAGAGCCCCACTCACACCGGGCCACCCACAAAGCCGTGGACCCTCACACCCTCCCACCAGCACAGCCCCGAGACTGCTGACGGGGCAGAGAATATGGAATCAGGCACAGCTGCAGGGGCTATTGCTGCCTGGAGTGCTGTTTATATTGACCTCAACACAGGCACACCTGGGGAGGGCTTGCCGGCAGTGTCAGGCTGCCCAGGTCAGCTAATCCTCAGCCCTCAGGGAATCACATTGCAGAATATGGACCTCGCTAAGACAGAATATTCGCCAAGGAAAAAAAGGACACAATGCCATTTGCAGCACCGTAGATGAGTCTCGAGGTAATCACGTGACTTGGAGTAAGTCAGAAAGTGAAAGACACATATCATATCATATCACTTATAGGTGTTACCTATAAATTGATACCAGGGCAGATATTTCCACGGAGAAGGGCAATCACAGATTCATTAAACAAACTTATGGTTCACCAAAGGAAAGGTGTGAGGATTGAATTCATTACGATATTCGTGTTAACAGACAGATACAAACACAGTAGACGTATATAATCACCAAAGACCTACGGAGTACCAAGAGAAGACTACTCAACATTCTGTCATAACGTACAAGGGAAAAGGATCCCTGGAAGAACAGACATATGTATATGTGTAAAAGAACCACCTCTTGCACACCTACAACAAGCTAAACGTTGTACTCAAACTTGCTGTAATAAAAAATAAAAAATTAAATTAAAAACACGAACAAGAAGTAGTGAGACAAACTTGAGGGGCTTTCTCCTGGCACATTCCGTTCTACATTCCAATCTAGAACACGACTTCCATTGAGGCTCTGCTGCCCTAGTAACCAGATTTGGTAAGGGAGAACTGCTGCCACCTTGTGGCCGTTTCACACAACTGCAGGTTTAATGCCAGCCCTAATGGTCAGTGGATATTCCAAATCATGACAGGCCTGTAAATGACACCTGCCCTGAAAACAAATCCTGGGGTCATATATCGACCAAAAAATTCAAAAGACGTCCATATTTCAAAACGACAGTTTCAAGAGGCATATTTCACGCACATTAGTGTTCTGCTTCTTTTGCTTTCTTTCTTTCTTTGTTAAAAAAAACGGGAATGGAAAAAGGCAACCCTCAGAATGGGCGAAAACGTTCACAAACGAATCAATGGACAAAGGTTTAATCTCCAATATATATAAACAGCTCATGCAGCTTAATACTAATAAAACAAACAACCCAATACAAAAATGGGCAGAAGATCTAAAGAGACGTTTCTTCAAAGAAGACACAGAGATGGCCAAGACGCACATGAAAAGCTGCTCAACATCACTAATTATTAGAGAAATGCAAATCAAAACTACAATGAGGTAAGACCTCACACCTGTTAGAATCGGCATCATCAGATAATCTACAAACAACAAATTCTGGGGAGGGTGTGGACAAAAGGAACCCTCTTCCGCTATTGGTGGGAATGTAAATTGATACAGTCACTATGGAGAACAGTATGGAGGTTCCTTTAAAAAACTAAAAAGAGAATTACCATAGGATCCAGCAATCCCACTTCTGGGCATATACTCAGAGAAAACCATAAATCACAGAGACACATTCACCACAATGTTCATTGCAGCACTATTTACAATAGCCAGGTTATGGAAGCAACATAAATGCCCACAGACAGACGAATGGATAAAGATGTGGTACATATATAAAATGGAATATTACTCAGCCATAAAAAGGAATGAAACTGGGTCATTTGTAGAGAAGTTGATGGATCTAGAGACTGTCATACCGAGTGAAGTAAGCCAGAAAGAGAAAAACAAATATTGTATATTAATGCCTATATGTGGAACCTAGAAAAATGGTAGAGATGAACTGGTTTGCAGGGCAGAAATAGAGACACAGAGGTAGAGAACAAACGTATGGACACAAAGTGGGGGAAGCCATGGGGTGGTGGTGGTGGGATGAGTTGGGAGATTAGGATTGACCTGTATACATGTCTATGCATAAAATAGATAACTAATAATAACCTACTGTATAAAAAAATAACTAAAATTAAATTTCAAAATTTAAAAAAATAAAATGTAAAAATAAAACAGAAAAAAAGTTCTTCCATTCACACTGATGTATTTATACGAATGAATTATTTCCATGCTTATATCTATAAATACATAAATGAGGAATAAAATCTAACTTGAACCAAAAAAGAAAAAAAAAAAACTGAACCTAACAGTTATACAGAGGAAAACACTACCAAGGCACTTGCTCCACTGGAAAACAATTCTGAAATTGGTCAGAGGTGGGGAATCATCTCCCATACAGCCAGCAGCCCCGCCCGCCCACGCAAGGAGCATCCTCATTGCAAAGCTGGGAGACCGTGCCAAGGCCTCTGTGAGTAAACGTGAGCTGAGCCCCAGGCCAGATGCTGCTGAACTGTTCCCACCCTTCCCAGGTGAAACACCTGAATATGTACAAGGGCTTGAAAGCCTAGAGGAAGGGCCGTGGAGCCACACCAGCGACAGCACGCAGGCCAACTTGGTGCCTGCAGGTCAGCCAGGATGGTACTGGCCACGGGCGCTCTTCTGGAAGCTTTCTATTGCCCTGCCTGAGATACCCCTCTTGTCCCGGCCCCCACTCCTTTTTTTCCTTCCTCACCTCAGCCCGGAGAGATATTCCAGTGGAAGTTATGGGTGACACATCCTCTTCTTTACAGGTGGCAGCCTGGCAACTCCTGCCGAAAGTCCAGCAGAGCCCCACTCACACCGGGCCACCCACAAAGCCGTGGACCCTCACACCCTCCCACCAGCACAGCCCCGAGACTGCTGACGGGGCAGAGAATATGGAATCAGGCACAGCTGCAGGGGCTATTGCTGCCTGGAGTGCTGTTTATATTGACCTCAACACAGGCACACCTGGGGAGGGCTTGCCGGCAGTGTCAGGCTGCCCAGGTCAGCTAATCCTCAGCCCTCAGGGAATCACATTGCAGAATATGGACCTCGCTAAGACAGAATATTCGCCAAGGAAAAAAAGGACACAATGCCATTTGCAGCACCGTAGATGAGTCTCGAGGTAATCACGTGACTTGGAGTAAGTCAGAAAGTGAAAGACACATATCATATCATATCACTTATAGGTGTTACCTATAAATTGATACCAGGGCAGATATTTCCACGGAGAAGGGCAATCACAGATTCATTAAACAAACTTATGGTTCACCAAAGGAAAGGTGTGAGGATTGAATTCATTACGATATTCGTGTTAACAGACAGATACAAACACAGTAGACGTATATAATCACCAAAGACCTACGGAGTACCAAGAGAAGACTACTCAACATTCTGTCATAACGTACATGGGAAAAGGATCCCAGGAAGAACAGACATATGTATATGTGTAAAAGAACCACCTCTTGCACACCTACAACAAGCTAAACGTTGTACTCAAACTTGCTGTAATAAAAAATAAAAAATTAAATTAAAAACACGAACAAGAAGTAGTGAGACAAACTTGAGGGGCTTTCTCCTGGCACATTCCGTTCTACATTCCAATCTAGAACACGACTTCCATTGAGGCTCTGCTGCCCTAGTAACCAGATTTGGTAAGGGAGAACTGCTGCCACCTTGTGGCCGTTTCACACAACTGCAGGTTTAATGCCAGCGCTAATGGTCAGTGGATATTCCAAATCATTACAGGCCTGTAAATGACACCTGCCCTGAAAACAAATCCTGGGGTCATATATCGACCAAAAAATTCAAAAGACGTCCATATTTCAAAACGACAGTTTCAAGAGGCATATTTCACGCACATTAGTGTTCTGCTTCTTTTGCTTTCTTTCTTTCTTTGTTAAAAGAAACGGGAATGGAGAAAGGCAACCCTCAGAATGGGCGAAAACGTTCACAAACGAATCAATGGACAAAGGTTTAATCTCCAATATATATAAACAGCTCATGCAGCTTAATATTAATAAAACAAACAACCCAATACAAAAATGGGCAGAAGATCTAAAGAGACGTTTCTTCAAAGAAGACACAGAGATGGCCAAGACGCACATGAAAAGCTGCTCAACATCACTAATTATTAGAGAAATGCAAATCAAAACTACAATGAGGTAAGACCTCACACCTGTTAGAATCGGCATCATCAGATAATCTACAAACAACAAATTCTGGGGAGGGTGTGGACAAAAGGAACCCTCTTCCGCTATTGGTGGGAATGTAAATTGATACAGTCACTATGGAGAACAGTATGGAGGTTCCTTTAAAAAACTAAAAAGAGAATTACCATAGGATCCAGCAATCCCACTTCTGGGCATATACCCTGAGAAAACCATAAATCACAGAGACACATTCACCACAATGTTCATTGCAGCACTATTTACAATAGCCAGGTTATGGAAGCAACATAAATGCCCACAGACAGACGAATGGATAAAGATGTGGTACATATATAAAATGGAATATTACTCAGCCAAAAAAAGGAATGAAACTGAGTCATTTGTAGAGAAGTTGATGGATCTAGAGACTGTCATACAGAGTGAAGTAAGTCAGAAAGAGAAAAACAAATATTGTATATTAATGCCTATATGTGGAACCTAGAAAAATGGTAGAGATGAACTGGTTTGCAGGGCAGAAATAGAGACACAGAGGTAGAGAACAAACGTATGGACACAAAGTGGGGGAAGCCATGGGGTGGTGGTGGTGGGATGAGTTGGGAGATTAGGATTGACCTGTATACATGTCTATGCATAAAATAGATAACTAATAATAACCTACTGTATAAAAAAATAACTAAAATTAAATTTCAAAATTTTAAAAAATAAAATGTAAAAATAAAACAGAAAAAAAGTTCTTCCATTCACACTGATGTATTTATACGAATGAATTATTTCCATGCTTATATCTATAAATACATAAATGAGGAATAAAATCTAACTTGAACCAAAAAAGAAAAAAAAAAAACTGAACCTAACAGTTATACAGAGGAAAACACTACCAAGGCACTTGCTCCACTGGAAAACAATTCTGAAATTGGTCAGAGGTGGGGAATCATCTCCCATACAGCCAGCAGCCCCGCCCGCCCACGCAAGGAGCATCCTCATTGCAAAGCTGGGAGACCGTGCCGAGGCCTCTGTGAGTAAACGTGAGCTGAGCCCCAGGCCAGATGCTGCTTAACTGTTCCCACCCTTCCCAGGTGAAACACCTGAATATGTACAAGGGCTTGAAAGCCTAGAGGAAGGGCCGTGGAGCCACACCAGCGACAGCACGCAGGCCAACTTGGTGCCTGCAGGTCAGCCAGGATGGTACTGGCCACGGGCGCTCTTCTGGAAGCTTTCTATTGCCCTGCCTAAGATACCCCTCCTGTCCCGGCCCCCACTCCTTTTTTTCCTTCCTCACCTCAGCCTGGAGAGGTATTCCAGTGGAAGTTATGGGTGACACATCCTCTTCTTTACAGGTGGCTGCCTGGCAACTCCTGCCGAAAGTCCAGCAGAGCCCCACTCACACCGGGCCACCCACAAAGCCGTGGACCCTCACACCCTCCCACCAGCACAGCCCCGAGACTGCTGACGGGGCAGAGAATATGGAGTCAGGCACAGCTGCAGGGGCTATTGCTGCCTGGAGTGCTGTTTATATTGACCTCAACCCAGGCACACCTGGGGAGGGCTTGCCGGCAGTGTCAGGCTGCCCAGGTCAGCTAATCCTCAGCCCTCAGGGAATCACATTTCAGAATATGGACCTCGCTAAGACAGAATATTCGGCAAAGAAAAAAAGGACACAATGCCATTTGCAGCACCGTAGATGAGTCTCGAGGTAATCACGTGACTTGGAGTAAGTCAGAAAGTGAAAGACACATATCATATCATATCACTTATAGGTGTTACCTATAAATTGATACCAGGGCAGATATTTCCACGGAGAAGGGCAATCACAGATTCATTAAACAAACTTATGGTTCACCAAAGGAAAGGTGTGAGGATTGAATTCATTACGATATTCGTGTTAACAGACATATACAAACACAGTAGACGTATATAATCACCAAAGACCTACGGAGTACCAAGAGAAGACTACTCAACATTCTGTCATAACGTACATGGGAAAAGGATCCCAGGAAGAACAGACATATGTATATGTGTAAAAGAACCACCTCTTGCACACCTACAACAAGCTAAACGTTGTACTCAAACTTGCTGTAATAAAAAATAAAAAATTAAATTAAAAACACGAACAAGAAGTAGTGAGACAAACTTGAGGGGCTTTCTCCTGGCACATTCCGTTCTACATTCCAATCTAGAACACGACTTCCATTGAGGCTCTGCTGCCCTAGTAACCAGATTTGGTAAGGGAGAACTGCTGCCACCTTGTGGCCGTTTCACACAACTGCAGGTTTAATGCCAGCGCTAATGGTCAGTGGATATTCCAAATCATTACAGGCCTGTAAATGACACCTGCCCTGAAAACAAATCCTGGGGTCATATATCGACCAAAAAATTCAAAAGACGTCCATATTTCAAAACGACAGTTTCAAGAGGCATATTTCACGCACATTAGTGTTCTGCTTCTTTTGCTTTCTTTCTTTCTTTGTTAAAAGAAACGGGAATGGAGAAAGGCAACCCTCAGAATGGGCGAAAACGTTCACAAACGAATCAATGGACAAAGGTTTAATCTCCAATATATATAAACAGCTCATGCAGCTTAATATTAATAAAACAAACAACCCAATACAAAAATGGGCAGAAGATCTAAAGAGACGTTTCTTCAAAGAAGACACAGAGATGGCCAAGACGCACATGAAAAGCTGCTCAACATCACTAATTATTAGAGAAATGCAAATCAAAACTACAATGAGGTAAGACCTCACACCTGTTAGAATCGGCATCATCAGATAATCTACAAACAACAAATTCTGGGGAGGGTGTGGACAAAAGGAACCCTCTTCCGCTATTGGTGGGAATGTAAATTGATACAGTCACTATGGAGAACAGTATGGAGGTTCCTTTAAAAAACTAAAAAGAGAATTACCATAGGATCCAGCAATCCCACTTCTGGGCATATACCCTGAGAAAACCATAAATCACAGAGACACATTCACCACAATGTTCATTGCAGCACTATTTACAATAGCCAGGTTATGGAAGCAACATAAATGCCCACAGACAGACGAATGGATAAAGATGTGGTACATATATAAAATGGAATATTACTCAGCCAAAAAAAGGAATGAAACTGAGTCATTTGTAGAGAAGTTGATGGATCTAGAGACTGTCATACAGAGTGAAGTAAGTCAGAAAGAGAAAAACAAATATTGTATATTAATGCCTATATGTGGAACCTAGAAAAATGGTAGAGATGAACTGGTTTGCAGGGCAGAAATAGAGACACAGAGGTAGAGAACAAACGTATGGACACAAAGTGGGGGAAGCCATGGGGTGGTGGTGGTGGGATGAGTTGGGAGATTAGGATTGACCTGTATACATGTCTATGCATAAAATAGATAACTAATAATAACCTACTGTATAAAAAAATAACTAAAATTAAATTTCAAAATTTTAAAAAATAAAATGTAAAAATAAAACAGAAAAAAAGTTCTTCCATTCACACTGATGTATTTATACGAATGAATTATTTCCATGCTTATATCTATAAATACATAAATGAGGAATAAAATCTAACTTGAACCAAAAAAGAAAAAAAAAAAACTGAACCTAACAGTTATACAGAGGAAAACACTACCAAGGCACTTGCTCCACTGGAAAACAATTCTGAAATTGGTCAGAGGTGGGGAATCATCTCCCATACAGCCAGCAGCCCCGCCCGCCCACGCAAGGAGCATCCTCATTGCAAAGCTGGGAGACCGTGCCGAGGCCTCTGTGAGTAAACGTGAGCTGAGCCCCAGGCCAGATGCTGCTTAACTGTTCCCACCCTTCCCAGGTGAAACACCTGAATATGTACAAGGGCTTGAAAGCCTAGAGGAAGGGCCGTGGAGCCACACCAGCGACAGCACGCAGGCCAACTTGGTGCCTGCAGGTCAGCCAGGATGGTACTGGCCACGGGCGCTCTTCTGGAAGCTTTCTATTGCCCTGCCTAAGATACCCCTCCTGTCCCGGCCCCCACTCCTTTTTTTCCTTCCTCACCTCAGCCTGGAGAGGTATTCCAGTGGAAGTTATGGGTGACACATCCTCTTCTTTACAGCTGGCAGCCTGGCAACTCCTGCCGAAAGTCCAGCAGAGCCCCACTCACACCGGGCCACCCACAAAGCCGTGGACCCTCACACCCTCCCACCAGCACAGCCCCGAGACTGCTGACGGGGCAGAGAATATGGAGTCAGGCACAGCTGCAGGGGCTATTGCTGCCTGGAGTGCTGTTTATATTGACCTCAACCCAGGCACACCTGGGGAGGGCTTGCCGGCAGTGTCAGGCTGCCCAGGTCAGCTAATCCTCAGCCCTCAGGGAATCACATTTCAGAATATGGACCTCGCTAAGACAGAATATTCGGCAAAGAAAAAAAGGACACAATGCCATTTGCAGCACCGTAGATGAGTCTCGAGGTAATCACGTGACTTGGAGTAAGTCAGAAAGTGAAAGACACATATCATATCATATCACTTATAGGTGTTACCTATAAATTGATACCAGGGCAGATATTTCCACGGAGAAGGGCAATCACAGATTCATTAAACAAACTTATGGTTCACCAAAGGAAAGGTGTGAGGATTGAATTCATTACGATATTCGTGTTAACAGACATATACAAACACAGTAGACGTATATAATCACCAAAGACCTACGGAGTACCAAGAGAAGACTACTCAACATTCTGTCATAACGTACATGGGAAAAGGATCCCAGGAAGAACAGACATATGTATATGTGTAAAAGAACCACCTCTTGCACACCTACAACAAGCTAAACGTTGTACTCAAACTTGCTGTAATAAAAAATAAAAAATTAAATTAAAAACACGAACAAGAAGTAGTGAGACAAACTTGAGGGGCTTTCTCCTGGCACATTCCGTTCTACATTCCAATCTAGAACACGACTTCCATTGAGGCTCTGCTGCCCTAGTAACCAGATTTGGTAAGGGAGAACTGCTGCCACCTTGTGGCCGTTTCACACAACTGCAGGTTTAATGCCAGCGCTAATGGTCAGTGGATATTCCAAATCATTACAGGCCTGTAAATGACACCTGCCCTGAAAACAAATCCTGGGGTCATATATCGACCAAAAAATTCAAAAGACGTCCATATTTCAAAACGACAGTTTCAAGAGGCATATTTCACGCACATTAGTGTTCTGCTTCTTTTGCTTTCTTTCTTTCTTTGTTAAAAGAAACGGGAATGGAGAAAGGCAACCCTCAGAATGGGCGAAAACGTTCACAAACGAATCAATGGACAAAGGTTTAATCTCCAATATATATAAACAGCTCATGCAGCTTAATATTAATAAAACAAACAACCCAATACAAAAATGGGCAGAAGATCTAAAGAGACGTTTCTTCAAAGAAGACACAGAGATGGCCAAGACGCACATGAAAAGCTGCTCAACATCACTAATTATTAGAGAAATGCAAATCAAAACTACAATGAGGTAAGACCTCACACCTGTTAGAATCGGCATCATCAGATAATCTACAATCAACAAATTCTGGGGACGGTGTGGACAAAAGGAACCCTCTTCCGCTACTGGTGGGAATGTAAATTGATACAGTCACTATGGAGAACAGTATGGAGGTTCCTTTAAAAAACTAAAAAGAGAATTACCATAGGATCCAGCAATCCCACTTCTGGGCATATACCCAGAGAAAACCATAAATCACAGAGACACATTCACCACAATGTTCATTGCAGCACTGTTTACAATAGCCAGGTAATGGAAGCAACCTAAATGCCCACAGACAGACGAATGGATAAAGATGTGGTACATATACAAAATGGAATATTACTCAGCCATAAAAAGGAATGAAACTGGGTCATTTGTAGAGAAGTTGATGGATCTAGAGACTGTCATACAGAGTGAAGTAAGTCAGAAAGAGAAAAACAAATATTGTATATTAATGCCTATATGTGGAACCTAGAAAAATGGTAGAGATGAACTGGTTTGCAGGGCAGAAATAGAGACACAGAGGTAGAGAACAAACGTATGGACACAAAGTGGGGGAAGCCATGGGGTGGTGGTGGTGGGATGAGTTGGGAGATTAGGATTGACCTGTATACATGTCTATGCATAAAATAGATAACTAATAATAACCTACTGTATAAAAAAATAACTAAAATTAAATTTCAAAATTTTAAAAAATAAAATGTAAAAATAAAACAGAAAAAAAGTTCTTCCATTCACACTGATGTATTTATACGAATGAATTATTTCCATGCTTATATCTATAAATACATAAATGAGGAATAAAATCTAACTTGAACCAAAAAAGAAAAAAAAAAAACTGAACCTAACAGTTATACAGAGGAAAACACTACCAAGGCACCTGCTCCAGTGGTAAACAATTCTGAAATTGGTCAGAGGTGGGGAATCATCTCCCATACAGCCAGCAGACCCGCCCGCCCACGCAAGGAGCATCCTCATTGCAAAGCTGGGAGACCGTGCCGAGGCCTCTGTGAGTAAACGTGAGCTGAGCCCCAGGCCAGATGCTGCTGAACTGTTCCCACCCTTCCCAGGTGAAACACCTGAATATGTACAAGGGCTTGAAAGCCTAGAGGAAGGGCCGTGGAGCCACAGCAGCGACAGCACGCAGGCCAACTTGGTGCCTGCAGGTCAGCCAGGATGGTACTGGCCACGGGCGCTCTTCTGGATGCTTTCTATTGCCCTGCCTGAGATACCCCTCCTGTCCCGGCCCCCACTCCTTTTTTTCCTTCCTCACCTCAGCCCGGAGAGATATTCAAGTGGAAGTTATGGGTGACACATCCTCTTCTTTACAGGTGGCAGCCTGGCAACTCCTGCCGAAAGTCCAGCAGAGCCCCACTCACACCGGGCCACCCACAAAGCCGTGGACCCTCACACCCTCCCACCAGCACAGCCCCGAGACTGCTGACGGGGCAGAGAATATGGAGTAAGGCACAGCTGCAGGGGCTATTGCTGCCTGGAGTGCTGTTTATATTGACCTCAACCCAGGCACACCTGGGGAGGGCTTGCCGGCAGGGTCAGGCTGCCCAGGTCAGCTAATCCTCAGCCCTCAGGGAATCACATTGCAGAAAATGGACCTCGCTAAGACAGAATATTCGCCAAGGAGAAAAAGGACACAATGCCATTTGCAGCACCGTAGATGAGTCTCGAGGTAATCACGTGACTTGGAGTAAGTCAGAAAGTGAAAGACACATATCATATCATATCACTTATAGGTGTTACCTATAAATTGATACCAGGGCAGATATTTCCACGGAGAAGGGCAATCACAGATTCATTAAACAAACTTATGGTTCACCAAAGGAAAGGTGTGAGGATTGAATTCATTACGATATTGGGGTTAACAGACTGATACAAACACAGTAGACGTATATAATCACCAAAGACCTACGGAGTACCAAGAGAAGACTACTCAACATTCTGTCATAACGTACATGGGAAAAGGATCCCAGGAAGAACAGACATATGTATATGTGTAAAAGAACCACCTCTTGCACACCTACAACAAGCTAAACGTCGTACACAAACTTGCTGTAATAAAAAATAAAAAATTAAATTAAAAACACGAACAAGAAGTAGTGAGACAAACTTGAGGGGCTTTCTCCTGGCACATTCCGTTCTACATTCCAATCTAGAACACGACTTCCATTGAGGCTCTGCTGCCCTAGTAACCAGATTTGGTAAGGGAGAACTGCTGCCACCTTGTGGCCGCTTCACACAACTGCAGGTTTAATGCCAGCGCTAATGGTCAGTGGATATTCCAAATCATTACAGGCCTGTAAATGACACCTGCCCTGAAAACAAATCCTGGGGTCATATATCGACCAAAAAATTCAAAAGACGTCCATATTTCAAAACGACAGTTTCAAGAGGCATATTTCACGCACATTAGTGTTCTGCTTCTTTTGCTTTCTTTCTTTCTTTGTTAAAAAAAACGGGAATGGAGAAAGGCAACCCTCAGAATGGGCGAAAACATTCACAAACGAATCAATGGACAAAGGTTTAATCTCCAATATATATAAACAGCTCATGCAGCTTAATATTAATAAAACAAACAACCCAATACAAAAATGGGCAGAAGATCTAAAGAGACGTTTCTTCAAAGAAGACACAGAGATGGCCAAGACGCACATGAAAAGCTGCTCAACATCACTAATTATTAGAGAAATGCAAATCAAAACTACAATGAGGTAAGACCTCACACCTGTTAGAATCGGCATCATCAGATAATCTACAAACAACAAATTCTGGGGACGGTGTGGACAAAAAGAACCCTCATCCGCTATTGGTGGGAATATAAATTGATACAGTCAATATGGAGAACAGTATGGAGGTTCCTTTAAAAAACTAAAAAGAGAATTACCATAGGATCCAGCAATCCCACTTCTGGGCATATACCCAGAGAAAACCATAAATCACAAAGACACATTCACCACAATGTTCATTGCAGCACTATTTACAATAGCCAGGTAATGGAAGCAACCTAAATGCCCACAGACAGACGAATGGATAAAGATGTGGTACATATACAAAATGGAATATTACTCAGCCATAAAAAGGAATGAAACTGGGTCATTTGTAAAGAAGTTGATGGATCTAGAGACTGTCATACAGAGTGAAGTAAGTCAGAAAGAGAAAAACAAATATTGTATATTAATGCCTATATGTGGAACCTAGAAAAATGGTAGAGATGAACTGGTTTGCAGGGCAGAAATAGAGACACAGATGTAGAGAACAAACGTATGGACACAAAGTGGGGGCAGCCATGGGGTGGTGGTGGAGGGATGAGTTGGGAGATTAGTATTGACATGCATACATGTCTATGCATAAAATAGATAACTAATAATAACCTACTGTATAAAAAAATAACTAAAATTAAATTTCAAAATTTTAAAAAATAAAATGTAAAAATAAAACAGAAAAATGTTCTTCCATTCACACTGATGTATTTATACGAATGAATTATTTCCATGCTTATATCTATAAATACATAAATGAGGAATAAAATCTAACTTGAACCAAAAAAGAAAAAAAAAAAACTGAACCTAACAGTTATACAGAGGAAAACACTACCAAGGCACTTGCTCCAGTGGTAAACAATTCTGAAATTGGTCAGAGGTGGGGAATCATCTCCCATACAGCTAGCAGCCACACCCGCCCACGCAAGGAGCATCCTCATTGCAAAGCTGGGAGACCGTGCCGAGGCCTCTGTGAGTAAACGTGAGCTGAGCCCCAGGCCAGATGCTGCTGAACTGTTCCCACCCTTCCCAGGTGAAACACCTGAATATGTACAAGGGCTTGAAAGCCTAGAGGAAGGGGCGTTGGGCCACACCAGCGACAGCACGCAGGCCAACTTGGTGCCTGCAGGTCAGCCAGGATGGTACCGGCCACGGGCGCTCTTCTGGATGCTTTCTATTGCCCTGCCTGAGATAACCCTCCTGTCCCGTCCCCCACTCCTTTTTTTCCTTCCTCACCTCAGCCCGGAGAGATATTCCAGTGGAAGTTATGGGTGACACATCCTCTTCTTTACAGGTGGCAGCCTGGCAACTCCTGCCGAAAGTCCAGCAGAGCCCCACTCACACCAGGCCACCCACAAAGCCGTGGACCCTCACACCCTCCCACCAGCACAGCCCCGAGACTGCTGACGGGGCAGAGAATATGGAGTAACTCACAGCTGCAGGGGCTATTGCTGCCTGGAGTGCTGTTTATATTGACTTCAACCCAGGCACACCTGGGGAGGGCTTGCCGGCAGGGTCAGGCTGCCCAGGTCAGCTAATCCTCAGCCCTCAGGGAATCACATTGCAGAAAATGGACCTCGCTAAGACAGAATATTCACCAAGGAGAAAAAGGTCACAATGCCATTTGCAGCACTGTAGATGAGTCTCGAGGTAATCACGTGACTTGGAGTAAGTCAGAAAGTGAAAGACACATATCATATCCTATCACTTATAGGTGTTACCTATAAATTGATACCAGGGCAGATATTTCCACGGAGAAGGGCAATCACAGATTCATTAAACAAACTTATGGTTCACCAAAGGAAAGGTGTGAGGATTGAATTCATTACGATATTCGTGTTAACAGACAGATACAAACACAGTAGACGTATATAATCACCAAAGACCTACGGAGTACCAAGAGAAGACTACTCAACATTCTGTCATAACGTACATGGGAAAAGGATCCCAGGAAGAACAGTCATATGTATATGTGTAAAAGAACCACCTCTTGCACACCTACAACAAGCTAAACGTTGTACTCAAACTTGCTGTAATAAAAAATAAAAAATTAAATTAAAAACACGAACAAGAAGTAGTGAGACAAACTTGAGGGGCTTTCTCCTGGCACATTCCGTTCTACATTCCAATCTCGAACACGACTTCCATTGAGGCTCTGCTGCCCTATTAACCAGATTTGGTAAGGGAGAACTGCTGCCACCTTGTGGCCGTTTCACACAACTGCAGGTTTAATGCCAGCGCTAATGGTCAGTGGATATTCCAAATCATTACAGGCCTGTAAATGACACCTGCCCTGAAAACAAATCCTGGGGTCATATATCGACCAAAAAATTCAAAAGACGTCCATATTTCAAAACGACAGTTTCAAGAGGCATATTTAACGCACATTAGTGTTCTGCTTCTTTTGCTTTCTTTCTTTCTTTGTTAAAAAAAACGGGAATGGAAAAAGGCAACCCTCAGAATGGGCGAAAACGTTCACAAACGAATCAATGGACAAAGGTTTAATCTCCAATATATATAAACAGCTCATGCAGCTTAATATTAATAAAACAAACAAACCAATACAAAAATGGGCAGAAGATCTAAAGAGACGTTTCTTCAAAGAAGACACAGAGATGGCCAAGACGCACATGAAAAGCTGCTCAACATCACTAATTATTAGAGAAATGCAAATCAAAACTACAATGAGGTAAGACCTCACACCTGTTAGAATCGGCATCATCAGATAACCTACAAACAACAAATTCTGGGGAGGGTGTGGACAAAAGGAACCCTCTTCCGCTATTGGTGGGAATGTAAATTGATACAGTCACTATGGAGCACAGTATGGAGGTTCCTTTAAAAAACTAAAAAGAGAATTACCATAGGATCCAGAAATCCCACTTCTGGGCATATACCCAGAGAAAACCATAAATCACAGAGACACATTCACCACAATGTTCATTGCAGCCCTATTTACAATAGCCAGGTTATGGAAGCAACATAAATGCCCACAGACAGACGAATGGATAAAGATGTGGTACATATATAAAATGGAATATTACTCAGCCATAAAAAGGAATGAAACTGGGTCATTTGTAGAGAAGTTGATGGATCTAGAGACTGTCATACAGAGTGAAGTAAGCCAGAAAGAGAAAAACAAATATTGTATATTAATGCCTATATGTGGAACCTAGAAAAATGGTAGAGATGAACTGGTTTGCAGGGCAGAAATAGAGACACAGAGGTAGAGAACAAACGTATGGACACAAAGTGGGGGAAGCCATGGGGTGGTGGTGGTGGGATGAGTTGGGAGATTAGGATTGACCTGTATACATGTCTATGCATAAAATAGATAACTAATAATAACCTACTGTATAAAAAAATAACTAAAATTAAATTTCAAAATTTTAAAAAATAAAATGTAAAAATAAAACAGAAAAAAAGTTCTTCCATTCACACTGATGTATTTATACGAATGAATTATTTCCATGCTTATATCTATAAATACATAAATGAGGAATAAAATCTAACTTGAACCAAAAAAGAAAAAAAAAACTGAACCTAACAGTTATACAGAGGAAAACACTACCAAGGCACTTGCTCCAGTGGTAAACAATTCTGAAATTGGTCAGAGGTGGGGAATCATCTCCCATACAGCCAGCAGCCCCGCCCGCCCTCGCAAGGAGCATCCTCATTGCAAAGCTGGGAGACCGTGCCGAGGCCTCTGTGAGTAAACGTGAGCTGAGCCCCAGGCCAGATGCTGCTGAACTGTTCCCACCCTTCCCAGGTGAAACACCTGAATTTGTACAAGGGCTTGAAAGCCTAGAGGAAGGGCCGTGGAGCCACAGCAGCGACAGCACGCAGGCCAACTTGGTGCCTGCAGGTCAGCCAGGATGGTACTGGCCACGGGCGCTCTTCTGGAAGCTTTCTATTGCCCTGCCTGAGATACACCTCCTGTCCCGGCCCCCACTCCTTTTTTTCCTTCCTCACCTCAGCCCGGAGAGATATTCCAGTGGAAGTTATGGGTGACACATCCTCTTCTTTACAGGTGGCAGCCTGGCAACTCCTGCCGAAAGTCCAGCAGAGCCCCACTCACACCGGGCCACCAACAAAGCCGTGGACCCTCACACCCTCCCACCAGCACAGCCCCGAGACTGCTGACGGGGCAGAGGATATGGAGTAAGGCACAGCTGCAGGGGCTATTGCTGACTGGAGTGCTGTTTATATTGACCTCAACCCAGGCACACCTGGGGAGGGCTTGCCGGCAGGGTCAGGCTGCCCAGGTCAGCTAATCCTCAGCCCTCAGGGAATCACATTGCAGAAAATGGACCTCGCTAGACAGAATATTCGCCAAGGAGAAAAAGGACACAATGCCATTTGCAGCACCGTAGATGAGTCTCGAGGTAATCACGTGACTTGGAGTAAGTCAGAAAGTGAAAGACACATATCATATCATATCACTTATAGGTGTTACCTATAAATTGATACCAGGGCAGATATTTCCACGGAGAAGGGCAATCACAGATTCATTAAACAAACTTATGGTTCACCAAAGGAAAGGTGTGAGGATTGAATTCATTACGATATTGGGGTTAACAGACAGATACAAACACAGTAGACGTATATAATCACCAAAGACCTACGGAGTACCAAGAGAAGACTACTCAACATTCTGTCATAACGTACATGGGAAAAGGATCCCAGGAAGAACAGACATATGTATATGTGTAAAAGAACCACCTCTTGCACACCTACAACAAGCTAAACGTTGTACTCAAACTTGCTGTAATAAAAAATAAAAAATTAAATTAAAAACACGAACAAGAAGTAGTGAGACAAACTTGAGGGGCTTTCTCCTGGCACATTCCGTTCTACATTCCAATCTAGAACACGACTTCCATTCAGGCTCTGCTGCCCTAGTAACCAGATTTGGTAAGGGAGAACTGCTGCCACCTTGTGGCCGTTTCACACAACTGCAGGTTTAATGCCAGCGCTAATGGTCAGTGGATATTCCAAATCATTACAGGCCTGTAAATGACACCTGCCCTGAAAACAAATCCTGGGGTCATATATCGACCAAAAAATTCAAAAGACGTCCATATTTCAAAACGACAGTTTCAAGAGGCATATTTCACGCACATTAGTGTTCTGCTTCTTTTGCTTTCTTTCTTTCTTTGTTAAAAAAAACGGGAATGGAGAAAGGCAACCCTCAGAATGGGCGAAAACGTTCACAAACGAATCAATGGACAAAGGTTTAATCTCCAATATATATAAACAGCTCATGCAGCTTAATATTAATAAAACAAACAACCCAATACAAAAATGGGCAGAAGATCTAAAGAGACGTTTCTTCAAAGAAGACACAGAGATGGCCAAGACGCACATGAAAAGCTGCTCAACATCACTAATTATTAGAGAAATGCAAATCAAAACTACAATGAGGTAAGACCTCACACCTGTTAGAATCGGCATCATCAGATAATCTACAAACAACAAATTCTGGGGAGGGTGTGGACAAAAGGAACCCTATTCCGCTATTGGTGGGAATGTAAATTGATACAGTCACTATGGAGAACAGTATGGAGGTTCCTTTAAAAAACTAAAAAGAGAATTACCATAGGATCCAGCAATCCCACTTCTGGGCATATACCCAGAGAAAACCATAAATCACAGAGACACATTCACCACAATGTTCATTGCAGCACTATTTACAATAGCCAGGTAATGGAAGCAACCTAAATGCCCACAGACAGACGAATGGATAAAGATGTGGTACATATACAAAATGGAATATTACTCAGCCATAAAAAGGAATGAAACTGGGTCATTTGTAGAGAAGTTGATGGATCTAGAGACTGTCATACAGAGTGAAGTAAGTCAGAAAGAGAAAAACAAATATTGTATATTAATGCCTATATGTGGAACCTAGAAAAATGGTAGAGATGAACTGGTTTGCAGGGCAGAAATACAGACACAGAGGTAGAGAACAAACGTATGGACACAAAGTGGGGGAAGCCATGGGGTGGTGGTGGTGGGATGAGTTGGGAGATTAGGATTGACCTGTATACATGTCTATGCATAAAATAGATAACTAATAATAACCTACTGTATAAAAAAATAACTAAAATTAAATTTCAAAATTTTAAAAAATAAAATGTAAAAATAAAACAGAATAAAAGTTCTTCCATTCACACTGATGTATTTATACGAATGAATTATTTCCATGCTTATATCTATAAATACATAAATGAGGAATAAAATCTAACTTGAACCAAAAAAGAAAAAAAAAACTGAACCTAAGAATTATACAGAGGAAAACACTACCAAGGCACTTGCTCCAGTGGTAAACAATTCTGAAATTGGTCAGAGGTGGGGAATCATCTCCCATACAGCCAGCAGCCCCACCCGCCCACGCAAGGAGCATCCTCATTGCAAAGCTGGGAGACCGTGCCGAGGCCTCTGTGAGTAAACGTGAGCTGAGCCCCAGGCCAGATGCTGCTGAACTGTTCCCACCCTTCCCAGGTGAAACACCTGAATATGTACAAGGGCTTGAAAGCCTAGAGGAAGGGCCGTGGAGCCACACCAGCGACAGCACGCAGGCCAACTTGGTGCCTGCAGGTCAGCCAGGATGGTACTGGCCACGGGCGCTCCTCTGGAAGCTTTCTATTGCCCTGCCTGAGATACCCCTCCTGTCCCGGCCCCCACGCCTTTTTTTCCTTCCTCACCTCAGCCCGGAGAGATATTCCAGTGGAAGTTATGGGTGACACATCCTCTTCTTTACAGGTGGCAGCCTGGCAACTCCTGCCGAAAGTCCAGCAGAGCCCCACTCACACCGGGCCACCCACAAAGCCGTGGACCCTCACACCCTCCCACCAGCACAGCCCCGAGACTGCTGACAGGGCAGAGAATATGGAGTCAGGCACAGCTGCAGGGGCTATTGCTGCCTGGAGTGCTGTTTATATTGACCTCAACCCAGGCACACCTGGGGAGGGCTTGCCGGCAGGGTCAGGCTGCCCAGGTCAGCTAATCCTCAGCCCTCAGGGAATCACATTGCAGAATATGGACCTCGCTAAGACAGAATATTCGCCAAGGAAAAAAAGGACACAATGCCATTTGCAGCACCGTAGATGAGTCTCGAGGTAATCACGTGACTTGGAGTAAGTCAGAAAGTGAAAGACACATATCATATCATATCACTTATAGGTGTTACCTATAAATTGATACCAGGGCAGATATTTCCACGGAGAAGGGCAATCACAGATTCATTAAACAAACTTATGGTTCACCAAAGGAAAGGTGTGAGGATTGAATTCATTATGATATTGGGGTTAACAGACATATACAAACACAGTAGACGTATATAATCACCAAAGACCTACGGAGTACCAAGAGAAGACTACTCAACATTCTGTCATAACGTACATGGGAAAAGGATCCCAGGAAGAACAGACATATGTATATGTGTAAAAGAACCACCTCTTGCACACCTACAACAAGCTAAACGTTGTACTCAAACTTGCTGTAATAAAAAATAAAAAATTAAATTAAAAACTCGAACAAGAAGTAGTGAGACAAACTTGAGGGGCTTTCTCCTGGCACATTCCGTTCTACATTCCAATCTAGAACACGACTTCCATTGAGGCTCTGCTGCCCTAGTAACCAGATTTGGTAAGGGAGAACTGCTGCCACCTTGTGGCCGTTTCACACAACTGCAGGTTTAATGCCAGCGCTAATGGTCAGTGGATATTCCAAATCATTACAGGCCTGTAAATGACACCTGCCCTGAAAACAAATCCTGGGGTCATATATCGACCAAAAAATTCAAAAGACGTCCATATTTCAAAACGACAGTTTCAAGAGGCATATTTCACGCACATTAGTGTTCTGCTTCTTTTGCTTTCTTTCTTTCTTTGTTAAAAAAACGGGAATGGAGAAAGGCAACCCTCAGAATGGGCGAAAACGTTCACAAACGAATCAATGGACAAAGGTTTAATCTCCAATATATATAAACAGCTCATGCAGCTTAATATTAATAAAACAAACAACCCAATACAAAAATGGGCAGAAGATCTAAAGAGACCTTTCTTCAAAGAAGACACAGAGATGGCCAAGACGCACATGAAAAGCTGCTCAACATCACTAATTATTAGAGAAATGCAAATCAAAACTACAATGAGGTAAGACCTCACACCTGTTAGAATCGGCATCATCAGATAATCTACAATCAACAAATTCTGGGGACGGTGTGGACAAAAGGAACCCTCTTCCGCTATTGGTGGGAATGTAAATTGATACAGTCACTATGGAGAACACTATGGAGGTTCCTTTAAAAAACTAAAAAGAGAATTACCATAGGATCCAGCAATCCCACTTCTGGGCATATACCCAGAGAAAACCATAAATCACAGAGACACATTCACCACAATGTTCATTGCAGCACTATTTACAATAGCCAGGTAATGGAAGCAACCTAAATGCCCACAGACAGACGAATGGATAAAGATGTGGTACATATACAAAATGGAATATTACTCAGCCATAAAAAGGAATGAAACTAGGTCATTTGTAGAGAAGTTGATGGATCTAGAGACTGTCATACAGAGTGAAGTATGTCAGAAAGAGAAAAACAAATATTGTATATTAATGCCTAAATGTGGAACCTAGAAAAATGGTAGAGATGAACTGGTTTGCAGGGCAGAAATAGAGACACAGAGGTAGAGAACAAACGTATGGACACAAAGTGGGGGAAGCCATGGGGTGGTGGTGGTGGAATGAGTTGGGAGATTAGGATTGACCTGTATACATGTCTATGCATAAAATAGATAACTAATAATAACCTACTGTATGAAAATATAACTAAAATTAAATTTCAAAATTTTAAAAAATAAAATGTAAAAATAAAACAGAAAAAAGTTCTTCCATTCACACTGATGTATTTATACGAATGAATTATTTCCATGCTTATATCTATAAATACATAAATGAGGAATAAAATCTAACTTGAACCAAAAAAGAAAAAAAAAAACTGAACCTAATAGTTATACAGAGGAAAACACTACCAAGGCACTTGCTCCACTGGTAAACAATTCTGAAATTGGTCAGAGGTGGGGAATCATCTCCCATACAGCCAGCAGCCCCGCCCGCCCACGCAAGGAGCATCCTCATTGCAATGCTGGGAGACCGTGCCGAGGCCTCTGTGAGTAAACGTGAGCTGAGCCCCAGGCCAGATGCTGCTGAACTGTTCCCACCCTTCCCAGGTGAAACACCTGAATATGTACAAGGGCTTGAAAGCCTAGAGGAAGGGCCGTGGAGCCACACCAGCGACAGCACGCAGGCCAAATTGGTGCCTGCAGGTCAGCCAGGATGGTACTGGCCACGGGCGCTCTTCTGGAAGCTTTCTATTGCCCTGCCTGAGATACCCCTCCTGTCCCGGCCCCCACTCCTTTTTTTCCTTCCTCACCTCAGCCCGGAGAGATATTCCAGTGGAAGTTATGGGTGACACATCCTCTTCTTTACAGGTGGCAGCCTGGCAACTCCTGCCGAAAGTCCAGCAGAGCCCCACTCACACCGGGCCACCCACAAAGCCGTGGACCCTCACACCCTCCCACCAGCACAGCCCCGAGACTGCTGACGGGGCAGAGAATATGGAGTAAGGCACAGCTGCAGGGGCTATTGCTGCCTGGAGTGCTGTTTATATTGACCTCAACCCAGGCACACCTGGGGAGGGCTTGCCGGCAGGGTCAGGCTGCCCAGGTCAGCTAATCCTCAGCCCTCAGGGAATCACATTGCAGAAAATGGACCTCGCTAAGACAGAATATTCGCCAAGGAGAAAAAGGACACAATGCCATTTGCAGCACCGTAGATGAGTCTCGAGGTAATCACGTGACTTGGAGTAAGTCAGAAAGTGAAAGACACATATCATATCATATCACTTATAGGTGTTACCTATAAATTGATACCAGGGCAGATATTTCCACGGAGAAGGGCAATCACAGATTCATTAAACAAACTTATGGTTCACCAAAGGAAAGGTGTGGGGATTGAATTCATTACGATATTGGGGTTAACAGACAGATACAAACACAGTAGACGTATATAATCACCAAAGACCTACGGAGTACCAAGAGAAGACTACTCAACATTCTGTCATAACGTACATGGGAAAAGGATCCCAGGAAGAACAGACATATGTATATGTGTAAAAGAACCACCTCTTGCACACCTACAACAAGCTAAACGTTGTACTCAAACTTGCTGTAATAAAAAATAAAAAATTAAGTTAAAAACACGAACAAGAAGTAGTGAGACAAACTTGAGGGGCTTTCTCCTGGCACATTCCGTTCTACATTCCAATCTAGAACACGACTTCCATTCAGGCTCTGCTGCCCTAGTAACCAGATTTGGTAAGGGAGAACTGCTGCCACCTTGTGGCCGTTTCACACAACTGCAGGTTTAATGCCAGCGCTAATGGTCAGTGGATAATCCAAATCATTACAGGCCTGTAAATGACACCTGCCCTGAAAACAAATCCTGGGGTCATATATCGACCAAAAAATTCAAAAGACGTCCATATTTCAAAACGACAGTTTCAAGAGGCATATTTCACGCACATTAGTGTTCTGCTTCTTTTGCTTTCTTTCTTTCTTTGTTAAAAAAAACGGGAGTGGAGAAAGGCAACCCTCAGAATGGGCGAAAACGTTCACAAACGAATCAATGGACAAAGGTTTAATCTCCAATATATATAAACAGCTCATGCAGCTTAATATTAATAAAACAAACAACCCAATACAAAAATGGGCAGAAGATCTAAAGAGACCTTTCTTCAAAGAAGACACAGAGATGGCCAAGACGCACATGAAAAGCTGCTCAACATCACTAATCATTAGAGAAATGCAAATCAAAACTACAATGAGGTAAGACCTCACACCTGTTAGAATCGGCATCATCAGATAATCTACAAACAACAAATTCTGGGGAGGGTGTGGACAAAAGGAACCCTCTTCCGCTATTGGTGGGAATGTAAATTGATACAGTCACTATGGAGAACAGTATGGAGGTTCCTTTAAAAAACTAAAAAGAGAATTACCATAGGATCCAGCAATCCCACTTCTGGGCATATACCCAGAGAAAACCATAAATCACAGAGACACATTCACCACAATGTTCATTGCAGCACTATTTACAATAGCCAGGTTATGGAAGCAACATAAATGCCCACAGACAGACGAATGGATAAAGATGTGGTACATATATAAAATGGAATATTACTCAGCCATAAAAAGGAATGAAACTGGGTCATTTGTAGAGAAGTTGATGGATCTAGAGACTGTCATACAGAGTGAAGTAAGCCAGAAAGAGAAAAACAAATATTGTATATTAATGCCTATATGTGGAACCTAGAAAAATGGTAGAGATGAACTGGTTTGCAGGGCAGAAATAGAGACACAGAGGTAGAGAACAAACGTATGGACACAAAGTGGGGGAAGCCATGGGGTGGTGGTGGTGGGATGACTTGGGAGATTAGGATTGACCTGTATACATGTCTATGCATAAAATAGATAACTAATAATAACCTACTGTATGAAAATATAACTAAAATTAAATTTCAAAATTTTAAAAAATAAAATGTAAAAATAAAACTGAAAAAAAGTTCTTCCATTCACACTGATGTATTTATACGAATGAATTATTTCCATGCTTATATCTATAAATACATAAATGAGGAATAAAATCTAACTTGAACCAAAAAAGAAAAAAAAAACTGAACCTAACAGTTATACAGAGGAAAACACTACCAAGGCACTTGCTCCAGTGGTAAACAATTCTGAAATTGGTCAGAGGTGGGGAATCATCTCCCATACAGCCAGCAGCCCCGCCCGCCCACGCAAGGAGCATCCTCATTGCAAAGCTGGGAGACCGTGCCGAGGCCTCTGTGAGTAAACGTGAGCTGAGCCCCAGGCCAGATGCTGCTGAACTGTTCCCACCCTTCCCAGGTGAAACACCTGAATATGTACAAGGGCTTGAAAGCCTAGAGGAGGGGCCGTGGAGCCACACCAGCGACAGCACGCAGGCCAACTTGGTGCCTGCAGGTCAGCCAGGATGGTACTGGCCACGGGCGCTCTTCTGGAAGCTTTCTATTGCCCTGCCTGAGATACCCCTCCTGTCCCGGCCCCCACTCCTTTTTTTCCTTCCTCACCTCAGCCCGGAGAGATATTCCAGTGGAAGTTATGGGTGACACATCCTCTTCTTTACAGGTGGCAGCCTGGCAACTCCTGCCGAAAGTCCAGCAGAGCCCCACTCACACCGGGCCACCCACAAAGCCGTGGACCCTCACACCCTCCCACCAGCACAGCCCCGAGACTGCTGACGGGGCAGAGAATATGGAGTAAGGCACAGCTGCAGGGGCTATTGCTGCCTGGAGTGCTGTTTATATTGACCTCAACCCAGGCACACCTGGGGAGGGCTTGCCGGCAGGGTCAGGCTGCCCAGGTCAGCTAATCCTCAGCCCTCAGGGAATCACATTGCAGAAAATGGACCTCGCTAAGACAGAATATTCGCCAAGGAGAAAAAGGACACAATGCCATTTGCAGCACCGTAGATGAGTCTCGAGGTAATCACGTGACTTGGAGTAAGTCAGAAAGTGAAAGACACATATCATATCATATCACTTATAGGTGTTACCTATAAATTGATACCAGGGCAGATATTTCCACGGAGAAGGGCAATCACAGATTCATTAAACAAACTTATGGTTCACCAAAGGAAAGGTGTGGGGATTGAATTAATTACGATATTGGGGTTAACAGACAGATACAAACACAGTAGACGTATATAATCACCAAAGACCTACGGAGTACCAAGAGAAGATTACTCAACATTCTGTCATAACGTACATGGGAAAAGGATCCCAGGAAGAACAGACATATGTATATGTGTAAAAGAACCACCTCTTGCACACCTACAACAAGCTAAACGTTGTACTCAAACTTGCTGTAATAAAAAATAAAAAATTAAATTAAAAACACGAACAAGAAGTAGTGAGACAAACTTGAGGGGCTTTCTCCTGGCACATTCCGTTCTACATTCCAATCTAGAACACGACTTCCATTCAGGCTCTGCTGCCCTAGTAACCAGATTTGGTAAGGGAGAACTGCTGCCACCTTGTGGCCGTTTCACACAACTGCAGGTTTAATGCCAGCGCTAATGGTCAGTGGATAATCCAAATCATTACAGGCCTGTAAATGACACCTGCCCTGAAAACAAATCCTGGGGTCATATATCGACCAAAAAATTCAAAAGACGTCCATATTTCAAAACGACAGTTTCAAGAGGCATATTTCACGCACATTAGTGTTCTGCTTCTTTTGCTTTCTTTCTTTCTTTGTTAAAAAAAACGGGAATGGAGAAAGGCAACCCTCAGAATGGGCGAAAACGTTCACAAACGAATCAATGGACAAAGGTTTAATCTCCAATATATATAAACAGCTCATGCAGCTTAATATTAATAAAACAAACAACCCAATACAAAAATGGGCAGAAGATCTAAAGAGACCTTTCTTCAAAGAAGACACAGAGATGGCCAAGACGCACATGAAAAGCTGCTCAACATCACTAATCATTAGAGAAATGCAAATCAAAACTACAATGAGGTAAGACCTCACACCTGTTAGAATCGGCATCATCAGATAATCTACAAACAACAAATTCTGGGGAGGGTGTGGACAAAAGGAACCCTCTTCCGCTATTGGTGGGAATGTAAATTGATACAGTCAGTATGGAGAACAGTATGGAGGTTCCTTTAAAAAACTAAAAAGAGAATTACCATAGGATCCAGCAATCCCACTTCTGGGCATATACCCAGAGAAAACCATAAATCACAGAGACACATTCACCACAATGTTCATTGCAGCACTATTTACAATAGCCAGGTTATGGAAGCAACATAAATGCCCACAGACAGACGAATGGATAAAGATGTGGTACATATATAAAATGGAATATTACTCAGCCATAAAAAGGAATGAAACTGGGTCATTTGTAGAGAAGTTGATGGATCTAGAGACTGTCATACAGAGTGAAGTAAGCCAGAAAGAGAAAAACAAATATTGTATATTAATGCCTATATGTGGAACCTAGAAAAATGGTAGAGATGAACTGGTTTGCAGGGCAGAAATAGAGACACAGAGGTAGAGAACAAACGTATGGACACAAAGTGGGGGAAGCCATGGGGTGGTGGTGGTGGGATGAGTTGGGAGATTAGGATTGACCTGTATACATGTCTATGCGTAAAATAGATAACTAATAATAACCTACTGTATGAAAATATAACTAAAATTAAATTTCAAAATTTTAAAAAATAAAATGTAAAAATAAAACTGAAAAAAAGTTCTTCCATTCACACTGATGTATTTATACGAATGAATTATTTCCATGCTTATATCTATAAATACATAAATGAGGAATAAAATCTAACTTGAACCAAAAAAGAAAAAAAAAAACTGAACCTAACAGTTATACAGAGGAAAACACTACCAAGGCACTTGCTCCAGTGGTAAACAATTCTGAAATTGGTCAGAGGTGGGGAATCATCTCCCATACAGCCAGCAGCCCCGCCCGCCCACGCAAGGAGCATCCTCATTGCAAAGCTGGGAGACCGTGCCGAGGCCTCTGTGAGTAAACGTGAGCTGAGCCCCAGGCCAGATGCTGCTGAACTGTTCCCACCCTTCCCAGGTGAAACACCTGAATATGTACAAGGGCTTGAAAGCCTAGAGGAGGGGCCGTGGAGCCACACCAGCGACAGCACGCAGGCCAACTTGGTGCCTGCAGGTCAGCCAGGATGGTACTGGCCACGGGCGCTCTTCTGGAAGCTTTCCATTGCCCTGCCTGAGATACCTCTTCTGTCCCGGCCCCCACTCCTTTTTTTCCTTCCTCACCTCAGCCCGGAGAGATATTCCAGTGGAAGTTATGGGTGACACATCCTCTTCTTTACAGGTGGCAGCCTGGCAACTCCTGCCGAAAGTCCAGCAGAGCCCCACTCACACCGGGCCACCCACAAAGCTGTGGACCCTCACACCCTCCCACCAGCACAGCCCCGAGACTGCTGACGGGGCAGAGAATATGGAGTAAGGCACAGCTGCAGGGGCTATTGCTGCCTGGAGTGCTGTTTATATTGACCTCAACCCAGGCACACCTGGGGAGGGCTTGCCGGCAGGGTCAGGCTGCCCAGGTCAGCTAATCCTCAGCCCTCAGGGAATCACATTGCAGAAAATGGACCTCGCTAAGACAGAATATTCGCCAAGGAGAAAAAGGACACAATGCCATTTGCAGCACCCTAGATGAGTCTCGAGGTAATCACGTGACTTGGAGTAAGTCAGAAAGTGAAAGACACATATCATATCATATCACTTATAGGTGTTACCTATAAATTGATACCAGGGCAGATATTTCCACGGTGAAGGGCAATCACAGATTCATTAAACAAACTTATGGTTTACCAAAGGAAAGGTGTGAGGATTGAATTCATTACGATATTGGGGTTAACAGACATATACAAACACAGTAGACGTATATAATCACCAAAGACCTACGGAGTACCAAGAGAAGACTACTCAACATTCTGTCATAACGTACATGGGAAAAGGATCCCAGGAAGAACAGACATATGTATATGTGTAAAAGAACCACCTCTTGCACACCTACAAAAAGCTAAACGTTGTACTCAAACTTGCTGTAATAAAAAATAAAAAATTAAATTAAAAACACGATCAAGAAGTAGTGAGACAAACTTGAGGGGCTTTCTCCTGGCACATTCCGTTCTACATTCCAATCTAGAACACGACTTCCATTGAGGCTCTGCTGCCCTAGTAACCAGATTTGGTAAGGGAGAACTGCTGCCACCTTGTGGCCGTTTCACACAACTGCAGGTTTAATGCCAGCGCTAATGGTCAGTGGATATTCCAAATCATTACAGGCCTGTAAAAGACACCTGCCCTGAAAACAAATCCTGGGGTCATATATCGACCAAAAAATTCAAAAGACGTCCATATTTCAAAACGACAGTTTCAAGAGGCATATTTCACGCACATTAGTGTTCTGCTTCTTTTGCTTTCTTTCTTTCTTTGTTAAAAAAAACGGGAATGGAGAAAGGCAACCCTCAGAATGGGCGAAAACGTTCACAAACGAATCAATGGACAAAGGTTTAATCTCCAATATATATAAACAGCTCATGCAGCTTAATATTAATAAAACAAACAACCCAATACAAAAATGGGCAGAAGATCTAAAGAGACGTTTCTTCAAAGAAGACACAGAGATGGCCAAGACGCACATGAAAAGCTGCTCAACATCACTAATTATTAGAGAAATGCAAATCAAAACTACAATGAGGTAAGACCTCACACCTGTTAGAATCGGCATCATCAGATAATCTACAATCAACAAATTCTGGGGACGGTGTGGACAAAAGGAACCCTCTTCCACTATTGGTGGGAATGTAAATTGATACAGTCACTATGGAGAACAGTATGGAGGTTCCTTTAAAAAACTAAAAAGAGAATTACCATAGGATCCAGCAATCCCACTTCTGGGCATATACCCAGAGAAAACCATAAATCACAAAGACACATTCACCACAATGTTCATTGCAGCACTATTTACAATAGCCAGGTAATGGAAGCAACCTAAATGCCCACAGACAGACGAATGGATAAAGATGTGGTACATATACAAAATGGAATATTACTCAGCCATAAAAAGGAATGAAACTGGGTCATTTGTAGAGAAGTTGATGGATCTAGAGACTGTCATACAGAGTGAAGTAAGCCAGAAAGAGAAAAACAAATATTGTATATTAATGCCTATATATGGAACCTAGAAAAATGGTAGACATGAACTGGTTTGCAGGGCAGAAATAGAGACACAGAGGTAGAGAACAAACGTATGGACACAAAGTGGGGGAAGCCATGGGGTGGTGGTGGTGGGATGAGTTGGGAGATTAGGATTGACCTGTATACATGTCTATGCATAAAATAGATAACTAATAATAACCTACTGTATGAAAATATAACTAAAATTAAATTTCAAAATTTTAAAAAATAAAATGTAAAAATAAAACTGAAAAAAAGTTCTTCCATTCACACTGATGTATTTATACGAATGAATTATTTCCATGCTTATATCTATAAATACATAAATGAGGAATAAAATCTAACTTGAACCAAAAAAGAAAAAAAAAACTGAACCTAACAGTTATACAGAGGAAAACACTACCAAGGCACTTGCTCCAGTGGTAAACAATTCTGAAATTGGTCAGAGGTGGGGAATCATCTCCCATACAGCCAGCAGCCCCGCCCGCCCACGCAAGGAGCATCCTCATTGCAAAGCTGGGAGACCGTGCCGAGGCCTCTGTGAGTAAACGTGAGCTGAGCCCCAGGCCAGATGCTGCTGAACTGTTCCCACCCTTCCCAGGTGAAACACCTGAATATGTACAAGGGCTTGAAAGCCTAGAGGAGGGGCCGTGGAGCCACACCAGCGACAGCACGCAGGCCAACTTGGTGCCTGCAGGTCAGCCAGGATGGTACTGGCCACGGGCGCTCTTCTGGAAGCTTTCTATTGCCCTGCCTGAGATACCCCTCCTGTCCCGGCCCCCACTCCTTTTTTTCCTTCCTCACCTCAGCCCGGAGAGATATTCCAGTGGAAGTTATGGGTGACACATCCTCTTCTTTACAGGTGGCAGCCTGGCAACTCCTGCCGAAAGTCCAGCAGAGCCCCACTCACACCGGGCCACCCACAAAGCCGTGGACCCTCACACCCTCCCACCAGCACAGCCCCGAGACTGCTGACGGGGCAGAGAATATGGAGTAAGGCACAGCTGCAGGGGCTATTGCTGCCTGGAGTGCTGTTTATATTGACCTCAACCCAGGCACACCTGGGGAGGGCTTGCCGGCAGGGTCAGGCTGCCCAGGTCAGCTAATCCTCAGCCCTCAGGGAATCACATTGCAGAAAATGGACCTCGCTAAGACAGAATATTCGCCAAGGAGAAAAAGGACACAATGCCATTTGCAGCACCGTAGATGAGTCTCGAGGTAATCACGTGACTTGGAGTAAGTCAGAAAGTGAAAGACACATATCATATCATATCACTTATAGGTGTTACCTATAAATTGATACCAGGGCAGATATTTCCACGGAGAAGGGCAATCACAGATTCATTAAACAAACTTATGGTTCACCAAAGGAAAGGTGTGGGGATTGAATTCATTACGATATTGGGGTTAACAGACAGATACAAACACAGTAGACGTATATAATCACCAAAGACCTACGGAGTACCAAGAGAAGATTACTCAACATTCTGTCATAACGTACATGGGAAAAGGATCCCAGGAAGAACAGACATATGTATATGTGTAAAAGAACCACCTCTTGCACACCTACAACAAGCTAAACGTTGTACTCAAACTTGCTGTAATAAAAAATAAAAAATTAAATTAAAAACACGAACAAGAAGTAGTGAGACAAACTTGAGGGGCTTTCTCCTGGCACATTCCGTTCTACATTCCAATCTAGAACACGACTTCCATTCAGGCTCTGCTGCCCTAGTAACCAGATTTGGTAAGGGAGAACTGCTGCCACCTTGTGGCCGTTTCACACAACTGCAGGTTTAATGCCAGCGCTAATGGTCAGTGGATAATCCAAATCATTACAGGCCTGTAAATGACACCTGCCCTGAAAACAAATCCTGGGGTCATATATCGACCAAAAAATTCAAAAGACGTCCATATTTCAAAACGACAGTTTCAAGAGGCATATTTCACGCACATTAGTGTTCTGCTTCTTTTGCTTTCTTTCTTTCTTTGTTAAAAAAAACGGGAATGGAGAAAGGCAACCCTCAGAATGGGCGAAAACGTTCACAAACGAATCAATGGACAAAGGTTTAATCTCCAATATATATAAACAGCTCATGCAGCTTAATATTAATAAAACAAACAACCCAATACAAAAATGGGCAGAAGATCTAAAGAGACCTTTCTTCAAAGAAGACACAGAGATGGCCAAGACGCACATGAAAAGCTGCTCAACATCACTAATCATTAGAGAAATGCAAATCAAAACTACAATGAGGTAAGACCTCACACCTGTTAGAATCGGCATCATCAGATAATCTACAAACAACAAATTCTGGGGAGGGTGTGGACAAAAGGAACCCTCTTCCGCTATTGGTGGGAATGTAAATTGATACAGTCAGTATGGAGAACAGTATGGAGGTTCCTTTAAAAAACTAAAAAGAGAATTACCATAGGATCCAGCAATCCCACTTCTGGGCATATACCCAGAGAAAACCATAAATCACAGAGACACATTCACCACAATGTTCATTGCAGCACTATTTACAATAGCCAGGTTATGGAAGCAACATAAATGCCCACAGACAGACGAATGGATAAAGATGTGGTACATATATAAAATGGAATATTACTCAGCCATAAAAAGGAATGAAACTGGGTCATTTGTAGAGAAGTTGATGGATCTAGAGACTGTCATACAGAGTGAAGTAAGCCAGAAAGAGAAAAACAAATATTGTATATTAATGCCTATATGTGGAACCTAGAAAAATGGTAGAGATGAACTGGTTTGCAGGGCAGAAATAGAGACACAGAGGTAGAGAACAAACGTATGGACACAAAGTGGGGGAAGCCATGGGGTGGTGGTGGTGGGATGAGTTGGGAGATTAGGATTGACCTGTATACATGTCTATGCGTAAAATAGATAACTAATAATAACCTACTGTATGAAAATATAACTAAAATTAAATTTCAAAATTTTAAAAAATAAAATGTAAAAATAAAACTGAAAAAAAGTTCTTCCATTCACACTGATGTATTTATACGAATGAATTATTTCCATGCTTATATCTATAAATACATAAATGAGGAATAAAATCTAACTTGAACCAAAAAAGAAAAAAAAAAACTGAACCTAACAGTTATACAGAGGAAAACACTACCAAGGCACTTGCTCCAGTGGTAAACAATTCTGAAATTGGTCAGAGGTGGGGAATCATCTCCCATACAGCCAGCAGCCCCGCCCGCCCACGCAAGGAGCATCCTCATTGCAAAGCTGGGAGACCGTGCCGAGGCCTCTGTGAGTAAACGTGAGCTGAGCCCCAGGCCAGATGCTGCTGAACTGTTCCCACCCTTCCCAGGTGAAACACCTGAATATGTACAAGGGCTTGAAAGCCTAGAGGAGGGGCCGTGGAGCCACACCAGCGACAGCACGCAGGCCAACTTGGTGCCTGCAGGTCAGCCAGGATGGTACTGGCCACGGGCGCTCTTCTGGAAGCTTTCCATTGCCCTGCCTGAGATACCTCTTCTGTCCCGGCCCCCACTCCTTTTTTTCCTTCCTCACCTCAGCCCGGAGAGATATTCCAGTGGAAGTTATGGGTGACACATCCTCTTCTTTACAGGTGGCAGCCTGGCAACTCCTGCCGAAAGTCCAGCAGAGCCCCACTCACACCGGGCCACCCACAAAGCTGTGGACCCTCACACCCTCCCACCAGCACAGCCCCGAGACTGCTGACGGGGCAGAGAATATGGAGTAAGGCACAGCTGCAGGGGCTATTGCTGCCTGGAGTGCTGTTTATATTGACCTCAACCCAGGCACACCTGGGGAGGGCTTGCCGGCAGGGTCAGGCTGCCCAGGTCAGCTAATCCTCAGCCCTCAGGGAATCACATTGCAGAAAATGGACCTCGCTAAGACAGAATATTCGCCAAGGAGAAAAAGGACACAATGCCATTTGCAGCACCCTAGATGAGTCTCGAGGTAATCACGTGACTTGGAGTAAGTCAGAAAGTGAAAGACACATATCATATCATATCACTTATAGGTGTTACCTATAAATTGATACCAGGGCAGATATTTCCACGGAGAAGGGCAATCACAGATTCATTAAACAAACTTATGGTTTACCAAAGGAAAGGTGTGAGGATTGAATTCATTACGATATTGGGGTTAACAGACATATACAAACACAGTAGACGTATATAATCACCAAAGACCTACGGAGTACCAAGAGAAGACTACTCAACATTCTGTCATAACGTACATGGGAAAAGGATCCCAGGAAGAACAGACATATGTATATGTGTAAAAGAACCACCTCTTGCACACCTACAAAAAGCTAAACGTTGTACTCAAACTTGCTGTAATAAAAAATAAAAAATTAAATTAAAAACACGATCAAGAAGTAGTGAGACAAACTTGAGGGGCTTTCTCCTGGCACATTCCGTTCTACATTCCAATCTAGAACACGACTTCCATTGAGGCTCTGCTGCCCTAGTAACCAGATTTGGTAAGGGAGAACTGCTGCCACCTTGTGGCCGTTTCACACAACTGCAGGTTTAATGCCAGCGCTAATGGTCAGTGGATATTCCAAATCATTACAGGCCTGTAAAAGACACCTGCCCTGAAAACAAATCCTGGGGTCATATATCGACCAAAAAATTCAAAAGACGTCCATATTTCAAAACGACAGTTTCAAGAGGCATATTTCACGCACATTAGTGTTCTGCTTCTTTTGCTTTCTTTCTTTCTTTGTTAAAAAAAACGGGAATGGAGAAAGGCAACCCTCAGAATGGGCGAAAACGTTCACAAACGAATCAATGGACAAAGGTTTAATCTCCAATATATATAAACAGCTCATGCAGCTTAATATTAATAAAACAAACAACCCAATACAAAAATGGGCAGAAGATCTAAAGAGACGTTTCTTCAAAGAAGACACAGAGATGGCCAAGACGCACATGAAAAGCTGCTCAACATCACTAATTATTAGAGAAATGCAAATCAAAACTACAATGAGGTAAGACCTCACACCTGTTAGAATCGGCATCATCAGATAATCTACAATCAACAAATTCTGGGGACGGTGTGGACAAAAGGAACCCTCTTCCACTATTGGTGGGAATGTAAATTGATACAGTCACTATGGAGAACAGTATGGAGGTTCCTTTAAAAAACTAAAAAGAGAATTACCATAGGATCCAGCAATCCCACTTCTGGGCATATACCCAGAGAAAACCATAAATCACAAAGACACATTCACCACAATGTTCATTGCAGCACTATTTACAATAGCCAGGTAATGGAAGCAACCTAAATGCCCACAGACAGACGAATGGATAAAGATGTGGTACATATACAAAATGGAATATTACTCAGCCATAAAAAGGAATGAAACTGGGTCATTTGTAGAGAAGTTGATGGATCTAGAGACTGTCATACAGAGTGAAGTAAGCCAGAAAGAGAAAAACAAATATTGTATATTAATGCCTATATATGGAACCTAGAAAAATGGTAGACATGAACTGGTTTGCAGGGCAGAAATAGAGACACAGAGGTAGAGAACAAACGTATGGACACAAAGTGGGGGAAGCCATGTGGTGGTGGTGGTGGGATGAGTTGTGAGATTAGGATACACCTGTATACATGTCTATGCATAAAATAGATAACTAATAATAACCTACTGTATAAAAAAATAACTAAAATTAAATTTCAAAATTTTAAAAAATAAAATGTAAAAATAAAAGAGAAAAAAAGTTCTTCCATTTACACTGATGTATTTATACGAATGAATTATTTCCATGCTTATATCTATAAATACATAAATGAGGAATAAAATCTAACTTGAACCAAAAAAGAAAAAAAAACTGAACCTAAGAATTATACAGAGGAAAACACTACCAAGGCACTTGCTCCAGTGGTAAACACTTCTGAAATTGGTCAGAGGTGGGGAATCATCTCCCATACAGCCAGCAGCCCCGCCCGCCCACGCAAGGAGCATCCTCATTGCAAAGCTGGGTGACAGTGCCGAGGCCTCTGTGAGTAAACGTGAGCTGAGCCCCAGGCCAGATGCTGCTGAACTCTTCCCACCCTTCCCAGGTGAAACACCTGAATATGTACAAGGGCTTGAAAGCCTAGAGGAAGGGCCGTGGAGCCACACCAGCGACAGCACGCAGGCCAACTTGGTGCCTGCAGGTCAGCCAGGATGGTACTGCCACGGGCGCTCTTCTGGAAGCTTTCTATTGCCCTGCCTGAGATACCCCTCCTGTCCCGGCCCTCACTCCTTTTTTTCCTTCCTCACCTCAGCCCGGAGAGATATTCCAGTGGAAGTTATGGGTGACACATCCTCTTCTTTACAGGTGGCAGCCTGGCAACTCCTGCCGAAAGTCCAGCAGAGCCCCACTCACAACGGGCCACCCACAAAGCCGTGGACCCTCACACCCTCCCACCAGCACAGCCCCGAGACTGCTGACGGGGCAGAGAATATGGAGTAAGGCACAGCTGCAGGGGCTATTGCTACCTGGAGTGCTGTTTATATTGACCTCAACCCAGGCACACCTGGGGAGGGCTGGCCGGCAGGGTCAGGCTGCATAGGTCAGCTAATCCTCAGCCCTCAGGGAATCACATTGCAGAAAATGGACCTCGCTAAGACAGAATATTCGCCAAGGAAAAAAAGGACACAATGCCATTTGCAGCACCTTAGATGAGTCTCGAGGTAATCACGTGACTTGGAGTAAGTCAGAAAGTGAAAGACACATATCATATCATATCACAGATAGGTGTTACCTACAAATTGATACCAGGGCAGATATTTCTACGGAGAAGGGCAATCGCAGATTCATTAAACAAACTAATGGTTCACCAAAGGAAAGGTGTGAGGATTGAATTCATTACGATATTGGGGTTAACAGACAGATACAAACACAGTAGACGTATATAATCACCAAAGACCTACGGAGTACCAAGAGAAGACTACTCAAAATTCTGCCATAACGTACATGGGAAAAGGATCCCAGGAAGAAGAGACATATGTATATGTGTAAAAGAACCACCTCTTGCACACCTACAACAAGCTAAACGTTGTACTCAAACTTGCTGTAATAAAAAATAAAAAATTAAATTAAAAACACGAACAAGATGTAGTGAGACAAACTTGAGGGGCTTTCTCCTGGCACATTCCGTTCTACATTCCAATCTAGAACGCGACTTCCATTGAGGCTCTGCTGCCCTAGTAACCAGATTTGGTAAGGGAGAACGGCTGCCACCTTGTGGCCGTTTCACACAACAGCAGCTTTAATCCCAGCGCTAATGGTCAGTGGATATTCCAAATCATTACAGGCCTGTAAATGACACCTGTCCTGAAAACAAATGCTGGGGTCATATATCGACCAAAAAATTCAAAAGACGTCCATATTTCAAAACGACAGTTTCAAGAGGCATATTTCACGCACATTAGTGTTCTGCTTCTTTTGCTTGCATTCTTTCTTTGTTAAAAAAACGGGAATGGAAAAAGGCAACCCTCAGAATGGGTGGAAACGTTCACAAATGAATCAATGGACAAAGGTTTAATCTCCAATATATATAAACAGCTCATGCAGCTTAATATTAATAAAACAAACAACCCAATACAAAAATGGGCAGAAGATCTAAAGAGACGTTTCTTCAAAGAAGACACAGAGATGGCCAAGACGCACATGAAAAGCTGCTCAACATCACTAATTATTAGAGAAATGCAAATCAAAACTACAATGAGGTAAGACTTCACACCTGTTAGAATCGGCATCATCAGATAATCTACAAACAACAAATTCTGGGGAGGGTGTGGACAAAAGGAACCCTCTTCCGCTATTGGTGGGAATGTAAATTGATACAGTCACTATGGTGAACAGTATGGAGGTTCCTTTAAAAAACTAAAAAGAGAATTACCATAGGATCCAGCAATCACACTTCTGGGCATATACCCAGATAAAACCATAAATCACAAAGACACATTCACCACAATGTTCATTGCAGCACTATTTAAAATAGCCAGGTAATGGAAACAACCTAAATGGCCACAGACAGACGAATGGATAAAGATGTGGTACATATATAAAATGGAATATTACTCAGCCATAAAAAGGAATGAAACTGGGTCATTTGTAGAGAAGTTGATGGATCTAGAGACTGTCATGCAGAGTGAAGTAAGTCACAAAGAGAAAAACCATTATTGTATATTAATGCCTATATGTGGAACCTAGAAAAATGGTAGAGATGGACTGGTTTGCAGGGCAGAAATAGAGACACAGAGGTAGAGAACAAACGTATGGACACAAAGTGGGGGAAGCCATGGGGTGGTGGTGGTTGGATGAGTTGGGATATTGGGATTGACCTGTATACATGTATATGCATAAAATAGATAACTAATAATAACCTACTGTATAAAAAAAATAAATTAAATAAAATTTCAAAATTTTTAAAAATAAAATGTAAAAATAAAACAGAAAAAAAGTTCTTCTATTCACACTGATGTATTTATAAGAATGAATTATTTCCATGCTTATATCCATAAATACTTAAAAGAGGAATAAAATGTAACTTGAACCAAAAAAAAAAAAAACTGAACCTAACAGTTATACAGAGGAAAACACTACCAAGTCACTTGCTCCAGTGGTAAACAATTCTGAAATTGGTCAGAGGTGGGGAATCATCTCCCATACAGCCAGCAGCCCCGCCCGCCCACGCAAGGAGTGTCCTTATTGCAAAGCTGGGGGACCGTGCCGAGGCCTCTGTGAGTAAACGTGAGCTGAGCCCCAGGCCAGCTGCTGCTGAATTGTTCCCACCCTTCCCAGGTGAAACACCTGAATATGTACAAGGGCTTGAAAGCCTAGAGGAAGGGCCGTGGAGCCACACCAGCGACAGCACGCACGCCAACTTGTTGCCTGCAGGTCAGCCAGGATGGTCCTGGCCACGGGCGCTCTTCTGGAAGCTTTCAATGGCCCTGCCTGAGATACCCCTCCTGTCCCGGCCCCCACTCCCTTTTTTCCTTCCTCACCTCAGCCCGGAGAGATATTCCAGTGGAAGTTATGGGTGACACATCCTTTTCTTTACAGGTGGCAGCCTGGCAACTCCTGCCGAAAGTCAAGCAGAGCCCCACTCACACCGGGCCACCCACAAAGCCGTGGACCCTCACACCCTCCCACCAGCACAGCCCCGAGACTGCTGACGGGGCAGAGAATATGGAGTCAGGCACAGCTGCATGGGCTATTGCTGCCTGGAGTGCTGTTTATATTGACCTCAACCCTGGCACACCTGGGGAGGGCTTGCCGGCAGGGTCAGGCTGCCCAGGTCAGCTAATCCTCAGCCCTCGGGGAATCACATTGCAGAAAATGGACCTCGCTAAGACAGAATATTCGCCAAGGTAAAAAAGGACACAATGCCATTTGCAGCACCGTAGATGAGTCTCGAGGTAATCACGTGACTTGGAGTAAGTCAGAAAGTGAAAGACACATATCATATCATATCACTTATAGGTGTTACCTATAAATTGATACCAGGGCAGATATTTCCACGGAGAAGGGCAATCACAGATTCATTAAACAAACTTATGGTTCACCAAAGGAAAGGTGTGAGGATTGAATTCATTACGATATTGGGGTTAACAGACATATACAAACACAGTAGACGTATATAATCACCAAAGACCTACGGAGTACCAAGAGAAGACTACTCAACATTCTGTCATAACGTACATGGGAAAAGGATCCCAGGAAGAACAGACATATGTATATGTGTAAAAGAACCACCTCTTGCACACCTACAACAAGCTAAACGTTGTACTCAAACTTGCTGTAATAAAAAATAAAAAATTAAATTAAAAACACGAACAAGAAGTAGTGAGACAAACTTGAGGGGCTTTCTCCTGGCACATTCCGTTCTACATTCCAATCTAGAACACGACTTCCATTGAGGCTCTGCTGCCCTAGTAACCAGATTTGGTAAGGGAGAACTGCTGCCACCTTGTGGCCGTTTCACACAACTGCAGGTTTAATGCCAGCGCTAAAGGTCAGTGGATATTCCAAATCATTACAGGCCTGTAAATGACACCTGCCCTGAAAACAAATCCTGGGGTCATATATCGACCAAAAAATTCAAAAGACGTCCATATTTCAAAACGACAGTTTCAAGAGGCATATTTCACGCACATTAGTGTTCTGCTTCTTTTGCTTTCTTTCTTTCTTTGTTAAAAAAAACGGGAATGGAAAAAGGCAACCCTCAGAATGGGCCAAAACGTTCACAAATGAATCAATGGACAAAGGTTTAATCTCCAATATATATAAACAGCTCATGCAGCTTAATATTAATAAAACAAACAACCCAATACAAAAATGGGCAGAAGATCTAAAGAGACGTTTCTTCAAAGAAGACACAGAGATGGCCAAGACGCACATGAAAAGCTGCTCAACATCACTAATTATTAGAGAAATGCAAATCAAAACTACAATGAGGTAAGACCTCACACCTGTTAGAATCGGCATCATCAGATAATCTACAAACAACAAATTCTGGGGAGGGTGTGGACAAAAGGAACCCTCTTCCGCTATTGGTGGGAATGTAAATTGATACAGTCACTATGGAGAACAGTATGGAGGTTCCTTTAAAAAACTAAAAAGAGAATTACCATAGGATCCAGCAATCCCACTTCTGGGCATATACCCAGAGAAAACCATAAATCACAGAGACACATTCACCACAATGTTCATTGCAGCACTATTTACAATAGCCAGGTTATGGAAGCAACATAAATGCCCACAGACAGACGAATGGATAAAGATGTGGTACATATATAAAATGGAATATTACTCAGCCATAAAAAGGAATGAAACTCGGTCATTTGTAGAGAAGTTGATGGATCTAGAGACTGACATACAGAGTGAAGTAAGCCAGAAAGATAAAAACAAATATTGTATATTAATGCCTATATGTGGAACCTAGAAAAATGGTAGAGATGAACTGGTTTGCAGGGCAGAAATAGAGACACAGAGGTAGAGAACAAACGTATGGACATGGACACAAAGTGGGGGAAGCCATGGGGTGGTGGTGGTGGGATGAGTTGGGAGATTAGGATTGACCTGTATACATGTCTATGCATAAAATAGATAACTAATAATAACCTACTGTATAAAAAAATAACTAAAATTAAATTTCAAAATTTTAAAAAATAAAATGTAAAAATAAAACAGAAAAAAAGTTCTTCCATTCACACTGATGTATTTATACGAATGAATTATTTCCATGCTTATATCTATAAATACATAAATGAGGAATAAAATCTAACTTGAACCAAAAAAGAAAAAAAAACTGAACCTAACAGTTATACAGAGGAAAACACTACCAAGGCACTTGCTCCAGTGGTAAACAATTCTGAAATTGGTCAGAGGTGGGGAATCATCTCCCATACAGCCAGCAGCCCCGCCCGCCCACGCAAGGAGCATCCTCATTGCAAAGCTGGGAGACCGTGCCGAGGCCTCTGTGAGTAAACGTGAGCTGAGCCCCAGGCCAGATGCTGCTGAACTGTTCCCACCCTTGCCAGGTGAAACACCTGAATATGTACAAGGGCTTGAAAGCCTAGAGGAAGGGCCGTGGAGCCACACCAGCGACAGCACGCACGCCAACTTGGTGCCTGCAGGTCAGCCAGGATGGTACTGGCCACGGGCGCTCTTCTGGAAGCTTTCTATTGCCCTGCCTGAGATACCCCTCCTGTCCCGGCCCCCACTCCTTTTTTTCCTTCCTCACCTCAGCCCGGAGAGATATTCCAGTGGAAGTTATGGGTGACACATCCTCTTCTTTACAGGTGGCAGCCTGTCAACTCCTGCCGAAAGTCCAGCAGAGCCCCACTCACACCGGGCCCCCCACAAAGCCGTGGACCCTCACACCCTCCCACCAGCACAGCCCCGAGACTGCTGACGGGGCAGCGGATATGGAGTCAGGCACAGCTGCAGGGGCTATTGCTGCCTGGAGTGCTGTTTATATTGACCTCAACCCAGGCACACCTGGGGAGGGCTTGCCGGCAGGGTCAGGCTGCCCAGGTCAGCTAATCCTCAGCCCTCAGGGAATCACATTGCAGAATATGGACCTCGCTAAGACAGAATATTCGCCAAGGAAAAAAAGGACACAATGCCATTTGCAGCACCGAAGATGAGTCTCGAGGTAATCACGTGACTTGGAGTAAGTCAGAAAGTGAAAGACACATATCATATCATATCACTTATAGGTGTTACCTATAAATTGATACCAGGGCAGATATTTCCACGGAGAAGGGCAATCACAGATTCATTAAACAAACTTATGGTTCACCAAAGGAAAGGTGTGAGGATTGAATTCATTACGATATTGGGGTTAACAGACATATACAAACACAGTAGACGTATATAATCACCAAAGACCTACGGAGTACCAAGAGAAGACTACTCAACATTCTGTCATAACGTACATGGGAAAAGGATCCGAGGAAGAACAGACATATGTATATGTGTAAAAGAACCACCTTTTGCACACCTACAACAAGCTAAACGTTGTACTCAAACTTGCTGTAATAAAAAATAAAAAATTAAATTAAAAACACGAACAAGAAGTAGTGAGACAAACTTGAGGGGCTTTCTCCTGGCACATTCCGTTCTACATTCCAATCTAGAACACGACTTCCATTGAGGCTCTGCTGCCCTAGTAACAAGATTTGTTAAGGGAGAACTGCTGCCACCTTGTGGCCGTTTTACACAACTGCAGGTTTAATGCCAGCGCTAATGGTCAGTGGATATTCCAAATCATTACAGGCCTGTAAAAGACACCTGCCCTGAAAACAAATCCTGGGGTCATATATCGACCAAAAAATTCAAAGGACGTCCATATTTCAAAACGACAGTTTCAAGAGGCATATTTCACGCACATTAGTTTTCTGCTTCTTTTGCTTTCTTTCTTTCTTTGTTAAAAAAAACGGGAATGGAAAAAGGCAACCCTCAGAATGGGCGAAAACGTTCACAAACGAATCAATGGACAAAGGTTTAATCTCCAATATATATAAACAGCTCATGCAGCTTAATATTAATAAAACAAACAACCCAATACAAAAATGGGCAGAAGATCTAAAGAGACGTTTCTTCAAAGAAGACACAGAGATGGCCAAGACGCACATGAAAAGCTGCTCAACATCACTAATTATTAGAGAAATGCAAATCAAAACTACAATGAGGTAAGACCTCACACCTGTTAGAATCGGCATCATCAGATAATCTACAAACAACAAATTCTGGGGAGGGTGTGGACAAAAGGAACCCTCTTCCGCTATTGGTGGGAATGTAAATTGATACAGTCACTATGGAGAACAGTATGGAGGTTCCTTTAAAAAACTAAAAAGAGAATTACCATAGGATCCAGCAATCCCACTTCTGGGCATATACCCAGAGAAAACCATAAATCACAGAGACACATTCACCACAATGTTCATTGCAGCACTATTTACAATAGCCAGGTTATGGAAGCAACCTAAATGCCCACAGACAGACGAATGGATAAAGATGTGGTACATATATAAAATGGAATATTACTCAGCCATAAAAAGGAATGGAACTGGGTCATTTGTAGAGAAGTTGATGGATTTAGAGACTGTCATACAGAGTCAAGTAAGCCAGAAAGAGAAAAACAAATATTGTATATTAATGCCTATATGTGGAACCTAGAAAAATGGTAGAGATGAACTGGTTTGCAGGGCAGAAATAGAGACACAGAGGTAGAGAACAAACGTATGGACACAAAGTGGGGGAAGCCATGGGGTGGTGGTGGTGGTATGAGTTGGGAGATTAGGATTGACCTGTATACATGTCTATGCATAAAATAGATAACTAATAATAACCTACTGTATAAAAAAATAACTAAAATTAAATTTCAAAATTTTAAAAAATAAAATGTAAAAATAAAACAGAAAAAAAGTTCTTCCATTCACACTGATGTATTTATACGAATGAATTATTTCCATGCTTATATCTATAAATACATAAATGAGGAATAAAATCTTACTTGAACCAAAAAAGAAGAAAAAAAACTGAACCTAACAGTTATACAGAGGAAAACACTACCAAGGCACTTGCTCCAGTGGTAAACAATACTGAAATTGGTCAGAGGTGGGGAATCATCTCCCATACAGCCAGCAGCCCCGACCGCCCACGCAAGGAGCATCCTCATTGCAAACCTGGGAGACCGTGCTGAGGCCTCTGTGAGTAAACGTGAGCTCAGCCCCAGGCCAGATGCTGCTGAACTGTTCCCACCCTTCCCAGGTGAAACACCTGAATATGTACAAGGGCTTGAAAGCCTAGAGGAAGGGCCGTGGAGCCACACCAGCGACAGCACGCAGGCCAACTTGGTGCCTGCAGGTCAGCCAGGATGGTACTGGCCACGGGCGCTCTTCTGGAAGCTTTCTATTGCCCTGCCTGAGATACCCCTCCTGTCCCGGCCCCCACTCCTTTTTTTCCTTCCTCACCTCAGCCCGGAGAGATATTCCAGTGGAAGTTATGGGTGACACATCCTCTTCTTTACAGGTGGCAGCCTGGCAACTCCTGCCGAAAGTCCAGCAGAGCCCCACTCACACCGGGCCACCCACAAAGCCGTGGACCCTCACACCCTCCCACCAGCACAGCCCCGAGACTGCTGACGGGGCAGAGAATATGGAGTCAGGCACAGCTGCAGGGGCTATTGCTGCCTGGAGTGCTGTTTATATTGACCTCAACCCAGGCACACCTGGGGAGGGCTTGCCGGCAGGGTCAGGCTGCCCAGGTCAGCTAATCCTCAGCCCTCAGGGAATCACATTGCAGAAAATGGACCTCGCTAAGACAGAATATTCGCCAAGGAAAAAAAGGACACAATGCCATTTGCAGCACCGTAGATGAGTCTCGAGGTAATCACGTGACTTGGAGTAAGTCAGAAAGTGAAAGACACATATCATATCATATCACTTATAGGTGTTACCTATAAATTGATACCAGGGCAGATATTTCCACGGAGAAGGGCAATCACAGATTCATTAAACAAACTTATGGTTCACCAAAGGAAAGGTGTGAGGATTGAATTCATTACGATATTGGGGTTAACAGACAGATACAAACACAGTAGACGTATATAATCACCAAAGACCTACGGAGTACCAAGAGAAGACTACTCAACATTCTGTCATAACGTACATGGGAAAAGGATCCCAGGAAGAACAGACATATGTATATGTGTAAAAGAACCACCTCTTGCACACCTACAACAAGCTAATCGTTGTACTCAAACTTGCTGTAATAAAAAATAAAAAATTAAATTAAAAACACGAACAAGAAGTAGTGAGACAAACTTGAGGGGCTTTCTCCTGGCACATTCCGTTCTACATTCCAATCTAGAACACGACTTCCATTGAGGCTCTGCTGCCCTAGTAACCAGATTTGGTAAGGGAGAACTGCTGCCACCTTGTGGCCGTTTCACACAACTGCAGGTTTAATGCCAGCGCTAATGGTCAGTGGATATTCCAAATCATTACAGGCCTGTAAATGACACCTGCCCTGAAAACAAATCCTGGGGTCATATATCGACCAAAAAATTCAAAAGACGTCCATATTTCAAAACGACAGTTTCAAGAGGCATATTTCACGCACATTAGTGTTCTGCTTCTTTTGCTTTCTTTCTTTCTTTGTTAAAAAAAACGGGAATGGAGAAAGGCAACCCTCAGAATGGGCGAAAACGTTCACAAACGAATCAATGGACAAAGTTTTAATCTCCAATATATATAAACAGCTCATGCAGCTTAATACTAATAAAACAAAAATCCCAATACAAAAATGGGCAGAAGATCTAAAGAGACGTTTCTTCAAAGAAGACACAGAGATGGCCAAGACGCACATGAAAAGCTGCTCAACATCACTAATTATTAGAGAAATGCAAATCAAAACTACAATGAGGTAAGACCTCACACCTGTTAGAATCGGCATCATCAGATAATCTACAAACAACAAATTCTGGGGAGGGTGTGGACAAAAGGAACCCTCTTCCGCTATTGGTGGGAATGTAAATTGATACAGTCACTATGGAGAACAGTATGGAGGTTCCTTTAAAAAACTAAAAAGAGAATTACCATAGGATCCAGCAATCCCACTTCTGGGCATATACCCAGAGAAAACCATAAATCACAGAGACACATTCACCACAATGTTCATTGCAGCACTATTTACAATAGCCAGGTTATGGAAGCAACATAAGTGCCCACAGACAGACGAATGGATAAAGATGTGGTACATATATAAAATGGAATATTACTCAGCCATAAAAAGGAATGAAACTGGGTCATTTGTAGAGAAGTTGATGGATCTAGAGACTGTCATACAGTGTGAAGTAAGTCAGAAAGAGAAAAACAAATATTGTATATTAATGCCTATATGTGGAACCTAGAAAAATGGTAGAGATGAACTGGTTTGCAGGGCAGAAATAGAGACACAGAGGTAGAGAACAAACGTATGGACAAAAAGTGGGGTAAGCCATGGGGTGGTGGTGGTGGGATGAGTTGGGAGATTAGGATTGACCTGTATACATGTCTATGCATAAAATAGATAACTAATAATAACCTACTGAATAAAAAAATAACTAAAATTAAATTTCAAAATTTTAAAAAATAAAATGTAAAAATAAAACAGAAAAAAAGTTGTTCCATTCACACTGATGTATTTATACGAATGAATTATTTCCATGCTTATATCTATAAATACATAAATGAGGAATAAAATCTAACTTGAACCAAAAAAGAAAAAAAAAAAACTGAACCTAACAGTTATACAGAGGAAGACACTACCAAGGCACTTGCTCCATTGGTAAACAATTCTGAAATTGGTCAGAGGTGGGGAATCATCTCCCATACAGCCAGCAGCCCCGCCCACCCACGCAAGGAGCATCCTCATTGCAAATCTGGGAGACCGTGCCGAGGCCTCTGTGAGTAAACGTGAGCTGAGCCCCAGGCCAGATGCTGCTGAACTCTTCCCACCCTTCCCAGGTGAAACACCTGAATATGTACAAGGGCTTGAAAGCCTAGAGGAAGGGCCGTGGAGCCACACCAGCGACAGCACGCAGGCCAACTTGGTGCCTGCAGGTCAGCCCGGATGGTAATGGCCACGGGCTCTCTTCTGGAAGCTTTCTATTGCCCTGCCTGAGATACCCCTCCTGTCCCGGCCCCCACTCCTTTTTTTCCTTCCTCACCTCAGCCCGGAGAGATATTCCAGTGGAAGTTATGGGTGACACATCCTCTTCTTTACAGGTGGCAGCCTGGCAACTCCTGCCGAAAGTCCAGCAGAGCCCCACTCACACCGGGCCACCCACAAAGCCGTGGACCCTCACACCCTCCCACCAGCACAGCCCCGAGACTGCTGACGGGGCAGAGAATATGGAGTAAGGCACAGCTGCAGGGGCTATTGCTGCCTGGAGTGCTGTTTATATTGACCTCAACCCAGGCACACCTGGGGTGGGCTTGCCGGCAGGGTCAGGCTGCCCAGGTCAGCTAATCCTCAGCCCTCAGGGAATCACATTGCAGAATATGGACCTCGCTAAGACAGAATATTCGCCAAGGAAAAAAAGGACACAATGCCATTTGCAGCACCGTAGATGAGTCTCGAGGTAATCACGTGACTTGGAGTAAGTCAGAAAGTGAAAGACACATATCATATCATATCACTTATAGGTGTTACGTATAAATTGATACCAGGGCAGATATTTCCACGGAGAAGGGCAATCACAGATTCATTAAACAAACTTATGGTTCACCAAAGGAAAGGTGTGAGGATTGAATTCATTACGATATTGGGGTTAACAGACAGATACAAACACAGTAGACGTATATAATCACCAAAGACCTACGGAGTACCAAGAGAAGACTACTCAACATTCTGTCATAACGTACATGGGAAAAGGATCCCAGGAAGAACAGACATATGTATATGTGTAAAAGAACCACCTCTTGCACACCTACAACAAGCTAAACGTTGTACTCAAACTTGCTGTAATAAAAAATAAAAAATTAAATTAAAAACACGAACAAGAAGTAGTGAGACAAACTTGAGGGGCTTTCTCCTGGCACATTCCGTTCTACATTCCAATCTCGAACAAGACTTCCATTGAGGCTCTGCTGCCCTAGTAACCAGATTTGGTAAGGGAGAACTGCTGCCACCTTGTGGCCGTTTCACACAACTGCAGGTTTAATGCCAGCGCTAATGGTCAGTGGATATTCCAAATCATTACAGGCCTGTAAATGACACCTGCCCTGAAAACAAATCCTGGGGTCATATATCGACCAAAAAATTCAAAAGACGTCCATATTTCAAAACGACAGTTTCAAGAGGCATATTTCACGCACATTAGTGTTCTGCTTCTTTTGCTTTCTTTCTTTCTTTGTTAAAAAAAACGGGAATGGAGAAAGGCAACCCTCAGAATGGGCGAAAACGTTCACAAACGAATCAATGGACAAAGGTTTAATCTCCAATATATATAAACAGCTCATGCAGCTTAATACTAATAAAACAAACAACCCAATACAAAAATGGGCAGAAGATCTAAAGAGACGTTTCTTCAAAGAAGACACAGAGATGGCCAAGACGCACATGAAAAGCTGCTCAACATCACTAATTATTAGAGAAATGCAAATCAAAACTACAATGAGGTAAGACCTCACACCTGTTAGAATCGGCATCATCAGATAATCTACAAACAACAAATTCTGGGGAGGGTGTGGACAAAAGGAACCCTCTTCCGCTATTGGTGGGAATGTAAATTGATACAGTCACTATGGAGAACAGTATGGAGGTTCCTTTAAAAAACTAAAAAGAGAATTACCATAGGATCCAGCAATCCCACTTCTGGGCATATACCCAGAGAAAACCATAAATCACAGAGACACATTCACCACAATGTTCATTGCAGCACTATTTACAATAGCCAGGTTATGGAAGCAACATAAATGCCCACAGACAGACGAATGGATAAAGATGTGGTACATATATAAAATGGAATATTACTCAGCCATAAAAAGGAATGAAACTGGGTCATTTGTAGAGAAGTTGATGGATCTAGAGACTGTCATACCGAGTGAAGTAAGCCAGAAAGAGAAAAACAAATATTGTATATTAATGCCTATATGTGGAACCTAGAAAAATGGTAGAGATGAACTGGTTTGCAGGGCAGAAATAGAGACACAGAGGTAGAGAACAAACGTATGGACACAAAGTGGGGGAAGCCATGGGGTGGTGGTGGTGGGATGAGTTGGGAGATTAGGATTGACCTGTATACATGTCTATGCATAAAATAGATAACTAATAATAACCTACTGTATAAAAAAATAACTAAAATTAAATTTCAAAATTTTAAAAAATAAAATGTAAAAATAAAACAGAAAAAAAGTTCTTCCATTCACACTGATGTATTTATACGAATGAATTATTTCCATGCTTATATCTATAAATACATAAATGAGGAATAAAATCTAACTTGAACCAAAAAAGAAAAAAAAAAACTGAACCTAACAGTTATACAGAGGAAAACACTACCAAGGCACTTGCTCCACTGGAAAACAATTCTGAAATTGGTCAGAGGTGGGGAATCATCTCCCATACAGCCAGCAGCCCCGCCCGCCCACGCAAGGAGCATCCTCATTGCAAAGCTGGGAGACCGTGCCAAGGCCTCTGTGAGTAAACGTGAGCTGAGCCCCAGGCCAGATGCTGCTGAACTGTTCCCACCCTTCCCAGGTGAAACACCTGAATATGTACAAGGGCTTGAAAGCCTAGAGGAAGGGCCGTGGAGCCACACCAGCGACAGCACGCAGGCCAACTTGGTGCCTGCAGGTCAGCCAGGATGGTACTGGCCACGGGCGCTCTTCTGGAAGCTTTCTATTGCCCTGCCTGAGATACCCCTCTTGTCCCGGCCCCCACTCCTTTTTTTCCTTCCTCACCTCAGCCCGGAGAGATATTCCAGTGGAAGTTATGGGTGACACATCCTCTTCTTTACAGGTGGCAGCCTGGCAACTCCTGCCGAAAGTCCAGCAGAGCCCCACTCACACCGGGCCACCCACAAAGCCGTGGACCCTCACACCCTCCCACCAGCACAGCCCCGAGACTGCTGACGGGGCAGAGAATATGGAATCAGGCACAGCTGCAGGGGCTATTGCTGCCTGGAGTGCTGTTTATATTGACCTCAACACAGGCACACCTGGGGAGGGCTTGCCGGCAGTGTCAGGCTGCCCAGGTCAGCTAATCCTCAGCCCTCAGGGAATCACATTGCAGAATATGGACCTCGCTAAGACAGAATATTCGCCAAGGAAAAAAAGGACACAATGCCATTTGCAGCACCGTAGATGAGTCTCGAGGTAATCACGTGACTTGGAGTAAGTCAGAAAGTGAAAGACACATATCATATCATATCACTTATAGGTGTTACCTATAAATTGATACCAGGGCAGATATTTCCACGGAGAAGGGCAATCACAGATTCATTAAACAAACTTATGGTTCACCAAAGGAAAGGTGTGAGGATTGAATTCATTACGATATTCGTGTTAACAGACAGATACAAACACAGTAGACGTATATAATCACCAAAGACCTACGGAGTACCAAGAGAAGACTACTCAACATTCTGTCATAACGTACATGGGAAAAGGATCCCAGGAAGAACAGACATATGTATATGTGTAAAAGAACCACCTCTTGCACACCTACAACAAGCTAAACGTTGTACTCAAACTTGCTGTAATAAAAAATAAAAAATTAAATTAAAAACACGAACAAGAAGTAGTGAGACAAACTTGAGGGGCTTTCTCCTGGCACATTCCGTTCTACATTCCAATCTAGAACACGACTTCCATTGAGGCTCTGCTGCCCTAGTAACCAGATTTGGTAAGGGAGAACTGCTGCCACCTTGTGGCCGTTTCACACAACTGCAGGTTTAATGCCAGCGCTAATGGTCAGTGGATATTCCAAATCATTACAGGCCTGTAAATGACACCTGCCCTGAAAACAAATCCTGGGGTCATATATCGACCAAAAAATTCAAAAGACGTCCATATTTCAAAACGACAGTTTCAAGAGGCATATTTCACGCACATTAGTGTTCTGCTTCTTTTGCTTTCTTTCTTTCTTTGTTAAAAGAAACGGGAATGGAGAAAGGCAACCCTCAGAATGGGCGAAAACGTTCACAAACGAATCAATGGACAAAGGTTTAATCTCCAATATATATAAACAGCTCATGCAGCTTAATATTAATAAAACAAACAACCCAATACAAAAATGGGCAGAAGATCTAAAGAGACGTTTCTTCAAAGAAGACACAGAGATGGCCAAGACGCACATGAAAAGCTGCTCAACATCACTAATTATTAGAGAAATGCAAATCAAAACTACAATGAGGTAAGACCTCACACCTGTTAGAATCGGCATCATCAGATAATCTACAAACAACAAATTCTGGGGAGGGTGTGGACAAAAGGAACCCTCTTCCGCTATTGGTGGGAATGTAAATTGATACAGTCACTATGGAGAACAGTATGGAGGTTCCTTTAAAAAACTAAAAAGAGAATTACCATAGGATCCAGCAATCCCACTTCTGGGCATATACCCTGAGAAAACCATAAATCACAGAGACACATTCACCACAATGTTCATTGCAGCACTATTTACAATAGCCAGGTTATGGAAGCAACATAAATGCCCACAGACAGACGAATGGATAAAGATGTGGTACATATATAAAATGGAATATTACTCAGCCAAAAAAAGGAATGAAACTGAGTCATTTGTAGAGAAGTTGATGGATCTAGAGACTGTCATACAGAGTGAAGTAAGTCAGAAAGAGAAAAACAAATATTGTATATTAATGCCTATATGTGGAACCTAGAAAAATGGTAGAGATGAACTGGTTTGCAGGGCAGAAATAGAGACACAGAGGTAGAGAACAAACGTATGGACACAAAGTGGGGGAAGCCATGGGGTGGTGGTGGTGGGATGAGTTGGGAGATTAGGATTGACCTGTATACATGTCTATGCATAAAATAGATAACTAATAATAACCTACTGTATAAAAAAATAACTAAAATTAAATTTCAAAATTTTAAAAAATAAAATGTAAAAATAAAACAGAAAAAAAGTTCTTCCATTCACACTGATGTATTTATACGAATGAATTATTTCCATGCTTATATCTATAAATACATAAATGAGGAATAAAATCTAACTTGAACCAAAAAAGAAAAAAAAAAAACTGAACCTAACAGTTATACAGAGGAAAACACTACCAAGGCACTTGCTCCACTGGAAAACAATTCTGAAATTGGTCAGAGGTGGGGAATCATCTCCCATACAGCCAGCAGCCCCGCCCGCCCACGCAAGGAGCATCCTCATTGCAAAGCTGGGAGACCGTGCCGAGGCCTCTGTGAGTAAACGTGAGCTGAGCCCCAGGCCAGATGCTGCTTAACTGTTCCCACCCTTCCCAGGTGAAACACCTGAATATGTACAAGGGCTTGAAAGCCTAGAGGAAGGGCCGTGGAGCCACACCAGCGACAGCACGCAGGCCAACTTGGTGCCTGCAGGTCAGCCAGGATGGTACTGGCCACGGGCGCTCTTCTGGAAGCTTTCTATTGCCCTGCCTAAGATACCCCTCCTGTCCCGGCCCCCAATCCTTTTTTTCCTTCCTCACCTCAGCCTGGAGAGGTATTCCAGTGGAAGTTATGGGTGACACATCCTCTTCTTTACAGCTGGCAGCCTGGCAACTCCTGCCGAAAGTCCAGCAGAGCCCCACTCACACCGGGCCACCCACAAAGCCGTGGACCCTCACACCCTCCCACCAGCACAGCCCCGAGACTGCTGACGGGGCAGAGAATATGGAGTCAGGCACAGCTGCAGGGGCTATTGCTGCCTGGAGTGCTGTTTATATTGACCTCAACCCAGGCACACCTGGGGAGGGCTTGCCGGCAGTGTCAGGCTGCCCAGGTCAGCTAATCCTCAGCCCTCAGGGAATCACATTTCAGAATATGGACCTCGCTAAGACAGAATATTCGGCAAAGAAAAAAAGGACACAATGCCATTTGCAGCACCGTAGATGAGTCTCGAGGTAATCACGTGACTTGGAGTAAGTCAGAAAGTGAAAGACACATATCATATCATATCACTTATAGGTGTTACCTATAAATTGATACCAGGGCAGATATTTCCACGGAGAAGGGCAATCACAGATTCATTAAACAAACTTATGGTTCACCAAAGGAAAGGTGTGAGGATTGAATTCATTACGATATTCGTGTTAACAGACATATACAAACACAGTAGACGTATATAATCACCAAAGACCTACGGAGTACCAAGAGAAGACTACTCAACATTCTGTCATAACGTACATGGGAAAAGGATCCCAGGAAGAACAGACATATGTATATGTGTAAAAGAACCACCTCTTGCACACCTACAACAAGCTAAACGTTGTACTCAAACTTGCTGTAATAAAAAATAAAAAATTAAATTAAAAACACGAACAAGAAGTAGTGAGACAAACTTGAGGGGCTTTCTCCTGGCACATTCCGTTCTACATTCCAATCTAGAACACGACTTCCATTGAGGCTCTGCTGCCCTAGTAACCAGATTTGGTAAGGGAGAACTGCTGCCACCTTGTGGCCGTTTCACACAACTGCAGGTTTAATGCCAGCGCTAATGGTCAGTGGATATTCCAAATCATTACAGGCCTGTAAATGACACCTGCCCTGAAAACAAATCCTGGGGTCATATATCGACCAAAAAATTCAAAAGACGTCCATATTTCAAAACGACAGTTTCAAGAGGCATATTTCACGCACATTAGTGTTCTGCTTCTTTTGCTTTCTTTCTTTCTTTGTTAAAAGAAACGGGAATGGAGAAAGGCAACCCTCAGAATGGGCGAAAACGTTCACAAACGAATCAATGGACAAAGGTTTAATCTCCAATATATATAAACAGCTCATGCAGCTTAATATTAATAAAACAAACAACCCAATACAAAAATGGGCAGAAGATCTAAAGAGACGTTTCTTCAAAGAAGACACAGAGATGGCCAAGACGCACATGAAAAGCTGCTCAACATCACTAATTATTAGAGAAATGCAAATCAAAACTACAATGAGGTAAGACCTCACACCTGTTAGAATCGGCATCATCAGATAATCTACAATCAACAAATTCTGGGGACGGTGTGGACAAAAGGAACCCTCTTCCGCTACTGGTGGGAATGTAAATTGATACAGTCACTATGGAGAACAGTATGGAGGTTCCTTTAAAAAACTAAAAAGAGAATTACCATAGGATCCAGCAATCCCACTTCTGGGCATATACCCAGAGAAAACCATAAATCACAGAGACACATTCACCACAATGTTCATTGCAGCACTGTTTACAATAGCCAGGTAATGGAAGCAACCTAAATGCCCACAGACAGACGAATGGATAAAGATGTGGTACATATACAAAATGGAATATTACTCAGCCATAAAAAGGAATGAAACTGGGTCATTTGTAGAGAAGTTGATGGATCTAGAGACTGTCATACAGAGTGAAGTAAGTCAGAAAGAGAAAAACAAATATTGTATATTAATGCCTATATGTGGAACCTAGAAAAATGGTAGAGATGAACTGGTTTGCAGGGCAGAAATAGAGACACAGAGGTAGAGAACAAACGTATGGACACAAAGTGGGGGAAGCCATGGGGTGGTGGTGGTGGGATGAGTTGGGAGATTAGGATTGACCTGTATACATGTCTATGCATAAAATAGATAACTAATAATAACCTACTGTATAAAAAAATAACTAAAATTAAATTTCAAAATTTTAAAAAATAAAATGTAAAAATAAAACAGAAAAAAAGTTCTTCCATTCACACTGATGTATTTATACGAATGAATTATTTCCATGCTTATATCTATAAATACATAAATGAGGAATAAAATCTAACTTGAACCAAAAAAGAAAAAAAAAAAACTGAACCTAACAGTTATACAGAGGAAAACACTACCAAGGCACCTGCTCCAGTGGTAAACAATTCTGAAATTGGTCAGAGGTGGGGAATCATCTCCCATACAGCCAGCAGACCCGCCCGCCCACGCAAGGAGCATCCTCATTGCAAAGCTGGGAGACCGTGCCGAGGCCTCTGTGAGTAAACGTGAGCTGAGCCCCAGGCCAGATGCTGCTGAACTGTTCCCACCCTTCCCAGGTGAAACACCTGAATATGTACAAGGGCTTGAAAGCCTAGAGGAAGGGCCGTGGAGCCACAGCAGCGACAGCACGCAGGCCAACTTGGTGCCTGCAGGTCAGCCAGGATGGTACTGGCCACGGGCGCTCTTCTGGATGCTTTCTATTGCCCTGCCTGAGATACCCCTCCTGTCCCGGCCCCCACTCCTTTTTTTCCTTCCTCACCTCAGCCCGGAGAGATATTCAAGTGGAAGTTATGGGTGACACATCCTCTTCTTTACAGGTGGCAGCCTGGCAACTCCTGCCGAAAGTCCAGCAGAGCCCCACTCACACCGGGCCACCCACAAAGCCGTGGACCCTCACACCCTCCCACCAGCACAGCCCCGAGACTGCTGACGGGGCAGAGAATATGGAGTAAGGCACAGCTGCAGGGGCTATTGCTGCCTGGAGTGCTGTTTATATTGACCTCAACCCAGGCACACCTGGGGAGGGCTTGCCGGCAGGGTCAGGCTGCCCAGGTCAGCTAATCCTCAGCCCTCAGGGAATCACATTGCAGAAAATGGACCTCGCTAAGACAGAATATTCGCCAAGGAGAAAAAGGACACAATGCCATTTGCAGCACCGTAGATGAGTCTCGAGGTAATCACGTGACTTGGAGTAAGTCAGAAAGTGAAAGACACATATCATATCATATCACTTATAGGTGTTACCTATAAATTGATACCAGGGCAGATATTTCCACGGAGAAGGGCAATCACAGATTCATTAAACAAACTTATGGTTCACCAAAGGAAAGGTGTGAGGATTGAATTCATTACGATATTGGGGTTAACAGACAGATACAAACACAGTAGACGTATATAATCACCAAAGACCTACGGAGTACCAAGAGAAGACTACTCAACATTCTGTCATAACGTACATGGGAAAAGGATCCCAGGAAGAACAGACATATGTATATGTGTAAAAGAACCACCTCTTGCACACCTACAACAAGCTAAACGTCGTACACAAACTTGCTGTAATAAAAAATAAAAAATTAAATTAAAAACACGAACAAGAAGTAGTGAGACAAACTTGAGGGGCTTTCTCCTGGCACATTCCGTTCTACATTCCAATCTAGAACACGACTTCCATTGAGGCTCTGCTGCCCTAGTAACCAGATTTGGTAAGGGAGAACTGCTGCCACCTTGTGGCCGCTTCACACAACTGCAGGTTTAATGCCAGCGCTAATGGTCAGTGGATATTCCAAATCATTACAGGCCTGTAAATGACACCTGCCCTGAAAACAAATCCTGGGGTCATATATCGACCAAAAAATTCAAAAGACGTCCATATTTCAAAACGACAGTTTCAAGAGGCATATTTCACGCACATTAGTGTTCTGCTTCTTTTGCTTTCTTTCTTTCTTTGTTAAAAAAAACGGGAATGGAGAAAGGCAACCCTCAGAATGGGCGAAAACATTCACAAACGAATCAATGGACAAAGGTTTAATCTCCAATATATATAAACAGCTCATGCAGCTTAATATTAATAAAACAAACAACCCAATACAAAAATGGGCAGAAGATCTAAAGAGACGTTTCTTCAAAGAAGACACAGAGATGGCCAAGACGCACATGAAAAGCTGCTCAACATCACTAATTATTAGAGAAATGCAAATCAAAACTACAATGAGGTAAGACCTCACACCTGTTAGAATCGGCATCATCAGATAATCTACAAACAACAAATTCTGGGGACGGTGTGGACAAAAAGAACCCTCATCCGCTATTGGTGGGAATATAAATTGATACAGTCACTATGGAGAACAGTATGGAGGTTCCTTTAAAAAACTAAAAAGAGAATTACCATAGGATCCAGCAATCCCACTTCTGGGCATATACCCAGAGAAAACCATAAATCACAAAGACACATTCACCACAATGTTCATTGCAGCACTATTTACAATAGCCAGGTAATGGAAGCAACCTAAATGCCCACAGACAGACGAATGGATAAAGATGTGGTACATATACAAAATGGAATATTACTCAGCCATAAAAAGGAATGAAACTGGGTCATTTGTAAAGAAGTTGATGGATCTAGAGACTGTCATACAGAGTGAAGTAAGTCAGAAAGAGAAAAACAAATATTGTATATTAATGCCTATATGTGGAACCTAGAAAAATGGTAGAGATGAACTGGTTTGCAGGGCAGAAATAGAGACACAGATGTAGAGAACAAACGTATGGACACAAAGTGGGGGCAGCCATGGGGTGGTGGTGGAGGGATGAGTTGGGAGATTAGTATTGACATGCATACATGTCTATGCATAAAATAGATAACTAATAATAACCTACTGTATAAAAAAATAACTAAAATTAAATTTCAAAATTTTAAAAAATAAAATGTAAAAATAAAACAGAAAAATGTTCTTCCATTCACACTGATGTATTTATACGAATGAATTATTTCCATGCTTATATCTATAAATACATAAATGAGGAATAAAATCTAACTTGAACCAAAAAAGAAAAAAAAAAAACTGAACCTAACAGTTATACAGAGGAAAACACTACCAAGGCACTTGCTCCAGTGGTAAACAATTCTGAAATTGGTCAGAGGTGGGGAATCATCTCCCATACAGCTAGCAGCCACACCCGCCCACGCAAGGAGCATCCTCATTGCAAAGCTGGGAGACCGTGCCGAGGCCTCTGTGAGTAAACGTGAGCTGAGCCCCAGGCCAGATGCTGCTGAACTGTTCCCACCCTTCCCAGGTGAAACACCTGAATATGTACAAGGGCTTGAAAGCCTAGAGGAAGGGGCGTTGGGCCACACCAGCGACAGCACGCAGGCCAACTTGGTGCCTGCAGGTCAGCCAGGATGGTACCGGCCACGGGCGCTCTTCTGGATGCTTTCTATTGCCCTGCCTGAGATAACCCTCCTGTCCCGTCCCCCACTCCTTTTTTTCCTTCCTCACCTCAGCCCGGAGAGATATTCCAGTGGAAGTTATGGGTGACACATCCTCTTCTTTACAGGTGGCAGCCTGGCAACTCCTGCCGAAAGTCCAGCAGAGCCCCACTCACACCAGGCCACCCACAAAGCCGTGGACCCTCACACCCTCCCACCAGCACAGCCCCGAGACTGCTGACGGGGCAGAGAATATGGAGTAACTCACAGCTGCAGGGGCTATTGCTGCCTGGAGTGCTGTTTATATTGACTTCAACCCAGGCACACCTGGGGAGGGCTTGCCGGCAGGGTCAGGCTGCCCAGGTCAGCTAATCCTCAGCCCTCAGGGAATCACATTGCAGAAAATGGACCTCGCTAAGACAGAATATTCACCAAGGAGAAAAAGGTCACAATGCCATTTGCAGCACTGTAGATGAGTCTCGAGGTAATCACGTGACTTGGAGTAAGTCAGAAAGTGAAAGACACATATCATATCCTATCACTTATAGGTGTTACCTATAAATTGATACCAGGGCAGATATTTCCACGGAGAAGGGCAATCACAGATTCATTAAACAAACTTATGGTTCACCAAAGGAAAGGTGTGAGGATTGAATTCATTACGATATTCGTGTTAACAGACAGATACAAACACAGTAGACGTATATAATCACCAAAGACCTACGGAGTACCAAGAGAAGACTACTCAACATTCTGTCATAACGTACATGGGAAAAGGATCCCAGGAAGAACAGTCATATGTATATGTGTAAAAGAACCACCTCTTGCACACCTACAACAAGCTAAACGTTGTACTCAAACTTGCTGTAATAAAAAATAAAAAATTAAATTAAAAACACGAACAAGAAGTAGTGAGACAAACTTGAGGGGCTTTCTCCTGGCACATTCCGTTCTACATTCCAATCTCGAACACGACTTCCATTGAGGCTCTGCTGCCCTATTAACCAGATTTGGTAAGGGAGAACTGCTGCCACCTTGTGGCCGTTTCACACAACTGCAGGTTTAATGCCAGCGCTAATGGTCAGTGGATATTCCAAATCATTACAGGCCTGTAAATGACACCTGCCCTGAAAACAAATCCTGGGGTCATATATCGACCAAAAAATTCAAAAGACGTCCATATTTCAAAACGACAGTTTCAAGAGGCATATTTAACGCACATTAGTGTTCTGCTTCTTTTGCTTTCTTTCTTTCTTTGTTAAAAAAAACGGGAATGGAAAAAGGCAACCCTCAGAATGGGCGAAAACGTTCACAAACGAATCAATGGACAAAGGTTTAATCTCCAATATATATAAACAGCTCATGCAGCTTAATATTAATAAAACAAACAAACCAATACAAAAATGGGCAGAAGATCTAAAGAGACGTTTCTTCAAAGAAGACACAGAGATGGCCAAGACGCACATGAAAAGCTGCTCAACATCACTAATTATTAGAGAAATGCAAATCAAAACTACAATGAGGTAAGACCTCACACCTGTTAGAATCGGCATCATCAGATAACCTACAAACAACAAATTCTGGGGAGGGTGTGGACAAAAGGAACCCTCTTCCGCTATTGGTGGGAATGTAAATTGATACAGTCACTATGGAGCACAGTATGGAGGTTCCTTTAAAAAACTAAAAAGAGAATTACCATAGGATCCAGAAATCCCACTTCTGGGCATATACCCAGAGAAAACCATAAATCACAGAGACACATTCACCACAATGTTCATTGCAGCCCTATTTACAATAGCCAGGTTATGGAAGCAACATAAATGCCCACAGACAGACGAATGGATAAAGATGTGGTACATATATAAAATGGAATATTACTCAGCCATAAAAAGGAATGAAACTGGGTCATTTGTAGAGAAGTTGATGGATCTAGAGACTGTCATACAGAGTGAAGTAAGCCAGAAAGAGAAAAACAAATATTGTATATTAATGCCTATATGTGGAACCTAGAAAAATGGTAGAGATGAACTGGTTTGCAGGGCAGAAATAGAGACACAGAGGTAGAGAACAAACGTATGGACACAAAGTGGGGGAAGCCATGGGGTGGTGGTGGTGGGATGAGTTGGGAGATTAGGATTGACCTGTATACATGTCTATGCATAAAATAGATAACTAATAATAACCTACTGTATAAAAAAATAACTAAAATTAAATTTCAAAATTTTAAAAAATAAAATGTAAAAATAAAACAGAAAAAAAGTTCTTCCATTCACACTGATGTATTTATACGAATGAATTATTTCCATGCTTATATCTATAAATACATAAATGAGGAATAAAATCTAACTTGAACCAAAAAAGAAAAAAAAAACTGAACCTAACAGTTATACAGAGGAAAACACTACCAAGGCACTTGCTCCAGTGGTAAACAATTCTGAAATTGGTCAGAGGTGGGGAATCATCTCCCATACAGCCAGCAGCCCCGCCCGCCCTCGCAAGGAGCATCCTCATTGCAAAGCTGGGAGACCGTGCCGAGGCCTCTGTGAGTAAACGTGAGCTGAGCCCCAGGCCAGATGCTGCTGAACTGTTCCCACCCTTCCCAGGTGAAACACCTGAATTTGTACAAGGGCTTGAAAGCCTAGAGGAAGGGCCGTGGAGCCACAGCAGCGACAGCACGCAGGCCAACTTGGTGCCTGCAGGTCAGCCAGGATGGTACTGGCCACGGGCGCTCTTCTGGAAGCTTTCTATTGCCCTGCCTGAGATACACCTCCTGTCCCGGCCCCCACTCCTTTTTTTCCTTCCTCACCTCAGCCCGGAGAGATATTCCAGTGGAAGTTATGGGTGACACATCCTCTTCTTTACAGGTGGCAGCCTGGCAACTCCTGCCGAAAGTCCAGCAGAGCCCCACTCACACCGGGCCACCAACAAAGCCGTGGACCCTCACACCCTCCCACCAGCACAGCCCCGAGACTGCTGATGGGGCAGAGGATATGGAGTAAGGCACAGCTGCAGGGGCTATTGCTGACTGGAGTGCTGTTTATATTGACCTCAACCCAGGCACACCTGGGGAGGGCTTGCCGGCAGGGTCAGGCTGCCCAGGTCAGCTAATCCTCAGCCCTCAGGGAATCACATTGCAGAAAATGGACCTCGCTAGACAGAATATTCGCCAAGGAGAAAAAGGACACAATGCCATTTGCAGCACCGTAGATGAGTCTCGAGGTAATCACGTGACTTGGAGTAAGTCAGAAAGTGAAAGACACATATCATATCATATCACTTATAGGTGTTACCTATAAATTGATACCAGGGCAGATATTTCCACGGAGAAGGGCAATCACAGATTCATTAAACAAACTTATGGTTCACCAAAGGAAAGGTGTGAGGATTGAATTCATTACGATATTGGGGTTAACAGACAGATACAAACACAGTAGACGTATATAATCACCAAAGACCTACGGAGTACCAAGAGAAGACTACTCAACATTCTGTCATAACGTACATGGGAAAAGGATCCCAGGAAGAACAGACATATGTATATGTGTAAAAGAACCACCTCTTGCACACCTACAACAAGCTAAACGTTGTACTCAAACTTGCTGTAATAAAAAATAAAAAATTAAATTAAAAACACGAACAAGAAGTAGTGAGACAAACTTGAGGGGCTTTCTCCTGGCACATTCCGTTCTACATTCCAATCTAGAACACGACTTCCATTCAGGCTCTGCTGCCCTAGTAACCAGATTTGGTAAGGGAGAACTGCTGCCACCTTGTGGCCGTTTCACACAACTGCAGGTTTAATGCCAGCGCTAATGGTCAGTGGATATTCCAAATCATTACAGGCCTGTAAATGACACCTGCCCTGAAAACAAATCCTGGGGTCATATATCGACCAAAAAATTCAAAAGACGTCCATATTTCAAAACGACAGTTTCAAGAGGCATATTTCACGCACATTAGTGTTCTGCTTCTTTTGCTTTCTTTCTTTCTTTGTTAAAAAAAACGGGAATGGAGAAAGGCAACCCTCAGAATGGGCGAAAACGTTCACAAACGAATCAATGGACAAAGGTTTAATCTCCAATATATATAAACAGCTCATGCAGCTTAATATTAATAAAACAAACAACCCAATACCAAAATGGGCAGAAGATCTAAAGAGACGTTTCTTCAAAGAAGACACAGAGATGGCCAAGACGCACATGAAAAGCTGCTCAACATCACTAATTATTAGAGAAATGCAAATCAAAACTACAATGAGGTAAGACCTCACACCTGTTAGAATCGGCATCATCAGATAATCTACAAACAACAAATTCTGGGGAGGGTGTGGACAAAAGGAACCCTATTCCGCTATTGGTGGGAATGTAAATTGATACAGTCACTATGGAGAACAGTATGGAGGTTCCTTTAAAAAACTAAAAAGAGAATTACCATAGGATCCAGCAATCCCACTTCTGGGCATATACCCAGAGAAAACCATAAATCACAGAGACACATTCACCACAATGTTCATTGCAGCACTATTTACAATAGCCAGGTAATGGAAGCAACCTAAATGCCCACAGACAGACGAATGGATAAAGATGTGGTACATATACAAAATGGAATATTACTCAGCCATAAAAAGGAATGAAACTGGGTCATTTGTAGAGAAGTTGATGGATCTAGAGACTGTCATACAGAGTGAAGTAAGTCAGAAAGAGAAAAACAAATATTGTATATTAATGCCTATATGTGGAACCTAGAAAAATGGTAGAGATGAACTGGTTTGCAGGGCAGAAATAGAGACACAGAGGTAGAGAACAAACGTATGGACACAAAGTGGGGGAAGCCATGGGGTGGTGGTGGTGGGATGAGTTGGGAGATTAGGATTGACCTGTATACATGTCTATGCATAAAATAGATAACTAATAATAACCTACTGTATAAAAAAATAACTAAAATTAAATTTCAAAATTTTAAAAAATAAAATGTAAAAATAAAACAGAATAAAAGTTCTTCCATTCACACTGATGTATTTATACGAATGAATTATTTCCATGCTTATATCTATAAATACATAAATGAGGAATAAAATCTAACTTGAACCAAAAAAGAAAAAAAAAACTGAACCTAAGAATTATACAGAGGAAAACACTACCAAGGCACTTGCTCCAGTGGTAAACAATTCTGAAATTGGTCAGAGGTGGGGAATCATCTCCCATACAGCCAGCAGCCCCACCCGCCCACGCAAGGAGCATCCTCATTGCAAAGCTGGGAGACCGTGCCGAGGCCTCTGTGAGTAAACGTGAGCTGAGCCCCAGGCCAGATGCTGCTGAACTGTTCCCACCCTTCCCAGGTGAAACACCTGAATATGTACAAGGGCTTGAAAGCCTAGAGGAAGGGCCGTGGAGCCACACCAGCGACAGCACGCAGGCCAACTTGGTGCCTGCAGGTCAGCCAGGATGGTACTGGCCACGGGCGCTCCTCTGGAAGCTTTCTATTGCCCTGCCTGAGATACCCCTCCTGTCCCGGCCCCCACGCCTTTTTTTCCTTCCTCACCTCAGCCCGGAGAGATATTCCAGTGGAAGTTATGGGTGACACATCCTCTTCTTTACAGGTGGCAGCCTGGCAACTCCTGCCGAAAGTCCAGCAGAGCCCCACTCACACCGGGCCACCCACAAAGCCGTGGACCCTCACACCCTCCCACCAGCACAGCCCCGAGACTGCTGACAGGGCAGAGAATATGGAGTCAGGCACAGCTGCAGGGGCTATTGCTGCCTGGAGTGCTGTTTATATTGACCTCAACCCAGGCACACCTGGGGAGGGCTTGCCGGCAGGGTCAGGCTGCCCAGGTCAGCTAATCCTCAGCCCTCAGGGAATCACATTGCAGAATATGGACCTCGCTAAGACAGAATATTCGCCAAGGAAAAAAAGGACACAATGCCATTTGCAGCACCGTAGATGAGTCTCGAGGTAATCACGTGACTTGGAGTAAGTCAGAAAGTGAAAGACACATATCATATCATATCACTTATAGGTGTTACCTATAAATTGATACCAGGGCAGATATTTCCACGGAGAAGGGCAATCACAGATTCATTAAACAAACTTATGGTTCACCAAAGGAAAGGTGTGAGGATTGAATTCATTATGATATTGGGGTTAACAGACATATACAAACACAGTAGACGTATATAATCACCAAAGACCTACGGAGTACCAAGAGAAGACTACTCAACATTCTGTCATAACGTACATGGGAAAAGGATCCCAGGAAGAACAGACATATGTATATGTGTAAAAGAACCACCTCTTGCACACCTACAACAAGGTAAACGTTGTACTCAAACTTGCTGTAATAAAAAATAAAAAATTAAATTAAAAACTCGAACAAGAAGTAGTGAGACAAACTTGAGGGGCTTTCTCCTGGCACATTCCGTTCTACATTCCAATCTAGAACACGACTTCCATTGAGGCTCTGCTGCCCTAGTAACCAGATTTGGTAAGGGAGAACTGCTGCCACCTTGTGGCCGTTTCACACAACTGCAGGTTTAATGCCAGCGCTAATGGTCAGTGGATATTCCAAATCATTACAGGCCTGTAAATGACACCTGCCCTGAAAACAAATCCTGGGGTCATATATCGACCAAAAAATTCAAAAGACGTCCATATTTCAAAACGACAGTTTCAAGAGGCATATTTCACGCACATTAGTGTTCTGCTTCTTTTGCTTTCTTTCTTTCTTTGTTAAAAAAACGGGAATGGAGAAAGGCACCCCTCAGAATGGGCGAAAACGTTCACAAACGAATCAATGGACAAAGGTTTAATCTCCAATATATATAAACAGCTCATGCAGCTTAATATTAATAAAACAAACAACCCAATACAAAAATGGGCAGAAGATCTAAAGAGACCTTTCTTCAAAGAAGACACAGAGATGGCCAAGACGCACATGAAAAGCTGCTCAACATCACTAATTATTAGAGAAATGCAAATCAAAACTACAATGAGGTAAGACCTCACACCTGTTAGAATCGGCATCATCAGATAATCTACAATCAACAAATTCTGGGGACGGTGTGGACAAAAGGAACCCTCTTCCGCTATTGGTGGGAATGTAAATTGATACAGTCACTATGGAGAACAGTATGGAGGTTCCTTTAAAAAACTAAAAAGAGAATTACCATAGGATCCAGCAATCCCACTTCTGGGCATATACCCAGAGAAAACCATAAATCACAGAGACACATTCACCACAATGTTCATTGCAGCACTATTTACAATAGCCAGGTAATGGAAGCAACCTAAATGCCCACAGACAGACGAATGGATAAAGATGTGGTACATATACAAAATGGAATATTACTCAGCCATAAAAAGGAATGAAACTAGGTCATTTGTAGAGAAGTTGATGGATCTAGAGACTGTCATACAGAGTGAAGTATGTCAGAAAGAGAAAAACAAATATTGTATATTAATGCCTAAATGTGGAACCTAGAAAAATGGTAGAGATGAACTGGTTTGCAGGGCAGAAATAGAGACACAGAGGTAGAGAACAAACGTATGGACACAAAGTGGGGGAAGCCATGGGGTGGTGGTGGTGGAATGAGTTGGGAGATTAGGATTGACCTGTATACATGTCTATGCATAAAATAGATAACTAATAATAACCTACTGTATGAAAAAATAACTAAAATTAAATTTCAAAATTTTAAAAAATAAAATGTAAAAATAAAACAGAAAAAAGTTCTTCCATTCACACTGATGTATTTATACGAATGAATTATTTCCATGCTTATATCTATAAATACATAAATGAGGAATAAAATCTAACTTGAACCAAAAAAGAAAAAAAAAAAACTGAACCTAATAGTTATACAGAGGAAAACACTACCAAGGCACTTGCTCCACTGGTAAACAATTCTGAAATTGGTCAGAGGTGGGGAATCATCTCCCATACAGCCAGCAGCCCCGCCCGCCCACGCAAGGAGCATCCTCATTGCAATGCTGGGAGACCGTGCCGAGGCCTCTGTGAGTAAACGTGAGCTGAGCCCCAGGCCAGATGCTGCTGAACTGTTCCCACCCTTCCCAGGTGAAACACCTGAATATGTACAAGGGCTTGAAAGCCTAGAGGAAGGGCCGTGGAGCCACACCAGCGACAGCACGCAGGCCAAATTGGTGCCTGCAGGTCAGCCAGGATGGTACTGGCCACGGGCGCTCTTCTGGAAGCTTTCTATTGCCCTGCCTGAGATACCCCTCCTGTCCCGGCCCCCACTCCTTTTTTTCCTTCCTCACCTCAGCCCGGAGAGATATTCCAGTGGAAGTTATGGGTGACACATCCTCTTCTTTACAGGTGGCAGCCTGGCAACTCCTGCCGAAAGTCCAGCAGAGCCCCACTCACACCGGGCCACCCACAAAGCCGTGGACCCTCACACCCTCCCACCAGCACAGCCCCGAGACTGCTGACGGGGCAGAGAATATGGAGTAAGGCACAGCTGCAGGGGCTATTGCTGCCTGGAGTGCTGTTTATATTGACCTCAACCCAGGCACACCTGGGGAGGGCTTGCCGGCAGGGTCAGGCTGCCCAGGTCAGCTAATCCTCAGCCCTCAGGGAATCACATTGCAGAAAATGGACCTCGCTAAGACAGAATATTCGCCAAGGAGAAAAAGGACACAATGCCATTTGCAGCACCGTAGATGAGTCTCGAGGTAATCACGTGACTTGGAGTAAGTCAGAAAGTGAAAGACACATATCATATCATATCACTTATAGGTGTTACCTATAAATTGATACCAGGGCAGATATTTCCACGGAGAAGGGCAATCACAGATTCATTAAACAAACTTATGGTTCACCAAAGGAAAGGTGTGGGGATTGAATTCATTACGATATTGGGGTTAACAGACAGATACAAACACAGTAGACGTATATAATCACCAAAGACCTACGGAGTACCAAGAGAAGACTACTCAACATTCTGTCATAACGTACATGGGAAAAGGATCCCAGGAAGAACAGACATATGTATATGTGTAAAAGAACCACCTCTTGCACACCTACAACAAGCTAAACGTTGTACTCAAACTTGCTGTAATAAAAAATAAAAAATTAAGTTAAAAACACGAACAAGAAGTAGTGAGACAAACTTGAGGGGCTTTCTCCTGGCACATTCCGTTCTACTTTCCAATCTAGAACACGACTTCCATTCAGGCTCTGCTGCCCTAGTAACCAGATTTGGTAAGGGAGAACTGCTGCCACCTTGTGGCCGTTTCACACAACTGCAGGTTTAATGCCAGCGCTAATGGTCAGTGGATAATCCAAATCATTACAGGCCTGTAAATGACACCTGCCCTGAAAACAAATCCTGGGGTCATATATCGACCAAAAAATTCAAAAGACGTCCATATTTCAAAACGACAGTTTCAAGAGGCATATTTCACGCACATTAGTGTTCTGCTTCTTTTGCTTTCTTTCTTTCTTTGTTAAAAAAAACGGGAGTGGAGAAAGGCAACCCTCAGAATGGGCGAAAACGTTCACAAACGAATCAATGGACAAAGGTTTAATCTCCAATATATATAAACAGCTCATGCAGCTTAATATTAATAAAACAAACAACCCAATACAAAAATGGGCAGAAGATCTAAAGAGACCTTTCTTCAAAGAAGACACAGAGATGGCCAAGACGCACATGAAAAGCTGCTCAACATCACTAATCATTAGAGAAATGCAAATCAAAACTACAATGAGGTAAGACCTCACACCTGTTAGAATCGGCATCATCAGATAATCTACAAACAACAAATTCTGGGGAGGGTGTGGACAAAAGGAACCCTCTTCCGCTATTGGTGGGAATGTAAATTGATACAGTCAGTATGGAGAACAGTATGGAGGTTCCTTTAAAAAACTAAAAAGAGAATTACCATAGGATCCAGCAATCCCACTTCTGGGCATATACCCAGAGAAAACCATAAATCACAGAGACACATTCACCACAATGTTCATTGCAGCACTATTTACAATAGCCAGGTTATGGAAGCAACATAAATGCCCACAGACAGACGAATGGATAAAGATGTGGTACATATATAAAATGGAATATTACTCAGCCATAAAAAGGAATGAAACTGGGTCATTTGTAGAGAAGTTGATGGATCTAGAGACTGTCATACAGAGTGAAGTAAGCCAGAAAGAGAAAAACAAATATTGTATATTAATGCCTATATGTGGAACCTAGAAAAATGGTAGAGATGAACTGGTTTGCAGGGCAGAAATAGAGACACAGAGGTAGAGAACAAACGTATGGACACAAAGTGGGGGAAGCCATGGGGTGGTGGTGGTGGGATGAGTTGGGAGATTAGGATTGACCTGTATACATGTCTATGCATAAAATAGATAACTAATAATAACCTACTGTATGAAAATATAACTAAAATTAAATTTCAAAATTTTAAAAAATAAAATGTAAAAATAAAACTGAAAAAAAGTTCTTCCATTCACACTGATGTATTTATACGAATGAATTATTTCCATGCTTATATCTATAAATACATAAATGAGGAATAAAATCTAACTTGAACCAAAAAAGAAAAAAAAAACTGAACCTAACAGTTATACAGAGGAAAACACTACCAAGGCACTTGCTCCAGTGGTAAACAATTCTGAAATTGGTCAGAGGTGGGGAATCATCTCCCATACAGCCAGCAGCCCCGCCCGCCCACGCAAGGAGCATCCTCATTGCAAAGCTGGGAGACCGTGCCGAGGCCTCTGTGAGTAAACGTGAGCTGAGCCCCAGGCCAGATGCTGCTGAACTGTTCCCACCCTTCCCAGGTGAAACACCTGAATATGTACAAGGGCTTGAAAGCCTAGAGGAGGGGCCGTGGAGCCACACCAGCGACAGCACGCAGGCCAACTTGGTGCCTGCAGGTCAGCCAGGATGGTACTGGCCACGGGCGCTCTTCTGGAAGCTTTCTATTGCCCTGCCTGAGATACCCCTCCTGTCCCGGCCCCCACTCCTTTTTTTCCTTCCTCACCTCAGCCCGGAGAGATATTCCAGTGGAAGTTATGGGTGACACATCCTCTTCTTTACAGGTGGCAGCCTGGCAACTCCTGCCGAAAGTCCAGCAGAGCCCCACTCACACCGGGCCACCCACAAAGCCGTGGACCCTCACACCCTCCCACCAGCACAGCCCCGAGACTGCTGACGGGGCAGAGAATATGGAGTAAGGCACAGCTGCAGGGGCTATTGCTGCCTGGAGTGCTGTTTATATTGACCTCAACCCAGGCACACCTGGGGAGGGCTTGCCGGCAGGGTCAGGCTGCCCAGGTCAGCTAATCCTCAGCCCTCAGGGAATCACATTGCAGAAAATGGACCTCGCTAAGACAGAATATTCGCCAAGGAAAAAAAGGACACAATGCCATTTGCAGCACCTTAGATGAGTCTCGAGGTAATCACGTGACTTGGAGTAAGTCAGAAAGTGAAAGACACATATCATATCATATCACAGATAGGTGTTACCTACAAATTGATACCAGGGCAGATATTTCTACGGAGAAGGGCAATCGCAGATTCATTAAACAAACTAATGGTTCACCAAAGGAAAGGTGTGAGGATTGAATTCATTACGATATTGGGGTTAACAGACAGATACAAACACAGTAGACGTATATAATCACCAAAGACCTACGGAGTACCAAGAGAAGACTACTCAAAATTCTGCCATAACGTACATGGGAAAAGGATCCCAGGAAGAAGAGACATATGTATATGTGTAAAAGAACCACCTCTTGCACACCTACAACAAGCTAAACGTTGTACTCAAACTTGCTGTAATAAAAAATAAAAAATTAAATTAAAAACACGAACAAGATGTAGTGAGACAAACTTGAGGGGCTTTCTCCTGGCACATTCCGTTCTACATTCCAATCTAGAACGCGACTTCCATTGAGGCTCTGCTGCCCTAGTAACCAGATTTGGTAAGGGAGAACGGCTGCCACCTTGTGGCCGTTTCACACAACAGCAGCTTTAATCCCAGCGCTAATGGTCAGTGGATATTCCAAATCATTACAGGCCTGTAAATGACACCTGTCCTGAAAACAAATGCTGGGGTCATATATCGACCAAAAAATTCAAAAGACGTCCATATTTCAAAACGACAGTTTCAAGAGGCATATTTCACGCACATTAGTGTTCTGCTTCTTTTGCTTGCATTCTTTCTTTGTTAAAAAAACGGGAATGGAAAAAGGCAACCCTCAGAATGGGTGGAAACGTTCACAAATGAATCAATGGACAAAGGTTTAATCTCCAATATATATAAACAGCTCATGCAGCTTAATATTAATAAAACAAACAACCCAATACAAAAATGGGCAGAAGATCTAAAGAGACGTTTCTTCAAAGAAGACACAGAGATGGCCAAGACGCACATGAAAAGCTGCTCAACATCACTAATTATTAGAGAAATGCAAATCAAAACTACAATGAGGTAAGACTTCACACCTGTTAGAATCGGCATCATCAGATAATCTACAAACAACAAATTCTGGGGAGGGTGTGGACAAAAGGAACCCTCTTCCGCTATTGGTGGGAATGTAAATTGATACAGTCACTATGGTGAACAGTATGGAGGTTCCTTTAAAAAACTAAAAAGAGAATTACCATAGGATCCAGCAATCACACTTCTGGGCATATACCCAGATAAAACCATAAATCACAAAGACACATTCACCACAATGTTCATTGCAGCACTATTTAAAATAGCCAGGTAATGGAAACAACCTAAATGGCCACAGACAGACGAATGGATAAAGATGTGGTACATATATAAAATGGAATATTACTCAGCCATAAAAAGGAATGAAACTGGGTCATTTGTAGAGAAGTTGATGGATCTAGAGACTGTCATGCAGAGTGAAGTAAGTCACAAAGAGAAAAACCATTATTGTATATTAATGCCTATATGTGGAACCTAGAAAAATGGTAGAGATGGACTGGTTTGCAGGGCAGAAATAGAGACACAGAGGTAGAGAACAAACGTATGGACACAAAGTGGGGGAAGCCATGGGGTGGTGGTGGTTGGATGAGTTGGGATATTGGGATTGACCTGTATACATGTATATGCATAAAATAGATAACTAATAATAACCTACTGTATAAAAAAAATAAATTAAATAAAATTTCAAAATTTTTAAAAATAAAATGTAAAAATAAAACAGAAAAAAAGTTCTTCTATTCACACTGATGTATTTATAAGAATGAATTATTTCCATGCTTATATCCATAAATACTTAAAAGAGGAATAAAATGTAACTTGAACCAAAAAAAAAAAAACTGAACCTAACAGTTATACAGAGGAAAACACTACCAAGGCACTTGCTCCAGTGGTAAACAATTCTGAAATTGGTCAGAGGTGGGGAATCATCTCCCATACAGCCAGCAGCCCCGCCCGCCCACGCAAGGAGTGTCCTTATTGCAAAGCTGGGGGACCGTGCCGAGGCCTCTGTGAGTAAACGTGAGCTGAGCCCCAGGCCAGCTGCTGCTGAATTGTTCCCACCCTTCCCAGGTGAAACACCTGAATATGTACAAGGGCTTGAAAGCCTAGAGGAAGGGCCGTGGAGCCACACCAGCGACAGCACGCACGCCAACTTGTTGCCTGCAGGTCAGCCAGGATGGTCCTGGCCACGGGCGCTCTTCTGGAAGCTTTCAATGGCCCTGCCTGAGATACCCCTCCTGTCCCGGCCCCCACTCCCTTTTTTCCTTCCTCACCTCAGCCCGGAGAGATATTCCAGTGGAAGTTATGGGTGACACATCCTTTTCTTTACAGGTGGCAGCCTGGCAACTCCTGCCGAAAGTCAAGCAGAGCCCCACTCACACCGGGCCACCCACAAAGCCGTGGACCCTCACACCCTCCCACCAGCACAGCCCCGAGACTGCTGACGGGGCAGAGAATATGGAGTCAGGCACAGCTGCATGGGCTATTGCTGCCTGGAGTGCTGTTTATATTGACCTCAACCCTGGCACACCTGGGGAGGGCTTGCCGGCAGGGTCAGGCTGCCCAGGTCAGCTAATCCTCAGCCCTCGGGGAATCACATTGCAGAAAATGGACCTCGCTAAGACAGAATATTCGCCAAGGTAAAAAAGGACACAATGCCATTTGCAGCACCGTAGATGAGTCTCAAGGTAATCACGTGACTTGGAGTAAGTCAGAAAGTGAAAGACACATATCATATCATATCACTTATAGGTGTTACCTATAAATTGATACCAGGGCAGATATTTCCACGGAGAAGGGCAATCACAGATTCATTAAACAAACTTATGGTTCACCAAAGGAAAGGTGTGAGGATTGAATTCATTACGATATTGGGGTTAACAGACATATACAAACACAGTAGACGTATATAATCACCAAAGACCTACGGAGTACCAAGAGAAGACTACTCAACATTCTGTCATAACGTACATGGGAAAAGGATCCCAGGAAGAACAGACATATGTATATGTGTAAAAGAACCACCTCTTGCACACCTACAACAAGCTAAACGTTGTACTCAAACTTGCTGTAATAAAAAATAAAAAATTAAATTAAAAACACGAACAAGAAGTAGTGAGACAAACTTGAGGGGCTTTCTCCTGGCACATTCCGTTCTACATTCCAATCTAGAACACGACTTCCATTGAGGCTCTGCTGCCCTAGTAACCAGATTTGGTAAGGGAGAACTGCTGCCACCTTGTGGCCGTTTCACACAACTGCAGGTTTAATGCCAGCGCTAAAGGTCAGTGGATATTCCAAATCATTACAGGCCTGTAAATGACACCTGCCCTGAAAACAAATCCTGGGGTCATATATCGACCAAAAAATTCAAAAGACGTCCATATTTCAAAACGACAGTTTCAAGAGGCATATTTCACGCACATTAGTGTTCTGCTTCTTTTGCTTTCTTTCTTTCTTTGTTAAAAAAAACGGGAATGGAAAAAGGCAACCCTCAGAATGGGCCAAAACGTTCACAAATGAATCAATGGACAAAGGTTTAATCTCCAATATATATAAACAGCTCATGCAGCTTAATATTAATAAAACAAACAACCCAATACAAAAATGGGCAGAAGATCTAAAGAGACGTTTCTTCAAAGAAGACACAGAGATGGCCAAGACGCACATGAAAAGCTGCTCAACATCACTAATTATTAGAGAAATGCAAATCAAAACTACAATGAGGTAAGACCTCACACCTGTTAGAATCGGCATCATCAGATAATCTACAAACAACAAATTCTGGGGAGGGTGTGGACAAAAGGAACCCTCTTCCGCTATTGGTGGGAATGTAAATTGATACAGTCACTATGGAGAACAGTATGGAGGTTCCTTTAAAAAACTAAAAAGAGAATTACCATAGGATCCAGCAATCCCACTTCTGGGCATATACCCAGAGAAAACCATAAATCACAGAGACACATTCACCACAATGTTCATTGCAGCACTATTTACAATAGCCAGGTTATGGAAGCAACATAAATGCCCACAGACAGACGAATGGATAAAGATGTGGTACATATATAAAATGGAATATTACTCAGCCATAAAAAGGAATGAAACTGGGTCATTTGTAGAGAAGTTGATGGATCTAGAGACTGACATACAGAGTGAAGTAAGCCAGAAAGAGAAAAACAAATATTGTATATTAATGCCTATATGTGGAACCTAGAAAAATGGTAGAGATGAACTGGTTTGCAGGGCAGAAATAGAGACACAGAGGTAGAGAACAAACGTATGGACATGGACACAAAGTGGGGGAAGCCATGGGGTGGTGGTGGTGGGATGAGTTGGGAGATTAGGATTGACCTGTATACATGTCTATGCATAAAATAGATAACTAATAATAACCTACTGTATAAAAAAATAACTAAAATTAAATTTCAAAATTTTAAAAAATAAAATGTAAAAATAAAACAGAAAAAAAGTTCTTCCATTCACACTGATGTATTTATACGAATGAATTATTTCCATGCTTATATCTATAAATACATAAATGAGGAATAAAATCTAACTTGAACCAAAAAAGAAAAAAAAACTGAACCTAACAGTTATACAGAGGAAAACACTACCAAGGCACTTGCTCCAGTGGTAAACAATTCTGAAATTGGTCAGAGGTGGGGAATCATCTCCCATACAGCCAGCAGCCCCGCCCGCCCACGCAAGGAGCATCCTCATTGCAAAGCTGGGAGACCGTGCCGAGGCCTCTGTGAGTAAACGTGAGCTGAGCCCCAGGCCAGATGCTGCTGAACTGTTCCCACCCTTGCCAGGTGAAACACCTGAATATGTACAAGGGCTTGAAAGCCTAGAGGAAGGGCCGTGGAGCCACACCAGCGACAGCACGCAGGCCAACTTGGTGCCTGCAGGTCAGCCAGGATGGTACTGGCCACGGGCGCTCTTCTGGAAGCTTTCTATTGCCCTGCCTGAGATACCCCTCCTGTCCCGGCCCCCACTCCTTTTTTTCCTTCCTCACCTCAGCCCGGAGAGATATTCCAGTGGAAGTTATGGGTGACACATCCTCTTCTTTACAGGTGGCAGCCTGTCAACTCCTGCCGAAAGTCCAGCAGAGCCCCACTCACACCGGGCCCCCCACAAAGCCGTGGACCCTCACACCCTCCCACCAGCACAGCCCCGAGACTGCTGACGGGGCAGCGGATATGGAGTCAGGCACAGCTGCAGGGGCTATTGCTGCCTGGAGTGCTGTTTATATTGACCTCAACCCAGGCACACCTGGGGAGGGCTTGCCGGCAGGGTCAGGCTGCCCAGGTCAGCTAATCCTCAGCCCTCAGGGAATCACATTGCAGAATATGGACCTCGCTAAGACAGAATATTCGCCAAGGAAAAAAAGGACACAATGCCATTTGCAGCACCGAAGATGAGTCTCGAGGTAATCACGTGACTTGGAGTAAGTCAGAAAGTGAAAGACACATATCATATCATATCACTTATAGGTGTTACCTATAAATTGATACCAGGGCAGATATTTCCACGGAGAAGGGCAATCACAGATTCATTAAACAAACTTATGGTTCACCAAAGGAAAGGTGTGAGGATTGAATTCATTACGATATTGGGGTTAACAGACATATACAAACACAGTAGACGTATATAATCACCAAAGACCTACGGAGTACCAAGAGAAGACTACTCAACATTCTGTCATAACGTACATGGGAAAAGGATCCGAGGAAGAACAGACATATGTATATGTGTAAAAGAACCACCTTTTGCACACCTACAACAAGCTAAACGTTGTACTCAAACTTGCTGTAATAAAAAATAAAAAATTAAATTAAAAACACGAACAAGAAGTAGTGAGACAAACTTGAGGGGCTTTCTCCTGGCACATTCCGTTCTACATTCCAATCTAGAACACGACTTCCATTGAGGCTCTGCTGCCCTAGTAACAAGATTTGTTAAGGGAGAACTGCTGCCACCTTGTGGCCGTTTTACACAACTGCAGGTTTAATGCCAGCGCTAATGGTCAGTGGATATTCCAAATCATTACAGGCCTGTAAAAGACACCTGCCCTGAAAACAAATCCTGGGGTCATATATCGACCAAAAAATTCAAAGGACGTCCATATTTCAAAACGACAGTTTCAAGAGGCATATTTCACGCACATTAGTTTTCTGCTTCTTTTGCTTTCTTTCTTTCTTTGTTAAAAAAAACGGGAATGGAAAAAGGCAACCCTCAGAATGGGCGAAAACGTTCACAAACGAATCAATGGACAAAGGTTTAATCTCCAATATATATAAACAGCTCATGCAGCTTAATATTAATAAAACAAACAACCCAATACAAAAATGGGCAGAAGATCTAAAGAGACGTTTCTTCAAAGAAGACACAGAGATGGCCAAGACGCACATGAAAAGCTGCTCAACATCACTAATTATTAGAGAAATGCAAATCAAAACTACAATGAGGTAAGACCTCACACCTGTTAGAATCGGCATCATCAGATAATCTACAAACAACAAATTCTGGGGAGGGTGTGGACAAAAGGAACCCTCTTCCGCTATTGGTGGGAATGTAAATTGATACAGTCACTATGGAGAACAGTATGGAGGTTCCTTTAAAAAACTAAAAAGAGAATTACCATAGGATCCAGCAATCCCACTTCTGGGCATATACGCAGAGAAAACCATAAATCACAGAGACACATTCACCACAATGTTCATTGCAGCACTATTTACAATAGCCAGGTTATGGAAGCAACCTAAATGCCCACAGACAGACGAATGGATAAAGATGTGGTACATATATAAAATGGAATATTACTCAGCCATAAAAAGGAATGGAACTGGGTCATTTGTAGAGAAGTTGATGGATTTAGAGACTGTCATACAGAGTCAAGTAAGCCAGAAAGAGAAAAACAAATATTGTATATTAATGCCTATATGTGGAACCTAGAAAAATGGTAGAGATGAACTGGTTTGCAGGGCAGAAATAGAGACACAGAGGTAGAGAACAAACGTATGGACACAAAGTGGGGGAAGCCATGGGGTGGTGGTGGTGGTATGAGTTGGGAGATTAGGATTGACCTGTATACATGTCTATGCATAAAATAGATAACTAATAATAACCTACTGTATAAAAAAATAACTAAAATTAAATTTCAAAATTTTAAAAAATAAAATGTAAAAATAAAACAGAAAAAAAGTTCTTCCATTCACACTGATGTATTTATACGAATGAATTATTTCCATGCTTATATCTATAAATACATAAATGAGGAATAAAATCTTACTTGAACCAAAAAAGAAGAAAAAAAACTGAACCTAACAGTTATACAGAGGAAAACACTACCAAGGCACTTGCTCCAGTGGTAAACAATACTGAAATTGGTCAGAGGTGGGGAATCATCTCCCATACAGCCAGCAGCCCCGACCGCCCACGCAAGGAGCATCCTCATTGCAAACCTGGGAGACCGTGCTGAGGCCTCTGTGAGTAAACGTGAGCTCAGCCCCAGGCCAGATGCTGCTGAACTGTTCCCACCCTTCCCAGGTGAAACACCTGAATATGTACAAGGGCTTGAAAGCCTAGAGGAAGGGCCGTGGAGCCACACCAGCGACAGCACGCAGGCCAACTTGGTGCCTGCAGGTCAGCCAGGATGGTACTGGCCACGGGCGCTCTTCTGGAAGCTTTCTATTGCCCTGCCTGAGATACCCCTCCTGTCCCGGCCCCCACTCCTTTTTTTCCTTCCTCACCTCAGCCCGGAGAGATATTCCAGTGGAAGTTATGGGTGACACATCCTCTTCTTTACAGGTGGCAGCCTGGCAACTCCTGCCGAAAGTCCAGCAGAGCCCCACTCACACCGGGCCACCCACAAAGCCGTGGACCCTCACACCCTCCCACCAGCACAGCCCCGAGACTGCTGACGGGGCAGAGAATATGGAGTCAGGCACAGCTGCAGGGGCTATTGCTGCCTGGAGTGCTGTTTATATTGACCTCAACCCAGGCACACCTGGGGAGGGCTTGCCGGCAGGGTCAGGCTGCCCAGGTCAGCTAATCCTCAGCCCTCAGGGAATCACATTGCAGAAAATGGACCTCGCTAAGACAGAATATTCGCCAAGGAAAAAAAGGACACAATGCCATTTGCAGCACCGTAGATGAGTCTCGAGGTAATCACGTGACTTGGAGTAAGTCAGAAAGTGAAAGACACATATCATATCATATCACTTATAGGTGTTACCTATAAATTGATACCAGGGCAGATATTTCCACGGAGAAGGGCAATCACAGATTCATTAAACAAACTTATGGTTCACCAAAGGAAAGGTGTGAGGATTGAATTCATTACGATATTGGGGTTAACAGACAGATACAAACACAGTAGACGTATATAATCACCAAAGACCTACGGAGTACCAAGAGAAGACTACTCAACATTCTGTCATAACGTACATGGGAAAAGGATCCCAGGAAGAACAGACATATGTATATGTGTAAAAGAACCACCTCTTGCACACCTACAACAAGCTAATCGTTGTACTCAAACTTGCTGTAATAAAAAATAAAAAATTAAATTAAAAACACGAACAAGAAGTAGTGAGACAAACTTGAGGGGCTTTCTCCTGGCACATTCCGTTCTACATTCCAATCTAGAACACGACTTCCATTGAGGCTCTGCTGCCCTAGTAACCAGATTTGGTAAGGGAGAACTGCTGCCACCTTGTGGCCGTTTCACACAACTGCAGGTTTAATGCCAGCGCTAATGGTCAGTGGATATTCCAAATCATTACAGGCCTGTAAATGACACCTGCCCTGAAAACAAATCCTGGGGTCATATATCGACCAAAAAATTCAAAAGACGTCCATATTTCAAAACGACAGTTTCAAGAGGCATATTTCACGCACATTAGTGTTCTGCTTCTTTTGCTTTCTTTCTTTCTTTGTTAAAAAAAACGGGAATGGAGAAAGGCAACCCTCAGAATGGGCGAAAACGTTCACAAACGAATCAATGGACAAAGTTTTAATCTCCAATATATATAAACAGCTCATGCAGCTTAATACTAATAAAACAAAAATCCCAATACAAAAATGGGCAGAAGATCTAAAGAGACGTTTCTTCAAAGAAGACACAGAGATGGCCAAGACGCACATGAAAAGCTGCTCAACATCACTAATTATTAGAGAAATGCAAATCAAAACTACAATGAGGTAAGACCTCACACCTGTTAGAATCGGCATCATCAGATAATCTACAAACAACAAATTCTGGGGAGGGTGTGGACAAAAGGAACCCTCTTCCGCTATTGGTGGGAATGTAAATTGATACAGTCACTATGGAGAACAGTATGGAGGTTCCTTTAAAAAACTAAAAAGAGAATTACCATAGGATCCAGCAATCCCACTTCTGGGCATATACCCAGAGAAAACCATAAATCACAGAGACACATTCACCACAATGTTCATTGCAGCACTATTTACAATAGCCAGGTTATGGAAGCAACATAAGTGCCCACAGACAGACGAATGGATAAAGATGTGGTACATATATAAAATGGAATATTACTCAGCCATAAAAAGGAATGAAACTGGGTCATTTGTAGAGAAGTTGATGGATCTAGAGACTGTCATACAGTGTGAAGTAAGTCAGAAAGAGAAAAACAAATATTGTATATTAATGCCTATATGTGGAACCTAGAAAAATGGTAGAGATGAACTGGTTTGCAGGGCAGAAATAGAGACACAGAGGTAGAGAACAAACGTATGGACAAAAAGTGGGGTAAGCCATGGGGTGGTGGTGGTGGGATGAGTTGGGAGATTAGGATTGACCTGTATACATGTCTATGCATAAAATAGATAACTAATAATAACCTACTGAATAAAAAAATAACTAAAATTAAATTTCAAAATTTTAAAAAATAAAATGTAAAAATAAAACAGAAAAAAAGTTCTTCCATTCACACTGATGTATTTATACGAATGAATTATTTCCATGCTTATATCTATAAATACATAAATGAGGAATAAAATCTAACTTGAACCAAAAAAGAAAAAAAAAAAAACTGAACCTAACAGTTATACAGAGGAAGACACTACCAAGGCACTTGCTCCATTGGTAAACAATTCTGAAATTGGTCAGAGGTGGGGAATCATCTCCCATACAGCCAGCAGCCCCGCCCACCCACGCAAGGAGCATCCTCATTGCAAATCTGGGAGACCGTGCCGAGGCCTCTGTGAGTAAACGTGAGCTGAGCCCCAGGCCAGATGCTGCTGAACTCTTCCCACCCTTCCCAGGTGAAACACCTGAATATGTACAAGGGCTTGAAAGCCTAGAGGAAGGGCCGTGGAGCCACACCAGCGACAGCACGCAGGCCAACTTGGTGCCTGCAGGTCAGCCCGGATGGTAATGGCCACGGGCTCTCTTCTGGAAGCTTTCTATTGCCCTGCCTGAGATATCCCTCCTGTCCCGGCCCCCACTCCTTTTTTTCCTTCCTCACCTCAGCCCGGAGAGATATTCCAGTGGAAGTTATGGGTGACACATCCTCTTCTTTACAGGTGGCAGCCTGGCAACTCCTGCCGAAAGTCCAGCAGAGCCCCACTCACACCGGGCCACCCACAAAGCCGTGGACCCTCACACCCTCCCACCAGCACAGCCCCGAGACTGCTGACGGGGCAGAGAATATGGAGTAAGGCACAGCTGCAGGGGCTATTGCTGCCTGGAGTGCTGTTTATATTGACCTCAACCCAGGCACACCTGGGGTGGGCTTGCCGGCAGGGTCAGGCTGCCCAGGTCAGCTAATCCTCAGCCCTCAGGGAATCACATTGCAGAATATGGACCTCGCTAAGACAGAATATTCGCCAAGGAAAAAAAGGACACAATGCCATTTGCAGCACCGTAGATGAGTCTCGAGGTAATCACGTGACTTGGAGTAAGTCAGAAAGTGAAAGACACATATCATATCATATCACTTATAGGTGTTACCTATAAATTGATACCAGGGCAGATATTTCCACGGAGAAGGGCAATCACAGATTCATTAAACAAACTTATGGTTCACCAAAGGAAAGGTGTGAGGATTGAATTCATTACGATATTGGGGTTAACAGACAGATACAAACACAGTAGACGTATATAATCACCAAAGACCTACGGAGTACCAAGAGAAGACTACTCAACATTCTGTCATAACGTACATGGGAAAAGGATCCCAGGAAGAACAGACATATGTATATGTGTAAAAGAACCACCTCTTGCACACCTACAACAAGCTAAACGTTGTACTCAAACTTGCTGTAATAAAAAATAAAAAATTAAATTAAAAACACGAACAAGAAGTAGTGAGACAAACTTGAGGGGCTTTCTCCTGGCACATTCCGTTCTACATTCCAATCTCGAACAAGACTTCCATTGAGGCTCTGCTGCCCTAGTAACCAGATTTGGTAAGGGAGAACTGCTGCCACCTTGTGGCCGTTTCACACAACTGCAGGTTTAATGCCAGCGCTAATGGTCAGTGGATATTCCAAATCATTACAGGCCTGTAAATGACACCTGCCCTGAAAACAAATCCTGGGGTCATATATCGACCAAAAAATTCAAAAGACGTCCATATTTCAAAACGACAGTTTCAAGAGGCATATTTCACGCACATTAGTGTTCTGCTTCTTTTGCTTTCTTTCTTTCTTTGTTAAAAAAAACGGGAATGGAAAAAGGCAACCCTCAGAATGGGCGAAAACGTTCACAAATGAATCAATGGACAAAGGTTTAATCTCCAATATATATAAACAGCTCATGCAGCTTAATATTAATAAAACAAACAACCCAATACAAAAATGGGCAGAAGATCTAAAGAGACGTTTCTTCAAAGAAGACACAGAGATGGCCAAGACGCACATGAAAAGCTGCTCAACATCACTAATTATTAGAGAAATGCAAATCAAAACTACAATGAGGTAAGACCTCACACCTGTTAGAATCGGCATCATCAGATAATCTACAAACAACAAATTCTGGGGAGGGTGTGGACAAAAGGAACACTCTTCTGCTATTGGTGGGAATGTAAATTGATACAGTCACTATGGAGAACAGTATGGAGGTTCCTTTAAAAAACTAAAAAGAGAATTACCATAGGATCCAGCAATCCCACTTCTGGGCATATACCCAGAGAAAACCATAAATCACAGAGACACATTCACCACAATGTTCATTGCAGCACTATTTACAATAGCCAGGTTATGGAAGCAACATAAATGCCCACAGACAGACGAATGGATAAAGATGTGCTACATATATAAAATGGAATATTACTCAGCCATAAAAAGGAATGAAACTGGGTCATTTGTAGAGAAGTTGATGGATCTAGAGACTGTCATACAGAGTGAAGTAAGCCAGAAAGGGAAAAACAAATATTGTATATTAATGCCTATATGTGGAACCTAGAAAAATGGTAGAGATGAACTGGTTTACAGGGCAGAAATAGAGACACAGAGGTAGAGAACAAACGTATGGACACAAAGTGGGGGAAGCCATGGGGTGGTGGTGGTGGGATGACTTGGGAGATTAGGATTGACCTGTATACATGTCTATGCATAAAATAGATAACTAATAATAACCTACTGTATAAAAAAATAACTAAAATTAAATTTCAAAATTTTAAAAAATAAAATGTAAAAATAAAACAGAAAAAAAGTTCTTCCATTCACACTGATGTATTTATAGGAATGAGTTATTTCCATGCTTATATCTATAAATACATAAATGAGGAATAAAATCTAACTTGAACCAAAAAAGAAAAAAAAAAACTGAACCTAACAGTTATACAGAGGAAAACACTACCAAGGCACTTGCTCCAGTGGTAAACAATTCTGAAATTGGTCAGAGGTGGGGAATCATCTCCCATACAGCCAGCAGCCCCGCCCGCCCTCGCCAGGAGCATCCTCATTGCAAAGCTGGGAGACCGTGCCGAGGCCTCTGTGAGTAAACGTGAGCTGAGCCCCAGGCTAGATGCTGCTGAACTGTTCCCACCCTTCCCAGGTGAAACACCTGAATATGTACAAGGGCTTGAAAGCCTAGAGGAAGGGCCGTGGAGCCACAGCAGCGACAGCACGCAGGCCAACTTGGTGCCTGCAGGTCAGCCAGGATGGTACTGGCCACGGGCGCTCTTCTGGAAGCTTTCTATTGCCCTGCCTGAGATACCCCTCCTGTCCCGGCCCCCACTCATTTTTTTCCTTCCTCACCTCAGCCTGGAGAGGTATTCCAGTGGAAGTTATGGGTGACACATCCTCTTCTTTACAGGTGGCAGCCTGGCAACTCCTGCCGAAAGTCCAGCAGAGCCCCACTCACACCGGGCCACCCACAAAGCCGTGGACCCTCCCACCCTCCCACCAGCACAGCCCCGAGACTGCTGACGGGGCAGAGAATATGGAGTCAGGCACAGCTGCAGGGGCTATTGCTGCCTGGAGTGCTGTTTATATTGACCTCAACCCAGGCAACCCTGGGGAGGGCTTGCCGGCAGGGTCAGGCTGCCCAGGTCAGCTAATCCTCAGCCCTCAGGGAATCACATTGCAGAATATGGACCTCGCTAAGACAGAATATTCGCCAAGGAAAAAAAGGACACAATGCCATTTGCAGCACCGTAGATGAGTCTCGAGGTAATCACGTGACTTGGAGTAAGTCAGAAAGTGAAAGACACATATCATATCATATCACTTATAGGTGTTACCTATAAATTGATACCAGGGCAGATATTTCCACGGAGAAGGGCAATCACAGATTCATTAAACAAACTTATGGTTCACCAAAGGAAAGGTGTGAGGATTGAATTCATTACGATATTGGGGTTAACAGACAGATACAAACACAGTAGACGTATATAATCACCAAAGACCTACGGAGTACCAAGAGAAGACTACTCAACATTCTGTCATAACGTACATGGGAAAAGGATCCCAGGAAGAACAGACATATGTATATGTGTAAAAGAACCACCTCTTGCACACCTACAACAAGCTAAACGTCGTACTCAAACTTGCTGTAATAAAAAATAAAAAATTAAATTAAAAACACGAACAAGAAGTAGTGAGACAAACTTGAGGGGCTTTCTCCTGGCACATTCCGTTCTACATTCCAATCTAGAACACGACTTCCATTGAGGCTCTGCTGCCCTAGTAACCAGATTTGGTAAGGGAGAACTGCTGCCACCTTGTGGCCGTTTCACACAACTGCAGGTTTAATGCCAGCGCTAAAGGTCAGTGGATATTCCAAATCATTACAGGCCTGTAAATGACACCTGCCCTGAAAACAAATCCTGGGGTCATATATCGACCAAAAAATTCAAAAGACGTCCATATTTCAAAACGACAGTTTCAAGAGGCATATTTCACGCACATTAGTGTTCTGCTTCTTTTGCTTTCTTTCTTTCTTTGTTAAAAAAAACGGGAATGGAAAAAGGCAACCCTCAGAATGGGCCAAAACGTTCACAAATGAATCAATGGACAAAGGTTTAATCTCCAATATATATAAACAGCTCATGCAGCTTAATATTAATAAAACAAACAACCCAATACAAAAATGGGCAGAAGATCTAAAGAGACGTTTCTTCAAAGAAGACACAGAGATGGCCAAGACGCACATGAAAAGCTGCTCAACATCACTAATTATTAGAGAAATGCAAATCAAAACTACAATGAGGTAAGACCTCACACCTGTTAGAATCGGCATCATCAGATAATCTACAAACAACAAATTCTGGGGAGGGTGTGGACAAAAGGAACCCTCTTCCGCTATTGGTGGGAATGTAAATTGATACAGTCACTATGGAGAACAGTATGGAGGTTCCTTTAAAAAACTAAAAAGAGAATTACCATAGGATCCAGCAATCCCACTTCTGGGCATATACCCAGAGAAAACCATAAATCACAGAGACACATTCACCACAATGTTCATTGCAGCACTATTTACAATAGCCAGGTTATGGAAGCAACATAAATGCCCACAGACAGACGAATGGATAAAGATGTGGTACATATATAAAATGGAATATTACTCAGCCATAAAAAGGAATGAAACTGGGTCATTTGTAGAGAAGTTGATGGATCTAGAGACTGACATACAGAGTGAAGTAAGCCAGAAAGAGAAAAACAAATATTGTATATTAATGCCTATATGTGGAACCTAGAAAAATGGTAGAGATGAACTGGTTTGCAGGGCAGAAATAGAGACACAGAGGTAGAGAACAAACGTATGGACATGGACACAAAGTGGGGGAAGCCATGGGGTGGTGGTGGTGGGATGAGTTGGGAGATTAGGATTGACCTGTATACATGTCTATGCATAAAATAGATAACTAATAATAACCTACTGTATAAAAAAATAACTAAAATTAAATTTCAAAATTTTAAAAAATAAAATGTAAAAATAAAACAGAAAAAAAGTTCTTCCATTCACACTGATGTATTTATACGAATGAATTATTTCCATGCTTATATCTATAAATACATAAATGAGGAATAAAATCTAACTTGAACCAAAAAAGAAAAAAAAACTGAACCTAACAGTTATACAGAGGAAAACACTACCAAGGCACTTGCTCCAGTGGTAAACAATTCTGAAATTGGTCAGAGGTGGGGAATCATCTCCCATACAGCCAGCAGCCCCGCCCGCCCACGCAAGGAGCATCCTCATTGCAAAGCTGGGAGACCGTGCCGAGGCCTCTGTGAGTAAACGTGAGCTGAGCCCCAGGCCAGATGCTGCTGAACTGTTCCCACCCTTGCCAGGTGAAACACCTGAATATGTACAAGGGCTTGAAAGCCTAGAGGAAGGGCCGTGGAGCCACACCAGCGACAGCACGCAGGCCAACTTGGTGCCTGCAGGTCAGCCAGGATGGTACTGGCCACGGGCGCTCTTCTGGAAGCTTTCTATTGCCCTGCCTGAGATACCCCTCCTGTCCCGGCCCCCACTCCTTTTTTTCCTTCCTCACCTCAGCCCGGAGAGATATTCCAGTGGAAGTTATGGGTGACACATCCTCTTCTTTACAGGTGGCAGCCTGTCAACTCCTGCCGAAAGTCCAGCAGAGCCCCACTCACACAGGGCCCCCCACAAAGCCGTGGACCCTCACACCCTCCCACCAGCACAGCCCCGAGACTGCTGACGGGGCAGCGGATATGGAGTCAGGCACAGCTGCAGGGGCTATTGCTGCCTGGAGTGCTGTTTATATTGACCTCAACCCAGGCACACCTGGGGAGGGCTTGCCGGCAGGGTCAGGCTGCCCAGGTCAGCTAATCCTCAGCCCTCAGGGAATCACATTGCAGAATATGGACCTCGCTAAGACAGAATATTCGCCAAGGAAAAAAAGGACACAATGCCATTTGCAGCACCGAAGATGAGTCTCGAGGTAATCACGTGACTTGGAGTAAGTCAGAAAGTGAAAGACACATATCATATCATATCACTTATAGGTGTTACCTATAAATTGATACCAGGGCAGATATTTCCACGGAGAAGGGCAATCACAGATTCATTAAACAAACTTATGGTTCACCAAAGGAAAGGTGTGAGGATTGAATTCATTACGATATTGGGGTTAACAGACATATACAAACACAGTAGACGTATATAATCACCAAAGACCTACGGAGTACCAAGAGAAGACTACTCAACATTCTGTCATAACGTACATGGGAAAAGGATCCGAGGAAGAACAGACATATGTATATGTGTAAAAGAACCACCTTTTGCACACCTACAACAAGCTAAACGTTGTACTCAAACTTGCTGTAATAAAAAATAAAAAATTAAATTAAAAACACGAACAAGAAGTAGTGAGACAAACTTGAGGGGCTTTCTCCTGGCACATTCCGTTCTACATTCCAATCTAGAACACGACTTCCATTGAGGCTCTGCTGCCCTAGTAACAAGATTTGTTAAGGGAGAACTGCTGCCACCTTGTGGCCGTTTTACACAACTGCAGGTTTAATGCCAGCGCTAATGGTCAGTGGATATTCCAAATCATTACAGGCCTGTAAAAGACACCTGCCCTGAAAACAAATCCTGGGGTCATATATCGACCAAAAAATTCAAAGGACGTCCATATTTCAAAACGACAGTTTCAAGAGGCATATTTCACGCACATTAGTTTTCTGCTTCTTTTGCTTTCTTTCTTTCTTTGTTAAAAAAAACGGGAATGGAAAAAGGCAACCCTCAGAATGGGCGAAAACGTTCACAAACGAATCAATGGACAAAGGTTTAATCTCCAATATATATAAACAGCTCATGCAGCTTAATATTAATAAAACAAACAACCCAATACAAAAATGGGCAGAAGATCTAAAGAGACGTTTCTTCAAAGAAGACACAGAGATGGCCAAGACGCACATGAAAAGCTGCTCAACATCACTAATTATTAGAGAAATGCAAATCAAAACTACAATGAGGTAAGACCTCACACCTGTTAGAATCGGCATCATCAGATAATCTACAAACAACAAATTCTGGGGAGGGTGTGGACAAAAGGAACCCTCTTCCGCTATTGGTGGGAATGTAAATTGATACAGTCACTATGGAGAACAGTATGGAGGTTCCTTTAAAAAACTAAAAAGAGAATTACCATAGGATCCAGCAATCCCACTTCTGGGCATATACGCAGAGAAAACCATAAATCACAGAGACACATTCACCACAATGTTCATTGCAGCACTATTTACAATAGCCAGGTAATGGAAGCAACCTAAACGCCCACAGACAGACGAATGGATAAAGATGTGGTACATATATAAAATGGAATATTACTCAGCCATAAAAAGGAATGAAACTGGGTCATTTGTAGAGAAGTTGATGGATCTAGAGACTGTCATACAGAGTGAAGTAAGTCAGAAAGAGAAAAACAAATATTGTATATTAATGCCTATATGTGGAACCTAGAAAAATGGTAGAGATGAACTGGTTTGCAGGGCAGAAATAGAGACACAGAGGTAGAGAACAAACGTATGGACACAAAGTGGGGGAAGCCATGGGGTGGTGGTGTTGGGATGAGTTGGGAGATTAGGATTGACCTGTATACATGTCTATGCATAAAATAGATAACTAATAAAACCTACTGTATAAAAAAATAACTAAAATTTAATTTCAAAATTTTAAAAAATAAAATGTAAAAATAAAACAGAAAAAAATTTCTTCCATTCACACTGATGTATTTATACGAATGAATTATTTCCATGCTTATATCTATAAATACATAAATGAGGAATAAAATCTAACTTGAACCAAAAAAGAAAAAAAAAAACTGAACCTAACAGTTATACAGAGGAAAACACTACCAAGGCACTTGCTCCAGTGGTAAACAATTCTGAAATTGGTCAGAGGTGGGGAATCATCTCCCATACAGCCAGCAGCCCCGCCCGCCCACGCAAGGAGCATCCTCATTGCAAAGCTGGGAGACCGTGCCGAGGCCTCTGTGAGTAAACGTGAGCTGAGCCACAGGCCAGATGCTGCTGAACTGTTCCCACCCTTCCCAGGTGAAACACCTGAATATGTACAAGGGCTTGAAAGCCTAGAGGAAGGGCCGTGGAGCCACACCAGCGACAGCACGCAGGCCAACTTGGTGCCTGCAGGTCAGCCAGGATGGTACTGGCCACGGGCGCTCTTCTGGAAGCTTTCTATTGCCCTGCCTGAGATACCCCTCCTGTCCCGGCCCCCACTCCTTTTTTTCCTTCCTCACCTCAGCCCGGAGAGATATTCCAGTGGAAGTTATGGGTGACACATCCTCTTCTTTACAGGTGGCAGCCTGGCAACTCCTGCCGAAAGTCCAGCAGAGCCCCACTCACACCGGGCCACCCACAAAGCCGTGGACCCTCACACCCTCCCACCAGCACAGCCCCGAGGCTGCTGACGGGGCAGAGGATATGGAGTAAGGCACAGCTGCAGGGGCTATTGCTGCCTGGAGTGCTGTTTATATTGACCTCAACCCAGGCACACCTGGGGAGGGCTTGCCAGCAGGGTCAGGCTGCCCAGGTCAGCTAATCCTCAGCCCTCAGGGAATCACATTGCAGAAAATGGACCTCGCTAAGACAGAATATTCGCCAAGGAGAAAAAGGACACAATGCCATTTGCAGCACCGTAGATGAGCCTCGAGGTAATCACGTGACTTGGAGTAAGTCAGAAAGTGAAAGACACATATCATATCATATCACTTATAGGTGTTACCTATAAATTGATACCAGGGCAGATATTTCCACGGAGAAGGGCAATCACAGATTCATTAAACAAACTTATGGTTCACCAAAGGAAAGGTGTGAGGATTGAATTCATTACGATATTGGGGTTAACAGACATGTAAAAACACAGTAGGCGTATATAATCACCAAAGACCTACGGAGTACCAAGAGAAGACTACTCAACATTCTGTCATAACGTACATGGGAAAAGGATCCCAGGAAGAACAGACATATGTATATGTGTAAAAGAACCACCTCTTGCACACCTACAACAAGCTAAACGTTGTACTCAAACTTGCTGTAATAAAAAATAAAAAATTAAATTAAAAACACGAACAAGAAGTAGTGAGACAAACTTGAGGGGCTTTCTCCTGGCACATTCCGTTCTACATTCCAATCTCGAACACGACTTCCATTGAGGCTCTGCTGCCCTAGTAACCAGATTTGGTAAGGGAGAACTGCTGCCACCTTGTGGCCGTTTCACACAACTGCAGGTTTAATGCCAGCGCTAATGGTCAGTGGATATTCCAAATCATTACAGGCCTGTAAATGACACCTGCCCTGAAAACAAATCCTGGGGTCATATATCGACCAAAAAATTCAAAAGACGTCCATATTTCAAAACGACAGTTTCAAGAGGCATATTTCACGCACATTAGTGTTCTGCTTCTTTTGCTTTCTTTCTTTCTTTGTTAAAAAAAACGGGAATGGAAAAAGGCAACCCTCAGAATGGACGAAAACGTTCACAAATGAATCAATGGACAAAGGTTTAATCTCCAATATATATAAACAGCTCATGCAGCTTAATATTAATAAAACAAACAACCCAATACAAAAATGGGCAGAAGATCTAAAGAGACGTTTCTTCAAAGAAGACACAGAGATGGCCAAGAGGCACATGAAAAGCTGCTCAACATCACTAATTATTAGAGAAATGCAAATCAAAACTACAATGAGGTAAGACCTCACACCTGTTAGAATCGGCATCATCAGATAATCTACAAACAACAAATTCTGGGGAGGGTGTGGACAAAAGGAACCCTCTTCCGCTATTGGTGGGAATGTAAATTGATACAGTCACTATGGAGAACAGTATGGAGGTTCCTTTAAAAAACTAAAAAGAGAATTACCATAGGATCCAGCAATCCCACTTCTGGGCATATACCCAGAGAAAACCATAAATCACAGAGACACATGCACCACAATGTTCATTGCAGCACTATTTACAATAGCCAGGTTATGGAAGCAACATAAATGCCCACAGACAGACGAATGGATAAAGATGTGGTACATATATAAAATGGAATATTACTCAGCCATAAAAAGGAATGAAACTGGGTCATTTGTAGAGAAGTTGATGGATCTAGAGACTGTCATACAGAGTGAAGTAAGCCAGAAAGAGAAAAACAAATATTGTATATTAATGCCTATATGTGGAACCTAGAAAAATGGTAGAGATGAACTGGTTTGCAGGGCAGAAATAGAGACACAGAGGTATAGAACAAACCTATGGACACAAAGTGGGGGAAGCCATGGGGTGGTGGTGGTGGGATGAGTTGGGAGATTAGGATTGACCTGTATACATGTCTATGCATAAAATAGATAACTAATAATAACCTACTGTATAAAAAAATAACTAAAATTAAATTTCAAAATTTTAAAAAATAAAATGTAAAAATAAAACAGAAAAAAAGTTCTTCCATTCACACTGATGTATTTATACGAATGAATTATTTCCATGCTTATATCTATAAATACATAAATGAGGAATAAAATCTAACTTGAACCAAAAAAGAAAAAAAAAACTGAACCTAACAGTTATACAGAGGAAAACACTACCAAGGCACTTGCTCCAGTGGTAAACAATTCTGAAATTGGTCAGAGGTGGGGAATCATCTCCCATACAGCCAGCAGCCCCGCCCGCCCACGCAAGGAGCATCCTCATTGCAAAGCTGGGAGACCGTGCCGAGGCCTCTGTGAGTAAACGTGAGCTGAGCCCCAGGCCAGATGCTGCTGAACTGTTCCCACCCTTCCCAGGTGAAACACCTGAATATGTACAAGGGCTTGAAAGCCTAGAGGAAGGGCCGTGGAGCCACACCAGCGACAGCACGCAGGCCAACTTGGCGCCTGCAGGTCAGCCAGGATGGTACTGGCCACGGGCGCTCTTCTGGAAGCTTTCTATTGCCCTGCCTGAGATACCCCTCCTGTCCCGGCCCCCACTCCATTTTTTCCTTCCTCACCTCAGCCCGGAGATATATTCCAGTGGAAGTTATGGGTGACACATCCTCTTCTTTACAGGTGGCAGCCTGGCAACTCCTGCCGAAAGTCCAGCAGAGCCCCACTCACACCGGGCCACCCACCAAGCCGTGGACCCTCACAACCTCCCACAAGCACAGCCCCGAGACTGCTGACGGGGCAGAGGATATGGAGTCAGGCACAGCTGCAGGGGCTATTGCTGCCTGGAGTGCTGTTTATATTGACCTCATCCCAGGCACACCTGGGGAGGGCTTGCCGGCAGGGTCAGGCTGCCCAGGTCAGCTAATCCTCAGCCCTCAGGGAATCACATTGCAGAATATGGACCTCGCTAAGACAGAATATTCGCCAAGGAGAAAAAGGACACAATGCCATTAGCAGCACCGTAGATGAGTCTCGAGGTAATCACGTGACTTGGAGTAAGTCAGAAAGTGAAAGTCACATATCATATCATATCCCTTATAGGTGTTACCTATAAATTGATACCAGGGCAGATATTTCCACGGAGAAGGGCAATCACAGATTCATTAAACAAACTTATGGTTCACCAAAGGAAAGGTGTGAGGATTGAATTCATTATGATATTGGGGTTAACAGACATATACAAACACAGTAGACGTATATAATCACCAAAGACCTACGGAGTACCAAGAGAAGACTACTCAACATTCTGTCATAACGTACATGGGAAAAGGATCCCAGGAAGAACAGACATATGTATATGTGTAAAAGAACCACCTCTTGCACACCTACAACAAGCTAAACGTTGTACTCAAACTTGCTGTAATAAAAAATAAAAAATTAAATTAAAAACACGAACAAGAAGTAGTGAGACAAACTTGAGGGGCTTTCTCCTGGCACATTCCGTTCTACATTCCAATCTCGAACACGACTTCCATTGAGGCTCTGCTGCCCTAGTAACCAGATTTGGTAAGGGAGAACTGCTGCCACCTTGTGGCCGTTTCACACAACTGCAGGTTTAATGCCAGCGCTAATGGTCAGTGGATATTCCAAATCATTACAGGCCTGTAAATGACACCTGCCCTGAAAACAAATCCTGGGGTCATATATCGACCAAAAAATTCAAAAGACGTCCATATTTCAAAACGACAGTTTCAAGAGGCATATTTCACGCACATTAGTGTTCTGCTTCTTTTGCTTTCTTTCTTTCTTTGTTAAAAAAAACGGGAATGGAAAAAGGCAACCCTCAGAATGGACGAAAACGTTCACAAATGAATCAATGGACAAAGGTTTAATCTCCAATATATATAAACAGCTCATGCAGCTTAATATTAATAAAACAAACAACCCAATACAAAAATGGGCAGAAGATCTAAAGAGACGTTTCTTCAAAGAAGACACAGAGATGGCCAAGAGGCACATGAAAAGCTGCTCAACATCACTAATTATTAGAGAAATGCAAATCAAAACTACAATGAGGTAAGACCTCACACCTGTTAGAATCGGCATCATCAGATAATCTACAAACAACAAATTCTGGGGAGGGTGTGGACAAAAGGAACCCTCTTCCGCTATTGGTGGGAATGTAAATTGATACAGTCACTATGGAGAACAGTATGGAGGTTCCTTTAAAAAACTAAAAAGAGAATTACCATAGGATCCAGCAATCCCACTTCTGGGCATATACCCAGAGAAAACCATAAATCACAGAGACACATGCACCACAATGTTCATTGCAGCACTATTTACAATAGCCAGGTTATGGAAGCAACATAAATGCCCACAGACAGACGAATGGATAAAGATGTGGTACATATATAAAATGGAATATTACTCAGCCATAAAAAGGAATGAAACTGGGTCATTTGTAGAGAAGTTGATGGATCTAGAGACTGTCATACAGAGTGAAGTAAGCCAGAAAGAGAAAAACAAATATTGTATATTAATGCCTATATGTGGAACCTAGAAAAATGGTAGAGATGAACTGGTTTGCAGGGCAGAAATAGAGACACAGAGGTATAGAACAAACCTATGGACACAAAGTGGGGGAAGCCATGGGGTGGTGGTGGTGGGATGAGTTGGGAGATTAGGATTGACCTGTATACATGTCTATGCATAAAATAGATAACTAATAATAACCTACTGTATAAAAAAATAACTAAAATTAAATTTCAAAATTTTAAAAAATAAAATGTAAAAATAAAACAGAAAAAAAGTTCTTCCATTCACACTGATGTATTTATACGAATGAATTATTTCCATGCTTATATCTATAAATACATAAATGAGGAATAAAATCTAACTTGAACCAAAAAAGAAAAAAAAAACTGAACCTAACAGTTATACAGAGGAAAACACTACCAAGGCACTTGCTCCAGTGGTAAACAATTCTGAAATTGGTCAGAGGTGGGGAATCATCTCCCATACAGCCAGCAGCCCCGCCCGCCCACGCAAGGAGCATCCTCATTGCAAAGCTGGGAGACCGTGCCGAGGCCTCTGTGAGTAAACGTGAGCTGAGCCCCAGGCCAGATGCTGCTGAACTGTTCCCACCCTTCCCAGGTGAAACACCTGAATATGTACAAGGGCTTGAAAGCCTAGAGGAAGGGCCGTGGAGCCACACCAGCGACAGCACGCAGGCCAACTTGGCGCCTGCAGGTCAGCCAGGATGGTACTGGCCACGGGCGCTCTTCTGGAAGCTTTCTATTGCCCTGCCTGAGATACCCCTCCTGTCCCGGCCCCCACTCCATTTTTTCCTTCCTCACCTCAGCCCGGAGATATATTCCAGTGGAAGTTATGGGTGACACATCCTCTTCTTTACAGGTGGCAGCCTGGCAACTCCTGCCGAAAGTCCAGCAGAGCCCCACTCACACCGGGCCACCCACAAAGCCGTGGACCATCACAACCTCCCACAAGCACAGCCCCGAGACTGCTGACGGGGCAGAGGATATGGAGTCAGGCACAGCTGCAGGGGCTATTGCTGCCTGGAGTGCTGTTTATATTGACCTCATCCCAGGCACACCTGGGGAGGGCTTGCCGGCAGGGTCAGGCTGCCCAGGTCAGCTAATCCTCAGCCCTCAGGGAATCACATTGCAGAATATGGACCTCGCTAAGACAGAATATTCGCCAAGGAGAAAAAGGACACAATGCCATTAGCAGCACCGTAGATGAGTCTCGAGGTAATCACGTGACTTGGAGTAAGTCAGAAAGTGAACGTCACATATCATATCATATCCCTTATAGGTGTTACCTATAAATTGATACCAGGGCAGATATTTCCACGGAGAAGGGCAATCACAGATTCATTAAACAAACTTATGGTTCACCAAAGGAAAGGTGTGAGGATTGAATTCATTATGATATTGGGGTTAACAGACATATACAAACACAGTAGACGTATATAATCACCAAAGACCTACGGAGTACCAAGAGAAGACTACTCAACATTCTGTCATAACGTACATGGGAAAAGGATCCCAGGAAGAACAGACATATGTATATGTGTAAAAGAACCACCTCTTGCACACCTACAACAAGCTAAACGTTGTACTCAAACTTGCTGTAATAAAAAATAAAAAATTAAATTAAAAACACGAACAAGAAGTAGTGAGACAAACTTGAGGGGCTTTCTCCTGTCACATTCCGTTCTACATTCCAATCTAGAACAGGACTTCTATTGAGGCTCAGCTGCCCTAGTAACCAGATTTGGTAAGGGAGAACTGCTGCCACCTTGTGGCCGTTTCACACAACTGCCGGTTTAATGCCAGCGCTAATGGTCAGTGGATATTCCAAATCATTACAGGCCTGTAAATGACACCTGCCCTGAAAACAAATCCTGGGGTCATATATCGACCAAAAAATTCAAAAGACGTCCATATTTCAAAACGACAGTTTCAAGAGGCATATTTCACGCACATTAGTGTTCTGCTTCTTTTTCTTTCTTTCTTTCTTTGTTAAAAAAAACGGGAATGGAGAAAGGCAACCCTCAGAATGGGTGAAAACATTCACAAACGAATCAATGGACAAAGGTTTAATCTCCAATATATATAAACAGCTCATGCAGCTTAATATTAATAAAACAAACAACCCAATACAAAAATGGGCAGAAGATCTAAAGAGACGTTTCTTCAAAGAAGACACAGAGATGGCCAAGACGCACATGAAAAGCTGCTCAACATCACTAATTATTAGAGAAATGCAAATCAAAACTACAATGAGGTAAGACCTCACACCTGTTAGAATCGGCATCATCAGATAATCTACAATCAACAAATTCTCGGGACGGTGTGGACAAAAGGAACCCTCTTCCGCTATTGGTGGGAATGTAAATTGATACAGTCACTAGGGAGAACAGTATGGAGGTTCCTTTAAAAAACTAAAAAGAGAATTACCATAGGATCCAGCAATCCCACTTCTGGGCATATACCCAGAGAAAACCATAAATCACAGAGACACATTCACCACAATGTTCATTGCAGCACTATTTACAATAGCCAGGTAATGGAAGCAACCTAAATGCCCACAGACAGAAGAATGGATAAAGATGTGGTACATATACAAAATGGAATATTACTCAGCCATAAAAAGGAATGAAACTGGGTCATTTGTAGAGAAGTTGATGGATCTAGAGACTGTCATACAGAGTGAAGTAAGTCAGAAAGAGAAAAACAAATATTGTATATTAATGCCTATATGTGGAACCTAGAAAAATGGTAGAGATGAACTGGTTTGCAGGGCAGAAATAGAGACACAGAGGTAGAGAACAAACGTATGGACACAAAGTGGGGGAAGCCATGGGGTGGTGGTGGTGGGATGAGTTGGGAGATTAGGATTGACCTGTATACATTTCTATGCATAAAATAGATAACTAATAATAACCTACTGTATAAAAAAAATAACTAAAATTAAATTTCAAAATTTTAAAAAATAAAATGTAAAAATAAAACAGAAAAAAAGTTCTTCCATTCACACTGATGTATTTATACGAATGAATTATTTCCATGCTTATATCTATAAATACATAAATGAGGAATCAAATCTAACTTGAACCAAAAAAGAAAAAAAAAAACTGAACCTAAGAATTATACAGAGGAAAACACTACCAAGGCACTTGCTCTAGTGGTAAACAATTCTGAAATTGGTCAGAGGTGGGGAATCATCTCCCATACAGCCAGCAGCCCCGCCCGCCCACGCAAGGAGCATCCTCATTGCAAACCTGGTAGACCATGCCGAGGCCTCTGTGAGTAAACGTGAGCTGAGCCACAGGCCAGATGCTGCTGAACTGTTCCCACCCTTCCCAGGTGAAACACCTGAATATGTACAAGGGCTTGAAAGCCTAGAGGAAGGGCCGTGGAGCCACAGCAGCGACAGCACGCAGGCCAACTTGGTGCCTGCAGGTCAGCCAGGATGGTACTGGCCACGGGCGCTCTTCTGGAAGCTTTCTATTGCCCTGCCTGAGATACCCCTCCTGTCCCGGCCCCCACTCCTTTTTTTCCTTCCTCATCTCAGCCCGGAGAGATATTCCAGTGGAAGTTATGGGTGACACATCCTCTTCTTTACAGGTGGCAGCCTGTCAACTCCTGCCGAAAGTCCAGCAGAGCCCCACTCACACCGGGCCACCCACAAAGCCGTGGACCCTCACACCCTCCCACCAGCACAGCCCCGAGACTGCTGACGGGGCAGAGGATATGGAGTCAGGCACAGCTGCAGGGGCTATTGCTGCCTGGAGTGCTGTTTATATTGACCTCAACCCAGGCACACCTGGGGAGGGCTTGCCGGCAGGGTCAGGCTGCCCAGGTCAGCTAATCCTCAGCCCTCAGGGAATCACATTGCAGAATATGGACCTCGCTAAGACAGAATATTCGCCAAGGAAAAAAAGGACACAATGCCATTTGCAGCACCGTAGATGAGTCTCGAGGTAATCACGTGACTTGGAGTAAGTCAGAAAGTGAAAGACACATATCTTATCATATCACTTATAGGTGTTACCTATAAATTGATACCAGGGCAGATATTTCCACGGAGAAGGGCAATCACAGATTCATTAAACAAACTTATGGTTCACCAAAGGAAAGGTGTGAGGATTGAATTCATTACGATATTGGGGTTAACAGACATATACAAACACAGTAGACTTATATAATCACCAAAGACCTTTGGAGTACCAAGAGAAGACTACTCAACATTCTGTCATAACGTACATGGGAAAAGGATCCCAGGAAGAACAGACATATGTATATGTGTAAAAGAACCAGCTCTTGCACACCTACAACATGCTAAACGTTGTACTCAAACTTGCTGTAATAAAAAATAAAAAAATGAATTAAAAACACGAACAAGAAGTAGTGAGACAAACTTGAGGGGCTTTCTCCTGGCACATTCCGTTCTACATTCCAATCTAGAACACGACTTCCATTGAGGCTCTGCTGCCCTAGTAACCAGATTTGGTAAGGGAGAACTGCTGCCACCTTGTGGCCGTTTCACACAACTGCAGGTTTAATGCCAGCGCTAATGGTCAGTGGATATTCCAAATCATTACAGGCCTGTAAATGACACCTGCCCTGAAAACAAATCCTGGGGTCATATATCGACCAAAAAATTCAAAAGACGTCCATATTTCAAAACGACAGTTTCAAGAGGCATATTTCACGCACATTAGTGTTCTGCTTCTTTTGCTTTCTTTCTTTCTTTGTTAAAAGAACGGGAATGGAAAAAGGCAACCCTCAGAATGTGCAAAAACGTTCACAAACGAATCAATGGACAAAGGTTTAATCTCCAATATATATAAACAGCTCATGCAGCTTAATATTAATAAAACAAACAACCCAATACAAAAATGGGCAGAAGATCTAAAGAGACGTTTCTTCATAGAAGACACAGAGATGGCCAAGACACACATGAAAAGCTGCTCAACATCACTAATTATTAGAGAAATGCAAATCAAAACTACAATGGGGTAAGACCTCACACCTGTTAGAATCGGCATCATCAGATAATCTACAAACAACAAATTCTGGGGAGGGTGTGGACAAAAGGAACCCTCTTCCGCTATTGGTGGGAATGTAAATTGATACAGTCACTATGGAGAACAGTATGGAGGTTCCTTTAAAAAACTAAAAAGAGAATTACCATAGGATCCAGCAATCCCACTTCTGGGCATATACGCAGAGAAAACCATAAATCAAAGAGACACATTCACCACAATGTTCATTGCAGCACTATTTACAATAGCCAGGTAATGGAAGCAACCTAAACGCCCACAGACAGACGACTGGATAAAGATGTGGTACATATATAAAATGGAATATTACTCAGCCATAAAAAGGAATGAAACTGGGTCATTTGTAGAGAAGTTGATGGATCTAGAGACTGTCATACAGAGTGAAGTAAGTCAGAAAGAGAAAAACAAATATTGTATATTAATGCCTATATGTGGAACCTAGAAAAATGGTAGAGATGAACTGGTTTGCAGGGCAGAAATAGAGACACAGAGGTAGAGAACAAACGTATGGACACAAAGTGGGGGAAGCCATGGGGTGGTGGTGGTGGGATGAGTTGGGAGATTAGGATTGACCTGTATACATGTCTATGCATAAAATAGATAACAAATAAAACCTACTGTATAAAAAAATAACTAAAATTTAATTTCAAAATTTTAAAAAATAAAATGTAAATATAAAACAGAAAAAAAGTTCTTCCATTCACACTGATGTATTTATACGAATGAATTCTTTCCATGCTTATATCTATAAATACATAAATGAGGAATAAAATCTAACTTGAACCAAAAAAGAAAAAAAAAACTGAACCTAACAGTTATACAGAGGAAAACACTACCAAGGCACTTGCTCCAGTGGTAAACAATTCTGAAATTGGTCAGAGGTGGGGAATCATCTCCCATACAGCCAGCAGCCCCGCCCGCCCACGCAAGGAGCATCCTCATTGCAAAGCTGGGAGACCGTGCCGAGGCCTCTGTGAGTAAACGTGAGCTGAGCCACAGGCCAGATGCTGCTGAACTGTTCCCACCCTTCCCAGGTGAAACACCTGAATATGTACAAGGGCTTGAAAGCCTAGAGGAAGGGCCGTGGAGCCACACCAGCGACAGCACGCAGGCCAACTTGGTGCCTGCAGGTCAGCCAGGATGGTACTGGCCACGGGCGCTCTTCTGGAAGCTTTCTATTGCCCTGCCTGAGATACCCCTCCTGTCCCGGCCCCCACTCCTTTTTTTCCTTCCTCACCTCAGCCCGGAGAGATATTCCAGTGGAAGTTATGGGTGACACATCCTCTTCTTTACAGGTGGCAGCCTGGCAACTCCTGCCGAAAGTCCAGCAGAGCCCCACTCACACCGGGCCACCCACAAAGCCGTGGACCCTCACACCCTCCCACCAGCACAGCCCCGAGGCTGCTGACGGGGCAGAGGATATGGAGTAAGGCACAGCTGCAGGGGCTATTGCTGCCTGGAGTGCTGTTTATATTGACCTCAACCCAGGCACACCTGGGGAGGGCTTGCCAGCAGGGTCAGGCTGCCCAGGTCAGCTAATCCTCAGCCCTCAGGGAATCACATTGCAGAAAATGGACCTCGCTAAGACAGAATATTCGCCAAGGAGAAAAAGGACACAATGCCATTTGCAGCACCGTAGATGAGTCTCGAGGTAATCACGTGACTTGGAGTAAGTCAGAAAGTGAAAGACACATATCATATCATATCACTTATAGGTGTTACCTATAAATTGATACCAGGGCAGATATTTCCACGGAGAAGGGCAATCACAGATTCATTAAACAAACTTATGGTTCACCAAAGGAAAGGTGTGAGGATTGAATTCATTACGATATTGGGGTTAACAGACATGTAAAAACACAGTAGGCGTATATAATCACCAAAGACCTACGGAGTACCAAGAGAAGACTACTCAACATTCTGTCATAACGTACATGGGAAAAGGATCCCAGGAAGAACAGACATATGTATATGTGTAAAAGAACCACCTCTTGCACACCTACAACAAGCTAAACGTTGTACTCAAACTTGCTGTAATAAAAAATAAAAAATTAAATTAAAAACACGAACAAGAAGTAGTGAGACAAACTTGAGGGGCTTTCTCCTGGCACATTCCGTTCTACATTCCAATCTAGAACATGTCTTCCATTGAGGCTCTGCTGCCCTAGTAACCAGATTTGGTAAGGGAGAACTGCTGCCACCTTGTGGCCGTTTCACAGAACTGCAGGTTTAATGCCAGCGCTAATGGTCAGTGGATATTCCAAATCATTACAGGCCTGTAAATGACACCTGCCCTGAAAACAAATCCTGGGGTCATATATCGACCAAAAAATTCAAAAGACGTCCATATTTCAAAACGACAGTTTCAAGAGGCATATTTCACGCACATTAGTGTTCTGCTTCTTTTGCTTTCTTTCTTTCTTTGTTAAAAAAAACGGGAATGGAAAAAGGCAACCCTCAGAATGGACGAAAACGTTCACAAATGAATCAATGGACAAAGGTTTAATCTCCAATATATATAAACAGCTCATGCAGCTTAATATTAATAAAACAAACAACCCAATACAAAAATGGGCAGAAGATCTAAAGAGACGTTTCTTCAAAGAAGACACAGAGATGGCCAAGAGGCACATGAAAAGCTGCTCAACATCACTAATTATTAGAGAAATGCAAATCAAAACTACAATGAGGTAAGACCTCACACCTGTTAGAATCGGCATCATCAGATAATCTACAAACAACAAATTCTGGGGAGGGTGTGGACAAAAGGAACCCTCTTCCGCTATTGGTGGGAATGTAAATTGATACAGTCACTATGGAGAACAGTATGGAGGTTCCTTTAAAAAACTAAAAAGAGAATTACCATAGGATCCAGCAATCCCACTTCTGGGCATATACCCAGAGAAAACCATAAATGACAGAGACACATGCACCACAATGTTCATTGCAGCACTATTTACAATAGCCAGGTTATGGAAGCAACATAAATGCCCACAGACAGACGAATGGATAAAGATGTGGTACATATATAAAATGGAATATTACTCAGCCATAAAAAGGAATGAAACTGGGTCATTTGTAGAGAAGTTGATGGATCTAGAGACTGTCATACAGAGTGAAGTAAGCCAGAAAGAGAAAAACAAATATTGTATATTAATGCCTATATGTGGAACCTAGAAAAATGGTAGAGATGAACTGGTTTGCAGGGCAGAAATAGAGACACAGAGGTAGAGAACAAACGTATGGACACAAAGTAGGGGAAGCCATGGGGTGGTGGTGGTGGGATGAGTTGGGAGATTAGGATTGACCTGTATACATGTCTATGCATAAAATAGATAACTAATAATAACCTACTGTATAAAAAAATAACTAAAATTAAATTTCAAAATTTTAAAAAATAAAATGTAAAAATAAAACAAAAAAAAAGTTCTTCCATTCACACTGATGTATTTATACGAATGAATTATTTCCATGCTTATATCTATAAATACATAAATGAGGAATAAAATCTAACTTGAACCAAAAAAGAAAAAAAAAAACTGAACCTAACAGTTATACAGAGGAAAACACTACCAAGGCACTTGCTCCAGTGGTAAACAATTCTGAAATTGGTCAGAGGTGGGGAATCATCTCCCATACAGCCAGCAGCCCCGCCCGCCCACGCAAGGAGCATCCTCATTGCAAAGCTGGGAGACCGTGCCGAGGCCTCTGTGAGTAAACGTGAGCTGAGCCCCAGGCCAGATGCTGCTGAACTGTTCCCACCCTTCCCAGGTGAAACACCTGAATATGTACAAGGGCTTGAAAGCCTAGAGGAAGGGCCGTGGAGCCACACCAGCGACAGCACGCTGGCCAACTTGGTGCCTGCAGGTCAGCCAGGATGGTACTGGCCACGGGCGCTCTTCTGGAAGCTTTCCATTGCCCTGCCTGAGATACCCCTCCTGTCCCGGCCCCCACTCCATTTTTTCCTTCCTCACCTCAGCCCGGAGAGATATTCCAGTGGAAGTTATGGGTGACACATCCTCTTCTTTACAGGTGGCAGCCTGGCAACTCCTGCCGAAAGTCCAGCAGAGCCCCACTCACACCGGGCCACCCACAAAGCCGTGGACCCTCACACCCTCCCACAAGCACAGCCCCGAGACTGCTGACGGGGCAGAGGATATGGAGTCAGGCACAGCTGCAGGGGCTATTGCTGCCTGGAGTGCTGTTTATATTGACCTCAACCCAGGCACACCTGGGGAGGGCTTGCCGGCAGGGTCAGGCTGCCCAGGTAAGCTAATCCTCAGCCCTCAGGGAATCACATTGCAGAATATGGACCTCGCTAAGACAGAATATTCGCCAAGGAGAAAAAGGACACAATGCCATTTGCAGCACCGTAGATGAGTCTCGAGGTAATCACGTGACTTGGAGTAAGTCAGAAAGTGAAAGTCACATATCATATCATATCACTTATAGGTGTTACCTATAAATTGATACCAGGGCAGATATTTCCACGGAGAAGGGCAATCACAGATTCATTAAACAAACTTATGGTTCACCAAAGGAAAGTTGTGAGGATTGAATTCATTATGATATTGGGGTTAACAGACATATACAAACACAGTAGACGTATATAATCACCAAAGACCTACGGAGTACCAAGAGAAGACTACTCAACATTCTGTCATAACGTACATGGGAAAAGGATCCCAGGAAGAACAGACATATGTATATGTGTAAAAGAACCACCTCTTGCACACCTACAACAAGCTAAACGTTGTACTCAAACTTTCTGTAATAAAAAATAAAAAATTAAATTAAAAACACGAACAAGAAGTAGTGAGACAAACTTGAGGGGCTTTCTCCTGTCACATTCCGTTCTACATTCCAATCTAGAACAGGACTTCTATTGAGGCTCAGCTGCCCTAGTAACCAGATTTGGTAAGGGAGAACTGCTGCCACCTTGTGGCCGTTTCACACAACTGCAGGTTTAATGCCAGCGCTAATGGTCAGTGGATATTCCAAATCATTACAGGCCTGTTAATGACACCTGCCCTGAAAACAAATCCTGGGGTCATATATCGACCAAAAAATTCAAAAGACGTCCATATTTCAAAACGACAGTTTCAAGAGGCATATTTCACGCACATTAGTGTTCTGCTTCTTTTGCTTTCTTTCTTTCTTTGTTAAAAAAAACGGGAATGGAGAAAGGCAACCCTCAGAATGGGCGAAAACGTTCACAAACGAATCAATGGACAAAGGTTTAATCTCCAATATATATAAACAGCTCATGCAGCTTAATATTAATAAAACAAACAACCCAATACAAAAATGGGCAGAAGATCTAAAGAGACGTTTCTTCAAAGAAGACACAGAGATGGCCAAGACGCACATGAAAAGCTGCTCAACATCACTAATTATTAGAGAAATGCAAATCAAAACTACAATGAGGTAAGACCTCACACCTGTTAGAATCGGCATCATCAGATAATCTACAAACAACAAATTCTGGGGATGGTGTGGACAAAAGAACCCTCTTCCGCTATTGGTGGGAATGTAAATTGATACAGTCACTATGGAGAACAGTATGGAGGTTCCTTTAAAAAACTAAAAAGAGAATTACCATAGGATCCAGCAATCCCACTTCTGGGCATATACCCAGAGAAAACCATAAATCACAGAGACACATGCACCACAATGTTCATTGCAGCACTATTTACCATAGCCAGGTTATGGAAGCAACATAAATGCCCACAGACACACGAATGGATAAAGATGTGGTACATATATAAAATGGAATATTACTCAGCCATAAAAAGGAATGAAACTGGGTCATTTGTAGAGAAGTTGATGGATCTAGAGACTGTCATACAGAGTGAAGTAAGCCAGAAAGAGAAAAACAAATATTGTATATTAATGCCTATATGTGGAACCTAGAAAAATGGTAGAGATGAACTGGTTTGCAGGGCAGAAATAGAGACACAGAGGTAGAGAACAAACGTATGGACACAAAGTGGGGGAAGCCATGGGGTGGTGGTGGTGGGATGACTTGGGAGATTAGGATTGACCTGTATACATGTCTATGCATAAAATAGATAACTAATAATAACCTACTGTATAAAAAAATAACTAAAATTAAATTTCAAAATTTTAAAAAATAAAATGTAAAAATAAAACAGAAAAAAGTTCTTCCATTCACACTGATGTATTTATACGAATGAATTATTTCCATGCTTATATCTATAAATACATAAATGAGGAATAAAATCTAACTTGAACCAAAAAAGAAAAAAAAAACTGAACCTAACAGTTATACAGAGGAAAACACTACCAAGGCACTTGCTCCACTGGTAAACAATTCTGAAATTGGTCAGAGGTGGGGAATCATCTCCCATACAGCCAGCAGCCCCGCCCGCCCACGCAAGGAGCATCCTCATTGCAATGCTGGGAGACCGTGCCGAGGCCTCTGTGAGTAAACGTGAGCTGAGCCCCAGGCCAGATGCTGCTGAACTGTTCCCACCCTTCCCAGGTGAAACACCTGAATATGTACAAGGGCTTGAAAGCCTAGAGGAAGGGCCGTGGAGCCACACCAGCGACAGCACGCAGGCCAACTTGGTGCCTGCAGGTCAGCCAGGATGGTACTGGCCACGGGCGCTCTTCTGGAAGCTTTCTATTGCCCTGCCTGAGATACCTCTCCTGTCCCGGCCCCCACTCCTTTTTTTCCTTCCTCACCTCAGCCCGGAGAGATATTCCAGTGGAAGTTATGGGTGACACATCCTCTTCTTTACAGGTGGCAGCCTGGCAACTCCTGCCGAAAGTCCAGCAGAGCCCCACTCACACCGGGCCACCCACAAAGCCGTGGACCCTCACACACTCCCACCAGCACAGCCCCGAGACTGCTGACGGGGCAGAGGATATGGAGTCAGGCACAGCTGCAGGGGCTATTGCTGCCTGGAGTGCTGTTTATATTGACCTCAACCCAGGCACACCTGGGGAGGGCTTGCCGGCAGGGTCAGGCTGCCCAGGTCAGCTAATCCTCAGCCCTCAGGGAATCACATTGCAGAAAATGGACCTCGCTAAGACAGAATATTCGCCAAGGAGAAAAAGGACACAATGCCATTTGCAGCACCGTAGATGAGTCTCGAGGTAATCACGTGACTTGGAGTAAGTCAGAAAGTGAAAGACACATATCATATCATATCACTTATAGGTGTTACCTATAAATTGATACCAGGGCAGATATTTCCACGGAGAAGGGCAATCACAGATTCATTAAAAAAACTTAGGTTTCACCAAAGGAAAGGTGTGAGGATTGAATTCATTACGATATTGGGGTTAACAGACAGATACAAACACAGTAGACGTATATAATCACCAAAGACCTACGGAGTACCAAGAGAAGACTACTCAACATTCTGTCATAACGTACATGGGAAAAGGATCCCAGGAAGAACAGACATATGTATATGTGTAAAAGAACCACCTCTTGCACACCTACAACATGCTAAACGTTGTACTCAAACTTGCTGTAATAAAAAATAAAAAATTAAATTAAAAACACGAACAAGAAGTAGTGAGACAAACTTGAGGGGCTTTCTCCTGGCACATTCCGTTCTACATTCCAATCTAGAACACGACTTCCATTGAGGCTCTGCTGCCCTAGTAACCAGATTTGGTAAGGGAGAACTGCTGCCACCTTGTGGCCGTTTCACACAACTGCAGGTTTAATGCCAGCGCTAATGGTCAGTGGATATTCCAAATCATTACAGGCCTGTAAATGACACCTGCCCTGAAAACAAATCCTGGGGTCATATATCGACCAAAAAATTCAAAAGACGTCCATATTTCAAAACGACAGTTTCAAGAGGCATATTTCACGCACATTAGTGTTCTGCTTCTTTTGCTTTCTTTCTTTCTTTGTTAAAAAAAACGGAAAAAGAAAAAGGCAACCCTCAGAATGGGCGTAAACGTTCACAAACGAATCAATGGACAAAGGTTTAATCTCCAATATATATAAACAGCTCATGCAGCTTAATATTAATAAAACAAACAACCCAATACAAAAATGGGCAGAAGATCTAAAGAGACGTTTCTTCAAAGAAGACACAGAGATGGCCAAGACGCACATGAAAAGCTGCTCAACATCACTAATTATTAGAGAAATGCAAATCAAAACTACAATGAGGTAAGACCTCACACCTGTTAGAATCGGCATCATCAGATAATCTACAAACAACAAATTCTGGGGAGGGTGTGGACAAAAGGAACCCTCTTCCGCTATTGGTGGGAATGTAAATTGATACAGTCACTATGGAGAACAGTATGGAGGTTCCTTTAAAAAACTAAAAAGAGAATTACCATAGGATCCAGCAATCCCACTTCTGGGCATATACGCAGAGAAAACCATAAATCACAGAGACACATTCACCCCAATGTTCATTGCAGCACTATTTACAATAGCCAGGTAATGGAAGCAACCTAAATGCCCACAGACAGACGAATGGATAAAGATGTGGTACATATATAAAATGGAATATTACTCAGCCATAAAAAGGAATGAAACTGGGTCATTTGTAGAGAAGTTGATGGATCTAGAGACTGTCATACAGAGTGAAGTAAGCCAGAAAGAGAAAAACAAATATTGTATATTAATGCCTATATGTGGAACCTAGAAAATTGGTAGAGATGAACTGGTTTGCAGGGCAGAAATAGAGACACAGAGGTAGAGAACAAACGTATGGACACAAAGTGGGGGAAGCCATGGGGTGGTGGTGGTGGGATGAGTTGGGAGATTAGGATTGACCTGTATACATGTCTATGCATAAAATAGATAACTAATAATAACCTACTGTATAAAAAAATAACTAAAATTAAATTTCAAAATTTTAAAAAATAAAATGTAAAAATAAAACAGAAAAAAAGTTCTTCCATTCACACTGATGTATTTATACGAATGAATTATTTCCATGCTTATATCTATAAATACATAAATGAGGAATAAAATCTAACTTGAACCAAAAAAGAAAAAAAAAAACTGAACCTAACAGTTATACAGAGGAAAACACTACCAAGGCACTTGCTCCACTGGTAAACAATTCTGAAATTGGTCAGAGGTGGGGAATCATCTCCCATACAGCCAGCAGCCCCGCCCGCCCACGCAAGGAGCATCCTCATTGCAAAGCTGGGAGACCGTGCCGAGGCCTCTGTGAGTAAACGTGAGCTGAGCCCCAGGCCAGATGCTGCTGAACTCTTCCCACCCTTCCCAGGTGAAACACCTGAATATGTACAAGGGCTTGAAAGCCTAGAGGAAGGGCCGTGGAGCCACAGCAGCGACAGCACACAGGCCAACTTGGTGCCTGCAGGTCAGCCCGGATGGTACTGGCCACGGGCGCTCTTCTGGAAGCTTTCTATTGCCCTGCCTGAGATACCCCTCCTGTCCCGGCCCCCACTCCTTTTTTTCCTTCCTCACCTCAGCCCGGAGAGATATTCCAGTGGAAGTTATGGGTGACACATCCTCTTCTTTACAGGTGGCAGCCTGGCAACTCCTGCCGAAAGTCCAGCAGAGCCCCACTCACACCGGGCCACCCACAAAGCCGTGGACCCTCACACCCTCCCACCAGCACAGCCCCGAGACTGCTGACGGGGCAGAGAATATGGAGTCAGGCACAGCTACAGGGGCTATTGCTGCCTGGAGTGCTGTTTATATTGACCTCAACCCAGGCACACCTGGGGAGGGCTTGCCGGCAGGGTCAGGCTGCCCAGGTCAGCTAATCCTCAGCCCTCAGGGAATAACATTGCTGAAAATGGACCTCGCTAAGACAGAATATTCGCCAAGGAGAAAAAGGACACAATGCCATTTGCAGCACCATAGATGAGTCTCGAGTTAATCACGTGACTTGGAGTAAGTCAGAAAGTGAAAGACACATATCATATCATATCACTTATAGGTGTTACCTATAAATTGATACCAGGGCAGATATTTCCACGGAGAAGGGCAATCACAGATTCATTAAACAAACTTATGGTTCACCAAAGGAAAGGTGTGAGGATTGAATTCATTACGATATTGGGGTTAACAGACAGATACAAGCACAGTAGACGTATATAATCACCAAAGACCTACGGAGTACCAAGAGAAGACTACTCAACATTCTGTCATAACGTACATGGGAAAAGGATCCCAGGAAGAACAGACATATGTATAAGTGTAAAAGAACCACCTCTTGCACACCTACAACAAGCTAAACGTTGTACTCAAACTTGCTGTAATAAAAAATAAAAAATTAAATTAAAAACACGAACAAGAAGTAGTGAGACAAACTTGAGGGACTTTCTCCTGGCACATTCCGTTCTACATTCCAATCTCGAACAGGACTTCCATTGAGGCTCTGCTGCCCTAGTAACCAGATTTGGTAAGGGAGAACTGCTGCCACCTTGTGGCCGTTTCACACAACTGCAGGTTTAATGCCAGCGCTAATGGTCAGTGGATATTCCAAATCATTACAGGCCTGTAAATGACACCTGCCCTGAAAACAAATCCTGGGGTCATATATCGACCAAAAAATTCAAAAGACGTCCATATTTCAAAACGACAGTTTCAAGAGGCATATTTCACACTCATTAGTGTTCTGCTTCTTTTGCTTTCTTTCTTTCTTTGTTAAGAAAAACGGGAATGGAAAAAGGCAACCCTCAGAATGGGTGAAAACGTTCACAAACGAATCAATGGACAAAGGTTTAATCTCCAATATATATAAACAGCTCATGCAGCTTAATATTAATAAAACAAACAACCCAATACAAAAATGGGCAGAAGATCTAAAGAGACGTTTCTTCAAAGAAGACACAGAGATGGCCAAGACGCACATGAAAAGCTGCTCAACATCACTAATTATTAGAGAAATGCAAATCAAAACTACAATGAGGTAAGACCTCACACCTGTTAGAATCGGCATCATCAGATAATCTACAAACAACAAATTCTGGGGAGGGTGTGGACAAAAGGAACCCTCTTCCGCTATTGGTGGGAATGTAAATTGATACAGTCACTATGGAGAACAGTATGGAGGTTCCTTTAAAAAACTAAAAAGAGAATTACCATAGGATCCAGCAATCCCACTTCTGGGCATATACGCAGAGAAAACCATAAATCACAGAGACACATTCACCACAATGTTCATTGCAGCACTATTTACAATAGCCAGGTTATGGAAGCAACATAAATGCCCACAGACAGACGAATGGATAAAGATGTGGTACATATATAAAATGGAATATTACTCAGCCATAAAAAGGAATGAAACTGGGTCATTTGTAGAGAAGTTGATGGATCTAGAGACTGTCATACAGAGTGAAGTAAGCCAGAAAGAGAAAAACAAATATTGTATATTAATGCCTATATGTGGAACCTAGAAAAATGGTAGAGATGAACTGGTTTGCAGGGCAGAAATAGAGACACAGAGGTAGAGAACAAACGTATGGACACAAAGTGGGGGAAGCCATGGGGTGGTGGTGGTGGGATGAGTTGGGAGATTAGGATTGACCTGTATACATGTCTATGCATAAAATAGATAACTAATAATAACCTACTGTATAAAAAAATAACTAAAATTAAATTTCAAAATTTTAAAAAATAAAATGTAAAAATAAAACAGAAAAAAAGTTCTTCCATTCACACTGATGTATTTATACGAATGAATTATTTCCATGCTTATATCTATAAATACATAAATGAGGAATAAAATCTAACTTGAACCAAAAAAGAAAAAAAAAACTGAACCTAACAGTTATACAGAGGAAAACACTACCAAGGCACTTGCTCCAGTGGTAAACAATTCTGAAATTGGTCAGAGGTGGGGAATCATCTCCCATACAGCCAGCAGCCCCGCCCACCCACGCAAGGAGCATCCTCATTGCAAAGCTGGGAGACCGTGCCGAGGCCTCTGTGAGTAAACGTGAGCTGAGCCCCAGGCCAGATGCTGCTGAACTGTTCCCACCCTTAACAGGTGAAACACCTGAATATGTACAAGGGCTTGTAAGCCTAGAGGAAGGGCCGTGGAGCCACACCAGCGACAGCACGCAGGCCAACTTGGTGCCTGCAGGTCAGCCAGGATGGTACTGACCACGGGCGCTCTTCTGGAAGCTTTCTATTGCCCTGCCTGAGATACCCCTCCTGTCCCGGCCCCCACTCCTTTTTTTCCTTCCTCACTTCAGCCCGGAGAGATATTCCAGTGGAAGTTATGGGTGACACATCCTCTTCTTTACAGGTGGCAGACTAGCAACTCCTGCCGAAAGTCCAGCAGAGCCCCACTCACACCGGGCCACCCACAAAGCCGTGGACCCTCACACCCTCCCACCAGCACAGCCCCGAGACTGCTGACGGGGCAGAGGATATGGAGTAAGGCACAGCTGCAGGGGCTATTGCTGCCTGGAGTGCTGTTTATATTGACCTCAACCCAGGCACACCTGGGGAGGGCTTGCCGGCAGGGTCAGGCTGCCCAGGTCAGCTAATCCTCAGCCCTCAGGGAATCACATTGCAGAAAATGGACCTCGCTAAGACAGAATATTCGCCAAGGAGAAAAAGGACACAATGCCATGTGCAGCACCGTAGATGAGTCTCGAGGTAATCACGTGACTTGGAGTAAGTCAGAAAGTGAAAGACACATATCATATCATATCACTTATAGGTGTTACCTATAAATTGATACCAGGGCAGATATTTCCACGGAGAAGGGCAATCACAGATTCATTAAACAAACTTATGGTTCACCAAAGGAAAGGTGTGAGGATTGAATTCATTACGATATTGGGGTTAACAGACAGATACAAACACAGTAGACTTATATAATCACCAAAGACCTATGGAGTACCAAGAGAAGACTACTCAACATTCTGTCATAACGTACATGGGAAAAGGATCCCAGGAAGAACAGACATATGTATATGTGTAAAAGAACCAGCTCTTGCACACCTACAACATGCTAAACGTTGTACTCAAACTTGCTGTAATAAAAAATAAAAAAATGAATTAAAAACACGAACAAGAATTAGTGAGACAAACTTGAGGGGCTTTCTCCTGGCACATTCCGTTCTACATTCCAATCTAGAACACGACTTCCATTGAGGCTCTGCTGCCCTAGTAACCAGATTTGGTAAGGGAGAACTGCTGCCACCTTGTGGCCGTTTCACACAACTGCAGGTTTAATGCCAGCGCTAATGGTCAGTGGATATTCCAAATCATTACAGGCCTGTAAATGACACCTGCCCTGAAAACAAATCCTGGGGTCATATATCGACCAAAAAATTCAAAAGACGTCCATATTTCAAAACGACAGTTTCAAGAGGCATATTTCACGCACATTAGTGTTCTGCTTCTTTTGCTTTCTTTCTTTCTTTGTTAAAAGAACGGGAATGGAAAAAGGCAACCCTCAGAATGTGCAAAAACGTTCACAAACGAATCAATGGACAAAGGTTTAATCTCCAATATATATAAACAGCTCATGCAGCTTAATATTAATAAAACAAACAACCCAATACAAAAATGGGCAGAAGATCTAAAGAGACGTTTCTTCAAAGAAGACACAGAGATGGCCAAGACGCACATGAAAAGCTGCTCAACATCACTAATTTTTAGAGAAATGCAAATCAAAACTACAATGGGGTAAGACCTCACACCTGTTAGAATCGGCATCATCAGATAATCTACAAACAACAAATTCTGGGGAGGGTGTGGACAAAAGGAACCCTCTTCCGCTATTGGTGGGAATGTAAATTGATACAGTCACTATGGAGAACAGTATGGAGGTTCTTTTAAAAAACTAAAAAGAGAATTACCATAGGATCCAGCAATCCCACTTCTGGGCATATACCCAGAGAAAACCATAAATCACAGAGACACATTCACCACAATGTTCATTGCAGCACTATTTACAATAGCCAGGTTATGGAAGCAACCTAAATGGCCACAGACAGACGAATGGATAAAGATGTGGTACATATATAAAATGGAATATTACTCAGCAATAAAAAGGAATGAAACTGGGTCATTTGTAGAGAAGTTGATGGATCTAGAGACTGTCATACAGAGTGAAGTAAGCCAGAAAGAGAAAAACAAATATTGTATATTAATGCCTGTATGTGGAACCTAGAAAAATGGTAGAGATGAACTGGTTTGCAGGGCAGAAATAGAGACACAGATGTAGAGAACAAACATATGGACACAAAGTGGGGGAAGCCATGGGGTGGTGGTGGTGGGATGAGTTGGGAGATTAGGATTGACCTGTATACATGTCTATGCATAAAATAGATAACTAATAATAACCTACTGTATAAAAAAATAACTAAAATTAAATTTCAAAATTTTAAAAAATAAAATGTAAAAATAAAACAGAAAAAAAGTTCTTCCATTCACACTGATGTATTTATACGAATGAATTATTTCCATGCTTATATCTATAAATACATAAATGAGGAATAAAATCTAACTTGAACCAAAAAAGAAAAAAAAACTGAACCTAACAGTTATACAGAGGAAAACACTACCAAGGCACTTGCTCCAGTGGTAAACAATTCTGAAATTGGTCAGAGGTGGGGAATCATCTCCCATACAGCCAGCAGCCCCGCCCGCCCACGCAAGGAGCATCCTCATTGCAAAGCTGGGAGACCGTGCCGAGGCCTCTGTGAGTAAACGTGAGCTGAGCCCCAGGCCAGATGCTGCTGAACTGTTCCCACCCTTCCCAGGTGAAACACCTGAATATGTACAAGGGCTTGAAAGCCTAGAGGAAGGGCCGTGGAGCCACACCAGCGACAGCACGCAGACCAACTTGGCGCCTGCAGGTCAGCCAGGATGGTACTGGCCACGGGCGCTCTTCTGGAAGCTTTCTATTGCCCAGCCTGAGATACCCCTCCTGTCCCGGCCCCCACTCCATTTTTTCCTTCCTCACCTCAGCCCGGAGAGATATTCCAGTGGAAGTTATGGGTGACACATCCTCTTCTTTACAGGTGGCAGCCTGGCAACTCCTGCCGAAAGTCCAGCAGAGCCCCACTCACACCGGGCCACCCACCAAGCCGTGGACCCTCACACCCTCCCACAAGCACAGCCCCGAGACTGCTGACGGGGCAGAGGATATGGAGTCAGGCACAGCTGCAGGGGCTATTGCTGCCTGGAGTGCTGTTTATATTGACCTCATCCCAGGCACACCTGGGGAGGGCTTGCCGGCAGGGTCAGGCTGCCCAGGTCAGCTAATCCTCAGCCCTCAGGGAATCACATTGCAGAATATGGACCTCGCTAAGACAGAATATTCGCCAAGGAGAAAAAGGACACAATGCCATTTGCAGCACCGTAGATGAGTCTCGAGGTAATCACGTGACTTGGAGTAAGTCAGAAAGTGAAAGTCACATATCATATCATATCCCTTATAGGTGTTACCTATAAATTGATACCAGGGCAGATATTTCCACGGAGAAGGGCAATCACAGATTCATTAAACAAACTTATGGTTCACCAAAGGAAAGGTGTGAGGATTGAATTCATTATGATATTGGGGTTAACAGACATATACAAACACAGTAGACGTATATAATCACCAAAGACCTACGGAGTACCAAGAGAAGACTACTCAACATTCTGTCATAACGTACATGGGAAAAGGATCCCAGGAAGAACAGACATATGTATATGTGTAAAAGAACCACCTCTTGCACACCTACAACAAGCTAAACGTTGTACTCAAACTTGCTGTAATAAAAAATAAAAAATTAAATTAAAAACACGAACAAGAAGTAGTGAGACAAACTTGAGGGGCTTTCTCCTGGCACATTCCGTTCTACATTCCAATCTAGAACAGGACTTCTATTGAGGCTCAGCTGCCCTAGTAACCAGATTTGGTAAGGGAGAACTGCTGCCACCTTGTGGCCGTTTCACACAACTGCCGGTTTAATGCCAGCGCTAATGGTCAGTGGATATTCCAAATCATTACAGGCCTGTAAATGACACCTGCCCTGAAAACAAATCCTGGGGTCATATATCGACCAAAAAATTCAAAAGACGTCCATATTTCAAAACGACAGTTTCAAGAGGCATATTTCACGCACATTAGTGTTCTGCTTCTTTTTCTTTCTTTCTTTCTTTGTTAAAAAAACGGGAATGGAGAAAGGCAACCCTCAGAATGGGCGAAAACATTCACAAACGAATCAATGGACAAAGGTTTAATCTCCAATATATATAAACAGCTCATGCAGCTTAATATTAATAAAACAAACAACCCAATACAAAAATGGGCAGAAGATCTAAAGAGACGTTTCCTCAAAGAAGACACAGAGATGGCCAAGACGCACATGAAAAGCTGCTCAACATCACTAATTATTAGAGAAATGCAAATCAAAACTACAATGAGGTAAGACCTCACACCTGTTAGAATCGGCATCATCAGATAATCTACAATCAACAAATTCTCGGGACGGTGTGGACAAAAGGAACCCTCTTCCGCTATTGGTGGGAATGTAAATTGATACAGTCACTAGGGAGAACAGTATGGAGGTTCCTTTAAAAAACTAAAAAGAGAATTACCATAGGATCCAGCAATCCCACTTCTGGGCATATACCCAGAGAAAACCATAAATCACAGAGACACATTCACCACAATGTTCATTGCAGCACTATTTACAATAGCCAGGTAATGGAAGCAACCTAAATGCCCACAGACAGAAGAATGGATAAAGATGTGGTACATATATAAAATGGAATATTACTCAGCCATAAAAAGGAATGAAACTGGGTCATTTGTAGAGAAGTTGATGGATCTAGAGACTGTCATACAGAGTGAAGTAAGTCAGAAAGAGAAAAACAAATATTGTATATTAATGCCTATATGTGGAACCTAGAAAAATGGTAGAGATGAACTGGTTTGCAGGGCAGAAATAGAGACACAGAGGTAGAGAACAAACGTATGGACACAAAGTGGGGGAAGCCATGGGGTGGTGGTGGTGGGATGAGTTGGGAGATTAGGATTGACCTGTATACATTTCTATGCATAAAATAGATAACTAATAATAACCTACTGTATAAAAAAAATAACTAAAATTAAATTTCAAAATTTTAAAAAATAAAATGTAAAAATAAAACAGAAAAAAAGTTCTTCCATTCACACTGATGTATTTATACGAATGAATTATTTCCATGCTTATATCTATAAATACATAAATGAGGAATCAAATCTAACTTGAACCAAAAAAGAAAAAAAAAAACTGAACCTAAGAATTATACAGAGGAAAACACTACCAAGGCACTTGCTCCAGTGGTAAACAATTCTGAAATTGGTCAGAGGTGGGGAATCATCTCCCATACAGCCAGCAGCCCCGCCCGCCCACGCAAGGAGCATCCTCATTGCAAACCTGGGAGACCATGCCGAGGCCTCTGTGAGTAAACGTGAGCTGAGCCACAGGCCAGATGCTGCTGAACTGTTCCCACCCTTCCCAGGTGAAACACCTGAATATGTACAAGGGCTTGAAAGCCTAGAGGAAGGGCCGTGGAGCCACAGCAGCGACAGCACGCAGGCCAACTTGGTGCCTGCAGGTCAGCCAGGATGGTACTGGCCACGGGCGCTCTTCTGGAAGCTTTCTATTGCCCTGCCTGAGATACCCCTCCTGTCCCGGCCCACACTCCTTTTTTTCCTTCCTCACCTCAGCCCGGAGAGATATTCCAGTGGAAGTTATGGGTGACACATCCTCTTCTTTACAGGTGGCAGCCTGGCAACTCCTGCCGAAAGTCCAGCAGAGCCCCACTCACACCGGGCCACCCACAAAGCCGTGGACCCTCACACCCTCCCACCAGCACAGCCCCGAGACTGCTGACGGGGCAGAGAATATGGAGTAAGGCACAGCTGCCGGGGCTATTGATGCCTGGAGTGCTGTTTATATTGACCTCAACCCAGGCACACCTGAGGAGGGCTTGCCGGCAGGGTCAGGCTGCCCAGGTCAGCTTATCCTCAGCCCTCAGGGAATCACATTGCAGAAAATGGACCTCGCTAAGACAGAATATTCGCCAAGGAGAAAAAGGACAGAATGCCATTTGCAGCACCGTAGATGAGTCTCGAGGTAATCACGTGACTTGGAGTAAGTCAGAAAGTGAAAGACACATATCATATCATATCACTTATAGGTGTTACCTATAAATTGATACCAGGGCAGATATTTCCACGGAGAAGGGCAATCACAGATTCATTAAACAAACTTATGGTTCACCAAAGGAAAGGTGAGAGGATTGAATTCATTACGATATTGGGGTTAACAGACATATACAAACACAGTAGACGTATATAATCACCAAAGACCTACGGAGTACCAAGAGAAGACTACTCAACATTCTGTCATAACGTACATGGGAAAAGGATCCGAGGAAGAACAGACATATGTATATGTGTAAAAGAACCACCTCTTGCACACCTACAACATGCTAAACGTTGTACTCAAACTTGCTGTAATAAAAAATAAAAAATTAAATTAAAAACACGAACAAGAAGTAGTGAGACAAACTTGAGGGGCTTTCTCCTGGCACATTCCGTTCTACATTCCAATCTCGAACACGACTTCCATTGAGGCTCTGCTGCCCTAGTAACCAGATTTGGTAAGGGAGAACTGCTGCCACCTTGTGGCCGTTTCACACAACTGCAGGTTTAATGCCAGCGCTAATGGTCAGTGGATATTCCAAATCATTACAGGCCTGTAAATGACACCTGCCCTGAAAACAAATCCTGGGGTCATATATCGACCAAAAAATTCAAAAGACGTCCATATTTCAAAACGACAGTTTCAAGAGGCATATTTCACGCACATTAGTTTTCTGCTTCTTTTGCTTTCCTTCTTTCTTTGTTAAAAAAACGGGAATGGAAAAAGGCAACCCTCAGAATGGGCGAAAACGTTCACAAATGAATCAATGGACAAAGGTTTAATCTCCAATATATATAAACAGCTCATGCAGCTTAATATTAATAAAACAAACAACCCAATACAAAAATGGGCAGAAGATCTAAAGAGACGTTTCTTCAAAGAAGACACAGAGATGGCCAAGACGCACATGAAAAGCTGCTCAACATCACTAATTATTAGAGAAATGCAAATCAAAACTACAATGAGGTAAGACCTCACACCTGTTAGAATCGGCATCATCAGATAATCTACAAACAACAAATTCTGGGGAGGGTGTGGACAAAAGGAACCCTCTTCCGCTATTGGTGGGAATGTAAATTGATACAGTCACTATGGAGAACAGTATGGAGGTTCCTTTAAAAAACCAAAAAGAGAATTACCATAGGATCCAGCAATCCCACTTCTGGGCATATACCCAGAGAAAACCATAAATCACAGAGACACATTCACCACAATGTTCATTGCAGCACTATTTACCATAGCCAGGTTATGGAAGCAACATAAGTGCCCACAGACAGAGGAATGGATAAAGATGTGGTACATATATAAAATGGAATATTACTCAGCCATAAAAAGGAATGAAACTGGGTCATTTGTAGAGAAGTTGGTGGATCTAGAGACTGTCATACAGAGTGAAGTAAGCCAGAAAGAGAAAAACAAATATTGTATATTAATGCCTATATGTGGAACCTAGAAAAATGGTAGAGATGAACTGGTTTGCAGGGCAGAAATAGAGACACAGAGGTAGAGAACAAACGTATGGACACAAAGTGGGGGAAGCCATGGGGTGGTGGTGGTGGGATGAGTTGGGAGATTAGGATTGACCTGTATACATGTCTATGCATAAAATAGATAACTAATAATAACCTACTGTATAAAAAAATAACTAAAATTAAATTTCAAAATTTTAAAAAATAAAATGTAAAAATAAAACAGAAAAAAAGTTCTTCCATTCACACTGATGTATTTATACGAATGAATTATTTCCATACTTATATCTATAAATACATAAATGAGGAATAAAATCTAACTTGAACCAAAAAAGAAAAAAAAACTGAACCTAAGAATTATACAGAGGAAAACACTACCAAGGCACTTGCTCCAGTGGTAAACAATTCTGAAATTGGTCAGAGGTGGGGAATCATCTCCCATACAGCCAGCAGCCCCGCCCGCCCACGCAAGGAGCATCCTCATTGCAAAGCTGGGAGACCGTGCCGAGGCCTCTGTGAGTAAACGTGAGCTGAGCCCCAGGCCAGATGCTGCTGAACTGTTCCCACCCTTCCCAGGTGAAACACCTGAATATGTACAAGGGCTTGAAAGCCTAGAGGAAGGGCCGTGGAGCCACACCAGCGACAGCACGCAGGCCAACTTGGTGCCTGCAGGTCAGCCAGGATGGTACTGGCCACGGGCGCTCTTCTGGAAGCTTTCTATTGCCCTGCCTGAGATACCCCTCCTGTCCCGGCCCCCACTCCTTTTTTTCCTTCCTCACCTCAGCCCGGAGAGATATTCCAGTGGAAGTTATGGGAGACACATCCTCTTCTTTACAGGTGGCAGCCTGGCAACTCCTGCCGAAAGTCCAGCAGAGCCCCACTCACACCGGGCCACCCACAAAGCCGTGGACCCTCACACCCTCCCACCAGCACAGCCCCGAGACTGCTGACGGGGCAGAGGATATGGAGTCAGGCACAGCTGCAGGGGCTATTGCTGCCTGGAGTGCTGTTTATATTGACCTCAACCCAGGCACACCTGGGGAGGTCTTGCCGGCAGGGTCAGGCGGCCCAGGTCAGCTAATCCTCAGCCCTCAGGGAATCACATTGCAGAATATGGACCTCGCTAAGACAGAATATTCGCCAAGGAAAAAAAGGACACAATGCCATTTGCAGCACCGTAGATGAGTCTCGAGGTAATCACGTGACTTGGAGTAAGTCAGAAAGTGAAAGACACATATCATATCATATAACTTATAGGTGTTACCTATAAATTGATACCAGGGCAGATATTTCCACGGAGAAGGGCAATCACAGATTCATTAAACAAACTTATGGTTCACCAAAGGAAAGGTGTGAGGATTGAATTCATTACGATATTGGGGTTAACAGACAGATACAAACACAGTAGACGTATATAATCACCAAAGACCTACGGAGTACCAAGAGAAGACTACTCAACATTCTCTCATAACGTACATGGGAAAAGGATCCGAGGAAGAACAGACATATGTATATGTGTAAAAGAACCACCTCTTGCACACCTACATCAAGCTAAACGTTGTACTCAAACTTGCTGTAATAAAAAATAAAAAATTAAATTAAAAACACGAACAAGAAGTAGTGAGACAAACTTTAGGGGCTTTCTCCTGGCACATTCCGTTCTACATTCCAATCTAGAACACGACTTCCATTGAGGCTCTGCTGCCCTAGTAACCAGATTTGGTAAGGGAGAACTGCTGCCACCTTGTGGCCGTTTCACACAACTGCAGGTTTAATGCCAGCGCTAATGGTCAGTGGATATTCCAAATCATTACAGGCCTGTAAATGACACCTGCCCTGAAAACAAATCCTGGGGTCATATATCGACCAAAAAATTCAAAAGACGTCCATATTTCAAAACGACAGTTTCAAGAGGCATATTTCACGCACATTAGTGTTCTGCTTCTTTTGCTTTCTTTCTTTCTTTGTTAAAAAAAACGGGAATGGAGAAAGGCAACCCTCAAAATGGGCGAAAACATTCACAAACGAATCAATGGACAAAGGTTTAATCTCCAATATATATAAACAGCTCATGCAGCTTAATATTAATAAAACAAACAACCCAATACAAAAATGGGCAGAAGATCTAAAGAGACGTTTCTTCAAAGAAGACACAGAGATGGCCAAGACGCACATGAAAAGCTGCTCAACATCACTAATTATTAGAGAAATGCAAATCAAAACTACAATGAGGTAAGACCTCACACCTGTTAGAATCGGCATCATCAGATAATCTACAATCAACAAATTCTCGGGACGGTGTGGACAAAAGGAACCCTCTTCCGCTATTGGTGGGAATGTAAATTGATACAGTCACTATGGAGAATAGTATGGAGGTTCCTTTAAAAAACTAAAAAGAGAATTACCATAGGATCCAGCAATCCCACTTCTGGGCATATACCCAGAGAAAACCATAAATCACAAAGACACATTCACCACAATGTTCATTGCAGCACTATTTACAATAGCCAGGTAATGGAAGCAACCTAAATGCCCACAGACAGACGAATGGATAAAGATGTGGTACATATACAAAATGGAATATTACTCAGCCATATAAAGGAATGAAACTGGGTCATTTGTAGAGAAGTTGATGGATCTAGAGACTGTCATACAGAGTGAAGTAAGTCAGAAAGAGAAAAACAAATATTGTATATTAATGCCTATATGTGGAACCTAGAAAAATGGTAGAGATGAACTGGTTTGCAGGGCAGAAATAGAGACACAGAGGTAGAGAACAAACCTATGGACACAAAGTGGGGGAAGCCATGGGGTGGTGGTGGTGGGATGAGTTGGGAGATTAGGATTGACCTGTATACATTTCTATGCATAAAATAGATAACTAATAATAACCTACTGTATAAAAAAAATAACTAAAATTAAATTTCAAAATTTTAAAACATAAAATGTAAAAATAAAACAGAAAAAAAGTTCTTCCATTCACACTGATGTATTTATACGAATGAATTATTTCCATGCTTATATCTATAAATACATAAATGAGGAATAAAATCTAACTTGAACCAAAAAAGAAAAAAAAAAACTGAACCTAAGAATTATACAGAGGAAAACACTACCAAGGCACTTGCTCCAGTGGTAAACAATTCTGAAATTGGTCAGAGGTGGGGAATCATCTCCCATACAGCCAGCAGCCCCGCCCGACCACGCAAGGAGCATCCTCATTGCAAAGCTGGGAGACCGTGCCGAGGCCTCTGTGAGTAAACGTGAGCTGAGCCCCAGGCCAGATGCTGCTGAACTGTTCCCACCCTTCCCAGGTGAAACACCTGAATATGTACAAGGGCTTGAAAGCCTAGAGGAAGGGCCGTGGAGCCACACCAGCGACAGCACGCAGGCCAACTTGGTGCCTGCAGGTCAGCCAGGATGGTACTGGCCACGGGCGCTCTTCTGGAAGCTTTCTATTGCCCTGCCTGAGATACCCCTCCTGTCCCGGCCCCCACTCCTTTTTTTCCTTCCTCACCTCAGCCCGCAGAGATATTCCAGTGGAAGTTATGGGTGACACATCCTCTTCTTTACAGGTGGCAGCCTGGCAACTCCTGCCGAAAGTCCAGCAGAGCCCCACTCACACCGGGCCACCCACAAAGCCGTGGACACTCACACACTCCCACCAGCACAGCCCCGAGACTGCTGACGGGGCAGAGAATATGGAGTAAGTCACAGCTGCAGGGGCTATTGCTGCCTGGAGTGCTGTTTATATTGACCTCAACCCAGGCACACCTGGGGAGGTCTTGCCGGCAGGGTCAGGCGGCCCAGGTCAGCTAATCCTCAGCCCTCAGGGAATCACATTGCAGAATATGGACCTCGCTAAGACAGAATATTCGCCAAGGAAAAAAAGGACACAATGCCATTTGCAGCACCGTAGATGAGTCTCGAGGTAATCACGTGACTTGGAGTAAGTCAGAAAGTGAAAGACACATATCATATCATATCACTTATAGGTGTTACCTATAAATTGATACCAGGGCAGATATTTCCACGGAGAAGGGCAATCACAGATTCATTAAACAAACTTATGGTTCACCAAAGGAAAGGTGTGAGGATTGAATTCATTACGATATTTGGGTTAACAGACAGATACAAACACAGTAGACGTATATAATCACCAAAGTCCTACGGAGTACCAAGAGAAGACTACTCAACATTCTGTCATAACGTACATGGGAAAAGGATCCGAGGAAGAACAGACATATGTATATGTGTAAAAGAACCACCTCTTGCACACCTACAACAAGCTAAACGTTGTACTCAAACTTGCTGTAATAAAAAATAAAAAATTAAATTAAAAACACGAACAAGAAGTAGTGAGACAAACTTTAGGGGCTTTCTCCTGGCACATTCCGTTCTACATTCCAATCTAGAACACGACTTCCATTGAGGCTCTGCTGCCCTAGTAACCAGATTTGGTAAGGGAGAACTGCTGCCACCTTGTGGCCGTTTCACACAACTGCAGGTTTAATGCCAGCGCTAATGGTCAGTGGATATTCCAAATCATTACAGGCCTGTAAATGACACCTGCCCTGAAAACAAATCCTGGGGTCATATATCGACCAAAAAATTCAAAAGACGTCCATATTTCAAAACGACAGTTTCAAGAGGCATATTTCACGCACATTAGTGTTCTGCTTCTTTTGCTTTCTTTCTTTCTTTGTTAAAAAAAACGGGAATGGAGAAAGGCAACCCTCAAAATGGGCGAAAACATTCACAAACGAATCAATGGACAAAGGTTTAATCTCCAATATATATAAACAGCTCATGCAGCTTAATATTAATAAAACAAACAACCCAATACAAAAATGGGCAGAAGATCTAAAGAGACGTTTCTTCAAAGAAGACACAGAGATGGCCAAGACGCACATGAAAAGCTGCTCAACATCACTAATTATTAGAGAAATGCAAATCAAAACTACAATGAGGTAAGACCTCACACCTGTTAGAATCGGCATCATCAGATAATCTACAATCAACAAATTCTCGGGACGGTGTGGACAAAAGGAACCCTCTTCCGCTATTGGTGGGAATGTAAATTGATACAGTCACTATGGAGAACAGTATGGAGGTTCCTTTAAAAAACTAAAAAGAGAATTACCATAGGATCCAGCAATCCCACTTCTGGGCATATACCCAGAGAAAACCATAAATCACAAAGACACATTCACCACAATGTTCATTGCAGCACTATTTACAATAGCCAGGTAATGGAAGCAACCTAAATGCCCACAGACAGACGAATGGATAAAGATGTGGTACATATATAAAATGGAATATTACTCAGCCATAAAAAGGAATGAAACTGGGTCATTTGTAGAGAAGTTGATGGATCTAGAGACTGTCATACAGAGTGAAGTAAGCCAGAAAGAGAAAAACAAATATTGTATATTAATGCCTATATGTGGAACCTAGAAAAATGGTAGAGATGAACTGGTTTGCAGGGCAGAAATAGAGACACAGAGGTAGAGAACAAACGTATGGACACAAAGTGGGGGAAGCCATGGGGTGGTGGTGGTGGGATGACTTGGGAGATTAGGATTGACCTGTATAAATGTCTATGCATAAAATAGATAACTAATAATAACCTACTGTATAAAAAAATAACTAAAATTAAATTTCAAAATTTTAAAAAATAAAATTTAAAAATAAAACAGAAAAAAAGTTCTTCCATTCACACTGATGTATTTATACGAATGAATTATTTCCATGCTTATATCTATAAATACATAAATGAGGAATAAAATCTAACTTGAACCAAAAAAGAAAAAAAAAACTGAACCTAACAGTTATACAGAGGAAAACACTACCAAGGCACTTGCTCCAGTGGTAAACAATTCTGAAATTGGTCAGAGGTGGGGAATCATCTCCCATACAGCCAGCAGCCCCGCCCGCCCACGCAAGGAGCATCCTCATTGCAAAGCTGGGAGACCGTGCCGAGGCCTCTGTGAGTAAACGTGAGCTGAGCCCCAGGCCAGATGCTGCTGAACTGCTCCCACCCTTCCCAGGTGAAACACCTGAATATGTACAAGGGCTTGAAAGCCTAGAGGAAGGGCCGTGGAGCCACACCAGCGACAGCACGCAGGCCAACTTGGTGCCTGCAGGTCAGCCAGGATGGTACTGGCCACGGGCGCTCTTCTGGAAGCTTTCTATTGCCCTGCCTGAGATACCCCTCCTGTCCCGGCCCCCACTCCTTTTTTTCCTTCCTCATCTCAGCCCGGAGAGATATTCCAGTGGAAGTTATGGGTGACACATCCTCTTCTTTACAGGTGGCAGCCTGTCAACTCCTGCCGAAAGTCCAGCAGAGCCCCGCTCACACCGGGCCACCCACAAAGCCGTGGACCCTCACACCCTCCCACCAGCACAGCCCCGAGACTGCTGACGGGGCAGAGGATATGGAGTCAGGCACAGCTGCAGGGGCTATTGCTGCCTGGAGTGCTGTTTATATTGACCTCAACCCAGGCACACCTGGGGAGGGCTTGCCGGCAGGGTCAGGCTGCCCAGGTCAGCTAATCCTCAGCCCTCAGGGAATCACATTGCAGAATATGGACCTCGCTAAGACAGAATATTCGCCAAGGAAAAAAAGGACACAATGCCATTTGCAGCACCGTAGATGAGTCTCGAGGTAATCACGTGACTTGGAGTAAGTCAGAAAGTGAAAGACACATATCTTATCATATCACTTATAGGTGTTACCTATAAATTGATACCAGGGCAGATATTTCCACGGAGAAGGGCAATCACAGATTCATTAAACAAACTTATGGTTCACCAAAGGAAAGGTGTGAGGATTGAATTCATTACGATATTGGGGTTAACAGACATATACAAACACAGTAGACTTATATAATCACCAAAGACCTATGGAGTACCAAGAGAAGACTACTCAACATTCTGTCATAACGTACATGGGAAAAGGATCCCAGGAAGAACAGACATATGTATATGTGTAAAAGAACCAGCTCTTGCACACCTACAACATGCTAAACGTTGTACTCAAACTTGCTGTAATAAAAAATAAAAAAATGAATTAAAAACACGAACAAGAAGTAGTGAGACAAACTTGAGGGGCTTTCTCCTGGCACATTCCGTTCTACATTCCAATCTAGAACACGACTTCCATTGAGGCTCTGCTGCCCTAGTAACCAGATTTGGTAAGGGAGAACTGCTGCCACCTTGTGGCCGTTTCACACAACTGCAGGTTTAATGCCAGCGCTAATGGTCAGTGGATATTCCAAATCATTACAGGCCTGTAAATGACACCTGCCCTGAAAACAAATCCTGGGGTCATATATCGACCAAAAAATTCAAAAGACGTCCATATTTCAAAACGACAGTTTCAAGAGGCATATTTCACGCACATTAGTGTTCTGCTTCTTTTGCTTTCTTTCTTTCTTTGTTAAAAGAACGGGAATGGAAAAAGGCAACCCTCAGAATGTGCAAAAACGTTCACAAACGAATCAATGGACAAAGGTTTAATCTCCAATATATATAAACAGCTCATGCAGCTTAATATTAATAAAACAAACAACCCAATACAAAAATGGGCAGAAGATCTAAAGAGACGTTTCTTCAAAGAAGACACAGAGATGGCCAAGACGCACATGAAAAGCTGCTCAACATCACTAATTTTTAGAGAAATGCAAATCAAAACTACAATGAGGTAAGACCTCACACCTGTTAGAATCGGCATCATCAGATAATCTACAAACAACAAATTCTGGGGAGGGTGTGGACAAAAGGAACCCTCTTCCGCTATTGGTGGGAATGTAAATTGATACAGTCACTATGGAGAACAGTATGGAGGTTCTTTTAAAAAACTAAAAAGAGAATTACCATAGGATCCAGCAATCCCACTTCTGGGCATATACCCAGAGAAAACCATAAATCACAGAGACACATTCACCACAATGTTCATTGCAGCACTATTTACAATAGCCAGGTTATGGAAGCAACCTAAATGGCCACAGACAGACGAATGGATAAAGATGTGGTACATATATAAAATGGAATATTACTCAGCCATAAAAAGGAATGAAACTGGGTCATTTGTAGAGAAGTTGATGGATCTAGAGACTGTCATACAGAGTGAAGTAAGCCAGAAAGAGAAAAACAAATATTGTATATTAATGCCTGTATGTGGAACCTAGAAAAATGGTAGAGATGAACTGGTTTGCAGGGCAGAAATAGAGACACAGATGTAGAGAACAAACATATGGACACAAAGTGGGGGAAGCCATGGGGTGGTGGTGGTGGGATGAGTTGGGCGATTGGGATTGACCAGTATACATGTTTATGCATAAAATAAATAACTACTAATAACCTAGTGTATAAAAAAATAAATAAAATTAAATTTCAAAGTTTTTGAAAATAAAATGTAAAAATAAAACAGAAAAAAAAGTTCTTCCATTCACACTGATGTATTTATAAGAATGAATTATTTCCATGCTTATATCCATAAATACATAAAAGAGGAATAAAATCTAACTTGAACCAAAAAAGAAAAAAAAAACTGAACCTAACAGTTATACAGAGGAAAACACTACCAAGGCACTTGCTCCAGTGGTAAACAATTGTGAAATTGGTCAGAGGTGGGGAATCATCTCCCATACAGCCAGCAGCCCCACCCGCCCACGCAAGGAGTGTCCTTATTGCAAAGCTGGGGGACCGTGCCGAGGCCTCTGTGAGTAAACGTGAGCTGAGCCCCAGGCCAGCTGCTGCTGAACTGTTCCCACCCTTCCCAGGTGAAACACCTGAATATGTACAAGGGCTTGAAAGCCTAGAGGAAGGGCCGTGGAGCCACACCAGCGACAGCACGCAGGCCAACTTGGTGCCTGCAGGTCAGCCAGGATGGTCCTGGCCACGGGCGCTCTTCTGGAAGCTTTCCATTGCCCTGCCTAAGATACCCTTACTGTCCCGGCCCCCACTCCTTTTTTTCCTTCCTCACCTCAGCCCGGAGAGATATTCCAGTGGAAGTTATGGGTGACACATCCTCTTCTTTACAGGTGGCAGCCTGGCAACTCCTGCCGAAAGTCCAGCAGAGCCCCACTCACACCGGGCCACCCACAAAGCCGTGGACCCTCACACCCTCCCACCAGCACAGCCCCGAGACTGCTGACGGGGCAGAGAATATGGAGTCAGGCACAGCTGCAGGCGCTATTGCTGCCTGGAGTGTTGTTTATATTGACCTCAACCCAGGCACACCTGGGGAGGGCTTGCCGGCAGGGTGAGGCTGCCCAGGTCAGCTAATCCTCAGCCCTCAGGGAATCACATTGCAGAAAATGGACCTCGCTAAGACAGAATATTCGCCAAGGAGAAAAAGGACACAATGCCATTTGCAGCACCATAGATGAGTCTCGAGGTAATCACGTGACTTGGAGTAAGTCAGAAAGTGAAAGACACATATCATATCATATCACTTATAGGTGTTACCTATAAATTGATACCAGGGCAGATATTTCCACGGAGAAGGGCAATCACAGATTCATTAAACAAACTTATGGTTCACCAAAGGAAAGGTGTCAGGATTGAATTCATTACGATATTGGGGTTAACAGACAGATACAAACACAGTAGACGTATAGAATCACCAAAGACCTACGGAGTACCAAGAGTAGACTACTCAACATTCTGTCATAACGTACATGGGAAAAGGATCCCAGGAAGAACAGACATATGTATATGTGTAAAAGAACCACCTCTTGCACACCTACAACAAGCTAAACGTTGTACTCAAACTTGCTGTAATAAAAAATAAAAAATTAAATTAAAAACACGAACAAGAAGTAGTGAGACAAACTTGAGGGGCTTTCTCCTGGCACATTCCGTTCTACATTCCAATCTCGAACACGACTTCCATTGAGGCTCTGCTGCCCTAGTAACCAGATTTGGTAAGGGAGAACTTCTGCCACCTTGTGGCCGTTTCACACAACTGCAGGTTTAATGCCAGCGCTAATGGTCAGTGGATATTCCAAATCATTACAGGCCTGTAAATGACACCTGCCCTGAAAACAAATCCTGGGGTCATATATCGACCAAAAAATTCAAAAGACGTCCATATTTCAAAACGACAGTTTCAAGAGGCATATTTCATGCACATTAGTGTTCTGCTTCTTTTGCTTTCTTTCTTTCTTTGTTAAAAAAAACGGGAATGGAAAAAGGCAACCCTCAGAATGGGCGAAAACGTTCACAAATGAATCAATGGACAAAGGTTTAATCTCCAATATATATAAACAGCTCATGCAGCTTAATATTAATAAAACAAACAACCCAATACAAAAATGGGCAGAAGATCTAAAGAGACGTTTCTTCAAAGAAGACACAGAGATGGCCAAGACGCACATGAAAAGCTGCTCAACATCACTAATTATTAGAGAAATGCAAATCAAAACTACAATGAGGTAAGACCTCACACCTGTTAGAATCGGCATCATCAGATAATCTACAAACAACAAATTCTGGGGAGGGTGTGGACAAAAGGAACCCTCTTCCGCTATTGGTGGGAATGTAAATTGATACAGTCACTATGGAGAACAGTATGGAGGTTCCTTTAAAAAACTAAAAAGAGAATTACCATAGGATCCAGCAATCCCACTTCTGGGCATATACCCAGAGAAAACCATAAATCACAGAGACACATTCACCACAATGTTCATTGCAGCACTATTTACAATAGCCAGGTTATGGAAGCAACATAAATGCCCACAGACAGACGAATGGATAAAGATGTGGTACATATATAAAATGGAATATTACTCAGCCATAAAAAGGAATGAAACTGGGTCATTTGTAGAGAAGTTGATGGATCTAGAGACTGTCATACAGAGTGAAGTAAGCCAGAAAGAGAAAAACAAATATTGTATATTAATGCCTATATGTGGAACCTAGAAAAATGGTAGAGATGAACTGGTTTGCAGGGCAGAAATAGAGACACAGAGGTAGAGAACAAACGTATGGACACAAAGTGGGGGAAGCCATGGGGTGGTGGTGGTGGGATGACTTGGGAGATTAGGATTGACCTGTATACATGTCTATGCATAAAATAGATAACTAATAATAACCTACTGTATAAAAAAATAACTAAAATTAAATTTCAAAATTTTAAAAAATAAAATGTAAAAATAAAACAGAAAAAAAGTTCTTCCATTCACACTGATGTATTTATCGGAATGAATTATTTCCATGCTTATATCTATAAATACATAAATGAGGAATAAAATCTAACTTGAACCAAAAAAGAAAAAAAAAAAACTGAACCTAACAGTTATACAGAGGAAAACACTAGCAAGGCACTTGCTCCAGTGGTAAACAATTCTGAAATTGGTCAGAGGTGGGGAATCATCTCCCATACAGCCAGCAGCCCCGCCCGCCCTCGCCAGGAGCATCCTCATTGCAAAGCTGGGAGACCGTGCCGAGGCCTCTGTGAGTAAACGTGAGCTGAGCCCCAGGCCAGATGCTGCTGAACTCTTCCCACCCTTCCCAGGTGAAACACCTGAATATGTACAAGGGCTTGAAAGCCTAGAGGAAGGGCCGTGGAGCCACACCAGCGACAGCACGCAGGCCAACTTGGTGCCTGCAGGTCAGCCAGGATGGTACTGGCCACGGGCGCTCTTCTGGAAGCTTTCTATTGCCCTGCCTGAGATACCCCTCCTGTCCCGGCCTCCACTCCTTTTTTTCCTTCCTCACCTCAGCCCGGAGAGATATTCCAGTGGAAGTTATGGGTGACACATCCTCTTCTTTACAGGTGGCAGCCTGGCAACTCCTGCCGAAAGTCCAGCAGAGCCCCACTCACACCGGGCCACCCACAAAGCCGTGGACCCTCACACCCTCCCACCAGCACAGCCCCGAGACTGCTGACGTGGCAGAGAATATGGAGTCAGGCACAGCTGCAGGGGCTATTGCTGCCTGGAGTGCTGTTTATATTGACCTCAACCCAGGCACACCTGGGGAGGGCTTGCCGGCAGGGTCAGGCTGCCCAGGTCAGCTAATCCTCAGCCCTCAGGGAATCACATTGCAGAAAATGGACGTCGCTAAGACAGAATATTCGCCAAGGAGAAAAAGGACACAATGCCATTTGCAGCACCGTAGATGAGTCTCGAGTTAATCACGTGACTTGGAGTAAGTCAGAAAGTGAAAGACACATATCATATCATATCACTTATAGGTGTTACCTATAAATTGATACCAGGGCAGATATTTCCACGGAGAAGGGCAATCACAGATTCATTAAACAAACTTATGGTTCACCAAAGGAAAGGTGTGAGGATTGAATTCATTACGATATTGGGGTTAACAGACAGATACAAACACAGTAGACGTATAAAATCACCAAAGACCTACGGAGTACCAAGAGAAGACTACTCAACATTCTGTCATAACGTACATGGGAAAAGGATCCCAGGAAGAACAGACATATGTATATGTGTAAAAGAACCACCTCTTGCACACCTACAACAAGCTAAACGTTGTACTCAAACTTGCTGTAATAAAAAATAAAAAAATAAATTAAAAACACGAACAAGAAGTAGTGAGACAAACTTGAGGGGCTTTCTCCTGGCACATTCCTTTCTACATTCCAATCTAGAAAGCGACTTCCATTGAGGCTCTGCTGCCCTAGTAACCAGATTTGGTAAGGGAGAACTGCTGCCACCTTGTGGCCGTTTCACACAACAGCAGCTTTAATGCCAGCGCTAATGGTCAGTGGATATTCCAAATCATTACAGGCCTGTAAATGACACCTGCCCTGAAAACAAATCCTGGGGTCATATATCGACCAAAAAATTCAAAAGACGTCCATATTTCAAAACGACAGTTTCAAGAGGCATATTTCACGCACATTAGTGTTCTGCTTCTTTTGCTTTCTTTCTTTCTTTGTTAAAAAAACGGGAATGGAAAAAGGCAACCCTCAGAATGGGCGAAAACGTTCACAAACGAATCAATGGACAAAGGTTTAATCTCCAATATATATAAACAGCTCATGCAGCTTAATATTAATAAAACAAACAACCCAATACAAAAATGGGCAGAAGATCTAAAGAGACGTTTCTTCAAAGAAGACACAGAGATGGCCAAGACGCACATGAAAAGCTGCTCAACATCACTAATTATTAGAGAAATGCAAATCAAAACTACAATGAGGTAAGACCTCACACCTGTTAGAATCGGCATCATCAGATAATCTACAAACAACAAATTCTGGGGAGGGTGTGGACAAAAGGAACCCTCTTCTGCTATTGGCGGGAATGTAAATTGATACAGTCACTATGGAGAACAGTATGGAGGTTCCTTTAAAACACTCAAAAGAGAATTACAATAGGATCCAGCAATCCCACTTCTGGGCATATACCCAGAGAAAACCATAAATCACAGAGACACATTCACCACAATGTTCATTGCAGCACTATTTACAATAGCCAGGTAATGGAAGCAACCTAAATGCCCACAGACAGACGAATGGATAAAGATGTGGTACATATATAAAATGGAATATTACTCAGCCATAAAAAGGAATGAAACTGGGTCATTTGTAGAGAAGTTGATGGATCTAGAGACTGTCATACAGAGTGAAGTCAGTCAGAAAGAGAAAAACAAATATTGTATATTAATGACTATATGTGGAACCTAGAAAAATGGTACAGATGAACTGGTTTACAGGGCAGAAATAGAGACACAGAGGTAGAGAACAAACGTATGGACACAAAGTGGGGGAAGCCATAGGGTGGTGGTGGTGGGATGAGTTGGGCGATTGGGATTGACCAGTATACATGTTTATGCATAAAATAAATAACTACTAATAACCTAGTGTATAAAAAAATAAATAAAATTAAATTTCAAAGTTTTTGAAAATAAAATGTAAAAATAAAACAGAAAAAAAAGTTCTTCCATTCACACTGATGTATTTATAAGAATGAATTATTTCCATGCTTATATCCATAAATACATAAAAGAGGAATAAAATCTAACTTGAACCAAAAAAGAAAAAAAAAAACTGAACCTAACAGTTATACAGAGGAAAACACTACCAAGGCACTTGCTCCAGTGGTAAACAATTGTGAAATTGGTCAGAGGTGGGGAATCATCTCCCATACAGCCAGCAGCCCCACCCGCCCACGCAAGGAGTGTCCTTATTGCAAAGCTGGGGGACCGTGCCGAGGCCTCTGTGAGTAAACGTGAGCTGAGCCCCAGGCCAGCTGCTGCTGAACTGTTCCCACGCTTCCCAGGTGAAACACCTGAATATGTACAAGGGCTTGAAAGCCTAGAGGAAGGGCCGTGGAGCCACACCAGCGACAGCACGCAGGCCAACTTGGTGCCTGCAGGTCAGCCAGGATGGTCCTGGCCTCGGGCGCTCTTCTGGAAGCTTTCCATTGCCCTGCCTGAGATACCCCTCCTGTCCCGGCCCCCACTCCTTTTTTTCCTTCCTCACCTCAGCCCGGAGAGATATTCCAGTGGAAGTTATGGGTGACACATCCTCTTCTTTACAGGTGGCAGCCTGGCAACTCCTGCCAAAAGTCCAGCAGAGCCCCACTCACACCGGGCCACCCACAAAGCCGTGGACCCTCACACCCTCCCACCAGCACAGCCCCGAGACTGCTGACGGGGCAGAGAATATGGAGTCAGGCACAGCTGCAGGCGCTATTGCTGCCTGGAGTGTTGTTTATATTGACCTCAACCCAGGCACACCTGGGGAGGGCTTGCCGGCAGGGTGAGGCTGCCCAGGTCAGCTAATCCTCAGCCCTCAGGGAATCACATTGCAGAAAATGGACCTCGCTAAGACAGAATATTCGCCAAGGAGAAAAAGGACAAAATGCCATTTGCAGCACCGTAGATGAGTCTCGAGGTAATCACGTGACTTGGAGTAAGTCAGAAAGTGAAAGACACATATCATATCATATCACTTATAGGTGTTACCTATAAATTGATACCAGGGCAGATATTTCCACGGAGAAGGGCAATCACAGATTCATTAAACAAACTTATGGTTCACCAAAGGAAAGGTGTCAGGATTGAATTCATTACGATATTGGGGTTAACAGACAGATACAAACACAGTAGACGTATATAATCACCAAAGACCTACGGAGTACCAAGAGTAGACTACTCAACATTCTGTCATAACGTACATGGGAAAAGGATCCCAGGAAGAACAGACATATGTATATGTGTAAAAGAACCACCTATTGCACACCTACAACAAGCTAAACGTTGTACTCTAACTTGCTGTAATAAAAAATAAAAAATTAGTTGCTTCCCTGGTGGCGCAGTGGTTGAGAATCCGCCTGCCGATGCAGGGGACACGGGTTCGTGCCCCTATCCCGGAAGATCCCACATGCCGCGCAGCGGCTGGGCCCGCGAGCCATGGCCGCGGAGCCTGTGTGTCCGGAGCCTGTGCTCCACAACGGGAGAGGCCACAGCAGTGAGAGGCCCGCGTACAGCAAAAAAAAATAAAAAAAAAATAAAAAAAATAAAATAAAATAAAATAAAAAAATAAAAAATTAAATTAAAAACACGAACAAGAAGTAGTGAGACAAATTTGAGGGGTTTTCTCCTGGCACATTCCGTTCTACATTCCAATCTACAACGCGACTTCCATTGAGGCTCTGCTGCCCTAGTAACCAGATTTGGTAAGGGAGAACTGCTGCCACCTTGTGGCCGTTTCACACAACAGCAGCTTTAATGCCAGCGCTAATGGTCAGTGGATATTCCAAATCATTACAGGCCTGTAAATGACACCTGCCCTGAAAACAAATCCTGGGGTCATATATCGACCAAAAAATTCAAAAGACGTCCATATTTCAAAACGACAGTTTCAAGAGGCATATTTCACGCACATTAGTTTTCTGCTTCTTTTGCTTTCTTTCTTTCTTTGTTAAAAAAAACGGGAATGGAAAAAGGCAACCCTCAGAATGGGCGAAAACGTTCACAAACGAATCAATGGACAAAGGTTTAATCTCCAATATATATAAACAGCTCATGCAGCTTAATATTAATAAAACAAACAACCCAATACAAAAATGGGCAGAAGATCTAAAGAGACGTTTCTTCAAAGAAGACACAGAGATGGCCAAGACGCACATGAAAAGCTGCTCAACATCACTAATTATTAGAGAAATGCAAATCAAAACTACAATGAGGTAAGACCTCACACCTGTTAGAATCGGCATCATCAGATAATCTACAAACAACAAATTCTGGGGAGGGTGTGGACAAAAGGAACCCTCTTCCGCTATTGGTGGGAATGTAAATTGATACAGTCACTATGGAGAACAGTATGGAGGTTCCTTTAAAAAACTAAAAAGAGAATTACCATAGGATCCAGCAATCCCACTTCTGGGCATATACGCAGAGAAAACCATAAATCACAGAGACACATTCACCACAATGTTCATTGCAGCACTATTTACAATAGCCAGGTAATGGAAGCAACCTAAACGCCCACAGACAGACGAATGGATAAAGATGTGGTACATATATAAAATGGAATATTACTCAGCCATAAAAAGGAATGAAACTGGGTCATTTGTAGAGAAGTTGATGGATCTAGAGACTGTCATACAGAGTGAAGTAAGTCAGAAAGAGAAAAACAAATATTGTATATTAATGCCTATATGTGGAACCTAGAAAAATGGTAGAGATGAACTGGTTTGCAGGGCAGAAATAGAGACACAGAGGTAGAGAACAAACGTATGGACACAAAGTGGGGGAAGCCATGGGGTGGTGGTGGTGGGATGAGTTGGGAGATTAGGATTGACCTGTATACATGTCTATGCATAAAATAGATAACAAATAAAACCTACTGTATAAAAAAATAACTAAAATTTAATTTCAAAATTTTAAAAAATAAAATGTAAAAATAAAACAGAAAAAAAGTTCTTCCATTCACACTGATGTATTTATACGAATGAATTCTTTCCATGCTTATATCTATAAATACATAAATGAGGAATAAAATCTAACTTGAACCAAAAAAGAAAAAAAAAACTGAACCTAACAGTTATACAGAGGAAAACACTACCAAGGCACTTGCTCCAGTGGTAAACAATTCTGAAATTGGTCAGAGGTGGGGAATCATCTCCCATACAGCCAGCAGCCCCGCCCGCCCACGCAAGGAGCATCCTCATTGCAAAGCTGGGAGACCGTGCCGAGGCCTCTGTGAGTAAACGTGAGCTGAGCCACAGGCCAGATGCTGCTGAACTGTTCCCACCCTTCCCAGGTGAAACACCTGAATATGTACAAGGGCTTGAAAGCCTAGAGGAAGGGCCGTGGAGCCACACCAGCGACAGCACGCAGGCCAACTTGGTGCCTGCAGGTCAGCCAGGATGGTACTGGCCACGGGCGCTCTTCTGGAAGCTTTCTATTGCCCTGCCTGAGATACCCCTCCTGTCCCGGCCCCCACTCCTTTTTTTCCTTCCTCACCTCAGCCCGGAGAGATATTCCAGTGGAAGTTATGGGTGACACATCCTCTTCTTTACAGGTGGCAGCCTGGCAACTCCTGCCGAAAGTCCAGCAGAGCCCCACTCACACCGGGCCACCCACAAAGCCGTGGACCCTCACACCCTCCCACCAGCACAGCCCCGAGGCTGCTGACGGGGCAGAGGATATGGAGTAAGGCACAGCTGCAGGGGCTATTGCTGCCTGGAGTGCTGTTTATATTGACCTCAACCCAGGCACACCTGGGGAGGGCTTGCCAGCAGGGTCAGGCTGCCCAGGTCAGCTAATCCTCAGCCCTCAGGGAATCACATTGCAGAAAATGGACCTCGCTAAGACAGAATATTTGCCAAGGAGAAAAAGGACACAATGCCATTTGCAGCACCGTAGATGAGTCTCGAGGTAATCACGTGACTTGGAGTAAGTCAGAAAGTGAAAGACACATATCATATCATATCACTTATAGGTGTTACCTATAAATTGATACCAGGGCAGATATTTCCACGGAGAAGGGCAATCACAGATTCATTAAACAAACTTATGGTTCACCAAAGGAAAGGTGTGAGGATTGAATTCATTACGATATTGGGGTTAACAGACATGTAAAAACACAGTAGGCGTATATAATCACCAAAGACCTACGGAGTACCAAGAGAAGACTACTCAACATTCTGTCATAACGTACATGGGAAAAGGATCCCAGGAAGAACAGACATATGTATATGTGTAAAAGAACCACCTCTTGCACACCTACAACAAGCTAAACGTTGTACTCAAACTTGCTGTAATAAAAAATAAAAAATTAAATTAAAAACACGAACAAGAAGTAGTGAGACAAACTTGAGGGGCTTTCTCCTGGCACATTCCGTTCTACATTCCAATCTAGAAAGCGACTTCCATTGAGGCTCTGCTGCCCTAGTAACCAGATTTGGTAAGGGAGAACTGCTGCCACCTTGTGGCCGTTTCACACAACAGCAGCTTTAATGCCAGCGCTAATGGTCAGTGGATATTCCAAATCATTACAGGCCTGTAAATGACACCTGCCCTGAAAACAAATCCTGGGGTCATATATCGACCAAAAAATTCAAAAGACGTCCATATTTCAAAACGACAGTTTCAAGAGGCATATTTCACGCACATTAGTGTTCTGCTTCTTTTGCTTTCTTTCTTTCTTTGTTAAAAAAACGGGAATGGAAAAAGGCAACCCTCAGAATGGGCGAAAACGTTCACAAACGAATCAATGGACAAAGGTTTAATCTCCAATATATATAAACAGCTCATGCAGCTTAATATTAATAAAACAAACAACCCAATACAAAAATGGGCAGAAGATCTAAAGAGACGTTTCTTCAAAGAAGACACAGAGATGGCCAAGACGCACATGAAAAGCTGCTCAACATCACTAATTATTAGAGAAATGCAAATCAAAACTACAATGAGGTAAGACCTCACACCTGTTAGAATCGGCATCATCAGATAATCTACAAACAACAAATTCTGGGGAGGGTGTGGACAAAAGGAACCCTCTTCTGCTATTGGCGGGAATGTAAATTGATACAGTCACTATGGAGAACAGTATGGAGGTTCCTTTAAAACACTCAAAAGAGAATTACAATAGGATCCAGCAATCCCACTTCTGGGCATATACCCAGAGAAAACCATAAATCACAGAGACACATTCACCACAATGTTCATTGCAGCACTATTTACAATAGCCAGGTAATGGAAGCAACCTAAATGCCCACAGACAGACGAATGGATAAAGATGTGGTACATATATAAAATGGAATATTACTCAGCCATAAAAAGGAATGAAACTGGGTCATTTGTAGAGAAGTTGATGGATCTAGAGACTGTCATACAGAGTGAAGTCAGTCAGAAAGAGAAAAACAAATATTGTATATTAATGACTATATGTGGAACCTAGAAAAATGGTACAGATGAACTGGTTTACAGGGCAGAAATAGAGACACAGAGGTAGAGAACAAACGTATGGACACAAAGTGGGGGAAGCCATAGGGTGGTGGTGGTGGGATGAGTTGGGCGATTGGGATTGACCAGTATACATGTTTATGCATAAAATAAATAACTACTAATAACCTAGTGTATAAAAAAATAAATAAAATTAAATTTCAAAGTTTTTGAAAATAAAATGTAAAAATAAAACAGAAAAAAAAGTTCTTCCATTCACACTGATGTATTTATAAGAATGAATTATTTCCATGCTTATATCCATAAATACATAAAAGAGGAATAAATTCTAACTTGAACCAAAAAAGAAAAAAAAAAACTGAACCTAACAGTTATACAGAGGAAAACACTACCAAGGCACTTGCTCCAGTGGTAAACAATTGTGAAATTGGTCAGAGGTGGGGAATCATCTCCCATACAGCCAGCAGCCCCACCCGCCCACGCAAGGAGTGTCCTTATTGCAAAGCTGGGGGACCGTGCCGAGGCCTCTGTGAGTAAACGTGAGCTGAGCCCCAGGCCAGCTGCTGCTGAACTGTTCCCACGCTTCCCAGGTGAAACACCTGAATATGTACAAGGGCTTGAAAGCCTAGAGGAAGGGCCGTGGAGCCACACCAGCGACAGCACGCAGGCCAACTTGGTGCCTGCAGGTCAGCCAGGATGGTCCTGGCCACGGGCGCTCTTCTGGAAGCTTTCCATTGCCCTGCCTGAGATACCCCTCCTGTCCCGGCCCCCACTCCTTTTTTTCCTTCCTCACCTCAGCCCGGAGAGATATTCCAGTGGAAGTTATGGGTGACACATCCTCTTCTTTACAGGTGGCAGCCTGGCAACTCCTGCCAAAAGTCCAGCAGAGCCCCACTCACACCGGGCCACCCACAAAGCCGTGGACCCTCACACCCTCCCACCAGCACAGCCCCGAGACTGCTGACGGGGCAGAGAATATGGAGTCAGGCACAGCTGCAGGCGCTATTGCTGCCTGGAGTGTTGTTTATATTGACCTCAACCCAGGCACACCTGGGGAGGGCTTGCCGGCAGGGTGAGGCTGCCCAGGTCAGCTAATCCTCAGCCCTCAGGGAATCACATTGCAGAAAATGGACCTCGCTAAGACAGAATATTCGCCAAGGAGAAAAAGGACACAATGCCATTTGCAGCACCGTAGATGAGTCTCGAGGTAATCACGTGACTTGGAGTAAGTCAGAAAGTGAAAGACACATATCATATCATATCACTTATAGGTGTTACCTATAAATTGATACCAGGGCAGATATTTCCACGGAGAAGGGCAATCACAGATTCATTAAACAAACTTATGGTTCACCAAAGGAAAGGTGTCAGGATTGAATTCATTACGATATTGGGGTTAACAGACAGATACAAACACAGTAGACGTATATAATCACCAAAGACCTACGGAGTACCAAGAGTAGACTACTCAACATTCTGTCATAACGTACATGGGAAAAGGATCCCAGGAAGAACAGACATATGTATATGTGTAAAAGAACCACCTATTGCACACCTACAACAAGCTAAACGTTGTACTCTAACTTGCTGTAATAAAAAGTAAAAAATTAGTTGCTTCCCTGGTGGCGCAGTGGTTGAGAATCCGCCTGCCGATGCAGGGGACACGGGTTCGTGCCCCTATCCCGGAAGATCCCACATGCCGCGCAGCGGCTGGGCCCGCGAGCCATGGCCGCGGAGCCTGTGTGTCCGGAGCCTGTGCTCCACAACGGGAGAGGCCACAGCAGTGAGAGGCCCGCGTACAGCAAAAAAAAATAAAAAAAAAATAAAAAAAAATAAAATAAAATAAAATAATAAAAAATTAAATTAAAAACACGAACAAGAAGTAGTGAGACAAATTTGAGGGGTTTTCTCCTGGCACATTCCGTTCTACATTCCAATCTACAACGCGACTTCCATTGAGGCTCTGCTGCCCTAGTAACCAGATTTGGTAAGGGAGAACTGCTGCCACCTTGTGGCCGTTTCACACAACAGCAGCTTTAATGCCAGCGCTAATGGTCAGTGGATATTCCAAATCATTACAGGCCTGTAAATGACAACTGCCCTGAAAACAAATCCTGGGGTCATATATCGACCAAAAAATTCAAAAGACGTCCATATTTCAAAACGACAGTTTCAAGAGGCATATTTCACGCACATTAGTTTTCTGCTTCTTTTGCTTTCTTTCTTTCTTTGTTAAAAAAAACGGGAATGGAAAAAGGCAACCCTCAGAATGGGCGAAAACGTTCACAAACGAATCAATGGACAAAGGTTTAATCTCCAATATATATAAACAGCTCATGCAGCTTAATATTAATAAAACAAACAACCCAATACAAAAATGGGCAGAAGATCTAAAGAGACGTTTCTTCAAAGAAGACACAGAGATGGCCAAGACGCACATGAAAAGCTGCTCAACATCACTAATTATTAGAGAAATGCAAATCAAAACTACAATGAGGTAAGACCTCACACCTGTTAGAATCGGCATCATCAGATAATCTACAAACAACAAATTCTGGGGAGGGTGTGGACAAAAGGAACCCTCTTCCGCTATTGGTGGGAATGTAAATTGATACAGTCACTATGGAGAACAGTATGGAGGTTCCTTTAAAAAACTAAAAAGAGAATTACCATAGGATCCAGCAATCCCACTTCTGGGCATATACCCAGAGAAAACCATAAATCACAGAGACACATTCACCACAATGTTCATTGCAGCACTATTTACAATAGCCAGGTAATGGAAGCAACCTAAACGCCCACAGACAGACGAATGGATAAAGATGTGGTACATATATAAAATGGAATATTACTCAGCCATAAAAAGGAATGAAACTGGGTCATTTGTAGAGAAGTTGATGGATCTAGAGACTGTCATACAGAGTGAAGTAAGTCAGAAAGAGAAAAACAAATATTGTATATTAATGCCTATATGTGGAACCTAGAAAAATGGTAGAGATGAACTGGTTTGCAGGGCAGAAATAGAGACACAGAGGTAGAGAACAAACGTATGGACACAAAGTGGGGGAAGCCATGGGGTGGTGGTGGTGGGATGAGTTGGGAGATTAGGATTGACCTGTATACATGTCTATGCATAAAATAGATAACAAATAAAACCTACTGTATAAAAAAATAACTAAAATTTAATTTCAAAATTTTAAAAAATAAAATGCAAAAATAAAACAGAAAAAAAGTTCTTCCATTCACACTGATGTATTTATACGAATGAATTCTTTCCATGCTTATATCTATAAATACATAAATGAGGAATAAAATCTAACTTGAACCAAAAAAGAAAAAAAAAACTGAACCTAACAGTTATACAGAGGAAAACACTACCAAGGCACTTGCTCCAGTGGTAAACAATTCTGAAATTGGTCAGAGGTGGGGAATCATCTCCCATACAGCCAGCAGCCCCGCCCGCCCACGCAAGGAGCATCCTCATTGCAAAGCTGGGAGACCGTGCCGAGGCCTCTGTGAGTAAACGTGAGCTGAGCCACAGGCCAGATGCTGCTGAACTGTTCCCACCCTTCCCAGGAGAAACACCTGAATATGTACAAGGGCTTGAAAGCCTAGAGGAAGGGCCGTGGAGCCACACCAGCGACAGCACGCAGGCCAACTTGGTGCCTGCAGGTCAGCCAGGATGGTCCTGGCCACGGGCGCTCTTCTGGAAGCTTTCCATTGCCCTGCCTAAGATACCCTTACTGTCCCGGCCCCCACTCCTTTTTTTCCTTCCTCACCTCAGCCCGGAGAGATATTCCAGTGGAAGTTATGGGTGACACATCCTCTTCTTTACAGGTGGCAGCCTGGCAACTCCTGCCGAAAGTCCAGCAGAGCCCCACTCACACCGGGCCACCCACAAAGCCGTGGACCCTCACACCCTCCCACCAGCACAGCCCCGAGACTGCTGACGGGGCAGAGAATATGGAGTCAGGCACAGCTGCAGGCGCTATTGCTGCCTGGAGTGTTGTTTATATTGACCTCAACCCAGGCACACCTGGGGAGGGCTTGCCGGCAGGGTGAGGCTGCCCAGGTCAGCTAATCCTCAGCCCTCAGGGAATCACATTGCAGAAAATGGACCTCGCTAAGACAGAATATTCGCCAAGGAGAAAAAGGACACAATGCCATTTGCAGCACCATAGATGAGTCTCGAGGTAATCACGTGACTTGGAGTAAGTCAGAAAGTGAAAGACACATATCATATCATATCACTTATAGGTGTTACCTATAAATTGATACCAGGGCAGATATTTCCACGGAGAAGGGCAATCACAGATTCATTAAACAAACTTATGGTTCACCAAAGGAAAGGTGTCAGGATTGAATTCATTACGATATTGGGGTTAACAGACAGATACAAACACAGTAGACGTATAGAATCACCAAAGACCTACGGAGTACCAAGAGTAGACTACTCAACATTCTGTCATAACGTACATGGGAAAAGGATCCCAGGAAGAACAGACATATGTATATGTGTAAAAGAACCACCTCTTGCACACCTACAACAAGCTAAACGTTGTACTCAAACTTGCTGTAATAAAAAATAAAAAATTAAATTAAAAACACGAACAAGAAGTAGTGAGACAAACTTGAGGGGCTTTCTCCTGGCACATTCCGTTCTACATTCCAATCTCGAACACGACTTCCATTGAGGCTCTGCTGCCCTAGTAACCAGATTTGGTAAGGGAGAACTTCTGCCACCTTGTGGCCGTTTCACACAACTGCAGGTTTAATGCCAGCGCTAATGGTCAGTGGATATTCCAAATCATTACAGGCCTGTAAATGACACCTGCCCTGAAAACAAATCCTGGGGTCATATATCGACCAAAAAATTCAAAAGACGTCCATATTTCAAAACGACAGTTTCAAGAGGCATATTTCACGCACATTAGTGTTCTGCTTCTTTTGCTTTCTTTCTTTCTTTGTTAAAAAAAACGGGAATGGAAAAAGGCAACCCTCAGAATGGGCGAAAACGTTCACAAATGAATCAATGGACAAAGGTTTAATCTCCAATATATATAAACAGCTCATGCAGCTTAATATTAATAAAACAAACAACCCAATACAAAAATGGGCAGAAGATCTAAAGAGACGTTTCTTCAAAGAAGACACAGAGATGGCCAAGACGCACATGAAAAGCTGCTCAACATCACTAATTATTAGAGAAATGCAAATCAAAACTACAATGAGGTAAGACCTCACACCTGTTAGAATCGGCATCATCAGATAATCTACAAACAACAAATTCTGGGGAGGGTGTGGACAAAAGGAACCCTCTTCCGCTATTGGTGGGAATGTAAATTGATACAGTCACTATGGAGAACAGTATGGAGGTTCCTTTAAAAAACTAAAAAGAGAATTACCATAGGATCCAGCAATCCCACTTCTGGGCATATACCCAGAGAAAACCATAAATCACAGAGACACATTCACCACAATGTTCATTGCAGCACTATTTACAATAGCCAGGTTATGGAAGCAACATAAATGCCCACAGACAGACGAATGGATAAAGATGTGGTACATATATAAAATGGAATATTACTCAGCCATAAAAAGGAATGAAACTGGGTCATTTGTAGAGAAGTTGATGGATCTAGAGACTGTCATACAGAGTGAAGTAAGCCAGAAAGAGAAAAACAAATATTGTATATTAATGCCTATATGTGGAACCTAGAAAAATGGTAGAGATGAACTGGTTTGCAGGGCAGAAATAGAGACACAGAGGTAGAGAACAAACGTATGGACACAAAGTGGGGGAAGCCATGGGGTGGTGGTGGTGGGATGACTTGGGAGATTAGGATTGACCTGTATACATGTCTATGCATAAAATAGATAACTAATAATAACCTACTGTATAAAAAAATAACTAAAATTAAATTTCAAAATTTTAAAAAATAAAATGTAAAAATAAAACAGAAAAAAAGTTCTTCCATTCACACTGATGTATTTATCGGAATGAATTATTTCCATGCTTATATCTATAAATACATAAATGAGGAATAAAATCTAACTTGAACCAAAAAAGAAAAAAAAAAAACTGAACCTAACAGTTATACAGAGGAAAACACTAGCAAGGCACTTGCTCCAGTGGTAAACAATTCTGAAATTGGTCAGAGGTGGGGAATCATCTCCCATACAGCCAGCAGCCCCGCCCGCCCTCGCCAGGAGCATCCTCATTGCAAAGCTGGGAGACCGTGCCGAGGCCTCTGTGAGTAAACGTGAGCTGAGCCCCAGGCCAGATGCTGCTGAACTCTTCCCACCCTTCCCAGGTGAAACACCTGAATATGTACAAGGGCTTGAAAGCCTAGAGGAAGGGCCGTGGAGCCACACCAGCGACAGCACGCAGGCCAACTTGGTGCCTGCAGGTCAGCCAGGATGGTACTGGCCACGGGCGCTCTTCTGGAAGCTTTCTATTGCCCTGCCTGAGATACCCCTCCTGTCCCGGCCTCCACTCCTTTTTTTCCTTCCTCACCTCAGCCCGGAGAGATATTCCAGTGGAAGTTATGGGTGACACATCCTCTTCTTTACAGGTGGCAGCCTGGCAACTCCTGCCGAAAGTCCAGCAGAGCCCCACTCACACCGGGCCACCCACAAAGCCGTGGACCCTCACACCCTCCCACCAGCACAGCCCCGAGACTGCTGACGTGGCAGAGAATATGGAGTCAGGCACAGCTGCAGGGGCTATTGCTGCCTGGAGTGCTGTTTATATTGACCTCAACCCAGGCACACCTGGGGAGGGCTTGCCGGCAGGGTCAGGCTGCCCAGGTCAGCTAATCCTCAGCCCTCAGGGAATCACATTGCAGAAAATGGACGTCGCTAAGACAGAATATTCGCCAAGGAGAAAAAGGACACAATGCCATTTGCAGCACCGTAGATGAGTCTCGAGTTAATCACGTGACTTGGAGTAAGTCAGAAAGTGAAAGACACATATCATATCATATCACTTATAGGTGTTACCTATAAATTGATACCAGGGCAGATATTTCCACGGAGAAGGGCAATCACAGATTCATTAAACAAACTTATGGTTCACCAAAGGAAAGGTGTGAGGATTGAATTCATTACGATATTGGGGTTAACAGACAGATACAAACACAGTAGACGTATAAAATCACCAAAGACCTACGGAGTACCAAGAGAAGACTACTCAACATTCTGTCATAACGTACATGGGAAAAGGATCCCAGGAAGAACAGACATATGTATATGTGTAAAAGAACCACCTCTTGCACACCTACAACAAGCTAAACGTTGTACTCAAACTTGCTGTAATAAAAAATAAAAAAATAAATTAAAAACACGAACAAGAAGTAGTGAGACAAACTTGAGGGGCTTTCTCCTGGCACATTCCTTTCTACATTCCAATCTAGAAAGCGACTTCCATTGAGGCTCTGCTGCCCTAGTAACCAGATTTGGTAAGGGAGAACTGCTGCCACCTTGTGGCCGTTTCACACAACAGCAGCTTTAATGCCAGCGCTAATGGTCAGTGGATATTCCAAATCATTACAGGCCTGTAAATGACACCTGCCCTGAAAACAAATCCTGGGGTCATATATCGACCAAAAAATTCAAAAGACGTCCATATTTCAAAACGACAGTTTCAAGAGGCATATTTCACGCACATTAGTGTTCTGCTTCTTTTGCTTTCTTTCTTTCTTTGTTAAAAAAACGGGAATGGAAAAAGGCAACCCTCAGAATGGGCGAAAACGTTCACAAACGAATCAATGGACAAAGGTTTAATCTCCAATATATATAAACAGCTCATGCAGCTTAATATTAATAAAACAAACAACCCAATACAAAAATGGGCAGAAGATCTAAAGAGACGTTTCTTCAAAGAAGACACAGAGATGGCCAAGACGCACATGAAAAGCTGCTCAACATCACTAATTATTAGAGAAATGCAAATCAAAACTACAATGAGGTAAGACCTCACACCTGTTAGAATCGGCATCATCAGATAATCTACAAACAACAAATTCTGGGGAGGGTGTGGACAAAAGGAACCCTCTTCTGCTATTGGCGGGAATGTAAATTGATACAGTCACTATGGAGAACAGTATGGAGGTTCCTTTAAAACACTCAAAAGAGAATTACAATAGGATCCAGCAATCCCACTTCTGGGCATATACCCAGAGAAAACCATAAATCACAGAGACACATTCACCACAATGTTCATTGCAGCACTATTTACAATAGCCAGGTAATGGAAGCAACCTAAATGCCCACAGACAGACGAATGGATAAAGATGTGGTACATATATAAAATGGAATATTACTCAGCCATAAAAAGGAATGAAACTGGGTCATTTGTAGAGAAGTTGATGGATCTAGAGACTGTCATACAGAGTGAAGTCAGTCAGAAAGAGAAAAACAAATATTGTATATTAATGACTATATGTGGAACCTAGAAAAATGGTACAGATGAACTGGTTTACAGGGCAGAAATAGAGACACAGAGGTAGAGAACAAACGTATGGACACAAAGTGGGGGAAGCCATAGGGTGGTGGTGGTGGGATGAGTTGGGCGATTGGGATTGACCAGTATACATGTTTATGCATAAAATAAATAACTACTAATAACCTAGTGTATAAAAAAATAAATAAAATTAAATTTCAAAGTTTTTGAAAATAAAATGTAAAAATAAAACAGAAAAAAAAGTTCTTCCATTCACACTGATGTATTTATAAGAATGAATTATTTCCATGCTTATATCCATAAATACATAAAAGAGGAATAAATTCTAACTTGAACCAAAAAAGAAAAAAAAAAACTGAACCTAACAGTTATACAGAGGAAAACACTACCAAGGCACTTGCTCCAGTGGTAAACAATTGTGAAATTGGTCAGAGGTGGGGAATCATCTCCCATACAGCCAGCAGCCCCACCCGCCCACGCAAGGAGTGTCCTTATTGCAAAGCTGGGGGACCGTGCCGAGGCCTCTGTGAGTAAACGTGAGCTGAGCCCCAGGCCAGCTGCTGCTGAACTGTTCCCACGCTTCCCAGGTGAAACACCTGAATATGTACAAGGGCTTGAAAGCCTAGAGGAAGGGCCGTGGAGCCACACCAGCGACAGCACGCAGGCCAACTTGGTGCCTGCAGGTCAGCCAGGATGGTCCTGGCCACGGGCGCTCTTCTGGAAGCTTTCCATTGCCCTGCCTGAGATACCCCTCCTGTCCCGGCCCCCACTCCTTTTTTTCCTTCCTCACCTCAGCCCGGAGAGATATTCCAGTGGAAGTTATGGGTGACACATCCTCTTCTTTACAGGTGGCAGCCTGGCAACTCCTGCCAAAAGTCCAGCAGAGCCCCACTCACACCGGGCCACCCACAAAGCCGTGGACCCTCACACCCTCCCACCAGCACAGCCCCGAGACTGCTGACGGGGCAGAGAATATGGAGTCAGGCACAGCTGCAGGCGCTATTGCTGCCTGGAGTGTTGTTTATATTGACCTCAACCCAGGCACACCTGGGGAGGGCTTGCCGGCAGGGTGAGGCTGCCCAGGTCAGCTAATCCTCAGCCCTCAGGGAATCACATTGCAGAAAATGGACCTCGCTAAGACAGAATATTCGCCAAGGAGAAAAAGGACACAATGCCATTTGCAGCACCGTAGATGAGTCTCGAGGTAATCACGTGACTTGGAGTAAGTCAGAAAGTGAAAGACACATATCATATCATATCACTTATAGGTGTTACCTATAAATTGATACCAGGGCAGATATTTCCACGGAGAAGGGCAATCACAGATTCATTAAACAAACTTATGGTTCACCAAAGGAAAGGTGTCAGGATTGAATTCATTACGATATTGGGGTTAACAGACAGATACAAACACAGTAGACGTATATAATCACCAAAGACCTACGGAGTACCAAGAGTAGACTACTCAACATTCTGTCATAACGTACATGGGAAAAGGATCCCAGGAAGAACAGACATATGTATATGTGTAAAAGAACCACCTATTGCACACCTACAACAAGCTAAACGTTGTACTCTAACTTGCTGTAATAAAAAGTAAAAAATTAGTTGCTTCCCTGGTGGCGCAGTGGTTGAGAATCCGCCTGCCGATGCAGGGGACACGGGTTCGTGCCCCTATCCCGGAAGATCCCACATGCCGCGCAGCGGCTGGGCCCGCGAGCCATGGCCGCGGAGCCTGTGTGTCCGGAGCCTGTGCTCCACAACGGGAGAGGCCACAGCAGTGAGAGGCCCGCGTACAGCAAAAAAAAATAAAAAAAAAATAAAAAAAAATAAAATAAAATAAAATAAAAAAATAAAAAATTAAATTAAAAACACGAACAAGAAGTAGTGAGACAAATTTGAGGGGTTTTCTCCTGGCACATTCCGTTCTACATTCCAATCTACAACGCGACTTCCATTGAGGCTCTGCTGCCCTAGTAACCAGATTTGGTAAGGGAGAACTGCTGCCACCTTGTGGCCGTTTCACACAACAGCAGCTTTAATGCCAGCGCTAATGGTCAGTGGATATTCCAAATCATTACAGGCCTGTAAATGACAACTGCCCTGAAAACAAATCCTGGGGTCATATATCGACCAAAAAATTCAAAAGACGTCCATATTTCAAAACGACAGTTTCAAGAGGCATATTTCACGCACATTAGTTTTCTGCTTCTTTTGCTTTCTTTCTTTCTTTGTTAAAAAAAACGGGAATGGAAAAAGGCAACCCTCAGAATGGGCGAAAACGTTCACAAACGAATCAATGGACAAAGGTTTAATCTCCAATATATATAAACAGCTCATGCAGCTTAATATTAATAAAACAAACAACCCAATACAAAAATGGGCAGAAGATCTAAAGAGACGTTTCTTCAAAGAAGACACAGAGATGGCCAAGACGCACATGAAAAGCTGCTCAACATCACTAATTATTAGAGAAATGCAAATCAAAACTACAATGAGGTAAGACCTCACACCTGTTAGAATCGGCATCATCAGATAATCTACAAACAACAGATTCTGGGGAGGGTGTGGACAAAAGGAACCCTCTTCCGCTATTGGTGGGAATGTAAATTGATACAGTCACTATGGAGAACAGTATGGAGGTTCCTTTAAAAAACTAAAAAGAGAATTACCATAGGATCCAGCAATCCCACTTCTGGGCATATACGCAGAGAAAACCATAAATCACAGAGACACATTCACCACAATGTTCATTGCAGCACTATTTACAATAGCCAGGTAATGGAAGCAACCTAAACGCCCACAGACAGACGAATGGATAAAGATGTGGTACATATATAAAATGGAATATTACTCAGCCATAAAAAGGAATGAAACTGGGTCATTTGTAGAGAAGTTGATGGATCTAGAGACTGTCATACAGAGTGAAGTAAGTCAGAAAGAGAAAAACAAATATTGTATATTAATGCCTATATGTGGAACCTAGAAAAATGGTAGAGATGAACTGGTTTGCAGGGCAGAAATAGAGACACAGAGGTAGAGAACAAACGTATGGACACAAAGTGGGGGAAGCCATGGGGTGGTGGTGGTGGGATGAGTTGGGAGATTAGGATTGACCTGTATACATGTCTATGCATAAAATAGATAACAAATAAAACCTACTGTATAAAAAAATAACTAAAATTTAATTTCAAAATTTTAAAAAATAAAATGCAAAAATAAAACAGAAAAAAAGTTCTTCCATTCACACTGATGTATTTATACGAATGAATTCTTTCCATGCTTATATCTATAAATACATAAATGAGGAATAAAATCTAACTTGAACCAAAAAAGAAAAAAAAAACTGAACCTAACAGTTATACAGAGGAAAACACTACCAAGGCACTTGCTCCAGTGGTAAACAATTCTGAAATTGGTCAGAGGTGGGGAATCATCTCCCATACAGCCAGCAGCCCCGCCCGCCCACGCAAGGAGCATCCTCATTGCAAAGCTGGGAGACCGTGCCGAGGCCTCTGTGAGTAAACGTGAGCTGAGCCACAGGCCAGATGCTGCTGAACTGTTCCCACCCTTCCCAGGAGAAACACCTGAATATGTACAAGGGCTTGAAAGCCTAGAGGAAGGGCCGTGGAGCCACACCAGCGACAGCACGCAGGCCAACTTGGTGCCTGCAGGTCAGCCAGGATGGTACTGGCCACGGGCGCTCTTCTGGAAGCTTTCTATTGCCCTGCCTGAGATACCCCTCCTGTCCCGGCCCCCACTCCTTTTTTTCCTTCCTCACCTCAGCCCGGAGAGATATTCCAGTGGAAGTTATGGGTGACACATCCTCTTCTTTACAGGTGGCAGCCTGGCAACTCCTGCCGAAAGTCCAGCAGAGCCCCACTCACACCGGGCCACCCACAAAGCCGTGGACCCTCACACCCTCCCACCAGCACAGCCCCGAGGCTGCTGACGGGGCAGAGGATATGGAGTAAGGCACAGCTGCAGGGGCTATTGCTGCCTGGAGTGCTGTTTATATTGACCTCAACCCAGGCACACCTGGGGAGGGCTTGCCAGCAGGGTCAGGCTGCCCAGGTCAGCTAATCCTCAGCCCTCAGGGAATCACATTGCAGAAAATGGACCTCGCTAAGACAGAATATTCGCCAAGGAGAAAAAGGACACAATGCCATTTGCAGCACCGTAGATGAGTCTCGAGGTAATCACGTGACTTGGAGTAAGTCAGAAAGTGAAAGACACATATCATATCATATCACTTATAGGTGTTACCTATAAATTGATACCAGGGCAGATATTTCCACGGAGAAGGGCAATCACAGATTCATTAAACAAACTTATGGTTCACCAAAGGAAAGGTGTGAGGATTGAATTCATTACGATATTGGGGTTAACAGACATGTAAAAACACAGTAGGCGTATATAATCACCAAAGACCTACGGAGTACCAAGAGAAGACTACTCAACATTCTGTCATAACGTACATGGGAAAAGGATCCCAGGAAGAACAGACATATGTATATGTGTAAAAGAACCACCTCTTGCACACCTACAACAAGCTAAACGTTGTACTCAAACTTGCTGTAATAAAAAATAAAAAATTAAATTAAAAACACGAACAAGAAGTAGTGAGACAAACTTGAGGGGCTTTCTCCTGGCACATTCCGTTCTACATTCCAATCTAGAACACGACTTCCATTGAGGCTCTGCTGCCCTAGTAACCAGATTTGGTAAGGGAGAACTGCTGCCACCTTGTGGCCGTTTCACACAACTGCAGGTTTAATGCCAGCGCTAATGGTCAGTGGATATTCCAAATCATTACAGGCCTGTAAATGACACCTGCCCTGAAAACAAATCCTGGGGTCATATATCGACCAAAAAATTCAAAAGACGTCCATATTTCAAAACGACAGTTTCAAGAGGCATATTTCACGCACATTAGTGTTCTGCTTCTTTTGCTTTCTTTCTTTCTTTGTTAAAAAAAACGGGAATGGAAAAAGGCAACCCTCAGAATGGACGAAAACGTTCACAAATGAATCAATGGACAAAGGTTTAATCTCCAATATATATAAACAGCTCATGCAGCTTAATATTAATAAAACAAACAACCCAATACAAAAATGGGCAGAAGATCTAAAGAGACGTTTCTTCAAAGAAGACACAGAGATGGCCAAGAGGCACATGAAAAGCTGCTCAACATCACTAATTATTAGAGAAATGCAAATCAAAACTACAATGAGGTAAGACCTCACACCTGTTAGAATCGGCATCATCAGATAATCTATAAACAACAAATTCTGGGGAGGGTGTGGACAAAAGGAACCCTCTTCCGCTATTGGTGGGAATGTAAATTGATACAGTCACTATGGAGAACAGTATGGAGGTTCCTTTAAAATACTAAAAAGAGAATTACCATAGGATCCAGCAATCCCACTTCTGGGCATATACCCAGAGAAAACCATAAATCACAGAGACACATGCACCACAATGTTCATTGCAGCACTATTTACAATAGCCAGGTTATGGAAGCAACATAAATGCCCACAGACAGACGAATGGATAAAGATGTGGTACATATATAAAATGGAATATTACTCAGCCATAAAAAGGAATGAAACTGGGTCATTTGTAGAGAAGTTGATGGATCTAGAGACTGTCATACAGAGTCAAGTAAGCCAGAAAGAGAAAAACAAATATTGTATATTAATGCCTATATGTGGAACCTAGAAAAATGGTAGAGATGAACTGGTTTGCAGGGCAGAAATAGAGACACAGAGGTAGAGAACAAACGTATGGACACAAAGTAGGGGAAGCCATGGGGTGGTGGTGGTGGGATGAGTTGGGAGATTAGGATTGACCTGTATACATGTCTATGCATAAAATAGATAACTAATAATAACCTACTGTATAAAAAAATAACTAAAATTAAATTTCAAAATTTTAAAAAATAAAATGTAAAAATAAAACAAAAAAAAAGTTCTTCCATTCACACTGATGTATTTATACGAATGAATTCTTTCCATGCTTATATCTATAAATACATAAATGAGGAATAAAATCTAACTTGAACCAAAAAAGAAAAAAAAAAACTGAACCTAACAGTTATACAGAGGAAAACACTACCAAGGCACTTGCTCCAGTGGTAAACAATTCTGAAATTGGTCAGAGGCGGGGAATCATCTCCCATACAGCCAGCAGCCCCGCCCGCCCACGCAAGGAGCATCCTCATTGCAAAGCTGGGAGACCGTGCCGAGGCCTCTGTGAGTAAACGTGAGCTGAGCCCCAGGCCAGATGCTGCTGAACTGTTCCCACCCTTCCCAGGTGAAACACCTGAATATGTACAAGGGCTTGAAAGCCTAGAGGAAGGGCCGTGGAGCCACACCAGCGACAGCACGCAGGCCAACTTGGTGCCTGCAGGTCAGCCAGGATGGTACTGGCCACGGGCGCTCTTCTGGAAGCTTTCTATTGCCCTGCCTGAGATACCCCTCCTGTCCCGGCCCCCACTCCATTTTTTCCTTCCTCACCTCAGCCCGGAGAGATATTCCAGTGGAAGTTATGGGTGACACATCCTCTTCTTTACAGGTGGCAGCCTGGCAACTCCTGCCGAAAGTCCAGCAGAGCCCCACTCACACCGGGCCACCCACAAAGCCGTGGACCCTCACACCCTCCCACAAGCACAGCCCCGAGACTGCTGACGGGGCAGAGGATATGGAGTCAGGCACAGCTGCAGGGGCTATTGCTGCCTGGAGTGCTGTTTATATTGACCTCATCCCAGGCACACCTGGGGAGGGCTTGCCGGCAGGGTCAGGCTGCCCAGGTAAGCTAATCCTCAGCCCTCAGGGAATCACATTGCAGAATATGGACCTCGCTAAGACAGAATATTCGCCAAGGAGAAAAAGGACACAATGCCATTTGCAGCACCGTAGATGAGTCTCGAGGTAATCACGTGACTTGGAGTAAGTCAGAAAGTGAAAGTCACATATCATATCATATCACTTATAGGTGTTACCTATAAATTGATACCAGGGCAGATATTTCCACGGAGAAGGGCAATCACAGATTCATTAAACAAACTTATGGTTCACCAAAGGAAAGGTGTGAGGATTGAATTCATTATGATATTGGGGTTAACAGACATATACAAACACAGTAGACGTATATAATCACCAAAGACCTACGGAGTACCAAGAGAAGACTACTCAACATTCTGTCATAACGTACATGGGAAAAGGATCCCAGGAAGAACAGACATATGTATATGTGTAAAAGAACCACCTCTTGCACACCTACAACAAGCTAAACGTTGTACTCAAACTTTCTGTAATAAAAAATAAAAAATTAAATTAAAAACACGAACAAGAAGTAGTGAGACAAACTTGAGGGGCTTTCTCCTGTCACATTCCGTTCTACATTCCAATCTAGAACAGGACTTCTATTGAGGCTCAGCTGCCCTAGTAACCAGATTTGGTAAGGGAGAACTGCTGCCACCTTGTGGCCGTTTCACACAACTGCAGGTTTAATGCCAGCGCTAATGGTCAGTGGATATTCCAAATCATTACAGGCCTGTTAATGACACCTGCCCTGAAAACAAATCCTGGGGTCATATATCGACCAAAAAATTCAAAAGACGTCCATATTTCAAAACGACAGTTTCAAGAGGCATATTTCACGCACATTAGTGTTCTGCTTCTTTTGCTTTCTTTCTTTCTTTGTTAAAAATAACGGGAGTGGAGAAAGGCAACCCTCAGAATGGGCGAAAACGTTCACAAACGAATCAATGGACAAAGGTTTAATCTCCAATATATATAAACAGCTCATGCAGCTTAATATTAATAAAACAAACAACCCAATACAAAAATGGGCAGAAGATCTAAAGAAACGTTTCTTCAAAGAAGACACAGAGATGGCCAAGACGCACATGAAAAGCTGCTCAACATCACTAATTATTAGAGAAATGCAAATCAAAACTACAATGAGGTAAGACCTCACACCTGTTAGAATCGGCATCATCAGATAATCTACAAACAACAAATTCTGGGGAGGGTGTGGACAAAAGGAACCCTCTTCCGCTATTGGTGGGAATGTAAATTGATACAGTCACTATGGAGAACAGTATGGAGGTGCCTTTAAAAAACTAAAAAGAGAATTACCATAGGATCCAGCAATCCCACTTCTGGGCATATACCCAGAGAAAACCATAAATCACAGAGACACATTCACCACAATGTTCATTGCAGCACTATTTACAATAGCCAGGTAATGGAAGCAACCTAAATGCCCACAGACAGACGAATGGATAAAGATGTGGTACATATATAAAATGGAATATTACTCAGCCATAAAAAGGAATGAAACTGGGTCATTTGTAGAGAAGTTGATGGATCTAGAGACTGTCATACAGAGTGAAGTAAGTCAGAAAGAGAAAAACAAATATTGTATATTAATGCCTATATGTGGAACCTAGAAAAATGGTAGAGATGAACTGGTTTGCAGGGCAGAAATAGAGACACAGAGGTAGAGAACAAACGTATGGACACAAAGTGGGGGAAGCCATGGGGTGGTGGTGGTGGGATGAGTTGGGAGATTAGGATTGACCTGTATACATGTCTATGCATAAAATAGATAACTAATAATAACCTACTGTATAAAAAAATAACTAAAATTAAATATCAAAATTTTAAAAAATAAAATGTAAAAATAAAACAGAAAAAAAGTTCTTCCATTCACACTGATGTATTTATACGAATGAATTATTTCCATGCTTATATTTATAAATACATAAATGAGGAATAAAATCTAACTTGAACCAAAAAAGAAAAAAAAAACTGAGCCTAACAGTTATACAGAGGAAAACACTACCAAGGCACTTGCTCCAGTGGTAAACAATTCTGAAATTGGTCAGAGGTGGGGAATCATCTCCCATACAGCCAGCAGCCCCGCCCGCCCACGCAAGGAGCATCCTCATTGCAAAGCTGGGAGACCGTGCCGAGGCCTCTGTGAGTAAACTTGAGCTGAGCCCCAGGCCAGATGCTGCTGAACTGTTCCCACCCTTCCCAGGTGAAACACCTGAATATGTACAAGGGCTTGAAAGCCTAGAGGAAGGGCCGTGGAGCCACACCAGCGAAAGCACGCAGGCCAACTTGGTGCCTGCAGGTCAGCCAGGATGGTACTGGCCACGGGCACTCTTCTGGAAGCTTTCTATTGCCCTGCCTGAGATACCCCTCCTGTCCCGGCCCCCACTCCTTTTTTTCCTTCCTCACCTCAGCCCGGAGAGATATTCCAGTGGATGTTATGGGTGACACATCCTCTTCTTTACAGGTGGCAGCCTGGCAACTCCTGCCGAAAGTCCAGCAGAGCCCCACTCACACCGGGCCACCCACAAAGCCGTGGACCCTCACACCCTCCCACCAGCACAGCCCCGAGGCTGCTGACGGGGCAGAGAATATGGAGTAAGGCACAGCTGCAGGGGCTATTGCTGCCTGGAGTGCTGTTTATATTGACCTCAACCCAGGCACACCTGGGGAGGGCTTGCCGGCAGGGTCAGGCTGCCCAGGTCAGCTAATCCTCAGCCCTCAGGGAATCACATTGCAGAAAATGGACCTCGCTAAGACAGAATATTCGCCAAGGAGAAAAAGGACACAATGCCATTTGCAGCACCGTAGATGAGTCTCGAGGTAATCACGTGACTTGGAGTAAGTCAGAAAGTGAAAGACACATATCATATCATATCACTTATAGGTGTTACTTATAAATTGATACCAGGGCAGATATTTCCACGGAGAAGGGCAATCACAGATTCATTAAACAAACTTATGGTTCACCAAAGGAAAGGTGTGAGGATTGAATTCATTACGATATTGGGGTTAACAGACATATAAAAACACAGTAGGCGTATATAATCACCAAAGACCGACGGAGTACCAAGAGAAGACTACTCAACATTCTGTCATAACGTACATGGGAAAAGGATCCCAGGAAGAACAGACATATGTATATGTGTAAAAGAACCACCTCTTGCACACCTACAACAAGCTAAACGTTGTACTCAAACTTGCTGTAATAAAAAATAAAAAATTAAATTAAAAACACGAACAAGAAGTAGTGAGACAAACTTGAGGGGCTTTCTCCTGGCACATTCCGTTCTACATTCCAATCTAGAACACGACTTCCATTGAGGCTCTGCTGCCCTAGTAACCAGATTTGGTAAGGGAGAACTGCTGCCACCTTGTGGCCGTTTCACACAACTGCAGGTTTAATGCCAGCGCTAATGGTCAGTGGATATTCCAAATCATTACAGGCCTGTAAATGACACCTGCCCTGAAAACAAATCCTGGGGTCATATATCGACCAAAAAATTCAAAAGACGTCCATATTTCAAAACGACAGTTTCAAGAGGCATATTTCACGCACATTAGTGTTCTGCTTCTTTTGCTTTCTTTCTTTCTTTGTTAAAAAAAACGGGAATGGAAAAAGGCAACTCTCAGAATGGACGAAAACGTTCACAAATGAATCAATGGACAAAGGTTTAATCTCCAATATATATAAACAGCTCATGCAGTTTATATTAATAAAACAAACAACCCAATACAAAAATGGGCAGAAGATCTAAAGAGACGTTTCTTCAAAGAAGACACAGAGATGGCCAAGACGCACATGAAAAGCTGCTCAACATCACTAATTATTAGAGAAATGCAAATCAAAACTACAATGAGGTAAGACCTCACACCTGTTAGAATCGGCATCATCAGATAATCTACAAACAACAAATTCTGGGGATGGTGTGGACAAAAGAACCCTCTTCCGCTATTGGTGGGAATGTAAATTGATACAGTCACTATGGAGAACAGTATGGAGGTTCCTTTAAAAAACTAAAAAGAGAATTACCATAGGATCCAGCAATCCCACTTCTGGGCATATACCCAGAGAAAACCATAAATCACAGAGACACATGCACCACAATGTTCATTGCAGCACTATTTACAATAGCCAGGTTATGGAAGCAACATAAATGCCCACAGACAGACGAATGGATAAAGATGTGGTACATATATAAAATGGAATATTACTCAGCCATAAAAAGGAATGAAACTGGGTCATTTGTAGAGAAGTTGATGGATCTAGAGACTGTCATACAGAGTGAAGTAAGCCAGAAAGAGAAAAACAAATATTGTATATTAATGCCTATATGTGGAACCTAGAAAAATGGTAGAGATGAACTGGTTTGCAGGGCAGAAATAGAGACACAGAGGTAGAGAAAAACGTATGGACACAAAGTAGGGGAAGCCATGGGGTGGTGGTGGTGGGATGAGTTGGGAGATTAGGATTGACCTGTATACATTTCTATGCATAAAATAGATAACTAATAATAACCTACTGTATAAAAAAATAACTAAAATTAAATTTCAAAATTTTAAAAACTAAAATGTAAAAATAAAACAGAAAAACAGTTCTTCCATTCACACTGATGTATTTATACGAATGAATTATTTCCATGTTTATATCTATAAATACATAAATGAGGAATAAAATCTAACTTGAACCAAAAAAGAAAAAAAAAAACTGAACCTAACAGTTATACAGAGGAAAACACTACGAAGGCACTTGCTCCAGTGGTAAACAATTCTGAAATTGGTCAGAGGTGGGGAATCATCTCCCATACAGCCAGCAGCCCCGCCCGCCCACGCAAGGAGCATCCTCATTGCAAAGCTGGGAGACCGTGCCGAGGCCTCTGTGACTAAACGTGAGCTAAGCCCCAGGCCAGATGCTGCTGAACTGTTCCCACCCTTCCCAGGTGAAACACCTGAATATGTACAAGGGCTTGAAAGCCTAGAGGAAGGGCCGTGGAGCCACACCAGCGACAGCACGCAGGCCAACTTGGTGCCTGCAGGTCAGCCAGGATGGTACTGGCCACGGGCGCTCTACTGGAAGCTTTCTATTGCCCTGCCTGAGATACCCCTCCTGTCCCGGCCCCCACTCCTTTTTTGCCTTCCTCACCTCAGCCCGTAGAGATATTCCAGTGGAAGTTATGGGTGACACATCCTCTTCTTTACAGGTGGCAGCCTGGCAACTCCTGCCGAAAGTCCAGCAGAGCCCCACTCACACCGGGCCACCCACAAAGCCGTGGACCCTCACACCCTCCCACCAGCACAGCCCCGAGACTGCTGACGGGGCAGAGGATATGGAGTCAGGCACAGCTGCAGGGGCTATTGCTGCCTGGAGTGCTGTTTATATTGACCTCAACCCAGGCACACCTGGGGAGGGCTTGCCGGCAGGGTCAGGCTGCCCAGGTTAGCTAATCCTCAGCCCTCAGGGAATCACATTGCAGAATATGGACCTCGCTAAGACAGAATATTCGCCAAGGAGAAAAAGGACACAATGCCATTTGCAGCACCGTAGATGAGTCTCGAGGTAATCACGTGACTTGGAGTAAGTCAGAAAGTGAAAGACACATATCATATCATATCACTTATAGGTGTTACCTATAAATTGATACCAGGGCAGATATTTCCACGGAGAAGGGCAATCACAGATTCATTAAACAAACTTATGGTTCACCAAAGGAAAGGTGTGAGGATTGAATTCATTATGATATTGGGGTTAACAGACATATACAAACACAGTAGACGTATATAATCACCAAAGACCTACGGAGTACCAAGAGAAGACTACTCAACATTCTGTCATAACGTACATGGGAAAAGGATCCCAGGAAGAACAGACATATGTATATGTGTAAAAGAACCACCTCTTGCACACCTACAACAAGCTAAACGTTGTACTCAAACTTACTGTAATAAAAAATAAAAAATTAAATTAAAAACACGAACAAGAAGTAGTGAGACAAACTTGAGGGGCTTTCTCCTGGCACATTCCGTTCTACATTCCAATCTAGAACACGACTTCCATTGAGGCTCTGCTGCCCTAGTAACCAGATTTGGTAAGGGAGAACTGCTGCCACCTTGTGGCCGTTTCACACAACTGCAGGTTTAATGCCAGCGCTAATGGTCAGTGGATATTCCTAATCATTACAGGCCTGTTAATGACACCTGCCCTGAAAACAAATCCTGGGGTCATATATCGACCAAAAAATTCACAACACGTCCATATTTCAAAACGACAGTTTCAAGAGGCATATTTCACGCACATTAGTGTTCTGCTTCTTTTGCTTTCTTTCTTTCTTTGTTAAAAAAAACGGAAATGGAGAAAGGCAACCCTCAGAATGGGCGAAAACGTTCACAAACGAATCAATGGACAAAGGTTTAATCTCCAATATATATAAACAGCTCATGCAGCTTAATATTAATAAAACAAACAACCCAATACAAAAATGGGCAGAAGATCTAAAGAGACGTTTCTTCAAAGAAGACACAGAGATGGCCAAGATGCACATGAAAAGCTGCTCAACATCACTAATTATTAGAGAAATGCAAATCAAAACTACAATGAGGTAAGACCTCACACCTGTTAGAATCGGCATCATCAGATAATCTACAATCAACAAATTCTGGGGACGGTGTGGACAAAAGGAACCCTCTTCCGCTATTGGTGGGAATGTAAATTGATACAGTCACTATGGAGAACAGTATGGAGGTTCCTTTAAAAAACTAAAAAGAGAATTACCATAGGATCCAGCAATCCCACTTCTGGGCATATACCCAGAGAAAACCATAAATCACATAGACACATTCACCACAATGTTCATTGCAGCACTATTTACAATAGCCAGGTTATGGAAGCAACCTAAATGGCCACAGACAGACGAATGGATAAAGATGTGGTACATATATAAAATGGAATATTACTCAGCCATAAAAAGGAATGAAACTGGGTCATTTGTAGAGAAGTTGATGGATCTAGAGACTGTCATACAGAGTGAAGTAAGCCAGAAAGAGAAAAACAAATATTGTATATTAATGCCAATATGTGGAACCTAGAAAAATGGTAGAGATGAACTGGTTTGCAGGGCAGAAATAGAGACACAGAGGTAGAGAACAAACGTATGGACACAAAGTGGGGGAAGCCATGGGGTGGTGGTGGTGGGATGACTTGGGAGATTAGGATTGACCTGTATACATGTCTATGCATAAAATAGATAACTAATAATAACCTACTGTATAAAAAAATAACTAAAATTAAATTTCAAAATTTTAAAAAATAAAATGTAAAAATAAAACAGAAAAAAAGTTCTTCCATTCACACTGATGTATTTATACGAATGAATTATTTCCATGCTTATATCTATAAATACATAAATGAGGAATAAAATCTAACTTGAACCAAAAAAGAAAAAAAAAACTGAACCTAACAGTTATACAGAGGAAAACACTACCAAGGCACTTGCTCCACTGGTAAACAATTCTGAAATTGGTCAGAGGTGGGGAATCATCTCCCATACAGCCAGCAGCCCCGCCCGCCCACGCAAGGAGCATCCTCATTGCAAAGCTGGGAGACCGTGCCGAGGCCTCTGTGAGTAAACGTGAGCTGAGCCCCAGGCCAGATGCTGCTGAACTGTTCCCACCCTTCCCAGGTGAAACACCTGAATATGTACAAGGGCTTGAAAGCCTAGAGGAAGGGCCGTGGAGCCACACCAGCGACAGCACGCAGGCCAACTTGGTGCCTGCAGGTCAGCCAGGATGGTACTGGCCACGGGCGCTCTTCTGGAAGCTTTCTATTGCCCTGCCTGAGATACCCCTCCTGTCCCGGCCCCCACTCCTTTTTTTCCTTCCTCACCTCAGCCCGGAGAGATATTCCAGTGGAAGTTATGGGTGACACATCCTCTTCTTTACAGGTGGCAGCCTGGCAACTCCTGCCGAAAGTCCAGCAGAGCCCCACTCACACCGGGCCACCCACAAAGCCGTGGACCCTCACACACTCCCACCAGCACAGCCCCGAGACTGCTGACGGGGCAGAGGATATGGAGTCAGGCACAGCTGCAGGGGCTATTGCTGCCTGGAGTGCTGTTTATATTGACCTCAACCCAGGCACACCTGGGGAGGGCTTGCCGGCAGGGTCAGGCTGCCCAGGTCAGCTAATCCTCAGCCCTCAGGGAATCACATTGCAGAAAATGGACCTCGCTAAGACAGAATATTCGCCAAGGAGAAAAAGGACACAATGCCATTTGCAGCACCGTAGATGAGTCTCGAGGTAATCACGTGACTTGGAGTAAGTCAGAAAGTGAAAGACACATATCATATCATATCACTTATAGGTGTTACCTATAAATTGATACCAGGGCAGATATTTCCACGGAGAAGGGCAATCACAGATTCATTAAAAAAACTTATGTTTCACCAAAGGAAAGGTGTGAGGATTGAATTCATTACGATATTGGGGTTAACAGACAGATACAAACACAGTAGACGTATATAATCACCAAAGACCTACGGAGTACCAAGAGAAGACTACTCAACATTCTGTCATAACGTACATGGGAAAAGGATCCCAGGAAGAACAGACATATGTATATGTGTAAAAGAACCACCTCTTGCACACCTACAACATGCTAAACGTTGTACTCAAACTTGCTGTAATAAAAAATAAAAAATTAAATTAAAAACACGAACAAGAAGTAGTGAGACAAACTTGAGGGGCTTTCTCCTGGCACATTCCGTTCTACATTCCAATCTAGAACACGACTTCCATTGAGGCTCTGCTGCCCTAGTAACCAGATTTGGTAAGGGAGAACTGCTGCCACCTTGTGGCCGTTTCACACAACTGCAGGTTTAATGCCAGCGCTAATGGTCAGTGGATATTCCAAATCATTACAGGCCTGTAAATGACACCTGCCCTGAAAACAAATCCTGGGGTCATATATCGACCAAAAAATTCAAAAGACGTCCATATTTCAAAACGACAGTTTCAAGAGGCATATTTCACGCACATTAGTGTTCTGCTTCTTTTGCTTGCTTTCTTTCTTTGTTAAAAAAAACGGAAAAAGAAAAAGGCAACCCTCAGAATGGGCGTAAACGTTCACAAACGAATCAATGGACAAAGGTTTAATCTCCAATATATATAAACAGCTCATGCAGCTTAATATTAATAAAACAAACAACCCAATACAAAAATGGGCAGAAGATCTAAAGAGACGTTTCTTCAAAGAAGACACAGAGATGGCCAAGACGCACATGAAAAGCTGCTCAACATCACTAATTATTAGAGAAATGCAAATCAAAACTACAATGAGGTAAGACCTCACACCTGTTAGAATCGGCATCATCAGATAATCTACAAACAACAAATTCTGGGGAGGGTGTGGACAAAAGGAACCCTCTTCCGCTATTGGTGGGAATGTAAATTGATACAGTCACTATGGAGAACAGTATGGAGGTTCCTTTAAAAAACTAAAAAGAGAATTACCATAGGATCCAGCAATCCCACTTCTGGGCATATACCCAGAGAAAACCATAAATCACAGAGACACATTCACCCCAATGTTCATTGCAGCACTATTTACAATAGCCAGGTAATGGAAGCAACCTAAATGCCCACAGACAGACGAATGGATAAAGATGTGGTACATATATAAAATGGAATATTACTCCGCCATAAAAAGGAATGAAACTGGGTCATTTGTAGAGAAGTTGATGGATCTAGAGACTGTCATACAGAGTGAAGTAAGCCAGAAAGAGAAAAACAAATATTGTATATTAATGCCTATATGTGGAACCTAGAAAAATGGTAGAGATGAACTGGTTTGCAGGGCAGAAATAGAGACACAGAGGTAGAGAACAAACGTATGGACACAAAGTGGGGGAAGCCATGGGGTGGTGGTGGTGGGATGAGTTGGGAGATTAGGATTGACCTGTATACATGTCTATGCATAAAATAGATAACTAATAATAACCTACTGTATAAAAAAATAACTAAAACTAAATTTCAAAATTTTAAAAAATAAAATGTAAAAATAAAACAGAAAAAAAGTTCTTCCATTCACACTGATGTATTTATACGAATGAATTATTTCCATGCTTATATCTATAAATACATAAATGAGGAATAAAATCTAACTTGAACCAAAAAAGAAAAAAAAAAAAACTGAACCTAACAGTTATACAGAGGAAAACACTACCAAGGCACTTGCTCCAGTGGTAAACAATTCTGAAATTGGTCAGAGGTGGGGAATCATCTCCCATACAGCCAGCAGCCCCGCCCGCCCACGCAAGGAGCATCCTCATTGCAAAGCTGGGAGACCGTGCCGAGGCCTCTGTGAGTAAACGTGAGCTGAGCCCCAGGCCAGATGCTGCTGAACTCTTCCCACCCTTCCCAGGTGAAACACCTGAATATGTACAAGGGCTTGAAAGCCTAGAGGAAGGGCCGTGGAGCCACAGCAGCGACAGCACGCAGGCCAACTTGGTGCCTGCAGGTCAGCCAGGATGGTACTGGCCACGGGCGCTCTTCTGGAAGCTTTCTATTGCCCTGCCTGAGATACCCCTCGTGTCCCGGCCCCCACTCCTTCTTTCCTTCCTCACCTCAGCCCGGAGAGATATTCCAGTGGAAGTTATGGGTGACACATCCTCTTCTTTACAGGTGGCAGCCTGGCAACTCCTGCCGAAAGTCCAGCAGAGCCCCATTCACACCGGGCCACCCACAAAGCCGTGGCCCCTCACACCCTCCCACCAGCACAGCCCCGAGACTGCTGACGGGGCAGAGGATATGGAGTAAGGCTCAGCTGCAGGGGCTATTGCTGCCTGGAGTGCTGTTTATATTGACCTCAACCCAGGCACACCTGGGGAGGGCTTGCCGGCAGGGTCAGGCTGCCCAGGTCAGCTAATCCTCAGCCCTCAGGGAATAACATTGCTGAAAATGGACCTCGCTATGACAGAATATTCGCCAAGGAGAAAAAGGACACAATGCCATTTGCAGCACCATAGATGAGTCTCGAGTTAATCACGTGACTTGGAGTAAGTCAGAAAGTGAAAGACACATATCATATCATATCACTTATAGGTGTTACCTATAAATTGATACCAGGGCAGATATTTCCACGGAGAAGGGCAATCACAGATTCATTAAACAAACTTATGGTTCACCAAAGGAAAGGTGTGAGGATTGAATTCATTACGATATTGGGGTTAACAGACAGATACAAACACAGTAGACGTATATAATCACCAAAGACCTACGGAGTACCAAGAGAAGACTACTCAACATTCTGTCATAACGTACATGGGAAAAGGATCCCAGGAAGAACAGACATATGTATAAGTGTAAAAGAACCACCTCTTGCACACCTACAACAAGCTAAACGTTGTACTCAAACTTGCTGTAATAAAAAATAAAAAATTAAATTAAAAACACGAACAAGAAGTAGTGAGACAAACTTGAGGGACTTTCTCCTGGCACATTCCGTTCTACATTCCAATCTCGAACAGGACTTCCATTGAGGCTCTGCTGCCCTAGTAACCAGATTTGGTAAGGGAGAACTGCTGCCACCTTGTGGCCGTTTCACACAACTGCAGGTTTAATGCCAGCGCTAATGGTCAGTGGATATTCCAAATCATTACAGGCCTGTAAATGACACCTGCCCTGAAAACAAATCCTGGGGTCATATATCGACCAAAAAATTCAAAAGACGTCCATATTTCAAAACGACAGTTTCAAGAGGCATATTTCACGCTCATTAGTGTTCTGCTTCTTTTGCTTTCTTTCTTTCTTTGTTAAGAAAAACGGGAATGGAAAAAGGCAACCCTCAGAATGGGTGAAAACGTTCACAAACGAATCAATGGACAAAGGTTTAATCTCCAATATATATAAACAGCTCATGCAGCTTAATATTAATAAAACAAACAACCCAATACAAAAATGGGCAGAAGATCTAAAGAGACGTTTCTTCAAAGAAGACACAGAGATGGCCAAGATGCACATGAAAAGCTGCTCAACATCACTAATTATTAGAGAAATGCAAATCAAAACTACAATGAGGTAAGACCTCACACCTGTTAGAATCGGCATCATCAGATAATCTACAATCAACAAATTCTGGGGACGGTGTGGACAAAAGGAACCCTCTTCCGCTATTGGTGGGAATGTAAATTGATACAGTCACTATGGAGAACAGTATGGAGGTTCCTTTAAAAAACTAAAAAGAGAATTACCATAGGATCCAGCAATCCCACTTCTGGGCATATACCCAGAGAAAACCATAAATCACATAGACACATTCACCACAATGTTCATTGCAGCACTATTTACAATAGCCAGGTTATGGAAGCAACATAAATGCCCACAGACAGACGAATGGATAAAGATGTGGTACATATATAAAATGGAATATTACTCAGCCATAAAAAGGAATGAAACTGGGTCATTTGTAGAGAAGTTGATGGATCTAGAGACTGTCATACAGAGTGAAGTAAGCCAGAAAGAGAAAAACAAATATTGTATATTAATGCCAATATGTGGAACCTAGAAAAATGGTAGAGATGAACTGGTTTGCAGGGCAGAAATAGAGACACAGAGGTAGAGAACAAACGTATGGACACAAAGTGGGGGAAGCCATGGGGTGGTGGTGGTGGGATGACTTGGGAGATTAGGATTGACCTGTATACATGTCTATGCATAAAATAGATAACTAATAATAACCTACTGTATAAAAAAATAACTAAAATTAAATTTCAAAATTTTAAAAAATAAAATGTAAAAATAAAACAGAAAAAAAGTTCTTCCATTCACACTGATGTATTTATACGAATGAATTATTTCCATGCTTATATCTATAAATACATAAATGAGGAATAAAATCTAACTTGAACCAAAAAAGAAAAAAAAAACTGAACCTAACAGTTATACAGAGGAAAACACTACCAAGGCACTTGCTCCAGTGGTAAACAATTCTGAAATTGGTCAGAGGTGGGGAATCATCTCCCATACAGCCAGCAGCCCCGCCCGCCCACGCAAGGAGCATCCTCATTGCAAAGCTGGGAGACCGTGCCGAGGCCTCTGTGAGTAAACGTGAGCTGAGCCCCAGGCCAGATGCTGCTGAACTGTTCCCACCCTTCCCAGGTGAAACACCTGAATATGTACAAGGGCTTGAAAGCCTAGAGGAAGGGCCGTGGAGCCACACCAGCGACAGCACGCAGGCCAACTTGGTGCCTGCAGGTCAGCCAGGATGGTACTGGCCACGGGCGCTCTTCTGGAAGCTTTCTATTGCCCTGCCTGAGATACCCCTCCTGTCCCGGCCCCCACTCCTTTTTTTCCTTCCTCACCTCAGCCCGGAGAGATATTCCAGTGGAAGTTATGGGTGACACATCCTCTTCTTTACAGGTGGCAGCCTGGCAACTCCTGCCGAAAGTCCAGCAGAGCCCCACTCACACCGGGCCACCCACAAAGCCGTGGACCCTCACACACTCCCACCAGCACAGCCCCGAGACTGCTGACGGGGCAGAGGATATGGAGTCAGGCACAGCTGCAGGGGCTATTGCTGCCTGGAGTGCTGTTTATATTGACCTCAACCCAGGCACACCTGGGGAGGGCTTGCCGGCAGGGTCAGGCTGCCCAGGTCAGCTAATCCTCAGCCCTCAGGGAATCACATTGCAGAAAATGGACCTCGCTAAGACAGAATATTCGCCAAGGAGAAAAAGGACACAATGCCATTTGCAGCACCGTAGATGAGTCTCGAGGTAATCACGTGACTTGGAGTAAGTCAGAAAGTGAAAGACACATATCATATCATATCACTTATAGGTGTTACCTATAAATTGATACCAGGGCAGATATTTCCACGGAGAAGGGCAATCACAGATTCATTAAAAAAACTTATGTTTCACCAAAGGAAAGGTGTGAGGATTGAATTCATTACGATATTGGGGTTAACAGACAGATACAAACACAGTAGACGTATATAATCACCAAAGACCTACGGAGTACCAAGAGAAGACTACTCAACATTCTGTCATAACGTACATGGGAAAAGGATCCCAGGAAGAACAGACATATGTATATGTGTAAAAGAACCACCTCTTGCACACCTACAACATGCTAAACGTTGTACTCAAACTTGCTGTAATAAAAAATAAAAAATTAAATTAAAAACACGAACAAGAAGTAGTGAGACAAACTTGAGGGGCTTTCTCCTGGCACATTCCGTTCTACATTCCAATCTAGAACACGACTTCCATTGAGGCTCTGCTGCCCTAGTAACCAGATTTGGTAAGGGAGAACTGCTGCCACCTTGTGGCCGTTTCACACAACTGCAGGTTTAATGCCAGCGCTAATGGTCAGTGGATATTCCAAATCATTACAGGCCTGTAAATGACACCTGCCCTGAAAACAAATCCTGGGGTCATATATCGACCAAAAAATTCAAAAGACGTCCATATTTCAAAACGACAGTTTCAAGAGGCATATTTCACGCACATTAGTGTTCTGCTTCTTTTGCTTGCTTTCTTTCTTTGTTAAAAAAAACGGAAAAAGAAAAAGGCAACCCTCAGAATGGGCGTAAACGTTCACAAACGAATCAATGGACAAAGGTTTAATCTCCAATATATATAAACAGCTCATGCAGCTTAATATTAATAAAACAAACAACCCAATACAAAAATGGGCAGAAGATCTAAAGAGACGTTTCTTCAAAGAAGACACAGAGATGGCCAAGACGCACATGAAAAGCTGCTCAACATCACTAATTATTAGAGAAATGCAAATCAAAACTACAATGAGGTAAGACCTCACACCTGTTAGAATCGGCATCATCAGATAATCTACAAACAACAAATTCTGGGGAGGGTGTGGACAAAAGGAACCCTCTTCCGCTATTGGTGGGAATGTAAATTGATACAGTCACTATGGAGAACAGTATGGAGGTTCCTTTAAAAAACTAAAAAGAGAATTACCATAGGATCCAGCAATCCCACTTCTGGGCATATACGCAGAGAAAACCATAAATCACAGAGACACATTCACCCCAATGTTCATTGCAGCACTATTTACAATAGCCAGGTAATGGAAGCAACCTAAATGCCCACAGACAGACGAATGGATAAAGATGTGGTACATATATAAAATGGAATATTACTCAGCCATAAAAAGGAATGAAACTGGGTCATTTGTAGAGAAGTTGATGGATCTAGAGACTGTCATACAGAGTGAAGTAAGCCAGAAAGAGAAAAACAAATATTGTATATTAATGCCTATATGTGGAACCTAGAAAAATGGTAGAGATGAACTGGTTTGCAGGGCAGAAATAGAGACACAGAGGTAGAGAACAAACGTATGGACACAAAGTGGGGGAAGCCATGGGGTGGTGGTGGTGGGATGAGTTGGGAGATTAGGATTGACCTGTATACATGTCTATGCATAAAATAGATAACTAATAATAACCTACTGTATAAAAAAATAACTAAAATTAAATTTCAAAATTTTAAAAAATAAAATGTAAAAATAAAACAGAAAAAAAGTTCTTCCATTCACACTGATGTATTTATACGAATGAATTATTTCCATGCTTATATCTATAAATACATAAATGAGGAATAAAATCTAACTTGAACCAAAAAAGAAAAAAAAAACTGAACCTAACAGTTATACAGAGGAAAACACTACCAAGGCACTTGCTCCAGTGGTAAACAATTCTGAAATTGGTCAGAGGTGGGGAATCATCTCCCATACAGCCAGCAGCCCCGCCCGCCCACGCAAGGAGCATCCTCATTGCAAAGCTGGGAGACCGTGCCGAGGCCTCTGTGAGTAAACGTGAGCTGAGCCCCAGGCCAGATGCTGCTGAACTCTTCCCACCCTTCCCAGGTGAAACACCTGAATATGTACAAGGGCTTGAAAGCCTAGAGGAAGGGCCGTGGAGCCACAGCAGCGACAGCACGCAGGCCAACTTGGTGCCTGCAGGTCAGCCAGGATGGTACTGGCCCCGGGCGCTCTTCTGGAAGCTTTCTATTGCCCTGCCTGAGATACCCCTCGTGTCCCGGCCCCCACTCCTTCTTTCCTTCCTCACCTCAGCCCGGAGAGATATTCCAGTGGAAGTTATGGGTGACACATCCTCTTCTTTACAGGTGGCAGCCTGGCAACTCCTGCCGAAAGTCCAGCAGAGCCCCATTCACACCGGGCCACCCACAAAGCCGTGGCCCCTCACACCCTCCCACCAGCACAGCCCCGAGACTGCTGACGGGGCAGAGGATATGGAGTAAGGCACAGCTGCAGGGGCTATTGCTGCCTGGAGTGCTGTTTATATTGACCTCAACCCAGGCACACCTGGGGAGGGCTTGCCGGCAGGGTCAGGCTGCCCAGGTCAGCTAATCCTCAGCCCTCAGGGAATCACATTGCAGAAAATGGACCTCGCTAAGACAGAATATTCGCCAAGGAGAAAAAGGACACAATGCCATTTGCAGCACCATAGATGAGTCTCGAGTTAATCACGTGACTTGGAGTAAGTCAGAAAGTGAAAGACACATATCATATCATATCACTTATAGGTGTTACCTATAAATTGATACCAGGGCAGATATTTCCACGGAGAAGGGCAATCACAGATTCATTAAACAAACTTATGGTTCACCAAAGGAAAGGTGTGAGGATTGAATTCATTACGATATTGGGGTTAACAGACAGATACAAACACAGTAGACGTATATAATCACCAAAGACCTACGGAGTACCAAGAGAAGACTACTCAACATTCTGTCATAACGTACATGGGAAAAGGATCCCAGGAAGAACAGACATATGTATAAGTGTAAAAGAACCACCTCTTGCACACCTACAACAAGCTAAACGTTGTACTCAAACTTGCTGTAATAAAAAATAAAAAATTAAATTAAAAACACGAACAAGAAGTAGTGAGACAAACTTGAGGGACTTTCTCCTGGCACATTCCGTTCTACATTCCAATCTAGAACACGACTTCCATTGAGGCTCTGCTGCCCTAGTAACCAGATTTGGTAAGGGAGAACTGCTGCCACCTTGTGGCCGTTTCACACAACTGCAGGTTTAATGCCAGCGCTAATGGTCAGTGGATATTCCAAATCATTACAGGCCTGTAAATGACACCTGCCCTGAAAACAAATCCTGGGGTCATATATCGACCAAAAAATTCAAAAGACGTCCATATTTCAAAACGACAGTTTCAAGAGGCATATTTCACGCTCATTAGTGTTCTGCTTCTTTTGCTTTCTTTCTTTCTTTGTTAAGAAAAACGGGAATGGAAAAAGGCAACCCTCAGAATGGGTGAAAACGTTCACAAACGAATCAATGGACAAAGGTTTAATCTCCAATATATATAAACAGCTCATGCAGCTTAATATTAATAAAACAAACAACCCAATACAAAAATGGGCAGAAGATCTAAAGAGACGTTTCTTCAAAGAAGACACAGAGATGGCCAAGACGCACATGAAAAGCTGCTCTACATCACTAATTATTAGAGAAATGCAAATCAAAACTACAATGAGGTAAGACCTCACACCTGTTAGAATCGGCATCATCAGATAATCTACAAACAACAAATTCTGGGGAGGGTGTGGACAAAAGGAACCCTCTTCCGCTATTGGTGGGAATGTAAATTGATACAGTCACTATGGAGAACAGTATGGAGGTTCCTTTAAAAAACTAAAAAGAGAATTACCATAGGATCCAGCAATCCCACTTCTGGGCATATACGCAGAGAAAACCATAAATCACAGAGACACATTCACCACAATGTTCATTGCAGCACTATTTACAATAGCCAGGTTATGGAAGCAACCTAAATGGCCACAGACAGACGAATGGATAAAGATGTGGTACATATATAAAATGGAATATTACTCAGCCATAAAAAGGAATGAAACTGGGTCATTTGTAGAGAAGTTGATGGATCTAGAGACTGTCATACAGAGTGAAGTAAGCCAGAAAGAGAAAAACAAATATTGTATATTAATGCCTGTATGTGGAACCTAGAAAAATGGTAGAGATGAACTGGTTTGCAGGGCAGAAATAGAGACACAGATGTAGAGAACAAACATATGGACACAAAGTGGGGGAAGCCATGGGGTGGTGGTGGTGGGATGAGTTGGGAGATTAGGATTGACCTGTATACATGTCTATGCATAAAATAGATAACTAATAATAACCTACTGTATAAAAAAATAACTAAAATTAAATTTCAAAATTTTAAAAAATAAAATGTAAAAATAAAACAGAAAAAAAGTTCTTCCATTCACACTGATGTATTTATACGAATGAATTATTTCCATGCTTATATCTATAAATACATAAATGAGGAATAAAATCTAACTTGAACCAAAAAAGAAAAAAAAAACTGAACCTAAGAATTATACAGAGGAAAACACTACCAAGGCACTTGCTCCAGTGGTAAACAATTCTGAAATTGGTCAGAGGTGGGGAATCATCTCCCATACAGCCAGCAGCCCCGCCCGCCCACGCAAGGAGCATCCTCATTGCAAAGCTGGGAGACCGTGCCGAGGCCTCTGTGAGTAAACGTGAGCTGAGCCCCAGGCCAGATGCTGCTGAACTCTTCCCACCCTTCCCAGGTGAAACACCTGAATATGTACAAGGGCTTGAAAGCCTAGAGGAAGGGCCGTGGAGCCACACCAGCGACAGCACGCAGGCCAACTTGGTGCCTGCAGGTCAGCCAGGATGGTACTGGCCACGGGCGCTCTTCTGGAAGCTTTCTATTGCCCTGCCTGAGATACCCCTCCTGTCCCGGCCTCCACTCCTTTTTTTCCTTCCTCACCTCAGCCCGGAGAGATATTCCAGTGGAAGTTATGGGTGACACATCCTCTTCTTTACAGGTGGCAGCCTGGCAACTCCTGCCGAAAGTCCAGCAGAGCCCCACTCACACCGGGCCACCCACAAAGCCGTGGACCCTCACACCCTCCCACCAGCACAGCCCCGAGACTGCTGACGTGGCAGAGAATATGGAGTCAGGCACAGCTGCAGGGGCTATTGCTGCCTGGAGTGCTGTTTATATTGACCTCAACCCAGGCACACCTGGGGAGGGCTTGCCGGCAGGGTCAGGCTGCCCAGGTCAGCTAATCCTCAGCCCTCAGGGAATCACATTGCAGAAAATGGACCTCGCTAAGACAGAATATTCGCCAAGGAGAAAAAGGACACAATGCCATTTGCAGCACCGTAGATGAGTCTCGAGGTAATCACGTGACTTGGAGTAAGTCAGAAAGTGAAAGACACATATCATATCATATCACTTATAGGTGTTACCTATAAATTGATACCAGGGCAGATATTTCCACGGAGAAGGGCAATCACAGATTCATTAAACAAACTTATGGTTCACCAAAGGAAAGGTGTGAGGATTGAATTCATTACGATATTGGGGTTAACAGACATATACAAACACAGTAGACGTATATAATCACCAAAGACCTATGGAGTACCAAGAGAAGACTACTCAACATTCTGTCATAACGTACATGGGAAAAGGATCCCAGGAAGAACAGACATATGTATATGTGTAAAAGAACCACCTCTTGCACACCTACAACAAGCTAAACGTTGTACTCAAACTTGCTGTAATAAAAAATAAAAAATTAAATTAAAAACACGAACAAGAAGTAGTGAGACAAACTTGAGGGGCTTTCTCCTGGCACATTCCGTTCTACATTCCAATCTAGAACACGACTTCCATTGAGGCTCTGCTGCCCTAGTAACCAGATTTGGTAAGGGAGAACTGCTGCCACCTTGTGGCCGTTTCACACAACTGCAGGTTTAATGCCAGCGCTAATGGTCAGTGGATATTCCAAATCATTACAGGCCTGTAAATGACACCTGCCTTGAAAACAAATCCTGGGGTCATATATCGACCAAAAAATTCAAAAGACGTCCATATTTCAAAACGACAGTTTCAAGAGGCATATTTCACGCACATTAGTTTTCTGCTTCTTTTGCTTTCTTTCTTTCTTTGTTGAAAAAAACGGGAATGGAAAAAGGCAACCCTCAGAATGGGCGAAAACGTTCACAAACGAATCAATGGACAAAGGTTTAATCTCCAATATATATAAACAGCTCATGCAGCTTAATATTAATAAAACAAACAACCCAATACAAAAATGGGCAGAAGATCTAAAGAGACGTTTCTTCAAAGAAGACACAGAGATGGCCAAGACGCACATGAAAAGCTGCTCAACATCACTAATTATTAGAGAAATGCAAATCAAAACTACAATGAGGTAAGACCTCACACCTGTTAGAATCGGCATCATCAGATAATCTACAAACAACAAATTCTGGGGAGGGTGTGGACAAAAGGAACCCTCTTCCGCTATTGGTGGGAATGTAAATTGATACAGTCACTATGGAGAACAGTATGGAGGTTCCTTTAAAAAACTAAAAAGAGAATTACCATAGGATCCAGCAATCCCACTTCTGGGCATATACGCAGAGAAAACCATAAATCACAGAGACACATTCACCACAATGTTCATTGCAGCACTATTTACAATAGCCAGGTAATGGAAGCAACCTAAACGCCCACAGACAGACGAATGGATAAAGATGTGGTACATATATAAAATGGAATATTACTCAGCCATAAAAAGGAATGAAACTGGGTCATTTGTAGAGAAGTTGATGGATCTAGAGACTGTCATACAGAGTGAAGTAAGTCAGAAAGAGAAAAACAAATATTGTATATTAATGCCTATATGTGGAACCTAGAAAAATGGTAGAGATGAACTGGTTTGCAGGGCAGAAATAGAGACACAGAGGTAGAGAACAAACGTATGGACACAAAGTGGGGGAAGCCATGGGGTGGTGGTGGTGGGATGAGTTGGGAGATTAGGATTGACCTGTATACATGTCTATGCATAAAATAGATAACTAATAATAACCTACTGTATAAAAAAATAACTAAAATTAAATTTCAAAATTTTAAAAAATAAAATGTAAAAATAAAACAGAAAAAAAGTTCTTCCATTCACACTGATGTATTTATACGAATGAATTATTTCCATGCTTATATCTATAAATACATAAATGAGGAATAAAATCTAACTTGAAGCAAAAAAGAAAAAAAAAACTGAACCTAAGAATTATACAGAGGAAAACACTACCAAGGCACTTGCTCCAGTGGTAAACAATTCTGAAATTGGTCAGAGGTGGGGAATCATCTCCCATACAGCCAGCAGCCCCGCCCGCCCACGCAAGGAGCATCCTCATTGCAAAGCTGGGAGACCGTGCCGAGGCCTCTGTGAGTAAACGTGAGCTGAGCCCCAGGCCAGATGCTGCTGAACTCTTCCCACCCTTCCCAGGTGAAACACCTGAATATGTACAAGGGCTTGAAAGCCTAGAGGAAGGGCCGTGGAGCCACACCAGCGACAGCACGCAGGCCAACTTGGTGCCTGCAGGTCAGCCAGGATGGTACTGGCCACGGGCGCTCTTCTGGAAGCTTTCTATTGCCCTGCCTGAGATACCCCTCCTGTCCCGGCCTCCACTCCTTTTTTTCCTTCCTCACCTCAGCCCGGAGAGATATTCCAGTGGAAGTTATGGGTGACACATCCTCTTCTTTACAGGTGGCAGCCTGGCAACTCCTGCCGAAAGTCCAGCAGAGCCCCACTCACACCGGGCCACCCACAAAGCCGTGGACCCTCACACCCTCCCACCAGCACAGCCCCGAGACTGCTGACGTGGCAGAGAATATGGAGTCAGGCACAGCTGCAGGGGCTATTGCTGCCTGGAGTGCTGTTTATATTGACCTCAACCCAGGCACACCTGGGGAGGGCTTGCCGGCAGGGTCAGGCTGCGCAGGTCAGCTAATCCTCAGCCCTCAGGGAATCACATTGCAGAAAATGGACCTCGCTAAGACAGAATATTCGCCAAGGAGAAAAAGGACACAATGCCATTTGCAGCACCGTAGATGAGTCTCGAGGTAATCACGTGACTTGGAGTAAGTCAGAAAGTGAAAGACACATATCATATCATATCACTTATAGGTGTTACCTATAAATTGATACCAGGGCAGATATTTCCACGGAGAAGGGCAATCACAGATTCATTAAACAAACTTATGGTTCACCAAAGGAAAGGTGTGAGGATTGAATTCATTACGATATTGTGGTTAACAGACATATACAAACACAGTAGACGTATATAATCACCAAAGACCTATGGAGTACCAAGAGAAGACTACTCAACATTCTGTCATAACGTACATGGGAAAAGGATCCCAGGAAGAACAGACATATGTATATGTGTAAAAGAACCACCTCTTGCACACCTACAACAAGCTAAACGTTGTACTCAAACTTGCTGTAATAAAAAATAAAAAATTAAATTAAAAACACGAACAAGAAGTAGTGAGACAAACTTGAGGGGCTTTCTCCTGGCACATTCCGTTCTACATTCCAATCTAGAACACGACTTCCATTGAGGCTCTGCTGCCCTAGTAACCAGATTTGGTAAGGGAGAACTGCTGCCACCTTGTGGCCGTTTCACACAACTGCAGGTTTAATGCCAGCGCTAATGGTCAGTGGATATTCCAAATCATTACAGGCCTGTAAATGACACCTGCCCTGAAAACAAATCCTGGGGTCATATATCGACCAAAAAATTCAAAAGACGTCCATATTTCAAAACGACAGTTTCAAGAGGCATATTTCACGCACATTAGTTTTCTGCTTCTTTTGCTTTCTTTCTTTCTTTGTTGAAAAAAACGGGAATGGAAAAAGGCAACCCTCAGAATGGGCGAAAACGTTCACAAACGAATCAATGGACAAAGGTTTAATCTCCAATATATATAAACAGCTCATGCAGCTTAATATTAATAAAACAAACAACCCAATACAAAAATGGGCAGAAGATCTAAAGAGACGTTTCTTCAAAGAAGACACAGAGATGGCCAAGACGCACATGAAAAGCTGCTCAACATCACTAATTATTAGAGAAATGCAAATCAAAACTACAATGAGGTAAGACCTCACACCTGTTAGAATCGGCATCATCAGATAATCTACAAACAACAAATTCTGGGGAGGGTGTGGACAAAAGGAACCCTCTTCCGCTATTGGTGGGAATGTAAATTGATACAGTCACTATGGAGAACAGTATGGAGGTTCCTTTAAAAAACTAAAAAGAGAATTACCATAGGATCCAGCAATCCCACTTCTGGGCATATACGCAGAGAAAACCATAAATCACAGAGACACATTCACCACAATGTTCATTGCAGCACTATTTACAATAGCCAGGTAATGGAAGCAACCTAAACGCCCACAGACAGACGAATGGATAAAGATGTGGTACATATATAAAATGGAATATTACTCAGCCATAAAAAGGAATGAAACTGGGTCATTTGTAGAGAAGTTGATGGATCTAGAGACTGTCATACAGAGTGAAGTAAGTCAGAAAGAGAAAAACAAATATTGTATATTAATGCCTATATGTGGAACCTAGAAAAATGGTAGAGATGAACTGGTTTGCAGGGCAGAAATAGAGACACAGAGGTAGAGAACAAACGTATGGACACAAAGTGGGGGAAGCCATGGGGTGGTGGTGGTGGGATGAGTTGGGAGATTAGGATTGACCTGTATACATGTCTATGCATAAAATAGATAACTAATAAAACCTACTGTATAAAAAAATAACTAAAATTTAATTTCAAAATTTTAAAAAATAAAATGTAAAAATAAAACAGAAAAAAAGTTCTTCCATTCACACTGATGTATTTATACGAATGAATTATTTCCATGCTTATATCTATAAATACATAAATGAGGAATAAAATCTAACTTGAACCAAAAAAGAAAAAAAAAAACTGAACCTAACAGTTATACAGAGGAAAACACTACCAAGGCACTTGCTCCAGTGGTAAACAATTCTGAAATTGGTCAGAGGTGGGGAATCATCTCCCATACAGCCAGCAGCCCCGCCCGCCCACGCAAGGAGCATCCTCATTGCAAAGCTGGGAGACCGTGCCGAGGCCTCTGTGAGTAAACGTGAGCTGAGCCCCAGGCCAGATGCTGCTGAACTGTTCCCACCCTTCCCAGGTGAAACACCTGAATATGTACAAGGGCCTGAAAGCCTAGAGGAAGGGCCGTGGAGCCACACCAGCGACAGCACGCAGGCCAACTTGGTGCCTGCAGGTCAGCCAGGATGGTACTGGCCACGGGCGCTCTTCTGGAAGCTTTCTATTGCCCTGCCTGAGATACCCCTCCTGTCCCGGCCCCCACTCCTTTTTTTCCTTCCTCACCTCAGCCCGGAGAGATATTCCAGTGGAAGTTATGGGTGACACATCCTCTTCTTTACAGGTGGCAGCCTGGCAACTCCTGCCGAAAGTCCAGCAGAGCCCCACTCACACCGGGCCACCCACAAAGCCGTGGACCCTCACACCCTCCCACCAGCACAGCCCCGAGACTGCTGACGGGGCAGAGAATATGGAGTCAGGCACAGCTGCAGGGGCTATTGCTGCCTGGAGTGCTCTTTATATTGACCTCAACACAGGCACACCTGGGGAGGGCTTGCCGGCAGGGTCAGGCTGCCCAGGTCAGCTAATCCTCAGCCCTCAGGGAATCACATTGCAGAAAATGGACCTCGCTAAGACAGAATATTCGCCAAGGAAAAAAAGGACACAATGCCATTTGCAGCACCGTAGATGAGTCTCGAGGTAATCACGTGACTTGGAGTAAGTCAGAAAGTGAAAGACACATATCATATCATATCACTTATAGGTGTTACCTATAAATTGATACCAGGGCAGATATTTCCACGGAGAAGGGCAATCACAGATTCATTAAACAAACTTATGGTTCACCAAAGGAAAGGTGTGAGGATTGAATTCATTACGATATTGGGGTTAACAGACAGATACAAACACAGTAGACGTATATAATCACCAAAGACCTACGGAGTACCAAGAGAAGACTACTCAACATTCTGTCATAACGTACATGGGAAAAGGATCCCAGGAAGAACAGACATATGTATATGTGTAAAAGAACCACCTCTTGCACACCTACAACAAGCTAAACGTTGTACTCAAACTTGCTGTAATAAAAAATAAAAAATTAAATTAAAAACACGAACAAGAAGTAGTGAGACAAACTTGAGGGGCTTTCTCCTGGCACATTCCGTTCTACATTCCAATCTAGAACAGGACTTCTATTGAGGCTCTGCTGCCCTAGTAACCAGATTTGGTAAGGGAGAACTGCTGCCACCTTGTGGCCGTTTCACACAACTGCAGGTTTAATGCCAGCGCTAATGGTCAGTGGATATTCCAAATCATTACAGGCCTGTTGATGACACCTGCCCTGAAAACAAATCCTGGGGTCATATATCGACCAAAAAATTCAAAAGACGTCCATATTTCAAAACGACAGTTTCAAGAGGCATATTTCACGCACATTAGTGTTCTGCTTCTTTTGCTTTCTTTCTTTCTTTGTTAAAAAAAACGGGAATGGAGAAAGGCAACCCTCAGAATGGGCGAAAACGTTCACAAACGAATCAATGGACAAAGGTTTAATCTCCAATATATATAAACAGCTCATGCAGCTTAATATTAATAAAACAAACAACCCAATACAAAAATGGGCAGAAGATCTAAAGAGACGTTTCTTCAAAGAAGACACAGAGATGGCCAAGACGCACATGAAAAGCTGCTCAACATCACTAATTATTAGAGAAATGCAAATCAAAACTACAATGAGGTAAGACCTCACACCTGTTAGAATCGGCATCATCAGATAATCTACAAACAACAAATTCTGGGGAGGGTGTGGACAAAAGGAACCCTCTTCCGCTATTGGTGGGAATGTAAATTGATACAGTCACTATGGAGAACAGTATGGAGGTTCCTTTAAAAAACTAAAAAGAGAATTACCATAGGATCCAGCAATCCCACTTCTGGGCATATACCCAGAGAAAACCATAAATCACAGAGACACATTCACCACAATGTTCATTGCAGCACTATTTACAATAGCCAGGTTATGGAAGCAACATAAATGCCCACAGACAGACGAATGGATAAAGATGTGGTACATATATAAAATGGAATATTACTCAGCCATAAAAAGGAATGAAACTGGGTCATTTGTAGAGAAGTTGATGGATCTAGAGACTGTCATACAGAGTGAAGTAAGTCAGAAAGAGAAAAACAAATATTGTATATTAATGCCTATATGTGGAACCTAGAAAAATGGTAGAGATGAACTGGTTTGCAGGGCAGAAATAGAGACACAGAGGTAGAGAACAAACGTATGGACACAAAGTGGGGGAAGCCATGGAGTGGTGGTGGTGGGATGAGTTGGGAGATTAGGATTGACCTGTATACATGTCTATGCATAAAATAGATAACTAATAATAACCTACTGTATAAAAAAATAACTAAAATTAAATATCAAAATTTTAAAAAATAAAATGTAAAAATAAAACAGAAAAAAAGTTCTTCCATTCACACTGATGTATTTATACGAATGAATTATTTCCATGCTTATATCTATAAATACATAAATGAGGAATAAAATCTAACTTGAACCAAAAAAGAAAAAAAAAAAAACTGACCCTAACAGTTATACAGAGGAAAACACTACCAAGGCACTTGCTCCAGTGGTAAACAATTCTGAAATTGGTCAGAGGTGGGGAATCATCTCCCATACAGCCAGCAGCCCCGCCCGCCCACGCAAGGAGCATCCTCATTGCAAAGCTGGGAGACCGTGCCGAGGCCTCTGTGAGTAAACGTGAGCTGAGCCCCAGGCCAGATGCTGCTGAACTGTTCCCACCCTTCCCAGGTGAAACACCTGAATATGTACAAGGGCTTGAAAGCCTAGAGGAAGGGCCGTGGAGCCACACCAGCGACAGCACGCAGGCCAACTTGGTGCCTGCAGGTCAGCCAGGATGGTACTGGCCACGGGCGCTCTTCTGGAAGCTTTCTATTGCCCTGCCTGAGATACCCCTCCTGTCCCGGGCCCCACTCCTTTTTTTCCTTCCTCACCTCAGCCCGGAGAGATATTCCAGTGGATGTTATGGGTGACACATCCTCTTCTTTACAGGTGGCAGCCTGGCAACTCCTGCCGAAAGTCCAGCAGAGCCCCACTCACACCGGGCCACCCACAAAGCCGTGGACCCTCACACCCTCCCACCAGCACAGCCCCGAGGCTGCTGACGGGGCAGAGAATATGGAGTAAGGCACAGCTGCAGGGGCTATTGCTGCCTGGAGTGCTGTTTATATTGACCTCAACCCAGGCACACCTGGGGAGGGCTTGCCGGCAGGGTCAGGCTGCCCAGGTCAGCTAATCCTCAGCCCTCAGGGAATCACATTGCAGAAAATGGACCTCGCTAAGACAGAATATTCGCCAAGGAGAAAAAGGACACAATGCCATTTGCAGCACCGTAGATGAGTCTCGAGGTAATCACGTGACTTGGAGTAAGTCAGAAAGTGAAAGACACATATCATATCATATCACTTATAGGTGTTACCTATAAATTGATACCAGGGCAGATATTTCCACGGAGAAGGGCAATCACAGATTCATTAAACAAACTTATGGTTCACCAAAGGAAAGGTGTGAGGATTGAATTCATTACGATATTGGGGTTAACAGACATATAAAAACACAGTAGGCGTATATAATCACCAAAGACCTACGGAGTACCAAGAGAAGACTACTCAACATTCTGTCATAACGTACATGGGAAAAGGATCCCAGGAAGAACAGACATATGTATATGTGTAAAAGAACCACCTCTTGCACACCTACAACAAGCTAAACGTTGTACTCAAACTTGCTGTAATAAAAAATAAAAAATTAAATTAAAAACACGAACAAGAAGTAGTGAGACAAACTTGAGGGGCTTTCTCCTGGCACATTCCGTTCTACATTCCAATCTAGAACACGACTTCCATTGAGGCTCTGCTGCCCTAGTAACCAGATTTGGTAAGGGAGAACTGCTGCCACCTTGTGGCCGTTTCACACAACTGCAGGTTTAATGCCAGCGCTAATGGTCAGTGGATATTCCAAATCATTACAGGCCTGTAAATGACACCTGCCCTGAAAACAAATCCTGGGGTCATATATCGACCAAAAAATTCAAAACACGTCCATATTTCAAAACGACAGTTTCAAGAGGCATATTTCACGCACATTAGTTTTCTGCTTCTTTTGCTTTCTTTCTTTGTTGAAAAAAACGGGAATGGAAAAAGGCAACCCTCAGAATGGACGAAAACGTTCACAAATGAATCAATGGACAAAGGTTTAATCTCCAATATATATAAACAGCTCATGCAGCTTAATATTAATAAAACAAACAACCCAATACAAAAATGGGCAGAAGATCTAAAGAGACGTTTCTTCAAAGAAGACACAGAGATGGCCAAGACGCACATGAAAAGCTGCTCAACATCACTAATTATTAGAGAAATGCAAATCAAAACTACAATGAGGTAAGACCTCACACCTGTTAGAATCGGCATCATCAGATAATCTACAAACAACAAATTCTGGGGAGGGTGTGGACAAAAGGAACCCTCTTCCGCTATTGGTGGGAATGTAAATTGATACAGTCACTATGGAGAACAGTATGGAGGTTCCTTTAAAAAACTAAAAAGAGAATTAACATAGGATCCAGCAATCCCTCTTCTGGGCATATACCCAGAGAAAACCATAAATCACAGAGACACATGCACCACAATGTTCATTGCAGCACTATTTACAATAGCCAGGTAATGGAATCAACCTAAATGCCCACAGACAGACGAATGGATAAAGATGTGGTACATATATAAAATGGAATATTACTCAGCCATAAAAAGGCATGAAACTGGGTCATTTGTAGAGAAGTTGTTGGATCTAGAGACTGTCATACAGAGTGAAGTAAGTCAGAAAGAGAAAAATATTGTATATTAATGCCTATATGTGGAACCTAGAAAAATGGTACAGATGAACTGGTTTGCAGGGCCGAAATAGAGACACAGAGGTAGAGAACAAACGTATGGACACAAAGTGGGGGAATCCATGGGGTGGTGGTGGTGGGATGAGTTGGGATATTGGGATTGACCTGTATACATGTCTATGCATAAAATAGATAACTAATAATAACCTACTGTATAAAAAAATAAATAAAATTAAATTTCAAAATTTTAAAAAATAAAATGTAAAAATAAAACAGAAAAAAGTTCTTCCATTCACACTGATGTATTTATAAGAATGAATTATTTCCATGCTTATATCTATAAATACATAAAAGAGGAATAAAATCTAACTTGAACCAAAAAAGAAAAAAAAAAATGAACCTAACAGTTATACAGAGGAAAACACTACCAAGGCACTTGCTCCAGTGGTAAACAATTCTGAAATTGGTCAGAGGTGGGGAATCATCTCCCATAGAGCCAGCAGCCCCGCCCGCCCACGCAAGGAGTGTCCTTATTGCAAAGCTGGGGGACCGTGCCGAGGCCTCTGTGAGTAAATGTGAGCTGTGCCCCAGGCCAGCTTCTGCTGAACTGTTCCCACCCTTCCCAGGTGAAACACCTGAATATGTACAAGGGCTTGAAGGCCTAGAGGAAGGGCCGTGGAGCCACAACAGTGACAGCACGCAGGCCAACATGGTGCCTGCAGGTGAGCCAGGATGGTCCTGGCCACGGGCGCTCTTCTGGAAGCTCTCCATTGCCCTGCCTGAGATACCCCTCCTGTCCCGGCCCCCACTCCTTTTTTTCCTTCCTCACCTCAGCCCTGAGAGATATTCCAGTGGAAATTATGGGTGACACATCCTCTTCTTTACAGGTGGCAGCCTGGCAACTCCTGCAGACAGTCCAGCAGAGCCCCACTCACACCGGGCCACCCACAGAGCCGTGGACCCTCACACCCTCCCACCAGCACAGCGCCGAGACTGCTGACGGGGCAGAGAATATGTAGTCAGGCACAGCTGCAGGGGCTATTGCTGCCTGGAGTGCTGTTTATATTGACCTCAACCCAGGCACACCTGGGGAGGGCTTGCCGGCAGGGTCAGGCTGCCCAGGTCAGCTAATCCTCAGCCCTCAGGGAATCACATTGCAGAAAATGGGCCTCGCTAAGACAGAATATTCGCCAAGGAAAAAAAGGACACAATGCCATTTGCAGCACCGTAGATGAGTCTAGAGGTAATCACGTGACTTGTAGTAAGTCAGAAAGTGAAAGACACATATCATATCATATCACTTATAGGTGTTACCTATAAATTGATACCAGGGCAGATATTTCCACGGAGAAGGGCAATCACAGATTCATTAAACAAACTTATGTTGCAACAAAGGAAAGGTGTGAGGATTGTATCCAACACGATATTGGGGTTAACAGACATATACAAACACAATAGACGTATATAATCACCAAAGACCTATGGAGTACCAAGAGAAGACTACACAACATTCTGTCATACCGTACATGGGAAAAGGATCCCAGGAAGAACAGACATATGTATATGTGTAAAAGAACCACCTCTTGCACACCTACAACAAGCTAAACGTTGTACTCAAACTTGCTGTAATAAAAAATAAAAAAATTAAATTAAAAACAGGAACAAGAAGTAGTGAGACAAACTTGAGGGGCTTTCTCCTGGCACATTCCGTTCTACATTCCAATCTAGAACGCGACTTCCATTGAGGCTCTGCTGCCCTAGTAACCAGATTTGGTAAGGGAGAACTGCTGCCACTTTGTGGCCGTTTCACACAACAGCAGCTTTAATCCCAGCGCTAATGGTCAGTGGATATTCCAAATCATTACAGGCCTGTAAATGACACCTGCCCTGAAAACAAATCCTGGGGTCATATATCGACCAAAAAATTCAAAACACGTCCATATTTCAAAACGACAGTTTCAAGAGGCATATTTCACGCACATTTGTGTTGTGCTTCTTTTGCTTGCTTTCTTTCTTTGTTAAAAAAATGGGAATGGAAAAAGGCAAACCTCAGAATGGGCGAAAACGTTCACAAACGAATCAATGAACAAAGGTTTAATCTCCAATATATATAAACAGATCATGCAGCTTAATATTAATAAAACAAACAACCCAATACAAAAATGGGCAGAAGATCTAAATAGACGTTTCTTCAAAGAAGACACAGAGATGGCCAAGACGCACATGAAAAGCTGCTCAACATCACTAATTATTAGAGAAATGCAAATCAAAACTACAATGAGGTAAGACCTCACACCTGTTAGAATCGGCATCATCAGATAATCTACAAACAACAAATTCTGGTGAGGCTGTGGCCTAAAGGAACCCTCTTCCGCTATTGGTGGGAATGTAAATTGATACAGTCACTATGGAGAACAGTATGGAGGTTCCTTTAAAAAACTAAAAAGAGAATTACCATAGGATCCAGCAATCCCACTTCTGGGCATATACCCAGAGAAACCCATAAATCACAAAGACACATTCACCACAATGTTCATTGCAGCACTATTTACAATAGCCAGGTAATGGAAGCAACCTAAATGCCCACAGAGAGACGAATGGATAAAGATGTGGTACATATATAAAATGGAATATTACTCAGCCATAAAAAAAGAATGAAACTGGGTCATTTGTAGAGAAGTTGATGGATCTAGAGACTGTCATACAGAGTGAAGTAAGTCAGAAAGAGAAAAACACATATTGTATATTAATGCCTATATGTGGAACCTAGAAAAATTGTACAGATGAACTGGTTTGCAGGGCAGAAATAGAGACACAGAGATAGAGAACAAACGTATGGACACAAAGTGGGGGAAGCCATGGGGTGGTAGTGGTGGGATGTGTTGGGAGATTGGGATTGACCTGTATACATGTATAAGCATAAAATAGATAACTAATAATAACCTACTGTATTAAAAAATAAATAAAATTAAATTTCAAAATTTTTAAAAATAAAATGTAAAAATAAAAGAGAAAAAAATTTCTTCCATTCACACTGATGTATTTATAAGAATGAATTATTTCCATGCTTATATCCATAAATACATAAAAGAGGAATAAAATCTAACTTGAACCAAAAAAGAAAAAAAAACTGAACCTAACAGTTATACAGAGGAAAACACTACCAAGGCACTTGCTCCATTGGTAAACAATTCTGAAATTGGTCTGATGTGGGGAATCATCCCCCATACAGCCAGCAGCCCCGCCCGCCCACGCAAGGAGCGTCCTTATTGCAAAGCTGGGGGACCGTGCCGAGGCCTCTGTGAGTAAACGTGTGCTGAGCCCCAGGCCAGCTGCTGCTGAACTGTTCCCAACCTTCCCAGGTGAAAGACCTGAGTATGTACAAGGGCTTGAAAGCCTAGAGGAAGGGCCGTGGATCCACACCAGCGACAGCACACAGGCCAACTTGGTGCCTGCAGGTCAGCCAGGATGGTCCTGGCCACGGACGCTCTTCTGGAAGCTTTCCATTGCCCTGCCTGAGTTACCCCTCCTGTCCCGGCCCCCACTCCTTTTTTTCCTTCCTCACCTCAGCCCGGAGAGATATTCCAGTGCAATTTATGGGTGACACATCCTCTTCTTTACAGGTGGCAGCCTGGCAACTCCTGCAGAAAGTCCAGCAGAGCCCCACTTACACCGGGCCACCCACAAAGCCGTGGACCCTCACACCCTCCCACCAGCACAGCCCCGAGACAGCTGACGGGGCAGAGAATATGGAGTCAGGCACAGCTGCAGGGGCTATTGCTGCCTGGAGTGCTGTTTATATAGACCTCAACCCAGGCACACCTGGGGAGGGCTTGCCGGCAGGGTCAGGCTGCCCAGGTCAGCTAATCCTCAGCCCTCAGGGAATCACATTGCAGAAAATGGACCTCGCTAAGACAGAATATTCGCCAAGGAAAAAAAGGACACAATGCCATTTGCAGCACCGTAGATGAGTCCAGAGGTAATCACGTGACTTGGAGTAAGTCAGAAAGTGAAAGACACATATCATATCATATCACTTATAGATGTTACCTATAAATAGATACCAGGGCAGATATTTCCACGGAGAAGGGCAATCACAGATTCATTAAACAAACTTATGGTTCACCAAAGGAAAGGTGTGAGGATTGAATTCATTACGATATTGGGATTGACATACAGATACAAACACGGTAGACGTATATAATCACCAAAGACCTACGGAGTACCAAGAGAAGACTACTCAACATTCTGTCATAACGTACATGGGAAAAGGATCCCAGGAAGAACAGACATATGTATATGTGTAAAAGAACCACCTCTTGCACACCTACAACAAGGTAAACGTTGTACTCACACTTGCTGTAATAAAAAAATAAAAAATTAAATTAAAAACACGAACAAGAAGCAGTGAGACAAACTTGAGGGGCTTTCTCCTGGCACATTCCGTTCTACATTACAATCTAGAACGTGACTTCCATTGAGGCTCTGTTGCCCAAGTAACCATATTTGGTAAGGGAGAACTGCTGCCACCTTGTGGCCGTTTCACACAACAGCAGCTTTAATCCCAGCGCTAATGGTCAGTGGATATTCCAAATCATTACAGGCCTGTAAATGACACCTGCCCTGAAAACAAATCCTGGGGTCATATATCGACCAAAAAATACCAAAGACGTCCATATTTCAAAACGACAGTTTCAAGAGGCATATTTCACACACATTAGTGTTCTGCTTCTTTTGCTTGCTTTCTTTCTTTGTTAAAAATACAGGAATGGAAAAGGGCAACCATCAGAATGGGCGAAAACATTCACATACGAATCAATGGACAAAGGTTTAATCTCCAATATATATAAACAGCTCATGCAGCTTAATATTAATAAAACAAACAACCCCAAACAAAAATGGGCAGAAGATCTAAATAGACGTTTCTTCAAAGAAGACACAGAGATGGCCAAGACGCACATGAAAAGCTGCTCAACATCACTAATTATTAGAGAAATGCAAATCAAAACTACAATGAGGTAAGACCTCACACCTGTTAGAATCGGCATCATCAGATAATCTACAAACAACAAGTTCTGGGGAGGGTGTGGACAAAAGGAACCCTCTTCCGCTATTGGTGGGAATGTAAATGGATAGAGTCACTATCGAGAACAGTATGGAGGTTCCTTTAAAAAACTAAAAAGAGAATTACCATAGGATCCAGCAATCCCACTTCTGGGCATATACCCAGAGAAAACCATAAATCACAAAGACACATTCACCACAATGTTCATTGCAGCATTATTTACAATAGCCAGGTAATGGAAGCTACCTTAATGCCCACAGACAGACGAATGGATAAAGATGTGGTACATATATAAAATGGAATATTACTCAGCCATAAAAGGGAATGAAACTAGGTCATTTGTAGAGAAGTTGATGGATCTAGAGACTGTCATACAGAGTGAAGTAAGTCAGAAAGAGAAAAACACATATTGTATATTAATGCCTATATGTGAAACCTAGAAAAATGGTACAGATGAACTAGTTTGCAGGGCAGAAATAGAGACACAGAGGTAGAGAACAAACGTTTGGACACAAAGTGGGGGAAGCCATCGGGTGGTGGTGGTGGGATGAGTTGGGAGATTGGGATTGACCTGTATACATGACTATGCATAAAATAGATAACTAATAATAACCTAGTGTATAAAAAAATAAATAAAATTAAATTTCAAAATTTTTAAAAATAAAATGTAAAAATAAATCAGAAAAAAAGTTCTTCCATTCACACTGATGTATTTATAAGAATGAATTATTTCCATGCTTATATCCATAAATACATAAAAGAGGAATAAAATCTAACTTGAACCAAAAAAGAAAAAAAAACTGAACCTAACAGCTATACAGAGGAAAACACTACCAAGGCACTTGCTCCAGTGGTAAACAATTCTTAAATTGGTCAGAGGTGGGGAATCATCTCCCATACACCCAGCAGCCCCGCCCGCCTATGCAAGGAGCGCCCTTATTGCAAACCTGGGGGACCATGTCGAGGCCTCTGTGAGTAAACGTGAGCTGAGCCCCAGGTCAGCTGCTGCTGAACTGTTCCCACCCTTCCCAGATGAAGCACCTGAATATGTGCAAGGGCTTGAAAGCCTAGAGGAAGGCCCGTGGAGCCTCACCAGCGACAGCACGCAGGCCAACTTGGTGCCTGCAGGTCAGCCAGGATGGTCCTGGCCACGGGCACTCTTCTGGAAGCTTTCCATTGCCCTGCCTGAGATACCCTTCCTGTGTCGGCCCCCACTCCTTTTTTTCCTTCCTCACCTCAGCCCGCAGAGATATTCCAGTGGAAGTTATGGGTGACACATCCTTTCTTTACAGTTGGCAGCCTGGCAACTCCTGCCGAATGACCAGCAGAGCCCCACTCACACAGGGCCACCCACAAAGCCGTGGACCCTCACAGCGTCCCACCAGCACAGCCCCGAGACTGCTGACGGGGCAGAGAATATGGAGTCAGGCACAGCTGCAGGGGCTATTGCTGCCTGGAGTGCTGTTTATATTGACCTCAACCCAGGCACACCTGGGGAGGGCTTGCCGGCAGGGTCAGGCTGCCCAGGTCAGCTAATCCTCAGCCCTCAGGGAATCACATTGCAGAAAATGGACCTCGCTAAGACAGAATATTCGCCAAGGAAAAAAAGGACACAATGCCATTTGCAGCACCGTAGATGAGTCCAGAGGTAATCACGTGACTTGGAGTAAGTCAGAAAGTGAAAGACACATATCATATCATATCACTTATAGATGTTACCTATAAATTGATACCAGGGCAGATATTTCCACGGAGAAGGGCAATCACAGATTCATTAAACAAACTTATGGTTCACCAAAGGAAAGGTGTGAGGATTGAATTCATTACGATATTGGGGTTGACAGACATATACAAACACAGTAGACGTATAAAATCACCAAAGACCTACGGAGTACCAAGAGAAGACTACTCAACATTCTGTCATAACGTACATGGGAAAAGGATCCCAGGAAGAACAGTCATATGTATATGTGTAAAAGAACCACCTCTTGCACACCTACAACAAGCTAAACGTTGTACTCAAACTTGCTGTAATAAAAAATAAAAAATTAAATTAAAAAAAAAGAACAAGAAGTAGTGAGACAAACTTGAGGGGCTTTCTCCTGGCACATTCCGTTCTACATTCCAATCTAGATCCCGACTTCCATTGAGGCTCTGCTGCCCTAGTAACCAGATTTGGTAAGGGAGAACTGCTGCCACCTTGTGGCCGTTTCACACAACAGCAGCTTTAATCCCAGCGCTACTGGTCAGTGGATATTCCAAATCATTACAGGCCTGTAAATGACACCTGCCCTGAAAACAAATCCTGGGGTCATATATCGACCAAAAAATTCAAAAGACGTCCATATTTCAAAACGACAGTTTCAAGAGGCATATTTCACGCACATTAGTGTTCTGCTTCTTTTGGTTTCTTTCTTTCTTTGTTAAAAAAATGGGAATGGAAAAAGGCAACCCTCAGAATGGGCGAAAACGTTCACAAACGAATCAATGGACAAAGGTTTAATCTCCAATATATATAAACAGCTCATGCAGCTTAATATTAATAAAACAAACAACCCGATACAAAAATGGGCAGAAGATCTAAATAGACGTTTCTTCAAAGAAGACACAGAGATGGCCAAGACGCACATGAAAAGCTACTCAACATCACTAATTATTAGAGAAATGCAAATCAAAACTACAATGAGGTAAGACCTCACACCTGTTAGAATCGGCATCATCAGATAATCTACAAACAACAAATTCTGGGGAGGGTGTGGACAAAAGGAACCCTCTTCCGCTATTGGTGGGAATGTAAATTGATACAGTCACTATGGAGAACAGAATGGAGGTTCCTTTAAAAAACTAAAAAGAGAATTACCATAGGATCCAGCAATCCCACTTCTGGGCATATACCCAGAGAAAACCATAAATCACAAAGACACATTCACCACAATGTTCATTGCAGCACTATTTACAATAGCCAGGTAATGGAAGCAACATAAATGCCCACAGAGAGACGAATGGATAAAGATGTGGTACATATATAAAATGGAATATTACTCAGCCATAAAAAAAGAATGAAGCTGGGTCATTTGTAGAGAAGTTGATGGATCTAGAGACTGTCATACAGAGTGAAGTAAGTCAGAAAGAGAAAAACACATATGGTATATTAATGCGTATATGTGGAACCTACAAAAATGGTACAGATGAACTGGTTTGCAGGGCAGAAATAGAGACACAGAGATAGAGAACAAACGTATGGACACAAAGTGGGGGAAGTCATAGGGTGTTAGTGGTGGGATGAGTTGTGAGATTGGGATTGACCTGTATACATGTATAAGCATAAAATAGATAATTAATAATAACCTACTGTATTAAAAAATAAATAAAATTAAATTTCAAAATTTTTAAAAATAAAATGTAAAAATAAAACAGAAAAAAAGTTCTTCCATTCACACTGATGTATTTATAAGAATGAATTATTTCCATGCTTATATCCATAACTACATAAAAGAGGAATAAAATCTAACTTGAACCAAAAAAGAAAAAAAAACTGAACCTAACAGTTATACAGAGGAAAACACTACCAAGGCACTTGCTCCAGTGGTAAACAATTCTGAAATTGGTCAGAGGTAGGGAATCATCCCCCATACAGCCAGCAGCCCCGCCCGCCCACGCAAGGATCGTCCTTATTGCAAAGCTGGGGGACCGTGCCGAGGCCTCTGTGAGTAAACGTGTGCTGAGCCCCAGGAGAGCTGCTGCTGAACTGTTCCCAACCTTCCCAGGTGAAAGACCTGAGTATGTACAAGAGCTTGAAAGCCTAGAGGAAGGGCCGCGGAGCCACACCAGCGACAGCACGCAGGCCAACGTGGTGCCTGCTGGTCAGCCAGGATTGTCCTGGCCACGGGCGCTCTTCTGGAAGCTTTCCATTGCCCTGCCTGAGATACCCCTCCTGTGTCGGCCCCCACTCCTTTTTTTCCTTCCTCACCTCAGCCCGGAGAGATATTCCAGTGGAAGTTATGGGTGACACATCCTTTCTTTACAGTTGGCAGCCTGGCAACTCCTGCCGAAAGTCCAGCAGAGCCCCACTCACACAGGGCCACCCACAAAGCCGTGGACCCTCACAGCGTCCCACCAGCACAGCCCTGAGACTGCTGACGGGGCAGAGGATATGGAGTCAGGCACAGCTGCAGGGGCTATTGCTGCCTGGAGTGCTGTTTATATTGACCTCAACCCAGGCACACCTGGTGAGGGCTTGCCGGCAGGGTCAGGCTGCCCAGGTCAGCTAATCCTCAGCCCTCAGGGAATCACATTGCAGAAAATGGACCTCGCTAAGACAGAAAATTCGCCAAGGAAAAAAAGGACACAATGCCATTTGCAGCACCGTAGATGAGTCTCGAGGTAATCACGTGACTTGGAGTAAGTCAGAAAGTGAAAGACACATATCATATCATATCACTTATAGATGTTACCTATAAATTGATACCAGGGCAGATATTTCCACGGAGAAGGGCAATCACAGATTCATTAAACAAACTTATGGTTCACCAAAGGAAAGGTGTGAGGATTGAATTCATTACGATATTGGGGTTGACAGACATATACAAACACAGTAGACGTATAAAATCACCAAAGACCTACGGAGTACCAAGAGAAGACTACTCAACATTCTGTCATAACGTACATGGGAAAAGGATCCCAGGAAGAACAGTCATATGTATATGTGTAAAAGAACCACCTCTTGCACACCTACAACAAGCTAAACGTTGTACTCAAACTTGCTGTAATAAAAAATAAAAAATTAAATTAAAAACACGAACAAGAAGTAGTGAGACAAACTTGAGGGGCTTTCTCCTGGCACATTCCTTTCTAAATTCCAATCTAGAATGCGACTTCCATTGAGGCTCTGCTGCCCTAGTAACCAGATTTGGTAAGGGAGAACTGCTGCCACCTTTTGGCCGTTTCACACAACAGCAGCTTTAAGCCCAGCGCTAAAGGTCAGTGGATATTCAAAATCATTACAGGACTGTAAATGACACCTGCCCTGTAAACAAATCCAGGGGTCATATATCGACCAAGAAATTCAAAAGACGTCCATATTTCAAAACGACAGTTTCAAGAGGCATATTTCACGCACATTAGTGTTCTGCTTCTTTTGGTTTCTTTCTTTCTTTGTTAAAAAAATGGGAATGGAAAAAGGCAACCCTCAGAATGGGCGAAAACGTTCACAAACGAATCAATGGACAAAGGTTTAATCTCCAATATATATAAACAGCTCATGCAGCTTAATATTAATAAAACAAACAACCCGATACAAAAATGGGCAGAAGATCTAAATAGACGTTTCTTCAAAGAAGACACAGAGATGGCCAAGACGCACATGAAAAGCTACTCAACATCACTAATTATTAGAGAAATGCAAATCAAAACTACAATGAGGTAAGACCTCACACCTGTTAGAATCGGCATCATCAGATAATCTACAAACAACAAATTCTGGGGAGGGTGTGGACAAAAGGAACCCTCTTCCGCTATTGGTGGGAATGTAAATTGATACAGTCACTATGGAGAACAGAATGGAGGTTCCTTTAAAAAACTAAAAAGAGAATTACCATAGGATCCAGCAATCCCACTTCTGGGCATATACCCAGAGAAAACCATAAATCACAAAGACACATTCACCACAATGTTCATTGCAGCACTATTTACAATAGCCAGGTAATGGAAGCAACATAAATGCCCACAGAGAGACGAATGGATAAAGATGTGGTACATATATAAAATGGAATATTACTCAGCCATAAAAAAAGAATGAAGCTGGGTCATTTGTAGAGAAGTTGATGGATCTAGAGACTGTCATACAGAGTGAAGTAAGTCAGAAAGAGAAAAACACATATGGTATATTAATGCGTATATGTGGAACCTACAAAAATGGTACAGATGAACTGGTTTGCAGGGCAGAAATAGAGACACAGAGATAGAGAACAAACGTATGGACACAAAGTGGGGGAAGTCATAGGGTGTTAGTGGTGGGATGAGTTGTGAGATTGGGATTGACCTGTATACATGTATAAGCATAAAATAGATAATTAATAATAACCTACTGTATTAAAAAATAAATAAAATTAAATTTCAAAATTTTTAAAAATAAAATGTAAAAATAAAACAGAAAAAAAGTTCTTCCATTCACACTGATGTATTTATAAGAATGAATTATTTCCATGCTTATATCCATAACTACATAAAAGAGGAATAAAATCTAACTTGAACCAAAAAAGAAAAAAAAACTGAACCTAACAGTTATACAGAGGAAAACACTACCAAGGCACTTGCTCCAGTGGTAAACAATTCTGAAATTGGTCAGAGGTAGGGAATCATCCCCCATACAGCCAGCAGCCCCGCCCGCCCACGCAAGGATCGTCCTTATTGCAAAGCTGGGGGACCGTGCCGAGGCCTCTGTGAGTAAACGTGTGCTGAGCCCCAGGAGAGCTGCTGCTGAACTGTCCCCAACCTTCCCAGGTGAAAGACCTGAGTATGTACAAGGGCTTGAAAGCCTAGAGGAAGGGCCGCGGAGCCACACCAGCGACAGCACGCAGGCCAACGTGGTGCCTGCTGGTCAGCCAGGATTGTCCTGGCCACGGGCGCTCTTCTGGAAGCTTTCCATTGCCCTGCCTGAGATACCCCTCCTGTGTCGGCCCCCACTCCTTTTTTTCCTTCCTCACCTCAGCCCGGAGAGATATTCCAGTGGAAGTTATGGGTGACACATCCTTTCTTTACAGTTGGCAGCCTGGCAACTCCTGCCGAAAGTCCAGCAGAGCCCCACTCACACAGGGCCACCCACAAAGCCGTGGACCCTCACAGCGTCCCACCAGCACAGCCCTGAGACTGCTGACGGGGCAGAGGATATGGAGTCAGGCACAGCTGCAGGGGCTATTGCTGCCTGGAGTGCTGTTTATATTGACCTCAACCCAGGCACACCTGGTGAGGGCTTGCCGGCAGGGTCAGGCTGCCCAGGTCAGCTAATCCTCAGCCCTCAGGGAATCACATTGCAGAAAATGGACCTCGCTAAGACAGAAAATTCGCCAAGGAAAAAAAGGACACAATGCCATTTGCAGCACCGTAGATGAGTCTCGAGGTAATCACGTGACTTGGAGTAAGTCAGAAAGTGAAAGACACATATCATATCATATCACTTATAGATGTTACCTATAAATTGATACCAGGGCAGATATTTCCACGGAGAAGGGCAATCACAGATTCATTAAACAAACTTATGGTTCACCAAAGGAAAGGTGTGAGGATTGAATTCATTACGATATTGGGGTTGACAGACATATACAAACACAGTAGACGTATAAAATCACCAAAGACCTACGGAGTACCAAGAGAAGACTACTCAACATTCTGTCATAACGTACATGGGAAAAGGATCCCAGGAAGAACAGTCATATGTATATGTGTAAAAGAACCACCTCTTGCACACCTACAACAAGCTAAACGTTGTACTCAAACTTGCTGTAATAAAAAATAAAAAATTAAATTAAAAACACGAACAAGAAGTAGTGAGACAAACTTGAGGGGCTTTCTCCTGGCACATTCCTTTCTAAATTCCAATCTAGAATGCGACTTCCATTGAGGCTCTGCTGCCCTAGTAACCAGATTTGGTAAGGGAGAACTGCTGCCACCTTTTGGCCGTTTCACACAACAGCAGCTTTAAGCCCAGCGCTAAAGGTCAGTGGATATTCAAAATCATTACAGGACTGTAAATGACACCTGCCCTGTAAACAAATCCAGGGGTCATATATCGACCAAAAAATTCAAAAGACGTCCATATTTCAAAACGACAGTTTCAAGAGGCAGATTTCACACACATTAGTGTTCTGCTTCTTTTGCTTTCTTTCTTTCTTTGTTAAAAAAACGGGAATGGAAAAAGGCAACCCTCAGAATGGGCGAAAACGTTCACACACGAATCAATGGACAAAGGTTTAATCTCCAATGTATATAAACAGCTCATGCAGTTTAATATTAATAAAACAAACAACCCAATACAAAAATGGGCAGAAGATCTAAATAGACCTTTCTTCAAAGAAGACACAGAGATGGCCAAGACACACATGAAAAGCTGCTCAACATCACTAATTATTAGAGAAATGCAAATCAAAACTCCAATGAGGTAAGACCTCACACCTGTTAGAATCGGCATCATCAGATAATCTACAAACAACAAATTCTGGGGAGGGTGTGGACAAAAGGAACCCTCTTCCGCTATTGGTGGGAATGTAAAATGATACAGTCACTATGGAGAACAGTATGCAGGTTCCTTTAAAAAACTAAAAAGAGAATTACCATAGGATCCAGCAATCCCACTTCTGGGCATATACCCAGAGAAAACAATAAATCACAAAGACACATTCACCACAATGTTCATTGCAGCACTATTTACAATAGCCAGGTAATGGAAGGAACCTAAATGGCCACAGACAGACGAATTGATAAAGATGTGGTACATATATAAAATGGAATATTACTCTGCCATAAAAAGGCATGAAACTGGGTCATTTGTAGAGAAGTTGTTGGATCTAGAGACTGTCATACAGAGTGAAGTAAGTCAGAAAGAGAAAAATATTGTATATTAATGCCTATATGTGGAACCTATAAAAATGCTACACATGAACTGGTTTGCAGGGCAGAAATAGAGACACAGAGGTAGAGAACAAACGTATGGACACAAAGTGGGGGAAGCCATGGGGTGGTGGTGGTGGGATGAGTTGGGAGATTGGGATTGACCTGTATACATGTATATGCATTAAATATATAACTAATAATAACCTACTGTATAAAAAAATAAATAAAATTAAATTTCAAAATTTTTAAAAATAAAATGTAAAAATAAAACAGAAAAAGTTCTTCATTCACACTGATGTATTTATAAGAATGAATTATTTCCATGCTTATATCTATAAATACATAAAAGAGGAATAAAATCTAACTTGAACCAAAAAAGAAAAAAAAAACTGAACCTAACAGTTATACAGAGGAAAACACTACCAAGGCACTTGCTCCAGTGGTAAAGAATTCTGAAATTGGTCAGAGGTGGGGAATCATCTCCCATACAGCCAGCAGCCCCGCCCGCCCACGCAAGGAGCGTCCTTATTGCAAAGATGGGGGACCATGCCGAGGCCTCTGTGAGTAAACGTGAGCTGAGCCCCAGGCCAGCTGCTGCTGAACTGTTCCCACCCTTCCCAGGTGAAACACCTGAATATGGACAAGGGCTTGAAAGCGTAGAGGAAGGGCCGTGGAGCCACAACAGTGACAGCACGCAGGCCAAAATGGTGCCTGCAGGTGAGCCAGGATGGTCCTGGCCACGGGCGCTCTTCTGGAACCTTTCCATTGCACTGCCTGAGATACCCCTCCTGTCCCGGCCCCCACTCCTTTTTTTCCTTCCTCACCTCAGCCCGGAGAGATATTCCAGTGGAAGTTATGGGTGACACATCCTCTTCTTTACAGGTGGCAGCCTGGCAACTCCTGCAGAAAGTCCAGCAGAGCCCCACTCACACCGGGCCACCCACAAAGCCGTGGAACCTCACACCCTCCCACCAGCACAGCCTCGAGACTGCTGACGGGGCAGAGAATATGGAGTCAGGCACAGCTGCAGGGGCTATTGCTGCCTGGAGTGCTGTTTATATTGACCTCAACCCAGGCACACCTGGGGAGGGCTTGCCGGCAGGGTCAGGCTGCCCAGGTTAGCTAATCCTCAGCCCTCAGGGAATCACATTGCAGAAAATGGACCTCGCTAAGACAGAATATTCGCCAAGGAAAAAAAGGACACAATGCCATTTGCAGCACCGTAGATGAGTCTGGAGGTAATCACGTGACTTGGAGTAAGTCAGAAGGTGAAAGACACATATCATATCATATCACTTATAGATGTTACCGATAAATTGATACCAGGGCAGATATTTCCACGGAGAAGGGCAATCACTGATTCATTAAACAAACTTATGGTTCACCAAAGGAAAGGTGTGAGGATTGAATTCATTACGATATTGGGATTGACAGACAGATACAAACACGGTAGACGTATATAATCACCAAAGACCTACGGAGTACCAAGAGAAGACTACTCAACATTCTGTCATAACGTACATGGGAAAAGTATCCGAGGAAGAACAGACATATGTATATGTGTAAAAGAACCACCTCTTGCACACCTACAACAAGCTAAACGTTGTACTCACACTTGCTGTAATAAAAAATAAAAAATTAAATTAAAAACACGAACAAGAAGTAATGAGACAAACTTGAGGGGCTTTCTCCTGGCACATTCCGTTCTACATTACAATCTAGAACGCGACTTCCATTGAGGCTCTGCTGCCCTAGTAACCAGATTTGGTAAGGGAGAACTGCTGCCACCTTGTGGCCGTTTCACACAACGGCAGCTTTAATCCCAGCGCTACTGGTCAGTGGATATTCCAAATCATTACAGGCCTGTAAATGACACCTGCCCTGAAAACAAATCCTGGGGTCATATATCGACCAAAAATTTCAAAAGACGTCCATATTTCAAAACGACAGTTTCAAGAGGCATATTTCACGCCCATTAGTGTTCTGCTTCTTTTGCTTTCTTTCTTTCTTTGTTAAAAAACGGGAATGGAAAAAGGCAACCCTCAGAATGGGCGAAAACGTTCACAAACGAATCAATGGACAAAGGTTTAATCTCCAATATATATAAACAGCTCATGCAGCTTAATATTAATAAAACAAACAACCCAATACAAAAATGGGCAGAAGATCTAAAGAGACGTTTCTTCAAAGAAGACACAGAGATGGCCAAGACGCACATGAAAAGCTGCTCAACATCACTAATTATTAGAGAAATGCAAATCAAAACTACAATGAGGTAAGACCTCACACCTGTTAGAATCGGCATCATCAGATAATCTACAAAAAACAAATTCTGGGGAGGGTGTGGACAAAAGGAACCCTCTTCCACTATTGGTGGGAATGTAAATTGATACAGTCACTATGGAGAACAGTATGGAGGTTCCTTTAGAAAACTAAAAAGAGAATTACCATAGGATCCAGCAATCCCACTTCTGGGCATATACCCAGAGAAAACCATAAATCACAAAGACACATTCCCCACAATGTTCATTGCAGCACTATTTACAATAGCCAGGTAATGGAAGCAACCTAAATGCCCACAGACAGACGAATGGATAAAGATGTGGTACATATATAAAATGGAATATTACTCAGCCATAAAAAGGAATGAAACTGGGTCATTTGTAGAGAAGTTGATGGATCTAGAGACTGTCATACAGAGTGAAGTAAGTCAGAAAGAGAAAAACAAATATTGTATATTAATGCCTATATGTGGAACCTAGAAAAATGGTACAGATGAACTGGTTTGCACGGCAGAAATAGAGACACAGAGGTAGAGAACAAACGTATGGACACAAAGGGGGGAAGCCATGGGGTGGTGGTGGTGGGATGAGTTGGGAGATTGGGATTGACCTGTATACATGACTATACATAAAATAGATAACTAATAATAACCTACTGTATAAAAAAATAAATAAAATTAAATTTCAAAATTTTAAAAAATAAAATGTAAAAATAAAACAGAAAAAAAGTTCTTCCATTCACACTGATGTATTTATAAGAATGAATTATTTCCATGCTTATATCCATAAATACATAAAAGAGGAATAAAATCTAACTTGAACCAAAAAAGAAAAAAAAAACTGAACCTAACAGTTATACAGAGGAAAACACTACCAAGGCACTTGCACCAGTGGTAAACAATACTGAAATTGGTCAGAGGTGGGGAATCATCTACCATACAGCCAGCAGCCCCGCCCGCCCACGCAAGGAGCGTCCTTATTGCAAAGCTGGGGGACCGTGCCGAGGCCTCTGGGAGTAAACGTGAGCTGAGCCCCAGGCCAGCTGCTGCTGAACTGTTCCCACCCTTCCCAGGTGAAACACCTGAATATGTACAAGGGTTTGAACGCCTATAGGAAGGGCCGTGGAGCCACACCAGTGACAGCACGCAGGCCAACTTGGTGCCTGCAGGTCAGCCAGGATGGTCCTGGCCACGGGCGCTCTTCTGGATGCTTTCCATTGCCCTGCCTGAGATACCCCTCCTGTCCCGGCCCCCACTCCTTTTTTTCCTTCCTCACCCCAGCCCGGAGAGATATTCCAGAGGAAATTATGGGTGACACATCCTCTTCTTTACAGGTGGCAGCCTGGCAACTCCTGCAGAAAGTCCAGCAGAGCCCTACTCACACCGTGCCACCCACAAAGCCGTGGACCCTCACACCCACCCACCAGCACAGCCCCGAGACTGCTGACGGGGCAGAGAATATGGAGTCAGGCACAGCTGCAGGGGCTATTGCTGCCTGGAGTGCTGTTTATATTGACCTCAACCCAGGCACACCTGGGGAGGGCTTGCCGGCATGGTCAGGCTGCCCAGGTCAGCTAATCCTCAGCCCTCAGGGAATCACATTGCAGAAAATGGACCTCGCTAAGACAGAATATTCGCCAAGGAAAAAAAGGACACAAAGCCATTTGCAGCACCGAAGATGTGTCTAGAGGTAATCACGTGACTTGGAGTAAGTCAGAAAGTGAAAGACACATATCATATCATATCACTTATAGGTGTTACCTATAAATTGATACCAGGGCAGATATTTCCACGGAGAAGGGCAATCACAGATTCATTAAACAAACTTATGGTTCACCAAAGGAAAGGTGTGAGGATTGAATTCATTACGATATTGGGGTTAACAGACATATACAAACACAGTAGACATATATAATCACCAAAGACCTACGGAGTACCAAGAGAAGACTACTCAACATTCTGTCATGACGTACATGGGAAAAGGATCCCAGGAAGAACAGACATATGTATATGTGTAAAAGAACCACCTCTTGCACACCTACAACAAGCTAAACGTTGTACTCAAACTTGCTGTAATAAAAAATAAAAAATTAAATTAAAAACACGAACAAGAAGTAGTGAGACAAACTTGAGGGGCTTTCTCCTGCCACATTCTGTTCTACATTACAATCTAGAACGCGACTTCCATTGAGGCTCTGCTGCCCTAGTAACCAGATTTGGTAAGGGAGAACTGCTGCCACCTTGTGGCCGTTTCACACAACAGCAGCTTTAATCCCAGTGCTAATGGTCAGGTGATATTCCAAATCATTACAGGCCTGTAAATTACACATGCCCTGAAAACAAATCCTGGGGTCATATATCGACCAAAAAATTCAAAAGACGTCCATATTTCAAAACGACAGTTTCAAGAGGCATATTTCACGCACATTAGTGTTCTGCTTCTTTTGCTTGCTTTCTTTCTTTGTTAAAAAACGGGAATGGAAAATGGCAACAATCAGAATGGGCGAAAACGTTCACAAACGAATCAATGGACAAAGGTTTAATCTCCAATATATATAAACAGCTCATGCAGCTTAATATTAATAAAACAAACAACCCAATACAAAAATGGGCAGAAGATCTAAAGAGACGTTTCTTCAAAGAAGACACAGAGATGGCCAAGACGCACATGAAAAGCTGCTCAACATCACTAATTATTAGAGAAATGCAAATCAAAACTACAATGAGGTAAGACCTCACACCTGTTAGAATCGGCATCATCAGATAATCTACAAACAACAAATTCTGGGGACGGTGTGGACAAAAGGAACCCTCTTCCGCTATTGGTGGGAATGTAAATTGATACAGTCACTATGGAGAACAATATGGAGGTTCCTTTAAAAAACTAAAAAGAGAATTACCATAGGATCCAGCAATCCCACTTCTGGGCATATACCCAGAGAAAACAATAAATCACAAAGACATATTCACCACAATGTTCATTGCAGCACTATTTACAATAGCCAGGTAATGGAAGGAACCTAAATGGCCACAGACAGACGAATTGATAAAGATGTGGTACATATATAAAATGGAATATTACTCTGCCATAAAAAGGCATGAAACTGGGTCATTTGTAGAGAAGTTGTTGGATCTAGAGACTGTCATACAGAGTGAAGTAAGTCAGAAAGAGAAAAATATTGTATATTAATGCCTATATGTGGAACCTATAAAAATGCTACACATGAACTGGTTTGCAGGGCAGAAATAGAGACACAGAGGTAGAGAACAAACGTATGGACACAAAGTGGGGGAAGCCATGGGGTGGTGGTGGTGGGATGAGTTGGGAGATTGGGATTGACCTGTATACATGTATATGCATTAAATATATAACTAATAATAACCTACTGTATAAAAAAATAAATAAAATTAAATTTCAAAATTTTTAAAAATAAAATGTAAAAATAAAACAGAAAAAGTTCTTCATTCACACTGATGTATTTATAAGAATGAATTATTTCCATGCTTATATCTATAAATACATAAAAGAGGAATAAAATCTAACTTGAACCAAAAAAGAAAAAAAAAACTGAACCTAACAGTTATACAGAGGAAAACACTACCAAGGCACTTGCTCCAGTGGTAAACAATTCTGAAATTGGTCAGAGGTGGGGAATCATCTCCCATACAGCCAGCAGCCCCGCCCGCCCACGCAAGGAGCGTCCTTATTGCAAAGATGGGGGACCATGCCGAGGCCTCTGTGAGTAAACGTGAGCTGAGCCCCAGGCCAGCTGCTGCTGAACTGTTCCCACCCTTCCCAGGTGAAACACCTGAATATGGACAAGGGCTTGAAAGCGTAGAGGAAGGGCCGTGGAGCCACAACAGTGACAGCACGCAGGCCAAAATGGTGCCTGCAGGTGAGCCAGGATGGTCCTGGCCACGGGCGCTCTTCTGGAACCTTTCCATTGCACTGCCTGAGATACCCCTCCTGTCCCGGCCCCCACTCCTTTTTTTCCTTCCTCACCTCAGCCCGGAGAGATATTCCAGTGGAAGTTATGGGTGACACATCCTCTTCTTTACAGGTGGCAGCCTGGCAACTCCTGCAGAAAGTCCAGCAGAGCCCCACTCACACCGGGCCACCCACAAAGCCGTGGAACCTCACACCCTCCCACCAGCACAGCCTCGAGACTGCTGACGGGGCAGAGAATATGGAGTCAGGCACAGCTGCAGGGGCTATTGCTGCCTGGAGTGCTGTTTATATTGACCTCAACCCAGGCACACCTGGGGAGGGCTTGCCGGCAGGGTCAGGCTGCCCAGGTCAGCTAATCCTCAGCCCTCAGGGAATCACATTGCAGAAAATGGACCTCGCTAAGACAGAATATTCGCCAAGGAAAAAAAGGACACAATGCCATTTGCAGCACCGTAGATGAGTCTAGAGGTAATCACGTGACTTGGAGTAAGTCAGAAGGTGAAAGACACATATCATATCATATCACTTATAGATGTTACCGATAAATTGATACCAGGGCAGATATTTCCACGGAGAAGGGCAATCACTGATTCATTAAACAAACTTATGGTTCACCAAAGGAAAGGTGTGAGGATTGAATTCATTACGATATTGTGATTGACAGACAGATACAAACACGGTAGACGTATATAATCACCAAAGACCTACGGAGTACCAAGAGAAGACTACTCAACATTCTGTCATAACGTACATGGGAAAAGTATCCGAGGAAGAACAGACATATGTATATGTGTAAAAGAACCACCTCTTGCACACCTACAACAAGCTAAACGTTGTACTCACACTTGCTGTAATAAAAAATAAAAAATTAAATTAAAAACACGAACAAGAAGTAATGAGACAAACTTGAGGGGCTTTCTCCTGGCACATTCCGTTCTACATTACAATCTAGAACGCGACTTCCATTGAGGCTCTGCTGCCCTAGTAACCAGATTTGGTAAGGGAGAACTGCTGCCACCTTGTGGCCGTTTCACACAACGGCAGCTTTAATCCCAGCGCTACTGGTCAGTGGATATTCCAAATCATTACAGGCCTGTAAATGACACCTGCCCTGAAAACAAATCCTGGGGTCATATATCGACCAAAAATTTCAAAAGACGTCCATATTTCAAAACGACAGTTTCAAGAGGCATATTTCACGCACATTAGTGTTCTGCTTCTTTTGCTTTCTTTCTTTCTTTGTTAAAAAACGGGAATGGAAAAAGGCAACCCTCAGAATGGGCGAAAACGTTCACAAACGAATCAATGGACAAAGGTTTAATCTCCAATATATATAAACAGCTCATGCAGCTTAATATTAATAAAACAAACAACCCAATACAAAAATGGGCAGAAGATCTAAATAGACGTTTCTTCAAAGAAGACACAGAGATGGCCAAGACCCACATGAAAAGCTGCTCAACATCACTAATTATTAGAGAAATGCAAATCAAAACTACAATGAGGTAAGACCTCACACCTGTTAGAATCGGCATCATCAGATAATCTACAAAAAACAAATTCTGGGGAGGGTGTGGACAAAAGGAACCCTCTTCCACTATTGGTGGGAATGTAAATTGATACAGTCACTATGGAGAACAGTATGGAGGTTCCTTTAGAAAACTAAAAAGAGAATTACCATAGGATCCAGCAATCCCACTTCTGGGCATATACCCAGAGAAAACCATAAATCACAAAGACACATTCCCCACAATGTTCATTGCAGCACTATTTACAATAGCCAGGTAATGGAAGCAACCTAAATGCCCACAGACAGACGAATGGATAAAGATGTGGTACATATATAAAATGGAATATTACTCAGCCATAAAAAGGAATGAAACTGGGTCATTTGTAGAGAAGTTGATGGATCTAGAGACTGTCATACAGAGTGAAGTAAGTCAGAAAGAGAAAAACAAATATTGTATATTAATGCCTATATGTGGAACCTAGAAAAATGGTACAGATGAACTGGTTTGCACGGCAGAAATAGAGACACAGAGGTAGAGAACAAACGTATGGACACAAAGGGGGGAAGCCATGGGGTGGTGGTGGTGGGATGAGTTGGGAGATTGGGATTGACCTGTATACATGACTATACATAAAATAGATAACTAATAATAACCTACTGTATAAAAAAATAAATAAAATTAAATTTCAAAATTTTAAAAAATAAAATGTAAAAATAAAACAGAAAAAAAGTTCTTCCATTCACACTGATGTATTTATAAGAATGAATTATTTCCATGCTTATATCCATAAATACATAAAAGAGGAATAAAATCTAACTTGAACCAAAAAAGAAAAAAAAACTGAACCTAACAGTTATACAGAGGAAAACACTACCAAGGCACTTGCACCAGTGGTAAACAATACTGAAATTGGTCAGAGGTGGGGAATCATCTACCATACAGCCAGCAGCCCCGCCCGCCCACGCAAGGAGCGTCCTTATTGCAAAGCTGGGGGACCGTGCCGAGGCCTCTGGGAGTAAACGTGAGCTGAGCCCCAGGCCAGCTGCTGCTGAACTGTTCCCACCCTTCCCAGGTGAAACACCTGAATATGTACAAGGGTTTGAACGCCTATAGGAAGGGCCGTGGAGCCACACCAGCGACAGCACGCAGGCCAACTTGGTGCCTGCAGGTCAGCCAGGATGGTCCTGGCCACGGGCGCTCTTCTGGATGCTTTCCATTGCCCTGCCTGAGATACCCCTCCTGTCCCGGCCCCCACTCCTTTTTTTCCTTCCTCACCCCAGCCCGGAGAGATATTCCAGAGGAAATTATGGGTGACACATCCTCTTCTTTACAGGTGGCAGCCTGGCCACTCCTGCAGAAAGTCCAGCAGAGCCCTACTCACACCGTGCCACCCACAAAGCCGTGGACCCTCACACCCACCCACCAGCACAGCCCCGAGACTGCTGACGGGGCAGAGAATATGCAGTCAGGCACAGCTGCAGGGGCTATTGCTGCCTGGAGTGCTGTTTATATTGACCTCAACCCAGGCACACCTGGGGAGGGCTTGCCGGCAGGGTCAGGCTGCCCAGGTCAGCTAATCCTCAGCCCTCGGGGAATCACATTGCAGAAAATGGACCTCGCTAAGACAGAATATTCGCCAAGGAAAAAAAAGGACACAATGCCATTTGCAGCACCGTAGATGAGTCTCGAGGTAATCACGTGACTTGGAGTAAGTCAGAAAGTGAAAGACACATATCATATCATATCACTTATAGGTGTTACCTATAAATTGATACCAGGGCAGATATTTCCACGGAGAAGGGCAATCACAGATTCATTAAACAAACTTATGGTTCACCAAAGGAAAGGTGTGAGGATTGAATTCATTACGATATTGGGGTTAACAGACATATACAAACACAGTAGACATATATAATCACCAAAGACCTACGGAGTACCAAGAGAAGACTACTCAACATTCTGTCATGACGTACATGGGAAAAGGATCCCAGGAAGAACAGACATATGTATATGTGTAAAAGAACCACCTCTTGCACACCTACAACAAGCTAAACGTTGTACTCAAACTTGCTGTAATAAAAAATAAAAAATTAAATTAAAAACACGAACAAGAAGTAGTGAGACAAACTTGAGGGGCTTTCTCCTGCCACATTCTGTTCTACATTACAATCTAGAACGCGACTTCCATTGAGGCTCTGCTGCCCTAGTAACCAGATTTGGTAAGGGAGAACTGCTGCCACCTTGTGGCCGTTTCACACAACAGCAGCTTTAATCCCAGTGCTAATGGTCAGGTGATATTCCAAATCATTACAGGCCTGTAAATTACACATGCCCTGAAAACAAATCCTGGGGTCATATATCGACCAAAAAATTCAAAAGACGTCCATATTTCAAAACGACAGTTTCAAGAGGCATATTTCACGCACATTAGTGTTCTGCTTCTTTTGCTTGCTTTCTTTCTTTGTTAAAAAACGGGAATGGAAAATGGCAACAATCAGAATGGGCGAAAACGTTCACAAACGAATCAATGGACAAAGGTTTAATCTCCAATATATATAAACAGCTCATGCAGCTTAATATTAATAAAACAAACAACCCAATACAAAAATGGGCAGAAGATCTAAAGAGACGTTTCTTCAAAGAAGACACAGAGATGGCCAAGACGCACATGAAAAGCTGCTCAACATCACTAATTATTAGAGAAATGCAAATCAAAACTACAATGAGGTAAGACCTCACACCTGTTAGAATCGGCATCATCAGATAATCTACAAACAACAAATTCTGGGGACGGTGTGGACAAAAGGAACCCTCTTCCGCTATTGGTGGGAATGTAAATTGATACAGTCACTATGGAGAACAATATGGAGGTTCCTTTAAAAAACTAAAAAGAGAATTACCATACGATCCAGCAATCCCACTTCTGGGCATATACCCAGAGAAAACAATAAATCACAGAGACACATTCACCACAATGTTAATTGCAGCACTATTTACAATAGCCAGGTAATGGAAGCAACCTAATTGCCCACAGGCAGACGAATTGATAAAGATGTGGTACATATATAAAATGGAATATTACTCAGCCATAAAAAGGAATGAAACTGGGTCATTTGTAGAGAAGTTGATGGATCTAGAGACTGTCATACAGAGTGAAGTCAGTCAGAAAGAGAAAAACAAATATTGTATATTAATGCCTATATGTGAAACCTAGAAAAATGGTACAGATGAACTGGTTTGCAGGGCAGAAATAGAGACACAGAGGTAGAGAACAAACCTATGGACACAAAGTGGGGGAAGCCATGGGGTGGTGGTGGTGGGATGAGTTGGGAGATTGGGATTGACCTGTATACATGTCTATACATAAAATAGATAACTAATAATAACCTACTGTATAAAAATATAAATAAAATTAAATTTCAAAATTTTAAAAAATAAAATGTAAAAATAAAACAGAAAAAAAGTTCTTCCATTCACACTGATGTATTTATTAGAATGAATTATTTCCATGCTTATATCCATAAATACATAAAAGAGGAATAAAATCGAACTTGAACCAAAAAAGAAAAGAAAAACTGAACCTAACAGTTATACAGAGGAAAACACTACCAAGGCACCTGCTCCATTGGTAAACAATTCTGAAATTGGTCAGAGGTGGGGAATCATCTCCCATACAGCCAGCAGCCCCGCCCGCCCACGCAAGGAGCGTCCTTATTGCAAAGCTGGGGGACCGTGCCGAGGCCTCTGGGAGTAAACGTGAGCTGAGCCCCAGGCCAGCTGCTGCTGAACTGTTCCCACCCTTCCCAGGTGAAACATCTGTATAAGTACAAGGGTTTGGAAGCCTAGAGGAAGGGCTGTGGAGCCACACCAGCGACAGCACGCAGGCCAACTTGGTGCCTGCTGGTCAGCCAAGTTGATCCTGGCCACGGGCGCACTTCTGGAAGCTTTCCATTGCCCTGACTGAGATACCCCTCCTGTCCCAGCCCCCACTCCTTATTTTCCTTCTTCACCCCAGCCCGGAGAGATATTCCAGTGGAAGTTATGGGTGACACATCCTCTTCTTTACAGGTGGCAGCCTGGCAACTCCTGCAGAAAGTCCAGCAGAGCCCCACTCACACCGTGCCACCCACAAAGACGTGGACACTCACACCCTCCCACCGGCACAGCCCCGAGACTGCTGACGGGGCAGAGAATATGGAGTCAGGCACAGCTGCAGTGGCTACTGCTGCCTGGAGTGCTGTTTATATTGACCTCAACCCAGGCACACCAGGGGAGGGCTTGCCAGCAGGGTCAGGCTGCCCAGGTCAGCTAATCCTCAGCCCTCAGGGAATCACACTGCAGAAAATGGACCTCGCTAAGACAGAATATTCGCCAAGGAAAAAAAGGACACAATGCGATTTGCAGCACCGAAGATGTGTCTAGAGGTAATCACGTGACTTGTAGTAAGTCAGAAACAGAAAGACACATATCGTATGATATCACTTATAGGTGTTACCTATAAATTGATACCACGGCAGATATTTCCACGGAGAAGGGCAATCACAGATTCATTAAACAAACTTATGGTTCACCAAAGGAAAGTTGTGAGGATTGAAATCAATACGATATTGGGGTTAACAGACATATACAAACACAGTGGACGTATATAATCACCAAAGACCTACGGAGTACCAAGAGAAGACTAATCAACATTCTGTCATAACGTACATGGGAAAAGGATCCCAGGAAGAACAGACATATGTATATGTGTAAAAGAACCACCTCTTGCACACCTACAACAAGCTAAACGTTGTACTCAAACTTTCTGTAATAAAAAATAAAAAATTAAATTAAAAACACGAACAAGAAGTAGTGAGACAAACTTGAGGGGCTTTCTCCTGCCACATTCTGTTCTACATTACAATCTATAACGCGACTTCCATTGAGGCTCTGCTGCCCTAGTAACCAGATTTGGTAAGGGAGAACTGCTGCCACCTTGTGGCCGTTTCACACAACAGCAGCTTTAATCCCAGCGCTAATGGTCAGTGGATATTCCAAATCATTACAGGCCTGTAAATGACACCTGCCCTGAAAACAAATCCTGGGGTCATATATCGACCAAAAAATTCAAAAGACGTCCATATTTCAAAACGACAGTTTCAAGAGGCATATTTCACGCACATTAGTGTTCTGCTTCTTTTGCTTTCTTTCTTTCTTTGTTAAAAAAACGGGAATGGAAAAAGGCAACCCTCAGAATGGGCGAAAACGTTCACAAACGAATCAATGGACAAAGGTTTAATCTCCAATATATATAAACAGCTCATGCAGCTTAATATTAATAAAACAAACAACCCAATACAAAAATGGGCAGAAGATCTAAAGAGACGTTTCTTCAAGAAGACACAGAGATGGCCAAGACGCACTTGAAAAGCTGCTCAACATCACTATTTATTAGAGAAATGCAAATCAAAACTACAATGAGGTAAGACCTCACACCTGTTAGAATCGGCATCATCAGATAATCTACAAACAACACATTCTGGGGAGGGTGTGGACAAAAGGAACACTCTTCCGCTATTGGTGGGAATGTAAATTGATACAGTCACTATGGAGAACAGTATGGAGGTTCCTTTAAAAAACTAAAAAGAGACTTACCATAGGATCCAGCAATCCCACTTCTGGGCATATACCCAGAGAAAACCATAAATCACACAGACACATTCACCACAATGTTCATTGCAGCACTATTTACAATAGCCAGGTAATGGAAGCAAACTAAATGCCCACAGACAGACGAATGGATAAAGATGTGGTACATATATAAAATGGAATATTACTCAGCCATAAAAAGGAATGAAACTGGGTCATTTGCAGAGAAGTTGATGGATCTAGAGACTGTCATACAGAGTGAAGTCAGTCAGAAAGAGAAAAACAAATATTGTATATTAATGCCTATATGTGGAACCTAGAAAAATGGAACAGATGAACTGGTTTCCAGGGCAGAAATAGAGACACAGAGGTAGAGAACAAACCTATGGACAAAAAGTGGGGGCAGCCATGGGGTGGTGGTGGTGGGATGAGTTGGGAGATTGGGATTGACCTGTATACATGTCTATACATAAAATAGATAACTAATAATAACCTACTGTATAAAAAATATAAATAAAATTAAATTTCAAAATTTTAAAAAATAAAATGTAAAAATAAAACAGAAAAAACGATCTTCCATTCACACTGATGTATTTATAAGAATGAATTATTTCCATGCTTATATCCATAAATACATAAAAGAGGAATAAAATCAAACTTGAACCAAAAAAGAAAAAAAAAAACTGAACCTAACAGTTATACAGAGGAAAACACTACCAAGGCACTTGCTCCACTGGTATACAATTCTGAAATTGGTCAGAGGTGGGGAATCATCTCCCATACAGCCAGAAGCCCCGCCCGCCCACGCAAGGAGCATCGTTATTGCAAAGCTGGGGGACCGTGCCGAGGCCTCTGTGAGTAAACGTGAGCTGAGCCCCAGGCCAGCTGCTGCTGAACTGTTACCACCCTTCCCTGGTGAAACACCTGAATATGTACAAGGGTTTGAAAGCCTAGAGGAAGGGCCGTGGAGCCACACCAGCGACAGCACGCAGGCCAACTTGGTGCCTGCAGGTCAGCCAGGATGGTCCTGGACACGGGCGCTCTTCTGGAAGCTTTCCATTGCCCTGCCTGAGATACCCCTCCTGTCCCGGCGCCCACTCCTTTTTTTCCTTACTCACCTCAGCCCGGAGAGATATTCCAGTGGAAGTTATGGGTGACACATCCTCTTCTTTACAGGTGGCAGCCTGGCAACTCCTGCCGAAAGTCCAGCAGAGCCCCACTCACACCGGGCCACCCACAAAGCCGTGGACCCTCACAGCGTCCCAGCAGCACAGACCCGAGACTGCTGACTGGGCAGAGAATATGGAGTCAGGCACAGCTGCAGGGCTATTGCTGCCTGGAGTGCTGTTTATATTGACCTCCACCCAGGCACACCTGGGGAGGGCTTGCCGGCAGGGTCAGGCTGCCCAGGTCAGCTAATCCTCAGCCCTCAGGGAATCACATTGCAGAAAATGGACCTCGTTAAGACAGAATATTCGCCGAGGAAAAAAAGGACACAATGCCATTTGCAGCACCGTAGATGAGTCTAGAGGTAATCACGTGACTTGTAGTAAGTCAGAAAGTGAAAGACACATATCGTATGATATCACTTATAGGTGTTACCTATAAATTGATACCAGGGCAGATATTTCCACGGAGAAGGGCAATCACAGATTCATTAAACAAACTTATGGTTCACCAAAGGAAAGGTGTGAGGATTGAATTCATTACGATATTGGGGTTAGCAGACAGATACAAACACAGTAGACGTATATAATCACCAAAGACCTACGGAGTACCAAGAGAAGACTACTCAACATTCTGTCATAACGTACATGGGAAAAGGATCCCAGGAAGAACAGACATATGTATATGTGTAAAAGAACCACCTCTTGCACACCTACAACAAGCTAAACGTTGTACTCAAACTTGCTGTAATAAAGAATAAAAAATTAAATTAAAAACACGAACAAGAAGTAGTGAGACAAACTTGAGGGGCTTTCTCCTGGCACATTCCGTTCTACATTACAATCTAGAACGCGACTTCCATTGAGGCTCTGCTGCCCTAGTAACCAGATTTGGTAAGGGAGAACTGCTGCCACCTTGTGGCCGTTTCACACAACAGCAGCTTTAATCCCAGCGCTAATGGTCAGTGGATATTCCAAATCATTACAGGCCTGTAAATGACACCTGCCCTGAAAACAAATCCTGGGGTCATATATCGACCAAAAAATTCAAAAGACGTCCATATTTCAAAACGACAGTTTCAAGAGGCATATTTCACGCACATTAGTGTTCTGCTTCTTTTGCTTTCTTTCTTTCTTTGTTAAAAAACGGGAATGGAAAAAGGCAACCCTCAGAATGGGCGAAAACGTTCACAAACGAATCAATGGACAAAGGTTTAATCTCCAATATATATAAACAGCTCATGCAGCTTAATATTAATAAAACAAACAACCCAATACAAAAATGGGCAGAAGATCTAAATAGACGTTTCTTCAAAGAAGACACAGAGATGGCCAAGACGCACATGAAAAGCTGCTCAACATCACTAATTATTAGAGAAATGCAAATCAAAACTACAATGAGGTAAGACCTCACACCTGTTAGAATCGGCATCATCAGATAATCTACAAACAACACATTCTGGGGAGGGTGTGGACAAAAGGAACCCTCTTCCGCTATTGGTGGGAATGTAAATTGATACAGTCACTATGGAGAACAGTATGGAGTTTCCTTTAAAAAACTAAAAAGAGACTTACCATAGGATCCAGCAATCCCACTTCTGGGCATATACCCAGAGAAAACCATAAATCACACAGACACATTCACCACAATGTTCATTGCAGCACTATTTACAATAGCCAGGTAATGGAAGCAAACTAAATGCCCACAGACAGACGAATGGATAAAGATGTGGTACATATATAAAATGGAATATTACTCAGCCATAAAAAGGAATGAAACTGGGTCATTTGCAGAGAAGTTGATGGATCTAGAGACTGTCATACAGAGTGAAGTCAGTCAGAAAGAGAAAAACAAATATTGTATATTAATGCCTATATGTGGAACCTAGAAAAATGGAACAGATGAACTGGTTTCCAGGGCAGAAATAGAGACACAGAGGTAGAGAACAAACCTATGGACAAAAAGTGGGGGAAGCCATGGGGTGGTGGTGGTGGGATGAGTTGGGAGATTGGGATTGAGCTGTATACATGTCTATACATAAAATAGATAACTAATAATAACCTACTGTATAAAAAATATAAATAAAATTAAATTTCAAAATTTTAAAAAATAAAATGTAAAAATAAAACAGAAAAAACGATCTTCCATTCACACTGATGTATTTATAAGAATGAATTATTTCCATGCTTATATCCATAAATACATAAAAGAGGAATAAAATCTAACTTGAACCAAAAAAGAAAAAAAAAAACTGAACCTAACAGTTATACAGAGGAAAACACTACCAAGGCACTTTCTCCACTGGTATACAATTCTGAAATTGGTCAGAGGTGGGGAATCATCTCCCATACAGCCAGAAGCCCCCCCGCCCACGCAAGGAGCATCGTTATTGCAAAGCTGGGGGACCGTGCCGAGGCCTCTGTGAGTAAACGTGAGCTGAGCCCCAGGCCAGCTGCTGCTGAACTGTTACCACCCTTCCCTGGTGAAACACCTGAATATGTACAAGGGTTTGAAAGCCTAGAGGAAGGGCCGTGGAGCCACACCAGCGACAGCACGCAGGCCAACTTGGTGCCTGCAGGTCAGCCAGGATGGTCCTGGACACGGGCGCTCTTCTGAAAGCTTTCCATTGCCCTGCCTGAGATACCCCTCCTGTCCCGGCGCCCACTCCTTTTTTTCCTTACTCACCCCCGCCCGGAGAGATATTCCAGTGGAAGTTATGGGTGACACATACTCTTCTTTACAGGTGGCAGCCTGGCAACTCCTGCCGAAACTCCAGCAGAGCCCCACTCACACCGTGCCACCCACAAAGCCGTGGACCCTCACACCCTCCCACCAGCACAGCCACGAGACTGCTGACGGGGCAGAGAATATGGAGTCAGGCACAGCTGCAGGGCTATTGGTGCCTGGAGTGCTGTTTATATTGACCTCAACCCAGGCACAACTGGGGAGGGCTTGCCGGCAGGGTCAGGCTGCCCAGGTCAGCTAATCCTCAGCCCTCAGGGAATCACATTGCAGAAAATGGACCTCGCTAAGACAGAATATTCGCCAAGGAAAAAAAGGACACAATGCCATTTGCAGCACCGAAGATGTGTCTAGAGGTAATCACGTGACTTGGAGTAAGTCAGAAAGTGAAAGACACATATCGTATGATATCACTTATAGGTGTTACATATAAATTGATACCAGGGCAGATATTTCCACGGAGAAGGGCAATCACAGATTAATTAAACAAACTTATGGTTCACCAAAGGAAAGGTGTGAGGATTGAAATCTATACGATATTGGGGTTAACAGACATATACAAACACAGTAGATGTATATAATCACCAAAGACCTACGGAGTACGAAGAAAAGACTACTCAACATTCTGTCATAATCGTACATGGGAAAAGGATCCAAGGAAGAACAGACATATGTATATGTGTAAAAGAACCACCTCTTGCACACCTACAACAAGCTAAACGTTGTACTCAAACTTGCTGTAATAAAAAATAAAAAATTAAATTAAAAACACGAACAAGAAGTAGTGAGACAAACCTGAGGGGCTTTCTCCTGGCACATTCCGTTCTACATTACAATCTAGAACGCGACTTCCATTGAGGCTCTGCTGCCCTAGTAACGAGATTTGGTAAGGGAGAACTGCTGCCACCTTGTGGCCGTTTCACACAACAGCAGCTTTAATCCCAGTGCTAATGGTCAGTGGATATTCCAAATCATTACAGGCCTGTAAATGACACCTGCCCTGAAAACAAATCCTGGGGTCATATATCGACCAAAAAATTCAAAAGACGTCCATATTTCAAAACGACAGTTTCAAGAGGCATATTTCACGCACATTAGTGTTCTGCTTCTTTTGCTTGCTTTCTTTCTTTGTTAAAAAAACGGGAATGGAAAAAGGCAACCCTCAGAATGGGCGAAAACCTTCAAAAAACGAATCAATGGACAAAGGTTTAATCTCCAATATATATAAACAGCTCACGCAGCTTCATATTAATAAAACAAAACAACCCAATACAAAAATGGGCAGAAGACCTAAATAGATAATTCTTCAAAGAAGACACAGAGATGGCCAAGACGCACATGAAAAGCTGCTCAACATCACTAATTATTAGAGAAATGCAAATCAAAACTACAATGAGGTAAGACCTCACACCTGTTAGAATCGGCATCATCAGATAATCTACAAACAGCAAATTCTGGGGAGGGTGTGGACAAAAGGAACCCTCTTCCGCTATTGGTGGGAATGTAAATTGATACAGTCACTATGGAGAACAGTATGGAGGTTCCTTTAAAAAACTAAAAAGAGAATTACCATAGGATCCAGCAATCCCACTTCTGGGCATATACCCAGAGAAAACCATAAATCACAAAGACACATTCACCACAATGTTCATTGCAGCACTATTTACAATAGCCAGGTAATGGAAGCAACCTAAATGCCCACAGACAGACGAATGGATAAAGATATGGTACATATATAAAATGGAATATTACTCAGCCATAAAAAGGAATGAAACTGGGTCATTTGTAGAGAAGTTGATGGATCTAGAGACTGTCATACAGAGTGAAGTCAGTCAGAAAGAGAAAAACAAATATTGTATATTAATGCCTATATGTGGAACCTAGAAAAATTGTACAGATGAACTGGTTTGCATTGCAGAAATAGAGACACAGAGGTAGAGAACAAACGTATGGACACAAAGTGGGGGAAGCCATGGGGTGGTGGTGGTGGGAAGAGTTGGGAAATTGGGATTGACCTGTATACATGTCTATACATAAAATAGATAACTAATAATAACCTACTGTATAAAAAACTAAATAAAATTAAATTTCAAAATTTTAAAAAATAAAATGTAAAAATAAAACAGAAAAAAAGTTCTTCCATTCACACTGATGTATTTATAAGAATGAATTATTTCCATGCTTATATCCATAAATACATAAAAGAGGAATAAAATCTAACTTGAACCAAAAACGAAAAAAAAAACTGAACCTAACAGTTATACAGAGGAAAACACTACCAAGGCCCTTGCTCCAGTGGTAAACAATTCTGAAATTGGGAGAGGTGGAGAATCATCTCCCATACAGCCAGCAGCCCCGCCCTCCCACGCAAGGAGCGTCCTTATTGCAAAGCTGGGGGACCGTGCCAAGGCCTTTGTGAGTAAACGTGAGCTGAGCCCCAGGCCAGCTGCTGCTGAACTGTTCCCACCCTCCCCAGGTGAATCACCTGAATATGTACAAGGGCTTGAAAGCCTAGAGGAAGGGCCGTGGAGCCACACCAGCGACAGCACGCAGGCCAACTTGGTGCCTGCAGGTCATCCAGGATGGTCCTGGCCACGGGCGCTCTTCTGGAAGCTTTCCATTGCACTGCCTGAGATACCCCTCCTGTCCCGGCCCCCACTCCTTTTTTTCCTTCCTCACCCCAGCCCGGAGAGATATTCCAGGGGAAGTTATGGGTGACACATCCTCTTAATTACAGGTGGCAGCCTGGCAACTCCTGCAGAAAGTCCAGCAGAGCCCCACTCACACCGTGCCACCCACATAGCCGTGGACCTTCACACCCTCCCACCAGCACAGCCCCGAGACTGCTGACGGGGCAGAGAATATGGAGTCAGGCACAGCTGCAGGGGCTATTGCTGCCTGGAGTGCTGTTTATATTGACCTCAACGCAGGCACACCTGGGGAGGGCTTGCCGGCAGGGTCAGGCTGCCCAGGTCAGCTAATCCTCAGCCCTCAGGGAATCACATTGCAGAAAATGGACCTCGCTAAGACAAAATATTCGCCAAGGAATAAAAGGACACAATGCCATTTGCAGCACCGTAGATGAGCCTAGAGGTAATCACGTTACTTTTATAAGTCAGCAACTGAAGGACACATATCGTATGGTATCACTTATATGTGTTACCTATAAATTGATGCCAGGGCAGATATTTCCACGGAGAAGGGCAATCACAGATTCATTAAACAAACTTATGGTTCACAAAAGGAAAGGTGTGAGGATTGAATTCATTACGATATTGGGGTTAACAGACATATACAAACACAGTAGACGTATATAATCACCAAAGACCTACGGAGTACCAAGAGAAGACTACTCAACATTCTGTCATAACGTACATGGGAAAAGGACACCAGGAAGAACAGACATATGTATATGTGTAAAAGAACCACCGCTTGCACACCTACAACAAGCTGAACGTTGTACTCAAACTTTCTGTAATAAAAAATAAAAAATTAAATTAAAAACACGAACAAGAAGTAGTGAGACAAACTGGAGGGGCTTTCTCCTGGCACATTCCGTTCTACATTACAATCTAGAACGCGACTTCCATTGAGGCTCTGCTGCCCTAGTAACCAGATTTGGTAAGGGAGAACTGCTGCCACCTTGTGGCCGTTTCACACAACAGCAGCTTTAATCCCAGCGCTAATGGTCAGTGGATATTCCAAATCATTACAGGCCTGTAAATGACACCTGCCCTGAAAACAAATCCTGGGGTCATATATCGACCAAAAAATTCAAAAGACGTCCATATTTCAAAACGACAGTTTAAAGAGGCATATTTCACGCACATTAGTGTTCTGCTTCTTTTGCTTTCTTTCTTTCTTTGTTAAAAAAACGGGAATGGAAAAAGGCAACCCTCAGAATGGGTGAAAACCTTCAAAAAACGAATCAATGGACAAAGGTTTAATCTCCAATACATATAAACAGCTCACGCAGCTTAATATTAATAAAACAAAACAGCCCAATACAAAAATGGGCAGAAGATCTAAATAGATGTTTCTTCAAAGAAGACACAGAGATGGCCAAGACGCACATGAAAAGCTGCTCAGCATCACTAATTATTAGAGAAATGCAAATCAAAACTACAATGAGGTAAGACCTCATACATGTTAGAATCGGCATCATCAGATAATCTACAAACAACAAATTCTGGGGAGGGTGTGGACAAAAGTAACCCTCTTCCGCTACTGGTGGGAATGTAAATTGATACAGTCACTATGGAGAACAGTATGGAGGTTCCTTTAAAAAACTAAAAAGAGAATTACCATAGGATCCAGCAATCCCACTTCTGGGCATATACCCAGAGAAAACCATAAATCACAGAGACACATTCACCACAATGTTCATTGCAGCACTATTTACAATAGCCAGGTAATGGAAGCAACCTAAATGCCCACAGACAAACGAATGGATAAAGATGTGGTACATATATAAAATGGAATATTACTCAGCCATATAAAGGAATGAACCTGGGTCATTTGTAGAGAAGTTGATGGATCTAGAGACTGTCATACAGAGTGAAGTAAGTCAGAAAGAGAAAAGCAAATATTGTATATTAATGCTTATATGTGGAACCTAGAAAAATGGTACACATGAACTGGTTTGCAGGGTAGAAATAGACACAGAGGTAGAGAACAAACGTATGGACACAAAGTGGGGGAAGCCATGGGGTGGTGGTGGTGGGATGAGTTGGGAGATTGGGATTGACCTGTATACATGTCTATGCATAAATTAGATAACTAATAATAACCTACTGTATAAAAAAAACTAAATAAAATTAAATTTCAAAATTTTAAAAAATAAAATGTAAAAATAAAACAGAAAAAGAGGTCTTCCATTCACACTGATGTATTTATAAGAATGAATTATTTCCATGCTTATATGTATAAATACATAAAAGAGGAATAAAATCTAACTTGAACTAAAAAAGAAAAAAAAACCTGATCCTAACAGTTATACAGAGGGAAACACTACCAAGGCCCTTGCTCCAGTGGTAAACAATTCTGAAATTGGTCAGAGGTGGGGAATCATCCCCCATACAGCCAGCAGCCCCGCCCACCCACGCAAGGAGCGTCCTTATTGCAAAGCTGGGGGACCGTGCCGAGACCTCTGTGAGTACACGTGAGCTGAGCCCCAGGCCAGCTGCTGCTGAACTGTTCCCTCCCTACCCAGGTGAAACACCTGAATATGTACAAGGGCTTGAAAGCCTAGAGGAAGGGCCGTGGAGCCACACCAGCGACAGCACGCAGGCCAACTTGGTGCCTGCAGGTCAGCCAGGATGGTCCTGGCCACGGGCGCTCTTCTGGAAGCTTTCCATTGCCCTGCCTGAGATACCCCTCCTGTCCCGGCCCCCACTCCTTTTTTTCCTTACTCACCTCAGCCCGGAGAGATATTCCAGTGGAAGTTATGCGTGACACATCCTCTTCTTTACAGGTGGCAGCCTGGCAACTCCTGCAGAAAGTCCAGCAGAGCCCCACTCACACCGGGCCACCCACAAAGCCGTGGACCCTCACACCCTCCCACCAGCACAGCCAAGAGACTTCTGACGGGGCAGAGAATATGGAGTCAGGCACAGCTGCAGGGGCTATTGCTGCCTGGAGTGCTGTTTATATTGACCTCAACCCAGGCACACCTGGGGAGGGCTTGCCGGCAGGGTCAGGCTGCCCAGGTCAGCTAATCCTCAGCCCTCAGGGAATCACATTGCAGAAAATGGACCTCGCTAAGACAGAATATTCGCCAAGGAAAAAAAGGACACAATGCCATTTGCAGCACCGTAGATGAGTCTAGAGGTAATCACGTGACTTTTATAAGTCAGAAACTGAAAACACATATCGTATGATATCACTTATATGTGTTACCTATAAACTGATGCCAGGGCAGATATTTCCACGGAGAAGGGCAATCACAGATTCATTAAACAAACTTATGGTTCACCAAAGGAAAGGTGTGAGGATTGAATTCATTACGATATTGGGGTTAACAGACATATACAAACACAGTAGACGTATATAATCACCAAAGACCTACGGAGTACCAAGAGAAGACTACTCAACATTCTGTCATAACGTACATGGGAAAAGGATCCCAGGAAGAACAGACATATGTATATGTGTAAAAGAACCACCTCTTGCACACCTACAACAAGCTAAACGTTGTACTCAAACTTTCTGTAATAAAAAATAAAAAATTAAATTAAAAACACGAACAAGAAGTAGTGAGACAAACTTGAGGGGCTTTCTCCTGGCACATTCCGTTCTACATTACAATCTAGAACGCGACTTCCATTGAGGCTCTGCTGCCCTAGTAACCAGATTTGGTAAGGGAGAACTACTGCCACCTTGTGGCCGTTTCACACAACAGCAGCTTTAATCCCAGCGCTAATGGTTAGTGGATATTCCAAATCATTACAGGCCTGTAAATGACACCTGCCCTGAAAACAAATCCTGGGGTCATATATCGACCAAAAAATTCAAAAGACGTCCATATTTCAAAACGACAGTTTCAAGAGGCATATTTCACGCACATTAGTGTTCTGCTTCTTTTGCTTTCTTTCTTTCTTTGTTAAAAAAACGGGAATGGAAAAAGGCAACCCTCAGAATGGGCGAAAACGTTCACAAACGAATCAATGGACAAAGGTTTAATCTCCAATATATATAAACAACTCATGCAGCTTAATATTAATAAAACAAACAACCGAATACAAAAATGGGCAGAAGATCTAAATAGACGTTTCTTCAAAGAAGACACAGAGATGGCCAAGACGCACATGAAAAGCTGCTCAACATCACTAATTATTAGAGAAATGCAAATCAAAACTACAATGAGGTAAGACCTCACACCTGTTAGAATCGGCATCATCAGATAATCTACAAAGAACAAATTCTGGGGAGGGTGTGGACAAAAGGAACCCTCTTCCGCTATTGGTGGGAATGTAAATTGATACAGTCACTATGGAGAACAGTATGGAGGTTCCTTTAAAAAACTAAAAAGAGAATTACCATAGGATCCAGCAATCCCACTTCTGGGCATATACCCAGAGAAAACCATAAATCACAAAGACACATTCACCACAATATTCATTGCAGCACTATTTACAATAGCCAGGTAATGGAAGCAACATAAATGACCACAGACAGACGAATGGATAAAGATGTGGTACATATATAAAATGGAATATTACTCAGCCATAAAAAGGAATGAAACTGGGTCATTTGTAGAGAAGTTGATGGATCTAGAGACTGTCATACAGAGTGAAGTAAATCAGAAAGAGAAAAACAAATATTGTATAATAATGCCTATATGTGGAACCTAGAAAAATGGTACAAATGAACTGGTTTGCAGGGCAGAAATAGAGACACAGAGGTAGAGAACAAACCTATGGACACAAAGTGGGGGAAGCCATGGGGTGGTGGTGGTGTGATGAGTTGGGAGATTGGGATTGACCTGTATACATGTGTATACATAAAATAGATAAGTAATAATAACCTACTGTATAAAAAACTAAATATAATTAAATTTCAAAATTTTAAAAAATAAAATGTAAAAATAAAACAGAAAAAAAGTTCTTCCATTCACACTGATGTATTTATAAGAATGAATTATTTCCATGCTTATATCCATAAATACATAAAAGAGGAATAAAATCTAACTTGAACCAAAAACGAAAAAAAAAACTGAACCTAACAGTTATACAGAGGAAAACACTACCAAGGCCCTTGCTCCAGTGGTAAACAATTCTGAAATTGGGAGAGGTGGAGAATCATCTCCCATACAGCCAGCAGCCCCGCCCTCCCACGCAAGGAGCGTCCTTATTGCAAAGCTGGGGGACCGTGCCAAGGCCTTTGTGAGTAAACGTGAGCTGAGCCCCAGGCCAGCTGCTGCTGAACTGTTCCCACCCTCCCCAGGTGAATCACCTGAATATGTACAAGGGCTTGAAAGCCTAGAGGAAGGGCCGTGGAGCCACACCAGCGACAGCACGCAGGCCAACTTGGTGCCTGCAGGTCATCCAGGATGGTCCTGGCCACGGGCGCTCTTCTGGAAGCTTTCCATTGCACTGCCTGAGATACCCCTCCTGTCCCGGCCCCCACTCCTTTTTTTCCTTCCTCACCCCAGCCCGGAGAGATATTCCAGGGGAAGTTATGGGTGACACATCCTCTTAATTACAGGTGGCAGCCTGGCAACTCCTGCAGAAAGTCCAGCAGAGCCCCACTCACACCGTGCCACCCACATAGCCGTGGACCTTCACACCCTCCCACCAGCACAGCCCCGAGACTGCTGACGGGGCAGAGAATATGGAGTCAGGCACAGCTGCAGGGGCTATTGCTGCCTGGAGTGCTGTTTATATTGACCTCAACGCAGGCACACCTGGGGAGGGCTTGCCGGCAGGGTCAGGCTGCCCAGGTCAGCTAATCCTCAGCCCTCAGGGAATCACATTGCAGAAAATGGACCTCGCTAAGACAAAATATTCGCCAAGGAATAAAAGGACACAATGCCATTTGCAGCACCGTAGATGAGCCTAGAGGTAATCACGTTACTTTTATAAGTCAGCAACTGAAGGACACATATCGTATGGTATCACTTATATGTGTTACCTATAAATTGATGCCAGGGCAGATATTTCCACGGAGAAGGGCAATCACAGATTCATTAAACAAACTTATGGTTCACAAAAGGAAAGGTGTGAGGATTGAATTCATTACGATATTGGGGTTAACAGACATATACAAACACAGTAGACGTATATAATCACCAAAGACCTACGGAGTACCAAGAGAAGACTACTCAACATTCTGTCATAACGTACATGGGAAAAGGACACCAGGAAGAACAGACATATGTATATGTGTAAAAGAACCACCGCTTGCACACCTACAACAAGCTGAACGTTGTACTCAAACTTTCTGTAATAAAAAATAAAAAATTAAATTAAAAACACGAACAAGAAGTAGTGAGACAAACTGGAGGGGCTTTCTCCTGGCACATTCCGTTCTACATTACAATCTAGAACGCGACTTCCATTGAGGCTCTGCTGCCCTAGTAACCAGATTTGGTAAGGGAGAACTGCTGCCACCTTGTGGCCGTTTCACACAACAGCAGCTTTAATCCCAGCGCTAATGGTCAGTGGATATTCCAAATCATTACAGGCCTGTAAATGACACCTGCCCTGAAAACAAATCCTGGGGTCATATATCGACCAAAAAATTCAAAAGACGTCCATATTTCAAAACGACAGTTTAAAGAGGCATATTTCACGCACATTAGTGTTCTGCTTCTTTTGCTTTCTTTCTTTCTTTGTTAAAAAAACGGGAATGGAAAAAGGCAACCCTCAGAATGGGTGAAAACCTTCAAAAAACGAATCAATGGACAAAGGTTTAATCTCCAATACATATAAACAGCTCACGCAGCTTAATATTAATAAAACAAAACAGCCCAATACAAAAATGGGCAGAAGATCTAAATAGATGTTTCTTCAAAGAAGACACAGAGATGGCCAAGACGCACATGAAAAGCTGCTCAGCATCACTAATTATTAGAGAAATGCAAATCAAAACTACAATGAGGTAAGACCTCATACATGTTAGAATCGGCATCATCAGATAATCTACAAACAACAAATTCTGGGGAGGGTGTGGACAAAAGTAACCCTCTTCCGCTACTGGTGGGAATGTAAATTGATACAGTCACTATGGAGAACAGTATGGAGGTTCCTTTAAAAAACTAAAAAGAGAATTACCATAGGATCCAGCAATCCCACTTCTGGGCATATACCCAGAGAAAACCATAAATCACAGAGACACATTCACCACAATGTTCATTGCAGCACTATTTACAATAGCCAGGTAATGGAAGCAACCTAAATGCCCACAGACAAACGAATGGATAAAGATGTGGTACATATATAAAATGGAATATTACTCAGCCATATAAAGGAATGAACCTGGGTCATTTGTAGAGAAGTTGATGGATCTAGAGACTGTCATACAGAGTGAAGTAAGTCAGAAAGAGAAAAGCAAATATTGTATATTAATGCTTATATGTGGAACCTAGAAAAATGGTACACATGAACTGGTTTGCAGGGTAGAAATAGACACAGAGGTAGAGAACAAACGTATGGACACAAAGTGGGGGAAGCCATGGGGTGGTGGTGGTGGGATGAGTTGGGAGATTGGGATTGACCTGTATACATGTCTATGCATAAATTAGATAACTAATAATAACCTACTGTATAAAAAAAACTAAATAAAATTAAATTTCAAAATTTTAAAAAATAAAATGTAAAAATAAAACAGAAAAAGAGGTCTTCCATTCACACTGATGTATTTATAAGAATGAATTATTTCCATGCTTATATGTATAAATACATAAAAGAGGAATAAAATCTAACTTGAACTAAAAAAGAAAAAAAAACCTGATCCTAACAGTTATACAGAGGGAAACACTACCAAGGCCCTTGCTCCAGTGGTAAACAATTCTGAAATTGGTCAGAGGTGGGGAATCATCCCCCATACAGCCAGCAGCCCCGCCCACCCACGCAAGGAGCGTCCTTATTGCAAAGCTGGGGGACCGTGCCGAGACCTCTGTGAGTACACGTGAGCTGAGCCCCAGGCCAGCTGCTGCTGAACTGTTCCCTCCCTACCCAGGTGAAACACCTGAATATGTACAAGGGCTTGAAAGCCTAGAGGAAGGGCCGTGGAGCCACACCAGCGACAGCACGCAGGCCAACTTGGTGCCTGCAGGTCAGCCAGGATGGTCCTGGCCACGGGCGCTCTTCTGGAAGCTTTCCATTGCCCTGCCTGAGATACCCCTCCTGTCCCGGCCCCCACTCCTTTTTTTCCTTACTCACCTCAGCCCGGAGAGATATTCCAGTGGAAGTTATGCGTGACACATCCTCTTCTTTACAGGTGGCAGCCTGGCAACTCCTGCAGAAAGTCCAGCAGAGCCCCACTCACACCGGGCCACCCACAAAGCCGTGGACCCTCACACCCTCCCACCAGCACAGCCAAGAGACTTCTGACGGGGCAGAGAATATGGAGTCAGGCACAGCTGCAGGGGCTATTGCTGCCTGGAGTGCTGTTTATATTGACCTCAACCCAGGCACACCTGGGGAGGGCTTGCCGGCAGGGTCAGGCTGCCCAGGTCAGCTAATCCTCAGCCCTCAGGGAATCACATTGCAGAAAATGGACCTCGCTAAGACAGAATATTCGCCAAGGAAAAAAAGGACACAATGCCATTTGCAGCACCGTAGATGAGTCTAGAGGTAATCACGTGACTTTTATAAGTCAGAAACTGAAAACACATATCGTATGATATCACTTATATGTGTTACCTATAAACTGATGCCAGGGCAGATATTTCCACGGAGAAGGGCAATCACAGATTCATTAAACAAACTTATGGTTCACCAAAGGAAAGGTGTGAGGATTGAATTCATTACGATATTGGGGTTAACAGACATATACAAACACAGTAGACGTATATAATCACCAAAGACCTACGGAGTACCAAGAGAAGACTACTCAACATTCTGTCATAACGTACATGGGAAAAGGATCCCAGGAAGAACAGACATATGTATATGTGTAAAAGAACCACCTCTTGCACACCTACAACAAGCTAAACGTTGTACTCAAACTTTCTGTAATAAAAAATAAAAAATTAAATTAAAAACACGAACAAGAAGTAGTGAGACAAACTTGAGGGGCTTTCTCCTGGCACATTCCGTTCTACATTACAATCTAGAACGCGACTTCCATTGAGGCTCTGCTGCCCTAGTAACCAGATTTGGTAAGGGAGAACTACTGCCACCTTGTGGCCGTTTCACACAACAGCAGCTTTAATCCCAGCGCTAATGGTTAGTGGATATTCCAAATCATTACAGGCCTGTAAATGACACCTGCCCTGAAAACAAATCCTGGGGTCATATATCGACCAAAAAATTCAAAAGACGTCCATATTTCAAAACGACAGTTTCAAGAGGCATATTTCACGCACATTAGTGTTCTGCTTCTTTTGCTTTCTTTCTTTCTTTGTTAAAAAAACGGGAATGGAAAAAGGCAACCCTCAGAATGGGCGAAAACGTTCACAAACGAATCAATGGACAAAGGTTTAATCTCCAATATATATAAACAACTCATGCAGCTTAATATTAATAAAACAAACAACCGAATACAAAAATGGGCAGAAGATCTAAATAGACGTTTCTTCAAAGAAGACACAGAGATGGCCAAGACGCACATGAAAAGCTGCTCAACATCACTAATTATTAGAGAAATGCAAATCAAAACTACAATGAGGTAAGACCTCACACCTGTTAGAATCGGCATCATCAGATAATCTACAAAGAACAAATTCTGGGGAGGGTGTGGACAAAAGGAACCCTCTTCCGCTATTGGTGGGAATGTAAATTGATACAGTCACTATGGAGAACAGTATGGAGGTTCCTTTAAAAAACTAAAAAGAGAATTACCATAGGATCCAGCAATCCCACTTCTGGGCATATACCCAGAGAAAACCATAAATCACAAAGACACATTCACCACAATATTCATTGCAGCACTATTTACAATAGCCAGGTAATGGAAGCAACATAAATGACCACAGACAGACGAATGGATAAAGATGTGGTACATATATAAAATGGAATATTACTCAGCCATAAAAAGGAATGAAACTGGGTCATTTGTAGAGAAGTTGATGGATCTAGAGACTGTCATACAGAGTGAAGTAAATCAGAAAGAGAAAAACAAATATTGTATAATAATGCCTATATGTGGAACCTAGAAAAATGGTACAAATGAACTGGTTTGCAGGGCAGAAATAGAGACACAGAGGTAGAGAACAAACCTATGGACACAAAGTGGGGGAAGCCATGGGGTGGTGGTGGTGTGATGAGTTGGGAGATTGGGATTGACCTGTATACATGTGTATACATAAAATAGATAAGTAATAATAACCTACTGTATAAAAAAATAAATATAATTAAATTTCAAAATTTTAAAAAATAAAATGTAAAAATAATACAGAAAAAACGTTCTTCCATTCACACTGATGTATTTATAAGAATGAATTATTTCCATGCTTATATCCATAAATATATAAAAGAGAAATAAAATCTAACTTGAACCAAAAAAGAAAAAAAAAACTGAACCTAACAGTTATGCAGAGGAAAACACTACCAAGGCACTTGCTCCAGTGGTATACAATTCTGAAATTGGTCAGAGGTGGGGAATCATCTCCCATACAGCCAGAAGCCCCGTCCGCCCACGCAAGGAGCGTCCTTATTGCAAAGCTGGGGGACCGTGCCGAGGCCTCTGTGAGTAAACGTGAGCTGAGCCCCAGGCCACCTGCTGCTGAACTGTTACCACCCTTCCCTGGTGAAACACCTGAATATGTACAAGGGTTTGAAAGCCTAGAGGAAGGGCCGTGGAGCCACACCAGCGACAGCACGCAGGCCAACTTGGTGCCTGCAGGTCAGCCAGGATGGTCTGGACACGGGCGCTCTTCTGGAAGCTTTCCATTGCCCAGCCTGAGATACCCCTCCTGTCCCGGCACCCACTCCTTTTCTTCCTACCTCACCCCAGCCCGGAGAGATATACCAGTGGAAGTTATGGGTGACACATCCTCTTCTTTACAGGTGGCTGCCTGGCAACTCCTGCCGAAACTCCAGCAGAGCCCCACTCACACTGTGCCACCCACAAAGCCGTGGACCCTCACACCCTCCCACCAGCACAGCCCCGAGACTGCTGACGGGGCAGAGAATATGGAGTCAGGCACAGCTGCAGGGCTATTGCTGCCTGGAGTGCTGTTTATATTGACCTCAACCCAGGCACACCTGGGGAGGGCTTGCCGGCAGGGACAGGCTGCCCAGGTCAGCTAATCCTCAGCCCTCAGGGAATCACACTGCAGAAAATGGAACTCGCTAAGACAGAATATTCGCCAAGGAAAAAAAGGACACAATGCCATTTGCAGCACCGAAGATGTGTCTAGAGGTAATCACGTGACTTGGAGTAAGTCAGAAAGTGAAAGACACATATCGTATGATATCACTTATAGGTGTTACCTATAAATTGATACCAGGGCAGATATTTCCACGGAGAAGGGCAATCACAGATTCATTAAACAAACTTATGCTTCACCAAAGGAAAGGTGTGAGGATTGAAATCAATACGATATTGGGGTTAACAGACATATACAAACACAGTAGACGTATATAATCCCCAAAGACCTACGGAGAACCAAGAGAAGACTACTCAACATTCTGTCATAACGTACATGGGAAAAGGATCCCAGGAAGAACAGACATATGTATATGTGTAAAAGAACCACCTCTTGCCCACCTACAACAAGCTAAACGTTGTACTCAAACTTGCTGTAATAAAAAATAAAAAATTAAATTAAAAACACGAACAAGAAGTAGTGAGACAAACTTGAGGGGCTTTCGCCTGGCACATTCCGTTCTACATTACAATCTAGAACGCGACTTCCATTGAGGCTCGGCTTCCCTAGTAACCAGATTTGGTAAGGGAGAACTGCTGCCACTTTGTGGTCGTTTCACACAACAGCAGCTTTAATCCCAGTGCTAATGGTCAGTGGATATTCCAAATCATTACAGGCCTGTAAATGACACCTGCCCTGAAAACAAATCCTGGGGTCATATATCGACCAAAAAATTCAAAAGACGTCCATATTTCAAAACGACAGTTTCAAGAGGCATATTTCACGCACATTAGTGTTCTGCTTCTTTTGATTGCTTTCTTTCTTTGTTAAAAAACGGGAATGGAAAAAGGCAACCCTCAGAATGGGCGAAAACGTTCACAAACGAATCAATGGACAAAGGTTTAATCTCCAATATATATAAACAGCTCATGCAGCTTAATATTAATAAAACAAACAACACAATACAAAAATGGGCAGAAGATCTAAAGAGACGTTTCTTCAAAGAAGACACAGAGATGGCCAAGACGCACATGAAAAGCTGCTCAACATCACTAATTATTAGAGAAATGCAAATCAAAACTACAATGAGGGAAGACCTCACACCTGTTAGAATCGGCATCATCAGATAATCTACAAACAACCAATTCTGGGGAGGGTGTGGACAAAACGAACCCTCTTCTGCTATTGGTGGGAATGTAAATTGATACAGTCACTATGGAGAACAGTATGGATGTTCCTTTAAAAAACTAAAAAGAGAATTACCATACGATCCAGCAATCCCACTTCTGGGCATATACCCAGAGAAATCCATTAATCACAAAGACTCCTTCACCACAATGTTCATTGCAGCACTATTTACAATAGCCAGGTAATGGAAGCAACCTAAATGCCCACAGACAGACGAATGGATAAAGATGTGGTACATATATAAAATGGAATATTACTCAGCCATAAAAAGGAATGAAACTGGGTCATTTGTAGAGAAGTTGATGGATCTAGAGACTGTCATACAGAGTGAAGTAAGTCAGAAAGAGCAAAACAAATATTGTATATTAATGCCTATATGTGGAACCGAGAAAAATTGTACATATGAACTGGTTTGCATTGCAGAAATAGAGACACAGAGGTAGAGAACAAACGTATGGACACAACGTGGGGGAAGCCATGGGGTGGTGGTGGTGGGATGAGTTGGGAGATTGGGATTGACCTGTATACATGTCTATACATAAAATAGATAACTAATAATATCCTACTGTATAAAAAATAAATAAAATTAAATTTCAAAATTTTAAAAAATAAAATGTAAAAATAAAACAGAAAAAAAGTTCTTCCTTTCACACTGATGTATTTATAAGAATGAATTATTTCCATGCTTATATCCATAAATACATAAAAGAGGAATAAAATCTAACTTGAACCAAAAAAGAAAAAAAAATCTGAACCTAACAGTTATACAGAGGAAAACACTACCAAGGCACTTGCTCCAGTGGTAAACAATACTGAAATTGGTCAGAGGTGGAGAATCATCTCCCATACAGCCAGAAGCCCCGCCCGCCCACGCATGGAGCGTCCTTATTGCAAAGCTGGGGGACCGTGCCGAGGCCTCTGTGAGTAAACGTGAGCTGAGCCCGAGGCCAGCTGCTGCTGAACTGTTCCCACCCTTCCCAGGTGAAACACCTGAATATGTACAACGGTTTGAAAGCCTAGAGGAAGGGCCGTGGAGCCACACCAGCGACAGCATGCAGGCCAACTTGGTGCCTGCAGGTCAGCCAGGATGGTCCTGGCCACAGGCGCTCTTCTGGAAACTTTCCAATGCCCTGCCTGAGATACCCATCCTGTCCCGGCCCCCATTCCTTTTTTTCCTTCCTCACCCCCGCCCGGAGAGATATTCCAGTGGAAGTTATGGGTGACACATCCTCTTCTTTACAGGTGGCAGCCTGGCAACTCCTGCCAAAAGTCCAGCAGAGCCCCACTCACACCGTGTCACCCATAATGCCATGGACCCTCACACCCTCCCACCAGCACAGCCCCGAGACTGCTGACGGGGCAGAGAATATGGAGTCAGGCACAGCTGCAGGGGCTATTGCTGCCTGGAGTGCTGTTTATATTGACCTCAACCCAGGCACACCTGGGGAGGGCTTGCCGGCAGGGTCAGGCTGCCCAGGTCAGCTAATCCTCAGCCCTCAGGGAATCACATTGCAGAAAATGGACCTCGCTAAGACAGAATATTCGCCAAGGAAAAAAAGGACACAATGCCATTTGCAGCACCGAAGATGTGTCAAGAGGTAATCACGTGACTTGGAGTAAGTCAGAAACTGAAAGACACATATCGTATGATATCACTTATAGGTGTTACCTATAAATTGATACTAGGGCAGATATTTCCACGGAGAAGGGTAATCACAGATTCATTAAACAAAATTATGGTTCACGAAAGGAAAGGTGTGAGGATTGAAATCAATACGATATTGGGGTTAACAGACATATACAAACACAGTAGACGTATATAATCACCAAAGACCTACGGAGTACCAAAGAAGACTACTCAACATTCTGTCATAACGTACAAGGGAAAAGGATCCCAGGAAGAACAGACATATGTATATGTGTAAAAGAACCACCTCTTGCACACCTACAACAAGCTAAACGTTGTACTCAAACTTGCTGTAATAAAAAATAAAAAATTAAATTAAAAACACGAACAAGAAGTAGTGAGACAAACTTGAGGGGCTTTCTCCTGGCACATTCCGTTCTACATTACAATCTAGAACGCGACTTCCATTGAGGCTCTGCTGCCCTAGTAACCAGATTTGGTAAGGGAGAACTGCTGCCACCTTGTGGCCGTTTCACACAACAGCAGCTTTAATCCCAGCGCTAATGGTCAGTGGATATTCCAAATCATTACAGGCCTGTAAATGACACCTGCCCTGAAAACAAATCCTGGGGTCATATATCGACCAAAAAATTCAAAAGACGTCCATATTTCAAAACGACAGTTTCAAGAGGCATATTTCACGCACATTAGTGTTCTGCTTCTTTTGCTTGCTTTCTTTCTTTGTTAAAAAACGGGAATGGAAAAAGGCAACCCTCAGAATGGGAGAAAACGTTCACAAACGAATCAATGGACAAAGGTTTAATCTCCAATATACATAAACAGCTCATGCAGCTTAATATTAATACAACAAACAACCCAATACAAAAATGGGCAGAAGATCTAAATAGACGTTTCTTCAAAGAAGACACAGAGATGGCCAAGACGCACATGAAAAGCTGCTCAACATCATTAATTATTAGAGAAATGCAAATCAAAACTACAATGAGGTAAGACCTCACACCTGTTAGAATCGGCATCATCAGATAATCTACAAACAACAAATTCTGGGGAGGGTGTGGACAAAAGGAACCCTCTTCCGCTATTGGTGGGAATGTAAATTGATACAGTCACTATGGAGAACAGTATGGAGGTTCCTTTAAAAAACTAAAAAGAGAATTACCATAGGATCCAGCAATCCCACTTCTGGGCATATACCCAGAGAAAACCATAAATCACAAAGACACATTCACCACAATGTTCATTGCAGCACTATTTACAATAGCCAGGTAATGGAAGCAACCTAAATGCCCACAGACAGACGAATGGATAAAGATGTGGTACATATATAAAATGGAATATTACTCAGCCATAAAAAGGAATGAAACTGGGTCATTTGTAGAGAAGTTGATGGATCTAGAGACTGTCATACAGAGTGAAGTCAGTCAGAAAGAGAAAAACAAATATTGTATATTAATGCCTATATGTGGAACCTAGAAAAATGGTACAGATGAACTGGTTTGCAGGGCAGAAATAGACACAGAGGTAGAGAACAAACGTATGGACACAAAGTGGGGGAAGCCATGGGGTGGTGGTGGTGGGATGAGTTGGGAGATTGGGATTGACCTGTATACATGTCTATGCATAAATTAGATAACTAATAATAACCTACTGTATAAAAAAAATAAATAAAATTAAATTTCAAAATTTTAAAAATAAAATGTAAAGATACAACAGAAAAAAAGTTCTTCCATTCACACTGATGTATTTATAAGAATGAATTTTTTCCATGCTTATATCCATAAATACATAAAAGAGGAATAAAATCTAACTTGAACCAAAAAGGAAAAAAAATACTGAACCTAACAGTTATACAGAGGAAAACACTACCAAGGCACTTGCTCCAGTGGTATACAATTCTGAAATTGGTCAGAGGGGGGAATCATCTCCCATACAGCCAGAAGCCCCGTCCGCCCACGCAAGGAGCGTCCTTATTGCAAAGCTGGGGGACCGTGCCGAGGCCTCTGTGAGTAAACGTGAGCTGAGCCCCAGGCCAGCTGCTGCTGAACTGTTACCACCCTTCCCTGTTGAAACACCTGAATATGTACAAGGGTTTGAAAGCCTAGAGGAAGGGCCGTGGAGCCACACCAGCGACAGCACGCAGGCCACCTTGGTGCCTGCAGGTCAGCCAGGATGGTCCTGGACACGGGCGCTCTTCTGGAAGCTTTCCATTGACCTGCCTGAGTTACCCCTCCTTAACCGGCGCCCACTCCTTTTTTTCCTTCCTCATCTCAGCCCGGAGAGATATTCCAGTGGAAGTTATGGGTGACACATACTCTTCTTTACAGGTGGCAGCCTGGCAACTCCTGCCGAAAGTCCAGCAGAGCCCCACCCACACCGTGCCACCCACAAAGCCGTGGACCCTCACACCCTCCCACCAGCACAGCCCCGAGACTGCTGACGGGGCAGAGAATATGGAGTCAGGCACAGCTGCAGGGCTTTTGCTGCCTGGAGTGCTGTTTATATTGACCTCAACCCAGGCACACCTGGGGAGGGCTTGCCGGCAGGGTCAGGCTGCCCAGGTCAGCTAATCCTCAGCCCTCAGGGAATCACATTGCACAAAATGGACCTTGCTAAGACAGAATATTCGCCAAGGAAAAAAAGGACACAATGCCATTTGCAGCAACGTAGATGAGTCTAGAGGTAATAACGTGACTTATATAAGTCAGAAACTGAAAGACACATATCGTATGATATCACTTATATGTGTTACCTATAAATAGATGCCAGGGCAGATATTTCCACGGAGAAGGGCAATCACAGATTCATTAAACAAACTTATGGTTCACCAAAGGAAAGGTGTGAGGATTGAATTCATTTCGATAATGGGGTTAACAGACATATACAAACACAGTAGACGTATATAATCACCAAAGACCTACGGAGTACCAAGAGAAGACTACTCAACATTCTGTCATAACGTACATGGGAAAAGGATCCCAGGAAGAACAGACATATGTATATGTGTAAAAGAACCACCGCTTGCACACTTACAACAAGTTAAACGTTGTACTCAAACTTTCTGTAATAAAAAATTAAAAATTAAATTAAAAACACGAACAAGAAGTAGTGAAACAAACTTGAGGGGCTTTCTCCTGGCACATTCCGTTCTACATTCCAATCTAGAAAGCGACTTCCATTGAGGCTCTGCTGCCCTAGTAACCAGGTTTGGTAAGGGAGAACTGCTGCCACCTTTTGGCCGTTTCACACAACAGCAGCTTTAATCCCAGCGCTAATGGTCAGTGGATATTCCAAATCATTACAGGCCTGTAAATGACACCTGCCCTGAAAACAAATCCTGGGGTCATATATCGACCAAAAAATTCAAAAGACGTCCATATTTCAAAACGACAGTTTCAAGAGGCATATTTCACGAACATTAGTGTTCTGCGTCTTTTGCTTTCTTTCTTTCTTTGTTAAAAAAACGGGAATGGAAAAAGGCAACCCTCAGAATGGGCGAAAACGTTCACAAATGAATCAATGGACAAAGGTTTAAACTCCAATATATATAAACAACTCATGCAGCTTAATATTAATAAAACAAACAACCCAAAACAAAAATGGGCAGAAGATCTAAATAGACGTTTCTTCAAAGAAGACACAGAGATGGCAAAGACGCACATGAAAAGCTGCTCAACATCACTAATTATTAGAGAAACGCAAATCAAAACTACAATGAGGTAAGACCTCACACCTGTGAGAATCAGCATCATCAGATAATCTACAAACAACAAATTCTGGGGAGGGTGTGGACAAATGGAACCCTCTTCCGCTATTGGTGGGAATGTAAATTGATACAGTCACTATGGAGAACAGTATGGAGGTTCCTTTAAAAAACTAAAAAGAGAATTACCATAGGATCCAGCAATCCCACTTCTGGGCATTTACCCAGGGAAAACCATAAATCACAGAGACACATTCACCACAATGTTCCTTGCAGCACTATTTACAATAGCCAGGTAATGGAAGCAACCTAAATGCCCACAGACAGACGAATGGATAAAGATGTGGTACATATATAAAATGGAATATTACTCAGCCATAAAAAGGAATGAAACTGGGTCATTTGTAGAGAAGTTGATGGATCTAGAGACTGTCATACAGAGTGAAGTAAGTCAGAAAGAGAAAAACAAATATTGTATATTAATGCCTATATGTGGAACCTAGAAAAATGGTACAGATGAACTGGTTTGCAGGGCAGAAATAGAGACACAGATTTAGAGAAGAAACGTATGGACACAATGTTGGGGAAGCCATGGGTTGGTGGTGGTGGGATGAGTTGGGAGATTGGGATTGACCTGTATACATGTCTATGCATAAAATAGATAACTAATAATAACCTACTGTATAAAAAAATAAATTAAATTTCAAAATTTTTAAAAATAAAATGTAAAAATAAAACAGAAATAAATTTCCTCCATTCACACTGATGTATTTATAAGATTGAATTATTTCCATGCTTATATCCATAAATACATAAAAGAGGAATAAAATCTAACTTGAACCAAAAAAGAAAAAAAAAAGCTGAACCTAACATTTATACAGAGGGAAACACAACCAAGGCACTTGCTCCAGTGGTAAACAATTCTGAAATTGGTCAGAGGTGTGGAATCATCCCCCATACAGCCAGCAGCCCCGCCCACCCACGCAAGGAGATTCCTTATTGCAAAGCTGGGAGACCGTGGCGAGGCCTCTGTGAATAAACGTGAGCTGAGCCCCAGGCCAGCTGCTGCTGAACTGTTCCCACCCTTCCCAGGTGAAACACCTGAATATGTACAAGGGCTTGAAAGCCTAGAGGAAGGGCCGTGGAGCCACACCAGCGACAGAACGCAGGCCAACTTGGTGCCTGCAGGTCAGCCAGGATGGGCCTGGCCACGGGCGCTCTTCTGGAAGCTTTCCATTGCCCTGCCTGAGATACCCCTCCTGTCCCGGCCCCCACTCCTTTTTTTCCTTCCTCACCTCAGCCCGGAGAGATATTCCAGTGGAAGTTATGGGTGACACATCCTCTTCTTTACAGGTGGCAGCCTGGCAACTCCTGCCGAAAGGCCAGCAGAGCCCCACTCACACCGGGCCACCCACAAAGCCGTGGACCCTCACACCCTCCCACCAGCACAGCCCCGAGACTGCTGACGGGGCAGAGAATATGGAGTCAGGCACAGCTGCAGGGGCTATTGCTGCCTGGAGTGCTGTTTATATTGACCTCAACCCAGGCACACCTGGGGAGGGCTTGCCGGCAGGATCAGGCTGCCCAGGTCAGCAAATCCTCAGCCCTCAGGGAATCACATTGCAGAAAATGGACCTCGCTAAGACAGAATATTCGCCAAGGAAAAAAGGACACAATGCCATTTGCAGCACCGTAGATGAGTCTAGAGGTAATCACGTGACTTGGAGTAAGTCAGAAAGTGAAAGACACATATCATATCCTATCACTTATAGGTGTTACGTATAAATTGATACCAGGGCAGATATTTCCACGGAGAAGGGCAATCACAGATTCATTAAACAAACTTATGGTTCACCAAAGGAAAGGTGTGAGGATTGAATTCATTACGATATTGGGGTTAACAGACATATACAGACACAGTAGACGTATATAATCACCAAAGACCTACGGAGTACCAAGAGAAGACTACTCAACATTCTGTCATAACGTACCTGGGAAAAGGATCCCAGGAAGAACAGACATATGTATATGTGTAAAAGAACCACCTCTTGCACACCTACAACAAGCTAAACGTTGTACTCAAACTTGCTGTAATAAAAAATAAAAAATTAAATTAAAAACACGAACAAGAAGTAGTGAGACAAACTTGAGGGGCTTTCCCCTGGCACAATCCGTTCTACATTCCAATCTAGAACGCCACTTCCATTGAGGCTCTGCTGCCCTAGTAACCAGGTTTGGTAAGGGAGAACTGCTGCCACCTTGTGGCCGTTTCACACAACAGCAGCTTTAATCCCAGCGCCATTGGTCAGTGGATATTCCAAATCATTACAGGCCTGTAAATGACACCTGCCCTGAAAACAAATCCTGGGGTCATATATCGACCAAAAAATTCAAAAGACGTCCATATTTCAAAACGACAGTTTCAAGAGGCATATTTCACGCACATTAGTGTTCTGCTTCTTTTGCTTGCTTTCTTTCTTTGTTAAAAAAACGGGAATGGAAAAAGGCAACCCTCAGAATGGGCGAAAACGTTCACAAACGAATCAATGGACAAAGGTTTAATCTCCAATATATATAAACAGCTCATGCAGCTTAATATTAATAAAACAAACAACCCAATACAAAAATGGGCAGAAGATCTAAAGAGACGTTTCTTCAAAGAAGACACAGAGATGGCCAAGACGCACATGACAAGCTGCTCAACATCACTAATTATTAGAGAAATGCAAATCAAAACTACAATGAGGTAAGACCTCACACCTGTTAGAATCGGCATCATCAGATAACATACAATCAACAAATTCTGGGGACGGTGTGGACAAAAGGAACCCTCTTCCGCTATTGGTGGGAATGTAAATTGATACAGTCACTATGGAGAACAGTATGGAGGTTCCTTTAAAAAAGTAAAAAGAGAATTACCATAGGATCCAGCAATCCCACTTCTGGGCATATACCCAGAGAAAACCATAAATCACAAAGACACATTCACCACAATGTTCATTGCAGCACTATTTACAATAGCCAGGTAATGGAAGCAACCTAAATGCCCACAGACAGACGAATGGATAAAGATGTGGTACATATACAAAATGGAATATTACTCAGCCATAAAAAGGAATGAAACTGGGTCATTTGTAGAGAAGTTGATGGATCTAGAGACTTTCATACAGAGTGAAGTAAGCCAGAAAGAGAAAAACAAATATTGTATATTAATGCCTGTATGTGGAACCTAGAAAAATGGTAGAGATGAACTGGTTTGCAGGGCAGAAATAGAGACACAGAGGTAGAGAACAAACGTATGGACTCAAAGTGGGGGAAGCCATGGGGTGGTGGTGGTGGGATGAGTTGGGAGATTAGGATTGACCTGTATACATGTCTATGCATAAAATAGATAACTAATAATAACCTACTGTATAAAAAAATAACTAAAATTAAATTTCAAATTTTTTAAAAATAAAATGTAAAAATAAAACAGAAAAAAACTTCTTCCATTCACACTGATGTATTTATACGAATGAATTATTTCCATGCTTATATCTATAAATACATAAATGAGGAATAAAATCTAACTTGAACCAATAAAGAAAAAAAACCTGAACCTAAGAATTATACAGAGGAAAACACTACCAAGGCACTTGCTCCAGTGGTAAACAATTCTGAAATTGGTCAGAGGTGGGGAATCATCTCCCATACAGCCAGCAGCCCCTCCCGCCCACGCCAGGAGCATCCTCATTGCAAAGCTGGGAGACCGTGCCGAGGCCTCTGTGAGTAAACGTGAGCTGAGCCCCAGGCCAGATGCTGCTGAACTGTTCCCACCCTTCCCAGGTGAAACACCTGAATATGTACAAGGGCTTGAAAGCCTAGAGGAAGGGCCGTGGAGCCACACCAGCGACAGCACGCAGGCCAACTTGGTGCCTGCAGGTCAGCCAGGATGGTACTGGCCACGGGCGCTCTTCTGGAAGCTTTCTATTGCCCTGCCTGAGATACCCCTCCTGTCCCGGCCCCCACTCCTTTTTTTCCTTCCTCACCTCAGCCCGGAGAGATATTCCAGTGGAAGTTATGGGTGACACATCCTCTTCTTTACAGGTGGCAGCCTGGCAACTCCTGCCGAAAGTCCAGCAGAGCCCCACTCACACCGGGCCACCCACAAAGCCGTGGAACCTCACACCCTCCCACCAGCACAGCCCCGAGACTGCTGACGGGGCAGAGAATATGGAGTAAGGCACAGCTGCAGGGGCTATTGCTGCCTGGAGTGCTGTTTATATTGACCTCAACCCAGGCACACCTGCGGAGGGCTTGCCGGCAGGGTCAGGCTGCCCAGGTCAGCTAATCCTCAGCCCTCAGGGAATCACATTGCAGAAAATGAACCTCGCTAAGACAGAATATTCGCCAAGGAGAAAAAGGACACAATGCCATTTGCAGCACCGTAGATGAGTCTCGAGGTAATCACGTGACTTGGAGTAAGTCAGAAAGTGAAAGACACATATCATATCATATCACTTATAGGTGTTACCTATAAATTGATACCAGGGCAGATATTTCCACGGAGAAGGGCAATCACAGATTCATTAAACAAACTTATGGTTCACCAAAGGAAAGGTGTGAGGATTGAATTCATTACGATATTGGGGTTAACAGACATATAAAAACACAGTAGACGTATATAATGACCAAAGACCTACGGAGTACCAAGAGAAGACTACTCAACATTCTGTCATAACGTACATGGGAAAAGGATACCAGGAAGAACAGACATATGTATATGTGTAAAAGAACCACCTCTTGCACACCTACAACATGCTAAACGTTGTACTCAAACTTGCTGTAATAAAAAATAAAAAATTAAATTAAAAACACGAACAAGAAGTAGTGAGACAAACTTGAGGGGCTTTCTCCTGGCACATTCCGTTCTACATTCCAATCTAGAACACGACTTCCATTGAGGCTCTGCTGCCCTAGTAACCAGATTTGGTAAGGGAGAACTGCTGCCACCTTGTGGCCGTTTCACACAACTGCAGGTTTAATGCCAGCGCTAATGGTCAGTGGATATTCCAAATCATTACAGGCCTGTAAATGACACCTGCCCTGAAAACAAATCCTGGGGTCATATATCGACCAAAAAATTCAAAAGACGTCCATATTTCAAAACGACAGTTTCAAGAGGCATATTTCACGAACATTAGTGTTCTGCTTCTTTTGCTTTCTTTCTGTCTTTGTTAAAAAAAAACGGGAATGGAGAAAGGCAACCCTGAGAATGGGCGAAAACGTTCACAAACGAATCAATGGACAAAGGTTTAATCTCCAATATATATAAACAGCTCATGCAGCTTATTATTAATAAAACAAACAACCCAATACAAAAATGGGCAGAAGATCTAAAGAGACGTTTCTTCAAAGAAGACACAGAGATGGCCAAGACGCACATGAAAAGCTGCTCAACATCACTAATTATTAGAGAAATGCAAATCAAAACTACAATGAGGTAAGACCTCACACCTGTTAGAATCGGCATCATCAGATAATCTACAAACAACAAATTCTGGGGAGGGTGTGGACAAAAGGAACCCTCTTCCGCTATTGGTGGGAATGTAAATTGATACAGTCACTATGGAGAACAGTATGGAGGTTCCTTTAAAAAACTAAAAAGAGAATTACCATAGGATCCAGCAATCCCACTTCTGGGCATATACCCAGAGAAAACCATAAATCACAGAGACACATTCACCACAATGTTCATTGCAGCACTATTTACAATAGCCAGGTAATGGAAGCAACCTAAATGCCCACAGACAGACGAATGGATAAAGATGTGGTACATATACAAAATGGAATATTACTCAGCCATAAAAAGGAATGAAACTGGGTCATTTGTAGTGAAGTTGATGGATCTAGAGACTGTCATACAGAGTGAAGTAAGCCAGAAAGAGAAAAACAAATATTGTATATTAATGCCTATATGTGGAACCTAGAAAAATGGTAGAGATGAACTGGTTTGCAGGGCAGAAATAGAGACACAGAGGTAGAGAACAAACGTATGGACACAAAGTGGGGGAAGCCATGGGGTGGTGGTGGTGGGATGAGTTGGGAGATTAGGATTGACCTGTATACATGTCTATGCATAAAATAGATAACTAATAATAACCTACTGTATAAAAAAATAACTAAAATTAAATTTCAAAATTTTAAAAAATAAAATGTAAAAATAAAACAGAAAAAAAGTTCTTCCATTCACACTGATGTATTTATACGAATGAATTATTTCCATGCTTATATCTATAAATACATAAATGAGGAATAAAATCTAACTTGAACCAAAAAAGAAAAAAAAAAACTGAACCTAACAGTTATACAGAGGAAAACACTACCAAGGCACTTGCTCCAGTGGTAAACAATTCTGAAATTGGTCAGAGGTGGGGAATCATCTCCCATACAGCCAGCAGCCCCGCCCGCCCACGCAAGGAGCATCCTCATTGCAAAGCTGGGAGACCGTGCCGAGGCCTCTGTGAGTAAACGTGAGCTGAGCCCCAGGCCAGATGCTGCTGAACTGTTCCCACCCTTCCCAGGTGAAACACCTGAATATGTACAAGGGCTTGAAAGCCTAGAGGAAGGGCCGTGGAGCCACACCAGCGACAGCACGCAGGCCAACTTGGTGCCTGCAGGTCAGCCAGGATGGTACTGGCCACGGGCGCTCTTCTGATAGCTTTCTATTGCCCTGCCTGAGATACCCCTCCTGTCCCGGCCCCCACTCCTTTTTTTCCTTCCTCACCTCAGCCCGGAGATATATTCCAGTGGAAGTTATGGGTGACACAACCTCTTCTTTACAGGTGGCAGCCTGGCAACTCCTGCCGAAAGTCCAGCAGAGCCCCACTCACACCGGGCCACCCACAAAGCCGTGGACCCTCACACCCTCCCACCAGCACTGCCCCGAGACTGCTGACGGGGCAGAGGATATGGAGTCAGGCACAGCTGCAGGGGCTATAGCTGCCTGGAGTGCTGTTTATATTGACCTCAACCCAGGCACACCTGGGGAGGGCTTGCCGGCAGTTTCAGGCTGCCCAGGTCAGCTAAACCTCAGCCCTCAGGGAATCACATTGCAGAATATGGACCTCGCTAAGACAGAATATTCGCCAAGGAAAAAAAGGACACAATGCCATTTGCAGCACCGTAGATGAGTCTCGAGGTAATCACGTGACTTGGAGTAAGTCAGAAAGTGAAAGACACATATCATATCATATCACTTATAGGTGTTACCTATAAATTGATACCAGGGCAGATATTTCCACGGAGAAGGGCAATCACAGATTCATTAAACAAACTTATGGTTCACCAAAGGAAAGGTGTGAGGATTGAATTCATTACGATATTGGGGTTAACAGACATATACAAACACAGTAGACGTATATAATCACCAAAGACCTACGGAGTACCAAGAGAAGACTACTCAACATTCTGTCATAACGTACATGGGAAAAGGATCCCAGGAAGAACAGACATATGTATATGTGTAAAAGAACCACCTCTTGCACACCTACAACAAGCTAAACGTTGTACTCAAACTTGCTGTAATAAAAAATAAAAAATTAAATTAAAAACACGAACAAGAAGTAGTGAGACAAACTTGAGTGGCTTTCTCCTGGCACATTCCGTTCTACATTCTAATCTAGAACACGACTTCCATTGAGGCTCTGCTGCCCTAGTAACCAGATTTGGTAAGGGAGAACTGCTGCCACCTTGTGGCCGTTTCACACAACTGCAGGTTTAATGCCAGCGCTAATGGTCAGTGGATATTCCAAATCATTACAGGCCTGTAAATGACACCTGCCCTGAAAACAAATCCTGGGGTCATATATCGACCAAAAAATTCAAAAGACGTCCATATTTCAAAACGACAGTTTCAAGAGGCATATTTCACGCACATTAGTGTTCTGCTTCTTTTGCTTTCTTTCTTTCTTTGTTAAAAAAAACGGGAATGGAGAAAGGCAACCCTCAGAATGGGCGAAAACGTTCACAAACGAATCAATGGACAAAGGTTTAATCTCCAATATATATAAACAGCTCATGCAGCTTAATATTAATAAAACAAACAACCCAATACAAAAATGGGCAGAAGATCTAAAGAGACGTTTCTTCAAAGAAGACACAGAGATGGCCAAGACGCACATGAAAAGCTGCTCAACATCACTAATTATTAGAGAAATGCAAATCAAAACTACAATGAGGTAAGACCTCACACCTGTTAGAATCGGCATCATCAGATAATCTACAATCAACAAATTCTGGGGACGGTGTGGACAAAAGGAACCCTCTTCCGCTATTGGTGGGAATGTAAATTGATACAGTCACTATGGAGAACAGTATGGAGGTTCCTTTAAAAAACTAAAAAGAGAATTACCATAGGATCCAGCAATCCCACTTCTGGGCATATACCCAGAGAAAACCATAAATCACAAAGACACATTCACCACAATGTTCATTGCAGCACTATTTACAATAGCCAGGTAATGGAAGCAACCTAAATGCCCACAGACAGACGAATGGATAAAGATGTGGTACATATACAAAATGGAATATTACTCAGCCATAAAAAGGAATGAAACTGGGTCATTTGTAGAGAAGTTGATGGATCTAGAGACTGTCATACAGAGTGAAGTAAGCCAGAAAGAGAAAAACAAATATTGTATATTAATGCCTATATGTGGAACCTAGAAAAATGGTAGAGATGAACTGGTTTGCAGGGCAGAAATACAGACACAGAGGTAGAGAACAAACGTATGGACACAAAGTGGGGGAAGCCATGGGGTGGTGGTGGTGGGATGAGTTGGGAGATTAGGATTGACCTCTATACATGTCTATGCATAAAATAGATAACTAATAATAACCTACTGTATAAAAAAATAACTAAAATTAAATTTCAAAATTTTAAAAAATAAAATGTAAAAATAAAACAGAAAAAAAGTTCTTCCATTCACACTGATGTATTTATACGAATGAATTATTTCCATGCTTATATCTATAAATACATAAATGAGGAATAAAATCTAACTTGAACCAAAAAAGAAAAAAAAAAAACTGAACCTAACAGTTATACAGAGGAAAACACTACCAAGGCACTTGCTCCAGTGGTAAACAATTCTGAAATTCGTCAGAGGTGGGGAGTCATCTCCCATACAGCCAGCAGCCCCGCCCGCCCACGCCAGGAGCATCCTCATTGCAAAGCTGGGAGACCGTGCCGAGGCCTCTGTGAGTAAACGTGAGCTGAGCCCCAGGCCAGATGCTGCTGAACTGTTCCCACCCTTCCCAGGTGAAACACCTGAATATGTACAAGGGCTTGAAAGCCTAGAGGAAGGGCCGTGGAGCCACACCAGCGACAGCACGCAGGCCAACTTGGTGCCTGCAGGTCAGCCAGGATGGTACTGGCCACGGGCGCTCTTCTGGAAGCTTTCTATTGCCCTGCCTGAGATACCCCTCCTGTCCCGGCCCCCACTCCTTTTTTTCCTTCCTCACCTCAGCCCGGAGAGATATTCCAGTGGAAGTTATGGGTGACACATCCTCTTCTTTACAGGTGGCACCCTGGCAACTCCTGCCGAAAATCCAGCAGAGCCCCACTCACACCGGGCCACCCACAAAGCCGTGGACCCTCACACCCTCCCACCAGCACAGCCCCGAGACTGCTGACGGGGCAGAGAATATGGAGTCAGGCACAGCTGCAGGGGCTATTGCTGCCTGGAGTGCTGTTTATATTGACCTCAACCCAGGCACACCTGGGGAGGGCTTGCCGGCAGGGTCAGGCTGCCCAGGTCAGCTAATCCTCAGCCCTCAGGGAATCACATTGCAGAATATGGACCTCGCTAAGACAGAATATTCGCCAAGGAAAAAAAGGACACAATGCCATTTGCAGCACCGTAGAGGAGTCTCGAGGTAATCACGTGACTTGGAGTAAGTCAGAAAGTGAAAGACACATATCATATCATATCACTTATAGGTGTTACCTATAAATTGATACCAGGGCAGATATTTCCACGGAGAAGGGCAATCACAGATTCATTAAACAAACTTATGGTTCACCAAAGGAAAGGTGTGAGGATTGAATTCATTACGATATTGTGGTTAACAGACATATACAAACACAGTAGACGTATAGAATCACCAAAGACCTACGGAGTACCAAGAGAAGACTACTCAACATTCTGTCATAACGTACATGGGAAAAGGATCCCAGGAAGAACAGACATATGTATATGTGTAAAAGAACCACCTCTTGCACACCTACAACAAGCTAAACGTTGTACTCAAACTTGCTGTAATAAAAAATAAAAAATTAAATTAAAAACACGAACAAGAAGTAGTGAGACAAACTTGAGGGGCTTTCTCCTGGCACATTCCGTTCAACATTCTAATCTAGAACACGACTTCCATTGAGGCTCTGCTGCCCTAGTAACCAGATTTGGTAAGGGAGAACTGCTGCCACCTTGTGGCCGTTTCACACAACTGCAGGTTTAATGCCAGCGCTAATGGTCAGTGGATATTCCAAATCATTACAGGCCTGTAAATGACACCTGCCCTGAAAACAAATCCTGGGGTCATATATCGACCAAAAAATTCAAAAGACGTCCATATTTCAAAACGACAGTTTCAAGAGGCATATTTCACGCACATTAGTGTTCTGCTTCTTTTGCTTTCTTTCTTTCTTTGTTAAAAAAAACGGGAATGGAGAAAGGCAACCCTCAAAATGGGCGAAAACGTTCACAAACGAATCAATGGACAAAGGTTTAATCTCCAATATATATAAACAGCTCATGCAGCTTAATATTAATAAAACAAACAACCCAATACAAAAATGGGCAGAAGATCTAAAGAGACGTTTCTTCAAAGAAGACACAGAGATGGCCAAGACGCACATGAAAAGCTGCTCAACATCACTAATTATTAGAGAAATGCAAATCAAAACTACAATGAGGTAAGACCTCACACCTGTTAGAATCGGCATCATCAGATAATCTACAATCAACAAATTCTGGGGACGGTGTGGACAAAAGGAACCCTCTTCCGCTATTGGTGGGAATGTAAATTGATACAGTCACTATGGAGAACAGTATGGAGGTTCCTTTAAAAAAGCAAAAAGAGAATTACCATAGGATCCAGCAATCCCACTTCTGGGCATATACCCAGAGAAAACCATAAATCACAAAGACACATTCACCACAATGTTCATTGCAGCACTATTTACAATAGCCAGGTAATGGAAGCAACCTAAATGCCCACAGACAGACGAATGGATAAAGATGTGGTACATATACAAAATGGAATATTACTCAGCCATAAAAAGGAATGAAACTGGGTCATTTGTAGAGAAGTTGATGGATCTAGAGACTTTCATACAGAGTGAAGTAAGCCAGAAAGAGAAAAACAAATATTGTATATTAATGCCTGTATGTGGAACCTAGAAAAATGGTAGAGATGAACTGGTTTGCAGGGCAGAAATAGAGACACAGAGGTAGAGAACAAACGTATGGACTCAAAGTGGGGGAAGCCATGGGGTGGTGGTGGTGGGATGAGTTGGGAGATTAGGATTGACCTGTATACATGTCTATGCATAAAATAGATAACTAATAATAACCTACTGTATAAAAAAATAACTAAAATTAAATTTCAAATTTTTTAAAAATAAAATGTAAAAATAAAACAGAAAAAAAGTTCTTCCATTCACACTGATGTATTTATACGAATGAATTATTTCCATGCTTATATCTATAAATACATAAATGAGGAATAAAATCTAACTTGAACCAAAAAAGAAAAAAAAAAAACTGAACCTAACAGTTATACAGAAGAAAACACTACCAAGGCACTTGCTCCAGTGGTAAACAATTCTGAAATTGGTCAGAGGTGGGGAATCATCTCCCATACAGCCAGCAGCCCCGCCCGCCCACGCAAGGAGCATCCTCATTGCAAAGCTGGGAGACCGTGCCGAGGCCTCTGTGAGTGAACGTGAGCTGAGCCCCAGGCCAGATGCTGCTGAACTGTTCCCACCATTCCCAGGTGAGACACCTGAATATGTACAAGGGCTTGAAAGCCTAGAGGAAGGGCCGTGGAGCCACACCAGCGACAGCACGCAGGCCAACTTGGTGCCTGCAGGTCAGCCAGGATGGTACTGGCCACGGGCGCTCTTCTGGAAGCTTTCTATTGCCCTGCCTGAGATACCCCTCCTGTCCCGGCCCCCACTCCTTTTTTTCCTTCCTCACCTCAGCCCGGAGAGGTATTCCAGTGGAAGTTATGGGTGACACATCCTCTTCTTTACAGGTGGAAGCCTGGCAACTCCTGCCGAAAGTCCAGCAGAGCCCCACTCACACCGGGCCACCCACAAAGCCGTGGACCCTCACACCCTCCCACCAGAACAGCCCCGAGACTGCTGACGGGGCAGAGGATATGGAGTCAGGCACAGCTGCAGGGGCTATTGCTGCCTGGAGTGCTGTTTATATTGACCTCAACCCAGGCACACCTGGGGAGGGCTTGCCGGCAGGGTCAGGCTGCCCAGGTCAGCTAATCCTCAGCCCTCAGGGAATCACATTGCAGAATATGGACCTCGCTAAGACAGAATATTCGCCAAGGAAAAAAAGGACACAATGCCATTTGCAGCACCGTAGATGAGTCTCGAGGTAATCACGTGACTTGGAGTAAGTCAGAAAGTGAAAGACACATATCATATCATATCACTTATAGGTGTTACCTATAAATTGATACCAGGGCAGATATTTCCACGGAGAAGGGCAATCACAGATTCATTAAACAAACTTATGGTTCACCAAAGGAAAGGTGTGAGGATTGAATTCATTACGATATTGGGGTTAACAGACATATACAAACACAGTAGACGTATAGAATCACCAAAGACCTACGGAGTACCAAGAGAAGACTACTCAACATTCTGTCATAACGTACATGGGAAAAGGATCCCAGGAAGAACAGACATATGTATATGTGTAAAAGAACCACCTCTTGCACACCTACAACAAGCTAAACGTTGTACTCAAACTTGCTGTAATAAAAAATAAAAAATTAAATTAAAAACACGAACAAGAAGTAGTGAGACAAACTTGAGGGGCTTTCTCCTGGCACATTCCGTTCTACATTCCAATCTAAAACACGACTTCCATTGAGGCTCTGCTGCCCTAGTAACCAGAGTTGGTAAGGGAGAACTGCTGCCACCTTGTGGCCGTTTCACACAACTGCAGGTTTAATGCCAGCGCTAATGGTCAGTGGATATTCCAAATCATTACAGGCCTGTAAATGACACCTGCCCTGAAAACAAATCCTGGGGTCATATATCGACCAAAAAATTCAAAAGACGTCCATATTTCAAAACGACAGTTTCAAGAGGCATATTTCACGCACATTAGTGTTCTGCTTCTTTTGCTTTCTTTCTTTCTTTGTTAAAAAAACCGGAATGGAGAAAGGCAACCCTCAGAATGGTTGAAAACGTTCACAAACGAATCAATGGACAAAGGTTTAATCTCCAATATATATAAACAGCTCATGCAGCTTAATATTAATAAAACAAACAACCCAATACAAAAATGGGCAGAAGATCTAAAGAGACGTTTCTTCAAAGAAGACACAGAGATGGCCAAGACGCACATGAAAAGCTGCTCAACATCACTAATTATTAGAGAAATGCAAATCAAAACTACAATGAGGTAAGACCTCACACCTGTTAGAATCGGCATCATCAGATAATCTACAAACAACAAATTCTGGGGAGGGTGTGGACAAAAGGAACCCTCTTCCGCTATTGGTGGGAATGTAAATTGATACAGTCACTATGGAGAACAGTATGGAGGTTCCTTTAAAAAACTAAAAAGAGAATTACCATAGGATCCAGCAATCCCACTTCTGGGCATATACCCAGAGAAAACCATAAATCACAGAGACACATTCACCACAATGTTCATTGCAGCACTATTTACAATAGCCAGGTAATGGAAGCAACCTAAATGCCCACAGACAGACGAATGGATAAAGATGTGGTACATATACAAAATGGAATATTACTCAGCCATAAAAAGGAATGAAACTGGGTCATTTGTAGAGAAGTTGATGGATCTAGAGACTGTCATACAGAGTGAAGTAAGTCAGAAAGAGAAAAACAAATATTGTATATTAATGCCTATATGTGGAACCTAGAAAAATGGTAGAGTTGAACTGGTTTGCAGGGCAGAAATAGAGACCCAGAGGTAGAGAACAAACGTATGGACACAAAGTGGGGGAAGCCATGGGTGGTGGTGGTGGGATGAGTTGGGATATTAGGATTGACCTGTATACATGTCTATGCATAAAATAGATAACTAATAATAACCTATTGTATAAAAAACATAAATAAAATTAAATTTCAAAATTTAAAAAAATAAAATGTAAAAATAAAACAGAAAAAAAGTTCTTCCATTCACACTGATGTATTTATACGAATGAATTATTTCCATTTTTATATCTATAAATACATAAATGAGGAATAAAATCTAACTTGAACCAATAAAGAAAAAAAAAACTGAACCTAAGAATTATACAGAGGAAAACACTACCAAGGCACTTGCTCCAGTGGTAAACAATTCTGAAATTGGTCAGAGGTGGGGAATCATCTCCCATACAGCCAGCAGCCCCGCCCGCCCACGCCAGGAGCATCCTCATTGCAAAGCTGGGAGACCGTGCCGAGGCCTCTGTGAGTAAACGTGAGCTGAGCCCCAGGCCAGATGCTGCTGAACTGTTCCCACCCTTCCCAGGTGAAACACCTGAATATGTACAAGGGCTTGAAAGCCTAGAGGAAGGGCCGTGGAGCCACACCAGCGACAGCACGCAGGCCAACTTGGTGCCTGCAGGTCAGCCAGGATGGTACTGGCCACGGGCGCTCTTCTGGAAGCTTTCTATTGCCCTGCCTGAGATACCCCTCCTGTCCCGGCCCCCACTCCTTTTTTTCCTTCCTCACCTCAGCCCGGAGAGATATTCCAGTGGAAGTTATGGGTGACACATCCTCTTCTTTACAGGTGGCAGCCTGGCAACTCCTGCCGAAAGTCCAGCAGAGCCCCACTCACACCGGGCCACCCACAAAGCCGTGGACCCTCACACCCTCCCACCAGCACAGCCCCGAGACTGCTGACGGGGCAGAGAATATGGAGTAAGGCACAGCTGCAGGGGCTATTGCTGCCTGGAGTGCTGTTTATATTGACCTCAACCCAGGCACACCTGGGGAGGGCTTGCCGGCAGGGTCAGGCTGCCCAGGTCAGCTAATCCTCAGCCCTCAGGGAATCACATTGCAGAAAATGAACCTCGCTAAGACAGAATATTCGCCAAGGAGAAAAAGGACACAATGCCATTTGCAGCACCGTAGATGAGTCTCGAGGTAATCACGTGACTTGGAGTAAGTCAGAAAGTGAAAGACACATATCATATCATATCACTTATAGGTGTTACCTATAAATTGATACCAGGGCAGATATTTCCACGGAGAAGGGCAATCACAGATTCATTAAACAAACTTATGGTTCACCAAAGGAAAGGTGTGAGGATTGAATTCATTACGATATTGGGGTTAACAGACATATAAAAACACAGTAGACGTATATAATGACCAAAGACCTACGGAGTACCAAGAGAAGACTACTCAACATTCTGTCATAACGTACATGGGAAAAGGATCCCAGGAAGAACAGACATATGTATATGTGTAAAAGAACCACCTCTTGCACACCTACAACAAGCTAAACGTTGTACTCAAACTTGCTGTAATAAAAAATAAAAAATTAAATTAAAAACACGAACAAGAAGTAGTGAGACAAACTTGAGGGGCTTTCTCCTGGCACATTCCGTTCTACATTCCAATCTAAAACACGACTTCCATTGAGGCTCTGCTGCCCTAGTAACCAGATTTGGTAAGGGAGAACTGCTGCCACCTTGTGGCCGTTTCACACAACTGCAGGTTTAATGCCAGCGCTAATGGTCAGTGGATATTCCAAATCATTACAGGCCTGTAAATGACACCTGCCCTGAAAACAAATCCTGGGGTCATATATCGACCAAAAAATTCAAAAGACGTCCATATTTCAAAACGACAGTTTCAAGAGGCATATTTCACGCACATTAGTGTTCTGCTTCTTTTGCTTTCTTTCTTTCTTTGTTAAAAAAACCGGAATGGAGAAAGGCAACCCTCAGAATGGTTGAAAACGTTCACAAACGAATCAATGGACAAAGGTTTAATCTCCAATATATATAAACAGCTCATGCAGCTTAATATTAATAAAACAAACAACCCAATACAAAAATGGGCAGAAGATCTAAAGAGACGTTTCTTCAAAGAAGACACAGAGATGGCCAAGACGCACATGAAAAGCTGCTCAACATCACTAATTATTAGAGAAATGCAAATCAAAACTACAATGAGGTAAGACCTCACACCTGTTAGAATCGGCATCATCAGATAATCTACAAACAACAAATTCTGGGGAGGGTGTGGACAAAAGGAACCCTCTTCCGCTATTGGTGGGAATGTAAATTGATACAGTCACTATGGAGAACAGTATGGAGGTTCCTTTAAAAAACTAAAAAGAGAATTACCATAGGATCCAGCAATCCCACTTCTGGGCATATACCCAGAGAAAACCATAAATCACAGAGACACATTCACCACAATGTTCATTGCAGCACTATTTACAATAGCCAGGTAATGGAAGCAACCTAAATGCCCACAGACAGACGAATGGATAAAGATGTGGTACATATACAAAATGGAATATTACTCAGCCATAAAAAGGAATGAAACTGGGTCATTTGTAGAGAAGTTGATGGATCTAGAGACTGTCATACAGAGTGAAGTAAGTCAGAAAGAGAAAAACAAATATTGTATATTAATGCCTATATGTGGAACCTAGAAAAATGGTAGAGTTGAACTGGTTTGCAGGGCAGAAATAGAGACACAGAGGTAGAGAACAAACGTATGGACACAAAGTGGGGGAAGCCATGGGGTGGTGGTGGTGGGATGAGTTGGGATATTAGGATTGACCTGTATACATGTCTATGCATAAAATAGATAACTAATAATAACCTACTGTATAAAAAACATAAATAAAATTAAATTTCAAAATTTAAAAAAATAAAATGTAAAAATAAAACAGAAAAAAAGTTCTTCCATTCACACTGATGTATTTATACGAATGAATTATTTCCATGCTTATATCTATAAATACATAAATGAGGAATAAAATCTAACTTGAACCAATAAAGAAAAAAAAAACTGAACCTAAGAATTATACAGAGGAAAACACTACCAAGGCACTTGCTCCAGTGGTAAACAATTCTGAAATTGGTCAGAGGTGGGGAATCATCTCCCATACAGCCAGCAGCCCCGCCCGCCCACGCAAGGAGCATCCTCATTGCAAAGCTGGGAGACCGTGCCGAGGCCTCTGTGAGTAAACGTGAGCTGAGCCCCAGGCCAGATGCTGCTGAACTGTTCCCACCCTTCCCAGGTGAAACACCTGAATATGTACAAGGGCTTGAAAGCCTAGAGGAAGGGCCGTGGAGCCACACCAGCGACAGCACGCAGGCCAACTTGGTGCCTGCAGGTCAGCCAGGATGGTACTGGCCACGGGCGCTCTTCTGGAAGCTTTCTATTGCCCTGCCTGAGATACCCCTCCTGTCCCGGCCCCCACTCCTTTTTTTCCTTCCTCACCTCAGCCCGGAGAGATATTCCAGTGGAAGTTATGGGTGACACATCCTCTTCTTTACAGGTGGCAGCCTGGCAACTCCTGCCGAAAGTCCAGCAGAGCCCCACTCACACCGGGCCACCCACAAAGCCGTGGACCCTCACACCCTCCCACCAGCACAGCCCCGAGACTGCTGACGGGGCAGAGAATATGGAGTAAGGCACCGCTGCAGGGGCTATTGCTGCCTGGAGTGCTGTTTATATTGACCTCAACCCAGGCACACCTGGGGAGGGCTTGCCGGCAGGGTCAGGCTGCCCAGGTCAGCTAAACCTCAGCCCTCAGGGAATCACATTGCAGAATATGGACCTCGCTAAGACAGAATATTCGCCAAGGAAAAAAAGGACACAATGCCATTTGCAGCACCGTAGATGAGTCTCGAGGTAATCACGTGACTTGGAGTAAGTCAGAAAGTGAAAGACACATATCATATCATATCACTTATAGGTGTTACCTATAAATTGATACCAGGGCAGATATTTCCACGGAGAAGGGCAATCACAGATTCATTAAACAAACTTATGGTTCACCAAAGGAAAGGTGTGAGGATTGAATTCATTACGATATTGGGGTTAACAGACATATACAAACACAGTAGACGTATATAATCACCAAAGACCTACGGAGTACCAAGAGAAGACTACTCAACATTCTGTCATAACGTACATGGGAAAAGGATCCCAGGAAGAACAGACATATGTATATGTGTAAAAGAACCACCTCTTGCACACCTACAACAAGCTAAACGTTGTACTCAAACTTGCTGTAATAAAAAATAAAAAATTAAATTAAAAACACGAACAAGAAGTAGTGAGACAAACTTGAGTGGCTTTCTCCTGGCACATTCCGTTCTACATTCTAATCTAGAACACGACTTCCATTGAGGCTCTGCTGCCCTAGTAACCAGATTTGGTAAGGGAGAACTGCTGCCACCTTGTGGCCGTTTCACACAACTGCAGGTTTAATGCCAGCGCTAATGGTCAGTGGATATTCCAAATCATTACAGGCCTGTAAATGACACCTGCCCTGAAAACAAATCCTGGGGTCATATATCGACCAAAAAATTCAAAAGACGTCCATATTTCAAAACGACAGTTTCAAGAGGCATATTTCACGCACATTAGTGTTCTGCTTCTTTTGCTTTCTTTCTTTCTTTGTTAAAAAAAACGGGAATGGAGAAAGGCAACCCTCAGAATGGGCGAAAACGTTCACAAACGAATCAATGGACAAAGGTTTAATCTCCAATATATATAAACAGCTCATGCAGCTTAATATTAATAAAACAAACAACCCAATACAAAAATGGGCAGAAGATCTAAAGAGACGTTTCTTCAAAGAAGACACAGAGATGGCCAAGACGCACATGAAAAGCTGCTCAACATCACTAATTATTAGAGAAATGCAAATCAAAACTACAATGAGGTAAGACCTCACACCTGTTAGAATCGGCATCATCAGATAATCTACAATCAACAAATTCTGGGGACGGTGTGGACAAAAGGAACCCTCTTCCGCTATTGGTGGGAATGTAAATTGATACAGTCACTATGGAGAACAGTATGGAGGTTCCTTTAAAAAACTAAAAAGAGAATTACCATAGGATCCAGCAATCCCACTTCTGGGCATATACCCAGAGAAAACCATAAATCACAAAGACACATTCACCACAATGTTCATTGCAGCACTATTTACAATAGCCAGGTAATGGAAGCAACCTAAATGCCCACAGACAGACGAATGGATAAAGATGTGGTACATATACAAAATGGAATATTACTCAGCCATAAAAAGGAATGAAACTGGGTCATTTGTAGAGAAGTTGATGGATCTAGAGACTGTCATACAGAGTGAAGTAAGCCAGAAAGAGAAAAACAAATATTGTATATTAATGCCTATATGTGGAACCTAGAAAAATGGTAGAGATGAACTGGTTTGCAGGGCAGAAATACAGACACAGAGGTAGAGAACAAACGTATGGACACAAAGTGGGGGAAGCCATGGGGTGGTGGTGGTGGGATGAGTTGGGAGATTAGGATTGACCTCTATACATGTCTATGCATAAAATAGATAACTAATAATAACCTACTGTATAAAAAAATAACTAAAATTAAATTTCAAAATTTTAAAAAATAAAATGTAAAAATAAAACAGAAAAAAAGTTCTTCCATTCACACTGATGTATTTATACGAATGAATTATTTCCATGCTTATATCTATAAATACATAAATGAGGAATAAAATCTAACTTGAACCAAAAAAGAAAAAAAAAAAACTGAACCTAACAGTTATACAGAGGAAAACACTACCAAGGCACTTGCTCCAGTGGTAAACAATTCTGAAATTCGTCAGAGGTGGGGAGTCATCTCCCATACAGCCAGCAGCCCCGCCCGCCCACGCCAGGAGCATCCTCATTGCAAAGCTGGGAGACCGTGCCGAGGCCTCTGTGAGTAAACGTGAGCTGAGCCCCAGGCCAGATGCTGCTGAACTGTTCCCACCCTTCCCAGGTGAAACACCTGAATATGTACAAGGGCTTGAAAGCCTAGAGGAAGGGCCGTGGAGCCACACCAGCGACAGCACGCAGGCCAACTTGGTGCCTGCAGGTCAGCCAGGATGGTACTGGCCACGGGCGCTCTTCTGGAAGCTTTCTATTGCCCTGCCTGAGATACCCCTCCTGTCCCGGCCCCCACTCCTTTTTTTCCTTCCTCACCTCAGCCCGGAGAGATATTCCAGTGGAAGTTATGGGTGACACATCCTCTTCTTTACAGGTGGCACCCTGGCAACTCCTGCCGAAAATCCAGCAGAGCCCCACTCACACCGGGCCACCCACAAAGCCGTGGACCCTCACACCCTCCCACCAGCACAGCCCCGAGACTGCTGACGGGGCAGAGAATATGGAGTCAGGCACAGCTGCAGGGGCTATTGCTGCCTGGAGTGCTGTTTATATTGACCTCAACCCAGGCACACCTGGGGAGGGCTTGCCGGCAGGGTCAGGCTGCCCAGGTCAGCTAATCCTCAGCCCTCAGGGAATCACATTGCAGAATATGGACCTCGCTAAGACAGAATATTCGCCAAGGAAAAAAAGGACACAATGCCATTTGCAGCACCGTAGAGGAGTCTCGAGGTAATCACGTGACTTGGAGTAAGTCAGAAAGTGAAAGACACATATCATATCATATCACTTATAGGTGTTACCTATAAATTGATACCAGGGCAGATATTTCCACGGAGAAGGGCAATCACAGATTCATTAAACAAACTTATGGTTCACCAAAGGAAAGGTGTGAGGATTGAATTCATTACGATATTGTGGTTAACAGACATATACAAACACAGTAGACGTATAGAATCACCAAAGACCTACGGAGTACCAAGAGAAGACTACTCAACATTCTGTCATAACGTACATGGGAAAAGGATCCCAGGAAGAACAGACATATGTATATGTGTAAAAGAACCACCTCTTGCACACCTACAACAAGCTAAACGTTGTACTCAAACTTGCTGTAATAAAAAATAAAAAATTAAATTAAAAACACGAACAAGAAGTAGTGAGACAAACTTGAGGGGCTTTCTCCTGGCACATTCCGTTCAACATTCTAATCTAGAACACGACTTCCATTGAGGCTCTGCTGCCCTAGTAACCAGATTTGGTAAGGGAGAACTGCTGCCACCTTGTGGCCGTTTCACACAACTGCAGGTTTAATGCCAGCGCTAATGGTCAGTGGATATTCCAAATCATTACAGGCCTGTAAATGACACCTGCCCTGAAAACAAATCCTGGGGTCATATATCGACCAAAAAATTCAAAAGACGTCCATATTTCAAAACGACAGTTTCAAGAGGCATATTTCACGCACATTAGTGTTCTGCTTCTTTTGCTTTCTTTCTTTCTTTGTTAAAAAAAACGGGAATGGAGAAAGGCAACCCTCAAAATGGGCGAAAACGTTCACAAACGAATCAATGGACAAAGGTTTAATCTCCAATATATATAAACAGCTCATGCAGCTTAATATTAATAAAACAAACAACCCAATACAAAAATGGGCAGAAGATCTAAAGAGACGTTTCTTCAAAGAAGACACAGAGATGGCCAAGACGCACATGAAAAGCTGCTCAACATCACTAATTATTAGAGAAATGCAAATCAAAACTACAATGAGGTAAGACCTCACACCTGTTAGAATCGGCATCATCAGATAATCTACAATCAACAAATTCTGGGGACGGTGTGGACAAAAGGAACCCTCTTCCGCTATTGGTGGGAATGTAAATTGATACAGTCACTATGGAGAACAGTATGGAGGTTCCTTTAAAAAAGCAAAAAGAGAATTACCATAGGATCCAGCAATCCCACTTCTGGGCATATACCCAGAGAAAACCATAAATCACAAAGACACATTCACCACAATGTTCATTGCAGCACTATTTACAATAGCCAGGTAATGGAAGCAACCTAAATGCCCACAGACAGACGAATGGATAAAGATGTGGTACATATACAAAATGGAATATTACTCAGCCATAAAAAGGAATGAAACTGGGTCATTTGTAGAGAAGCTGATGGATCTAGAGACTTTCATACAGAGTGAAGTAAGCCAGAAAGAGAAAAACAAATATTGTATATTAATGCCTGTATGTGGAACCTAGAAAAATGGTAGAGATGAACTGGTTTGCAGGGCAGAAATAGAGACACAGAGGTAGAGAACAAACGTATGGACTCAAAGTGGGGGAAGCCATGGGGTGGTGGTGGTGGGATGAGTTGGGAGATTAGGATTGACCTGTATACATGTCTATGCATAAAATAGATAACTAATAATAACCTACTGTATAAAAAAATAACTAAAATTAAATTTCAAATTTTTTAAAAATAAAATGTAAAAATAAAACAGAAAAAAAGTTCTTCCATTCACACTGATGTATTTATACGAATGAATTATTTCCATGCTTATATCTATAAATACATAAATGAGGAATAAAATCTAACTTGAACCAAAAAAGAAAAAAAAAAAACTGAACCTAACAGTTATACAGAAGAAAACACTACCAAGGCACTTGCTCCAGTGGTAAACAATTCTGAAATTGGTCAGAGGTGGGGAATCATCTCCCATACAGCCAGCAGCCCCGCCCGCCCACGCAAGGAGCATCCTCATTGCAAAGCTGGGAGACCGTGCCGAGGCCTCTGTGAGTGAACGTGAGCTGAGCCCCAGGCCAGATGCTGCTGAACTGTTCCCACCATTCCCAGGTGAGACACCTGAATATGTACAAGGGCTTGAAAGCCTAGAGGAAGGGCCGTGGAGCCACACCAGCGACAGCACGCAGGCCAACTTGGTGCCTGCAGGTCAGCCAGGATGGTACTGGCCACGGGCGCTCTTCTGGAAGCTTTCTATTGCCCTGCCTGAGATACCCCTCCTGTCCCGGCCCCCACTCCTTTTTTTCCTTCCTCACCTCAGCCCGGAGAGGTATTCCAGTGGAAGTTATGGGTGACACATCCTCTTCTTTACAGGTGGAAGCCTGGCAACTCCTGCCGAAAGTCCAGCAGAGCCCCACTCACACCGGGCCACCCACAAAGCCGTGGACCCTCACACCCTCCCACCAGAACAGCCCCGAGACTGCTGACGGGGCAGAGGATATGGAGTCAGGCACAGCTGCAGGGGCTATTGCTGCCTGGAGTGCTGTTTATATTGACCTCAACCCAGGCACACCTGGGGAGGGCTTGCCGGCAGGGTCAGGCTGCCCAGGTCAGCTAATCCTCAGCCCTCAGGGAATCACATTGCAGAATATGGACCTCGCTAAGACAGAATATTCGCCAAGGAAAAAAAGGACACAATGCCATTTGCAGCACCGTAGATGAGTCTCGAGGTAATCACGTGACTTGGAGTAAGTCAGAAAGTGAAAGACACATATCATATCATATCACTTATAGGTGTTACCTATAAATTGATACCAGGGCAGATATTTCCACGGAGAAGGGCAATCACAGATTCATTAAACAAACTTATGGTTCACCAAAGGAAAGGTGTGAGGATTGAATTCATTACGATATTGGGGTTAACAGACATATACAAACACAGTAGACGTATAGAATCACCAAAGACCTACGGAGTACCAAGAGAAGACTACTCAACATTCTGTCATAACGTACATGGGAAAAGGATCCCAGGAAGAACAGACATATGTATATGTGTAAAAGAACCACCTCTTGCACACCTACAACAAGCTAAACGTTGTACTCAAACTTGCTGTAATAAAAAATAAAAAATTAAATTAAAAACACGAACAAGAAGTAGTGAGACAAACTTGAGGGGCTTTCTCCTGGCACATTCCGTTCTACATTCCAATCTAAAACACGACTTCCATTGAGGCTCTGCTGCCCTAGTAACCAGAGTTGGTAAGGGAGAACTGCTGCCACCTTGTGGCCGTTTCACACAACTGCAGGTTTAATGCCAGCGCTAATGGTCAGTGGATATTCCAAATCATTACAGGCCTGTAAATGACACCTGCCCTGAAAACAAATCCTGGGGTCATATATCGACCAAAAAATTCAAAAGACGTCCATATTTCAAAACGACAGTTTCAAGAGGCATATTTCACGCACATTAGTGTTCTGCTTCTTTTGCTTTCTTTCTTTCTTTGTTAAAAAAACCGGAATGGAGAAAGGCAACCCTCAGAATGGTTGAAAACGTTCACAAACGAATCAATGGACAAAGGTTTAATCTCCAATATATATAAACAGCTCATGCAGCTTAATATTAATAAAACAAACAACCCAATACAAAAATGGGCAGAAGATCTAAAGAGACGTTTCTTCAAAGAAGACACAGAGATGGCCAAGACGCACATGAAAAGCTGCTCAACATCACTAATTATTAGAGAAATGCAAATCAAAACTACAATGAGGTAAGACCTCACACCTGTTAGAATCGGCATCATCAGATAATCTACAAACAACAAATTCTGGGGAGGGTGTGGACAAAAGGAACCCTCTTCCGCTATTGGTGGGAATGTAAATTGATACAGTCACTATGGAGAACAGTATGGAGGTTCCTTTAAAAAACTAAAAAGAGAATTACCATAGGATCCAGCAATCCCACTTCTGGGCATATACCCAGAGAAAACCATAAATCACAGAGACACATTCACCACAATGTTCATTGCAGCACTATTTACAATAGCCAGGTAATGGAAGCAACCTAAATGCCCACAGACAGACGAATGGATAAAGATGTGGTACATATACAAAATGGAATATTACTCAGCCATAAAAAGGAATGAAACTGGGTCATTTGTAGAGAAGTTGATGGATCTAGAGACTGTCATACAGAGTGAAGTAAGTCAGAAAGAGAAAAACAAATATTGTATATTAATGCCTATATGTGGAACCTAGAAAAATGGTAGAGTTGAACTGGTTTGCAGGGCAGAAATAGAGACCCAGAGGTAGAGAACAAACGTATGGACACAAAGTGGGGGAAGCCATGGGTGGTGGTGGTGGGATGAGTTGGGATATTAGGATTGACCTGTATACATGTCTATGCATAAAATAGATAACTAATAATAACCTATTGTATAAAAAACATAAATAAAATTAAATTTCAAAATTTAAAAAAATAAAATGTAAAAATAAAACAGAAAAAAAGTTCTTCCATTCACACTGATGTATTTATACGAATGAATTATTTCCATTTTTATATCTATAAATACATAAATGAGGAATAAAATCTAACTTGAACCAATAAAGAAAAAAAAAACTGAACCTAAGAATTATACAGAGGAAAACACTACCAAGGCACTTGCTCCAGTGGTAAACAATTCTGAAATTGGTCAGAGGTGGGGAATCATCTCCCATACAGCCAGCAGCCCCGCCCGCCCACGCCAGGAGCATCCTCATTGCAAAGCTGGGAGACCGTGCCGAGGCCTCTGTGAGTAAACGTGAGCTGAGCCCCAGGCCAGATGCTGCTGAACTGTTCCCACCCTTCCCAGGTGAAACACCTGAATATGTACAAGGGCTTGAAAGCCTAGAGGAAGGGCCGTGGAGCCACACCAGCGACAGCACGCAGGCCAACTTGGTGCCTGCAGGTCAGCCAGGATGGTACTGGCCACGGGCGCTCTTCTGGAAGCTTTCTATTGCCCTGCCTGAGATACCCCTCCTGTCCCGGCCCCCACTCCTTTTTTTCCTTCCTCACCTCAGCCCGGAGAGATATTCCAGTGGAAGTTATGGGTGACACATCCTCTTCTTTACAGGTGGCAGCCTGGCAACTCCTGCCGAAAGTCCAGCAGAGCCCCACTCACACCGGGCCACCCACAAAGCCGTGGACCCTCACACCCTCCCACCAGCACAGCCCCGAGACTGCTGACGGGGCAGAGAATATGGAGTAAGGCACAGCTGCAGGGGCTATTGCTGCCTGGAGTGCTGTTTATATTGACCTCAACCCAGGCACACCTGGGGAGGGCTTGCCGGCAGGGTCAGGCTGCCCAGGTCAGCTAATCCTCAGCCCTCAGGGAATCACATTGCAGAAAATGAACCTCGCTAAGACAGAATATTCGCCAAGGAGAAAAAGGACACAATGCCATTTGCAGCACCGTAGATGAGTCTCGAGGTAATCACGTGACTTGGAGTAAGTCAGAAAGTGAAAGACACATATCATATCATATCACTTATAGGTGTTACCTATAAATTGATACCAGGGCAGATATTTCCACGGAGAAGGGCAATCACAGATTCATTAAACAAACTTATGGTTCACCAAAGGAAAGGTGTGAGGATTGAATTCATTACGATATTGGGGTTAACAGACATATAAAAACACAGTAGACGTATATAATGACCAAAGACCTACGGAGTACCAAGAGAAGACTACTCAACATTCTGTCATAACGTACATGGGAAAAGGATCCCAGGAAGAACAGACATATGTATATGTGTAAAAGAACCACCTCTTGCACACCTACAACAAGCTAAACGTTGTACTCAAACTTGCTGTAATAAAAAATAAAAAATTAAATTAAAAACACGAACAAGAAGTAGTGAGACAAACTTGAGGGGCTTTCTCCTGGCACATTCCGTTCTACATTCCAATCTAAAACACGACTTCCATTGAGGCTCTGCTGCCCTAGTAACCAGATTTGGTAAGGGAGAACTGCTGCCACCTTGTGGCCGTTTCACACAACTGCAGGTTTAATGCCAGCGCTAATGGTCAGTGGATATTCCAAATCATTACAGGCCTGTAAATGACACCTGCCCTGAAAACAAATCCTGGGGTCATATATCGACCAAAAAATTCAAAAGACGTCCATATTTCAAAACGACAGTTTCAAGAGGCATATTTCACGCACATTAGTGTTCTGCTTCTTTTGCTTTCTTTCTTTCTTTGTTAAAAAAACCGGAATGGAGAAAGGCAACCCTCAGAATGGTTGAAAACGTTCACAAACGAATCAATGGACAAAGGTTTAATCTCCAATATATATAAACAGCTCATGCAGCTTAATATTAATAAAACAAACAACCCAATACAAAAATGGGCAGAAGATCTAAAGAGACGTTTCTTCAAAGAAGACACAGAGATGGCCAAGACGCACATGAAAAGCTGCTCAACATCACTAATTATTAGAGAAATGCAAATCAAAACTACAATGAGGTAAGACCTCACACCTGTTAGAATCGGCATCATCAGGTAATCTACAAACAACAAATTCTGGGGAGGGTGTGGACAAAAGGAACCCTCTTCCGCTATTGGTGGGAATGTAAATTGATACAGTCACTATGGAGAACAGTATGGAGGTTCCTTTAAAAAACTAAAAAGAGAATTACCATAGGATCCAGCAATCCCACTTCTGGGCATATACCCAGAGAAAACCATAAATCACAGAGACACATTCACCACAATGTTCATTGCAGCACTATTTACAATAGCCAGGTAATGGAAGCAACCTAAATGCCCACAGACAGACGAATGGATAAAGATGTGGTACATATACAAAATGGAATATTACTCAGCCATAAAAAGGAATGAAACTGGGTCATTTGTAGAGAAGTTGATGGATCTAGAGACTGTCATACAGAGTGAAGTAAGTCAGAAAGAGAAAAACAAATATTGTATATTAATGCCTATATGTGGAACCTAGAAAAATGGTAGAGTTGAACTGGTTTGCAGGGCAGAAATAGAGACACAGAGGTAGAGAACAAACGTATGGACACAAAGTGGGGGAAGCCATGGGGTGGTGGTGGTGGGATGAGTTGGGATATTAGGATTGACCTGTATACATGTCTATGCATAAAATAGATAACTAATAATAACCTACTGTATAAAAAACATAAATAAAATTAAATTTCAAAATTTAAAAAAATAAAATGTAAAAATAAAACAGAAAAAAAGTTCTTCCATTCACACTGATGTATTTATACGAATGAATTATTTCCATGCTTATATCTATAAATACATAAATGAGGAATAAAATCTAACTTGAACCAATAAAGAAAAAAAAAACTGAACCTAAGAATTATACAGAGGAAAACACTACCAAGGCACTTGCTCCAGTGGTAAACAATTCTGAAATTGGTCAGAGGTGGGGAATCATCTCCCATACAGCCAGCAGCCCCGCCCGCCCACGCCAGGAGCATCCTCATTGCAAAGCTGGGAGACCGTGCCGAGGCCTCTGTGAGTAAACGTGAGCTGAGCCCCAGGCCAGATGCTGCTGAACTGTTCCCACCCTTCCCAGGTGAAACACCTGAATATGTACAAGGGCTTGAAAGCCTAGAGGAAGGGCCGTGGAGCCACACCAGCGACAGCACGCAGGCCAACTTGGTGCCTGCAGGTCAGCCAGGATGGTACTGGCCACGGGCGCTCTTCTGGAAGCTTTCTATTGCCCTGCCTGAGATACCCCTCCTGTCCCGGCCCCCACTCCTTTTTTTCCTTCCTCACCTCAGCCCGGAGAGATATTCCAGTGGAAGTTATGGGTGACACATCCTCTTCTTTACAGGTGGCAGCCTGGCAACTCCTGCCGAAAGTCCAGCAGAGCCCCACTCACACCGGGCCACCCACAAAGCCGTGGACCCTCACACCCTCCCACCAGCACAGCCCCGAGACTGCTGACGGGGCAGAGAATATGGAGTAAGGCACCGCTGCAGGGGCTATTGCTGCCTGGAGTGCTGTTTATATTGACCTCAACCCAGGCACACCTGGGGAGGGCTTGCCGGCAGGGTCAGGCTGCCCAGGTCAGCTAATCCTCAGCCCTCAGGGAATCACATTGCAGAAAATGAACCTCGCTAAGACAGAATATTCGCCAAGGAGAAAAAGGACACAATGCCATTTGCAGCACCGTAGATGAGTCTCGAGGTAATCACGTGACTTGGAGTAAGTCAGAAAGTGAAAGACACATATCATATCATATCACTTATAGGTGTTACCTATAAATTGATACCAGGGCAGATATTTCCACGGAGAAGGGCAATCACAGATTCATTAAACAAACTTATGGTTCACCAAAGGAAAGGTGTGAGGATTGAATTCATTACGATATTGGGGTTAACAGACATATAAAAACACAGTAGACGTATAGAATCACCAAAGACCTACGGAGTACCAAGAGAAGACTACTCAACATTCTGTCATAACGTACATGGGAAAAGGATCCCAGGAAGAACAGACATATGTATATGTGTAAAAGAACCACCTCTTGCACACCTACAACATGCTAAACGTTGTACTCAAACTTGCTGTAATAAAAAATAAAAAATTAAATTAAAAACACGAACAAGAAGTAGTGAGACAAACTTGAGGGGCTTTCTCCTGGCACATTCCGTTCTACATTCCAATCTAGAACACGACTTCCATTGAGGCTCTGCTGCCCTAGTAACCAGATTTGGTAAGGGAGAAGTGCTGCCACCTTGTGGCCGTTTCACACAACTGCAGGTTTAATGCCAGCGCTAATGGTCAGTGGATATTCCAAATCATTACAGGCCTGTAAATGACACCTGCCCTAAAAACAAATCCTGGGGTCATATATCGACCAAAAAATTCAAAAGACGTCCATATTTCAAAACGACAGTTTCAAGAGGCATATGTCACGCACATTATTGTTCTGCTTCTTTTGCTTTCTTTCTTTCTTTGTTAAAAAAAACGGGAATGGAGAAAGGCAACCCTGAGAATGGGCGAAAACGTTCACAAACGAATCAATGGACAAAGGTTTAATCTCCAATATATATAAACAGCTCATGCAGCTTATTATTAATAAAACAAACAACCCAATACAAAAATGGGCAGAAGATCTAAAGAGACGTTTCTTCAAAGAAGACACAGAGATGGCCAAGACGCACATGAAAAGCTGCTCAACATCACTAATTATTAGAGAAATGCAAATCAAAACTACAATGAGGTAAGACCTCACACCTGTTAGAATCGGCATCATCAGGTAATCTACAAACAACAAATTCTGGGGACGGTGTGGACCAAAGGAACCCTCTTCCGCTATTGGTGGGAATGTAAATTGATACAGTCACTATGGAGAACAGTATGGAGGTTCCTTTAAAAAACTAAAAAGAGAATTACCATAGGATCCAGCAATCCCACTTCTGGGCATATACCCAGAGAAAACCATAAATCACAGAGACACATTCACCACAATGTTCATTGCAGCACTATTTACAATAGCCAGGTTATGGAAGCAACATAAATGCCCACAGACAGACGAATGGATAAAGATGTGGTACATATACAAAATGGAATATTACTCAGCCATAAAAAGGAATGAAACTGGGTCATTTGTAGAGAAGTTGATGGATCTAGAGACTCATACAGAGTGAAGTAAGCCAGAAAGAGAAAAACAAATATTGTATATTAATGCCTATATGTGGAACCTAGAAAAATGGTAGAGATGAACTGGTTTGCAGGGCAGAAATAGAGACACAGAGGTAGAGAACAAACGTATGGACACAAAGTGGGGGAAGCCATGGGGTGGTGGTGGTGGGATGAGTTGGGAGATTAGGATTGACCTGTATACATGTCTATGCATAAAATAGATAACTAATAATAACCTACTGTATAAAAAAATAACTAAAATTAAATTTCAAAATTTTTAAAAATAAAATGTAAAAATAAAACAGAAAAATAGTTCTTCCATTCACACTGATGTATTTATACGAATGAATTATTTCCATGCTTATATCTATAAATACATAAATAAGGAATAAAATCTAACTTGAACCAAAAAAGAAAAAAAAAAAACTGAACCTAACAGTTATACAGAGGAAAACACTACCAAGGCACTTGCTCCAGTGGTAAACAATTCTGAAATTCGTCAGAGGTGGGGAATCATCTCCCATACAGCCAGCAGCCCCGCCCGCCCACGCCAGGAGCATCCTCATTGCAAAGCTGGGAGACCGTGCCGAGGCCTCTGTGAGTAAACGTGAGCTGAGCCCCAGGCCAGATGCTGCTGAACTGTTCCCACCCTTCCCAGGTGAAACACCTGAATATGTACAAGGGCTTGAAAGCCTAGAGGAAGGGCCGTGGAGACACACCAGCGACAGCACGCAGGCCAACTTGGTGCCTGCAGGTCAGCCAGGATGGTACTGGCCACGGGCGCTCCTCTGGAAGCTTTCTATTGCCCTGCCTGAGATACACCTCCTGTCCCGGCCCCCACTCCTTTTTTTCCTTCCTCACCTCAGCCCGGAGAGATATTCCAGTGGAAGTTATGGGTGACACATCCTCTTCTTTAGAGGTGGCACCCTGGCAACTCCTGCCGAAAGTCCAGCAGAGCCCCACTCACACCGGGCCCCCCACAAAGCCGTGGACCCTCACACCCTCCCAGCAGCACAGCCCCGAGACTGCTGACGGGGCAGAGAATATGGAGTGAGGCACAGCTGCAGGGGCTATTGCTGCCTGGAGTGCTGTTTATATTGACCTCAACACAGGCACACCTGGGGAGGGCTTGCCGGCAGGGTCAGGCTGCCCAGGTCAGCTAAACCTCAGCCCTCAGGGAATCACATTGCAGAATATGGACCTCGCTAAGACAGAATATTCGCCAAGGAAAAAAAGGACACAATGCCATTTGCAGCACCGTAGATGAGTCTCGAGGTAATCACGTGACTTGGAGTAAGTCATAAAGTGAAAGACACATATCATATCATATCACTTATAGGTGTTACCTATAAATTGATACCAGGGCAGATATTTCCACGGAGAAGGGCAATCACAGATTCATTAAACAAACTTATGGTTCACCAAAGTTAAGGTGTGAGGATTGAATTCATTACGATATTGGGGTTAACAGACAGATACAAACACAGTAGACGTATATAATCACCAAAGACCTACGGAGTACCAAGAGAAGACTACTCAACATTCTGTCATAACGTACATGGGAAAAGGATCCCAGGAAGAACAGACATATGTATATGTGTAAAAGAACCACCTCTTGCACACCTACAACAAGCTAAACGTTGTACTCAAACTTGCTGTAATAAAAAATAAAAAATTTAATTAAAAACACGAACAAGAAGTAATGAGACAAACTTGAGGGGCTTTCTCCTGGCACATTCCGTTCTACATTCTAATCTAGAACACGACCTCCGTTGAGGCTCTGCTGCCCTAGTAACCAGATTTGGTAAGGGAGAACTGCTGCCACCTTGTGGCCGTTTCACACAACTGCAGGTTTAATGCCAGCGCTAATGGTCAGTGGATATTCCAAATCATTACAGGCCTGTAAATGACACCTGCCCTGAAAACAAATCCTGGGGTCATATATCGACCAAAAAATTCAAAAGACGTCCATATTTCAAAACGACAGTTTCAAGAGGCATATGTCACGCACATTATTGTTCTGCTTCTTTTGCTTTCTTTCTTTCTTTGTTAAAAAAAACGGGAATGGAGAAAGGCAACCCTGAGAATGGGCGAAAACGTTCACAAACGAATCAATGGACAAAGGTTTAATCTCCAATATATATAAACAGCTCATGCAGCTTAATATTAATAAAACAAACAACCCAATACAAAAATGTGCAGAAGATCTAAAGGGACGTTTCTTCAAAGAAGACACAGAGATGGCCAAGACGCACATGAAAAGCTGCTCAACATCACTAATTATTAGAGAAATGCAAATCAAAACTACAATGAGGTAAGACCTCACACCTGTTAGAATCGGCATCATCAGATAATCTACAAACAACAAATTCTGGGGACGGTGTGGACCAAAGGAACCCTCTTCCGCTATTGGTGGGAATGTAAATTGATACAGTCACTATGGAGAACAGTATGGAGGTTCCTTTAAAAAACTAAAAAGAGAATTACCATAGGATCCAGCAATCCCACTTCTGGGCATATACCCAGAGAAAACCATAAATCACAGAGACACATTCACCACAATGTTCATTGCAGCACTATTTACAATACCCAGGTTATGGAAGCAACCTAAATGCCCACAGACAGACGAATGGATAAAGATGTGGTACATATACAAAATGGAATATTACTCAGCCATAAAAAGGAATGAAACTGGGTCATTTGTAGAGAAGTTAATGGATCTAGAGACTGTCATACAGAGTGAAGTAAGTCAGAAAGAGAAAAACAAATATTGTATATTAATGCCTATATGTGGAACCTAGAAAAATGGTAGAGATGAACTGGTTTGCAGGGCAGAAATAGAGACACAGAGGTAGAGAACAAACGTATGGACACAAAGTGGGGTAAGCCATGGGGTGGTGGTGGTGGGATGAGTTGGGAGATTAGGATTGACCTGTATACATGTCTATGCATAAAATAGATAACTAATAATAACCTACTGTATAAAAAATAACTAAAATTAAATTTCAAAATTTTAAAAAATAAAATGTAAAAATAAAACAGAAAAAAAGTTCTTCCATTCACACTGATGTATTTATACGAATGAATTATTTCCATGCTTATATCTATAAATACATAAATGAGGAATAAAATCTAACTTGAACCAAAAAAGAAAAAAAAAAACTGAACCTAACAGTTATACAGAGGAAAACACTACCAAGGCACTTGCTCCAGTGGTAAACAATTCTGAAATTGGTCAGAGGTGGGGAATCATCTCCCATACAGCCAGCAGCCCCGCCCGCCCACGCAAGGAGCATCCTCATTGCAAAGCTGGGAGACCTTGCCGAGGCCTCTGTGAGTAAACGTGAGCTGAGCCCCAGGCCAGATGCTGCTGAACTGTTCCCACCCTTCCCAGGTGAAACACCTGAATATGTACAGGGGCTTGAAAGCCTAGAGGAAGGGCCGTGGAGCCACACCAGCGACAGCACGCAGGCCAACTTGGTGCCTGCAGGTCAGCCAGGATGGTACTGGCCACGGGCGCTCTTCTGGAAGCTTTCTATTGCCCTGCCTGAGATACCCCTCCTGTCCCGGCCCCCACTCCTTTTTTTCCTTCCTCACCTCAGCCCGGAGAGATATTCCAGTGGAATTTATGGGTGACACATCCTCTTCTTTACAGGTGGCAGCCTGGCAACTCCTGCCGAAAGTCCAGCAGAGCCCCACTCACACCGGGCCACCCACAAAGCCGTGGACCCTCACACCCTCCCACCAGCACAGCCCCGAGACTGCTGACAGGGCAGAGGATATGGAGTCAGGCACAGCTGCAGGGGCTATTGCTGCCTGGAGTGCTGTTTATATTGACCTCAACCCAGGCACACCTGGGGAGGGCTTGCCGGCAGGGTCAGGCTGCCCAGGTCAGCTAATCCTCAGCCCTCAGGGAATCACATTGCAGAATATGGACCTCGCTAAGACAGAATATTCGCCAAGGAAAAAAAGGACACAATGCCATTTGCAGCACCGTAGATGAGTCTCGAGGTAATCACGTGACTTGGAGTAAGTCAGAAAGTTAAAGACACATATCATATCATATCACTTATAGGTGTTACCTATAAATTGATACCAGGGCAGATATTTCCACGGAGAAGGGCAATCACAGATTCATTAAACAAACTTATGGTTCACCAAAGGAAAGGTGTGAGGATTGAATTCATTACGATATTGGGGTTAACAGACATATACAAACACAGTAGACGTATAGAATCACCAAAGACCTACGGAGTACCAAGAGAAGACTACTCAACATTCTGTCATAACGTACATGGGAAAAGGATCCCAGGATGAACAGACATATGTATATGTGTAAAAGAACCACCTCTTGCACACCTACAACAAGCTAAACGTTGTACTCAAACTTGCTGTAATAAAAAATAAAAAATTAAATTAAAAACACGAACAAGAAGTAGTGAGACAAACTTGAGGGGCTTTCTCCTGGCACATTCCGTTCTACATTCCAATTTAGAACACGACTTCCATTGAGGCTCTGCTGCCCTAGTAACCAGATTTGGTAAGGGAGAACTGCTGCCACCTTGTGGCCGTTTCACACAACAGCAGCTTTAATCCCAGCGCTAATGGTCAGTGGATATTCCAAATCATTACAGGCCTGTAAATGACACCTGCCCTGAAAACAAATCCTGGGGTCATATATCGACCAAAAAATTCAAAAGACGTCCATATTTCAAAACGACAGTTTCAAGAGGCATATTTCACGCACATTAGTGTTCTGCTTCTTTTGCTTTCTTTCTTTCTTTGTTAAAAAAAACGGGAAAGGAGAAAGGCAACCCTCAGAATGGGCGAAAACGTTCACAAACGAATCAATGGACAAAGGTTTAATCTCCAATATATATAAACAGCTCATGCAGCTTAATATTAATAAAACAAACAACCCAATACAAAAATGGGCAGAAGATCTAAAGAGACGTTTCTTCAAAGAAGACACAGAGATGGCCAAGACGCACATGAAAAGCTGCTCAACATCACTAATTATTAGAGAAATGCAAATCAAAACTACAATGAGGTAAGACCTCACACCTGTTAGAATCGGCATCATCAGATAATCTACAATCAACAAATTCTGGGGACGGTGTGGACAAAAGGAACCCTCTTCCGCTATTGGTGGGAATGTAAATTGATACAGTCACTATGGAGAACAGTATGGAGGTTCCTTTAAAAAACTAAAAAGAGAATTACCATAGGATCCAGCAATCCCACTTCTGGGCATATACCCAGAGAAAACCATAAATAACAGAGACACATTCACCACAATGTTCATTGCAGCACTATTTACAATAGCCAGGTAATGGAAGCAACATAAATGCCCACAGACAGACGAATGGATAAAGATGTGGTACATATACAAAATGGAATATTACTCAGCCATAAAAAGGAATGAACCTGGGTCATTTGTAGAGAGGTTGATGGATCTAGAGACTGTCATACAGAGTGAAGTAAGTCAGAAAGAGAAAAACAAATATTGTATAATAATGCCTATATGTGGAACCTAGAAAAATGGTAGTGATGAACTGGTTTGCAGGGCAGAAATAGAGACACAGAGGTAGAGAACAAACGTATGGACACAAAGTGGGGTAAGCCATGGGGTGGTGGTGGTGGGATGAGTTGGGATATTAGGATAGACCTGTATACATGTCTATGCATAAAATAGATAACTAATAATAACCTACTGTATAAAAAAAATAACTAAAATTAAATTTCAAAATTTTAAAAAATAAAATGTAAAAATAAAACAGAAAAAAATTTCTTCCATTCACACTGATGTATTTATACGAATGAATTATTTCCATGCTTATATCTATAAATATATAAATGAGGAATAAAATCTAACTTGAACCAAAAAAGAAAAAAAAAAAACTGAACCTAACAGTTATACAGAGGAAAACACTACCAAGGCACTTGCTCCAGTGGTAAACAATTCTGAAATTGGTCAGAGGTGGGGAATCATCTCCCATACAGCCAGCAGCCCCGCCCGCCCACGCAAGGAGCATCCTCATTGCAAAGCTGGGAGACCGTGCCGAGGCCTCTGTGAGTAAACGTGAGCTGAGCCCCAGGCCAGATGCTGCTGAACTGTTCCCACCCTTCCCAGTTGAAACACCTGAATATGTACAAGGGCTTGAAAGCCTAGAGGAAGTGCCATGGAGCCACACCAGCGACAGCACGCAGGCCAACTTGGTGCCTGCAGGTCAGCCAGGATGGTACTGGCCACGGGCGCTCTTCTGGAAGCTTTCTATTGCCCTGCCTGAGATACCCCTCCTGTCTCGGCCCCCACTCCTTTTTTTCCTTCCTCACCTTAGCCCGGAGAGATATTCCAGTGGAAGTTATGGGTGACACATCCTCTTCTTTACAGGTGGCAGCCTGGCAACTCCTGCCGAAAGTCCAGCAGAGCCCCACTCACACCGGGCCACCCACAAAGCCGTGGACCCTCACACCCTCCCACCAGCACAGCCCCGAGACTGCTGAAGGGGCAGAGAATATGGAGTAAGGCACAGCTGCAGGGGCTATTGCTGCCTGGAGTGCTGTTTATATTGACCTCAACCCAGGCACACCTGGGGAGGGCTTGCCGGCAGGGTCAGGCTGCCCAGGTCAGCTAAACCTCAGCCCTCAGGGAATCACTTTGCAGAAAATGGACCTCGCTAAGACAGAATATTCGCCAAGGAGAAAAAGGACACAATGCCATTTGCAGCACCGTAGATGAGTCTCGAGGTAATCACGTGACTTGGAGTAAGTCAGAAAGTGAAAGACACATATCATATCATATCACTTATAGGTGTTACCTATAAATTGATACCAGGGCAGATATTTCCACGGAGAAGGGCAATCACAGATTCATTAAACAAACTTATGGTTCACCAAAGGAAAAGTGTGAGGATTGAATTCATTACGATATTGGGGTTAACAGACAGATACAAACACAGTAGACGTATATAATCACCAAAGACCTACGGAGTACCAAGAGAAGACTACTCAACATTCTGTCATAACGTACATGGGAAAAGGATCCCAGGAAGAACAGACATATGTATATGTGTAAAAGAACCACCTCTTGCACACCTACAACAAGCTAAACGTTGTACTCAAACTTGCTGTAATAAAAAATAAAAAATTAAATTAAAAACACGAACAAGAAGTAGTGAGACAAACTTGAGGGGCTTTCTCCTGGCACATTCCGTTCTACATTCCAATCTAGAACACGACTTCCATTGAGGCTCTGCTGCCCTAGTAACCAGATTTGGTAAGGGAGAACTGCTGCCACCTTGTGGCCGTTTCACACAACTGCAGGTTTAATGCCAGCACTAATGGTCAGTGGATATTCCAAATCATTACAGGCCTGTAAATGACACCTGCCCTGAAAACAAATCCTGGGGTCATATATCGACCAAAAAATTCAAAAGACGTCCATATTTCAAAACGACAGTTTCAAGAGGCATATTTCACGAACATTAGTGTTCTGCTTCTTTTGCTTTCTTTCTTTCTTTGTTAAAAAAAACGGGAATGGAAAAAGGCAACCCTCAGAATGGGCGAAAACGTTCACAAACGAATCAATGGACAAAGGTTTAATCTCCAATATATATAAACAGCGCATGCAGCTTAATATTAATAAAACAAATAACCCAATACAAAAATGGGCAGAAGATCTAAAGAGACGTTTCTTCAAAGAAGACACAGAGATGGCCAAGACGCACATGAAAAGCTGCTCAACATCACTAATTATTAGAGAAATGCAAATCAAAACTACAATGAGGTAAGACCTCACACCTGTTAGAATCGGCATCATCAGATAATCTACAAACAACAAATTCTGGGGACGGTGTGGACAAAAAGAACCCTCTTCCGCTATTGGTGGGAATATAAATTGATACAGTCACTATGGAGAACAGTATGGAGGTTCCTTTAAAAAACTAAAAAGAGAATTACCATAGGATCCAGCAATCCCACTTCTGGGCATATACCCAGAGAAAACCATAAATCACAGAGACACATTCACCACAATGTTCATTGCAGCACTATTTACAATAGCCAGGTAATGGAAGCAACCTAAATGGCCACAGACAGACGATTGGATAAAGATGTGGTACATATACAAAATGGAATATTACTCAGCCATAAAAAGGAATGAAACTGGGTCATTTGTAGAGAAGTTGATGGATCTAGAGACTGTCATACAGAGTGAAGTAAGCCAGAAAGAGAAAAACAAATATTGTATATTAATTCCTATATGTGGAACCTAGAAAAATGGTAGAGATGAACTGGTTTGCAGGGCAGTAATAGAGTCACAGAGGTAGAGAACAAACGTATGGACACAAAGTGGGGGAAGCCATGGGGTGGTGGTGGTGGGATGAGTTGGGAGATTAGGATTGACCTGTATACATGTCTATGCATAAAATAGATAACTAATAATAACCTACTGTATAAAAAAATAAATAAAATTAAATTTCAAAATTTTAAAAAATAAAATGTAAAAATAAAACAGAAAAAAAAGTTCTTCCATTCACACTGATGTATTTATACGAATGAATTATTTCCATGCTTATATCTATAAATACATAAATGAGGAATAAAATCTAACTTGAACCAAAAAAGAAAAAAAAAACTGAACCTAATAATTATACAGATGAAAACACTTCCAAGGCACTTGCTCCACTGGTAAACAATTCTGAAATTGGTCAGAGGTGGGGAATCATCTCCCATACACCCAGCAGCCCCGCCCGCCCACGCCAGGAGCATCCTCATTGCAAAGCTGGGAGACCGTGCCGAGGCCTCTGTGAGTAAACGTGAGCTGAGCCCCAGGCCAGATGCTGCTGAACTGTTCCCACCCTTCCCAGGTGAAACACCTGAATATGTACAAGGGCTTGAAAGCCTAGAGGAAGGGCCGTGGAGCCACACCAGCGACAGCACGCAGGCCAACTTGGTGCCTGCAGGTCAGCCAGGATGGTACTGGCCACGGGCGCTCTTCTGGAAGTTTTCTATTGCCCTGCCTGAGATACCCCTCCTGTCCCGGCCCCCACTCCTTTTTTTCCTTCCTCACCTCAGCCTGGAGAGATATTCCAGTGGAAGTTATGGGTGACACATCCTCTTCTTTACAGGTGGCAGCCTGGCAACTCCTGCCGAAAGTCCAGCAGAGCCCCACACACACCGGGCCACCCACAAAGCCGTGGACCCTCACACCCTCCCACCAGCACAGCCCCGAGACTGCTGAAGGGGCAGAGAATATGGAGTAAGGCACAGCTGCAGGGGCTATTGCTGCCTGGAGTGCTGTTTATATTGACCTCAACCCAGGCACACCTGGGGAGGGCTTGCCAGCAGGGTCAGGCTTCCCAGGTCAGCTAATCCTCAGCCCTCAGGGAATCACTTTGCAGAAAATGGACCTCGCTAAGACAGAATATTCGCCAAGGAGAAAAAGGACACAATGCCATTTGCAGCACCGTAGATGAGTCTAGAGGTAATCACGTGAATTGGAGTAAATCAGAAAGTGAAAGACACATATTATATCATATCACTTATAGGTGTTACCTATAAATTGATACCAGGGCAGATATTTCCACGGAGAAGGGCAATCACAGACTCATTATACAAACTTATGGTTCACCAAAGGAAAGGTGTGAGGATTGAATTCATTACGATATTGGGGTTAACAGACAGATACAAACACAGTAGACGTATATAATCACCAAAGACCTACGGAGTACCAAGAGAAGACTACTCAACATTCTGTCATAATGTACATGGGAAAAGGATCCCAGGAAGAACAGACATATGTATATGTGTAAAAGAACCACCTCTTGCACACCTACAACAAGCTAAACTTTGTACTCAAACTTGCTGCAATAAAAAATAAAAAATTAAATTAAAAACACGAACAAGAAGTAGTGAGACAAACTTGAGTGGCTTTCTCCTCGCACATTCTGTTCTACATTCCAATCTAGAACACGACTTCCATTGAGGCTCTGCTGCCCTAGTAACCAGATTTGGTAAGGGAGAACTGCTGCACCTTGTGGCCGTTTCACACAACTGCAGATTTAATGCCAGCGCTAATGGTCAGTGGATATTCCAAATCATTACAGGCCTGTAAATGACACCTGCCCTGAAAACAAATCCTGGGGTCATATATCGACCAAAAAATTCAAAAGACGTCCATATTTCAAAACGACAGTTTCAAGAGGCATATTTCACGCACATTAGTGTTCTGCTTCTTTTGCTTTCTTTCTTTCTTTGTTAAAAGAACGGGAATGGAAAAAGGCAACCCTCAGAATGGGCAAAAACGTTCACAAACGAATCAATGGACAAAGGTTTAATCTCCAATATATATAAACAGCTCATGCAGCTTAATATTAATAAAACAAACAACCCAATACAAAAATGGGCAGAAGATCTAAAGAGACGTTTCTTCAAAGAAGACACAGAGATGGCCAAGACGCACATGAAAAGCTGCTCAACATCACTAATTATTAGAGAAATGCAAATCAAAACTACAATGGGGTAAGACCTCACACCTGTTAGAATCGGCATCATCAGATAATCTACAAACAACAAATTCTGGGGAGGGTGTGGACAAAAGGAAACCTCTTCTGCTATTGGTGGGAATGTAAATTGATACAGTCATTATGGAGAACAGTATGGAGGTTCCTTTAAAAAACTAAAAAGAGAATTACCATAGGATCCAGCAATCCCACTTCTGGGCATATACCCAGAGAAAACCATAAATCACAAAGACACATTCACCACAATGTTCATTGCAGCACTATTTACAATAGCCAGGTAATGGAAGCAACCTAAATGGCCACAGACAGACGAATGGATAAAGATGTGGTACATATATAAAATGGAATATTACTCAGCCATAAAAAGGAATGAAACTGGATCATTTGTAGAGAAGTTGATGGATCTAGAGACTGTCATACAGAGTGAAGTAAGTCAGAAAGAGAAAAACAAATATTGTGTATTAATGCCTATATGTGGAACCTAGAAAAACCGTACAGATGAACTGGTTTGCAGGGCAGAAATAGAGACACAGAGGCAGAGAAGAAACGTATGGACACAAAGTGGGGGAAGCCATGGGGTGGTGGTGGTGGGATGAGTTGGGAGATTGGGATTGACCTGTATACATGTCTATGCATAAAATAGATAACTAATAATAACCTACTGTATAAAAAAATAAATAAAATTAAATTTCAAAATTTTTAAAAATATAATGTAAAAATAAAACAGAAAAAAAGTTCTTCCATTCACACTGATGTATTTATAAGAATGAATTAGTTCCATGCTTATATCCATAAATACATAAAAGGGGAATAAAATCTAACTTGAACCAAAAAAGAAAAAAAAAGCTGAACCTAACAGTTATACAGAGGGAAACACAACCAAGGCACCTGCTCCAGTGGTAAACAATTCTGAAATTGGTCAGAGGTGGGGAATCATCCCCCATACAGCCAGCAGCCCCGCCCGCCCACGCAAGGAGCGTCCTTATTGCAAAGCTGTGGGCCCGTGGCGAGGCCTCTGTGAGTAAACGTGAGCTGTGGCCCAGGCCAGCTGCTGCTAAACTGTTCACACCCTTCCCAGGTGAAACACCTGAATATGTACAAGGGCTTGAAAGCCTAGAGGAAGGGCCGTGGAGCCACACCAGCGACAGCACGCAGGCCAACTTGGTGCCTGCAGGTCAGCCAGGATGGTCCTGGCCACGGGCGCTCTTCTGGAAACTTTCCATTGGCGTGCCTGATATACCCCTCCTGTCCCGGCCCCCACTCCTTTTTTTCCTTCCTCACCTCAGCCCGGAGAGATATTCCAGTGGAAGTTATGGGTGACACATCCTCTTCTTTACAGGTGGCAGCCTGGGAACTCCTGCAGAAAGTCCAGCAGAGCCCCACTCACACCGGGCCACCCACTAAGCCGTGGACCCTCACACCCTCCCACCAGCACAGCCCCGAGACTGCTGACGGGGCAGAGAATATGGAGTAAGGCACAGCTGCAGGGGCTATTGCTGCCTGGAGTGCTGTTTATATTGACCTCAACCCAGGCACACCTGGGGAGGGCTTGCCGGCAGGGTCAGGCTGCCCAGGTCAGCTAATCCTCAGCCCTCAAGGAATCACATTGCAGAAAATTGACCTCGCTAAGACAGAATGTTCGCCAAGGAAAAAAAGGACACAATGCCAATTGCAGCACCATAGATGACTCTAGAGGTAATCACGTGACTTGGAGTAAGTCAGAAAGTGAAAGACACATATCATATCATATCACTTATAGGTGTTACGTATAAATTGATACCAGCACAGATATTTCCACGGAGAAGGGCAATCACAGATTCATTAAACAAACTTATGGCTCACCAAAGAAAGGTGTGAGGATTGAATTCATTACGATATTGGGGTTAACAGACATATACAAACACAGTAGACGTATATAATCACCAAAGACCTACGGAGTACCAAGAGAAGACTACTCAACATTCTGTCATAACGTACATGGGAAAAGGATCCCAGGAAGAACAGACATATGTATATGTGTAAAAGAACCACCTCTTGCACACCTAAAACAAGCTAAACTTTGTACTCAAACTTGCTGCAATAAAAAATAAAAAATTAAATTAAAAACACGAACAAGAAGTAGTGAGACAAACTTGAGGGGCTTTCTCCTGGCACATTCCTTTCTACATTCCAATCTAGAACGTGACTTCCATTGAGGCTCTGCTGCCCTAGTAACCAGATTTGGTAAGGGAGAACTGCTGCCACCTTGTGGCCGTTTCACAAAACAGCAGGTTTAATCCCAGCGCTATTGGGCAGTGGATATTCCAAATCATTACAGGCCTGTAAATGACACCTGCCCTGAAAACAAATCCTGGGGTCATATATCGACCAAAAAATTCAAAAGACGTCCATATTTCAAAACGACAGTTTCAAGAGGCATATTTCACGCACATTAGTGCTCTGCATTTTTTGCTTGCTTTTTTTCTTTGTTAAAAAAACGGGAATGGAAAATGGCAATCCTCAGAATGGGCGAAAATGTTCACAAACGAATCAATGGACAAAGGTTTAATCTCCAATATATATAAACAGCTCATGCAGCTTAATATTAATAAAACAAACAACCCAATACAAAAATGGGCAGAAGATCTAAAGAGACGTTTCTTCAAAGAAGACACAGAGATGGCCAAGACGCACATGAAAAGCTGCTCAACATCACTAATTATTAGAGAAATGCAAATCAAAACTACAATGAGGTAAGACCTCACACCTGTTAGAATCGGCATCATCAGATAATCTACAAAAAACAAATTCTGGGGAGGGTGTGGACAAACGGAACCCTCTTCTGCTATTGGTGGGAATGTAAATTGATACAGTCACTATGGAGAACAGTATGGAGGTTCCTTTAAAAAACTAAAAAGAGAATTACCATAGGATCCAGCAATCCCACTTTTCGGCATTTACCCAGAGAAAACCATAAATCACAGAGACACATTCACCACAATGTTCATTGCAGCACTATTTACAATAGCCAGGTAATGGAAGCAACCTAAATGGCCACAGACAGACGAATGGATAAAGATGTGGTACATATATGAAATGGAATATTACTCAGGCAAAAAAAGGAATGAAACTGGGTCATTTGTAGAGAAGTTGATGGATCTAGAGACTGTCATACAGAGTGAAGTAAGTCAGAAAGAGAAAAACAAATATTGTATATTAATGCCTATATGTGGAACCTAGAAAAACGGTACAGATGAACTGGTTTGCAGGGCAGAAATAGAGACACAGAGGCAGAGAACAAACGTATGGACACAAAGTGGGGGAAGCCATGGGGTGGTGGTGGTGGGATGAGTTGGGAGATTGGGATTGACCTGTATACATGTCTATGCATAAAATAGATAACTAATAATAACATACTGTGTAAAAAAATAAATAAAATTTAATTTCAAAATTTTTAAAAATAAAATGTAAAAATAAAACAGAAAACAAGTTCTTCCATTCACACTGATGTATTTATAAGAATGAATTAGTTCCATGCTTATATCCGTAAATACATAAAAGGGGAATATAATCTAACTGGAATCAAAAAAGAAAAAATAAGCTGAACCTAACAGTTATACAGAGGGAAAAACAACCAAGGCACTTGCTCCAGTGGTAAACAATTCTGAAATTGGTCAGAGGTGGGGAATCATCCCCCATACAGCCAGCAGCCCCGGCCGCCCACGCAAGGAGCGTCCTTATTGCAAAGCTGTCGGACCGTGGCGAGGCCTCTGTGAGTAAACGTGAGCTGAGCCCCAGGCCAGCTGCTGCTGAACTGTTCACACCCTTCCCAGGTGAAACACCTGAATATGTACAAGGGCTTGAAAGCCTAGAGGAAGGGCCGTGGAGCCACACCAGCGACAGCACGCAGGCCAACTTGGTGCCTGCAGGTCAGCCAGGATGGTCCTGGCCACGGGCGCTTTTCTGGAAACTTTCCATTGGCCTGCCTGTGATACCCCTCCTGTCCCGGCCCCCACTCCTTTTTTTCCTTCCTCACCTCAGCCCGGAGAGATATTCCAGTGGAAGTTATGGGTGACACATCCTCTTCTTTACAGGTGGCAGCCTGGCAACTCCTGCAGAAAGTCCAGCAGAGCCCCACTCACACCGGGCCACCCACAAAGCCGTGGACCCTCACACCCTCCCACCAGCACAGCCCCGAGACTGCTGACGGGGCAGAGAATATGGAGTCAGGCACAGCTGCAGGTGATATTGCTGCCTGGAGTGCTGTTTATATTGACCTCAACCCAGGCACACCTGGGGAGGGCTTGTCGGCAGTGTCAGGCTGCCCAGGTCAGCTAATCTTCAGCCCTCAGGGAATCACTTTGCAGAAAATGGACCTCGCTAAGACAGAATATACGCCAAGGAAAAAAAGGACACAATGCCATTTGCAGCACCGTAGATGAGTCTAGAGGTAATCACGTGACATGCAGTAAGTCAGAAAGTGAAAGACACATATCATATCATATCACTTATAGGTGTTACGTATAAATTGATACCAGGGCAGATATTTCCACGGAGATGGGCAATCACAGATTCATTAAACAAAATTATGGTTCACCAAAGGAAAGGTGTGAGGATTGAATTCATTACGATATTGCGGTTTACAGACATATACAAACACAGTAGACGTATATAATCACCAAAGACCTACGGAGTAACAAGAGAAGGCTACTCAACATTCTATCATAACGTACATGGGAAAAGGATCCCAGGAAGAACAGACATATGTATATGTGTAAAAGAACCACCTCTTGCACACCTACAACAAGCTAAACGTTGTACTCAAACTTGCTGTAATAAAAAATAAAAAATTAAATTAAAAACACGAACAAGAAGTAGTGAGACAAACTTGAGGGGCTTTCTCCTGGCACATTCCGTTCTACATTCCAATCTAGAACGCGACTTCCATTGAGGCTCTGCTGCCCTAATAACCAGCTTTGGTAAGGGAGAACTGCTGCCACCTTGTGGCCGTTTCACACAACAGCAGCTTTAATCCCAGCGCTAATGGTCAGTGGATATTCCAAATCATTACAGGCCTGTAAATGACACCTGCCCTGAAAACAAATCCTGGGGTCATATATCGACCAAAAAATTCAAAAGACGTCCATATTTCAAAACGACAGTTTCAAGAGGCATATTTCACGCACATTAGTGTTCTGCTTCTTTTGCTTGCTTTCTTTCTTTGTTAAAAAAACGGGAATGGAAAAAGGCAACCCTCAGAATGGGCGAAAACGTTCACAAACGAATCAATGGACAAAGGTTTAATCTCCAATATATATAAACAGCTCATGCAGCTTAATATTAATAAAACAAACAACCCAATACAAAAATGGGCAGAAGATCTAAAGAGACGTTTCTTCAAAGAAGACACAGAGATGGCCAAGACGCACATGACAGGCTGCTCAACATCACTAATTATTAGAGAAATGCAAATCAAAACTACAATGAGGTAAGACCTCACACCAGTTAGAATCGGCATCATCAGATAATCTACAAACAACAAATTCTGGGGAGGGTGTGGACAAAAGGAACCCTCTTCCGCTATTGGTGGGAATGTAAATTGATGCAATCACTATGGAGAACAGTATGGAGGTTCCTTTAAAAAACTAAAAAGAGAATTACCATAGGATCCAGCAATCCCACTTCTGGGCATTTACCCAGACAAAACCATAAATCACAGAGACACATTCACCACAATGTTCATTGCAGCACTATTTACAATAGCCAGGTAATGGAAGCAACCTAAATGGCCACAGACAGACGAATGGATAAAGATGTGGTACATATACAAAATGGAATATTACTCAGCCATAAAAAGGAATGAAACTGGGTCATTTGTAGAGAAGTTGACGGATCTAGAGACTGTCATACAGAGTGAAGTAAGTCAGAAAGAGAAAAACAAATATTGTATATTAATGCCTATATGTGGAACCCTGAAAAACGGTACAGAAAAACTGGTTTGCAGGGCAGAAATAGAGACACAGAGGCAGAGAACAAACGTATGGACACAAAGTGGGGGAAGCCATGGGGTGGTGGTGGTGGGATGAGTTGGGAGATTGGGATTGACCTGTATACATGTCTATGCATAAAATAGATAACTAATAATAACCTACTGTATAAAAAAATAAATAAAATTAAATTACAAAATTTTTAGAAATAAAATGTAAAAATAAAACAGAAAAAAGTTCTTCCATTCACACTGATGTATTTATAAGAATGAATTATTTCCATGCTTATATCCATAAATACATAAAATGGGAATAAAATATAACTTGAACCAAAAAAGAAAAAAAAAGCTGAACCTAACAGTTATACAGATGGAAACACAACCAAGGCACTTGCTCCAGCGGTAAACAATTCTGAAATTGGTCAGAGGTGGGGAATCATCCCCCATACAGCCAGCAGCCCCGCCCGCCCACGCAAGGAGTGTCCTTATTGCAAAGCTGTGGGAACGTGCCGAGGCCTCTGTGAGTAAACGTGAGCTGAGCCCCAGGCCAGCTGCTGCTGAACTGTTCCCACCCTTCCCAGGTGAAACACCTGAATATGTACAAGGGCTTGAAAGCCTAGAGGAAGGGCCGTGGAGCCACACCAGCGACAGCACGCAGGCCAACTTGGTGCCTGCAGGTCAGCCAGGATGGTCCTGGCCACGGGCGCTCTTCTGGAAGCTTTCCATGGCCCTGCCTGAGATACCCCTCCTGTCCCGGCCCCCACTCCTTTTTTTCCTTCCTCACCTCAGCCCGGAGAGATATTCCAGTGGAAGTTATGGGTGACACATCCTCTTCTTTACAGGTGGCAGCCTGGCAACTCCTGCAGAAAGTCCAGCAGAGCCCCACTCACACCGGGCCACCCACAAAGCCGTGGACCCTCACAGCGTCCCAGCAGCACAGCCCCGAGACTGCTGACGGGGCAGAGAATATGGAGTCAGGCACAGCTGCAGTGGCTATTGCTGCCTGGAGTGCTGTTTATATTGACCTCAACCAGGCACACCTGGGGAGGGCTTGCCGGCAGGGTCAGGCTGCCCAGGTCAGCTAATCCTCAGCACTCACGGAATCACATTGCAGAAAATGGACCTCGCTAAGACAGAATATTCGCCAAGGAAAAAAAGGACACAATGCCATTTGCAGCACCGTAGATGAGTCTCGAGGTAATCACGTGACTTGGAGTAAGTCAGAAAGTGAAAGACACATATCATATCATATCACTTATAGGTGTTACGTATAAATTGATACCAGAGCAGATATTTCCACGGAGAAGGGCAATCACAGATTCATTAAACAAACTTATGGTTCACCAAAGGAAAGGTGTGAGGATTGAATTCATTACGATATTGGGGTTAACAGACATATACAAACACAGTAGACGTATATAATCACCAAAGACCTACGGAGTACCAAGAGAAGACTACTCAACATTCTGTCATAACGTACATAGGAAAAGGATCCCAGGAAGAACAGACATATGTATATGTGTAAAAGAACCACCTCTTGCACACCTACAAAAAGCTAAACGTTGTACTCAAACTTGCTGTAATAAAAAATAAAAAATTAAATTAAAAACACGAACAAGAAGTAGTGAGACAAAATTGAGGGGCTTTCTCCTGGCACATTCCGTTCTACATTCCAATCTAGAACGCGACTTCCATTGAGGCTCTGCTGCCCTAGTAACCAGCTTTGGTAAGGGAGAACTGCTGCCACCTTGTGGCCGTTTCACACAACAGCAGCTTTAATCCCAGCGCTAATGGTCAGTGGATATTCCAAATCATTACAGGCCTGTAAATGACACCTGCCCTGAAAACAAATCCTGGGGTCATATATCGACCAAAAAATTCAAAAGACGTCCATATTTCAAAACGACAATTTCAAGAGGCATATTTCACGCACATTAGTGTTCTGCTTCTTTTGCTTGCTTTCTTTGTTAAAAAAACGGGAATGGAAAAAGGCAACCCTCAGAATGGGCGAAAACGTTCACAAACGAATCAATGGACAAAGGTTTAATCTCCAATATATATAAACAGCTCATGCAGCTTAATATTAATAAAACAAACAACCCAATACAAAAATGGGAAGAAGATCTAAAGAGACGTTTCTTCAAAGAAGACACAAAGATGGCCAAGACGCACATGAAAAGCTGCTCAACATCACTAATTATTAGAGAAATGCAAATCAAAACTACAATGAGGTAAGACCTCACACCAGTTAGAATCGGAATCATCAGATAATCTACAAACAACAAATTCTGGCGAGGGTGTGGACAAAAGGAACCCTCTTCCGCTATTGGTGTGAATGTAAATTGATACAGTCACTATGGAGAACAGTATGGAGGTTCCTTTAAAAAACTAAAAAGAGAATTACCATAGGATCCAGCAATCCCACTTTTGGGCATTTACCCAGAGAAAACCATAAATCACAGAGACACATTCACCACAATGTTCATTGCAGCACTATTTACAATAGCCAGGTAATGGAAGCAACCTAAATGGCCACAGACAGACGAATGGATAAAGATGTGGTACATATATAAAATGGAATATTACTCAGCCATAAAAAGGAATGAAACTGGGTCATTTGTAGAGAAGTTGATGGATCTAGAGACTGTCATACAGAGTGAAGTAAGTGAGAAAGAGAAAAACAAATATTGTATATTAATGCCTATATGTGGAACCTAGAAAAACGGTACAGATGAACTGGTTTGCAGGGCAGAAATAGAGACACAGAGGCAGAGAACAAACGTATGGACACAAAGTGGGGGAAGCCATGGGGTGGTGGTGGTGGGATGAGTTGGGAGATTGGGATTGACCTGTATACATGTCTATGCATAAAATAGATAACTAATAATAACCTACTGTATAAAAAATAAATAAAATTAAATTTCAAAATTTTCAAAAATAAAATGTAAAAATAAAACAGAAAAAAAGTTCTTCCATTCACACTGATGAATTTATAAGAATGAATTAGTTCCATGCTTATATCCATAAATACATAAAAGGGGAATAAAATGTAACTTCAACCAAAAAAGCAAAAAAAAGCTGAACCTAACAGTTATACAGAGGGATACACAACCTAGGCACTTGCTCCAGTGGTAAACAATTCTGAAATTGGTCAGAGGTGGGGAATCATCCCCCATACAGCCAGCAGCCCCGGCCGCCCACGCAAGGAGCGTCCTTATTGCAAAGCTGTGGTACCGTGGCGAGGCCTCTGTGAGTAAACGTGAGCTGTGCCCCAGGCCAGCTGCTGCTGAACTGTTCCCACCCTTCCCAGGTGAAACACCTGAATATGTACAAGGGCTTGAAAGCCTAGAGGAAGGGCCGTGGAGCCACACCAGCGACAGCACGCAGGCCAACTTGGTGCCTGCAGGTCAGCCAGGATGGTCCTGGCCACGGGCGCTCTTCTGGAAGCTTTCCATTGGCCTGCCTGAGATACCCCTCCTGTCCCGGCCCCCACTCCTTTTTTTCCTTCCTCACCTCAGCCCGCAGATATATTCCAGTGGAAGTTATGGGTGACACATCCTCTTCTTTATAGGTGGCAGCCTGGCAACTCCTGCAGAAAGTCCAGCAGAGCCCCACTCACACCGGGCCACCCACAAAGCCGTGGACACTCAGAGCGTCCCAGCAGCACAGCCCCGAGACTGCTGACGGGGCAGAGAATATGGAGTCAGGCACAGCTGCAGGGGCTATTGCTGCCTGGAGTGCTGTTTATATTGACCTCAACCCAGGCACACATGGGGAGGGCTTGCCGGCAGGGTCAGGCTGCCCAGGTCAGCTAATCCTCAGCCCTCAGGGAATCACATTGCAGAAAATGGACCTCGCTAAGACAGAATGTTCGCCAAGGAAAAAAAGTACACAATGCCATTTGCAGCACCATAGATGAGTCTAGAGGTAATCACGTGACTTGGAGTAAGTCAGAAAGTGAAAGACACATATCATATCATATCACTTATAGGTGTTACGTATAAATTCATACCAGGACAGATATTTCCACGGAGAAGGGCAATCACAGATTCATTAAACAAACTTATGGTTCACCAAAGAAAGGTGTGAGGATTGAATTCATTACGATATTGGGGTTAACAGACATATACAAACACAGTAGACGTATATAATCACCAAAGACCTACGGAGTACCAAGAGAAGACTACTCAACATTCTGTCATAACGTACATGGGAAAAGGATCCCAGGAAGAACAGACATATGTATATGTGTAAAAGAACCACCTCTTGCACACCTACAACAAGCTAAACGTTGTACTCAAACTTGCTGCAATTAAAAAATAAAAAATTAAATTAAAAACACGAACAAGAAGTAGTGAGACAAACTTGAGGGGCTTTCTCCTGGCACATTCCGTTCTACATTCCAATCTAGAACGCGACTTCCATTGAGGCTCTGCTGCCCTAGTAACCAGATTTGGTAAGGTAGAACTGCTGCCACCTTGTGGCCGTTTAATACAACAGCAGGTTTAATCCCAGCGCTAATGGTCAGTGGATATTCCAAATCATTACAGGCCTGTAAATGACACCTGCCCTGAAAACAAATCCTGGGGTCATATATCGACCAAAAAATTCAAAGACGTCCATATTTCAAAACGACAATTTCAAGAGGCATATTTCACGCACATTAGTGTTCTGCTTCTTTTGCTTGCTTTCTTTGTTAAAAAAACGGGAATGGAAAAAGGCAACCCTCAGAATGGGCGAAAACGTTCACAAACGTATCAATGGACAAAGGTTTAATCTCCAATATATATAAACAGCTCATGCAGCTTAATATTAATAAAACAAACAACCCAATACAAAAATGGGCAGAAGATCTAAAGAGACGTTTCTTCAAAGAAGACACAGAGATGGCCAAGACGCACATGAAAAGCTGCTCAACATCACTAATTATTAGAGAAATGCAAATCAAAACTAAAATGAGGTAAGACCTCACACCTGTTAGAATCGGCATCATCAGATAATCTACAAACAACAAATTCTGGGGAGGGTGTGGACAAAAGGAAACCTCTTCTGCTATTGGTGGGAATGTAAATTGATACAGTCACTATGGAGAACAGTATGGAGGTTCCTTTAAAAAACTAAAAAGAGAATTACCATAGGATCCAGCAATTCCACTTCTGGGCATTTACCCAGAGAAAAACATAAATCACAGAGACACATTCACCACAATGTTCATTGCATTACTATTTACAATAGCCAGGTAATGGAAGCAACCTAAATGGCCACAGACAGACGAATGGATAAAGATGTGGTACATATATAAAATGGAATATTACTCAGCCATAAAAAGGAATGAAACTGGGTCATTTGTAGAGAAGTTGATGGATCTAGAGACTGTCATACAGAGTGAAGTAAGTCAGAAAGAGAAAAACAAATATTGTATATTAATGCCTATATGTGGAACCTAGAATAATGGTACAGATGAACTGGTTTGCAGGGCTGAAATAGAGACACAGAGGCAGAGAACAAACGTATGGACACAAAGTGGGGGAAGCCATGGGGTGGTGGTTGTGGGATGAGTTGGGAGATTGGGATTGACCTGTATACATGTCTATGCATAAAATAGATAACTAATAATAACCTACTGTATAAAAAAATAAATAAAATTAAATTTCAAAATTTTTAAAAATATAATGTAAAAATAAAACAGAAAAAAAGTTCCTCCATTCACACTGATGTATTTATAAGAATGAATTAGTTCCATGCTTATAACCATAAATACATAAAAGGGGAGTAAAATCTAACTTGAACCAAAAAAGAAAAAAAAATCTGAACCTAACAGTTATACAGAGGGAAACACAACCAAGGCACTTGCTCCAGTGGTAAACAATTCTGAAATTGGTCAGAGGTGGGGAATCATCCCCCATACAGCCAGCAGCCCCGCCCGCCCACGCAAGGAGCGTCCTTATTGCAAAGCTGTGGGACCGTGGCGAAGCCTCTGTGAGTAAACGTGAGCTGTGCCCCAGGCCAGCTCCTGCTGAACTGTTCACACCCTTCCCAGGTGAAACACCTGAATATGTACAAGGGCTTGAAAGCCTAGAGGAAGGGCCGTGGAGCCACACCAGCGACAGCACGCAGGCCAACTTTGTGCCTGCAGGTCAGCCAGGAAGGTCCTGGCCACGGGCGCTCTTCTGGAAGCTTTCCATTGCCCTGCCTGAGATACCCCTCCTGTCCCGGCCCCCACTCCTTTTTTTCCTTCCTCACCTCAGCCCGGAGAGATATTCCAGTGGAAGTTATGGGTGACACATCCTCTTCTTTACAGGTGGCAGCCTGACAACTCCTGCAGAAAGTCCAGCAGAGCCCCACTCACACCGGGCCACCCACAAAGCCGTGGACCCTCACACCCTCCCACCAGCACAGCCCCGAGACTGCTGACGGGGCAGAGAACATGGATTCAGGCACAGCTGCAGGGGCTATTGCTGCCTGGAGTGCTGTTTATATTGACCTCAACCCAGGCACACCTGGGGAGGGCTTGCCGGCAGGGTCAGGCTGCCCAGGTCAGCTAATCCTCAGCCCTCAGGAAATCACATTGCAGAAAATGGACCTCGCTAAGACAGAATATTCGCCAAGGAAAAAAAGGACACAATGCCATTTGCAGCACCGTAGATGAGTCTAGAGGTAATCACGTGACTTGGAGTAAGTCAGAAAGTGAAAGACACATATCATATCATATCACTTATAGCTGTTACCTATAAATTGATACCAGGGCAGATATTTCCACGGAGAAGGGCAATCACAGATTCATTAAAAAAACTTATGGTTCACCAAAGGAAAGGTGTGAGGATTGAATTCATTACGATATTGGGGTTAACAGACATATACAAACACAGTCGACGTATATAATCACCAAAGCCCTCGGAGTACCAAGAGAAGACTACTCAACATTCTGTCATAACGTACACGGGAAAAGGATCCCAGGAAGAACAGACATATGTATATGTGTAAAAGAACCACCTCTTGCACACCTACAACAAGCTAAACGTTGTACTCAAACTTGCTGTAATAAAAAATAAAAAATTAAATTAAAAACACGAACAAGAAGTAGTGAGACAAACTTGAGGGGCTTTCTCCTGGCACATTCCGTTCTACATTCCAATCTAGAACGCGACTTCCATTGAGGCTCTGCTGCCCTAGTAACCAGATTTGGTAATGGAGAACTGCTGCCACCTTGTGGCCGTTTCACACAACAGCAGCTTTAATCCCAGCGCTAATGGTCAGTGGATATTCCAAATCATTACAGGCCTGTAAATGACACCTGCCCTGAAAACAAATCCTGGGGTCATATATCGACCAAAAAATTCAAAAGACGTCCATATTTCAAAACGACAGTTTCAAGAGGCATATTTCACGCACATTAGTGTTCTGCTTCTTTTGCTTTCTTTCTTTCTCTGTTAAAAAAACGGGAATGGAAAAAGGCAACCCTCAGAATGGGCGAAAACGTTCACAAACGAATCAATGGACAAAGGTTTAATCTCCAATATATATAAACAGCTCATGCAGCTTAATATTAATAAAACAAACAACCCAATACAAAAATGGGCAGAAGATCTAAAGAGACGTTTCTTCAAAGAAGACACAGAGATGGCCAAGACGCACATGAAAAGCTGCTCAACATCACTAATTATTAGAGAAATGCAAATCAAAACTACAATGAGGTAAGACCTCACACCTGTTAGAATCGACATCATCAGATAATCTACAAACAACAAATTCTGGGGAGGGTGTGGACAAAAGGAACCCTCTTCCGCTATTGGTGGGAATGTAAATTGATACAGTCACTATGGAGAACAGTATGGAGGTTCCTTTAAAAAACTAAAAAGAGAATTACCATAGGATCCAGCAATCCCACTTCTGGGCATTTACCCAGAGAAAACCATAAATCACAGAGACACATTCACCACAATGTTCATTGCAGCACTATTTACAATAGCCAGGTAATGGAAGCAACCTAAATGGCCACAGACAGACGAATGGATAATGATGTGGTACATATATAAAATGGAATATTACTCAGCCATAAAAAGGAATGAAACTGGGTCATTTGTAGAGAAGTTGACGGATGTAGAGACTGTCATACAGAGTGAAGTAAGTCAGAAAGAGAAAAACAAATATTGTATGTTAATGCCTATATGTGGAACCTAGAAAAACGGTACAGATGAACTGGTTTGCAGGGCAGAAATAGAGACACAGAGGCAGAGAACAAACGTATGGACACAAAGTGGGGGAAGCCATGGGGTGGTGGTGGTGGGATGAGTTGGGAGATTGGGATTGACCTGTATACATGTCTATGCATAAAATAGATAACTAATAATAACCTACTGTATAAAAAAATAAATAAAATTTAATTTCAAAATTTTAAAAAATAAAATGTAAAAATAAAACAGAAAAAAAGTTCTTCCATTCACACTGATGTATTTATAAGAATGAATTAGTTCCATGCTTATATCCATAAATACATAAAAGGGGAATAAAATCTAACTTGAACCAAAAAAGAAAAAAAAAGCTGAACCTAACAGTTATACAGAGGGAAACACAACCAAGGCACTTGCTCCAGTGGTAAACAATTCTGAAATTGGTCAGAGGTGGGGAATTATCCCCCATACAGCCAGCAGCCCCGCCCGCCCACGCAAGGAGCGTCCTTATTGCAAAGCTGTGGGACCGTGGCGAGGCCTCTGTGAGTACACGTGAGCTGAGCCCCAGGCCAGCTGCTGCTGAACTGTTCACACCCTTCCCAGGTGAAACACCTGAATATGTACAAGGGCTTGAAAGCCTAGAGGAAGGGCCGTGGAGCCACACCAGCGACAGCACGCAGGCCAACTTGGTGCCTGCAGGTCAGCCAGGATGGTCCTGGCCACGGGCGCTCTTCTGGAAGCTTTCCATTGGCCTGCCTGAGATACCCCTCCTGTCCCGGCCCCCACTCCTTTTTTTCCTTCCTCACCTCAGCCCGGAGAGATATTCCAGTGGAAGTTATGGGTAACACATCCTCTTCTTTACAGGTGGCAGCCTGGCAACTCCTGCAGAAAGTCCAGCAGAGCCCCACTCACACCGGGCCACCCACAAAGCCGTGGAGCCTCACACCCTCCCACCAGCACAGCCCCGAGACTGCTGACGGGGCAGAGAATATGGAGTCAGGCACAGCTGCAGGGGCTATTGCTGCCTGGAGTGCTGTTTATATTGACCTCAACCCAGGCACACCTGGGGAGGTCTTGCCGGCAGGGTCAGGCTGCCCAGGTCAGCTAATCCTCAGCCCTCAGGGAATCACATTGCAGAAAATGGACCTCGCTAAGACAGAATATTCGCCAAGGAAAAAAATGACACAATGCCATTTGTAGCACCGTAGATGAGTCTAGAGGTAATCACGTGACTTGGAGTAAGTCAGAAAGTGAAAGACACATATCATATCATATCACTTATAGGTGTTACCTATAAATTGATACCAGAGCAGATATTTCCACGGAGAAAAGCAATCACAGATTCATTAAACAAACTTATGGTTCACCAAAGGAAAGGTGTGAGGATTGAATTCATTACGATATTGGGGTTAACAGACATATACAAACACAGTAGACGTATATAATCACCAAAGACCTACGGAGTACCAAGAGAAGACTACTCAACATTCTGTCATAACGTACATGGGAAAAGGATCCCAGGAAGAACAGACATATGTATATGTGTAAAAGAACCACCTCTTGCACACCTACAACAAGCTAAACGTTGTACTCAAACTTGCTGTAATAAAAAATAAAAAATTAAATTAAAAACACGAACAAGAAGTAGTGAGACAAACTCGAGGGGCTTTCTCCTGGCACATTCCATTCTACATTCCAATCTAGAATGCGACTTCCATTGAGGCTCTGCTGCCCTAGTAACCAGATTTGGTAAGGGAGAACTGCTGCCACCTTGTGGCCGTTTCACACAAGAGCAGCTTTAATCCCAGCGCTAATGGTCAGTGGATATTCCAAATCATTACAGGCCTGTAAATGACACCTGCCCTGAAAACAAATCCTGGGGTCATATATCGACCAAAAAATTCAAAAGACGTCCGTATTTCAAAACGACAGTTTCTAGAGGCATATTTCACGCACATTAGTGTTCTGCTTCTTTTGCTTGCTTTCTTTCTTTGTTAAAAAAACGGGAATGGAAAAAGGCAACACTCAGAATGTGCGAAAACGTTCACAAACGTATCAATGGACAAAGGTTTAATCTCCAATATATATAAACAGCTCATGCAGCTTAATATTAATAAAACAAACAACGCAATACAAAAATGGGCAGAAGATCTAAAGAGACGTTTCTTCAAAGAAGACACAGAGATGGCCAAGACGCACATGACAAGCTGCTCAACATCACTAATTATTAGAGAAATGCAAATCAAAACTACAATGAGGTAAGACCTCACACCAGTTACAATCGGCATCATCAGATAATCTACAAACAACAAATTCTGGGGAGGGTGTGGACAAAAGGAACCCTCTTCCGCTATTGGTGGGAATGTAAATTGATACAGTCACTATGGAGAACAGTATGGAGGTTCCTTTAAAAAACTAAAAAGAGAATTACCATAGGATCCAGCAATCCCACTTCTGGGCATTTACCCAGAGAAAACCATAAATCACAGAGACACAATCACCACAATGTTCATTGCAGCACTATTTACAATAGCCATGTAATGGAAGCAACCTAAATGCCCACAGACAGACGAATGGATAAAGATGTGGTACATATATAAAATGGAATATTACTCAGCCAAAAAAAGGAATGAAACTGGGTCATTTGTAGAGAAGTTGATGGATCTAGAGACTGTCATACAGAGTGAAGTCAGTCAGAAAGAGAAAAACAAATATTGTATATTAATCCCTATATGTGGAACCTAGAAAAATGGTACAGATGAACTGGTTTGCAGGGCAGAAATAGAGACACAGAGGTAGAGAACAAACCTATGGACACAAAGTGGGGGAAGCCATGGGGTGGTGGTGGTGGGATGAGTTGGGAGATTGGGATTGACCTGTATACATGTCTATGCATAAAATAGATAACTAATAATAACCTACTGTATAAAAAAATAACTAAAATTAAATTTCAAAATTTTAAAAAATAAAATGTAAAAATAAAACAGAAAAAAAGTTCTTCCATTCACACTGATGTATTTATAAGAATGAATTATTTCCATGCTTATATCCATAAATACATAAAATGGGAATAAAATCTAACTTGAACCAAAAAAGAAAAAAAAAGCTGAACCTAACAGTTATACAGAGGGAAACACAACCAAGGCACTTGCTCCAGTGGTAAACAATTCTGAAATTGGTCAGAGGTGGGGAATCATCCCCCATACAGCCAGCAGCCCCGCCCGCCCACGCAAGGAGCGTCCTTATTGCAAAGCTGGGAGACCGTGCCGAGGCCTCTGTGAGTAAACGTGAGCTGAGCCCCAGGCCAGCTGCTGCTGAACTGTTCCCACCCTTCCCAGGTGAAACACCTGAATATGTACAAGGGTTTGAAAGCCTAGAGGAAGGGCCGTGGAGCCACACGAGCGACAGCACGCAGGCCAACCTGGTGCCTGCAGGTCAGCCAGGATGGTCCTGGCCACGGGCGCTCTTCTGGAAGCTTTCCATTGCCCTGCCTGAGATACCCCTCCTGTCCCGTCCCCCACTCCTTTTTTTCCTTCCTCACCTCAGCCCGGAGAGATATTCCAGTGGAAGTTATGGGTGACACATCCTCTTCTTTACAGGTGGCAGCCTGGCAACTCCTGCAGAAAGTCCAGCAGAGCCCCTCTCACACCGGGCCACCCACAAAGCCGTGGACCCTCACACCCTCCCACCAGCACAGCCCCGAGACTGCTGACGGGGCAGAGAATATGGAGTCAGGCACAGCTGCAGGGGCTATTGCTGCCTGGAGTGCTGTTTATATTGACCTCAACCCAGGCACACCTGGGGAGGGCTTGCCGGCAGGGTCAGGCTGCCCTGGTCAGCTAATCCTCAGCCCTCAGGGAATCACATTGCAGAAAATGGACCTCGCTAAGACAGAATATTCGCCAAGGAAAAAAAGGACACAATGCCATTTGCAGCACCGTAGATGAGTCTAGAGGTAATCACGTGACTTGGAGTAAGTCAGAAAGTGAAAGACACATATCATATCATATCACTTATAGGTGTTACGTATAAATTGATACCAGGGCAGATATTTCCACGGAGAAGGGCAATCACAGATTCATTAAACAAACTTATGGTTCACCAAAGGAAAGGTGTGAGGATTGAATTCATTACGATACTGGGGTTAACAGACATATACAAACACAGTAGACGTATATAATCACCAAAGACATACGGAGTACCAAGAGAAGACTACTCAACATTCTGTCATAACGTACATGCGAAAAGGATCCCAGGAAGAACAGACATATGTATATGTGTAAAAGAACCACCTCTTGCACACCTACAACAAGCTAAACGTTGTACTCAAACTTGCTGTAATAAAAAATAAAAAATTAAATTAAAAACACGAACAAGAAGTAGTGAGACAAACTTGAGGGGCTTTCTCCTGGCACATTCCGTTCCACATTCCAATCTAGAACGCGACTTCCATTGAGGCTCTGCTGCCCTAGTAACCAGCTTTGGTAAGGGAGAACTGCTGCCACCTTGTGGCCGTTTCACACAAGAGCAACTTTAATCCCAGCACTAATGGTCAGAGGATATTCCAAATCATTACAGGCCTGTAAATGACACCTGCCCTGAAAACAAATCCTGGGGTCATATATCGACCAAAAAATTCAAAAGACGTCCATATTTCAAAACGACAGTTTCAAGAGGCATATTTCACGCACATTAGTGTTCTGCTTCTTTTGCTTGCTTTCTTTGTTAAAAAAACGGGAATGGAAAAAGGCAACCCTCAGAATGGGCGAAAACGTTCACAAACGAATCAATGGACAAAGGTTTAATCTCCAATATATATAAACAGCTCATGCAGCTTAATATTAATAAAACAAACAACCCAATACAAAAATGGGAAGAAGATCTAAAGAGACGTTTCTTCAAAGAAGACACAAAGATGGCCAAGACGCACATGAAAAGCTGCTCAACATCACTAATTATTAGAGAAATGCAAATCAAAACTACAATGAGGTAAGACCTCACACCAGTTAGAATCGGAATCATCAGATAATCTACAAACAACAAATTCTGGCGAGGGTGTGGACAAAAGGAACCCTCTTCCGCTATTGGTGTGAATGTAAATTGATACAGTCACTATGGAGAACAGTATGGAGGTTCCTTTAAAAAACTAAAAAGAGAATTACCATAGGATCCAGCAATCCCACTTTTGGGCATTTACCCAGAGAAAACCATAAATCACAGAGACACATTCACCACAATGTTCATTGCAGCACTATTTACAATAGCCAGGTAATGGAAGCAACCTAAATGGCCACAGACAGACGAATGGATAAAGATGTGGTACATATATAAAATGGAATATTACTCAGCCATAAAAAGGAATGAAACTGGGTCATTTGTAGAGAAGTTGATGGATCTAGAGACTGTCATACAGAGTGAAGTAAGTGAGAAAGAGAAAAACAAATATTGTATATTAATGCCTATATGTGGAACCTAGAAAAACGGTACAGATGAACTGGTTTGCAGGGCAGAAATAGAGACACAGAGGCAGAGAACAAACGTATGGACACAAAGTGGGGGAAGCCATGGGGTGGTGGTGGTGGGATGAGTTGGGAGATTGGGATTGACCTGTATACATGTCTATGCATAAAATAGATAACTAATAATAACCTACTGTATAAAAAATAAATAAAATTAAATTTCAAAATTTTCAAAAATAAAATGTAAAAATAAAACAGAAAAAAAGTTCTTCCATTCACACTGATGTATTTATAAGAATGAATTAGTTCCATGCTTATATCCATAAATACATAAAAGGGGAATAAAATGTAACTTCAACCAAAAAAGCAAAAAAAAGCTGAACCTAACAGTTATACAGAGGGATACACAACCTAGGCACTTGCTCCAGTGGTAAACAATTCTGAAATTGGTCAGAGGTGGGGAATCATCCCCCATACAGCCAGCAGCCCCGGCCGCCCACGCAAGGAGCGTCCTAATTGCAAAGCTGTGGTACCGTGGCGAGGCCTCTGTGAGTAAACGTGAGCTGTGCCCCAGGCCAGCTGCTGCTGAACCGTTCCCACCCTTCCCAGGTGAAACACCTGAATATGTACAAGGGCTTGAAAGCCTAGAGGAAGGGCCGTGGAGCCACACCAGCGACAGCACGCAGGCCAACTTGGTGCCTGCAGGTCAGCCAGGATGGTCCTGGCCACGGGCGCTCTTCTGGAAGCTTTCCATTGGCCTGCCTGAGATACCCCTCCTGTCCCGGCCCCCACTCCTTTTTTTCCTTCCTCACCTCAGCCCGCAGATATATTCCAGTGGAAGTTATGGGTGACACATCCTCTTCTTTATAGGTGGCAGCCTGGCAACTCCTGCAGAAAGTCCAGCAGAGCCCCACTCACACCGGGCCACCCACAAAGCCGTGGACCCTCAGAGCGTCCCAGCAGCACAGCCCCGAGACTGCTGACGGGGCAGAGAATATGGAGTCAGGCACAGCTGCAGGGGCTATTGCTGCCTGGAGTGCTGTTTATATTGACCTCAACCCAGGCACACCTGGGGAGGGCTTGCCGGCAGGGTCAGGCTGCCCAGGTCAGCTAATCCTCAGCCCTCAGGGAATCACATTGCAGAAAATGGACCTCGCTAAGACAGAATGTTCGCCAAGGAAAAAAAGGACACAATGCCATTTGCAGCACCATAGATGAGTCTAGAGGTAATCACGTGACTTGGAGTAAGTCAGAAAGTGAAAGACACATATCATATCATATCACTTATAGGTGTTACGTATAAATTCATACCAGGACAGATATTTCCACGGAGAAGGGCAATCACAGATTCATTAAACAAACTTATGGTTCACCAAAGAAAGGTGTGAGGATTGAATTCATTACGATATTGGGGTTAACAGACATATACAAACACAGTAGACGTATATAATCACCAAAGACCTACGGAGTACCAACAGAAGACTACTCAACATTCTGTCATAACGTACATGGGAAAAGGATCCCAGGAAGAACAGACATATGTATATGTGTAAAAGAACCACCTCTTGCACACCTACAACAAGCTACACGTTGTACTCAAACTTGCTGCAATTAAAAAATAAAAAATTAAATTAAAAACACGAACAAGAAGTAGTGAGACAAACTTGAGGGGCTTTCTCCTGGCACATTCCGTTCTACATTCCAATCTAGAACGCGACTTCCATTGAGGCTCTGCTGCCCTAGTAACCAGATTTGGTAAGGTAGAACTGCTGCCACCTTGTGGCCGTTTAATACAACAGCAGGTTTAATCCCAGCGCTAATGGTCAGTGGATATTCCAAATCATTACAGGCCTGTAAATGACACCTGCCCTGAAAACAAATCCTGGGGTCATATATCGACCAAAAAATTCAAAGACGTCCATATTTCAAAACGACAATTTCAAGAGGCATATTTCACGCACATTAGTGTTCTGCTTCTTTTGCTTGCTTTCTTTGTTAAAAAAACGGGAATGGAAAAAGGCAACCCTCAGAATGGGCGAAAACGTTCACAAACGTATCAATGGACAAAGGTTTAATCTCCAATATATATAAACAGCTCATGCAGCTTAATATTAATAAAACAAACAACCCAATACAAAAATGGGCAGAAGATCTAAAGAGACGTTTCTTCAAAGAAGACACAGAGATGGCCAAGACGCACATGAAAAGCTGCTCAACATCACTAATTATTAGAGAAATGCAAATCAAAACTAAAATGAGGTAAGACCTCACACCTGTTAGAATCGGCATCATCAGATAATCTACAAACAACAAATTCTGGGGAGGGTGTGGACAAAAGGAAACCTCTTCTGCTATTGGTGGGAATGTAAATTGATACAGTCACTATGGAGAACAGTATGGAGGTTCCTTTAAAAAACTAAAAAGAGAATTACCATAGGATCCAGCAATTCCACTTCTGGGCATTTACCCAGAGAAAAACATAAATCACAGAGACACATTCACCACAATGTTCATTGCATTACTATTTACAATAGCCAGGTAATGGAAGCAACCTAAATGGCCACAGACAGACGAATGGATAAAGATGTGGTACATATATAAAATGGAATATTACTCAGCCATAAAAAGGAATGAAACTGGGTCATTTGTAGAGAAGTTGATGGATCTAGAGACTGTCATACAGAGTGAAGTAAGTCAGAAAGAGAAAAACAAATATTGTATATTAATGCCTATATGTGGAACCTAGAATAATGGTACAGATGAACTGGTTTGCAGGGCTGAAATAGAGACACAGAGGCAGAGAACAAACGTATGGACACAAAGTGGGGGAAGCCATGGGGTGGTGGTTGTGGGATGAGTTGGGAGATTGGGATTGACCTGTATACATGTCTATGCATAAAATAGATAACTAATAATAACCTACTGTATAAAAAAATAAATAAAATTAAATTTCAAAATTTTTAAAAATATAATGTAAAAATAAAACAGAAAAAAAGTTCCTGCATTCACACTGATGTATTTATAAGAATGAATTAGTTCCATGCTTATAACCATAAATACATAAAAGGGGAGTAAAATCTAACTTGAACCAAAAAAGAAAAAAAAATCTGAACCTAACAGTTATACAGAGGGAAACACAACCAAGGCACTTGCTCCAGTGGTAAACAATTCTGAAATTGGTCAGAGGTGGGGAATCATCCCCCATACAGCCAGCAGCCCCGCCCGCCCACGCAAGGAGCGTCCTTATTGCAAAGCTGTGGGACCGTGGCGAGGCCTCTGTGAGTAAACGTGAGCTGTGCCCCAGGCCAGCTCCTGCTGAACTGTTCCCACCCTTCCCAGGTGAAACACCTGAATATGTACAAGGGCTTGAAAGCCTAGAGGAAGGGCCGTGGAGCCACACCAGCGACAGCACGCAGGCCAACTTTGTGCCTGCAGGTCAGCCAGGAAGGTCCTGGCCATGGGCGCTCTTCTGGAAGCTTTCCATTGCCCTGCCTGAGATACCCCTCCTGTCCCGGCCCCCACTCCTTTTTTTCCTTCCTCACCTCAGCCCGGAGAGATATTCCAGTGGAAGTTATGGGTGACACATCCTCTTCTTTACAGGTGGCAGCCTGACAACTCCTGCAGAAAGTCCAGCAGAGCCCCACTCACACCGGGCCACCCACAAAGCCGTGGACCCTCACACCCTCCCACCAGCACAGCCCCGAGACTGCTGACGGGGCAGAGAACATGGATTCAGGCACAGCTGCAGGGGCTATTGCTGCCTGGAGTGCTGTTTATATTGACCTCAACCCAGGCACACCTGGGGAGGGCTTGCCGGCAGGGTCAGGCTGCCCAGGTCAGCTAATCCTCAGCCCTCAGGGAATCACATTGCAGAAAATGGACCTCGCTAAGACAGAATATTCGCCAAGGAAAAAAAGGACACAATGCCATTTGCAGCACCGTAGATGAGTCTAGAGGTAATCACGTGACTTGGAGTAAGTCAGAAAGTGAAAGACACATATCATATCATATCACTTATAGCTGTTACCTATAAATTGATACCAGGGCAGATATTTCCACGGAGAAGGGCAATCACAGATTCATTAAAAAACTTATGGTTCACCAAAGGAAAGGTGTGAGGATTGAATTCATTACGATATTGGGGTTAACAGACATATACAAACACAGCCGACGTATATAATCACCAAAGCCCTCGGAGTACCAAGAGAAGACTACTCAACATTCTGTCATAACGTACACGGGAAAAGGATCCCAGGAAGAACAGACATATGTATATGTGTAAAAGAACCACCTCTTGCACACCTACAACAAGCTAAACGTTGTACTCAAACTTGCTGTAATAAAAAATAAAAAATTAAATTAAAAACACGAACAAGAAGTAGTGAGACAAACTTGAGGGGCTTTCTCCTGGCACATTCCATTCTACATTCCAATCTAGAACGCGACTTCCATTGAGGCTCTGCTGCCCTAGTAACCAGATTTGGTAATGGAGAACTGCTGCCACCTTGTGGCCGTTTCACACAACAGCAGCTTTAATCCCAGCGCTAATGGTCAGTGGATATTCCAAATCATTACAGGCCTGTAAATGACACCTGCCCTGAAAACAAATCCTGGGGTCATATATCGACCAAAAAATTCAAAAGACGTCCATATTTCAAAACGACAGTTTCAAGAGGCATATTTCACGCACATTAGTGTTCTGCTTCTTTTGCTTTCTTTCTTTCTCTGTTAAAAAAACGGGAATGGAAAAAGGCAACCCTCAGAATGGGCGAAAACGTTCACAAACGAATCAATGGACAAAGGTTTAATCTCCAATATATATAAACAGCTCATGCAGCTTAATATTAATAAAACAAACAACCCAATACAAAAATGGGCAGAAGATCTAAAGAGACGTTTCTTCAAAGAAGACACAGAGATGGCCAAGACGCACATGAAAAGCTGCTCAACATCACTAATTATTAGAGAAATGCAAATCAAAACTACAATGAGGTAAGACCTCACACCTGTTAGAATCGACATCATCAGATAATCTACAAACAACAAATTCTGGGGAGGGTGTGGACAAAAGGAACCCTCTTCCGCTATTGGTGGGAATGTAAATTGATACAGTCACTATGGAGAACAGTATGGAGGTTCCTTTAAAAAACTAAAAAGAGAATTACCATAGGATCCAGCAATCCCACTTCTGGGCATTTACCCAGAGAAAACCATAAATCACAGAGACACATTCACCACAATGTTCATTGCAGCACTATTTACAATAGCCAGGTAATGGAAGCAACCTAAATGGCCACAGACAGACGAATGGATAATGATGTGGTACATATATAAAATGGAATATTACTCAGCCATAAAAAGGAATGAAACTGGGTCATTTGTAGAGAAGTTGACGGATGTAGAGACTGTCATACAGAGTGAAGTAAGTCAGAAAGAGAAAAACAAATATTGTATGTTAATGCCTATATGTGGAACCTAGAAAAACGGTACAGATGAACTGGTTTGCAGGGCAGAAATAGAGACACAGAGGCAGAGAACAAACGTATGGACACAAAGTGGGGGAAGCCATGGGGTGGTGGTGGTGGGATGAGTTGGGAGATTGGGATTGACCTGTATACATGTCTATGCATAAAATAGATAACTAATAATAACCTACTGTATAAAAAAATAAATAAAATTTAATTTCAAAATTTTAAAAAATAAAATGTAAAAATAAAACAGAAAAAAAGTTCTTCCATTCACACTGATGTATTTATAAGAATGAATTAGTTCCATGCTTATATCCATAAATACATAAAAGGGGAATAAAATCTAACTTGAACCAAAAAAGAAAAAAAAAGCTGAACCTAACAGTTATACAGAGGGAAACACAACCAAGGCACTTGCTCCAGTGGTAAACAATTCTGAAATTGGTCAGAGGTGGGGAATTATCCCCCATACAGCCAGCAGCCCCGCCCGCCCACGCAAGGAGCGTCCTTATTGCAAAGCTGTGGGAACGTGGCGAGGCCTCTGTGAGTACACGTGAGCTGAGCCCCAGGCCAGCTGCTGCTGAACTGTTCACACCCTTCCCAGGTGAAACACCTGAATATGTACAAGGGCTTGAAAGCCTAGAGGATGGGCCGTGGAGCCACACCAGCGACAGCACGCAGGCCAACTTGGTGCCTGCAGGTCAGCCAGGATGGTACTGGCCACGGGCGCTCTTCTGGAAGCTTTCCATTGGCCTGCCTGAGATACCCCTCCTGTCCCGGCCCCCACTCCTTTTTTTCCTTCCTCACCTCACCCCGGAGAGATATTCCAGTGGAAGTTATGGGTGACACAACCTCTTCTTTACAGGTGGCAGCCTGGCAACTCCTGCAGAAAGTCCAGCAGAGCCCCACTCACACCGGGCCACCCACAAAGCCGTGGAGCCTCACACCCTCCCACCAGCACAGCCCCGAGACTGCTGACGGGGCAGAGAATATGGAGTCAGGCACAGCTGCAGGGGCTATTGCTGCCTGGAGTGCTGTTTATATTGACCTCAACCCAGGCACACCTGGGGAGGTCTTGCCGGCAGGGTCAGGCTGCCCAGGTCAGCTAATCCTCAGCCCTCAGGGAATCACATTGCAGAAAATGGACCTCGCTAAGACAGAATATTCGCCAAGGAAAAAAAGGACACAATGCCATTTGTAGCACCGTAGATGAGTCTAGAGGTAATCACGTGACTTGGAGTAAGTCAGAAAGTGAAAGACACATATCATATCATATCACTTATAGGTGTTACCTATAAATTGATACCAGAGCAGATATTTCCACGGAGAAAAGCAATCACAGATTCATTAAACAAACTTATGGTTCACCAAAGGAAAGGTGTGAGGATTGAATTCATTACGATATTGGGGTTAACAGACATATACAAACACACTAGACGTATATAATCACCAAACACCTACGGAGTACCAAGAGAAGACTACTCAACATTCTGTCATAACGTACATGGGAAAAGGATCCCAGGAAGAACAGACATATGTATATGTGTAAAAGAACCACCTCTTGCACACCTACAACAAGCTAAACGTTGTACTCAAACTTGCTGTAATAAAAAATAAAAAATTAAATTAAAAACACGAACAAGAAGTAGTGAGACAAACTTGAGGGGCTTTCTCCTGGCACATTCCATTCTACATTCCAATCTAGAACGCGACTTCCATTGAGGCTCTGCTGCCTTAGTAACCAGCTTTGGTAAGGGAGAACTGCTGCCACCTTGTGGCCGTTTCACACAAGAGCAGCTTTAATCCCAGCGCTAATGGTCAGTGGATATTCCAAATCATTACAGGCCTGTAAATGACACCTGCCCTGAAAACAAATCCTGGGGTCATATATCGACCAAAAAATTCAAAAGACGTCCATATTTCAAAACGACAGTTTCAAGAGGCATATTTCACGCACATTAGTGTTCTGCTTCTTTTGCTTGCTTTCTTTCTTTGTTAAAAAAACGGGAATGGAAAAAGGCAACACTCAGAATGTGCGAAAACGTTCACAAACGTATCAATGGACAAAGGTTTAATCTCCAATATATATAAACAGCTCATGCAGCTTAATATTAATAAAACAAACAACCCAATACAAAAATGGGCAGAAGATCTAAAGAGACGTTTCTTCAAAGAAGACACAGAGATGGCCAAGACGCACATGACAAGCTGCTCAACATCACTAATTATTAGAGAAATGCAAATCAAAACTACAATGAGGTAAGACCTCACGCCAGTTAGAATCGGCATCATCAGATAATCTACAAACAACAAATTCTGGGGAGGGTGTGGACAAAAGGAACCCTCTTCCGCTATTGGTGGGAATGTAAATTGATACAGTCACTATGGAGAACAGTATGGAGGTTCCTTTAAAAAACTAAAAAGAGAATTACCACAGGATCCAGCAATCCCACTTCTGGGCATTTACCCAGAGAAAACCATAAATCACAGAGACACAATCACCACAATGTTCATTGCAGCACTATTTACAATAGCCATGTAATGGAAGCAACCTAAATGCCCACAGACAGACGAATGGATAAAGATGTGGTACATATATAAAATGGAATATTACTCAGCCATAAAAAGGAATGAAACTGGGTCATTTGTAGAGAAGTTGATGGATCTAGAGACTGTCATACAGAGTGAAGTCATTCAGAAAGAGAAAAACAAATATTGTATATTAATCCCTATATGTGGAACCTAGAAAAATGGTAGAGATGAACTGGTTTGCAGGGCAGAAATAGAGACACAGAGGTAGAGAACAAACCTATGGACACAAAGTGGGGGAAGCCATGGGGTGGTGGTGGTGGGATGAGTTGGGAGATTGGGATTGACCTGTATACATGTCTATGCATAAAATAGATAACTAATAATAACCTACTGTATAAAAAAAATAACTAAAATTAAATTTCAAAATTTTAAAAAATAAAATGTAAAAATAAAACAGAAAAAAGTTCTTCCATTCACACTGATGTATTTATAAGAATGAATTATTTCCATGCTTATATCCATAAATATATAAAATGGGAATAAAATCTAACTTGAACCAAAAAAGAAAAAAAAAGCTGAACCTAACAGTTATACAGAGGGAAACACAACCAAGGCACTTGCTCCACTGGTAAACAATTCTGAAATTGGTCAGAGGTGGGGAATCATCCCCCATACAGCCAGCAGCCCCTACCGCCCACGCAAGGAGCGTCCTTATTGCAAAGCTGTGGGACCGTGCCGAGGCCTCTGTGAGTAAACGTGAGCTGAGCCCCAGGCCAGCTGCTGCTGAACTGTTCCCACCCTTACCAGGTGAAACACCTGTATATGTACAAGGGTTTGAAAGCCTAGAGGAAGGGCCGTGGAGCCACACGAGCAACAGCACGCAGGCCAACCTGGTGCCTGCAGGTCAGCCAGGATGGTCCTGGCCACGGGCGCTCTTCTGGAAGCTTTCCATTGCCCTGCCTGCGATACCCCTCCTGTCCCGGCCCCCACTCCTTTTTTTCCTTCCTCACCTCAGCCCGGAGAGATATTCCAGTGGAAGTTATGGAGGACACATCCTCTTCTTTACAGGTGGCAGCCTGGCAACTCCTGCAGAAAGTCCAGCAGAGCCCCACTCACACCGGGCCACCCACAAAGCCGTGGACCCTCACACCCTCCCACCAGCACAGCCCCGAGACTGCTGACGGGGCAGAGAATATGGAGTCAGGCACAGCTGCAGGGGCTATTGCTGCCTGGAGTGCTGTTTATATTGACCTCAACCCAGGCACACCTGGGGAGGGCTTGCCGGCAGGGTCAGGCTGCCCAGGTCAGCTAATCCTCAGCCCTCAGGGAATCACATTGCAGAAAATGGACCTCGCTAAGACAGAATATTCGCCAAGGAAAAAAAGGACACAATGCCATTTGCAGCACCGTAGATGAGTCTAGAGGTAATCACGTGACTCGGAGTAAGTCAGAAAGTGAAAGACACATATCATATCATATCACTTATAGGTGTTACGTATAAATTGATACCAGGGCAGATATTTCCACGGAGAAGGGCAATCACAGATTCATTAAACAAACTTATGGTTCACCAAAGAAAGGTGTGAGGATTGAATTCATTACGATATTGGGGTTAACAGACATATACAAACACAGTAGACGTATATAATCACCAAAGACCTACGGAGTACCAAGAGAAGACTACTCAACATTCTGTCATAACGTACATGGGAAAAGGATCCCAGGAAGAACAGACATATGTATATGTGTAAAAGAACCACCTCTTGCACACCTACAACAAGCTAAACGTTGTACTCAAACTTGCTGTAATAAAAAATAAAAAATTAAATTAAAAACACGAACAAGAAGTAGTGAGACAAACTTGAGGGGCTTTCTCCTGGCACATTCCATTCTACATTCCAATCTAGAACGCGACTTCCATTGAGGCTCTGCTGCCTTAGTAACCAGCTTTGGTAAGGGAGAACTGCTGCCACCTTGTGGCCGTTTCACACAAGAGCAGCTTTAATCCCAGCGCTAATGGTCAGTGGATATTCCAAATCATTACAGGCCTGTAAATGACACCTGCCCTGAAAACAAATCCTGGGGTCATATATCGACCAAAAAATTCAAAAGACGTCCATATTTCAAAACGACAGTTTCAAGAGGCATATTTCACGCACATTAGTGTTCTGCTTCTTTTGCTTGCTTTCTTTCTTTGTTAAAAAAACGGGAATGGAAAAAGGCAACACTCAGAATGTGCGAAAACGTTCACAAACGTATCAATGGACAAAGGTTTAATCTCCAATATATATAAACAGCTCATGCAGCTTAATATTAATAAAACAAACAACCCAATACAAAAATGGGCAGAAGATCTAAAGAGACGTTTCTTCAAAGAAGACACAGAGATGGCCAAGACGCACATGACAAGCTGCTCAACATCACTAATTATTAGAGAAATGCAAATCAAAACTACAATGAGGTAAGACCTCACGCCAGTTAGAATCGGCATCATCAGATAATCTACAAACAACAAATTCTGGGGAGGGTGTGGACAAAAGGAACCCTCTTCCGCTATTGGTGGGAATGTAAATTGATACAGTCACTATGGAGAACAGTATGGAGGTTCCTTTAAAAAACTAAAAAGAGAATTACCACAGGATCCAGCAATCCCACTTCTGGGCATTTACCCAGAGAAAACCATAAATCACAGAGACACAATCACCACAATGTTCATTGCAGCACTATTTACAATAGCCATGTAATGGAAGCAACCTAAATGCCCACAGACAGACGAATGGATAAAGATGTGGTACATATATAAAATGGAATATTACTCAGCCATAAAAAGGAATGAAACTGGGTCATTTGTAGAGAAGTTGATGGATCTAGAGACTGTCATACAGAGTGAAGTCATTCAGAAAGAGAAAAACAAATATTGTATATTAATCCCTATATGTGGAACCTAGAAAAATGGTAGAGATGAACTGGTTTGCAGGGCAGAAATAGAGACACAGAGGTAGAGAACAAACCTATGGACACAAAGTGGGGGAAGCCATGGGGTGGTGGTGGTGGGATGAGTTGGGAGATTGGGATTGACCTGTATACATGTCTATGCATAAAATAGATAACTAATAATAACCTACTGTATAAAAAAAATAACTAAAATTAAATTTCAAAATTTTAAAAAATAAAATGTAAAAATAAAACAGAAAAAAGTTCTTCCATTCACACTGATGTATTTATAAGAATGAATTATTTCCATGCTTATATCCATAAATATATAAAATGGGAATAAAATCTAACTTGAACCAAAAAAGAAAAAAAAAGCTGAACCTAACAGTTATACAGAGGGAAACACAACCAAGGCACTTGCTCCACTGGTAAACAATTCTGAAATTGGTCAGAGGTGGGGAATCATCCCCCATACAGCCAGCAGCCCCTACCGCCCACGCAAGGAGCGTCCTTATTGCAAAGCTGTGGGACCGTGCCGAGGCCTCTGTGAGTAAACGTGAGCTGAGCCCCAGGCCAGCTGCTGCTGAACTGTTCCCACCCTTACCAGGTGAAACACCTGTATATGTACAAGGGTTTGAAAGCCTAGAGGAAGGGCCGTGGAGCCACACGAGCAACAGCACGCAGGCCAACCTGGTGCCTGCAGGTCAGCCAGGATGGTCCTGGCCACGGGCGCTCTTCTGGAAGCTTTCCATTGCCCTGCCTGCGATACCCCTCCTGTCCCGGCCCCCACTCCTTTTTTTCCTTCCTCACCTCAGCCCGGAGAGATATTCCAGTGGAAGTTATGGAGGACACATCCTCTTCTTTACAGGTGGCAGCCTGGCAACTCCTGCAGAAAGTCCAGCAGAGCCCCACTCACACCGGGCCACCCACAAAGCCGTGGACCCTCACACCCTCCCACCAGCACAGCCCCGAGACTGCTGACGGGGCAGAGAATATGGAGTCAGGCACAGCTGCAGGGGCTATTGCTGCCTGGAGTGCTGTTTATATTGACCTCAACCCAGGCACACCTGGGGAGGGCTTGCCGGCAGGGTCAGGCTGCCCAGGTCAGCTAATCCTCAGCCCTCAGGGAATCACATTGCAGAAAATGGACCTCGCTAAGACAGAATATTCGCCAAGGAAAAAAAGGACACAATGCCATTTGCAGCACCGTAGATGAGTCTAGAGGTAATCACGTGACTCGGAGTAAGTCAGAAAGTGAAAGACACATATCATATCATATCACTTATAGGTGTTACGTATAAATTGATACCAGGGCAGATATTTCCACGGAGAAGGGCAATCACAGATTCATTAAACAAACTTATGGTTCACCAAAGAAAGGTGTGAGGATTGAATTCATTACGATATTGGGGTTAACAGACATATACAAACACAGTAGACGTATATAATCACCAAAGACCTACGGAGTACCAAGAGAAGACTACTCAACATTCTGTCATAACGTACATGGGAAAAGGATCCCAGGAAGAACAGACATATGTATATGTGTAAAAGAACCACCTCTTGCACACCTAAAACAAGCTAAACGTTGTACTCAAACTTGCTGCAATAAAAAATAAAAAATTAAATTAAAAACACGAACAAGAAGTAGTGAGACAAACTTGAGGGGCTTTCTCCTGGCACATTCCGTTCTACATTCCAATCTAGAACGCGACTTCCATTGAGGCTCTGCTTCCCTAGTAACCAGATTTGGTAAGGGAGAACTGCTGCCACCTTGTGGCCGTTTAATACAACAGCAGGTTTAATCCCAGCGCTAATGGTCAGTGGATATTCCAAATCATTACAGGCCTGTAAATGACACCTGCCCTGAAAACAAATCCTGGGGTCATATATCGACCAAAAAATTCAAAGACGTCCATATTTCAAAACGACAATTTCAAGAGGCATATTTCACGCACATTAGTGTTCTGCTTCTTTTGCTTGCTTTCTTTGTTAAAAAAACGGGAATGGAAAAAGGCAACCCTCAGAATGGGCGAAAACGTTCACAAACGTATCAATGGACAAAGGTTTAATCTCCAATATATATAAACAGCTCATGCAGCTTAATATTAATAAAACAAACAACCCAATACAAAAATGGGCAGAAGATCTAAAGAGACGTTTCTTCAAAGAAGACACAGAGATGGCCAAGACGCACATGAAAAGCTGCTCAACATCACTAATTATTAGAGAAATGCAAATCAAAACTAAAATGAGGTAAGACCTCACACCTGTTAGAATCGGCATCATCAGATAATCTACAAACAACAAATTCTGGGGAGGGTGTGGACAAAAGGAACCCTCTTCTGCTATTGGTGGGAATGTAAATTGATACAGTCACTATGGAGAACAGTATGGAGGTTCCTTTAAAAAACTAAAAAGAGAATTACCATAGGATCCAGCAATCCCACTTCTGGGCATTTACCCAGAGAAAACCATAAATCACAGAGACACATTCACCACAATGTTCATTGCAGCACTATTTACAATAGCCAGGTAATGGAAGCAACCTAAATGGCCACAGACAGACGAATGGATAAAGATGTGGTACATATATAAAATGGAATATTACTCAGCCATAAAAAGGAATGAAACTGGGTCATTTGTAGAGAAGTTGATGGATCTAGAGACTGTCATACAGAGTGAAGTAAGCCAGAAAGAGAAAAACAAATATTGTATATTAATGCCTATATGTGGAACCTAGAAAAATGGTAGAGATGAACTGGTTTGCAGGGCAGAAATAGAGACACAGAGGTAGAGAACAAACGTATGGACACAAAGTGGGGGAAGCCATGGGGTGGTGGTGGTGGGATGAGTTGGGAGATTAGGATTGACCTGTATACATGTCTATGCATAAAATAGATAACTAATAATAACCTACTGTATAAAAAAATAACTAAAATTAAATTTCAAAATTTTAAAAAATAAAATGTAAAAATAAAACAGAAAAAAAGTTCTTCCATTCACACTGATGTATTTATACGAATGAATTATTTCCATGCTTATATCTATAAATACATAAATGAGGAATAAAATCTAACTTGAACCAAAAAAGAAAAAAAAACTGAACCTAAGAATTATACAGAGGAAAACACTACGAAGGCACTTGCTCCAGTGGTAAACAATTGTGAAATTGGTCAGAGGTGGGGAATCATCTCCCATACAGCCAGCAGCCCCGCCCGCCCACGCAACGAGCATCCTCATTGCAAAGCTGGGAGACCGTGCCGAGGCCTCTGTGAGTAAACGTGAGCTGAGCCCCAGGCCAGATGCTGCTGAACTGTTCCCACCCTTCCCAGGTGAAACACCTGAATATGTACAAGGGCTTGAAAGCCTAGAGGAAGGGCCGTGGAGCCACACCAGCGACAGCACGCAGGCCAACTTGGTGCCTGCAGGTCAGCCAGGATGGTACTGCCACGGGCGCTCTTCTGGAAGCTTTCTATTGCCCTGCGTGAGATACCCCTCCTGTCCCGGCCCCCACTCCTTTTTTTCCTTCCTCACCTCAGCCCGGAGAGATATTCCAGTGGAAGTTATGGGTGACACATCCTCTTCTTTACAGGTGGCAGCCTGGCAACTCCTGCCGAAAGTCCAGCAGAGCCCCACTCACACCGGGCCACCCACAAAGCCGTGGACCCTCACACCCTCCCACCAGCACAGCCCCGAGACTGCTGACGGGGCAGAGAATATGGAGTCAGGCACAGCTGCAGGGGCTATTGCTGCCTGGAGTGCTGTTTATATTGACCTCAACCCAGGCACACCTGGGGAGGGCTTGCCGGCAGGGTCAGGCTGCCCAGGTCAGCTAATCCTCAGCCCTCAGGGAATCACATTGCAGAAAATGGACCTCGCTAAGACAGAATATTCGCCAAGGAGAAAAAGGACACAATGCCATTTGCAGCACCGTAGATGAGTCTCGAGGTAATCACGTGACTTGGAGTAAGTCAGAAAGTGAAAGACAAATATCATATCATAGCACTTATTGGTGTTACCTATAAATTGATACCAGGGCAGATATTTCCACGGAGAAGGGCAATCACAGATTCATTAAACAAACTTATGGTTCACCAAAGGAAAGGTGTGAGGATTGAATTCATTACGATATTGGGGTTAACAGACATATACAAACACAGTAGACGTATATAATCACCAAAGACCTACGGAGTACCAAGAGAAGACTACTCAACATTCTGTCATAACGTACACGGGAAAAGGATCCCAGGAAGAACAGACATATGTATATGTGTAAAAGAACCACCTCTTGCACACCTACAACAAGCTAAACGTTGTACTCAAACTTGCTGTAATAAAAAATAAAAAATTAAATTAAGAACACGAACAAGAAGTAGTGAGACAAACTTGAGGGGCTTTCTCCTGGCACATTCCGTTCTACATTCCAATCTAGAACACGACTTCCATTGAGTCTCTGCTGCCCTAGTAACCAGAATTGGTAAGGGAGAACTGCTGCCACCTTGTGGCCGTTTCACACAACTGCAGGTTTAATGCCAGCGCTAATGGTCAGTGGATATTCCAAATCATTACAGGCCTGTAAATGACACCTGCCCTGAAAACAAATCCTGGGGTCATATATCGACCAAAAAATTCAAAAGACGTCCATATTTCAAAACGACAGTTTCAAGAGGCATATTACACGCACATTAGTGTTCTGCTTCTTTTGCTTTCTTACTTTCTTTGTTAAAAAAAACGGGAATGGAGAAAGGCAACCCTCAGAATGGGCGAAAACGTTCACAAACGAATCAATGGACAAAGGTTTAATCTCCAATATATATAAACAGCTCATGCAGCTTAATATTAATAAAACAAACAACCCAATACAAAAATGGGCAGAAGATCTAAAGAGACGTTTCTTCAAAGAAGACACAGAGATGGCCAAGACGCACATGAAAAGCTGCTCAACATCACTAATTATTAGAGAAATGCAAATCAAAACTACAATGAGGTAAGACCTCACACCTGTTAGAATCGGCATCATCAGATAATCTACAATCAACAAATTCTGACGAGGGTGTGGACAAAAGGAACCCTCTTCCACTATTGGTGTGAATGTAAATTGATACAGTCACTATGGAGAACAGTATGGAGGTTCCTTTAAAAAACTAAAAAGAGAATTACCATAGGATCCAGCAATCCCACTTTTGGGCATTTACCCAGAGAAAACCATAAATCACAGAGACACATTCACCACAATGTTCATTGCAGCACTCTTTACAATAGCCAGGTAATGGAAGCAACCTAAATGCCCACAGACAGACGAATGGATAAAGATGTGGTACATATACAAAATGGAATATTACTCAGCCATAAAAAGGAATGAAACTGGGTCATTTGTAGAGAAGTTGATGGATCTAGAGACTGTCATACAGAGTGAAGTAAGCCAGAAAGAGAAAAACAAATATTGTATATTAATGCCTATATGTGGAACCTAGAAAAATGGTAGAGATGAACTGGTTTGCAGGGCAGAAATAGAGACACAGAGGTAGAGAACAAACGTATGGACACAAAGTGGGGGAAGCCATGGGGTGGTGGTGGTGGGATGAGTTGGGAGATTAGGATTGACCTGTATACATGTCTATGCATAAAATAGATAACTAATAATAACATACTGTATAAAAAATAACTAAAATTGAATTTCAAAATTTTAAAAAATAAAATGTAAAAATAAAACAGAAATAAAGTTCTTCCATTCACACTGATGTATTTATACGAATGAATTATTTCCATGCTTATATCTATAAATACATAAATGAGGAATAAAATCTAACTTGAAACAAAAAAGAAAAAAAAACTTAACCTAAGAATTATACAGAGGAAAACACTACCAAGGCACTTGCTCCAGTGGTAAACAATTCTGAAATTGGTCAGAGGTGGGGAATCATCTCCCATACAGCCAGCAGCCCCGCCCGCCCACGCAAGGAGCATCCTCATTGCAAAGCTGGGAGACCGTGCCGAGGCCTCTGTGAGTAAACGTGAGCTGAGCCCCAGGCCAGATGCTGCTGAACTGTTCCCACCCTTCCCAGGTGAAACACCTGAATATGTACAAGGGCTTGAAAGCCTAGAGGAAGGGCCATGGAGCCACACCAGCGACAGCACGCAGGCCAACTTGGTGCCTGCAGGTCAGCCAGGATGGTACTGGCCACGGGCGCTCTTCTGGAAGCTTTCTATTGCCCTGCCTGAGATACCCCTCCTGTCCCGGCCCCCACTCCTTTTTTTCCTTCCTCACCTCAGCCCGGAGAGATATTCCAGTGGAAGTTATGGGTGACACATCCTCTTCTTTACAGTTGGCAGCCTGGCAACTCCTGCCGAAAGTCCAGCAGAGCCCCACTCACACCGGGCCACCCACAAAGCCGTGGACCCTCACACCCTCCCACCAGCACAGCCCCGAGACTGCTGACGGGGCAGAGAATATGGAGTAAGGCACAGTTGCAGGGGCTATTGCTGCCTGGAGTGCTGTTTATATTGACCTCAACCCAGGCACACCTGGGGAGGGCTTGCCGGCAGGGTCAGGCTGCCCAGGTCAGCTAATCCTCAGCCCTCAGGGAATCACATTGCAGAAAATGGACCTCGCTAAGACAGAATATTCGCCAAGGAGAAAAAGGACACAATGCCATTTGCAGCACCGTAGATGAGTCTCGAGGTAATCACGTGACTTGGAGTAAGTCAGAAAGTGAAAGACAAATATAATATCATAGCACTTATAGGTGTTACCTATAAATTGATACCAGGGCAGATATTTCCACGGAGAAGGGCAATCACAGATTCATTAAACAAACTTATGGTTCACCAAAGGAAAGGTGTGAGGATTGAATTCATTACGATATTGGGGTTAACAGACATATACAAACACAGTAGACGTATATAATCACCAAAGACCTACGGAGTACCAAGAGAAGACTACTCAACATTCTGTCATAACGTACATGGGAAAAGGATCCCAGGAAGAACAGACATATGTATATGTGTAAAAGAACCACCTCTTGCACACCTACAACAAGCTAAACGTTGTACTCAAACTTGCTGTAATAAAAAATAAAAAATTAAATTAAGAACACGAACAAGAAGTAGTGAGACAAACTTGAGGGGCTTTCTCCTGGCACATTCCGTTCTACATTCCAATCTAGAACACGACTTCCATTGAGTCCCTGCTGCCCTAGTAACAAGAATTGGTAAGGGAGAACTGCTGCCACCTTGTGGCCGTTTCACACAACTGCAGGTTTAATGCCAGCGCTAATGGTCAGTGGATATTCCAAATCATTACAGGCCTGTAAATGACACCTGCCCTGAAAACAAATCCTGGGGTCATATATCGACCAAAAAATTCAAAAGACGTCCATATTTCAAAACGACAGTTTCAAGAGGCATATTACACGCACATTAGTGTTCTGCTTCTTTTGCTTTCTTTCTTTCTTTGTTAAAAAAAACGGGAATGGAGAAAGGTAACCCTCAGAATGGGCGAAAACGTTCACAAACGAATCAATGGACAAAGGTTTAATCTCCAATATATATAAACAGCTCATGCAGCTTAATATTAATAAAACAAACAACCCAATACAAAAATGGGCAGAAGATCTAAAGAGACGTTTCTTCAAAGAAGACACAGAGATGGCCAGGACGCACATGAAAAGCTGCTCAACATCACTAATTATTAGAGAAATGCAAATCAAAACTACAATGAGGTAAGACCTCACACCTGTTAGAATCGGCATCATCAGATAATCTACAAACAACAAACTCTGGGGAGGGTGTGGACAAAAGGAACCCTCTTCCGCTATTGGTGGGAATGTAAATTGATACAGTCACTATGGAGAACAGTATGGATGTTCCTTTAAAAAACTAAAAAGAGAATTACCATAGGATCCAGCAATCCCACTTCTGGGCATATACCCAGAGAAAACCATAAATCACAAAGACACATTCACCACAATGTTCATTGCAGCACTATTTACAATAGCCAGGTAATGGAAGCAACCTAAATGCCCACAGACAGACGAATGGATAAAGATGTGGTACATATACAAAATGGAATATTACTCAGCCATAAAAAGGAATGAAACTGGGTCATTTGTAGAGAAGTTGATGGATCTAGAGACTGTCATACAGAGTGAAGTAAGTCAGAAAGAGAAAAACAAATATTGTATATTAATGCCTATATGTGGAACCTAGAAAAATGGTGGAGATGAACTGGTTTGCAGGGCAGAAATAGAGACACAGAGGTAGAGAACAAACGTATGGACACAAAGTGGGGGAAGCCATGGGGTGGTGGTGGTGGGATGAGTTGGGAGATTAGGATTGACCTGTATACATGTCTATGCATAAAATAGATAACTAATAATAACCTACTGTATAAAAAACATAAATAAAATTAAATTTCAAAATTTAAAAAAATAAAATGTAAAAATAAAACAGAAAAAAAGTTCTTCCATTCACACTGATGTATTTATACGAATGAATTATTTCCATGCTTATATCTATAAATACATAAATGAGGAATAAAATCTAACTTGAACCAAAAAAGAAAAAAAAACTGAACCTAAGAATTATACAGAGGAAAACACTACGAAGGCACTTGCTCCAGTGGTAAACAATTCTGAAATTGGTCAGAGGTGGGGAATCATCTCCCATACAGCCAGCAGCCCCGCCCGCCCACGCAAGGAGCATCCTCATTGCAAAGCTGGGAGACCGTGCCGAGGCCTCTGTGAGTAAACGTGAGCTGAGCCCCAGGCCAGATGCTGCTGAACTGTTCCCACCCTTCCCAGGTGAAACACCTGAATATGTACAAGGGCTTGAAAGCCTAGAGGACGGGCCGTGGAGCCACACCAGCGACAGCACGCAGGCCAACTTGGTGCCTGCAGGTCAGCCAGGATGGTACTGCCACGGGCGCTCTTCTGGAAGCTTTCTATTGCCCTGCGTGAGATACCCCTCCTGTCCCGGCCCCCACTCCTTTTTTTCCTTCCTCACCTCAGCCCGGAGAGATATTCCAGTGGAAGTTATGGGTGACACATCCTCTTCTTTACAGGTGGCAGCCTGGCAACTCCTGCCGAAAGTCCAGCAGAGCCCCACTCACACCGGGCCACCCACAAAGCCGTGGACCCTCACACCCTCCCACCAGCACAGCCCCGAGACTGCTGACGGGGCAGAGAATATGGAGTAAGGCACAGCTGCAGGGGCTATTGCTGCCTGGAGTGCTGTTTATATTGACCTCAACCCAGGCACACCTGGGGAGGGCTTGCCGGCATGGTCAGGCTGCCCAGGTCAGCTAATCCTCAGCCCTCAGGGAATCACATTGCAGAAAATGGACCTCGCTAAGACAGAATATTCGCCAAGGAGAAAAAGGACACAATGCCATTTGCAGCACCGTAGATGAGTCTCGAGGTAATCACGTGACTTGGAGTAAGTCAGAAAGTGAAAGACAAATATCATATCATAGCACTTATAGGTGTTACGTATAAATTGATACCACGGCAGATATTTCCACGGAGAAGGGCAATCACAGATTCATTAAACAAACTTATGGTTCACCAAAGGAAAGGTGTGAGGATTGAATTCATTACGATATTGGGGTTAACAGACATATACAAACACAGTAGACGTATATAATCACCAAAGACCTACGGAGTACCAAGAGAAGACTACTCAACATTCTGTCATAACGTACATGGGAAAAGGATCCCAGGAAGAACAGACATATGTATATGTGTAAAAGAACCACCTCTTGCACACCTACAACAAGCTAAACGTTGTACTCAAACTTGCTGTAATAAAAAATAAAAAATTAAATTAAGAACACGAACAAGAAGTAGTGAGACAAACTTGAGGGGCTTTCTCCTGGCACATTCCGTTCTACATTCCAATCTAGAACAGGACTTCCATTGAGTCTCTGCTGCCCTAGTAACCAGAATTGGTAAGGGAGAACTGCTGCCACCTTGTGGCCGTTTCACACAACTGCAGGTTTAATGCCAGCGCTAATGGTCAGTGGATATTCCAAATCATTACAGGCCTGTAAATGACACCTGCCCTGAAAACAAATCCTGGGGTCATATATCGACCAAAAAATTCAAAAGACGTCCATATTTCAAAACGACAGTTTCAAGAGGCATATTACACGCACATTAGTGTTCTGCTTCTTTTGCTTTCTTTCTTTCTTTGTTAAAAAAAACGGGAATGGAGAAAGGCAACCCTCAGAATGGGCGATAACGTTCACAAACGAATCAATGGACAAAGGTTTAATCTCCAATATATATAAACAGCTCATGCAGCTTAATATTAATAAAACAAACAACCCAATACAAAAATGGGCAGAAGATCTAAAGAGACGTTTCTTCAAAGAAGACACAGAGATGGCCAAGACGCACATGAAAAACTGCTCAACATCACTAATTATTAGAGAAATGCAAATCAAAACTACAATGAGGTAAGACCTCACCCCTGTTAGAATCGGCATCATCAGATAATCTACAAACAACAAACTCTGGGGAGGGTGTGGACAAAAGGAACCCTCTTCCGCTATTGGTGGGAATGTAAATTGATACAGTCACTATGGAGAACAGTATGGAGGTTCCTTTAAAAAACTAAAAAGAGAATTACCATAGGATCCAGCAATCCCACTTCTGCGCATATACCCAGAGAAAACCATAAATCACAAAGACACATTCACCACAATGTTCATTGCAGCACTATTTACAATAGCCAGGTAATGGAAGCAACCTAAATGACCACAGACAGACGAATGGATAAAGATGTGGTACATATACAAAATGGAATATTACTCAGCCATAAAAAGGAATGAAACTGGGTCATTTGTAGAGAAGTTGATGGATCTAGAGACTGTCATACAGAGTGAAGTAAGTCAGAAAGAGAAAAACAAATATTGTATATTAATGCCTATATGTGGAACCTAGAAAAATGGTGGAGATGAACTGGTTTGCAGGGCAGAAATAGAGACACAGAGGTAGAGAACAAACGTATGGACACAAAGTGGGGGAAGCCATGGGGTGGTGGTGGTGGGATGAGTTGGGAGATTAGGATTGACCTGTATACATGTCTATGCATAAAATAGATAACTAATAATAACCTACTGTATAAAAAAAATAACTAAAATTAAATTTCAAAATTTAAAAAATAAAATGTAAAAATAAAACAGAAAAAAAGTTCTTCCATTCACACTGATGTATTTATACGAATGAATTATTTCCATGCTTATATCTATAAATACATAAATGAGGAATAAAATCTAACTTGAACCAAAAAAGAAAAAAAAACTGAACCTAAGAATTATACAGAGGAAAACACTACGAAGGCACTTGCTCCACTGGTAAACAATTCTGAAATTGGTCAGAGGTGGGGAATCATCTCCCATACAGCCAGCAGCCCCGCCCGCCCACGCAAGGAGCATCCTCATTGCAAAGCTGGGAGACCGTGCCGAGGCCTCTGTGAGTAAACGTGAGCTGAGCCCCAGGCCTGATGCTGCTGAACTGTTCCCACCCTTCCCAGGTGAAACACCTGAATATGTACAAGGGCTTGAAAGCCTAGAGGAAGGGCCGTGGAGCCACACCAGCGACTGCACGCAGGCCAACTTGGTGCCTGCAGGTCAGCCAGGATGGTACTGCCACGGGCGCTCTTCTGGAAGCTTTCTATTGCCCTGCCTGAGATACCCCTCCTGTCCCGGCCCCCACTCCTTTTTTTCCTTCCTCACCTCAGCCCGGAGAGATATTCCAGTGGAAGTTATGGGTGACACATCCTCTTCTTTACAGGTGGCAGCCTGGCAACTCCTGCCGAAAGTCCAGCAGAGCCCCACTCACACCGGGCCACCCACAAACCCGTGGACCCTCACACCCTCCCACCAGCACAGCCCCGAGACTGCTGACGGGGCAGAGGATATGGAGTCAGGCACAGCTGCAGGGGCTATTGCTGCCTGGAGTGCTGTTTATATTGACCTCAACCCAGGCACACCTGGGGAGGGCTTGCCGGCCGGGTCAGGCTGCCCAGGTCAGCTAATCCTCAGCCCTCAGGGAATCACATTGCAGAATATGGACCTCGCTAAGACAGAATATTCGCCATGGAAAAAAAGGACACAATGCCATTTGCAGCACCGTAGATGAGTCTCGAGGTAATCACGTGACTTGGAGTAAGTCAGAAAGTGAAAGACACATATCATATCATATCACTTATAGGTGTTACCTATAAATTGATACCAGGGCAGATATTTCCACGGAGAAGGGCAATCACAGATTCATTAAACAAACTTATGGTTCACCAAAGGAAAGGTGTGAGGATTGAATTCATTACGATATTGGGGTTAACAGACATATACAAACACAGTAGACGTATATAATCACCAAAGACCTACGGAGTACCAAGAGAAGACTACTCAACATTCTGTCATAACGTACATGGGAAAAGGATCCCAGGAAGAACAGACATATGTATATGTTTAAAAGAACCACCTCTTGCACACCTACAACAAGCTAAACGTTGTACTCAAACTTGCTGTAATAAAAAATAAAAAATTAAATTAAAAACACGAACAGGAAGTAGTGAGACAAACTTGAGGGGCTTTCTCCTGGCACATTCCGTTCTACATTCCAATCTAGAACACGACTTCCATTGAGGCTCTGCTGCCCTAGTAACCAGATTTGGTAAGGGAGAACTGCTGCCACCTTGTGGCCGTTTCACACAACTGCAGGTTTAATGCCAGCGCTAATGGTCAGTGGATATTCCAAATCATTACAGGCCTGTAAATGACACCTGCCCTGAAAACAAATCCTGGGGTCATATATCGACCAAAAAATTCAAAAGACGTCCATATTTCAAAACGACAGTTTCAAGAGGCATATTACACGCACATTAGTATTCTGCTTCTTTTGCTTTCTTTCTTTCTTTGTTAAAAAAAACGGGAATGGAGAAAGGCAACCCTCAGAATGGGCGAAAACGTTCACAAACGAATCAATGGACAAAGGTTTAATCTCCAATATATATAAACAGCTCATGCAGCTTAATATTAATAAAACAAACAACCCAATACAAAAATGGGCAGAAGATCTAAAGAGACGTTTCTTCAAAGAAGACACAGAGATGGCCAAGACGCACATGAAAAGCTGCTCAACATCACTAATTATTAGAGAAATGCAAATCAAAACTACAATGAGGTAAGACCTCACACCTGTTAGAATCGGCATCATCAGATAATCTACAATCAACAAATTCTGGAGAGGGTGTGGACAAAAGGAACCCTCTTCTGCTATTGGTGGGAATGTAAATTGATACAGTCACTATGGAGAACAGTATGGAGGTTCCTTTAAAAAACTAAAAAGAGAATTACCATAGGATCCAGCAATCCCACTTCTGGGCATATACCCAGAGAAAACCATAAATCACAAAGACACATTCACCACAATGTTCATTGCAGCACTATTTACAATAGCCAGGTAATGGAAGCAACCTAAATGCCCACAGACAGACGAATGGATAAAGATGTGGTACATATACAAAATGGAATATTACTCAGCCATAAAAAAGAATGAAACTGGGTCATTTGTAGAGAAGTTGATGGATCTAGAGACTGTCATACAGAGTGAAGTAAGTCAGAAAGAGAAAAACAAATATTGTATATTAATGCCTATATGTGGAACCTAGAAAAATGGTAGAGATGAACTCGTTTGCAGGGCAGAAATAGAGACACAGAGGTAGAGAACAAACGTATGGACACAAAGTGGGGGAAGCCATGGGGTGGTGGTCGTGGGATGAGTTGGGAGATTAGGATTGACCTGTATACATGTCTATGCATAAAATAGATAACTAATAATAACCTACTGTATAAAAAAAATAACTAAAATTAAATTTCAAAATTTTAAAAAATAAAATGTAAAAATAAAACAGAAAAAAAGTTCTTCCATTCACACTGATGTATTTATACGAATGAATTATTTCCATGCTTATATCTATAAATACATAAATGAGGAATAAAATCTAACTTGAACCAAAAAAGAAAAAAAAAAACCGAACCTAAGAATTATACAGAGGAAAACACTACCAAGGCACTTGCTCCACTGGTAAACAATTCTGAAATTGGTCAGAGGTGGGGAATCATCTCCCATACAGCCAGCAGCCCCGCCCGCCCACGCAAGGAGCATCCTCATTGCAAAGCTGGGAGACCGTGCCGAGGCCTCTGTGAGTAAACGTGAGCTGAGCCCCAGGCCAGATGCTGCTGAACTGTTCCCACCCTTCCCAGGTGAAACACCTGAATATGTACAAGGGCTTGAAAGCCTAGAGGAAGGGCCGTGGAGCCACACCAGCGACAGCACGCAGGCCAACTTGGTGCCTGCTTGTCAGCCAGGATGGTACTGGCCACGGGCGCTCTTCTGGAAGCTTTCTATTGCCCTGCCTGAGATACCCCTCCTGTCCCGGCCCCCACTCCTTTTTTTCCTTCCTCACTTCAGCCCGGAGAGATATTCCAGTGGAAGTTATGGGTGACACATCCTCTTCTTTACAGGTGGCAGCCTGGCAACTCCTGCCGAAAGTCCAGCAGAGCCCCACTCACACCGGGCCACCCACAAAGCCGTGGAACCTCACACCCTCCCACCAGCACAGCCCCGAGACTGCTGACGGGGCAGAGGATATGGAGTCAGGCACAGCTGCAGGGGCTATTGCTGCCTGGAGTGCTGTTTATATTGACCTCAACCCAGGCAAACCTGGGGAGGGCTTGCCGGCCGGGTCAGGCTGCCCAGGTCAGCTAATCCTCAGCCCTCAGGGAATCACATTGCAGAATATGGACCTCGCTAAGACAGAATATTCGCCAAGGAAAAAAAGGACACAATGCCATTTGCAGCACTGTAGATGAGTCTCGAGGTAATCACGTGACTTGGAGTAAGTCAGAGAGTGAAAGACACATATCATATCATATCACTTATAGGTGTTACGTATAAATTGATACCAGGGCAGATATTTCCACGGAGAAGGGCAATCACAGATTCATTAAACAAACTTATGGTTCACCAAAGGAAAGGTGTGAGGATTGAATTCATTACGATATTGGGGTTAACAGACAGATACAAACACAGTAGACGTATATAATCACCAAAGACCTACGGAGTACCAAGAGAAGACTACTCAACATTCTGTCATAACGTACATGGGAAAAGGATCCCAGGAAGAACAGACATATGTATATGTGTAAAAGAACCACCTCTTGCACACCTACAACATGCTAAACGTTGTACTCAAACTTGCTGTAATAAAAAATAAAAAAATAAATTAAAAACACGAACAAGAAGTAGTGAGACAAACTTGAGGGGCTTTCTCCTGGCACATTCCGTTCTACATTCCAATCTAGAACACGACTTCCATTGAGTCTCTGCTGCCCTAGTAACCAGATTTGGTAAGGGAGAACTGCTGCCACCTTGTGGCAGTTTCACACAACTGCAGGTTTAATGCCAGCGCTAATGGTCAGTGGATATTCCAAATCATTACAGGCCTGTAAATGACACCTGCCCTGAAAACAAATCCTGGGGTCACATATCGACCAAAAAATTCAAAAGACGTCCATATTTCAAAACGACAGTTTCAAGAGGCATATTTCACGCACATTAGTGTTCTGCTTCTTTTGCTTTCTTTCTTTCTTTGTTAAAAAAAACGGGAATGGAGAAAGGCAACCCTCAGAATGGGCGAAAACGTTCACAAACGAATCAATGGACAAAGGTTTAATCTCCAATATATATAAACAGCTCATGCAGCTTAATATTAATAAAACAAACAACCCAATACAAAAATGGGCAGAAGATCTAAAGAGACGTTTCTTCAAAGAAGACACAGAGATGGCCAAGACGCACATGAAAAGCTGCTCAACATCACTAATTATTAGAGAAATGCAAATCAAAACTACAATGAGGTAAGACCTCACACCTGTTAGAATCGGCATCATCAGATAATCTACAATCAACAAATTCTGGGGACGGTGTGGACAAAAGGAACCCTCTTCCGCTATTGGTGGGAATATAAATTGATACAGTCACTATGGAGAACAGTATGGAGGTTCCTTTAAAAAACTAAAAAGAAAATTACCATAGGATCCAGCAATCCCACTTCTGGGCATATACCCAGAGAAAACCATAAATCACAAAGACACATTCACCACAATGTTCATTGCAGCACTATTTACAATAGCCAGGTAATGGAAGCAACCTAAATGCCCACAGACAGACGAATGGATAAAGATGTGGTACATATACAAAATGGAATATTACTCAGCCATAAAAAGGAATGAAACTGGGTCATTTGTAGAGAAGTTGATGGATTTGAGACTGTCATACAGAGTGAAGTAAGCCAGAAAGAGAAAAACAAATATTGTATATTAATGCCTATATGTAGAACCTAGAAAAATGGTAGAGATGAACTGGTTTGCAGGGCAGAAATAGAGACACAGAGGTAGAGAACAAACGTATGGACACAAAGTGGGGGAAGCCATGGGGTGGTGGTGGTGGGATGAGTTGGGAGATTAGGATTGACCTGTATACATGTCTATGCATAAAATAGATAACTAATAATAACCTACTGTATAAAAAAATAACTAAAATTAAAGTTCAAAATTTTAAAAAATAAAATGTAAAAATAAAACGGAAAAAAGTTCTTCCATTCACACTGATGTATTTATACGAATGAATTATTTCCATGCTTATATCTATAAATACATAAATGAGGAATAAAATCTAACTTGAACCAAAAAAGAAAAAAAAAACTGAACGTAACAGTTATACAGAGGAAAACACAACCAAGGCACTTGCTCCAGTTGTAAACAATTCTGAAATTGGTCAGAGGTGGGGAATCATCTCCCATACAGCCAGCAGCCCCGCCCGCCCACGCCAGGAGCATCCTCATTGCAAAGCTGGGAGACCGTGCCGAGGCCTCTGTGAGTAAACGTGAGCTGAGCCCCAGGCCAGCTGCTGCTTAACTGTTCCCACCCTTCCCAGGTGAGACACCTGAATATGTACAAGGGCTTGAAAGCCTAGAGGAAGGGCCGTGGAGCCACACCAGCGACAGCACGCAGGCCAACTTGGTGCCTGCTTGTCAGCCAGGATGGTACTGGCCACGGGCGCTCTTCTGGAAGCTTTCTATTGCCCTGCCTAAGATACCCCTCCTGTCCCGGACCCCACTCCTTTTTTTCCTTCCTCACCTCAGCCTGGAGTGGTATTCCAGTGGAAGTTATGGGTGACACATCCTCTTCTTTACAGGTGGCAGCCTGGCAACTCCTGCCGAAAGTCCAGCAGAGCCCCACTCACACCGGGCCACCCACAAAGCCGTGGACCCTCACACCCTCCCACCAGCACAGCCCCGAGACTGCTGACGGGGCAGAGAATATGGAGTCAGGCACAGCTGCAGGGGCTATTGCTGCCTGGAGTGCTGTTTATATTGACCTCAACCCAGGCACACCTGGGGAGGGCTTGCCGGCAGGGTCAGGCTGCCCAGGTCAGCTAATCCTCAGCCCTCAGGGAATCACATTGCAGAAAATGGACCTCGCTAAGACAGAATATTCGCCAAGGAGAAAAAGGACACAATGCCATTTGCAGCACCGTAGATGAGTCTCGAGGTAATCACGTGACTTGGAGTAAGTCAGAAAGTGAAAGACACATATCATATCATATCACTTATAGGTGTTACCTATAAATTGATACCAGGGCAGATATTTCCACGGAGAAGGGCAATCACAGATTCATTAAACAAACTTATGGTTCACCAAAGGAAAGGTGTGAGGATTGAATTCATTACGATATTCGTGTTAACAGACAGATACAAACACAGTAGACGTATATAATCACCAAAGGACTACGGAGTACCAAGAGAAGACTACTCAACATTCTGTCATAACGTACATGGGAAAAGGATCCCAGGAAGAACAGACATATGTATATGTGTAAAAGAACCACCTCTTGCACACCTACAACAAGCTAAACGTTGTACTCAAACTTGCTGTAATAAAAAATAAAAAATTAAATTAAAAACACGAACAAGAAGTAGTGAGACAAACTTGAGGGGCTTTCTCCTGGCACATTCCGTTCTACATTCCAATCTAGAACACGACTTCCATTGAGGCTCTGCTGCCCTAGTAACCAGATTTGGTAAGGGAGAACTGCTGCCACCTTGTGGCCGTTTCACACAACTGCAGGTTTAATGCCAGCGCTAATGGTCAGTGGATATTCCAAATCATTACAGGCCTGTAAATGACACCTGCCCTGAAAACAAATCCTGGGGTCATATATCGACCAAAAAATTCAAAAGACGTCCATATTTCAAAACGACAGTTTCAAGAGGCATATATCACGCACATTAGTGTTCTGCTTCTTTTGCTTTCTTTCTTTCTTTGTTAAAAAAACGAGAATGGAAAAAGGCAACCCTCAGAATGTGCAAAAACGTTCACAAACGAATCAATGGACAAAGGTTTAATCTCCAATATATATAAACAGCTCATGCAGCTTAATATTAATAAAACAAACAACCCAATACAAAAATGGGCAGAAGATCTAAAGAGACGTTTCTTCAAAGAAGACACAGAGATGGCCAAGACGCACATGAAAAGCTGCTCAACATCACTAATTATTAGAGAAATGCAAATCAAAACTACAATGAGGTAAGACCTCACACCTGTTAGAATCGGCATCATCAGATAATCTAGAAACAACAAACTCTGGGGAGGGTGTGGACAAAAGGAACCCTCTTCCGCTATTTGTGGGAATGTAAATTGATACAGTCACTATGGAGAACAGTATGGATGTTCCTTTAAAAAACTAAAAAGAGAATTACCATAGGATCCAGCAATCCCACTTCTGGGCATATACCCAGAGAAAACCATAAATCACGGAGACACATTCACCACAATGTTCATTGCAGCACTATTTACAGTAGCCAGGTAATGGAAGCAACCTAAATGCCCACAGACAGACGAATGGATAAAGATGTGGTACATATACAAAATGGAATATTACTCAGCCATAAAAAGGAATGAAACTGGGTCATTTGTAGAGAAGTTGATGGATCTAGAGACTGTCATACAGAGTGAAGTAAGTCAGAAAGAGAAAAACAAATATTGTATATTAATGCCTATATGTGGAACCTAGAAAAATGGTGGAGATGAACTGGTTTGCAGGGCAGAAATAGAGACACAGAGGTAGAGAACAAACGTATGGACACAAAGTGGGGGAAGCCATGGGGTGGTGGTGGTGGTATGAGTTGGGAGATTAGGATTGACCTGTATACATGTCTATGCATAAAATAGATAACTAATAATAACCTACTGTATAAAAAAAATAACTAAAATTAAATTTCAAAAATTTTGTAAATAAAATGTAAAAATAAAACAGAAAAAAAGTTCTTCCATTCACACTGATGTATTTATACGAATGAATTATTTCCATGCTTATATCTATAAATACATAAATGAGGAATAAAATCTAACTTGAAGCAAAAAAGAAAAAAAAAAAACTGAACGTAACAGTTATACAGAGGAAAACACTACCAAGGCACTTGCTCCAGTCGTAAACAATTCTGAAATTGGTCAGAGGTGGGGAATCATCTCCCATACAGCCAGCAGCCCCGCCCGCCCACGCCAGGAGCATCCTCATTGCAAAGCTGGGAGACCGTGCCGAGGCCTCTGTGAGTAAACGTGAGCTGAGCCCCAGGCCAGCTGCTGCTTAACTGTTCCCACCCTTCCCAGGTGAGACACCTGAATATGTACAAGGGCTTGAAAGCCTAGAGGAAGGGCCGTGGAGCCACACCAGCGACAGCACGCAGGCCAACTTGGTGCCTGCTTGTCAGCCAGGATGGTACTGGCCACGGGCGCTCTTCTGGAAGCTTTCTATTGCCCTGCCTAAGATACCCCTCCTGTCCCGGACCCCACTCCTTTTTTTCCTTCCTCACCTCAGCCTGGAGTGGTATTCCAGTGGAAGTTATGGGTGACACATCCTCTTCTTTACAGGTGGCAGCCTGGCAACTCCTGCCGAAAGTCCAGCAGAGCCCCACTCACACCGGGCCACCCACAAAGCCGTGGACCCTCACACCCTCCCACCAGCACAGCCCCGAGACTGCTGACGGGGCAGAGAATATGGAGTCAGGCACAGCTGCAGGGGCTATTGCTGCCTGGAGTGCTGTTTATATTGACCTCAACCCAGGCACACCTGGGGAGGGCTTGCCGGCCGGGTCAGGCTGCCCAGGTCAGCTAATCCTCAGCCCTCAGGGAATCACATTGCAGAAAATGGACCTCGCTAAGACAGAATATTCGCCAAGGAGAAAAAGGACACAATGCCATTTGCAGCACCGTAGATGAGTCTCGAGGTAATCACGTGACTTGGAGTAAGTCAGAAAGTGAAAGACACATATCATATCATATCACTTATAGGTGTTACCTATAAATTGATACCAGGGCAGATATTTCCACGGAGAAGGGCAATCACAGATTCATTAAACAAACTTATGGTTCACCAAAGGAAAGTTGTGAGGATTGAATTCATTACGATATTCGTGTTAACAGACAGATACAAACACAGTAGACGTCTATAATCACCAAAGGACTACAGAGTACCAAGAGAAGACTACTCAACATTCTGTCATAACGTACATGGGAAAAGGATCCCAGGAAGAACAGACATATGTATATGTGTAAAAGAACCACCTCTTGCACACCTACAACAAGCTAAACGTTGTACTCAAACTTGCTGTAATAAAAAATAAAAAATTAAATTAAAAACACGAACAAGAAGTAGTGAGACAAACTTGAGGGGCTTTCTCCTGGCACATTCCGTTCTACATTCCAATCTAGAACACGACTTCCATTGAGGCTCTGCTGCCCTAGTAACCAGATTTGGTAAGGGAGAAATGCTGCCACCTTGTGGCCGTTTCACACAACTGCAGGTTTAATGCCAGCGCTAATGGTCAGTGGATATTCCAAATCATTACAGGCCTGTAAATGACACCTGCCCTGAAAACAAATCCTGGGGTCATATATCGACCAAAAATTTCAAAAGACGTCCATATTTCAAAACGACAGTTTCAAGAGGCATATATCACGCACATTAGTGTTCTGCTTCTTTTGCTTTCTTTCTTTCTTTGTTAAAAAAACGGGAATGGAAAAAGGCAACCCTCAGAATGTGCAAAAACGTTCACAAACGAATCAATGGACAAAGGTTTAATCTCCAATATATATAAACAGCTCATGCAGCTTAATATTAATAAAACAAACAACCCAATACAAAAATGGGCAGAAGATCTAAAGAGACGTTTCTTCAAAGAAGACACAGAGATGGCCAAGACGCACATGAAAAGCTGCTCAACATCACTAATTATTAGAGAAATGCAAATCAAAACTACAATGAGGTAAGACCTCACACCTGTTAGAATCGGCATCATCAGATAATCTACAAACAACAAACTCTGGGGAGGGTGTGGACAAAAGGAACCCTCTTCCGCTATTTGTGGGAATGTAAATTGATACAGTCACTATGGAGAACAGTATGGAGGTTCCTTTAAAAAACTAAAAAGAGAATTACCATAGGATCCAGCAATCCCACTTCTGGGCATATACCCAGAGAAAACCATAAATCACGGAGACACATTCACCACAATGTTCATTGCAGCACTATTTACAGTAGCCAGGTAATGGAAGCAACCTAAATGCCCACAGACAGACGAATGGATAAAGATGTGGTACATATACAAAATGGAATATTACTCAGCCATAAAAAGGAATGAAACTGGGTCATTTGTAGAGAAGTTGATGGATCTAGAGACTGTCATACAGAGTGAAGTAAGTCAGAAAGAGAAAAACAAATATTGTATATTAATGCCTATATGTGGAACCTAGAAAAATGGTGGAGATGAACTGGTTTGCAGGGCAGAAATAGAGACACAGAGGTAGAGAACAAACGTATGGACACAAAGTGGGGGAAGCCATGGGGTGGTGGTGGTGGTATGAGTTGGGAGATTAGGATTGACCTGTATACATGTCTATGCATAAAATAGATAACTAATAATAACCTACTGTATAAAAAAAATAAATAAAATTAAATTTCAAAAATTTTGTAAATAAAATGTAAAAATAAAACAGAAAAAAAGTTCTTCCATTCACACTGATGTATTTATACGAATGAATTATTTCCATGCTTATATCTATAAATACATAAATGAGGAATAAAATCTAACTTGAACCAAAAAAGAAAAAAAAAAAACTGAACGTAACAGTTATACAGAGGAAAACACTACCAAGGCACTTGCTCCAGTCGTAAACAATTCTGAAATTGGTCAGAGGTGGGGAATCATCTCCCATACAGCCAGCAGCCCCGCCCGCCCACGCCAGGAGCATCCTCATTGCAAAGCTGGGAGACCGTGCCGAGGCCTCTGTGAGTAAACGTGAGCTGAGCCCCAGGCCAGCTGCTGCTTAACTGTTCCCACCCTTCCCAGGTGAGACACCTGAATATGTACAAGGGCTTGAAAGCCTAGAGGAAGGGCCGTGGAGCCACACCAGCGACAGCACGCAGGCCAACTTGGTGCCTGCTTGTCAGCCAGGATGGTACTGGCCACGGGCGCTCTTCTGGAAGCTTTCTATTGCCCTGCCTAAGATACCCCTCCTGTCCCGGACCCCACTCCTTTTTTTCCTTCCTCACCTCAGCCTGGAGTGGTATTCCAGTGGAAGTTATGGGTGACACATCCTCTTCTTTACAGGTGGCAGCCTGGCAACTCCTGCCGAAAGTCCAGCAGAGCCCCACTCACACCGGGCCACCCACAAAGCCGTGGACCCTCACACCCTCCCACCAGCACAGCCCCGAGACTGCTGACGGGGCAGAGAATATGGAGTCAGGCACAGCTGCAGGGGCTATTGCTGCCTGGAGTGCTGTTTATATTGACCTCAACCCAGGCACACCTGGGGAGGGCTTGCCGGCAGGGTCAGGCTGCCCAGGTCAGCTAATCCTCAGCCCTCAGGGAATCACATTGCAGAAAATGGACCTCGCTAAGACAGAATATTCGCCAAGGAGAAAAAGGACACAATGCCATTTGCAGCACCGTAGATGAGTCTCGAGGTAATCACGTGACTTGGAGTAAGTCAGAAAGTGAAAGACACATATCATATCATATCACTTATAGGTGTTACCTATAAATTGATACCAGGGCAGATATTTCCACGGAGAAGGGCAATCACAGATTCATTAAACAAACTTATGGTTCACCAAAGGAAAGGTGTGAGGATTGAATTCATTACGATATTCGTGTTAACAGACAGATACAAACACAGTAGACGTATATAATCACCAAAGGACTACGGAGTACCAAGAGAAGACTACTCAACATTCTGTCATAACGTACATGGGAAAAGGATCCCAGGAAGAACAGACATATGTATATGTGTAAAAGAACCACCTCTTGCACACCTACAACAAGCTAAACGTTGTACTCAAACTTGCTGTAATAAAAAATAAAAAATTAAATTAAAAACACGAACAAGAAGTAGTGAGACAAACTTGAGGGGCTTTCTCCTGGCACATTCCGTTCTACATTCCAATCTAGAACACGACTTCCATTGAGGCTCTGCTGCCCTAGTAACCAGATTTGGTAAGGGAGAAATGCTGCCACCTTGTGGCCGTTTCACACAACTGCAGGTTTAATGCCAGCGCTAATGGTCAGTGGATATTCCAAATCATTACAGGCCTGTAAATGACACCTGCCCTGAAAACAAATCCTGGGGTCATATATCGACCAAAAAATTCAAAAGACGTCCATATTTCAAAACGACAGTTTCAAGAGGCATATATCACGCACATTAGTGTTCTGCTTCTTTTGATTTCTTTCTTTCTTTGTTAAAAAAACGGGAATGGAAAAAGGCAACCCTCAGAATGTGCAAAAACGTTCACAAACGAATCAATGGACAAAGGTTTAATCTCCAATATATATAAACAGCTCATGCAGCTTAATATTAATAAAACAAACAACCCAATACAAAAATGGGCAGAAGATCTAAAGAGACGTTTCTTCAAAGAAGACACAGAGATGGCCAAGACGCACATGAAAAGCTGCTCAACATCACTAATTATTAGAGAAATGCAAATCAAAACTACAATGAGGTAAGACCTCACACCTGTTAGAATCGGCATCATCAGATAATCTAGAAACAACAAACTCTGGGGAGGGTGTGGACAAAAGGAACCCTCTTCCGCTATTTGTGGGAATGTAAATTGATACAGTCACTATGGAGAACAGTATGGAGGTTCCTTTAAAAAACTAAAAAGAGAATTACCATAGGATCCAGCAATCCCACTTCTGGGCATATACCCAGAGAAAACCATAAATCACGGAGACATATTCACCACAATGTTCATTGCAGCACTATTTACAGTAGCCAGGTAATGGAAGCAACCTAAATGCCCACAGACAGACGAATGGATAAAGATGTGGTACATATACAAAATGGAATATTACTCAGCCATAAAAAGGAATGAAACTGGGTCATTTGTAGAGAAGTTGATGGATCTAGAGACTGTCATACAGAGTGAAGTAAGTCAGAAAGAGAAAAACAAATATTGTATATTAATGCCTATATGTGGAACCTAGAAAAATGGTGGAGATGAACTGGTTTGCAGGGCAGAAATAGAGACACAGAGGTAGAGAACAAACGTATGGACACAAAGTGGGGGAAGCCATGGGGTGGTGGTGGTGGTATGAGTTGGGAGATTAGGATTGACCTGTATACATGTCTATGCATAAAATAGATAACTAATAATAACCTACTGTATAAAAAAAATAACTAAAATTAAATTTCAAAAATTTTGTAAATAAAATGTAAAAATAAAACAGAAAAAAAGTTCTTCCATTCACACTGATGTATTTATACGAATGAATTATTTCCATGCTTATATCTATAAATACATAAATGAGGAATAAAATCTAACTTGAAGCAAAAAAGAAAAAAAAAAAACTGAACGTAACAGTTATACAGAGGAAAACACTACCAAGGCACTTGCTCCAGTCGTAAACAATTCTGAAATTGGTCAGAGGTGGGGAATCATCTCCCATACAGCCAGCAGCCCCGCCCGCCCACGCCAGGAGCATCCTCATTGCAAAGCTGGGAGACCGTGCCGAGGCCTCTGTGAGTAAACGTGAGCTGAGCCCCAGGCCAGCTGCTGCTTAACTGTTCCCACCCTTCCCAGGTGAGACACCTGAATATGTACAAGGGCTTGAAAGCCTAGAGGAAGGGCCGTGGAGCCACACCAGCGACAGCACGCAGGCCAACTTGGTGCCTGCTTGTCAGCCAGGATGGTACTGGCCACGGGCGCTCTTCTGGAAGCTTTCTATTGCCCTGCCTAAGATACCCCTCCTGTCCCGGACCCCACTCCTTTTTTTCCTTCCTCACCTCAGCCTGGAGTGGTATTCCAGTGGAAGTTATGGGTGACACATCCTCTTCTTTACAGGTGGCAGCCTGGCAACTCCTGCCGAAAGTCCAGCAGAGCCCCACTCACACCGGGCCACCCACAAAGCCGTGGACCCTCACACCCTCCCACCAGCACAGCCCCGAGACTGCTGACGGGGCAGAGAATATGGAGTCAGGCACAGCTGCAGGGGCTATTGCTGCCTGGAGTGCTGTTTATATTGACCTCAACCCAGGCACACCTGGGGAGGGCTTGCCGGCCGGGTCAGGCTGCCCAGGTCAGCTAATCCTCAGCCCTCAGGGAATCACATTGCAGAAAATGGACCTCGCTAAGACAGAATATTCGCCAAGGAGAAAAAGGACACAATGCCATTTGCAGCACCGTAGATGAGTCTCGAGGTAATCACGTGACTTGGAGTAAGTCAGAAAGTGAAAGACACATATCATATCATATCACTTATAGGTGTTACCTATAAATTGATACCAGGGCAGATATTTCCACGGAGAAGGGCAATCACAGATTCATTAAACAAACTTATGGTTCACCAAAGGAAAGTTGTGAGGATTGAATTCATTACGATATTCGTGTTAACAGACAGATACAAACACAGTAGACGTCTATAATCACCAAAGGACTACAGAGTACCAAGAGAAGACTACTCAACATTCTGTCATAACGTACATGGGAAAAGGATCCCAGGAAGAACAGACATATGTATATGTGTAAAAGAACCACCTCTTGCACACCTACAACAAGCTAAACGTTGTACTCAAACTTGCTGTAATAAAAAATAAAAAATTAAATTAAAAACACGAACAAGAAGTAGTGAGACAAACTTGAGGGGCTTTCTCCTGGCACATTCCGTTCTACATTCCAATCTAGAACACGACTTCCATTGAGGCTCTGCTGCCCTAGTAACCAGATTTGGTAAGGGAGAAATGCTGCCACCTTGTGGCCGTTTCACACAACTGCAGGTTTAATGCCAGCGCTAATGGTCAGTGGATATTCCAAATCATTACAGGCCTGTAAATGACACCTGCCCTGAAAACAAATCCTGGGGTCATATATCGACCAAAAATTTCAAAAGACGTCCATATTTCAAAACGACAGTTTCAAGAGGCATATATCACGCACATTAGTGTTCTGCTTCTTTTGCTTTCTTTCTTTCTTTGTTAAAAAAACGGGAATGGAAAAAGGCAACCCTCAGAATGTGCAAAAACGTTCACAAACGAATCAATGGACAAAGGTTTAATCTCCAATATATATAAACAGCTCATGCAGCTTAATATTAATAAAACAAACAACCCAATACAAAAATGGGCAGAAGATCTAAAGAGACGTTTCTTCAAAGAAGACACAGAGATGGCCAAGACGCACATGAAAAGTTGCTCAACATCACTAATTATTAGAGAAATGCAAATCAAAACTACAATGAGGTAAGACCTCACACCTGTTAGAATCGGCATCATCAGATAATCTACAAACAACAAACTCTGGGGAGGGTGTGGACAAAAGGAACCCTCTTCCGCTATTTGTGGGAATGTAAATTGATACAGTCACTATGGAGAACAGTATGGAGGTTCCTTTAAAAAACTAAAAAGAGAATTACCATAGGATCCAGCAATCCCACTTCTGGGCATATACCCAGAGAAAACCATAAATCACGGAGACACATTCACCACAATGTTCATTGCAGCACTATTTACAGTAGCCAGGTAATGGAAGCAACCTAAATGCCCACAGACAGACGAATGGATAAAGATGTGGTACATATACAAAATGGAATATTACTCAGCCATAAAAAGGAATGAAACTGGGTCATTTGTAGAGAAGTTGATGGATCTAGAGACTGTCATACAGAGTGAAGTAAGTCAGAAAGAGAAAAACAAATATTGTATATTAATGCCTATATGTGGAACCTAGAAAAATGGTGGAGATGAACTGGTTTGCAGGGCAGAAATAGAGACACAGAGGTAGAGAACAAACGTATGGACACAAAGTGGGGGAAGCCATGGGGTGGTGGTGGTGGTATGAGTTGGGAGATTAGGATTGACCTGTATACATGTCTATGCATAAAATAGATAACTAATAATAACCTACTGTATAAAAAAAAATAAATAAAATTAAATTTCAAAAATTTTGTAAATAAAATGTAAAAATAAAACAGAAAAAAAGTTCTTCCATTCACACTGATGTATTTATACGAATGAATTATTTCCATGCTTATATCTATAAATACATAAATGAGGAATAAAATCTAACTTGAACCAAAAAAGAAAAAAAAAAACTGAACGTAACAGTTATACAGAGGAAAACACTACCAAGGCACTTGCTCCAGTCGTAAACAATTCTGAAATTGGTCAGAGGTGGGGAATCATCTCCCATACAGCCAGCAGCCCCGCCCGCCCACGCCAGGAGCATCCTCATTGCAAAGCTGGGAGACCGTGCCGAGGCCTCTGTGAGTAAACGTGAGCTGAGCCCCAGGCCAGCTGCTGCTTAACTGTTCCCACCCTTCCCAGGTGAGACACCTGAATATGTACAAGGGCTTGAAAGCCTAGAGGAAGGGCCGTGGAGCCACACCAGCGACAGCACGCAGGCCAACTTGGTGCCTGCTTGTCAGCCAGGATGGTACTGGCCACGGGCGCTCTTCTGGAAGCTTTCTATTGCCCTGCCTAAGATACCCCTCCTGTCCCGGACCCCACTCCTTTTTTTCCTTCCTCACCTCAGCCTGGAGTGGTATTCCAGTGGAAGTTATGGGTGACACATCCTCTTCTTTACAGGTGGCAGCCTGGCAACTCCTGCCGAAAGTCCAGCAGAGCCCCACTCACACCGGGCCACCCACAAAGCCGTGGACCCTCACACCCTCCCACCAGCACAGCCCCGAGACTGCTGACGGGGCAGAGAATATGGAGTCAGGCACAGCTGCAGGGGCTATTGCTGCCTGGAGTGCTGTTTATATTGACCTCAACCCAGGCACACCTGGGGAGGGCTTGCCGGCAGGGTCAGGCTGCCCAGGTCAGCTAATCCTCAGCCCTCAGGGAATCACATTGCAGAAAATGGACCTCGCTAAGACAGAATATTCGCCAAGGAGAAAAAGGACACAATGCCATTTGCAGCACCGTAGATGAGTCTCGAGGTAATCACGTGACTTGGAGTAAGTCAGAAAGTGAAAGACACATATCATATCATATCACTTATAGGTGTTACCTATAAGTTGATACCAGGGCAGATATTTCCACGGAGAAGGGCAATCACAGATTCATTAAACAAACTTATGGTTCACCAAAGGAAAGGTGTGAGGATTGAATTCATTACGATATTCGTGTTAACAGACAGATACAAACACAGTAGACGTATATAATCACCAAAGGACTACGGAGTACCAAGAGAAGACTACTCAACATTCTGTCATAACGTACATGGGAAAAGGATCCCAGGAAGAACAGACATATGTATATGTGTAAAAGAACCACCTCTTGCACACCTACAACAAGCTAAACGTTGTACTCAAACTTGCTGTAATAAAAAATAAAAAATTAAATTAAAAACACGAACAAGAAGTAGTGAGACAAACTTGAGGGGCTTTCTCCTGGCACATTCCGTTCTACATTCCAATCTAGAACACGACTTCCATTGAGGCTCTGCTGCCCTAGTAACCAGATTTGGTAAGGGAGAAATGCTGCCACCTTGTGGCCGTTTCACACAACTGCAGGTTTAATGCCAGCGCTAATGGTCAGTGGATATTCCAAATCATTACAGGCCTGTAAATGACACCTGCCCTGAAAACAAATCCTGGGTTCATATATCGACCAAAAAATTCAAAAGACGTCCATATTTCAAAACGACAGTTTCAAGAGGCATATATCACGCACATTAGTGTTCTGCTTCTTTTGATTTCTTTCTTTCTTTGTTAAAAAAACGGGAATGGAAAAAGGCAACCCTCAGAATGTGCAAAAACGTTCACAAACGAATCAATGGACAAAGGTTTAATCTCCAATATATATAAACAGCTCATGCAGCTTAATATTAATAAAACAAACAACCCAATACAAAAATGGGCAGAAGATCTAAAGAGACGTTTCTTCAAAGAAGACACAGAGATGGCCAAGACGCACATGAAAAGCTGCTCAACATCACTAATTATTAGAGAAATGCAAATCAAAACTAAAATGAGGTAAGACCTCACACCTGTTAGAATCGGCATCATCAGATAATCTACAAACAACAAACTCTGGGGAGGGTGTGGACAAAAGGAACCCTCTTCCGCTATTTGTGGGAATGTAAATTGATACAGTCACTATGGAGAACAGTATGGAGGTTCCTTTAAAAAACTAAAAAGAGAATTACCATAGGATCCAGCAATCCCACTTCTGGGCATATACCCAGAGAAAACCATAAATCACGGAGACACATTCACCACAATGTTCATTGCAGCACTATTTACAGAAGCCAGGTAATGGAAGCAACCTAAATGCCCACAGACAGACGAATGGATAAAGATGTGGTACATATACAAAATGGAATATTACTCAGCCATAAAAAGGAATGAAACTGGGTCATTTGTAGAGAAGTTGATGGATCTAGAGACTGTCATACAGAGTGAAGTAAGTCAGAAAGAGAAAAACAAATATTGTATATTAATGCCTATATGTGGAACCTAGAAAAATGGTGGAGATGAACTGGTTTGCAGGGCAGAAATAGAGACACAGAGGTAGAGAACAAACGTATGGACACAAAGTGGGGGAAGCCATGGGGTGGTGGTGGTGGGATGAGTTGGGAGATTAGGATTGACCTGTATACATGTCTATGCATAAAATAGATAACTAATAATAACCTACTGTATAAAAAAATAACTAAAATTAAATTTCAAAATTTTAAAAAATAAAATGTAAAAATAAAACAGAAAAAAAGTTCTTCCATTCACACTGATGTATTTATACGAATGAATTATTTCCATGCTTATATCTATAAATACATAAATGAGGAATAAAATCTAACTTGAACCAAAAAAGGAAAAAAAAAACTGAACCTAAGAATTATACAGAGGAAAACACTACGAAGGCACTTGCTCCAGTGGTAAACAATTCTGAAATTGGTCAGAGGTGGGGAATCATCTCCCATACAGCCAGCAGCCCCGCCCGCCCACGCAAGGAGCATCCTCATTGCAAAGCTGGGAGACCGTGCCGAGGCCTCTGTGAGTAAACGTGAGCTGAGCCCCAGGCCAGATGCTGCTGAACTGTTCCCACCCTTCCCAGGTGAAACACCTGAATATGTACAAGGGCTTGAAAGCCTAGAGGAAGGGCCGTGGAGCCACACCAGCGACAGCACGCAGGCCAACTTGGTGCCTGCAGGTCAGCCAGGATGGTACTGGCCACGGGCGCTCTTCTGGATGCTTTCTATTGCCCTGCCTGAGATACCCCTCCTGTCCCGGCCCCCACTCCTTTTTTTCCTTCCTCACCTCAGCCCGGAGAGATATTCAAGTGGAAGTTATGGGTGACACATCCTCTTCTTTACAGGTGGCAGCCTGGCAACTCCTGCCGAAAGTCCAGCAGAGCCCCACTCACACCGGGCCACCCACAAAGCCGTGGACCCTCACACCCTCCCACCAGCACAGCCCCGAGACTGCTGACGGGGCAGAGAATATGGAGTAAGGCACAGCTGCAGGGGCTATTGCTGCCTGGAGTGCTGTTTATATTGACCTCAACCCAGGCACACCTGGGGAGGGCTTGCCGGCAGGGTCAGGCTGCCCAGGTCAGCTAATCCTCAGCCCTCAGGGAATCACATTGCAGAAAATGGACCTCGCTAAGACAGAATATTCGCCAAGGAGAAAAAGGACACAATGCCATTTGCAGCACCGTAGATGAGTCTCGAGGTAATCACGTGACTTGGAGTAAGTCAGAAAGTGAAAGACACATATCATATCATATCACTTATAGGTGTTACCTATAAATTGATACCAGGGCAGATATTTCCACGGAGAAGGGCAATCACAGATTCATTAAACAAACTTATGGTTCACCAAAGGAAAGGTGTGAGGATTGAATTCATTACGATATTGGGGTTAACAGACAGATACAAACACAGTAGACGTAAATAATCACCAAAGACCTACGGAGTACCAAGAGAAGACTACTCAACATTCTGTCATAACGTACATGGGAAAAGGATCCCAGGAAGAACAGACATATGTATATATGTAAAAGAACCACCTCTTGCACACCTACAACAAGCTAAACGTTGTACTCAAACTTGCTGTAATAAAAAATAAAAAATTAAATTAAAAACACGAACAAGAAGTAGTGAGACAAACTTGAGGGGCTTTCTCCTGGCACATTCCGTTCTACATTCCAATCTAGAACACGACTTCCATTGAGGCTCTGCTGCCCTAGTAACCAGATTTGGTAAGGGAGAACTGCTGCCACCTTGTGGCCGTTTCACACAACTGCAGGTTTAATGCCAGCGCTAATGGTCAGTGGATATTCCAAATCATTACAGGCCTGTAAATGACACCTGCCCTGAAAACAAATCCTGGGGTCATATATCGACCAAAAAATTCAAAAGACGTCCATATTTCAAAACGACAGTTTCAAGAGGCATATTTCACGCACATTAGTGTTCTGCTTCTTTTGCTTTCTTTCTTTCTTTGTTAAAAAAACGGGAATGGAGAAAGGCAACCCTCAGAATGGGCGAAAACGTTCACAAACGAATCAATGGACAAAGGTTTAATCTCCAATATATATAAACAGCTCATGCAGCTTAATATTAATAAAACAAACAACCCAATACAAAAATGGGCAGAAGATCTAAAGAGACGTTTCTTCAAAGAAGACACAGAGATGGCCAAGACGCACATGAAAAGCTGCTCAACATCACTAATTATTAGAGAAATGCAAATCAAAACTACAATGAGGTAAGACCTCACACCTGTTAGAATCGGCATCATCAGATAATCTACAATCAACAAATTCTGGGGACGGTGTGGACAAAAGGAACCCTCTTCCACTATTGGTGGGAATGTAAATTGATACAGTCACTATGGAGAACAGTATGGAGGTTCCTTTAAAAAACTAAAAAGAGAATTACCATAGGACCTAGCAATCCCACTTCTGGGCATATACCCAGAGAAAACCATAAATCACAGAGACACATTCACCACAATGTTCATTGCAGCACTATTTACAATAGCCAGGTTATGGAAGCAACATAAATGCCCACAGACAGACGAATGGAAAAAGATGTGGTACATATATAAAATGGAATATTACTCAGCCATATAAAGGAATGAAACTGGGTCATTTGTAGAGAAGTTGATGGATCTAGAGACTGTCATACAGAGTGAAGTAAGCCAGAAAGAGAAAAACAAATATTGTATATTAATGCCTATATGTGGAACCTAGAAAAATGGTAGAGATGAACTGGTTTGCAGGGCAGAAATAGAGACACAGAGGTAGAGAACAAACGTATGGACACAAAGTGGGGGAAGCCATGGGGTGGTGGTGGTGGGATGAGTTGGGAGATTAGGATTGACATGTATACATGTCTATGCATAAAATAGATAACTAATAATAACCTACTGTATAAAAAAATAACTAAAATTAAATTTCAAAATTTTAAAAATAAAATGTAAAAATAAAACAGAAAAAAAGTTCTTCCATTCACACTGATGTATTTATACGAATGAATTATTTCCATGCTTATATCTATAAATACATAAATGAGGAATAAAATCTAACTTGAACCAAAAAAGAAAAAAAAAACTGAACCTAACAGTTATACAGAGGAAAACACTACCAAGGCACTTGCTCCAGTGGTAAACAATTCTGAAATTGGTCAGAGGTGGGGAATCATCTCCCATACAGCCAGCAGCCCCGCCCGCCCACGCAAGGAGCATCCTCATTGCAAAGCTGGGAGACCGTGCCGAGGCCTATGTGAGTAAACGTGAGCTGAGCCCCAGGCCAGATGCTGCTGAACTGTTCCCACCCTTCCCAGGTGAAACACCTGAATATGTACAAGGGCTTGAAAGCCTAGAGGAAGGGCCGTGGAGCCACACCAGCGACAGCACGCAGGCCAACTTGCTGCCTGCAGGTCAGCCAGGATGGTACTGGCCACGGGCGCTCTTCTGAATGCTTTCTATTGCCCTGCCTGAGATAACCCTCCTGTCCCGGCCCCCACTCCTTTTTTTCCTTCCTCACCTCAGCCCGGAGAGATATTCCAGTGGAAGTTATGGGTGACACATCCTCTTCTTTACAGGTGGCAGCCTGGCAACTCCTGCCGAAAGTCCAGCAGAGCCCCACTCACACCGGGCCACCCACAAAGCCGTGGACCCTCACACCCTCCCACCAGCACAGCCCCGAGACGGCTGACGGGGCAGAGAATATGGAGTCAGGCACAGCTGCAAGGGCTATTGCTGCCTGGAGTGCTGTTTATATTGACCTCAACCCAGGCACACCTGGGGAGGGCTTGCCGGCAGGGTCAGGCTGCCCAGGTCAGCTAATCCTCAGCCCTCAGGGAATCACATTGCAGAAAATGGACCTCGCTAAGACAGAATATTCGCCAAGGAGAAAAAGGACACAATGCCATTTGCAGCACCGTAGATGAGTCTCGAGGTAATCACGTGACTTGGAGTAAGTCAGAAAGTGAAAGACACATATCATATCATATCACTTATAGGTGTTACGTATAAATTGATACCAGGGCAGATATTTCCACGGAGAAGGGCAATCACAAATTCATTAAACAAACTTATGGTTCACCAAAGGAAAGGTGTGAGGATTGAATTCATTACGATATTGGGGTTAACAGACAGATACAAACACTGTAGACGTATATAATCACCAAAGACCTACGGAGTACGAAGAGAAGACTACTCAACATTCTGTCATAACGTACATGGGAAAAGGATCCCAGGAAGAACAGACATATGTATATGTGTAAAAGAACCACCTCTTGCACACCTACAACAAGCTAAACGTTGTACTCAAACTTGCTGTAATAAAAAATAAAAAATTAAATTAAAAACACGAACAAGAAGTAGTGAGACAAACTTGAGGGGCTTTCTCCTGGCACATTCCGTTCTACATTCCAATCTAGAACACGACTTCCATTGAGGCTCTGCTGCCCTAGTAACCAGAATTGGTAAGGGAGAACTGCTGCCACCTTGTGGCCGTTTCATACAACTGCAGGTTTAATGCCAGCGCTAAAGGTCAGTGGATATTCCAAATCATTACAGGCCTGTAAATGACACCTGCCCTGAAAACAAATCCTGGGGTCATATATCGACCAAAAAATTCAAAAGACGTCCATATTTCAAAACGACAGTTTCAAGAGGCATATTTCACGCACATTAGTGTTCTGCTTCTTTTGCTTTCTTTCTTTCTTTGTTAAAAAAACGGGAATGGAGAAAGGCAACCCTCAGAATGGGCGAAAACGTTCACAAACGAATCAATGGACAAAGGTTTAATCTGCAATATATATAAACAGCTCATGCAGCTTAATATTAATAAAACAAACAACCCAATACAAAAATGGGCAGAAGATCTAAAGAGACGTTTCTTCAAAGAAGACACAGAGATGGCCAAAACGCACATGAAAAGCTGCTCAACATCACTAATTATTAGAGAAATGCAAATCAAAACTACAATGAGGTAAGACCTCACACCTGTTAGAATCGGCATCATCAGATAATCTACAATCAACAAATTCTGGGGACGGTGTGGACAAAAGGAACCCTCTTCCGCTATTGGTGGGAATGTAAATTGATACAGTCACTATGGGGAACAGTATGGAGGTTCCTTTAAAAAACTAAAAAGAGAATTACCATAGGATCCAGCAATCCCACTTCTGGGCATATACCCAGAGAAAACCATAAATCACAAAGACACATTCACCACAATGTTCATTGCAGCACTATTTACAATAGCCAGGTAATGGAAGCAACCTAAATGCCCACAGACAGACGAATGGATAAAGATGTGGTACATATACAAAATGGAATATTACTCAGCCATAAAAAGGAATGAAACTGGGTCATTTGTAGAGAAGTTGATGGATTTAGAGACTGTCATACAGAGTGAAATAAGTCAGAAAGAGAAAAACAAATATTGTATATTAATGCCTATATGTGGAACCTAGAAAAATGGTAGAGATGAACTGGTTTGCAGGGCAGAAATAGAGACACACAGGTAGAGAACAAACGTATGGACACAAAGTGGGGGAAGCCATGGGGTGGTGGTGGTGGGATGAGTTGGGAGATTAGGATTGACCTGTATACATGTCTATGCATAAAATAGATAACTAATAATAACCTACTGTATAAAAAAATAACTAAAATTAAATTTCAAAATTTTAAAAAATAAAATGTAAAAATAAAACAGAAATAAAGTTCTTCCATTCACACTGATGTATTTATACGAATGAATAATTTCCATGCTTATATCTATAAATACATAAATGAGGAATAAAATCTAACTTGAACCAAAAAAGAAAAAAAAACTGAACCTAAGAATTATACAGAGGAAAACACTACCAAGGCACTTGCTCCAGTGGTAAACAATTCTGAAATTGGTCAGAGGTGGGGAATCATCTCCCATACAGCCTGCAGCCCCGCCCGCCCAAGCAAGGAGCATCCTCATTGCAAAGCTGGGAGACCGTGCCGAGGCCTCTGTGAGTAAACGTGAGCTGAGCCCCAGGCAAGATGCTGCTGAACTGTTCCCACCCTTCCCAGGTGAAACACCTGAATATGTACAAGGGCTTGAAAGCCTAGAGGAAGGGCCGTGGAGCCACACCAGCGACAGCACGCAGGCCAACTTGGTGCCTGCAGGTCAGCCAGGATGGTCCTGGCCACGGGCGCTCTTCTGGAAGCTTTCTATTGCCCTGCCTGAGATACCCCTCCTGTCCCGGCCCCCACTCCTTTTTTTCCTTCCTCACCTCAGCCCGGAGAGATATTCCAGTGGAAGTTATGGGTGACACATCCTCTTCTTTACAGGTGGCAGCCTTGCAACTCCTGCCGAAAGTCCAGCAGAGCCCCACTCACACCGGGCCACCCACAAACCCGTGGACCCTCACACCCTCCCACCAGCACAGCCCCGAGACTGCTGACGGGGCAGAGGATATGGAGTCAGGCACAGCTGCAGGGGCTATTGCTGCCTGGAGTGCTGTTTATATTGACCTCAACCCAGGCACACCTGGGGAGGGCTTGCCGGCAGGGTCAGGCTGCCCAGGTCAGCTAATCCTCAGCCCTCAGGGAATCACATTGCAGAATATGGACCTCGCTAAGACAGAATATTTGCCAAGGAAAAAAAGGACACAATGCCATTTGCAGCACCGTAGATGAGTCTCGAGGTAATCACGTGACTTGGAGTAAGTCAGAAAGTGAAAGACACATATCATATCATATCACTTATAGGTGTTACGTATAAATTGATACCAGGGCAGATATTTCCACGGAGAAGGGCAATCACAGATTCATTAAACAAACTTATGGTTCACCAAAGGAAAGGTGTGAGGATTGAATTCATTACGATATTGGGGTTAACAGACATATACAAACACAGTAGACGTATATAATCACCAAAGACCTACGGAGTACCAAGAGAAGACTACTCAACATTCTGTCATAACGTACATGGGAAAAGGATCCCAGGAAGAACAGACATATGTATATGTGTAAAAGAACCACCTCTTGCCCACCTACAACAAGCTAAACGTTGTACTCAAACTTGCTGTAATAAAAAATAAAAAATTAAATTAAAAACACGAACAAGAAGTAGTGAGACAAACTTGAGGGGCTTTCTCCTGGCACATTCCGTTCTACATTCCAATCTAGAACACGACTTCCATTGAGGCTCTGCTGCCCTAGTAACCAGATTTGGTAAGGGAGAACTGCTGCCACCTTGTGGCCGTTTCACACAACTGCAGGTTTAATGCCAGCGCTAATGGTCAGTGGATATTCCAAATCATTACAGGCCTGTAAATGACACCTGCCCTGAAAACAAATCCTGGGGTCATATATCGACCAAAAAATTCAAAAGACGTCCATATTTCAAAACGACAGTTTCAAGAGGCATATTACACGCACATTAGTATTCTGCTTCTTTTGCTTTCTTTCTTTCTTTGTTAAAAAAAACGGGAATGGAGAAAGGCAACCCTCAGAATGGGCGAAAACGTTCACAAACGAATCAATGGACAAAGGTTTAATCTCCAATATATATAAACAGCTCATGCAGCTTAATATTAATAAAACAAACAACCCAATACAAAAATGGGCAGAAGATCTAAAGAGACGTTTCTTCAAAGAAGACACAGAGATGGCCAAGACGCACATGAAAAGCTGCTCAACATCACTAATTATTAGAGAAATGCAAATCAAAACTACAATGAGGTAAGACCTCACAACTGTTAGAATCGGCATCATCAGATAATCTACAATCAACAAATTCTGGGGACGGTGTGGACAAAAGGAACCCTCTTCCGCTATTGGTGGGAATGTAAATTGATACAGTCACTATGGAGAACAGTATGGAGGTTCCTTTAAAAAACTAAAAAGAGAATTACCATAGGATCCAGCAATCCCACTTCTGGGCATATACCCAGAGAAAACCATAAATCACAAAGACACATTCACCACAATGTTCATTGCAGCACTATTTACAATAGCCAGGTAATGGAAGCAACCTAAATGCCCACAGACAGACGAATGGATAAAGATGTGGTACATATACAAAATGGAATATTACTCAGCCATAAAAAGGAATGAAACTGGGTCATTTGTAGAGAAGTTGATGGATCTAGAGACTGTCATACAGAGTGAAGTATGTCGGAAAGAGAAAAACAAATATTGTATATTTATGCCTATATGTGGAACCTAGAAAAATGGTAGAGATGAACTGGTTTGCAGGGCAGAAATAGAGACACAGAGGTAGAGAACAAACGTATGGACACAAAGTGGGGGAAGCCATGGGGTGGTGGTGGTGGGATGAGTTGGGAGATTAGGATTGACCTGTATACATGTCTATGCATAAAATAGATAACTAATAATAACCTACTGTATAAAAAAATAACTAAAATTTAATTTCAAAATTTAAAAAAAAAATGTAAAAATAAAACAGAAAAAAAGTTCTTCCATTCACACTGATGTATTTATACGAATGAATTATTTCCATGCTTATATCTATAAATACATAAATGAGGAATAAAATCTAACTTGAACCAAAAAAGAAAAAAAAAAACTGAACCTAACAGTTATACAGAGGAAAACACTACCAAGGCACTTGCTCCACTGGTAAACAATTCTGAAATTGCTCAGAGGTGGGGAATCATCTCCCATACAGCCAGCAGCCCCGCCCGCCCACGCAAGGAGCATCCTCATTGCAAAGCTGGGAGACCGTGCCGAGGCCTCTGTGAGTAAACGTGAGCTGAGCCCCAGGCCAGATGCTGCTGAACTGTTCCCACCCTTCCCAGGTGAAACACCTGAATATGTACAAGGGCTTGAAAGCCTAGAGGAAGGGCCGTGGAGCCACACCAGCCACAGCACGCAGGCCAACTTGGTGCCTGCAGGTCAGCCAGGATGGTACTGGCCACGGGCGCTCTTCTGGAAGATTTCTATTGCCCTGCCTGAGATACCCCTCTTGTCCCGGCCACCACTCCTTTTTTTCCTTCCTCACCTCAGCCCGGAGAGATATTCCAGTGGAAGTTATGGGTGACACATCCTCTTCTTTACAGGTGGCAGCCTGGCAACTCCTGCCGAAAGTCCAGCAGAGCCCCACTCACACCGGGCCACCCACAAAGCCGTGGACCCTCACACCCTCCCACCAGCACAGCCCCGAGACTGCTGACGGGGCAGAGAATATGGAGTAAGGCACAGCTGCAGGGGCTATTGCTGCCTGGAGTGCTGTTTATATTGACCTCAACCCAGGCAACCCTGGGGAGGGCTTGCCGGCAGGGTCAGGCTGCCCAGGTCAGCTAATCCTCAGCCCTCAGGGAATCACATTGCAGAATATGGACCTCGCTAAGACAGAATATTCGCCAAGGAAAAAAAGGACACAATGCCATTTGCAGCACCGTAGATGAGTCTCGAGGTAATCACGTGACTTGGAGTAAGTCAGAAAGTGAAAGACACATATCATATCATATCACTTATAGGTGTTACCTATAAATTGATACCAGGGCAGTTATTTCCACGGAGAAGGGCAATCACAGATTCATTAAACAAACTTATGGTTCACCAAAGGAAAGGTGTGAGGATTGAATTCATTACGATATTGGGGTTAACAGACATATACAAACACAGTAGACGTATATAATCACCAAAGACCTACGGAGTACCAAGAGAAGACTACTCAACATTCTGTCATAACGTACATGGGAAAAGGATCCCAGGAAGAACAGACATATGTATATGTGTAAAAGAACCACCTCTTGCACACCTACAACATGCTAAACGTTGTACTCAAACTTGCTGTAATAAAAAATAAAAAATTAAATTAAAAACACGAACAAGAAGTAGTGAGACAAACTTGAGGGGCTTTCTCCTGGCACATTCCGTTCTACATTCCAATCTAGAACACGACTTCCATTGAGGCTCTGCTGCCCTAGTAACCAGATTTGGTAAGGGAGAACTGCTGCCACCTTGTGGCCGTTTCACACAACTGCAGGTTTAATGTCAGCGCTAATGGTCAGTGGATATTCCAAATCATTACAGGCCTGTAAATGACACCTGCCCTGAAAACAAATCCTGGGGTCATATATCGACCAAAAAATTCAAAAGACGTCCATATTTCAAAACGACAGTTTCAAGAGGCATATTTCACGCACATTAGTGTTCTGCTTCTTTTGCTTTCTTTCTTTCTTTGTTAAAAAATACGGTAATGGAAAAAGGCATCCCTCAGAATGGGCGAAAACGTTCACAAACGAATCAATGGACAAAGGTTTAATCTGCAATATATATAAACAGCTCATGCAGCTTAATATTAATAAAACAAACAACCCAATACAAAAATGGGCAGAAGATCTAAAGAGACGTTTCTTCAAAGAAGACACAGAGATGGCCAAGACGCACATGAAAAGCTGCTCAACATCACTAATTATTAGAGAAATGCAAATCAAAACTACAATGAGGTAAGACCTCACACCTGTTAGAATCGGCATCATCAGATAATCTACAAACAACAAATTCTGGGGAGGGTGTGGACAAAAGGAACCCTCTTCCGCTATTGGTGGGAATGTAAATTGATACAGTCACTATGGAGAACAGTATGGAGGTTCCTTTAAAAAACTAAAAAGAGAATTACCATAGGATCCAGCAATCCCACTTCTGGGCATATACCCTGAGAAAACCATAAATCACAGAGACACATTCACCACAATGTTCATTGCAGCACTATTTACAATAGCCAGGTTATGGAAGCAACATAAATGCCCACAGACAGACGAATGGATAAAGATGTGGTACATATATAAAATGGAATATTACTCAGCCATAAAAAGGAATGAAACTGGGTCATTTGTAGAGAAGTTGATGGATTTGAGACTGTCATACAGAGTGAAGTAAGCCAGAAAGAGAAAAACAAATATTGTATATTAATGCCTATATGTAGAACCTAGAAAAATGGTAGAGATGAACTGGTTTGCAGGGCAGAAATAGAGACACAGAGGTAGAGAACAAACGTATGGACACAAAGTGGGGGAAGCCATGGGGTGGTGGTGGTGGGATGAGTTGGGAGATTAGGATTGACCTGTATACATGTCTATGCATAAAATAGATAACTAATAATAACCTACTGTATAAAAAAATAACTAAAATTAAATTTCAAAGTTTTAAAAAATAAAATGTAAAAATAAAACAGAATAAAAGTTCTTCCATTCACACTGATGTATTTATACGAATGAATTATTTCCATGCTTATATCTATAAATACATAAATGAGGAATAAAATCTAACTTGAACCAAAAAAGAAAAAAAAACTGAACCTAAGAATTATACAGAGGAAAACACTACCAAGGCACTTGCTCCAGTGGTAAACAATTCTGAAATTGGTCAGAGGTGGGGAATCATCTCCCATACAGCCAGCAGCCCCGCCCGCCCACGCAAGGAGCATCCTCATTGCAAAGCTGGGAGACCGTGCCGAGGCCTCTGTGAGTAAACGTGAGGTGAGCCCCAGGCCAGATGCTGCTGAACTGTTCCCACCCTTCCCAGGTGAAACACCTGAATATGTACAAGGGCTTGAAAGCCTAGAGGAAGGGCCGTGGAGCCACAGCAGCGACAGCACGCAGGCCAACTTGGTGCCTGCAGGTCAGCCAGGATGGTACTGGCCACGGGCGCTCTTCTGGAAGCTTTCTATTGCCCTGCCTGAGATACCCCTCCTGTCCCGGCCCCCACTCCTTTTTTTCCTTCCTCACCTCAGCCCGGAGAGATATTCCAGTGGAAGTTATGGGTGACACATCCTCTTCTTTACAGGTGGCAGCCTGGCAACTCCTGCCGAAAGTCCAGCAGAGCCCCACTCACACCGGGCCACCCACAAAGCCGTGGACCCTCACACCCTCCCACCAGCACAGCCCCAAGACTGCTGACGGGGCAGAGGATATGGAGTCAGGCACAGCTGCAGGGGCTATTGCTGCCTGGAGTGCTGTTTATATTGACCTCAACCCAGGCACACCTGGGGAGGGCTTGCCGGCAGGGTCAGGCTGCCCAGGTCAGCTAATCCTCAGCCCTCAGGGAATCACATTGCAGAATATGGACCTCGCTAAGACAGATTATTCGCCAAGGAAAAAAAGGACACAATGCCATTTGCAGCACCGTAGATGAGTCTCGAGGTAATCACGTGACTTGGAGTAAGTCAGAAAGTGAAAGACACATATCATATCATATCACTTATAGGTGTTACGTATAAATTGATACCAGGGCAGATATTTCCACGGAGAAGGGCAATCACAGATTCATTAAACAAACTTATGGTTCACCAAAGGAAAGGTGTGAGGATTGAATTCATTACGATATTGGGGTTAACAGACATATACAAACACAGTAGACGTATATAATCACCAAAGACCTACGGAGTACCAAGAGAAGACTACTCAACATTCTGTCATAACGTACATGGGAAAAGGATCCCAGGAAGAACAGACATATGTATATGTGTAAAAGAACCACCTCTTGCCCACCTACAACAAGCTAAACGTTGTACTCAAACTTGCTGTAATAAAAAATAAAAAATTAAATTAAAAACACGAACAAGAAGTAGTGAGACAAACTTGAGGGGCTTTCTCCTGGCACATTCCGTTCTACATTCCAATCTAGAACACGACTTCCATTGAGGCTCTGCTGCCCTAGTAACCAGATTTGGTAAGGGAGAACTGCTGCCACCTTGTGGCCGTTTCACACAACTGCAGGTTTAATGCCAGCGCTAATGGTCAGTGGATATTCCAAATCATTACAGGCCTGTAAATGACACCTGCCCTGAAAACAAATCCTGGGGTCATATATCGACCAAAAAATTCAAAAGACGTCCATATTTCAAAACGACAGTTTCAAGAGGCATATTACACGCACATTAGTATTCTGCTTCTTTTGCTTTCTTTCTTTCTTTGTTAAAAAAAACGGGAATGGAGAAAGGCAACCCTCAGAATGGGCGAAAACGTTCACAAACGAATCAATGGACAAAGGTTTAATCTGCAATATATATAAACAGCTCATGCAGCTTAATATTAATAAAACAAACAACCCAATACAAAAATGGGCAGAAGATCTAAAGAGACGTTTCTTCAAAGAAGACACAGAGATGGCCAAGACGCACATGAAAAGCTGCTCAACATCACTAATTATTAGAGAAATGCAAATCAAAACTACAATGAGGTAAGACCTCACACCTGTTAGAATCGGCATCATCAGATAATCTACAAACAACAAACTCTGCGGAGGGTGTGGACAAATGGAACCCTCTTCCGCTATTGGTGGGAATGTAAATTGATACAGTCACTATGGAGAACAGTATGGAGGTTCCTTTAAAAAACTAAAAAGAGAATTACCATAGGATCCAGCAATCCCACTTCTGGGCATATACCCAGAGAAAACCATAAATCACAGAGACACATTCACCACAATGTTCATTGCAGCACTATTTACAATAGCCAGGTTATGGAAGCAACATAAATGCCCACAGACAGACGAATGGAAAAAGATGTGGTACATATATAAAATGGAATATTACTCAGCCATATAAAGGAATGAAACTGGGTCATTTGTAGAGAAGTTGATGGATCTAGAGACTGTCATACAGAGTCAAGTAAGCCAGAAAGAGAAAAACAAATATTGTATATTAATGCCTATATGTGGAACCTAGAAAAATGGTAGAGATGAACTGGTTTGCAGGGCAGAAATAGAGACACAGAGGTAGAGAACAAACGTATGGACACAAAGTGGGGGAAGCCATGGGGTGGTGGTGGTGGGATGAGTTGGGAGATTAGTATTGACATGTATACATGTCTATGCATAAAATAGATAACTAATAATAACCTACTGTATAAAAAAATAACTAAAATTAAATTTCAAAATTTTAAAAAATAAAATGTAAAAATAAAACAGAAAAAAAGTTCTTCCATTCACACTGATGTATTTATACGAATGAATTATTTCCATGCTTATATCTATAAATACATAAATGAGGAATAAAATCTAACTTGAACCAAAAAAGAAAAAAAAAAAAACTGAACCTAACAGTTATACAGAGGAAAACACTACCAAGGCACTTGCTCCAGTGGTAAACAATTCTGAAATTGGTCAGAGGTGGGGAATCATCTCCCATACAGCCAGCAGCCCCGCCCGCCCACGCAAGGAGCATCCTCATTGCAAAGCTGCGAGACCGTGCCGAGGCCTCTGTGAGTAAACGTGAGCTGAGCCCCAGGCCAGATGCTGCTGAACTGTTCCCACCCTTCCCAGGTGAAACACCTGAATATGTACAAGGGCTTGAAAGCCTAGAGGAAGGGCCGTGGAGCCACAGCAGCGACAGCACGCAGGCCAACTTGGTGCCTGCAGGTCAGCCAGGATGGTACTGGCCACGGGCGCTCTTCTGGAAGCTTTCTATTGCCCTGCCTGAGATACCCCTCCTGTCCCGGCCCCCACTCCTTTTTTTCCTTCCTCACCTCAGCCCGGAGAGATATTCCAGTGGAAGTTATGGGTGACACATCCTCTTCTTTACAGGTGGCAGCCTGGCAACTCCTGCCGAAAGTCCAGCAGAGCCCCACTCACACCGGGCCACCCACAAAGCCGTGGACCCTCACACCCTCTCACCAGCACAGCCCCGAGACTGCTGACAGGGCAGAGAATACGGAGTCAGGCACAGCTGCAGGGGCTATTGCTGCCTGGAGTGCTGTTTATATTGACCTCAACCCAGGCACACCTGGGGAGGGCTTGCCGGCAGGGTCAGGCTGCCCAGGTCAGCTAATCCTCAGCCCTCAGGGAATCACATTGCAGAAAATGGACCTCGCTAAGACAGAATATTCGCCAAGGAAAAAAAGGACACAATGCCATATGCAGCACCGTAGATGAGTCTCGAGGTAATCACGTGACTTGGAGTAAGTCAGAAAGTGAAAGACACATATCATATCATATCACTTATAGGTGTTTCGTATAAATTGATACCAGGGCAGATATTTCCACGGAGAAGGGAAATCACAGATTCATTAAACAAACTTATGTTTCACCAAAGGAAAGGTGTGAGGATTGAATTCATTACGATATTGGGGTTAACAGACATATACAAACACAGTAGACTTATATAATCACCAAAGACCTACGGAGTACCAAGAGAAGACTACTCAACATTCTGTCATAACGTACATGGGAAAAGGATCCCAGGAAGAACAGACATATGTATATGTGTAAAAGAACCACCTCTTGCCCACCTACAACAAGCTAAACGTTGTACTCAAACTTGCTGTAATAAAAAATAAAAAATTAAATTAAAAACACGAACAAGAAGTAGTGAGACAAACTTGAGGGCCTTTCTCCTGGCACATTCCGTTCTACATTCCAATCTAGAACACGACTTCCATTGAGGCTCTGCTGCCCTGGTAACCAGATTTGGTAAGGGAGAACTGCTGCCACCTTGTGGCCGTTTCACACAACTGCAGGTTTAATGCCAGCGCTAATGGTCAGTGGATATTCCAAATCATTACAGGCCTGTAAATGACACCTGCCCTGAAAACAAATCCTGGGGTCATATATCGACCAAAAAATTCAAAAGACGTCCATATTTCAAAACGACAGTTTCAAGAGGCATATTTCACGCACATTAGTGTTCTGCTTCTTTTGCTTGCTTTCTTTCTTTGTTAAAAAAAACCGGAATGGAAAAAGGCAACCCTCAGAATGGGCGAAAACGTTCACAAACGAATCAATGGACAAAGGTTTAATCTCCAATATATATAAACAGCTCATGCAGCTTAATATTAATAAAACAAACAACCCAATACAAAAATGGGCAGAAGATCTAAAGAGACGTTTCTTCAAAGAAGACACAGAGATGGCCAAGACGCACATGAAAAGCTGCTCAACATCACTAATTATTAGAGAAATGCAAATCAAAACTACAATGAGGTAAGACCTCACACCTGTTAGAATCGGCATCATCAGATAATCTACAAACAACAAATTCTCGGGAGGGTGTGGACAAAAGGAACCCTCTTCCGCTATTGGTGGGAATGTAAATTGATACAGTCACTATGGAGAACAGTATGGAGGTTCCTTTAAAAAACTAAAAAGAGAATTACCATAGGATCCAGCAATCCCACTTCTGGGCATATACCCAGAGAAAACCATAAATCACAGAGACACATTCACCACAATGTTCATTGCAGCACTATTTACAATAGCCAGGTTATGGAAGCAACATAAATGCCCACAGACAGACGAATGGATAAAGATGTGGTACATATATAAAATGGAATATTACTCAGCCATAAAAAGGAATGAAACTGGGTCATTTGTAGAGAAGTTGATGGATCTAGAGACTGTCATACAGAGTCAAGTAAGCAAGAAAGAGAAAAACAAATATTGTATATTAATGCCTATATGTGGAACCTACAAAAATGGTAGAGATGAACTGGTTTGCAGGGCAGAAATAGAGACACAGAGGTAGAGAACAAACGTATGGACACAAAGTGGGGGAAGCCATGGGGTGGTGGTGGTGGGATGAGTTGGGAGATTAGGATTGACCTGTATACATGTCTATGCATAAAATAGATAACTAATAATAACCTACTGTATAAAAAAATAACTAAAATTAAATTTCAAAGTTTTAAAAAATAAAATGTAAAAATAAAACAGAAATAAAGTTCTTCCATTCACACTGATGTATTTATACGAATGAATTATTTCCATGCTTATATCTATAAATACATAAATGAGGAATAAAATCTAACTTGAACCAAAAAAGAAAAAAAAACTGAACCTAAGAATTATACAGAGGAAAACACTACCAAGGCACTTGCTCCAGTGGTAAACAATTCTGAAATTGGTCAGAGGTGGGGAATCATCTCCCATACAGCCAGCAGCACCGCCCACCCACGCAAGGAGCATCCTCATTGCAAAGCTGGGAGACCGTGCCGAGGCCTCTGTGAGTAAACGTGAGGTGAGCCCCAGGCCAGATGCTGCTGAACTGTTCCCACCCTTCCCAGGTGAAACACCTGAATATGTACAAGGGCTTGAAAGCCTAGAGGAAGGGCCGTGGAGCCACAGCAGCGACAGCACGCAGGCCAACTTGGTGCCTGCAGGTCAGCCAGGATGGTACTGGCCACGGGAGCTCTTCTGGAAGCTTTCTATTGCCCTGACTGAGATACCCCTCCTGTCCCGGCCCCCACTCCTTATTTTCCTTCCTCACCTCAGCCCGGAGAGATATTCCAGTGGAAGTTATGGGTGACACATCCTCTTCTTTACAGGTGGCAGCCTGGCAACTCCTGCCGAAAGTCCAGCAGAGCCCCACTCACACCGGGCCACCCACAAAGCCGTGGACCCTCACACCCTCCCACCAGCACAGCCCCGAGACTGCTGACGGGGCAGAGGATATGGAGTCAGGCACAGCTGCAGGGGCTATTGCTGCCTGGAGTGCTCTTTATATTGACCTCAACCCAGGCACACCTGGGGAGGGCTTGCCGGCAGGGTCAGGCTGCCCAGGTCAGCTAATCCTCAGCCCTCAGGGAATCACATTGCAGAATATGGACCTCGCTAAGACAGAATATTCGCCAAGGAAAAAAAGGACACAGTGCCATTTGCAGCACCGTAGATGAGTCTCGAGGTAATCACGTGACTTGGAGTAAGTCAGAAAGTGAAAGACACATATCATATCATATCACTTATAGGTGTTACCTATAAATTGATACCAGGGCAGATATTTCCACGGAGAAGGGCAATCACAGATTCATTAAACAAACTTATGTTTCACCAAAGGAAAGGTGTGAGGATTGAATTCATTACGATATTGGGGTTAACAGACATATACAAACACAGTAGACGTATATAATCACCAAAGACCTACGGAGTACCAAGAGAAGAGTACTCAACATTCTGTCATAACGTACATGGGAAAAGGATCCCAGGAAGAACAGACATATGTATATGTGTAAAAGAACCACCTCTTGCCCACCTACAACAAGCTAAACGTTGTACTCAAACTTGCTGTAATAAAAAATAAAAAATTAAATTAAAAACACGAACAAGAAGTAGTGAGACAAACTTGAGGGGCTTTCTCCTGGCACATTCCGTTCTACATTCCAATCTAGAACACGACTTCCATTGAGGCTCTGCTGCCCTAGTAACCAGATTTGGTAAGGGAGAACTGCTGCCACCTTGTGGCCGTTTCACACAACTGCAGGTTTAATGCCAGCGCTAATGGTCAGTGGATATTCCAAATCATTACAGGCCTGTAAATGACACCTGCCCTGAAAACAAATCCTGGGGTCATATATCGACCAAAAAATTCAAAAGACGTCCATATTTCAAAACGACAGTTTCAAGAGGCATATTACACGCACATTAGTATTCTGCTTCTTTTGCTTTCTTTCTTTGTTAAAAAAAAAGGGAATGGAGAAAGGCAACCCTCAGAATGGGCGAAAACGTTCACAAACGAATCAATGGACAAAGGTTTAATCTCCAATATATATAAACAGCTCATGCAGCTTAATATTAATAAAACAAACAACCCAAAACAAAAATGGGCAGAAGATCTAAAGAGACGTTTCTTCAAAGAAGACACAGAGATGGCCAAGACGCACATGAAAAGCTGCTCAACATCACTAATTATTAGAGAAATGCAAATCAAAACTACAATGAGGTAAGACCTCACACCTGTTAGAATCGGCATCATCAGATAATCTACAAACAACAAACTCTGGGGAGGGTGTGGACAAAAGGAACCCTCTTCCGCTATTGGTGGGAATGTAAATTGATACAGTCACTATGGAGAACAGTATGGAGGTTCCTTTAAAAAACTAAAAAGAGAATTACCATAGGATCCAGCAATCCCACTTCTGGGCATATACCCAGAGAAAACCATAAATCACAGAGACACATTCACCACAATGTTCATTGCAGCACTATTTACAATAGCCAGGTTATGGAAGCAACATAAATGCCCACAGACAGACGAATGGAAAAAGATGTGGTACATATATAAAATGGAATATTACTCAGCCATATAAAGGAATGAAACTGGGTCATTTGTAGAGAAGTTGATGGATCTAGGGACTGTCATACAGAGTCAAGTAAGCCAGAAAGAGAAAAACAAATATTGTATATTAATGCCTATATGTGGAACCTAGAAAAATGGTAGAGATGAACTGGTTTGCAGGGCAGAAATAGAGACACAGAGGTAGAGAACAAACGTATGGACACAAAGTGGGGGAAGCCATGGGGTGGTGGTGGTGGGATGAGTTGGGAGATTAGTATTGACATGTATACATGTCTATGCATAAAATAGATAACTAATAATAACCTACTGTATAAAAAAATAACTAAAATTAAATTTCAAAATTTTAAAAAATAAAATGTAAAAATAAAACAGAAAAAAAGTTCTTCCATTCACACTGATGTATTTATACGAATGAATTATTTCCATGCTTATATCTATAAATACATAAATGAGGAATAAAATCTAACTTGAACCAAAAAAGAAAAAAAAAAACTGAACCTAACAGTTATACAGAGGAAAACACTACCAAGGCACTTGCTCCAGTGGTAAACAATTCTGAAATTGGTCAGAGGTGGGGAATCATCTCCCATACAGCCAGCAGCCCCGCCCGCCCACGCAAGGAGCATCCTCATTGCAAAGCTGCGAGACCGTGCCGAGGCCTCTGTGAGTAAACGTGAGCTGAGCCCCAGGCCAGATGCTGCTGAACTGTTCCCACCCTTCCCAGGTGAAACACCTGAATATGTACAAGGGCTTGAAAGCCTAGAGGAAGGGCCGTGGAGCCACAGCAGCGACAGCACGCAGGCCAACTTGGTGCCTGCAGGTCAGCCAGGATGGTACTGGCCACGGGCGCTCCTCTGGAAGCTTTCTATTGCCCTGCCTGTGATAACCCTCCTGTCCCGGCCCCCACTCCTTTTTTTCCTTCCTCACCTCAGCCAGGAGAGATATTCCAGTGGAAGTTATGGGTGACACATCCTCTTCTTTACAGGTGGCAGCCTGGCAACTCCTGCCGAAAGTCCAGCAGAGCCCCACTCACACCGGGCCACCCACAAAGCCGTGGACCCTCACACCCTCCCACCAGCACAGCCCCGAGACTGCTGACGGGGCAGAGGATATGGAGTAAGGCACAGCAGCAGGGGCTATTGCTGCCTGGAGTGCTGTTTATATTGACCTCAACCCAGGCACACCTGCGGAGGGCTTGCCGGCAGGGTCAGGCTGCCCAGGTCAGCTAATCCTCAGCCCTCAGGGAATCACTTTGCAGAAAATGGACCTCGCTAAGACAGAATATTCGCCAAGGAGAAAAAGGACACCATGCCATATGCAGCACCGTAGATGAGTCTCGAGGTAATCACGTGACTTGGAGTAAGTCAGAAAGTGAAAGACACATATCATATCATATCACTTATAGGTGTTACCTATAAATTGATACCAGGGCAGATATTTCCACGGAGAAGGGAAATCACAGATTCATTAAACAAACTTATGTTTCACCAAAGGAAAGGTGTGAGGATTGAATTCATTACGATATTGGGGTTAACAGACATATACAAACACAGTAGACGTATATAATCACCAAAGACCTACGGAGTACCAAGAGAAGACTACTCAACATTCTGTCATAACGTACATGGGAAAAGGATCCCAGGAAGAACAGACATATGTATATGTGTAAAAGAACCACCTCTTGCCCACCTACAACAAGCTAAACGTTGTACTCAAACTTGCTGTAATAAAAAATAAAAAATTAAATTAAAAACACGAACAAGAAGTAGTGAGACAAACTTGAGGGGCTTTCTCCTGGCACATTCCGTTCTACATTCCAATCTAGAACACGACTTCCATTGAGGCTCTGCTGCCCTAGTAACCAGATATGGTAAGGGAGAACTGCTGCCACCTTGTGGCCGTTTCACACAACTGCAGGTTTAATGCCAGCGCTAATGGTCAGTGGATATTCCAAATCATTACAGGCCTGTAAATGACACCTGCCCTGAAAACAAATCCTGGGGTCATATATCGACCAAAAAATTCAAAAGACGTCCATATTTCAAAACGACAGTTTCAAGAGGCATATTACACGCACATTAGTGTTCTGCTTCTTTTGCTTTCTTTCTTTGTTAAAAAAAACGGGAATGGAGAAAGGCAACCCTCAGAATGGGCGAAAACGTTCACAAACGAATCAATGGACAAAGGTTTAATCTCCAATATATATAAACAGCTCATGCAGCTTAATATTAATAAAACAAACAACCCAATACAAAAATGGGCAGAAGATCTAAAGAGACGTTTCTTCAAAGAAGACACAGAGATGGCCAAGACGCACATGAAAAGCTGCTCAACATCACTAATTATTAGAGAAATGCAAATCAAAACTACAATGAGGTAAGACCTCACACCTGTTAGAATCGGCATCATCAGATAATCTACAAACAACAAATTCTGGGGAGGGTGTGGACAAAAGGAACCCTCTTCCGCTATTGGTGGGAATGTAAATTGATACAGTCACTATGGAGAACAGTATGGAGGTTCCTTTAAAAAACTAAAAAGATAATTACCATAGGATCCAGCAATCCCACTTCTGGGCATATACCCAGAGAAAACCATAAATCACAGAGACACATTCACCACAATGTTCATTGCAGCACTATTTACAATAGCCAGGTTATGGAAGCAACATAAATGCCCACAGACAGACGAATGGATAAAGATGTGGTACATATATAAAATGGAATATTACTCAGCCATAAAAAGGAATGAAACTGGGTCATTTGTAGAGAAGTTGATGGATCTAGAGACTGTCATACAGAGTCAAGTAAGCAAGAAAGAGAAAAACAAATATTGTATATTAATGCCTATATGTGGAACCTACAAAAATGGTAGAGATGAACTGGTTTGCAGGGCAGAAATAGAGACACAGAGGTAGAGAACAAACGTATGGACACAAAGTGGGGGAAGCCATGGGGTGGTGGTGGTGGGATGAGTTGGGAGATTAGGATTGACCTGTATACATGTCTATGCATAAAATAGATAACTAATAATAACCTACTGTATAAAAAAATAACTAAAATTAAATTTCAAAGTTTTAAAAAATAAAATGTAAAAATAAAACAGAAATAAAGTTCTTCCATTCACACTGATGTATTTATACGAATGAATTATTTCCATGCTTATATCTATAAATACATAAATGAGGAATAAAATCTAACTTGAACCAAAAAAGAAAAAAAAACTGAACCTAAGAATTATACAGAGGAAAACACTACCAAGGCACTTGCTCCAGTGGTAAACAATTCTGAAATTGGTCAGAGGTGGGGAATCATCTCCCATACAGCCAGCAGCACCGCCCACCCACGCAAGGAGCATCCTCATTGCAAAGCTGGGAGACCGTGCCGAGGCCTCTGTGAGTAAACGTGAGGTGAGCCCCAGGCCAGATGCTGCTGAACTGTTCCCACCCTTCCCAGGTGAAACACCTGAATATGTACAAGGGCTTGAAAGCCTAGAGGAAGGGCCGTGGAGCCACAGCAGCGACAGCACGCAGGCCAACTTGGTGCCTGCAGGTCAGCCAGGATGGTACTGCCACGGGAGCTCTTCTGGAAGCTTTCTATTGCCCTGCCTGAGATACCCCTCCTGTCCCGGCCCCCACTCCTTTTTTTCCTTCCTCACCTCAGCCCGGAGAGATATTCCAGTGGAAGTTATGGGTGACACATCCTCTTCTTTACAGGTGGCAGCCTGGCAACTCCTGCCGAAAGTCCAGCAGAGCCCCACTCACACCGGGCCACCCACAAAGCCGTGGACCCTCACACCCTCCCACCAGCACAGCCCCGAGACTGCTGACGGGGCAGAGGATATGGAGTCAGGCACAGCTGCAGGGGCTATTGCTGCCTGGAGTGCTCTTTATATTGACCTCAACCCAGGCACACCTGGGGAGGGCTTGCCGGCAGGGTCAGGCTGCCCAGGTCAGCTAATCCTCAGCCCTCAGGGAATCACATTGCAGAATATGGACCTCGCTAAGACAGAATATTCGCCAAGGAAAAAAAGGACACAGTGCCATTTGCAGCACCGTAGATGAGTCTCGAGGTAATCACGTGACTTGGAGTAAGTCAGAAAGTGAAAGACACATATCATATCATATCACTTATAGGTGTTACCTATAAATTGATACCAGGGCAGATATTTCCACGGAGAAGGGCAATCACAGATTCATTAAACAAACTTATGTTTCACCAAAGGAAAGGTGTGAGGATTGAATTCATTACGATATTGGGGTTAACAGACATATACAAACACAGTAGACGTATATAATCACCAAAGACCTACGGAGTACCAAGAGAAGAGTACTCAACATTCTGTCATAACGTACATGGGAAAAGGATCCCAGGAAGAACAGACATATGTATATGTGTAAAAGAACCACCTCTTGCCCACCTACAACAAGCTAAACGTTGTACTCAAACTTGCTGTAATAAAAAATAAAAAATTAAATTAAAAACACGAACAAGAAGTAGTGAGACAAACTTGAGGGGCTTTCTCCTGGCACATTCCGTTCTACATTCCAATCTAGAACACGACTTCCATTGAGGCTCTGCTGCCCTAGTAACCAGATTTGGTAAGGGAGAACTGCTGCCACCTTGTGGCCGTTTCACACAACTGCAGGTTTAATGCCAGCGCTAATGGTCAGTGGATATTCCAAATCATTACAGGCCTGTAAATGACACCTGCCCTGAAAACAAATCCTGGGGTCATATATCGACCAAAAAATTCAAAAGACGTCCATATTTCAAAACGACAGTTTCAAGAGGCATATTACACGCACATTAGTATTCTGCTTCTTTTGCTTTCTTTCTTTGTTAAAAAAAAAGGGAATGGAGAAAGGCAACCCTCAGAATGGGCGAAAACGTTCACAAACGAATCAATGGACAAAGGTTTAATCTCCAATATATATAAACAGCTCATGCAGCTTAATATTAATAAAACAAACAACCCAATACAAAAATGGGCAGAAGATCTAAAGAGACGTTTCTTCAAAGAAGACACAGAGATGGCCAAGACGCACATGAAAAGCTGCTCAACATCACTAATTATTAGAGAAATGCAAATCAAAACTACAATGAGGTAAGACCTCACACCTGTTAGAATCGGCATCATCAGATAATCTACAAACAACAAACTCTGGGGAGGGTGTGGACAAAAGGAACCCTCTTCCGCTATTGGTGGGAATGTAAATTGATACAGTCACTATGGAGAACAGTATGGAGGTTCCTTTAAAAAACTAAAAAGAGAATTACCATAGGATCCAGCAATCCCACTTCTGGGCATATACCCAGAGAAAACCATAAATCACAGAGACACATTCACCACAATGTTCATTGCAGCACTATTTACAATAGCCAGGTTATGGAAGCAACATAAATGCCCACAGACAGACGAATGGAAAAAGATGTGGTACATATATAAAATGGAATATTACTCAGCCATATAAAGGAATGAAACTGGGTCATTTGTAGAGAAGTTGATGGATCTAGAGACTGTCATACAGAGTCAAGTAAGCCAGAAAGAGAAAAACAAATATTGTATATTAATGCCTATATGTGGAACCTAGAAAAATGGTAGAGATGAACTGGTTTGCAGGGCAGAAATAGAGACACAGAGGTAGAGAACAAACGTATGGACACAAAGTGGGGGAAGCCATGGGGTGGTGGTGGTGGGATGAGTTGGGAGATTAGTATTGACATGTATACATGTCTATGCATAAAATAGATAACTAATAATAACCTACTGTATAAAAAAATAACTAAAATTAAATTTCAAAATTTTAAAAAATAAAATGTAAAAATAAAACAGAAAAAAAGTTCTTCCATTCACACTGATGTATTTATACGAATGAATTATTTCCATGCTTATATCTATAAATACATAAATGAGGAATAAAATCTAACTTGAACCAAAAAAGAAAAAAAAAAAACTGAACCTAACAGTTATACAGAGGAAAACACTACCAAGGCACTTGCTCCAGTGGTAAACAATTCTGAAATTGGTCAGAGGTGGGGAATCATCTCCCATACAGCCAGCAGCCCCGCCCGCCCACGCAAGGAGCATCCTCATTGCAAAGCTGCGAGACCGTGCCGAGGCCTCTGTGAGTAAACGTGAGCTGAGCCCCAGGCCAGATGCTGCTGAACTGTTCCCACCCTTCCCAGGTGAAACACCTGAATATGTACAAGGGCTTGAAAGCCTAGAGGAAGGGCCGTGGAGCCACAGCAGCGACAGCACGCAGGCCAACTTGGTGCCTGCAGGTCAGCCAGGATGGTACTGGCCACGGGCGCTCCTCTGGAAGCTTTCTATTGCCCTGCCTGTGATAACCCTCCTGTCCCGGCCCCCACTCCTTTTTTTCCTTCCTCACCTCAGCCCGGAGAGATATTCCAGTGGAAGTTATGGGTGACACATCCTCTTCTTTACAGGTGGCAGCCTGGCAACTCCTGCCGAAAGTCCAGCAGAGCCCCACTCACACCGGGCCACCCACAAAGCCGTGGACCCTCACACCCTCCCACCAGCACAGCCCCGAGACTGCTGACGGGGCAGAGGATATGGAGTAAGGCACAGCAGCAGGGGCTATTGCTGCCTGGAGTGCTGTTTATATTGACCTCAACCCAGGCACACCTGCGGAGGGCTTGCCGGCAGGGTCAGGCTGCCCAGGTCAGCTAATCCTCAGCCCTCAGGGAATCACTTTGCAGAAAATGGACCTCGCTAAGACAGAATATTCGCCAAGGAGAAAAAGGACACCATGCCATTTGCAGCACCGTAGATGAGTCTCGAGGTAATCACGTGACTTGGAGTAAGTCAGAAAGTGAAAGACACATATCATATCATATCACTTATAGGTGTTACCTATAAATTGATACCAGGGCAGATATTTCCACGGAGAAGGGCAATCACAGATTCATTAAACAAACTTATGGTTCACCAAAGGAAAGGTGTGAGGATTGAATTCATTACGATATTGGGGTTAACAGACAGATACAAACACAGTAGACGTATATAATCACCAAAGACCTACGGAGTACCAAGAGAAGACTACCCAACATTCTGTCATAACGTACATGGGAAAAGGATCCCAGGAAGAACAGACATATGTATATGTGTAAAAGAACCACCTCTTGCACACCTACAACAAGCTAAACGTTGTACTCAAACTTGCTGTAATAAAAAATAAAAAATTAAATTAAAAACACGAACAAGAAGTAGTGAGACAAACTTGAGGGGCTTTCTCCTGGCACATTCCGTTCTACATTCCAATCTAGAACACGACTTCCATTGAGGCTCTGCTGCCCTAGTAACCAGATTTGGTAAGGGAGAACTGCTGCCACCTTGTGGCCGTTTCACACAACTGCAGGTTTAATGCCAGCGCTAATGGTCAGTGGATATTCCAAATCATTACAGGCCTGTAAATGACACCTGCCCTGAAAACAAATCCTGGGGTCATATATCGACCAAAAAATTCAAAAGACGTCCATATTTCAAAACGACAGTTTCAAGAGGCATATTTCACGCACATTAGTGTTCTGCTTCTTTTGCTTTCTTTATTTGTTAAAAAAAACGGAATGGAAAAAGGCAACCCTCAGAATGGGCGAAAACGTTCACAAACGAATCAATGGACAAAGGTTTAATCTCCAATATATATAAACAGCTCATGCAGCTTAATATTAATAAAACAAACAACCCAATACAAAAATGGGCAGAAGATCTAAAGAGACGTTTCTTCAAAGAAGACACAGAGATGGCCAAGACGCACATGAAAAGCTGCTCAACATCACTAATTATTAGAGAAATGCAAATCAAGACTACAATGAGGTAAGACCTCACACCTGTTAGAATCGGCATCATCAGATAATCTACAAACATCAAATTCTGGGGAGGGTGTGGACAAAAGGAACCCTCTTCCGCTATTGGTGGGAATGTAAATTGATACAGTCACTATGGAGAACAGTATGGAGGTTCCTTTAAAAAACTAAAAAGAGAATTACCATAGGATCCAGCAATCCCACTTCTGGGCATATACCCAGAGAAAACCATAAATCACAGAGACACATTCACCACAATGTTCATTGCAGCACTATTTACAATAGCCAGGTTATGGAAGCAACATAAATGCCCACAGACAGACGAATGGATAAAGATGTGGTACATATATAAAATGGAATATTACTCAGCCATAAAAAGGAATGAAACTGGGTCATTTGTAGAGAAGTTGATGGATCTAGAGACTGTCATACAGAGTCAAGTAAGCCAGAAAGAGAAAAACAAATATTGTATATTAATGCCTATATGTGGAACCTAGAAAAATGGTAGAGATGAACTGGTTTGCAGGGCAGAAATAGAGACACAGAGGTAGAGAACAAACGTATGGACACAAAGTGGGGGAAGCCATGGGGTGGTGGTGGTGGGATGAGATGGGAGATTAGGATTGACCTGTATACATGTCTATGCATAAAATAGATAACTAATAATAACCTACTGTATAAAAAAATAACTAAAATTAAATTTCAAAATTTTAAAAAATAAAATGTAAAAATAAAACAGAAAAAAAGTTCTTCCATTCACACTGATGTATTTATACGAATGAATTATTTCCATGCTTATATCTATAAATACATAAATGAGGAATAAAATCTAACTTGAACCAAAAAAGAAAAAAAAAAAAAACTGAACCTAACAGTTATACAGAGGAAAACACTACCAAGGCACGTGCTCCAGTGGTAAAGAATTCTGAAATTGGTCAGAGGTGGGGAATCATCTCCCATACAGCCAGCAGCCCCGCCCGCCCACGCAAGGAGCATCCTCATTGCAAAGCTGGGAGACCGTGCCGAGGCCTCTGTGAGTAAACGTGAGCTGAGCCCCAGGCTAGATGCTGCTGAACTGTACCCACCCTTCCCAGGTGAAACACCTGAATATGTACAAGGGCTTGCAAGCCTAGAGGAAGGGCCGTGGAGCCACACCAGCGACAGCCTCAGGCCAACTTGGTGCCTGCAGGTCAGCCAGGATGGTACTGGCCACGGGCGCTCTTCTGGAAGCTTTCTATTGCCCTGCCTGAGATACCCCTCCTGTCCCGGCCCCCACTCCTTTTTTTCCTTCCTCACCTCAGCCCGGAGAGATATTCCAGTGGAAGTTATGGGTGACACATCCTCTTCTTTACAGGTGGCAGCCTGGCAACTCCTGCCGAAAGTCCAGCAGAGCCCCACTCACACCGGGCCACCCACAAAGCCGTGGACCCTCACACCCTCCCACCAACACAGCCCCGAGACTGCTGACGGGGCAGAGAATATGGAGTCAGGCACAGCTGCAGGGGCTATTGCTGCCTGGAGTGCTCTTTATATTGACCTCAAACCAGGCACACCTGGGGAGGGCTTGCCGGCAGGGTCAGGCTGCCCAGGTCAGCTAATCCTCAGCCCTCAGGGAATCACATTGCAGAAAATGGACCTCGCTAAGACAGAATATTCGCCAAGGAAAAAAAGGACACAATGCCATTTGCAGCACCGTAGATGAGTCTCGAGGTAATCACGTGACTTGGAGTAAGTCAGAAAGTGAAAGACACATATCATATCATATCACTTATAGGTGTTACCTATAAATTGATACCAGGGCAGATATTTCCACGGAGAAGGGCAATCACAGATTCATTAAACAAACTTATGGTTCACCAAAGGAAAGGTGTGAGGATTGAATTCATTACGATATTGGGGTTAACAGACAGATACAAACACAGTAGACGTATATAATCACCAAAGACCTACGGAGTACCAAGAGAAGACTACTCAACATTCTGTCATAACGTACATGGGAAAAGGATCCCAGGAAGAACAGACATATGTATATGTGTAAAAGAACCACCTCTTGCACACCTACAACAAGCTAAACGTTGTACTCAAACTTGCTGTAATAAAAAATAAAAAATTAAATTAAAAACACGAACAAGAAGTAGTGAGACAAACTTGAGGGGCTTTCTCCTGGCACATTCCGTTCTACATTCCAATCTAGAACACGACTTCCATTGAGGCTCTGCTGCCCTAGTAACCAGATTTGGTAAGGGAGAACTGCTGCCACCTTGTGGCCGTTTCACACAACTGCAGGTTTAATGCCAGCGCTAATGGTCAGTGGATATTCCAAATCATTACAGGCCTGTAAATGACACCTGCCCTGAAAACAAATCCTGGGGTCATATATCGACCAAAAAATTCAAAAGACGTCCATATTTCAAAACGACAGTTTCAAGAGGCATATTTCACGCACATTAGTGTTCTGCTTCTTTTGCTTTCTTTCTTTGTTAAAAAAAACGGGAATGGAAAAAGGCAACCCTCAGAATGGGCGAAAACGTTCACAAACGAATCAATGGACAAAGGTTTAATCTCCAATATATATAAACAGCTCATGCAGCTTAATACTAATAAAACAAACATCCCCATACAAAAATGGGCAGAAGATCTAAAGAGACGTTTCTTCAAAGAAGACACAGAGATGGCCAAGACGCACATGAAAAGCTGCTCAACATCACTAATTATTAGAGAAATGCAAATCAAGACTACAATGAGGTAAGACCTCACACCTGTTAGAATCGGCATCATCAGATAATCTACAAACATCAAATTCTGGGGAGGGTGTGGACAAAAGGAACCCTCTTCCGCTATTGGTGGGAATGTAAATTGATACAGTCACTATGGAGAACAGTATGGAGGTTCCTTTAAAAAACTAAAAAGAGAATTACCATAGGATCCAGCAATCCCACTTCTGGGCATATACCCAGAGAAAACCATAAATCACAGAGACACATTCACCACAATGTTCATTGCAGCACTATTTACAATAGCCAGGTTATGGAAGCAACATAAATGCCCACAGACAGACGAATGGATAAAGATGTGGTACATATATAAAATGGAATATTACTCAGCCATAAAAAGGAATGAAACTGGGTCATTTGTAGAGAAGTTGATGGATCTAGAGACTGTCATACAGAGTCAAGTAAGCCAGAAAGAGAAAAACAAATATTGTATATTAATGCCTATATGTGGAACCTAGAAAAATGGTAGAGATGAACTGGTTTGCAGGGCAGAAATAGAGACACAGAGGTAGAGAACAAACGTATGGACACAAAGTGGGGGAAGCCATGGGGTGGTGGTGGTGGGATGAGTTGGGAGATTAGGATTGACCTGTATACATGTCTATGCATAAAATAGATAACTAATAATAACCTACTGTATAAAAAAATAACTAAAATTAAATTTCAAAATTTTAAAAAATAAAATGTAAAAATAAAACAGAAAAAAAGTTCTTCCATTCACACTGATGTATTTATACGAATGAATTATTTCCATGCTTATATCTATAAATACATAAATGAGGAATAAAATCTAACTTGAACCAAAAAAGAAAAAAAAAAAAAACTGAACCTAACAGTTATACAGAGGAAAACACTACCAAGGCACGTGCTCCAGTGGTAAAGAATTCTGAAATTGGTCAGAGGTGGGGAATCATCTCCCATACAGCCAGCAGCCCCGCCCGCCCACGCAAGGAGCATCCTCATTGCAAAGCTGGGAGACCGTGCCGAGGCCTCTGTGAGTAAACGTGAGCTGAGCCCCAGGCTAGATGCTGCTGAACTGTACCCACCCTTCCCAGGTGAAACACCTGAATATGTACAAGGGCTTGCAAGCCTAGAGGAAGGGCCGTGGAGCCACACCAGCGACAGCCTCAGGCCAACTTGGTGCCTGCAGGTCAGCCAGGATGGTACTGGCCACGGGCGCTCTTCTGGAAGCTTTCTATTGCCCTGCCTGAGATACCCCTCCTGTCCCGGCCCCCACTCCTTTTTTTCCTTCCTCACCTCAGCCCGGAGAGATATTCCAGTGGAAGTTATGGGTGACACATCCTCTTCTTTACAGGTGGCAGCCTGGCAACTCCTGCCGAAAGTCCAGCAGAGCCCCACTCACACCGGGCCACCCACAAAGCCGTGGACCCTCACACCCTCCCACCAACACAGCCCCGAGACTGCTGACGGGGCAGAGAATATGGAGTCAGGCACAGCTGCAGGGGCTATTGCTGCCTGGAGTGCTCTTTATATTGACCTCAAACCAGGCACACCTGGGGAGGGCTTGCCGGCAGGGTCAGGCTGCCCAGGTCAGCTAATCCTCAGCCCTCAGGGAATCACATTGCAGAAAATGGACCTCGCTAAGACAGAATATTCGCCAAGGAAAAAAAGGACACAATGCCATTTGCAGCACCGTAGATGAGTCTCGAGGTAATCACGTGACTTGGAGTAAGTCAGAAAGTGAAAGACACATATCATATCATATCACTTATAGGTGTTACCTATAAATTGATACCAGGGCAGATATTTCCACGGAGAAGGGCAATCACAGATTCATTAAACAAACTTATGGTTCACCAAAGGAAAGGTGTGAGGATTGAATTCATTACGATATTGGGGTTAACAGACAGATACAAACACAGTAGACGTATATAATCACCAAAGACCTACGGAGTACCAAGAGAAGACTACTCAACATTCTGTCATAACGTACATGGGAAAAGGATCCCAGGAAGAACAGACATATGTATATGTGTAAAAGAACCACCTCTTGCACACCTACAACAAGCTAAACGTTGTACTCAAACTTGCTGTAATAAAAAATAAAAAATTAAATTAAAAACACGAACAAGAAGTAGTGAGACAAACTTGAGGGGCTTTCTCCTGGCACATTCCGTTCTACATTCCAATCTAGAACACGACTTCCATTGAGGCTCTGCTGCCCTAGTAACCAGATTTGGTAAGGGAGAACTGCTGCCACCTTGTGGCCGTTTCACACAACTGCAGGTTTAATGCCAGCGCTAATGGTCAGTGGATATTCCAAATCATTACAGGCCTGTAAATGACACCTGCCCTGAAAACAAATCCTGGGGTCATATATCGACCAAAAAATTCAAAAGACGTCCATATTTCAAAACGACAGTTTCAAGAGGCATATTTCACGCACATTAGTGTTCTGCTTCTTTTGCTTTCTTTCTTTGTTAAAAAAAACGGGAATGGAAAAAGGCAACCCTCAGAATGGGCGAAAACGTTCACAAACGAATCAATGGACAAAGGTTTAATCTCCAATATATATAAACAGCTCATGCAGCTTAATACTAATAAAACAAACATCCCCATACAAAAATGGGCAGAAGATCTAAAGAGACGTTTCTTCAAAGAAGACACAGAGATGGCCAAGACGCACATGAAAAGCTGCTCAACATCACTAATTATTAGAGAAATATAAATCAAAACTACAATGAGGTAAGACCTCACACCTGTTAGAATCGGCATCATCAGATAATCTACAAACAACAAATTCTGGGGAGGGTGTGGACAAAAGGAACCCTCTTCCGCTATTGGTGGGAATGTAAATTGATACAGTCACTATGGAGAACAGTATGGAGGTTCCTTTAAAAAACTAAAAAGAGAATTACCATAAGATCCAGCAATCCCACTTCTGGGCATATACCCAGAGAAAACCATAAATCACAGAGACACATTCACCACAATGTTCATTGCAGCACTATTTACAGTAGCCAGGTTATGGAAGCAACATAAATGCCCACAGACAGACGAATGGATAAAGATGTGGTACATATATAAAATGGAATATTACTCAGCCATAAAAAGGAATGAAACTGGGTCATTTGTAGAGAAGTTGATGGATCTAGAGACTGTCATACAGAGTGAAGTAAGCCAGAAAGAGAAAAACAAATATTGTATATTAATGCCTATATGTGGAACCTAGAAAAATGGTGGAGATGAACTGGTTTGCAGGGCAGAAATAGAGACACAGAGGTAGAGAACAAACGTATGGACACAAAGTGGGGGAAGCCATGGGGTGGTGGTGGTGGGATGAGTTGGGAGATTAGGATTGACCTGTATACCTGTCTAGGCATAAAATAGATAACTAATAATAACCTACTGTATAAAAAAATAACTAAAATTAAATTTCAAAATTTTAAAAAATAAAATGTAAAAATAAAACAGAAAAAATGTTCTTCCATTCACACTGATGTATTTATACGAATGAATTATTTCCATGCTTATATCTATAAATACATAAATGAGGAATAAAATCTAACTTGAACCAAAAAAGAAAAAAAAACTGAACCTAAGAATTATACAGAGGAAAACACTACCAAGGCACTTGCTCCAGTGGTAAACAATTCTGAAATTGGTCAGAGGTGGGGAATCATCTCCCATACAGCCAGCAGCCCCGCCCGCCCACGCAAGGAGCATCCTCATTGCAAAGCTGGGAGACCGTGCCGAGGCCTCTGTGAGTAAACGTGAGCTGAGACCCAGGCCAGATGCTGCTGAACTGTTCCCACCCTTCCCAGGTGAAACACCTGAATATGTACAAGGGCTTGAAAGCCTAGAGGAAGGGCCGTGGGGCCACACCAGCGACAGCACGCAGGCCAACTTGGTGCCTGCAGGTCAGCCAGGATGGTACTGGCCACGGGCGCTCTTCTGGAAGCTTTCTATTGCCCTGCCTGAGATACCCCTCCTGTCCCGGCCCCCACTCCTTTTTTTCCTTCCTCACCTCAGCCCGGAGAGATATTCCAGTGGAAGTTATGGGTGACACATCCTCTTCTTTACAGGTGGCAGCCTGGCAACTCCGGCCGAAAGTCCAGCAGAGCCCCACTCACACCGGGCCACCCACAAAGCCATGGACCCTCACACCCTCCCACCAGCACAGCCACGAGACTGCTGACGGGGCCGAGAATATGGAGTAAGGCACAGCTGCAGGGGCTATTGCTGCCTGGAGTGCTGTTTATATTGACCTCAACCCAGGCACACCTGGGGAGGGCTTGCCGGCAGGGTCAGGCTGCCCAGGTCAGCTAATCCTCAGCCCTCAGGGAATCACATTGCAGAAAATGAACCTCGCTAAGACAGAATATTCGCCAAGGAGAAAAAGGACACAATGCCATTTGCAGCACCGTTGATGAGTCTCGACGTAATCACGTGACTTGGAGTAAGTCAGAAAGTGAAAGACACATATCATATCATATCACTTATAGGTGTTACCTATAAATTGATACCAGGGCAGATATTTCCACGGAGAAGGGCAATCACAGATTCATTAAACAAACTTATGGTTCACCAAAGGAAAGGTGTGAGGATTGAATTCATTACGATATTGGGGTTAACAGACATATACAAACACAGTAGACGTATATAATCACCAAAGACCTACGGAGTACCAAGAGAAGACTACTCAACATTCTGTCATAACGTACATGGGAAAAGGATCCCAGGAAGAACAGACATAAGTATATGTGTAAAACAACCACCTCTTGCACACCTACAACAAGCTAAACGTTGTACTCAAATTTGCTGTAATAAAAAATAAAAAAATTAAATAAAGAACACGAACAAGAAGTAGTGAGACAAACTTGAGGGGCTTTCTCCTGGCACATTCCGTTCTACATTCCAATCTAGAACACGACTTCCATTGAGTCTCTGCTGCCCTAGTAACCAGATTTGGTAAGGGAGAACTGCTGCCACCTTGTGGCCGTTTCACACAACTGCAGGTTTAATGCCAGCGCTAATGGTCAGTGGATATTCCAAATCATTACAGGCCTGTAAATGACACCTGCCCTGAAAACAATTCCTGGGGTCATATATCGACCAAAAAATTCAAAAGACGTCCATATTTCAAAACGACAGTTTCAAGAGGCATATTTCACGCACATTAGTGTTCTGCTTCTTTTGCTTTCTTTCTTTCTTTGTTAAAAAAAACGGGAATGGAGAAAGGCAACCCTCAGAATGGGCGAAAACGTTCACAAACGAATCAATGGACAAAGGTTTAATCTCCAATATATATAAACAGCTCATGCAGCTTAATATTAATAAAACAAACAACCCAATACAAAAATGGGCAGAAGATCTAAAGAGACGTTTCTTCAAAGAAGACACAGAGATGGCCAAGAAGCACATGAAAAGCTGCTCAACATCACTAATTATTAGAGAAATGCAAATCAAAACTACAATGAGGTAAGACCTCACACCTGTTAGAATCGGCATCATCAGATAATCTACAAACAACAAATTCTGGGGAGGGTGTGGACAAAAGGAACCCTCTTCCGCTATTGGTGGGAATGTAAATTGATACAGTCACTATGGAGAACAGTATGGAGGTTCCTTTAAAAAACTAAAAAGAGAATTACCATAGGATCCAGCAATCCCACTTCTGGGCATATACCCAGAGAAAACCATAAATCACAGAGACACATTCACCACAATGTTCATTGCAGCACTATTTACAATAGCCAGGTTATGGAAGCAACATAAGTGCCCACAGACAGACGAATGGATAAAGATGTGGTACATATATAAAATGGAATATTACTCAGCCATAAAAAGGAATGAAACTGGGTCATTTGTAGAGAAGTTGATGGATCTAGAGACTGTCATACAGAGTGAAGTAAGCCAGAAAGAGAAAAACAAATATTGTATATTAATGCCTATATGTGGAACCTAGAAAAATGGTAGAGATGAACTGGTTTGCAGGGCAGAAATAGAGACACAGAGGTAGAGAACAAACGTATGGACACAAAGTGGGGGAAGCCATGGGGTGGTGGTGGTGGGATGAGTTGGGAGATTAGGATTGACCTGTATACATGTCTATGCATAAAATAGATAACTAATAATAACCTACTGTATAAAAAAATAACTAAAATTAAATTTCAAAATTTTAAAAAATAAAATGTAAAAATAAAACAGAAAAAAAGTACTTCCATTCACACTGATGTATTTATACGAATGAATTATTTCCATGCTTATATCTATAAATACATAAATGAGGAATAAAATCTAACTTGAACCAAAAAAGAAAAAAAAACTGAACCTAAGAATTATACAGAGGAAAACACTACGAAGGCAATTGCTCCAGTGGTAAACAATTCTGAAATTGGTCAGAGGTGGGGAATCATCTCCCATACAGCCAGCAGCCCCGCCCGCCCACGCAAGGAGCATCCTCATTGCAAAGCTGGGAGACCGTGCCGAGGCCTCTGTGAGTAAACGTGAGCTGAGACCCAGGCCAGATGCTGCTGAACTGTTCCCACCCTTCCCAGGTGAAACACCTGAATATGTACAAGGGCTTGAAAGCCTAGAGGAAGGGCCGTGGGGCCACACCAGCGACAGCACGCAGGCCAACTTGGTGCCTGCAGGTCAGCCAGGATGGTACTGCCACGGGCGCTCTTCTGGAAGCTTTCTATTGCCCTGCCTGAGATACCCCTCCTGTCCCGGCCCCCACTCCTTTTTTTCCTTCCTCACCTCAGCCCGGAGAGATATTCCAGTGGAAGTTATGGGTGACACATCCTCTTCTTTACAGGTGGCAGCCTGGCAACTCCTGCCGAAAGTCCAGCAGAGCCCCACTCACACCGGGCCACCCACAAAGCCATGGACCCTCACACCCTCCCAACAGCACAGCCCCGAGACTGCTGACGGGGCCGAGAATATGGAGTAAGGCACAGCTGCAGGGGCTATTGCTGCCTGGAGTGCTGTTTATATTGACCTCAACCCAGGCACACCTGGGGAGGGCTTGCCGGCAGGGTCAGGCTGCCCAGGTCAGCTAATCCTCAGCCCTCAGGGAATCACATTGCAGAAAATGAACCTCGCTAAGACAGAATATTCGCCAAGGAGAAAAAGGACACAATGCCATTTGCAGCACCGTAGATGAGTCTCGAGGTAATCACGTGACTTGGAGTAAGTCAGAAAGTGAAAGACACATATCATATCATATCACTTATAGGTGTTACCTATAAATTGATACCAGGGCAGATATTTCCACGGAGAAGGGCAATCACAGATTCATTAAACAAACTTATGGTTCACCAAAGGAAAGGTGTGAGGATTGAATTCATTACGATATTGGGGTTAACAGACATATACAAACACAGTAGACGTATATAATCACCAAAGACCTACGGAGTACCAAGAGAAGACTACTCAACATTCTGTCATAACGTACATGGGAAAAGGATCCCAGGAAGAACAGACATAAGTATATGTGTAAAAGAACCACCTCTTGCACACCTACAACAAGCTAAACGTTGTACTCAAATTTGCTGTAATAAAAAATAAAAAATTAAATTAAGAACACGAACAAGAAGTAGTGAGACAAACTTGAGGGGCTTTCTCCTGGCACATTCCGTTCTACATTCCAATCTAGAACACGACTTCCATTGAGTCTCTGCTGTCCTAGTAACCAGATTTGGTAAGGGAGAACTGCTGCCACCTTGTGGCCGTTTCACACAACTGCAGGTTTAATGCCAGCGCTAATGGTCAGTGGATATTCCAAATCATTACAGGCCTGTAAATGACACCTACCCTGAAAACAATTCCTGGGGTCATATATCGACCAAAAAATTCAAAAGACGTCCATATTTCAAAACGACAGTTTCAAGAGGCATATTTCACGCACATTAGTGTTCTGCTTCTTTTGCTTTCTTTCTTTCTTTGTTAAAAAAAACGGGAATGGAGAAAGGCAACCCTCTGAATGGGCGAAAACGTTCACAAACGAATCAATGGACAAAGGTTTAATCTCCAATATATATAAACAGCTCATGCAGCTTAATATTAATAAAACAAACAACCCAATACAAAAATGGGCAGAAGATCTAAAGAGACGTTTCTTCAAAGAAGACACAGAGATGGCCAAGACGCACATGAAAAGCTGCTCAACATCACTAATTATTAGAGAAATGCAAATCAAAACTACAATGAGGTAAGACCTCACACCTGTTAGAATCGGCATCATCAGATAATCTACAAACAACAAATTCTGGGGAGGGTGTGGACAAAAGGAACCCTCTTCCGCTATTGGTGGGAATGTAAATTGATACAGTCACTATGGAGAACAGTATGGAGGTTCCTTTAAAAAACTAAAAAGAGAATTACCATAGGATCCAGCAATCCCACTTCTGGGCATATACCCAGAGAAAACCATAAATCACAGAGACACATTCACCACAATGTTCATTGCAGCACTATTTACAATAGCCAGGTTATGGAAGCAACATAAGTGCCCACAGACAGACGAATGGATAAAGATGTGGTACATATATAAAATGGAATATTACTCAGCCATAAAAAGGAATGAAACTGGGTCATTTGTAGAGAAGTTGATGGATCTAGAGACTGTCATACAGAGTGAAGTAAGCCAGAAAGAGAAAAACAAATATTGTATATTAATGCCTATATGTGGAACCTAGAAAAATGGTAGAGATGAACTGGTTTGCAGGGCAGAAATAGAGACACAGAGGTAGAGAACAAACGTATGGACACAAAGTGGGGGAAGCCATGGGGTGGTGGTGGTGGGATGAGTTGGGAGATTAGGATTGACCTGTATACATGTCTATGCATAAAATAGATAACTAATAATAACCTACTGTATAAAAAAATAACTAAAATTAAATTTCAAAATTTTAAAAAATAAAATGTAAAAATAAAACAGAAAAAAAGTTCTTCCATTCACACTGATGTATTTATACGAATGAATTATTTCCATGCTTATATCTATAAATACATAAATGAGGAATAAAATCTAACTTGAACCAAAAAAGAAAAAAAAACTGAACCTAAGAATTATACAGAGGAAAACACTACGAAGGCAATTGCTCCAGTGGTAAACAATTCTGAAATTGGTCAGAGGTGGGGAATCATCTCCCATACAGCCAGCAGCCCCGCCCGCCCACGCAAGGAGCATCCTCATTGCAAAGCTGGGAGACCGTGCCGAGGCCTCTGTGAGTAAACGTGAGCTGAGCCCCAGGCCAGATGCTGCTGAACTGTTCCCACCCTTCCCAGGTGAAACACCTGAATATGTACAAGGGCTTGAAAGCCTAGAGGAAGGGCCGTGGAGCCACACCAGCGACAGCACGCAGGCCAACTTGGTGCCTGCAGGTCAGCCAGGATGGTACTGCCACGGGCGCTCTTCTGGAAGCTTTCTATTGCCCTGCCTGAGATACCCCTCCTGTCCCGGCCCCCACTCCTTTTTTTCCTTCCTCACCTCAGCCCGGAGAGATATTCCAGTGGAAGTTATGGGTGACACATCCTCTTCTTTACAGGTGGCAGCCTGGCAACTCCTGCCGAAAGTCCAGCAGAGCCCCACTCACACCGGGCCACCCACAAAGCCGTGGACCCTCACACCCTCCCACCAGCACAGCCCCGAGACTGCTGACGGGGCAGAGAATATGGAGTAAGGCACAGCTGCAGGGGCTATTGCTGCCTGGAGTGCTGTTTATATTGACCTCAACCCAGGCACACCTGGGGAGGGCTTGCCGGCAGGGTCAGGCTGCCCAGGTCAGCTAATCCTCAGCCCTCAGGGAATCACATTGCAGAAAATGGACCTCGCTAAGACAGAATATTCGCCAAGGAGAAAAAGGACACAATGCCATTTGCAGCACCGTAGATGAGTCTCGAGGTAATCACGTGACTTGGAGTAAGTCAGAAAGTGAAAGACAAATATCATATCATAGCACTTATAGGTGTTACCTATAAATTGATACCAGGGCAGATATTTCCACGGAGAAGGGCAATCACAGATTCATTAAACAAACTTATGGTTCACCAAAGGAAAGGTGTGAGGATTGAATTCATTACGATATTGGGGTTAACAGACATGTACAAACACAGTAGACGTATATAATCACCAAAGACCTACGGAGTACCAAGAGAAGACTACTCAACATTCTGTCATAACGTACATGGGAAAAGGATCCCAGGAAGAACAGACATATGTATATGTGTAAAAGAACCACCTCTTGCACACCTACAACAAGCTAAACGTTGTACTCAAACTTGCTGTAATAAAAAATAAAAAATTAAATTAAGAACACGAACAAGAAGTAGTGAGACAAACTTGAGGGGCTTTCTCCTGGCACATTCCGTTCTACATTCCAATCTAGAACACGACTTCCATTGAGCCTCTGCTGCCCTAGTAACCAGAATTGGTAAGGGAGAACTGCGGCCACCTTGTGGCCGTTTCACACAACTGCAGGTTTAATGCCAGCGCTAATGGTCAGTGGATATTCCAAATCATTACAGGCCTGTAAATGACACCTGCCCTGAAAACAAATCCTGGGGTCATATATCGACCAAAAAATTCAAAAGACGTCCATATTTCAAAACGACAGTTTCAAGAGGCATATTACACGCACATTAGTGTTCTGCTTCTTTTGCTTTCTTTCTTTGTTAAAAAAAACGGGAATGGAGAAAGGCAACCCTCAGAATGGGCGAAAACGTTCACAAACGAATCAATGGACAAAGGTTTAATCTCCAATATATATAAACAGCTCATGCAGCTTAATATTAATAAAACAAACAACCCAATACAAAAATGGGCAGAAGATCTAAAGAGACGTTTCTTCAAAGAAGACACAGAGATGGCCAAGACGCACATGAAAAGCTGCTCAACATCACTAATTATTAGAGAAATGCAAATCAAAACTACAATGAGGTAAGACCTCACACCTGTTAGAATCGGCATCATCAGATAATCTACAAACAACAAATTCTGGGGAGGGTGTGGACAAAAGGAACCCTCTTCCGCTATTGGTGGGAATGTAAATTGATACAGTCACTATGGAGAACAGTATGGAGGTTCCTTTAAAAAACTAAAAAGAGAATTACCATAGGATCCAGCAATCCCACTTCTGGGCATATACCCAGAGAAAACCATAAATCACAGAGACACATTCACCACAATGTTCATTGCAGCACTATTTACAATAGCCAGGTTATGGAAGCAACATAAATGCCCACAGACAGACGAATGGATAAAGATGTGGTACATATATAAAATGGAATATTACTCAGCCATAAAAAGGAATGAAACTGGGTCATTTGTAGAGAAGTTGATGGATCTAGAGACTGTCATACAGAGTCAAGTAAGCAAGAAAGAGAAAAACAAATATTGTATATTAATGCCTATATGTGGAACCTACAAAAATGGTAGAGAAGAACTGGTTTGCAGGGCAGAAATAGAGACACAGAGGTAGAGAACAAACGTATGGACACAAAGTGGGGGAAGCCATGGGGTGGTGGTGGTGGGATGAGTTGGGAGATTAGGATTGACCTGTATACATGTCTATGCATAAAATAGATAACTAATAATAACCTACTGTATAAAAAAATAACTAAAATTAAATTTCAAAGTTTTAAAAAATAAAATGTAAAAATAAAACAGAAATAAAGTTCTTCCATTCACACTGATGTATTTATACGAATGAATTATTTCCATGCTTATATCTATAAATACATAAATGAGGAATAAAATCTAACTTGAACCAAAAAAGAAAAAAAAACTGAACCTAAGAATTATACAGAGGAAAACACTACCAAGGCACTTGCTCCAGTGGTAAACAATTCTGAAATTGGTCAGAGGTGGGGAATCATCTCCCATACAGCCAGCAGCACCGCCCACCCACGCAAGGAGCATCCTCATTGCAAAGCTGGGAGACCGTGCCGAGGCCTCTGTGAGTAAACGTGAGGTGAGCCCCAGGCCAGATGCTGCTGAACTGTTCCCACCCTTCCCAGGTGAAACACCTGAATATGTACAAGGGCTTGAAAGCCTAGAGGAAGGGCCGTGGAGCCACAGCAGCGACAGCACGCAGGCCAACTTGGTGCCTGCAGGTCAGCCAGGATGGTACTGGCCACGGGCGCTCTTCTGGAAGCTTTCTATTGCCCTGCCTGAGATACCCCTCCTGTCCCGGCCCCCACTCCTTTTTTTCCTTCCTCACCTCAGCCCGGAGAGATATTCCAGTGGAAGTTATGGGTGACACATCCTCTTCTTTACAGGTGGCAGCCTGGCAACTCCTGCCGAAAGTCCAGCAGAGCCCCACTCACACCGGGCCACCCACAAAGCCGTGGACCCTCACACCCTCCCACCAGCACAGCCCCGAGACTGCTGACGGGGCAGAGGATATGGAGTCAGGCACAGCTGCAGGGGCTATTGCTGCCTGGAGTGCTCTTTATATTGACCTCAACCCAGGCACACCTGGGGAGGGCTTGCCGGCAGGGTCAGGCTGCCCAGGTCAGCTAATCCTCAGCCCTCAGGGAATCACATTGCAGAATATGGACCTCGCTAAGACAGAATATTCGCCAAGGAAAAAAAGGACACAGTGCCATTTGCAGCACCGTAGATGAGTCTCGAGGTAATCACGTGACTTGGAGTAAGTCAGAAAGTGAAAGACACATATCATATCATATCACTTATAGGTGTTACCTATAAATTGATACCAGGGCAGATATTTCCACGGAGAAGGGCAATCACAGATTCATTAAACAAACTTATGTTTCACCAAAGGAAAGGTGTGAGGATTGAATTCATTACGATATTGGGGTTAACAGACATATACAAACACAGTAGACGTATATAATCACCAAAGACCTACGGAGTACCAAGAGAAGACTACTCAACATTCTGTCATAACGTACATGGGAAAAGGATCCCAGGAAGAACAGACATATGTATATGTGTAAAAGAACCACCTCTTGCCCACCTACAACAAGCTAAACGTTGTACTCAAACTTGCTGTAATAAAAAATAAAAAATTAAATTAAAAACACGAACAAGAAGTAGTGAGACAAACTTGAGGGGCTTTCTCCTGGCACATTCCGTTCTACATTCCAATCTAGAACACGACTTCCATTGAGGCTCTGCTGCCGTAGTAACCAGATTTGGTAAGGGAGAACTGCTGCCACCTTGTGGCCGTTTCACACAACTGCAGGTTTAATGCCAGCGCTAATGGTCAGTGGATATTCCAAATCATTACAGGCCTGTAAATGACACCTGCCCTGAAAACAAATCCTGGGGTCATATATCGACCAAAAAATTCAAAAGACGTCCATATTTCAAAACGACAGTTTCAAGAGGCATATTACACGCACATTAGTATTCTGCTTCTTTTGCTTTCTTTCTTTGTTAAAAAAAAGGGAATGGAGAAAGGCAACCCTCAGAATGGGCGAAAACGTTCACAAACAAATCAATGGACAAAGGTTTAATCTCCAATATATATAAACAGCTCATGCAGCTTAATATTAATAAAACAAACAACCCAATACAAAAATGGGCAGAAGATCTAAAGAGACGTTTCTTCAAAGAAGACACAGAGATGGCCAAGACGCACATGAAAAGCTGCTCAACATCACTAATTATTAGAGAAATGCAAATCAAAACTACAATGAGGTAAGACCTCACACCTGTTAGAATCGGCATCATCAGATAATCTACAAACAACAAACTCTGGGGAGGGTGTGGACAAAAGGAACCCTCTTCCGCTATTGGTGGGAATGTAAATTGATACAGTCACTATGGAGAACAGTATGGAGGTTCCTTTAAAAAACTAAAAAGAGAATTACCATAGGATCCAGCAATCCCACTTCTGGGCATATACCCAGAGAAAACCATAAATCACAGAGACACATTCACCACAATGTTCATTGCAGCACTATTTACAATAGCCAGGTTATGGAAGCAACATAAATGCCCACAGACAGACGAATGGAAAAAGATGTGGTACATATATAAAATGGAATATTACTCAGCCATATAAAGGAATGAAACTGGGTCATTTGTAGAGAAGTTGAGGGATCTAGGGACTGTCATACAGAGTCAAGTAAGCCAGAAAGAGAAAAACAAATATTGTATATTAATGCCTATATGTGGAACCTAGAAAAATGGTAGAGATGAACTGGTTTGCAGGGCAGAAATAGAGACACAGAGGTAGAGAACAAACGTATGGACACAAAGTGGGGGAAGCCATGGGGTGGTGGTGGTGGGATGAGTTGGGAGATTAGTATTGACATGTATACATGTCTATGCATAAAATAGATAACTAATAATAACCTACTGTATAAAAAAATAACTAAAATTAAATTTCAAAATTTTAAAAAATAAAATGTAAAAATAAAACAGAAAAAAAGTTCTTCCATTCACACTGATGTATTTATACGAATGAATTATTTCCATGCTTATATCTATAAATACATAAATGAGGAATAAAATCTAACTTGAACCAAAAAAGAAAAAAAAAAACTGAACCTAACAGTTATACAGAGGAAAACACTACCAAGGCACTTGCTCCAGTGGTAAACAATTCTGAAATTGGTCAGAGGTGGGGAATCATCTCCCATACAGCCAGCAGCCCCGCCCGCCCACGCAAGGAGCATCCTCATTGCAAAGCTGCGAGACCGTGCCGAGGCCTCTGTGAGTAAACGTGAGCTGAGCCCCAGGCCAGATGCTGCTGAACTGTTCCCACCCTTCCCAGGTGAAACACCTGAATATGTACAAGGGCTTGAAAGCCTAGAGGAAGGGCCGTGGAGCCACAGCAGCGACAGCACGCAGGCCAACTTGGTGCCTGCAGGTCAGCCAGGATGGTACTGGCCACGGGCGCTCCTCTGGAAGCTTTCTATTGCCCTGCCTGTGATAACCCTCCTGTCCCGGCCCCCACTCCTTTTTTTCCTTCCTCACCTCAGCCAGGAGAGATATTCCAGTGGAAGTTATGGGTGACACATCCTCTTCTTTACAGGTGGCAGCCTGGCAACTCCTGCCGAAAGTCCAGCAGAGCCCCACTCACACCGGGCCACCCACAAAGCCGTGGACCCTCACACCCTCCCACCAGCACAGCCCCGAGACTGCTGACGGGGCAGAGGATATGGAGTAAGGCACAGCAGCAGGGGCTATTGCTGCCTGGAGTGCTGTTTATATTGACCTCAACCCAGGCACACCTGCGGAGGGCTTGCCGGCAGGGTCAGGCTGCCCAGGTCAGCTAATCCTCAGCCCTCAGGGAATCACTTTGCAGAAAATGGACCTCGCTAAGACAGAATATTCGCCAAGGAGAAAAAGGACACCATGCCATTTGCAGCACCGTAGATGAGTCTCGAGGTAATCACGTGACTTGGAGTAAGTCAGAAAGTGAAAGACACATATCATATCATATCACTTATAGGTGTTACCTATAAATTGATACCAGGGCAGATATTTCCACGGAGAAGGGAAATCACAGATTCATTAAACAAACTTATGTTTCACCAAAGGAAAGGTGTGAGGATTGAATTCATTACGATATTGGGGTTAACAGACATATACAAACACAGTAGACGTATATAATCACCAAAGACCTACGGAGTACCAAGAGAAGACTACTCAACATTCTGTCATAACGTACATGGGAAAAGGATCCCAGGAAGAACAGACATATGTATATGTGTAAAAGAACCACCTCTTGCCCACCTACAACAAGCTAAACGTTGTACTCAAACTTGCTGTAATAAAAAATAAAAAATTAAATTAAAAACACGAACAAGAAGTAGTGAGACAAACTTGAGGGGCTTTCTCCTGGCACATTCCGTTCTACATTCCAATCTAGAACACGACTTCCATTGAGGCTCTGCTGCCCTAGTAACCAGATATGGTAAGGGAGAACTGCTGCCACCTTGTGGCCGTTTCACACAACTGCAGGTTTAATGCCAGCGCTAATGGTCAGTGGATATTCCAAATCATTACAGGCCTGTAAATGACACCTGCCCTGAAAACAAATCCTGGGGTCATATATCGACCAAAAAATTCAAAAGACGTCCATATTTCAAAACGACAGTTTCAAGAGGCATATTACACGCACATTAGTGTTCTGCTTCTTTTGCTTTCTTTCTTTGTTAAAAAAAACGGGAATGGAGAAAGGCAACCCTCAGAATGGGCGAAAACGTTCACAAACGAATCAATGGACAAAGGTTTAATCTCCAATATATATAAACAGCTCATGCAGCTTAATATTAATAAAACAAACAACCCAATACAAAAATGGGCAGAAGATCTAAAGAGACGTTTCTTCAAAGAAGACACAGAGATGGCCAAGACGCACATGAAAAGCTGCTCAACATCACTAATTATTAGAGAAATGCAAATCAAAACTACAATGAGGTAAGACCTCACACCTGTTAGAATCGGCATCATCAGATAATCTACAAACAACAAATTCTGGGGAGGGTGTGGACAAAAGGAACCCTCTTCCGCTATTGGTGGGAATGTAAATTGATACAGTCACTATGGAGAACAGTATGGAGGTTCCTTTAAAAAACTAAAAAGATAATTACCATAGGATCCAGCAATCCCACTTCTGGGCATATACCCAGAGAAAACCATAAATCACAGAGACACATTCACCACAATGTTCATTGCAGCACTATTTACAATAGCCAGGTTATGGAAGCAACATAAATGCCCACAGACAGACGAATGGATAAAGATGTGGTACATATATAAAATGGAATATTACTCAGCCATAAAAAGGAATGAAACTGGGTCATTTGTAGAGAAGTTGATGGATCTAGAGACTGTCATACAGAGTCAAGTAAGCAAGAAAGAGAAAAACAAATATTGTATATTAATGCCTATATGTGGAACCTACAAAAATGGTAGAGATGAACTGGTTTGCAGGGCAGAAATAGAGACACAGAGGTAGAGAACAAACGTATGGACACAAAGTGGGGGAAGCCATGGGGTGGTGGTGGTGGGATGAGTTGGGAGATTAGGATTGACCTGTATACATGTCTATGCATAAAATAGATAACTAATAATAACCTACTGTATAAAAAAATAACTAAAATTAAATTTCAAAGTTTTAAAAAATAAAATGTAAAAATAAAACAGAAATAAAGTTCTTCCATTCACACTGATGTATTTATACGAATGAATTATTTCCATGCTTATATCTATAAATACATAAATGAGGAATAAAATCTAACTTGAACCAAAAAAGAAAAAAAAACTGAACCTAAGAATTATACAGAGGAAAACACTACCAAGGCACTTGCTCCAGTGGTAAACAATTCTGAAATTGGTCAGAGGTGGGGAATCATCTCCCATACAGCCAGCAGCACCGCCCACCCACGCAAGGAGCATCCTCATTGCAAAGCTGGGAGACCGTGCCGAGGCCTCTGTGAGTAAACGTGAGGTGAGCCCCAGGCCAGATGCTGCTGAACTGTTCCCACCCTTCCCAGGTGAAACACCTGAATATGTACAAGGGCTTGAAAGCCTAGAGGAAGGGCCGTGGAGCCACAGCAGCGACAGCACGCAGGCCAACTTGGTGCCTGCAGGTCAGCCAGGATGGTACTGCCACGGGAGCTCTTCTGGAAGCTTTCTATTGCCCTGCCTGAGATACCCCTCCTGTCCCGGCCCCCACTCCTTTTTTTCCTTCCTCACCTCAGCCCGGAGAGATATTCCAGTGGAAGTTATGGGTGACACATCCTCTTCTTTACAGGTGGCAGCCTGGCAACTCCTGCCGAAAGTCCAGCAGAGCCCCACTCACACCGGGCCACCCACAAAGCCGTGGACCCTCACACCCTCCCACCAGCACAGCCCCGAGACTGCTGACGGGGCAGAGGATATGGAGTCAGGCACAGCTGCAGGGGCTATTGCTGCCTGGAGTGCTCTTTATATTGACCTCAACCCAGGCACACCTGGGGAGGGCTTGCCGGCAGGGTCAGGCTGCCCAGGTCAGCTAATCCTCAGCCCTCAGGGAATCACATTGCAGAATATGGACCTCGCTAAGACAGAATATTCGCCAAGGAAAAAAAGGACACAGTGCCATTTGCAGCACCGTAGATGAGTCTCGAGGTAATCACGTGACTTGGAGTAAGTCAGAAAGTGAAAGACACATATCATATCATATCACTTATAGGTGTTACCTATAAATTGATACCAGGGCAGATATTTCCACGGAGAAGGGCAATCACAGATTCATTAAACAAACTTATGTTTCACCAAAGGAAAGGTGTGAGGATTGAATTCATTACGATATTGGGGTTAACAGACATATACAAACACAGTAGACGTATATAATCACCAAAGACCTACGGAGTACCAAGAGAAGAGTACTCAACATTCTGTCATAACGTACATGGGAAAAGGATCCCAGGAAGAACAGACATATGTATATGTGTAAAAGAACCACCTCTTGCACACCTACAACAAGCTAAACGTTGTACTCAAACTTGCTGTAATAAAAAATAAAAAATTAAATTAAAAACACGAACAAGAAGTAGTGAGACAAACTTGAGGGGCTTTCTCCTGGCACATTCCGTTCTACATTCCAATCTAGAACACGACTTCCATTGAGGCTCTGCTGCCCTAGTAACCAGATTTGGTAAGGGAGAACTGCTGCCACCTTGTGGCCGTTTCACACAACTGCAGGTTTAATGCCAGCGCTAATGGTCAGTGGATATTCCAAATCATTACAGGCCTGTAAATGACACCTGCCCTGAAAACAAATCCTGGGGTCATATATCGACCAAAAAATTCAAAAGACGTCCATATTTCAAAACGACAGTTTCAAGAGGCATATTACACGCACATTAGTATTCTGCTTCTTTTGCTTTCTTTCTTTGTTAAAAAAAAAGGGAATGGAGAAAGGCAACCCTCAGAATGGGCGAAAACGTTCACAAACGAATCAATGGACAAAGGTTTAATCTCCAATATATATAAACAGCTCATGCAGCTTAATATTAATAAAACAAACAACCCAATACAAAAATGGGCAGAAGATCTAAAGAGACGTTTCTTCAAAGAAGACACAGAGATGGCCAAGACGCACATGAAAAGCTGCTCAACATCACTAATTATTAGAGAAATGCAAATCAAAACTACAATGAGGTAAGACCTCACACCTGTTAGAATCGGCATCATCAGATAATCTACAAACAACAAACTCTGGGGAGGGTGTGGACAAAAGGAACCCTCTTCCGCTATTGGTGGGAATGTAAATTGATACAGTCACTATGGAGAACAGTATGGAGGTTCCTTTAAAAAACTAAAAAGAGAATTACCATAGGATCCAGCAATCCCACTTCTGGGCATATACCCAGAGAAAACCATAAATCACAGAGACACATTCACCACAATGTTCATTGCAGCACTATTTACAATAGCCAGGTTATGGAAGCAACATAAATGCCCACAGACAGACGAATGGAAAAAGATGTGGTACATATATAAAATGGAATATTACTCAGCCATATAAAGGAATGAAACTGGGTCATTTGTAGAGAAGTTGATGGATCTAGAGACTGTCATACAGAGTCAAGTAAGCCAGAAAGAGAAAAACAAATATTGTATATTAATGCCTATATGTGGAACCTAGAAAAATGGTAGAGATGAACTGGTTTGCAGGGCAGAAATAGAGACACAGAGGTAGAGAACAAACGTATGGACACAAAGTGGGGGAAGCCATGGGGTGGTGGTGGTGGGATGAGTTGGGAGATTAGTATTGACATGTATACATGTCTATGCATAAAATAGATAACTAATAATAACCTACTGTATAAAAAAATAACTAAAATTAAATTTCAAAATTTTAAAAAATAAAATGTAAAAATAAAACAGAAAAAAAGTTCTTCCATTCACACTGATGTATTTATACGAATGAATTATTTCCATGCTTATATCTATAAATACATAAATGAGGAATAAAATCTAACTTGAACCAAAAAAGAAAAAAAAAAAACTGAACCTAACAGTTATACAGAGGAAAACACTACCAAGGCACTTGCTCCAGTGGTAAACAATTCTGAAATTGGTCAGAGGTGGGGAATCATCTCCCATACAGCCAGCAGCCCCGCCCGCCCACGCAAGGAGCATCCTCATTGCAAAGCTGCGAGACCGTGCCGAGGCCTCTGTGAGTAAACGTGAGCTGAGCCCCAGGCCAGATGCTGCTGAACTGTTCCCACCCTTCCCAGGTGAAACACCTGAATATGTACAAGGGCTTGAAAGCCTAGAGGAAGGGCCGTGGAGCCACAGCAGCGACAGCACGCAGGCCAACTTGGTGCCTGCAGGTCAGCCAGGATGGTACTGGCCACGGGCGCTCCTCTGGAAGCTTTCTATTGCCCTGCCTGTGATAACCCTCCTGTCCCGGCCCCCACTCCTTTTTTTCCTTCCTCACCTCAGCCCGGAGAGATATTCCAGTGGAAGTTATGGGTGACACATCCTCTTCTTTACAGGTGGCAGCCTGGCAACTCCTGCCGAAAGTCCAGCAGAGCCCCACTCACACCGGGCCACCCACAAAGCCGTGGACCCTCACACCCTCCCACCAGCACAGCCCCGAGACTGCTGACGGGGCAGAGGATATGGAGTAAGGCACAGCAGCAGGGGCTATTGCTGCCTGGAGTGCTGTTTATATTGACCTCAACCCAGGCACACCTGCGGAGGGCTTGCCGGCAGGGTCAGGCTGCCCAGGTCAGCTAATCCTCAGCCCTCAGGGAATCACTTTGCAGAAAATGGACCTCGCTAAGACAGAATATTCGCCAAGGAGAAAAAGGACACCATGCCATTTGCAGCACCGTAGATGAGTCTCGAGGTAATCACGTGACTTGGAGTAAGTCAGAAAGTGAAAGACACATATCATATCATATCACTTATAGGTGTTACCTATAAATTGATACCAGGGCAGATATTTCCACGGAGAAGGGCAATCACAGATTCATTAAACAAACTTATGGTTCACCAAAGGAAAGGTGTGAGGATTGAATTCATTACGATATTGGGGTTAACAGACAGATACAAACACAGTAGACGTATATAATCACCAAAGACCTACGGAGTACCAAGAGAAGACTACCCAACATTCTGTCATAACGTACATGGGAAAAGGATCCCAGGAAGAACAGACATATGTATATGTGTAAAAGAACCACCTCTTGCACACCTACAACAAGCTAAACGTTGTACTCAAACTTGCTGTAATAAAAAATAAAAAATTAAATTAAAAACACGAACAAGAAGTAGTGAGACAAACTTGAGGGGCTTTCTCCTGGCACATTCCGTTCTACATTCCAATCTAGAACACGACTTCCATTGAGGCTCTGCTGCCCTAGTAACCAGATTTGGTAAGGGAGAACTGCTGCCACCTTGTGGCCGTTTCACACAACTGCAGGTTTAATGCCAGCGCTAATGGTCAGTGGATATTCCAAATCATTACAGGCCTGTAAATGACACCTGCCCTGAAAACAAATCCTGGGGTCATATATCGACCAAAAAATTCAAAAGACGTCCATATTTCAAAACGACAGTTTCAAGAGGCATATTTCACGCACATTAGTGTTCTGCTTCTTTTGCTTTCTTTATTTGTTAAAAAAAACGGAATGGAAAAAGGCAACCCTCAGAATGGGCGAAAACGTTCACAAACGAATCAATGGACAAAGGTTTAATCTCCAATATATATAAACAGCTCATGCAGCTTAATATTAATAAAACAAACAACCCAATACAAAAATGGGCAGAAGATCTAAAGAGACGTTTCTTCAAAGAAGACACAGAGATGGCCAAGACGCACATGAAAAGCTGCTCAACATCACTAATTATTAGAGAAATGCAAATCAAGACTACAATGAGGTAAGACCTCACACCTGTTAGAATCGGCATCATCAGATAATCTACAAACATCAAATTCTGGGGAGGGTGTGGACAAAAGGAACCCTCTTCCGCTATTGGTGGGAATGTAAATTGATACAGTCACTATGGAGAACAGTATGGAGGTTCCTTTAAAAAACTAAAAAGAGAATTACCATAGGATCCAGCAATCCCACTTCTGGGCATATACCCAGAGAAAACCATAAATCACAGAGACACATTCACCACAATGTTCATTGCAGCACTATTTACAATAGCCAGGTTATGGAAGCAACATAAATGCCCACAGACAGACGAATGGATAAAGATGTGGTACATATATAAAATGGAATATTACTCAGCCATAAAAAGGAATGAAACTGGGTCATTTGTAGAGAAGTTGATGGATCTAGAGACTGTCATACAGAGTCAAGTAAGCCAGAAAGAGAAAAACAAATATTGTATATTAATGCCTATATGTGGAACCTAGAAAAATGGTAGAGATGAACTGGTTTGCAGGGCAGAAATAGAGACACAGAGGTAGAGAACAAACGTATGGACACAAAGTGGGGGAAGCCATGGGGTGGTGGTGGTGGGATGAGTTGGGAGATTAGGATTGACCTGTATACATGTCTATGCATAAAATAGATAACTAATAATAACCTACTGTATAAAAAAATAACTAAAATTAAATTTCAAAATTTTAAAAAATAAAATGTAAAAATAAAACAGAAAAAAAGTTCTTCCATTCACACTGATGTATTTATACGAATGAATTATTTCCATGCTTATATCTATAAATACATAAATGAGGAATAAAATCTAACTTGAACCAAAAAAGAAAAAAAAAAAAAACTGAACCTAACAGTTATACAGAGGAAAACACTACCAAGGCACGTGCTCCAGTGGTAAAGAATTCTGAAATTGGTCAGAGGTGGGGAATCATCTCCCATACAGCCAGCAGCCCCGCCCGCCCACGCAAGGAGCATCCTCATTGCAAAGCTGGGAGACCGTGCCGAGGCCTCTGTGAGTAAACGTGAGCTGAGCCCCAGGCTAGATGCTGCTGAACTGTACCCACCCTTCCCAGGTGAAACACCTGAATATGTACAAGGGCTTGCAAGCCTAGAGGAAGGGCCGTGGAGCCACACCAGCGACAGCCTCAGGCCAACTTGGTGCCTGCAGGTCAGCCAGGATGGTACTGGCCACGGGCGCTCTTCTGGAAGCTTTCTATTGCCCTGCCTGAGATACCCCTCCTGTCCCGGCCCCCACTCCTTTTTTTCCTTCCTCACCTCAGCCCGGAGAGATATTCCAGTGGAAGTTATGGGTGACACATCCTCTTCTTTACAGGTGGCAGCCTGGCAACTCCTGCCGAAAGTCCAGCAGAGCCCCACTCACACCGGGCCACCCACAAAGCCGTGGACCCTCACACCCTCCCACCAACACAGCCCCGAGACTGCTGACGGGGCAGAGAATATGGAGTCAGGCACAGCTGCAGGGGCTATTGCTGCCTGGAGTGCTCTTTATATTGACCTCAACCCAGGCACACCTGGGGAGGGCTTGCCGGCAGGGTCAGGCTGCCCAGGTCAGCTAATCCTCAGCCCTCAGGGAATCACATTGCAGAAAATGGACCTCGCTAAGACAGAATATTCGCCAAGGAAAAAAAGGACACAATGCCATTTGCAGCACCGTAGATGAGTCTCGAGGTAATCACGTGACTTGGAGTAAGTCAGAAAGTGAAAGACACATATCATATCATATCACTTATAGGTGTTACCTATAAATTGATACCAGGGCAGATATTTCCACGGAGAAGGGCAATCACAGATTCATTAAACAAACTTATGGTTCACCAAAGGAAAGGTGTGAGGATTGAATTCATTACGATATTGGGGTTAACAGACAGATACAAACACAGTAGACGTATATAATCACCAAAGACCTACGGAGTACCAAGAGAAGACTACTCAACATTCTGTCATAACGTACATGGGAAAAGGATCCCAGGAAGAACAGACATATGTATATGTGTAAAAGAACCACCTCTTGCACACCTACAACAAGCTAAACGTTGTACTCAAACTTGCTGTAATAAAAAATAAAAAATTAAATTAAAAACACGAACAAGAAGTAGTGAGACAAACTTGAGGGGCTTTCTCCTGGCACATTCCGTTCTACATTCCAATCTAGAACACGACTTCCATTGAGGCTCTGCTGCCCTAGTAACCAGATTTGGTAAGGGAGAACTGCTGCCACCTTGTGGCCGTTTCACACAACTGCAGGTTTAATGCCAGCGCTAATGGTCAGTGGATATTCCAAATCATTACAGGCCTGTAAATGACACCTGCCCTGAAAACAAATCCTGGGGTCATATATCGACCAAAAATTTCAAAAGACGTCCATATTTCAAAACGACAGTTTCAAGAGGCATATTACACGCACATTAGTGTTCTGCTTCTTTTGCTTTCTTTCTTTCTTTGTTAAAAAAAACGGGAATGGAGAAAGGCAACCCTCAGAATGGGCGAAAACGTTCACAAACGAATCAATGGACAAAGGTTTAATCTCCAATATATATAAACAGCTCATGCAGCTTAATACTAATAAAACAAACATCCCCATACAAAAATGGGCAGAAGATCTAAAGAGACGTTTCTTCAAAGAAGACACAGAGATGGCCAAGACGCACATGAAAAGCTGCTCAACATCACTAATTATTAGAGAAATATAAATCAAAACTACAATGAGGTAAGACCTCACACCTGTTAGAATCGGCATCATCAGATAATCTACAAACAACAAATTCTGGGGAGGGTGTGGACAAAAGGAACCCTCTTCCGCTATTGGTGGGAATGTAAATTGATACAGTCACTATGGAGAACAGTATGGAGGTTCCTTTAAAAAACTAAAAAGAGAATTACCATAAGATCCAGCAATCCCACTTCTGGGCATATACCCAGAGAAAACCATAAATCACAGAGACACATTCACCACAATGTTCATTGCAGCACTATTTACAGTAGCCAGGTTATGGAAGCAACATAAATGCCCACAGACAGACGAATGGATAAAGATGTGGTACATATATAAAATGGAATATTACTCAGCCATAAAAAGGAATGAAACTGGGTCATTTGTAGAGAAGTTGATGGATCTAGAGACTGTCATACAGAGTGAAGTAAGCCAGAAAGAGAAAAACAAATATTGTATATTAATGCCTATATGTGGAACCTAGAAAAATGGTGGAGATGAACTGGTTTGCAGGGCAGAAATAGAGACACAGAGGTAGAGAACAAACGTATGGACACAAAGTGGGGGAAGCCATGGGGTGGTGGTGGTGGGATGAGTTGGGAGATTAGGATTGACCTGTATACCTGTCTAGGCATAAAATAGATAACTAATAATAACCTACTGTATAAAAAAATAACTAAAATTAAATTTCAAAATTTTAAAAAATAAAATGTAAAAATAAAACAGAAAAAATGTTCTTCCATTCACACTGATGTATTTATACGAATGAATTATTTCCATGCTTATATCTATAAATACATAAATGAGGAATAAAATCTAACTTGAACCAAAAAAGAAAAAAAAACTGAACCTAAGAATTATACAGAGGAAAACACTACCAAGGCACTTGCTCCAGTGGTAAACAATTCTGAAATTGGTCAGAGGTGGGGAATCATCTCCCATACAGCCAGCAGCCCCGCCCGCCCACGCAAGGAGCATCCTCATTGCAAAGCTGGGAGACCGTGCCGAGGCCTCTGTGAGTAAACGTGAGCTGAGACCCAGGCCAGATGCTGCTGAACTGTTCCCACCCTTCCCAGGTGAAACACCTGAATATGTACAAGGGCTTGAAAGCCTAGAGGAAGGGCCGTGGGGCCACACCAGCGACAGCACGCAGGCCAACTTGGTGCCTGCAGGTCAGCCAGGATGGTACTGGCCACGGGCGCTCTTCTGGAAGCTTTCTATTGCCCTGCCTGAGATACCCCTCCTGTCCCGGCACCCACTCCTTTTTTTCCTTCCTCACCTCAGCCCGGAGAGATATTCCAGTGGAAGTTATGGGTGACACATCCTCTTCTTTACAGGTGGCAGCCTGGCAACTCCGGCCGAAAGTCCAGCAGAGCCCCACTCACACCGGGCCACCCACAAAGCCATGGACCCTCACACCCTCCCACCAGCACAGCCACGAGACTGCTGACGGGGCCGAGAATATGGAGTAAGGCACAGCTGCAGGGGCTATTGCTGCCTGGAGTGCTGTTTATATTGACCTCAACCCAGGCACACCTGGGGAGGGCTTGCCGGCAGGGTCAGGCTGCCCAGGTCAGCTAATCCTCAGCCCTCAGGGAATCACATTGCAGAAAATGAACCTCGCTAAGACAGAATATTCGCCAAGGAGAAAAAGGACACAATGCCATTTGCAGCACCGTTGATGAGTCTCGACGTAATCACGTGACTTGGAGTAAGTCAGAAAGTGAAAGACACATATCATATCATATCACTTATAGGTGTTACCTATAAATTGATACCAGGGCAGATATTTCCACGGAGAAGGGCAATCACAGATTCATTAAACAAACTTATGGTTCACCAAAGGAAAGGTGTGAGGATTGAATTCATTACGATATTGGGGTTAACAGACATATACAAACACAGTAGACGTATATAATCACCAAAGACCTACGGAGTACCAAGAGAAGACTACTCAACATTCTGTCATAACGTACATGGGAAAAGGATCCCAGGAAGAACAGACATAAGTATATGTGTAAAACAACCACCTCTTGCACACCTACAACAAGCTAAACGTTGTACTCAAATTTGCTGTAATAAAAAATAAAAAAATTAAATAAAGAACACGAACAAGAAGTAGTGAGACAAACTTGAGGGGCTTTCTCCTGGCACATTCCGTTCTACATTCCAATCTAGAACACGACTTCCATTGAGTCTCTGCTGCCCTAGTAACCAGATTTGGTAAGGGAGAACTGCTGCCACCTTGTGGCCGTTTCACACAACTGCAGGTTTAATGCCAGCGCTAATGGTCAGTGGATATTCCAAATCATTACAGGCCTGTAAATGACACCTGCCCTGAAAACAATTCCTGGGGTCATATATCGACCAAAAAATTCAAAAGACGTCCATATTTCAAAACGACAGTTTCAAGAGGCATATTTCACGCACATTAGTGTTCTGCTTCTTTTGCTTTCTTTCTTTCTTTGTTAAAAAAAACGGGAATGGAGAAAGGCAACCCTCAGAATGGGCGAAAACGTTCACAAACGAATCAATGGACAAAGGTTTAATCTCCAATATATATAAACAGCTCATGCAGCTTAATATTAATAAAACAAACAACCCAATACAAAAATGGGCAGAAGATCTAAAGAGACGTTTCTTCAAAGAAGACACAGAGATGGCCAAGAAGCACATGAAAAGCTGCTCAACATCACTAATTATTAGAGAAATGCAAATCAAAACTACAATGAGGTAAGACCTCACACCTGTTAGAATCGGCATCATCAGATAATCTACAAACAACAAATTCTGGGGAGGGTGTGGACAAAAGGAACCCTCTTCCGCTATTGGTGGGAATGTAAATTGATACAGTCACTATGGAGAACAGTATGGAGGTTCCTTTAAAAAACTAAAAAGAGAATTACCATAGGATCCAGCAATCCCACTTCTGGGCATATACCCAGAGAAAACCATAAATCACAGAGACACATTCACCACAATGTTCATTGCAGCACTATTTACAATAGCCAGGTTATGGAAGCAACATAAGTGCCCACAGACAGACGAATGGATAAAGATGTGGTACATATATAAAATGGAATATTACTCAGCCATAAAAAGGAATGAAACTGGGTCATTTGTAGAGAAGTTGATGGATCTAGAGACTGTCATACAGAGTGAAGTAAGCCAGAAAGAGAAAAACAAATATTGTATATTAATGCCTATATGTGGAACCTAGAAAAATGGTAGAGATGAACTGGTTTGCAGGGCAGAAATAGAGACACAGAGGTAGAGAACAAACGTATGGACACAAAGTGGGGGAAGCCATGGGGTGGTGGTGGTGGGATGAGTTGGGAGATTAGGATTGACATGTATACATGTCTATGCATAAAATAGATAACTAATAATAACCTACTGTATAAAAAAATAACTAAAATTAAATTTCAAAATTTTAAAAAATAAAATGTAAAAATAAAACAGAAAAAAAGTTCTTCCATTCACACTGATGTATTTATACGAATGAATTATTTCCATGCTTATATCTATAAATACATAAATGAGGAATAAAATCTAACTTGAACCAAAAAAGAAAAAAAAACTGAACCTAAGAATTATACAGAGGAAAACACTACGAAGGCAATTGCTCCAGTGGTAAACAATTCTGAAATTGGTCAGAGGTGGGGAATCATCTCCCATACAGCCAGCAGCCCCGCCCGCCCACGCAAGGAGCATCCTCATTGCAAAGCTGGGAGACCGTGCCGAGGCCTCTGTGAGTAAACGTGAGCTGAGCCCCAGGCCAGATGCTGCTGAACTGTTCCCACCCTTCCCAGGTGAAACACCTGAATATGTACAAGGGCTTGAAAGCCTAGAGGAAGGGCCGTGGGGCCACACCAGCGACAGCACGCAGGCCAACTTGGTGCCTGCAGGTCAGCCAGGATGGTACTGCCACGGGCGCTCTTCTGGAAGCTTTCTATTGCCCTGCCTGAGATACCCCTCCTGTCCCGGCCCCCACTCCTTTTTTTCCTTCCTCACCTCAGCCCGGAGAGATATTCCAGTGGAAGTTATGGGTGACACATCCTCTTCTTTACAGGTGGCAGCCTGGCAACTCCTGCCGAAAGTCCAGCAGAGCCCCACTCACACCGGGCCACCCACAAAGCCATGGACCCTCACACCCTCCCACCAGCACAGCCCCGAGACTGCTGACGGGGCCGAGAATATGGAGTAAGGCACAGCTGCAGGGGCTATTGCTGCCTGGAGTGCTGTTTATATTGACCTCAACCCAGGCACACCTGGGGAGGGCTTGCCGGCAGGGTCAGGCTGCCCAGGTCAGCTAATCCTCAGCCCTCAGGGAATCACATTGCAGAAAATGAACCTCGCTAAGACAGAATATTCGCCAAGGAGAAAAAGGACACAATGCCATTTGCAGCACCGTAGATGAGTCTCGAGGTAATCACGTGACTTGGAGTAAGTCAGAAAGTGAAAGACACATATCATATCATATCACTTATAGGTGTTACCTATAAATTGATACCAGGGCAGATATTTCCACGGAGAAGGGCAATCACAGATTCATTAAACAAACTTATGGTTCACCAAAGGAAAGGTGTGAGGATTGAATTCATTACGATATTGGGGTTAACAGACAGATACAAACACAGTAGACGTATATAATCACCAAAGACCTACGGAGTACCAAGAGAAGACTACTCAACATTCTGTCATAACGTACATGGGAAAAGGATCCCAGGAAGAACAGACATAAGTATATGTGTAAAAGAACCACCTCTTGCACACCTACAACAAGCTAAACGTTGTACTCAAATTTGCTGTAATAAAAAATAAAAAATTAAATAAAGAACACGAACAAGAAGTAGTGAGACAAACTTGAGGGGCTTTCTCCTGGCACATTCCGTTCTACATTCCAATCTAGAACACGACTTCCATTGAGTCTCTGCTGCCCTAGTAACCAGAATTGGTAAGGGAGAACTGCTGCCACCTTGTGGCCGTTTCACACAACTGCAGGTTTAATGCCAGCGCTAATGGTCAGTGGATATTCCAAATCATTACAGGCCTGTAAATGACACCTGCCCTGAAAACAATTCCTGGGGTCATATATCGACCAAAAAATTCAAAAGACGTCCATATTTCAAAACGACAGTTTCAAGAGGCATATTTCACGCACATTAGTGTTCTGCTTCTTTTGCTTTCTTTCTTTCTTTGTTAAAAAAAACGGGAATGGAGAAAGGCAACCCTCAGAATGGGCGAAAACGTTCACAAACGAATCAATGGACAAAGGTTTAATCTCCAATATATATAAACAGCTCATGCAGCTTAATATTAATAAAACAAACAACCCAATACAAAAATGGGCAGAAGATCTAAAGAGACGTTTCTTCAAAGAAGACACAGAGATGGCCAAGAAGCACATGAAAAGCTGCTCAACATCACTAATTATTAGAGAAATGCAAATCAAAACTACAATGAGGTAAGACCTCACACCTGTTAGAATCGGCATCATCAGATAATCTACAAACAACAAATTCTGGGGAGGGTGTGGACAAAAGGAACCCTCTTCCGCTATTGGTGGGAATGTAAATTGATACAGTCACTATGGAGAACAGTATGGAGGTTCCTTTAAAAAACTAAAAAGAGAATTACCATAGGATCCAGCAATCCCACTTCTGGGCATATACCCAGAGAAAACCATAAATCACAGAGAAACATTCACCACAATGTTCATTGCAGCACTATTTACAATAGCCAGGTTATGGAAGCAACATAAGTGCCCACAGACAGACGAATGGATAAAGATGTGGTACATATATAAAATGGAATATTACTCAGCCATAAAAAGGAATGAAACTGGGTCATTTGTAGAGAAGTTGATGGATCTAGAGACTGTCATACAGAGTGAAGTAAGCCAGAAAGAGAAAAACAAATATTGTATATTAATGCCTATATGTGGAACCTAGAAAAATGGTAGAGATGAACTGGTTTGCAGGGCAGAAATAGAGACACAGAGGTAGAGAACAAACGTATGGACACAAAGTGGGGGAAGCCATGGGGTGGTGGTGGTGGGATGAGTTGGGAGATTAGGATTGACCTGTATACATGTCTATGCATAAAATAGATAACTAATAATAACCTACTGTATAAAAAAATAACTAAAATTAAATTTCAAAATTTTAAAAAATAAAATGTAAAAATAAAACAGAAAAAAAGTACTTCCATTCACACTGATGTATTTATACGAATGAATTATTTCCATGCTTATATCTATAAATACATAAATGAGGAATAAAATCTAACTTGAACCAAAAAAGAAAAAAAAACTGAACCTAAGAATTATACAGAGGAAAACACTACGAAGGCAATTGCTCCAGTGGTAAACAATTCTGAAATTGGTCAGAGGTGGGGAATCATCTCCCATACAGCCAGCAGCCCCGCCCGCCCACGCAAGGAGCATCCTCATTGCAAAGCTGGGAGACCGTGCCGAGGCCTCTGTGAGTAAACGTGAGCTGAGACCCAGGCCAGATGCTGCTGAACTGTTCCCACCCTTCCCAGGTGAAACACCTGAATATGTACAAGGGCTTGAAAGCCTAGAGGAAGGGCCGTGGGGCCACACCAGCGACAGCACGCAGGCCAACTTGGTGCCTGCAGGTCAGCCAGGATGGTACTGCCACGGGCGCTCTTCTGGAAGCTTTCTATTGCCCTGCCTGAGATACCCCTCCTGTCCCGGCCCCCACTCCTTTTTTTCCTTCCTCACCTCAGCCCGGAGAGATATTCCAGTGGAAGTTATGGGTGACACATCCTCTTCTTTACAGGTGGCAGCCTGGCAACTCCTGCCGAAAGTCCAGCAGAGCCCCACTCACACCGGGCCACCCACAAAGCCATGGACCCTCACACCCTCCCAACAGCACAGCCCCGAGACTGCTGACGGGGCCGAGAATATGGAGTAAGGCACAGCTGCAGGGGCTATTGCTGCCTGGAGTGCTGTTTATATTGACCTCAACCCAGGCACACCTGGGGAGGGCTTGCCGGCAGGGTCAGGCTGCCCAGGTCAGCTAATCCTCAGCCCTCAGGGAATCACATTGCAGAAAATGAACCTCGCTAAGACAGAATATTCGCCAAGGAGAAAAAGGACACAATGCCATTTGCAGCACCGTAGATGAGTCTCGAGGTAATCACGTGACTTGGAGTAAGTCAGAAAGTGAAAGACACATATCATATCATATCACTTATAGGTGTTACCTATAAATTGATACCAGGGCAGATATTTCCACGGAGAAGGGCAATCACAGATTCATTAAACAAACTTATGGTTCACCAAAGGAAAGGTGTGAGGATTGAATTCATTACGATATTGGGGTTAACAGACATATACAAACACAGTAGACGTATATAATCACCAAAGACCTACGGAGTACCAAGAGAAGACTACTCAACATTCTGTCATAACGTACATGGGAAAAGGATCCCAGGAAGAACAGACATAAGTATATGTGTAAAAGAACCACCTCTTGCACACCTACAACAAGCTAAACGTTGTACTCAAATTTGCTGTAATAAAAAATAAAAAATTAAATTAAGAACACGAACAAGAAGTAGTGAGACAAACTTGAGGGGCTTTCTCCTGGCACATTCCGTTCTACATTCCAATCTAGAACACGACTTCCATTGAGTCTCTGCTGTCCTAGTAACAAGATTTGGTAAGGGAGAACTGCTGCCACCTTGTGGCCGTTTCACACAACTGCAGGTTTAATGCCAGCGCTAATGGTCAGTGGATATTCCAAATCATTACAGGCCTGTAAATGACACCTACCCTGAAAACAATTCCTGGGGTCATATATCGACCAAAAAATTCAAAAGACGTCCATATTTCAAAACGACAGTTTCAAGAGGCATATTTCACGCACATTAGTGTTCTGCTTCTTTTGCTTTCTTTCTTTCTTTGTTAAAAAAAACGGGAATGGAGAAAGGCAACCCTCTGAATGGGCGAAAACGTTCACAAACGAATCAATGGACAAAGGTTTAATCTCCAATATATATAAACAGCTCATGCAGCTTAATATTAATAAAACAAACAACCCAATACAAAAATGGGCAGAAGATCTAAAGAGACGTTTCTTCAAAGAAGACACAGAGATGGCCAAGACGCACATGAAAAGCTGCTCAACATCACTAATTATTAGAGAAATGCAAATCAAAACTACAATGAGGTAAGACCTCACACCTGTTAGAATCGGCATCATCAGATAATCTACAAACAACAAATTCTGGGGAGGGTGTGGACAAAAGGAACCCTCTTCCGCTATTGGTGGGAATGTAAATTGATACAGTCACTATGGAGAACAGTATGGAGGTTCCTTTAAAAAACTAAAAAGAGAATTACCATAGGATCCAGCAATCCCACTTCTGGGCATATACCCAGAGAAAACCATAAATCACAGAGACACATTCACCACAATGTTCATTGCAGCACTATTTACAATAGCCAGGTTATGGAAGCAACATAAGTGCCCACAGACAGACGAATGGATAAAGATGTGGTACATATATAAAATGGAATATTACTCAGCCATAAAAAGGAATGAAACTGGGTCATTTGTAGAGAAGTTGATGGATCTAGAGACTGTCATACAGAGTGAAGTAAGCCAGAAAGAGAAAAACAAATATTGTATATTAATGCCTATATGTGGAACCTAGAAAAATGGTAGAGATGAACTGGTTTGCAGGGCAGAAATAGAGACACAGAGGTAGAGAACAAACGTATGGACACAAAGTGGGGGAAGCCATGGGGTGGTGGTGGTGGGATGAGTTGGGAGATTAGGATTGACCTGTATACATGTCTATGCATAAAATAGATAACTAATAATAACCTACTGTATAAAAAAATAACTAAAATTAAATTTCAAAATTTTAAAAAATAAAATGTAAAAATAAAACAGAAAAAAAGTTCTTCCATTCACACTGATGTATTTATACGAATGAATTATTTCCATGCTTATATCTATAAATACATAAATGAGGAATAAAATCTAACTTGAACCAAAAAAGAAAAAAAAACTGAACCTAAGAATTATACAGAGGAAAACACTACGAAGGCAATTGCTCCAGTGGTAAACAATTCTGAAATTGGTCAGAGGTGGGGAATCATCTCCCATACAGCCAGCAGCCCCGCCCGCCCACGCAAGGAGCATCCTCATTGCAAAGCTGGGAGACCGTGCCGAGGCCTCTGTGAGTAAACGTGAGCTGAGCCCCAGGCCAGATGCTGCTGAACTGTTCCCACCCTTCCCAGGTGAAACACCTGAATATGTACAAGGGCTTGAAAGCCTAGAGGAAGGGCCGTGGAGCCACACCAGCGACAGCACGCAGGCCAACTTGGTGCCTGCAGGTCAGCCAGGATGGTACTGCCACGGGCGCTCTTCTGGAAGCTTTCTATTGCCCTGCCTGAGATACCCCTCCTGTCCCGGCCCCCACTCCTTTTTTTCCTTCCTCACCTCAGCCCGGAGAGATATTCCAGTGGAAGTTATGGGTGACACATCCTCTTCTTTACAGGTGGCAGCCTGGCAACTCCTGCCGAAAGTCCAGCAGAGCCCCACTCACACCGGGCCACCCACAAAGCCGTGGACCCTCACACCCTCCCACCAGCACAGCCCCGAGACTGCTGACGGGGCAGAGAATATGGAGTAAGGCACAGCTGCAGGGGCTATTGCTGCCTGGAGTGCTGTTTATATTGACCTCAACCCAGGCACACCTGGGGAGGGCTTGCCGGCAGGGTCAGGCTGCCCAGGTCAGCTAATCCTCAGCCCTCAGGGAATCACATTGCAGAAAATGGACCTCGCTAAGACAGAATATTCGCCAAGGAGAAAAAGGACACAATGCCATTTGCAGCACCGTAGATGAGTCTCGAGGTAATCACGTGACTTGGAGTAAGTCAGAAAGTGAAAGACAAATATCATATCATAGCACTTATAGGTGTTACCTATAAATTGATACCAGGGCAGATATTTCCACGGAGAAGGGCAATCACAGATTCATTAAACAAACTTATGGTTCACCAAAGGAAAGGTGTGAGGATTGAATTCATTACGATATTGGGGTTAACAGACATGTACAAACACAGTAGACGTATATAATCACCAAAGACCTACGGAGTACCAAGAGAAGACTACTCAACATTCTGTCATAACGTACATGGGAAAAGGATCCCAGGAAGAACAGACATATGTATATGTGTAAAAGAACCACCTCTTGCACACCTACAACAAGCTAAACGTTGTACTCAAACTTGCTGTAATAAAAAATAAAAAATTAAATTAAGAACACGAACAAGAAGTAGTGAGACAAACTTGAGGGGCTTTCTCCTGGCACATTCCGTTCTACATTCCAATCTAGAACACGACTTCCATTGAGCCTCTGCTGCCCTAGTAACCAGAATTGGTAAGGGAGAACTGCGGCCACCTTGTGGCCGTTTCACACAACTGCAGGTTTAATGCCAGCGCTAATGGTCAGTGGATATTCCAAATCATTACAGGCCTGTAAATGACACCTGCCCTGAAAACAAATCCTGGGGTCATATATCGACCAAAAAATTCAAAAGACGTCCATATTTCAAAACGACAGTTTCAAGAGGCATATTACACGCACATTAGTGTTCTGCTTCTTTTGCTTTCTTTCTTTGTTAAAAAAAACGGGAATGGAGAAAGGCAACCCTCAGAATGGGCGAAAACGTTCACAAACGAATCAATGGACAAAGGTTTAATCTCCAATATATATAAACAGCTCATGCAGCTTAATATTAATAAAACAAACAACCCAATACAAAAATGGGCAGAAGATCTAAAGAGACGTTTCTTCAAAGAAGACACAGAGATGGCCAAGACGCACATGAAAAGCTGCTCAACATCACTAATTATTAGAGAAATGCAAATCAAAACTACAATGAGGTAAGACCTCACACCTGTTAGAATCGGCATCATCAGATAATCTACAAACAACAAATTCTGGGGAGGGTGTGGACAAAAGGAACCCTCTTCCGCTATTGGTGGGAATGTAAATTGATACAGTCACTATGGAGAACAGTATGGAGGTTCCTTTAAAAAACTAAAAAGAGAATTACCATAGGATCCAGCAATCCCACTTCTGGGCATATACCCAGAGAAAACCATAAATCACAGAGACACATTCACCACAATGTTCATTGCAGCACTATTTACAATAGCCAGGTTATGGAAGCAACATAAATGCCCACAGACAGACGAATGGATAAAGATGTGGTACATATATAAAATGGAATATTACTCAGCCATAAAAAGGAATGAAACTGGGTCATTTGTAGAGAAGTTGATGGATCTAGAGACTGTCATACAGAGTCAAGTAAGCAAGAAAGAGAAAAACAAATATTGTATATTAATGCCTATATGTGGAACCTACAAAAATGGTAGAGATGAACTGGTTTGCAGGGCAGAAATAGAGACACAGAGGTAGAGAACAAACGTATGGACACAAAGTGGGGGAAGCCATGGGGTGGTGGTGGTGGGATGAGTTGGGAGATTAGGATTGACCTGTATACATGTCTATGCATAAAATAGATAACTAATAATAACCTACTGTATAAAAAAATAACTAAAATTAAATTTCAAAGTTTTAAAAAATAAAATGTAAAAATAAAACAGAAATAAAGTTCTTCCATTCACACTGATGTATTTATACGAATGAATTATTTCCATGCTTATATCTATAAATACATAAATGAGGAATAAAATCTAACTTGAACCAAAAAAGAAAAAAAAACTGAACCTAAGAATTATACAGAGGAAAACACTACCAAGGCACTTGCTCCAGTGGTAAACAATTCTGAAATTGGTCAGAGGTGGGGAATCATCTCCCATACAGCCAGCAGCACCGCCCACCCACGCAAGGAGCATCCTCATTGCAAAGCTGGGAGACCGTGCCGAGGCCTCTGTGAGTAAACGTGAGGTGAGCCCCAGGCCAGATGCTGCTGAACTGTTCCCACCCTTCCCAGGTGAAACACCTGAATATGTACAAGGGCTTGAAAGCCTAGAGGAAGGGCCGTGGAGCCACAGCAGCGACAGCACGCAGGCCAACTTGGTGCCTGCAGGTCAGCCAGGATGGTACTGGCCACGGGCGCTCTTCTGGAAGCTTTCTATTGCCCTGCCTGAGATACCCCTCCTGTCCCGGCCCCCACTCCTTTTTTTCCTTCCTCACCTCAGCCCGGAGAGATATTCCAGTGGAAGTTATGGGTGACACATCCTCTTCTTTACAGGTGGCAGCCTGGCAACTCCTGCCGAAAGTCCAGCAGAGCCCCACTCACACCGGGCCACCCACAAAGCCGTGGACCCTCACACCCTCCCACCAGCACAGCCCCGAGACTGCTGACGGGGCAGAGGATATGGAGTCAGGCACAGCTGCAGGGGCTATTGCTGCCTGGAGTGCTCTTTATATTGACCTCAACCCAGGCACACCTGGGGAGGGCTTGCCGGCAGGGTCAGGCTGCCCAGGTCAGCTAATCCTCAGCCCTCAGGGAATCACATTGCAGAATATGGACCTCGCTAAGACAGAATATTCGCCAAGGAAAAAAAGGACACAGTGCCATTTGCAGCACCGTAGATGAGTCTCGAGGTAATCACGTGACTTGGAGTAAGTCAGAAAGTGAAAGACACATATCATATCATATCACTTATAGGTGTTACCTATAAATTGATACCAGGGCAGATATTTCCACGGAGAAGGGCAATCACAGATTCATTAAACAAACTTATGTTTCACCAAAGGAAAGGTGTGAGGATTGAATTCATTACGATATTGGGGTTAACAGACATATACAAACACAGTAGACGTATATAATCACCAAAGACCTACGGAGTACCAAGAGAAGACTACCCAACATTCTGTCATAACGTACATGGGAAAAGGATCCCAGGAAGAACAGACATATGTATATGTGTAAAAGAACCACCTCTTGCCCACCTACAACAAGCTAAACGTTGTACTCAAACTTGCTGTAATAAAAAATAAAAAATTAAATTAAAAACACGAACAAGAAGTAGTGAGACAAACTTGAGGGGCTTTCTCCTGGCACATTCCGTTCTACATTCCAATCTAGAACACGACTTCCATTGAGGCTCTGCTGCCCTAGTAACCAGATTTGGTAAGGGAGAACTGCTGCCACCTTGTGGCCGTTTCACACAACTGCAGGTTTAATGCCAGCGCTAATGGTCAGTGGATATTCCAAATCATTACAGGCCTGTAAATGACACCTGCCCTGAAAACAAATCCTGGGGTCATATATCGACCAAAAAATTCAAAAGACGTCCATATTTCAAAACGACAGTTTCAAGAGGCATATTTCACGCACATTAGTGTTCTGCTTCTTTTGCTTTCTTTCTTTGTTAAAAAAAACGGGAATGGAAAAAGGCAACCCTCAGAATGGGCGAAAACGTTCACAAACGAATCAATGGACAAAGGTTTAATCTCCAATATATATAAACAGCTCATGCAGCTTAATATTAATAAAACAAACAACCCAATACAAAAATGGGCAGAAGATCTAAAGAGACGTTTCTTCAAAGAGACACAGAGATGGCCAAGACGCACATGAAAAGCTGCTCAACATCACTAATTATTAGAGAAATGCAAATCAAGACTACAATGAGGTAAGACCTCACACCTGTTAGAATCGGCATCATCAGATAATCTACAAACATCAAATTCTGGGGAGGGTGTGGACAAAAGGAACCCTCTTCCGCTATTGGTGGGAATGTAAATTGATACAGTCACTATGGAGAACAGTATGGAGGTTCCTTTAAAAAACTAAAAAGAGAATTACCATAGGATCCAGCAATCCCACTTCTGGGCATATACCCAGAGAAAACCATAAATCACAGAGACACATTCACCACAATGTTCATTGCAGCACTATTTACAATAGCCAGGTTATGGAAGCAACATAAATGCCCACAGACAGACGAATGGATAAAGATGTGGTACATATATAAAATGGAATATTACTCAGCCATAAAAAGGAATGAAACTGGGTCATTTGTAGAGAAGTTGATGGATCTAGAGACTGTCATACAGAGTCAAGTAAGCCAGAAAGAGAAAAACAAATATTGTATATTAATGCCTATATGTGGAACCTAGAAAAATGGTAGAGATGAACTGGTTTGCAGGGCAGAAATAGAGACACAGAGGTAGAGAACAAACGTATGGACACAAAGTGGGGGAAGCCATGGGGTGGTGGTGGTGGGATGAGTTGGGAGATTAGGATTGACCTGTATACATGTCTATGCATAAAATAGATAACTAATAATAACCTACTGTATAAAAAAATAACTAAAATTAAATTTCAAAATTTTAAAAAATAAAATGTAAAAATAAAACAGAAAAAAAGTTCTTCCATTCACACTGATGTATTTATACGAATGAATTATTTCCATGCTTATATCTATAAATACATAAATGAGGAATAAAATCTAACTTGAACCAAAAAAGAAAAAAAAAAAAACTGAACCTAACAGTTATACAGAGGAAAACACTACCAAGGCACGTGCTCCAGTGGTAAAGAATTCTGAAATTGGTCAGAGGTGGGGAATCATCTCCCATACAGCCAGCAGCCCCGCCCGCCCACGCAAGGAGCATCCTCATTGCAAAGCTGGGAGACCGTGCCGAGGCCTCTGTGAGTAAACGTGAGCTGAGCCCCAGGCTAGATGCTGCTGAACTGTACCCACCCTTCCCAGGTGAAACACCTGAATATGTACAAGGGCTTGCAAGCCTAGAGGAAGGGCCGTGGAGCCACACCAGCGACAGCCTCAGGCCAACTTGGTGCCTGCAGGTCAGCCAGGATGGTACTGGCCACGGGCGCTCTTCTGGAAGCTTTCTATTGCCCTGCCTGAGATACCCCTCCTGTCCCGGCCCCCACTCCTTTTTTTCCTTCCTCACCTCAGCCCGGAGAGATATTCCAGTGGAAGTTATGGGTGACACATCCTCTTCTTTACAGGTGGCAGCCTGGCAACTCCTGCCGAAAGTCCAGCAGAGCCCCACTCACACCGGGCCACCCACAAAGCCGTGGACCCTCACACCCTCCCACCAACACAGCCCCGAGACTGCTGACGGGGCAGAGAATATGGAGTCAGGCACAGCTGCAGGGGCTATTGCTGCCTGGAGTGCTCTTTATATTGACCTCAACCCAGGCACACCTGGGGAGGGCTTGCCGGCAGGGTCAGGCTGCCCAGGTCAGCTAATCCTCAGCCCTCAGGGAATCACATTGCAGAAAATGGACCTCGCTAAGACAGAATATTCGCCAAGGAAAAAAAGGACACAATGCCATTTGCAGCACCGTAGATGAGTCTCGAGGTAATCACGTGACTTGGAGTAAGTCAGAAAGTGAAAGACACATATCATATCATATCACTTATAGGTGTTACCTATAAATTGATACCAGGGCAGATATTTCCACGGAGAAGGGCAATCACAGATTCATTAAACAAACTTATGGTTCACCAAAGGAAAGGTGTGAGGATTGAATTCATTACGATATTGGGGTTAACAGACAGATACAAACACAGTAGACGTATATAATCACCGAAGACCTACGGAGTACCAAGAGAAGACTACTCAACATTCTGTCATAACGTACATGGGAAAAGGATCCCAGGAAGAACAGACATATGTATATGTGTAAAAGAACCACCTCTTGCACACCTACAACAAGCTAAACGTTGTACTCAAACTTGCTGTAATAAAAAATAAAAAATTAAATTAAAAACACGAACAAGAAGTAGTGAGACAAACTTGAGGGGCTTTCTCCTGGCACATTCCGTTCTACATTCCAATCTAGAACACGACTTCCTTTGAGGCTCTGCTGCCCTAGTAACCAGATTTGGTAAGGGAGAACTGCTGCCACCTTGTGGCCGTTTCACACAACTGCAGGTTTAATGCCAGCGCTAATGGTCAGTGGATATTCCAAATCATTACAGGCCTGTAAATGACACCTGCCCTGAAAACAAATCCTGGGGTCATATATCGACCAAAAAATTCAAAAGACGTCCATATTTCAAAACGACAGTTTCAAGAGGCATATTTCACGCACATTAGTGTTCTGCTTCTTTTGCTTTCTTTCTTTGTTAAAAAAAACGGGAATGGAAAAAGGCAACCCTCAGAATGGGCGAAAACGTTCACAAACGAATCAATGGACAAAGGTTTAATCTCCAATATATATAAACAGCTCATGCAGCTTAATACTAATAAAACAAACATCCCCATACAAAAATGGGCAGAAGATCTAAAGAGACGTTTCTTCAAAGAAGACACAGAGATGGCCAAGACGCACATGAAAAGCTGCTCAACATCACTAATTATTAGAGAAATATAAATCAAAACTACAATGAGGTAAGACCTCACACCTGTTAGAATCGGCATCATCAGATAATCTACAAACAACAAATTCTGGGGAGGGTGTGGACAAAAGGAACCCTCTTCCGCTATTGGTGGGAATGTAAATTGATACAGTCACTATGGAGAACAGTATGGAGGTTCCTTTAAAAAACTAAAAAGAGAATTACCATAGGATCCAGCAATCCCACTTCTGGGCATATACCCAGAGAAAACCATAAATCACAGAGACACATTCACCACAATGTTCATTGCAGCACTATTTACAGTAGCCAGGTTATGGAAGCAACATAAATGCCCACAGACAGACGAATGGATAAAGATGTGGTACATATATAAAATGGAATATTACTCAGCCATAAAACGGAATGAAACTGGGTCATTTGTTGGGAAGTTGATGGATCTAGAGACTGTCATACAGAGTGAAGTAAGCCAGAAAGAGAAAAACAAATATTGTATATTAATGCCTATATGTGGAACCTAGAAAAATGGTGGAGATGAACTGGTTTGCAGGGCAGAAATAGAGACACAGAGGTAGAGAACAAACGTATGGACACAAAGTGGGGGAAGCCATGGGGTGGTGGTGGTGGGATGAGTTGGGAGATTAGGATTGACCTGTATACCTGTCTATGCATAAAATAGATAACTAATAATAACCTACTGTATAAAAAAATAACTAAAATTAAATTTCAAAATTTTAAAAAATAAAATGTAAAAATAAAACAGAAAAAATGTTCTTCCATTCACACTGATGTATTTATACGAATGAATTATTTCCATGCTTATATCTATAAATACATAAATGAGGAATAAAATCTAACTTGAACCAAAAAAGAAAAAAAAACTGAACCTAAGAATTATACAGAGGAAAACACTACCAAGGCACTTGCTCCAGTGGTAAACAATTCTGAAATTGGTCAGAGGTGGGGAATCATCTCCCATACAGCCAGCAGCCCCGCCCGCCCACGCAAGGAGCATCCTCATTGCAAAGCTGGGAGACCGTGCCGAGGCCTCTGTGAGTAAACGTGAGCTGAGACCCAGGCCAGATGCTGCTGAACTGTTCCCACCCTTCCCAGGTGAAACACCTGAATATGTACAAGGGCTTGAAAGCCTAGAGGAAGGGCCGTGGGGCCACACCAGCGACAGCACGCAGGCCAACTTGGTGCCTGCAGGTCAGCCAGGATGGTACTGCCACGGGCGCTCTTCTGGAAGCTTTCTATTGCCCTGCCTGAGATACCCCTCCTGTCCCGGCCCCCACTCCTTTTTTTCCTTCCTCACCTCAGCCCGGAGAGATATTCCAGTGGAAGTTATGGGTGACACATCCTCTTCTTTACAGGTGGCAGCCTGGCAACTCCTGCCGAAAGTCCAGCAGAGCCCCACTCACACCGGGCCACCCACAAAGCCATGGACCCTCACACCCTCCCACCAGCACAGCCACGAGACTGCTGACGGGGCCGAGAATATGGAGTAAGGCACAGCTGCAGGGGCTATTGCTGCCTGGAGTGCTGTTTATATTGACCTCAACCCAGGCACACCTGGGGAGGGCTTGCCGGCAGGGTCAGGCTGCCCAGGTCAGCTAATCCTCAGCCCTCAGGGAATCACATTGCAGAAAATGGACCTCGCTAAGACAGAATATTCGCCAAGGAAAAAAAGGACACAATGCCATATGCAGCACCGTAGATGAGTCTCGAGGTAATCACGTGACTTGGAGTAAGTCAGAAAGTGAAAGACACATATCATATCATATCACTTATAGGTGTTACGTATAAATTGATACCAGGGCAGATATTTCCACGGAGAAGGGAAATCACAGATTCATTAAACAAACTTATGTTTCACCAAAGGAAAGGTGTGAGGATTGAATTCATTACGATATTGGGGTTAACAGACATATACAAACACAGTAGACGTATATAATCACCAAAGACCTACGGAGTACCAAGAGAAGACTACTCAACATTCTGTCATAACGTACATGGGAAAAGGATCCCAGGAAGAACAGACATATGTATATGTGTAAAACAACCACCTCTTGCCCACCTACAACAAGCTAAACGTTGTACTCAAACTTGCTGTAATAAAAAATAAAAAATTAAATTAAAAACACGAACAAGAAGTAGTGAGACAAACTTGAGGGGCTTTCTCCTGGCACATTCCGTTCTACATTCCAATCTAGAACACGACTTCCATTGAGTCTCTGCTGCCGTAGTAACCAGATTTGGTAAGGGAGAACTGCTGCCACCTTGTGGCCGTTTCACACAACTGCAGGTTTAATGCCAGCGCTAATGGTCAGTGGATATTCCAAATCATTACAGGCCTGTAAATGACACCTGCCCTGAAAACAAATCCTGGGGTCATATATCGACCAAAAAATTCAAAAGACGTCCATATTTCAAAACGACAGTTTCAAGAGGCATATTACACGCACATTAGTGTTCTGCTTCTTTTGCTTTCTTTCTTTGTTAAAAAAAACGGGAATGGAGAAAGGCAACCCTCAGAATGGGCGAAAACGTTCACAAACGAATCAATGGACAAAGGTTTAATCTCCAATATATATAAACAGCTCATGCAGCTTAATATTAATAAAACAAACAACCCAATACAAAAATGGGCAGAAGATCTAAAGAGACGTTTCTTCAAAGAAGACACAGAGATGGCCAAGACGCACATGAAAAGCTGCTCAACATCACTAATTATTAGAGAAATGCAAATCAAAACTACAATGAGGTAAGACCTCACACCTGTTAGAATCGGCATCATCAGATAATCTACAAACAACAAATTCTGGGGAGGGTGTGGACAAAAGGAACCCTCTTCCGCTATTGGTGGGAATGTAAATTGATACAGTCACTATGGAGAACAGTATGGAGGTTCCTTTAAAAAACTAAAAAGAGAATTACCATAGGATCCAGCAATCCCACTTCTGGGCATATACCCAGAGAAAACCATAAATCACAGAGACACATTCACCACAATGTTCATTGCAGCACTATTTACAATAGCCAGGTTATGGAAGCAACATAAATGCCCACAGACAGACGAATGGATAAAGATGTGGTACATATATAAAATGGAATATTACTCAGCCATAAAAAGGAATGAAACTGGGTCATTTGTAGAGAAGTTGATGGATCTAGAGACTGTCATACAGAGTCAAGTAAGCCAGAAAGAGAAAAACAAATATTGTATATTAATGCCTATATGTGGAACCTACAAAAATGGTAGAGATGAACTGGTTTGCAGGGCAGAAATAGAGACACAGAGGTAGAGAACAAACGTATGGACACAAAGTGGGGGAAGCCATGGGGTGGTGGTGGTGGGATGAGTTGGGAGATTAGGATTGACCTGTATACATGTCTATGCATAAAATAGATAACTAATAATAACCTACTGTATAAAAAAATAACTAAAATTAAATTTCAAAGTTTTAAAAAATAAAATGTAAAAATAAAACAGAAATAAAGTTCTTCCATTCACACTGATGTATTTATACGAATGAATTATTTCCATGCTTATATCTATAAATACATAAATGAGGAATAAAATCTAACTTGAACCAAAAAAGAAAAAAAAACTGAACCTAAGAATTATACAGAGGAAAACACTACCAAGGCACTTGCTCCAGTGGTAAACAATTCTGAAATTGGTCAGAGGTGGGGAATCATCTCCCATACAGCCAGCAGCACCGCCCACCCACGCAAGGAGCATCCTCATTGCAAAGCTGGGAGACCGTGCCGAGGCCTCTGTGAGTAAACGTGAGGTGAGCCCCAGGCCAGATGCTGCTGAACTGTTCCCACCCTTCCCAGGTGAAACACCTGAATATGTACAAGGGCTTGAAAGCCTAGAGGAAGGGCCGTGGAGCCACAGCAGCGACAGCACGCAGGCCAACTTGGTGCCTGCAGGTCAGCCAGGATGGTACTGTCCACGGGCGCTCTTCTGGATGCTTTCTATTGCCCTGCCTGTGATAACCCTCCTGTCCCGGCCCCCACTCCTTTTTTTCCTTCCTCACCTCAGCCCGGAGAGATATTCCAGTGGAAGTTATGGGTGACACATCCTCTTCTTTACAGGTGGCAGCCTGGCAACTCCAGCCGAAAGTCCAGCAGAGCCCCACTCACACCGGGCCACCCACAAAGCCGTGGACCCTCACACCCTCCCACCAGCACAGCCCCGAGACTGCTGACGGGGCAGAGGATATGGAGTAAGGCACAGCAGCAGGGGCTATTGCTGCCTGGAGTGCTGTTTATATTGACCTCAACCCAGGCACACCTGCGGAGGGCTTGCCGGCAGGGTCAGGCTGCCCAGGTCAGCTAATCCTCAGCCCTCAGGGAATCACTTTGCAGAAAATGGACCTCGCTAAGACAGAATATTCGCCAAGGAGAAAAAGGACACCATGCCATTTGCAGCACCGTAGATGAGTCTCGAGGTAATCACGTGACTTGGAGTAAGTCAGAAAGTGAAAGACACATATCATATCATATCACTTATAGGTGTTACCTATAAATTGATACCAGGGCAGATATTTCCACGGAGAAGGGCAATCACAGATTCATTAAACAAACTTATGGTTCACCAAAGGAAAGGTGTGAGGATTGAATTCATTACGATATTGGGGTTAACAGACAGATACAAACACAGTAGACGTATATAATCACCAAAGACCTACGGAGTACCAAGAGAAGACTACCCAACATTCTGTCATAACGTACATGGGAAAAGGATCCCAGGAAGAACAGACATATGTATATGTGTAAAAGAACCACCTCTTGCACACCTACAACAAGCTAAACGTTGTACTCAAACTTGCTGTAATAAAAAATAAAAAATTAAATTAAAAACACGAACAAGAAGTAGTGAGACAAACTTGAGGGGCTTTCTCCTGGCACATTCCGTTCTACATTCCAATCTAGAACACGACTTCCATTGAGGCTCTGCTGCCCTAGTAACCAGATTTGGTAAGGGAGAACTGCTGCCACCTTGTGGCCGTTTCACACAACTGCAGGTTTAATGCCAGCGCTAATGGTCAGTGGATATTCCAAATCATTACAGGCCTGTAAATGACACCTGCCCTGAAAACAAATCCTGGGGTCATATATCGACCAAAAAATTCAAAAGACGTCCATATTTCAAAACGACAGTTTCAAGAGGCATATTTCACGCACATTAGTGTTCTGCTTCTTTTGCTTTCTTTCTTTGTTAAAAAAAACGGGAATGGAAAAAGGCAACCCTCAGAATGGGCGAAAACGTTCACAAACGAATCAATGGACAAAGGTTTAATCTCCAATATATATAAACAGCTCATGCAGCTTAATATTAATAAAACAAACAACCCAATACAAAAATGGGCAGAAGATCTAAAGAGACGTTTCTTCAAAGAAGACACAGAGATGGCCAAGACGCACATGAAAAGCTGCTCAACATCACTAATTATTAGAGAAATGCAAATCAAGACTACAATGAGGTAAGACCTCACACCTGTTAGAATCGGCATCATCAGATAATCTACAAACATCAAATTCTGGGGAGGGTGTGGACAAAAGGAACCCTCTTCCGCTATTGGTGGGAATGTAAATTGATACAGTCACTATGGAGAACAGTATGGAGGTTCCTTTAAAAAACTAAAAAGAGAATTACCATAGGATCCAGCAATCCCACTTCTGGGCATATACCCAGAGAAAACCATAAATCACAGAGACACATTCACCACAATGTTCATTGCAGCACTATTTACAATAGCCAGGTTATGGAAGCAACATAAATGCCCACAGACAGACGAATGGATAAAGATGTGGTACATATATAAAATGGAATATTACTCAGCCATAAAAAGGAATGAAACTGGGTCATTTGTAGAGAAGTTGATGGATCTAGAGACTGTCATACAGAGTCAAGTAAGCCAGAAAGAGAAAAACAAATATTGTATATTAATGCCTATATGTGGAACCTAGAAAAATGGTAGAGATGAACTGGTTTGCAGGGCAGAAATAGAGACACAGAGGTAGAGAACAAACGTATGGACACAAAGTGGGGGAAGCCATGGGGTGGTGGTGGTGGGATGAGTTGGGAGATTAGGATTGACCTGTATACATGTCTACGCATAAAATAGATAACTAATAATAACCTACTGTATAAAAAAATAACTAAAATTAAATTTCAAAATTTTAAAAAATAAAATGTAAAAATAAAACAGAAAAAAAGTTCTTCCATTCACACTGATGTATTTATACGAATGAATTATTTCCATGCTTATATCTATAAATACATAAATGAGGAATAAAATCTAACTTGAACCAAAAAAGAAAAAAAAAAAAAACTGAACCTAACAGTTATACAGAGGAAAACACTACCAAGGCACGTGCTCCAGTGGTAAAGAATTCTGAAATTGGTCAGAGGTGGGGAATCATCTCCCATACAGCCAGCAGCCCCGCCCGCCCACGCAAGGAGCATCCTCATTGCAAAGCTGGGAGACCGTGCCGAGGCCTCTGTGAGTAAACGAGAGCTGAGCCCCAGGCTAGATGCTGCTGAACTGTACCCACCCTTCCCAGGTGAAACACCTGAATATGTACAAGGGCTTGCAAGCCTAGAGGAAGGGCCGTGGAGCCACACCCGCGACAGCCTCAGGCCAACTTGGTGCCTGCAGGTCAGCCAGGATGGTACTGGCCACGGGCGCTCTTCTGGAAGCTTTCTATTGCCCTGCCTGAGATACCCCTCCTGTCCCGGCCCCCACTCCTTTTTTTCCTTCCTCACCTCAGCCCGGAGAGATATTCCAGTGGAAGTTATGGGTGACACATCCTCTTCTTTACAGGTGGCAGCCTGGCAACTCCTGCCGAAAGTCCAGCAGAGCCCCACTCACACCGGGCCACCCACAAAGCCGTGGACCCTCACACCCTCCCACCAACACAGCCCCGAGACTGCTGACGGGGCAGAGAATATGGAGTCAGGCACAGCTGCAGGGGCTATTGCTGCCTGGAGTGCTCTTTATATTGACCTCAACCCAGGCACACCTGGGGAGGGCTTGCCGGCAGGGTCAGGCTGCCCAGGTCAGCTAATCCTCAGCCCTCAGGGAATCACATTGCAGAAAATGGACCTCGCTAAGACAGAATATTCGCCAAGGAAAAAAAGGACACAATGCCATTTGCAGCACCGTAGATGAGTCTCGAGGTAATCACGTGACTTGGAGTAAGTCAGAAAGTGAAAGACACATATCATATCATATCACTTATAGGTGTTACCTATAAATTGATACCAGGGCAGATATTTCCACGGAGAAGGGCAATCACAGATTCATTAAACAAACTTATGGTTCACCAAAGGAAAGGTGTGAGGATTGAATTCATTACGATATTGGGGTTAACAGACAGATACAAACACAGTAGACGTATATAATCACCAAAGACCTACGGAGTACCAAGAGAAGACTACTCAACATTCTGTCATAACGTACATGGGAAAAGGATCCCAGGAAGAACAGACATATGTATATGTGTAAAAGAACCACCTCTTGCACACCTACAACAAGCTAAACGTTGTACTCAAACTTGCTGTAATAAAAAATAAAAAATTAAATTAAAAACACGAACAAGAAGTAGTGAGACAAACTTGAGGGGCTTTCTCCTGGCACATTCCGTTCTACATTCCAATCTAGAACACGACTTCCTTTGAGGCTCTGCTGCCCTAGTAACCAGATTTGGTAAGGGAGAACTGCTGCCACCTTGTGGCCGTTTCACACAACTGCAGGTTTAATGCCAGCGCTAATGGTCAGTGGATATTCCAAATCATTACAGGCCTGTAAATGACACCTGCCCTGAAAACAAATCCTGGGGTCATATATCGACCAAAAAATTCAAAAGACGTCCATATTTCAAAACGACAGTTTCAAGAGGCATATTTCACGCACATTAGTGTTCTGCTTCTTTTGCTTTCTTTCTTTGTTAAAAAAAACGCGAATGGAAAAAGGCAACCCTCAGAATGGGCGAAAACGTTCACAAACGAATCAATGGACAAAGGTTTAATCTCCAATATATATAAACAGCTCATGCAGCTTAATACTAATAAAACAAACATCCCCATACAAAAATGGGCAGAAGATCTAAAGAGACGTTTCTTCAAAGAAGACACAGAGATGGCCAAGACGCACATGAAAAGCTGCTCAACATCACTAATTATTAGAGAAATATAAATCAAAACTACAATGAGGTAAGACCTCACACCTGTTAGAATCGGCATCATCAGATAATCTACAAACAACAAATTCTGGGGAGGGTGTGGACAAAAGGAACCCTCTTCCGCTATTGGTGGGAATGTAAATTGATACAGTCACTATGGAGAACAGTATGGAGGTTCCTTTAAAAAACTAAAAAGAGAATTACCATAGGATCCAGCAATCCCACTTCTGGGCATATACCCAGAGAAAACCATAAATCACAGAGACACATTCACCACAATGTTCATTGCAGCACTATTTACAGTAGCCAGGTTATGGAAGCAACATAAATGCCCACAGACAGACGAATGGATAAAGATGTGGTACATATATAAAATGGAATATTACTCAGCCATAAAACGGAATGAAACTGGGTCATTTGTAGAGAAGTTGATGGATCTAGAGACTGTCATACAGAGTGAAGTAAGCCAGAAAGAGAAAAACAAATATTGTATATTAATGCCTATATGAGGAACCTAGAAAAATGGTGGAGATGAACTGGTTTGCAGGGCAGAAATAGAGACACAGAGGTAGAGAACAAACGTATGGACACAAAGTGGGGGAAGCCATGGGGTGGTGGTGGTGGGATGAGTTGGGAGATTAGGATTGACCTGTATACCTGTCTATGCATAAAATAGATAACTAATAATAACCTACTGTATAAAAAAATAACTAAAATTAAATTTCAAAATTTTAAAAAATAAAATGTAAAAATAAAACAGAAAAAATGTTCTTCCATTCACACTGATGTATTTATACGAATGAATTATTTCCATGCTTATATCTATAAATACATAAATGAGGAATAAAATCTAACTTGAACCAAAAAAGAAAAAAAAACTGAACCTAAGAATTATACAGAGGAAAACACTACCAAGGCACTTGCTCCAGTGGTAAACAATTCTGAAATTGGTCAGAGGTGGGGAATCATCTCCCATACAGCCAGCAGCCCCGCCCGCCCACGCAAGGAGCATCCTCATTGCAAAGCTGGGAGACCGTGCCGAGGCCTCTGTGAGTAAACGTGAGCTGAGACCCAGGCCAGATGCTGCTGAACTGTTCCCACCCTTCCCAGGTGAAACACCTGAATATGTACAAGGGCTTGAAAGCCTAGAGGAAGGGCCGTGGGGCCACACCAGCGACAGCACGCAGGCCAACTTGGTGCCTGCAGGTCAGCCAGGATGGTACTGCCACGGGCGCTCTTCTCGAAGCTTTCTATTGCCCTGCCTGAGATACCCCTCCTGTCCCGGCCCCCACTCCTTTTTTTCCTTCCTCACCTCAGCCCGGAGAGATATTCCAGTGGAAGTTATGGGTGACACATCCTCTTCTTTACAGGTGGCAGCCTGGCAACTCCTGCCGAAAGTCCAGCAGAGCCCCACTCACACCGGGCCACCCACAAAGCCATGGACCCTCACACCCTCCCACCAGCACAGCCACGAGACTGCTGACGGGGCCGAGAATATGGAGTAAGGCACAGCTGCAGGGGCTATTGCTGCCTGGAGTGCTGTTTATATTGACCTCAACCCAGGCACACCTGGGGAGGGCTTGCCGGCAGGGTCAGGCTGCCCAGGTCAGCTAATCCTCAGCCCTCAGGGAATCACATTGCAGAAAATGAACCTCGCTAAGACAGAATATTCGCCAAGGAGAAAAATGACACAATGCCATTTGCAGCACCGTAGATGAGTCTCGAGGTAATCACGTGACTTGGAGTAAGTCAGAAAGTGAAAGACACATATCATATCATATCACTTATAGGTGTTACCTATAAATTGATACCAGGGCAGATATTTCCACGGAGAAGGGCAATCACAGATTCATTAAACAAACTTATGGTTCACCAAAGGAAAGGTGTGAGGATTGAATTCATTACGATATTGGGGTTAACAGACATATACAAACACAGTAGACGTATATAATCACCAAAGACCTACGGAGTACCAAGAGAAGACTACTCAACATTCTGTCATAACGTACATGGGAAAAGGATCCCAGGAAGAACAGACATAAGTATATGTGTAAAAGAACCACCTCTTGCACACCTACAACAAGCTAAACGTTGTACTCAAATTTGCTGTAATAAAAAATAAAAAATTAAATAAAGAACACGAACAAGAAGTAGTGAGACAAACTTGAGGGGCTTTCTCCTGGCACATTCCGTTCTACATTCCAATCTAGAACACGACTTCCATTGAGTCTCTGCTGCCCTAGTAACCAGATTTGGTAAGGGAGAACTGCTGCCACCTTGTGGCCGTTTCACACAACTGCAGGTTTAATGCCAGCGCTAATGGTCAGTGGATATTCCAAATCATTACAGGCCTGTAAATGACACCTGCCCTGAAAACAATTCCTGGGGTCATATATCGACCAAAAAATTCAAAAGACGTCCATATTTCAAAACGACAGTTTCAAGAGGCATATTTCACGCACATTAGTGTTCTGCTTCTTTTGCTTTCTTTCTTTCTTTGTTAAAAAAAACGGGAATGGAGAAAGGCAACCCTCAGAATGGGCGAAAACGTTCACAAACGAATCAATGGACAAAGGTTTAATCTCCAATATATATAAACAGCTCATGCAGCTTAATATTAATAAAACAAACAACCCAATACAAAAATGGGCAGAAGATCTAAAGAGACGTTTCTTCAAAGAAGACACAGAGATGGCCAAGAAGCACATGAAAAGCTGCTCAACATCACTAATTATTAGAGAAATGCAAATCAAAACTACAATGAGGTAAGACCTCACACCTGTTAGAATCGGCATCATCAGATAATCTACAAACAACAAATTCTGGGGAGGGTGTGGACAAAAGGAACCCTCTTCCGCTATTGGTGGGAATGTAAATTGATACAGTCACTATGGAGAACAGTATGGAGGTTCCTTTAAAAAACTAAAAAGAGAATTACCATAGGATCCAGCAATCCCACTTCTGGGCATATACCCAGAGAAAACCATAAATCACAGAGACACATTCACCACAATGTTCATTGCAGCACTATTTACAATAGCCAGGTTATGGAAGCAACATAAGTGCCCACAGACAGACGAATGGATAAAGATGTGGTACATATATAAAATGGAATATTACTCAGCCATAAAAAGGAATGAAACTGGGTCATTTGTAGAGAAGTTGATGGATCTAGAGACTGTCATACAGAGTGAAGTAAGCCAGAAAGAGAAAAACAAATATTGTATATTAATGCCTATATGTGGAACCTAGAAAAATGGTAGAGATGAACTGGTTTGCAGGGCAGAAATAGAGACACAGAGGTAGAGAACAAACGTATGGACACAAAGTGGGGGAAGCCATGGGGTGGTGGTGGTGGGATGAGTTGGGAGATTAGGATTGACCTGTATACATGTCTATGCATAAAATAGATAACTAATAATAACCTACTGTATAAAAAAATAACTAAAATTAAATTTCAAAATTTTAAAAAATAAAATGTAAAAATAAAACAGAAAAAAAGTTCTTCCATTCACACTGATGTATTTATACGAATGAATTATTTCCATGCTTATATCTATAAATACATAAATGAGGAATAAAATCTAACTTGAACCAAAAAAGAAAAAAAAACTGAACCTAAGAATTATACAGAGGAAAACACTACGAAGGCAATTGCTCCAGTGGTAAACAATTCTGAAATTGGTCAGAGGTGGGGAATCATCTCCCATACAGCCAGCAGCCCCGCCCGCCCACGCAAGGAGCATCCTCATTGCAAAGCTGGGAGACCGTGCCGAGGCCTCTGTGAGTAAACGTGAGCTGAGCCCCAGGCCAGATGCTGCTGAACTGTTCCCACCCTTCCCAGGTGAAACACCTGAATATGTACAAGGGCTTGAAAGCCTAGAGGAAGGGCCGTGGGGCCACACCAGCGACAGCACGCAGGCCAACTTGGTGCCTGCAGGTCAGCCAGGATGGTACTGCCACGGGCGCTCTTCTGGAAGCTTTCTATTGCCCTGCCTGAGATACCCCTCCTGTCCCGGCCCCCACTCCTTTTTTTCCTTCCTCACCTCAGCCCGGAGAGATATTCCAGTGGAAGTTATGGGTGACACATCCTCTTCTTTACAGGTGGCAGCCTGGCAACTCCTGCCGAAAGTCCAGCAGAGCCCCACTCACACCGGGCCACCCACAAAGCCATGGACCCTCACACCCTCCCATCAGCACAGCCCCGAGACTGCTGACGGGGCCGAGAATATGGAGTAAGGCACAGCTGCAGGGGCTATTGCTGCCTGGAGTGCTGTTTATATTGACCTCAACCCAGGCACACCTGGGGAGGGCTTGCCGGCAGGGTCAGGCTGCCCAGGTCAGCTAATCCTCAGCCCTCAGGGAATCACATTGCAGAAAATGAACCTCGCTAAGACAGAATATTCGCCAAGGAGAAAAAGGACACAATGCCATTTGCAGCACCGTAGATGAGTCTCGAGGTAATCACGTGACTTGGAGTAAGTCAGAAAGTGAAAGACACATATCATATCATATCACTTATAGGTGTTACCTATAAATTGATACCAGGGCAGATATTTCCACGGAGAAGGGCAATCACAGATTCATTTAACAAACTTATGGTTCACCAAAGGAAAGGTGTGAGGATTGAATTCATTACGATATTGGGGTTAACAGACATATACAAACACAGTAGACGTATATAATCACCAAAGACCTACGGAGTACCAAGAGAAGACTACTCAACATTCTGTCATAACGTACATGGGAAAAGGATCCCAGGAAGAACAGACATAAGTATATGTGTAAAAGAACAACCTCTTGCACACCTACAACAAGCTAAACGTTGTACTCAAATTTGCTGTAATAAAAAATAAAAAATTAAATAAAGAACACGAACAAGAAGTAGTGAGACAAACTTGAGGGGCTTTCTCCTGGCACATTCCGTTCTACATTCCAATCTAGAACACGACTTCCATTGAGTCTCTGCTGCCCTAGTAACCAGATTTGGTAAGGGAGAACTGCTGCCACCTTGTGGCCGTTTCACACAACTGCAGGTTTAATGCCAGCGCTAATGGTCAGTGGATATTCCAAATCATTACAGGCCTGTAAATGACACCTGCCCTGAAAACAATTCCTGGGGTCATATATCGACCAAAAAATTCAAAAGACGTCCATATTTCAAAACGACAGTTTCAAGAGGCATATTTCACGCACATTAGTGTTCTGCTTCTTTTGCTTTCTTTCTTTCTTTGTTAAAAAAAACGGGAATGGAGAAAGGCAACCCTCAGAATGGGCGAAAACGTTCACAAACGAATCAATGGACAAAGGTTTAATCTCCAATATATATAAACAGCTCATGCAGCTTAATATTAATAAAACAAACAACCCAATACAAAAATGGGCAGAAGATCTAAAGAGACGTTTCTTCAAAGAAGACACAGAGATGGCCAAGAAGCACATGAAAAGCTGCTCAACATCACTAATTATTAGAGAAATGCAAATCAAAACTACAATGAGGTAAGACCTCACACCTGTTAGAATCGGCATCATCAGATAATCTACAAACAACAAATTCTGGGGAGGGTGTGGACAAAAGGAACCCTCTTCCGCTATTGGTGGGAATGTAAATTGATACAGTCACTATGGAGAACAGTATGGAGGTTCCTTTAAAAATCTAAAAAGAGAATTACCATAGGATCCAGCAATCCCACTTCTGGGCATATACCCAGAGAAAACCATAAATCACAGAGAAACATTCACCACAATGTTCATTGCAGCACTATTTACAATAGCCAGGTTATGGAAGCAACATAAGTGCCCACAGACAGACGAATGGATAAAGATGTGGTACATATATAAAATGGAATATTACTCAGCCATAAAAAGGAATGAAACTGGGTCATTTGTAGAGAAGTTGATGGATCTAGAGACTGTCATACAGAGTGAAGTAAGCCAGAAAGAGAAAAACAAATATTGTATATTAATGCCTATATGTGGAACCTAGAAAAATGGTAGAGATGAACTGGTTTGCAGGGCAGAAATAGAGACACAGAGGTAGAGAACAAACGTATGGACACAAAGTGGGGGAAGCCATGGGGTGGTGGTGGTGGGATGAGTTGGGAGATTAGGATTGACCTGTATACATGTCTATGCATAAAATAGATAACTAATAATAACCTACTGTATAAAAAAATAACTAAAATTAAATTTCAAAATTTTAAAAAATAAAATGTAAAAATAAAACAGAAAAAAAGTTCTTCCATTCACACTGATGTATTTATACGAATGAATTATTTCCATGCTTATATCTATAAATACATAAATGAGGAATAAAATCTAACTTGAACCAAAAAAGAAAAAAAAACTGAACCTAAGAATTATACAGAGGAAAACACTACGAAGGCAATTGCTCCAGTGGTAAACAATTCTGAAATTGGTCAGAGGTGGGGAATCATCTCCCATACAGCCAGCAGCCCCGCCCGCCCACGCAAGGAGCATCCTCATTGCAAAGCTGGGAGACCGTGCCGAGGCCTCTGTGAGTAAACGTGAGCTGAGCCCCAGGCCAGATGCTGCTGAACTGTTCCCACCCTTCCCAGGTGAAACACCTGAATATGTACAAGGGCTTGAAAGCCTAGAGGAAGGGCCGTGGGGCCACACCAGCGACAGCACGCAGGCCAACTTGGTGCCTGCAGGTCAGCCAGGATGGTACTGCCACGGGCGCTCTTCTGGAAGCTTTCTATTGCCCTGCCTGAGATACCCCTCCTGTCCCGGCCCCCACTCCTTTTTTTCCTTCCTCACCTCAGCCCGGAGAGATATTCCAGTGGAAGTTATGGGTGACACATCCTCTTCTTTACAGGTGGCAGCCTGGCAACTCCTGCCGAAAGTCCAGCAGAGCCCCACTCACACCGGGCCACCCACAAAGCCATGGACCCTCACACCCTCCCACCAGCACAGCCCCGAGACTGCTGACGGGGCCGAGAATATGGAGTAAGGCACAGCTGCAGGGGCTATTGCTGCCTGGAGTGCTGTTTATATTGACCTCAACCCAGGCACACCTGGGGAGGGCTTGCCGGCAGGGTCAGGCTGCCCAGGTCAGCTAATCCTCAGCCCTCAGGGAATCACATTGCAGAAAATGAACCTCGCTAAGACAGAATATTCGCCAAGGAGAAAAAGGACACAATGCCATTTGCAGCACCGTAGATGAGTCTCGAGGTAATCACGTGACTTGGAGTAAGTCAGAAAGTGAAAGACACATATCATATCATATCACTTATAGGTGTTACCTATAAATTGATACCAGGGCAGATATTTCCACGGAGAAGGGCAATCACAGATTCATTAAACAAACTTATGGTTCACCAAAGGAAAGGTGTGAGGATTGAATTCATTACAATATTGGGGTTAACAGACATATACAAACACAGTAGACGTATATAATCACCAAAGACCTACGGAGTACCAAGAGAAGACTACTCAACATTCTGTCATAACGTACATGGGAAAAGGATCCCAGGAAGAACAGACATAAGTATATGTGTAAAAGAACCACCTCTTGCACACCTACAACAAGCTAAACGTTGTACTCAAATTTGCTGTAATAAAAAATAAAAAATTAAATAAAGAACACGAACAAGAAGTAGTGAGACAAACTTGAGGGGCTTTCTCCTGGCACATTCCGTTCTACATTCCAATCTAGAACACGACTTCCATTGAGTCTCTGCTGCCCTAGTAACCAGATTTGGTAAGGGAGAACTGCTGCCACCTTGTGGCCGTTTCACACAACTGCAGGTTTAATGCCAGCGCTAATGGTCAGTGGATATTCCAAATCATTACAGGCCTGTAAATGACACCTGCCCTGAAAACAATTCCTGGGGTCATATATCGACCAAAAAATTCAAAAGACGTCCATATTTCAAAACGACAGTTTCAAGAGGCATATTTCACGCACATTAGTGTTCTGCTTCTTTTGCTTTCTTTCTTTCTTTGTTAAAAAAAACGGGAATGGAGAAAGGCAACCCTCAGAATGGGCGAAAACGTTCACAAACGAATCAATGGACAAAGGTTTAATCTCCAATATATATAAACAGCTCATGCAGCTTAATATTAATAAAACAAACAACCCAATACAAAAATGGGCAGAAGATCTAAAGAGACGTTTCTTCAAAGAAGACACAGAGATGGCCAAGAAGCACATGAAAAGCTGCTCAACATCACTAATTATTAGAGAAATGCAAATCAAAACTACAATGAGGTAAGACCTCACACCTGTTAGAATCGGCATCATCAGATAATCTACAAACAACAAATTCTGGGGAGGGTGTGGACAAAAGGAACCCTCTTCCGCTATTGGTGGGAATGTAAATTGATACAGTCACTATGGAGAACAGTATGGAGGTTCCTTTAAAAAACTAAAAAGAGAATTACCATAGGATCCAGCAATCCCACTTCTGGGCATATACCCAGAGAAAACCATAAATCACAGAGACACATTCACCACAATGTTCATTGCAGCACTATTTACAATAGCCAGGTTATGGAAGCAACATAAGTGCCCACAGACAGACGAATGGATAAAGATGTGGTACATATATAAAATGGAATATTACTCAGCCATAAAAAGGAATGAAACGGGGTCATTTGTAGAGAAGTTGATGGATCTAGAGACTGTCATACAGAGTGAAGTAAGCCAGAAAGAGAAAAACAAATATTGTATATTAATGCCTATATGTGGAACCTAGAAAAATGGTACAGATGAACTGGTTTGCAGGGCAGAAATAGAGACACAGAGGTAGAGAACAAACGTATGGACACAAAGTGGGGGAAGCCATGGGGTGGTGGTGGTGGGATGAGTTGGGAGATTAGGATTGACCTGTATACATGTCTATGCATAAAATAGATAACTAATAATAACCTACTGTATAAAAAAATAACTAAAATTAAATTTCAAAATTTTAAAAAATAAAATGTAAAAATAAAACAGAAAAAAAGTTCTTCCATTCACACTGATGTATTTATACGAATGAATTATTTCCATGCTTATATCTATAAATACATAAATGAGGAATAAAATCTAACTTGAACCAAAAAAGAAAAAAAAACTGAACCTAAGAATTATACAGAGGAAAACACTACGAAGGCAATTGCTCCAGTGGTAAACAATTCTGAAATTGGTCAGAGGTGGGGAATCATCTCCCATACAGCCAGCAGCCCCGCCCGCCCACGCAAGGAGCATCCTCATTGCAAAGCTGGGAGACCGTGCCGAGGCCTCTGTGAGTAAACGTGAGCTGAGCCCCAGGCCAGATGCTGCTGAACTGTTCCCACCCTTCCCAGGTGAAACACCTGAATATGTACAAGGGCTTGAAAGCCTAGAGGAAGGGCCGTGGGGCCACACCAGCGACAGCACGCAGGCCAACTTGGTGCCTGCAGGTCAGCCAGGATGGTACTGCCACGGGCGCTCTTCTGGAAGCTTTCTATTGCCCTGCCTGAGATACCCCTCCTGTCCCGGCCCCCACTCCTTTTTTTCCTTCCTCACCTCAGCCCGGAGAGATATTCCAGTGGAAGTTATGGGTGACACATCCTCTTCTTTACAGGTGGCAGCCTGGCAACTCCTGCCGAAAGTCCAGCAGAGCCCCACTCACACCGGGCCACCCACAAAGCCATGGACCCTCACACCCTCCCACCAGCACAGCCCCGAGACTGCTGACGGGGCCGAGAATATGGAGTAAGGCACAGCTGCAGGGGCTATTGCTGCCTGGAGTGCTGTTTATATTGACCTCAACCCAGGCACACCTGGGGAGGGCTTGCCGGCAGGGTCAGGCTGCCCAGGTCAGCTAATCCTCAGCCCTCAGGGAATCACATTGCAGAAAATGAACCTCGCTAAGACAGAATATTCGCCAAGGAGAAAAAGGACACAATGCCATTTGCAGCACCGTAGATGAGTCTCGAGGTAATCACGTGACTTGGAGTAAGTCAGAAAGTGAAAGACACATATCATATCATATCACTTATAGGTGTTACCTATAAATTGATACCAGGGCAGATATTTCCACGGAGAAGGGCAATCACAGATTCATTAAACAAACTTATGGTTCACCAAAGGAAAGGTGTGAGGATTGAATTCATTACGATATTGGGGTTAACAGACAGATACAAACACAGTAGACGTATATAATCACCAAAGACCTACGGAGTACCAAGAGAAGACTACTCAACATTCTGTCATAACGTACATGGGAAAAGGATCCCAGGAAGAACAGACATAAGTATATGTGTAAAAGAACCACCTCTTGCACACCTACAACAAGCTAAACGTTGTACTCAAATTTGCTGTAATAAAAAATAAAAAATTAAATTAAAAACACGAACAAGAAGTAGTGAGACAAACTTGAGGGGCTTTCTCCTGGCACATTCCGTTCTACATTCCAATCTAGAACACGACTTCCATTGAGTCTCTGCTGTCCTAGTAACCAGATTTGGTAAGGGAGAACTGCTGCCACCTTGTGGCCGTTTCACACAACTGCAGGTTTAATGCCAGCGCTAATGGTCAGTGGATATTCCAAATCATTACAGGCCTGTAAATGACACCTGCCCTGAAAACAATTCCTGGGGTCATATATCGACCAAAAAATTCAAAAGACGTCCATATTTCAAAACGACAGTTTCAAGAGGCATATTTCACGCACATTAGTGTTCTGCTTCTTTTGCTTTCTTTCTTTCTTTGTTAAAAAAAACGGGAATGGAGAAAGGCAACCCTCTGAATGGGCGAAAACGTTCACAAACGAATCAATGGACAAAGGTTTAATCTCCAATATATATAAACAGCTCATGCAGCTTAATATTAATAAAACAAACAACCCAATACAAAAATGGGCAGAAGATCTAAAGAGACGTTTCTTCAAAGAAGACACAGAGATGGCCAAGACGCACATGAAAAGCTGCTCAACATCACTAATTATTAGAGAAATGCAAATCAAAACTACAATGAGGTAAGACCTCACACCTGTTAGAATCGGCATCATCAGATAATCTACAAACAACAAATTCTGGGGAGGGTGTGGACAAAAGGAACCCTCTTCCGCTATTGGTGGGAATGTAAATTGATACAGTCACTATGGAGAACAGTATGGAGGTTCCTTTAAAAAACTAAAAAGAGAATTACCATAGGATCCAGCAATCCCACTTCTGGGCATATACCCAGAGAAAACCATAAATCACAGAGACACATTCACCACAATGTTCATTGCAGCACTATTTACAATAGCCAGGTTATGGAAGCAACATAAGTGCCCACAGACAGACGAATGGATAAAGATGTGGTACATATATAAAATGGAATATTACTCAGCCATAAAAAGGAATGAAACTGGGTCATTTGTAGAGAAGTTGATGGATCTAGAGACTGTCATACAGAGTGAAGTAAGCCAGAAAGAGAAAAACAAATATTGTATATTAATGCCTATATGTGGAACCTAGAAAAATGGTAGAGATGAACTGGTTTGCAGGGCAGAAATAGAGACACAGAGGTAGAGAACAAACGTATGGACACAAAGTGGGGGAAGCCATGGGGTGGTGGTGGTGGGATGAGTTGGGAGATTAGGATTGACCTGTATACATGTCTATGCATAAAATAGATAACTAATAATAACCTACTGTATAAAAAAATAACTAAAATTAAATTTCAAAATTTTAAAAAATAAAATGTAAAAATAAAACAGAAAAAAAGTTCTTCCATTCACACTGATGTATTTATACGAATGAATTATTTCCATGCTTATATCTATAAATACATAAATGAGGAATAAAATCTAACTTGAACCAAAAAAGAAAAAAAAACTGAACCTAAGAATTATACAGAGGAAAACACTACGAAGGCAATTGCTCCAGTGGTAAACAATTCTGAAATTGGTCAGAGGTGGGGAATCATCTCCCATACAGCCAGCAGCCCCGCCCGCCCACGCAAGGAGCATCCTCATTGCAAAGCTGGGAGACCGTGCCGAGGCCTCTGTGAGTAAACGTGAGCTGAGCCCCAGGCCAGATGCTGCTGAACTGTTCCCACCCTTCCCAGGTGAAACACCTGAATATGTACAAGGGCTTGAAAGCCTAGAGGAAGGGCCGTGGAGCCACACCAGCGACAGCACGCAGGCCAACTTGGTGCCTGCAGGTCAGCCAGGATGGTACTGCCACGGGTGCTCTTCTGGAAGCTTTCTATTGCCCTGCCTGAGATACCCCTCCTGTCCCGGCCCCCACTCCTTTTTTTCCTTCCTCACCTCAGCCCGGAGAGATATTCCAGTGGAAGTTATGGGTGACACATCCTCTTCTTTACAGGTGGCAGCCTGGCAACTCCTGCCGAAAGTCCAGCAGAGCCCCACTCACACCGGGCCACCCACAAAGCCGTGGACCCTCACACCCTCCCACCAGCACAGCCCCGAGACTGCTGACGGGGCAGAGAATATGGAGTAAGGCACAGCTGCAGGGGCTATTCCTGCCTGGAGTGCTGTTTATATTGACCTCAACCCAGGCACACCTGGGGAGGGCTTGCCGGCAGGGTCAGGCTGCCCAGGTCAGCTAATCCTCAGCCCTCAGGGAATCACATTGCAGAAAATGGACCTCGCTAAGACAGAATATTCGCCAAGGAGAAAAAGGACACAATGCCATTTGCAGCACCGTAGATGAGTCTCGAGGTAATCACGTGACTTGGAGTAAGTCAGAAAGTGAAAGACAAATATCATATCATAGCACTTATAGGTGTTACCTATAAATTGATACCAGGGCAGATATTTCCACGGAGAAGGGCAATCACAGATTCATTAAACAAACTTATGGTTCACCAAAGGAAAGGTGTGAGGATTGAATTCATTACGATATTGGGGTTAACAGACATGTACAAACACAGTAGACGTATATAATCACCAAAGACCTACGGAGTACCAAGAGAAGACTACTCAACATTCTGTCATAACGTACATGGGAAAAGGATCCCAGGAAGAACAGACATATGTATATGTGTAAAAGAACCACCTCTTGCACACCTACAACAAGCTAAACGTTGTACTCAAACTTGCTGTAATAAAAAATAAAAAATTAAATTAAGAACACGAACAAGAAGTAGTGAGACAAACTTGAGGGGCTTTCTCCTGGCACATTCCGTTCTACATTCCAATCTAGAACACGACTTCCATTGAGCCTCTGCTGCCCTAGTAACCAGAATTGGTAAGGGAGAACTGCGGCCACCTTGTGGCCGTTTCACACAACTGCAGGTTTAATGCCAGCGCTAATGGTCAGTGGATATTCCAAATCATTACAGGCCTGTAAATGACACCTGCCCTGAAAACAAATCCTGGGGTCATATATCGACCAAAAATTTCAAAAGACGTCCATATTTCAAAACGACAGTTTCAAGAGGCATATTACACGCACATTAGTGTTCTGCTTCTTTTGCTTTCTTTCTTTCTTTGTTAAAAAAAACGGGAATGGAGAAAGGCAACCCTCAGAATGGGCGAAAACGTTCACAAACGAATCAATGGACAAAGGTTTAATCTCCAATATATATAAACAGCTCATGCAGCTTAATATTAATAAAACAAACAACCCAATACAAAAATGGGCAGAAGATCTAAAGAGACGTTTCTTCAAAGAAGACACAGAGATGGCCAAGACGCACATGAAAAGCTGCTCAACATCACTAATTATTAGAGAAATGCAAATCAAAACTACAATGAGGTAAGACCTCACACCTGTTAGAATCGGCATCATCAGATAATCTACAAACAACAAACTCTGGGGAGGGTGTGGACAAAAGGAACCCTCTTCCGCTATTGGTGGGAATGTAAATTGATACAGTCACTATGGAGAACAGTATGGAGGTTCCTTTAAAAAACTAAAAAGAGAATTACCATAGGATCCAGCAATCCCACTTCTGGGCATATACCCAGAGAAAACCATAAATCACAAAGACACATTCACCACAATGTTCATTGCAGCACTATTTACAATAGCCAGGTAATGGAAGCAACCTAAATGCCCACAGACAGACGAATGGATAAAGATGTTGTACATATACAAAATGGAATATTACTCAGCCATAAAAAGGAATGAAACTGGGTCATTTGTAGAGAAGTTGATGGATCTAGAGACTGTCATACAGAGTGAAGTAAGTCAGAAAGAGAAAACCAAATATTGTATATTAATGCCTATATGTGGAACCTAGAAAAATGGTGGAGATGAACTGGTTTGCAGGGCAGAAATAGAGACACAGAGGTAGAGAACAAACGTATGGACACAAAGTGGGGGAAGCCATGGGGTGGTGGTGGTGGGATGAGTTGGGAGATTAGGATTGATCTGTATACATGTCTATGCATAAAATAGATAACTAATAATAACCTACTGTATAAAAAAAATAACTAAAATTAAATTTCAAAATTTTAAAAAATAAAATGTAAAAATAAAACAGAAAAAAAGTTCTTCCATTCACACTGATGTATTTATACGAATGAATTATTTCCATGCTTATATCTATAAATACATAAATGAGGAATAAAATCTAAATTGAACCAAAAAAGAAAAAAAAACTGAACCTAAGAATTATACAGAGGAAAACACTACGAAGGCACTTGCTCCAGTGGTAAACAATTCTGAAATTGGTCAGAGGTGGGGAACCATCTCCCATACAGCCAGCAGCCCCGCCCGCCCACGCAAGGAGCATCCTCATTGCAAAGCTGGGAGACCGTGCCGAGGCCTCTGTGAGTAAACGTGAGCTGAGCCCCAGGCCAGATGCTGCTGAACTGTTCCCACCCTTCCCAGGTGAAACACCTGAATATGTACAAGGGCTTGAAAGCCTAGAGGAAGGGCCGTGGAGCCACAGCAGCGACAGCACGCAGGCCAACTTGGTGCCTGCAGGTCAGCCAGGATGGTACTGGCCACGGGCGCTCTTCTGGAAGCTTTCTATTGCCCTGCCTGAGATACCCCTCCTGTCCCGGCCCCCACTCCTTTTTTTCCTTCCTCACCTCAGCCCGGAGAGATATTACAGTGGAAGTTATGGGTGACACATCCTCTTCTTTACAGGTGGCAGCCTGGCAACTCCTGCCGAAAGTCCAGCAGAGCCCCACTCACACCGGGCCACCCACAAAGCCGTGGACCCTCACACCCTCTCACCAGCACAGCCCCGAGACTGCTGACAGGGCAGAGAATACGGAGTCAGGCACAGCTGCAGGGGCTATTGCTGCCTGGAGTGCTGTTTATATTGACCTCAACCCAGGCACACCTGGGGAGGGCTTGCCGGCAGGGTCAGGCTGCCCAGGTCAGCTAATCCTCAGCCCTCAGGGAATCACATTGCAGAAAATGGACCTCCCTAAGACAGAATATTCGCCAAGGAAAAAAAGGACACAATGCCATATGCAGCACCGTAGATGAGTCTCGAGGTAATCACGTGACTTGGAGTAAGTCAGAAAGTGAAAGACACATATCATATCATATCACTTATAGGTGTTACGTATAAATTGATACCAGGGCAGATATTTCCACGGAGAAGGGAAATCACAGATTCATTAAACAAACTTATGTTTCACCAAAGGAAAGGTGTGAGGATTGAATTCATTACGATATTGGGGTTAACAGACATATACAAACACAGTAGACGTATATAATCACCAAAGACCTACGGAGTACCAAGAGAAGACTACTCAACATTCTGTCATAACGTACATGGGAAAAGGATCCCAGGAAGAACAGACATATGTATATGTGTAAAAGAACCACCTCTTGCCCACCTACAACAAGCTAAACGTTGTACTCAAACTTGCTGTAATAAAAAATAAAAAATTAAATTAAAAACACGAACAAGAAGTAGTGAGACAAACTTGAGGGGCTTTCTCCTGGCACATTCCGTTCTACATTCCAATCTAGAACACGACTTCCATTGAGGCTCTGCTGCCGTAGTAACCAGATTTGGTAAGGGAGAACTGCTGCCACCTTGTGGCCGTTTCACACAACTGCAGGTTTAATGCCAGCGCTAATGGTCAGTGGATATTCCAAATCATTACAGGCCTGTAAATGACACCTGCCCTGAAAACAAATCCTGGGGTCATATATCGACCAAAAAATTCAAAAGACGTCCATATTTCAAAACGACAGTTTCAAGAGGCATATTACACGCACATTAGTGTTCTGCTTCTTTTGCTTTCTTTCTTTGTTAAAAAAAACGGGAATGGAGAAAGGCAACCCTCAGAATGGGCGAAAACGTTCACAAACGAATCAATGGACAAAGGTTTAATCTCCAATATATATAAACAGCTCATGCAGCTTAATATTAATAAAACAAACAACCCAATACAAAAATGGGCAGAAGATCTAAAGAGACGTTTCTTCAAAGAAGACACAGAGATGGCCAAGACGCACATGAAAAGCTGCTCAACATCACTAATTATTAGAGAAATGCAAATCAAAACTACAATGAGGTAAGACCTCACACCTGTTAGAATCGGCATCATCAGATAATCTACAAACAACAAATTCTGGGGAGGGTGTGGACAAAAGGAACCCTCTTCCGCTATTGGTGGGAATGTAAATTGATACAGTCACTATGGAGAACAGTATGGAGGTTCCTTTAAAAAACTAAAAAGAGAATTACCATAGGATCCAGCAATCCCACTTCTGGGCATATACCCAGAGAAAACCATAAATCACAGAGACACATTCACCACAATGTTCATTGCAGCACTATTTACAATAGCCAGGTTATGGAAGCAACATAAATGCCCACAGACAGACGAATGGATAAAGATGTGGTACATATATAAAATGGAATATTACTCAGCCATAAAAAGGAATGAAACTGGGTCATTTGTAGAGAAGTTGATGGATCTAGAGACTGTCATACAGAGTCAAGTAAGCAAGAAAGAGAAAAACAAATATTGTATATTAATGCCTATATGTGGAACCTACAAAAATGGTAGAGATGAACTGGTTTGCAGGGCAGAAATAGAGACACAGAGGTAGAGAACAAACGTATGGACACAAAGTGGGGGAAGCCATGGGGTGGTGGTGGTGGGATGAGTTGGGAGATTAGGATTGACCTGTATACATGTCTATGCATAAAATAGATAACTAATAATAACCTACTGTATAAAAAAATAACTAAAATTAAATTTCAAAGTTTTAAAAAATAAAATGTAAAAATAAAACAGAAATAAAGTTCTTCCATTCACACTGATGTATTTATACGAATGAATTATTTCCATGCTTATATCTATAAATACATAAATGAGGAATAAAATCTAACTTGAACCAAAAAAGAAAAAAAAACTGAACCTAAGAATTATACAGAGGAAAACACTACCAAGGCACTTGCTCCAGTGGTAAACAATTCTGAAATTGGTCAGAGGTGGGGAATCATCTCCCATACAGCCAGCAGCACCGCCCACCCACGCAAGGAGCATCCTCATTGCAAAGCTGGGAGACCGTGCCGAGGCCTCTGTGAGTAAACGTGAGGTGAGCCCCAGGCCAGATGCTGCTGAACTGTTCCCACCCTTCCCAGGTGAAACACCTGAATATGTACAAGGGCTTGAAAGCCTAGAGGAAGGGCCGTGGAGCCACAGCAGCGACAGCACGCAGGCCAACTTGGTGCCTGCAGGTCAGCCAGGATGGTACTGGCCACGGGAGCTCTTCTGGAAGCTTTCTATTGCCCTGCCTGAGATACCCCTCCTGTCCCGGCCCCCACTCCTTTTTTTCCTTCCTCACCTCAGCCCGGAGAGATATTCCAGTGGAAGTTATGGGTGACACATCCTCTTCTTTACAGGTGGCAGCCTGGCAACTCCTGCCGAAAGTCCAGCAGAGCCCCACTCACACCGGGCCACCCACAAAGCCGTGGACCCTCACACCCTCCCACCAGCACAGCCCCGAGACTGCTGACGGGGCAGAGGATATGGAGTCAGGCACAGCTGCAGGGGCTATTGCTGCCTGGAGTGCTCTTTATATTGACCTCAACCCAGGCACACCTGGGGAGGGCTTGCCGGCAGGGTCAGGCTGCCCAGGTCAGCTAATCCTCAGCCCTCAGGGAATCACATTGCAGAATATGGACCTCGCTAAGACAGAATATTCGCCAAGGAAAAAAAGGACACAGTGCCATTTGCAGCACCGTAGATGAGTCTCGAGGTAATCACGTGACTTGGAGTAAGTCAGAAAGTGAAAGACACATATCATATCATATCACTTATAGGTGTTACCTATAAATTGATACCAGGGCAGATATTTCCACGGAGAAGGGCAATCACAGATTCATTAAACAAACTTATGTTTCACCAAAGGAAAGGTGTGAGGATAGAATTCATTACGATATTGGGGTTAACAGACATATACAAACACAGTAGACGTATATAATCACCAAAGACCTACGGAGTACCAAGAGAAGACTACTCAACATTCTGTCATAACGTACATGGGAAAAGGATCCCAGGAAGAACAGACATATGTATATGTGTAAAAGAACCACCTCTTGCCCACCTACAACAAGCTAAACGTTGTACTCAAACTTGCTGTAATAAAAAATAAAAAATTAAATTAAAAACACGAACAAGAAGTAGTGAGACAAACTTGAGGGGCTTTCTCCTGGCACATTCCGTTCTACATTCCAATCTAGAACACGACTTCCATTGAGGCTCTGCTGCCCTAGTAACCAGATTTGGTAAGGGAGAACTGCTGCCACCTTGTGGCCGTTTCACACAACTGCAGGTTTAATGCCAGCGCTAATGGTCAGTGGATATTCCAAATCATTACAGGCCTGTAAATGACACCTGCCCTGAAAACAAATCCTGGGGTCATATATCGACCAAAAAATTCAAAAGACGTCCATATTTCAAAACGACAGTTTCAAGAGGCATATTACACGCACATTAGTATTCTGCTTCTTTTGCTTTCTTTCTTTGTTAAAAAAAAAGGGAATGGAGAAAGGCAACCCTCAGAATGGGCGAAAACGTTCACAAACGAATCAATGGACAAAGGTTTAATCTCCAATATATATAAACAGCTCATGCAGCTTAATATTAATAAAACAAACAACCCAATACAAAAATGGGCAGAAGATCTAAAGAGACGTTTCTTCAAAGAAGACACAGAGATGGCCAAGACGCACATGAAAAGCTGCTCAACATCACTAATTATTAGAGAAATGCAAATCAAAACTACAATGAGGTAAGACCTCACACCTGTTAGAATCGGCATCATCAGATAATCTACAAACAACAAACTCTGGGGAGGGTGTGGACAAAAGGAACCCTCTTCCGCTATTGGTGGGAATGTAAATTGATACAGTCACTATGGAGAACAGTATGGAGGTTCCTTTAAAAAACTAAAAAGAGAATTACCATAGGATCCAGCAATCCCACTTCTGGGCATATACCCAGAGAAAACCATAAATCACAGAGACACATTCACCACAATGTTCATTGCAGCACTATTTACAATAGCCAGGTTATGGAAGCAACATAAATGCCCACAGACAGACGAATGGAAAAAGATGTGGTACATATATAAAATGGAATATTACTCAGCCATATAAAGGAATGAAACTGGGTCATTTGTAGAGAAGTTGATGGATCTAGAGACTGTCATACAGAGTCAAGTAAGCCAGAAAGAGAAAAACAAATATTGTATATTAATGCCTATATGTGGAACCTAGAAAAATGGTAGAGATGAACTGGTTTGCAGGGCAGAAATAGAGACACAGAGGTAGAGAACAAACGTATGGACACAAAGTGGGGGAAGCCATGGGGTGGTGGTGGTGGGATGAGTTGTGAGATTAGTATTGACATGTATACATGTCTATGCATAAAATAGATAACTAATAATAACCTACTGTATAAAAAAATAACTAAAATTAAATTTCAAAATTTTAAAAAATAAAATGTAAAAATAAAACAGAAAAAAAGTTCTTCCATTCACACTGATGTATTTATACGAATGAATTATTTCCATGCTTATATCTATAAATACATAAATGAGGAATAAAATCTAACTTGAACCAAAAAAGAAAAAAAAAAACTGAACCTAACAGTTATACAGAGGAAAACACTACCAAGGCACTTGCTCCAGTGGTAAACAATTCTGAAATTGGTCAGAGGTGGGGAATCATCTCCCATACAGCCAGCAGCCCCGCCCGCCCACGCAAGGAGCATCCTCATTGCAAAGCTGGGAGACCGTGCCGAGGCCTCTGTGAGTAAACGTGAGCTGAGCCCCAGGCTAGATGCTGCTGAACTGTACCCACCCTTCCCAGGTGAAACACCTGAATATGTACAAGGGCTTGCAAGCCTAGAGGAAGGGCCGTGGAGCCACACCAGCGACAGCCTCAGGCCAACTTGGTGCCTGCAGGTCAGCCAGGATGGTACTGGCCACGGGCGCTCTTCTGGAAGCTTTCTATTGCCCTGCCTGAGATACCCCTCCTGTCCCGGCCCCCACTCCTTTTTTTCCTTCCTCACCTCAGCCCGGAGAGATATTCCAGTGGAAGTTATGGGTGACACATCCTCTTCTTTACAGGTGGCAGCCTGGCAACTCCTGCCGAAAGTCCAGCAGAGCCCCACTCACACCGGGCCACCCACAAAGCCGTGGACCCTCACACCCTCCCACCAACACAGCCCCGAGACTGCTGACGGGGCAGAGAATATGGAGTCAGGCACAGCTGCAGGGGCTATTGCTGCCTGGAGTGCTCTTTATATTGACCTCAACCCAGGCACACCTGGGGAGGGCTTGCCGGCAGGGTCAGGCTGCCCAGGTCAGCTAATCCTCAGCCCTCAGGGAATCACATTGCAGAAAATGGACCTCGCTAAGACAGAATATTCGCCAAGGAAAAAAAGGACACAATGCCATTTGCAGCACCGTAGATGAGTCTCGAGGTAATCACGTGACTTGGAGTAAGTCAGAAAGTGAAAGACACATATCATATCATATCACTTATAGGTGTTACCTATAAATTGATACCAGGGCAGATATTTCCACGGAGAAGGGCAATCACAGATTCATTAAACAAACTTATGGTTCACCAAAGGAAAGGTGTGAGGATTGAATTCATTACGATATTGGGGTTAACAGACAGATACAAACACAGTAGACGTATATAATCACCGAAGACCTACGGAGTACCAAGAGAAGACTACTCAACATTCTGTCATAACGTACATGGGAAAAGGATCCCAGGAAGAACAGACATATGTATATGTGTAAAAGAACCACCTCTTGCACACCTACAACAAGCTAAACGTTGTACTCAAACTTGCTGTAATAAAAAATAAAAAATTAAATTAAAAACACGAACAAGAAGTAGTGAGACAAACTTGAGGGGCTTTCTCCTGGCACATTCCGTTCTACATTCCAATCTAGAACACGACTTCCTTTGAGGCTCTGCTGCCCTAGTAACCAGATTTGGTAAGGGAGAACTGCTGCCACCTTGTGGCCGTTTCACACAACTGCAGGTTTAATGCCAGCGCTAATGGTCAGTGGATATTCCAAATCATTACAGGCCTGTAAATGACACCTGCCCTGAAAACAAATCCTGGGGTCATATATCGACCAAAAAATTCAAAAGACGTCCATATTTCAAAACGACAGTTTCAAGAGGCATATTTCACGCACATTAGTGTTCTGCTTCTTTTGCTTTCTTTCTTTGTTAAAAAAAACGGGAATGGAAAAAGGCAACCCTCAGAATGGGCGAAAACGTTCACAAACGAATCAATGGACAAAGGTTTAATCTCCAATATATATAAACAGCTCATGCAGCTTAATACTAATAAAACAAACATCCCCATACAAAAATGGGCAGAAGATCTAAAGAGACGTTTCTTCAAAGAAGACACAGAGATGGCCAAGACGCACATGAAAAGCTGCTCAACATCACTAATTATTAGAGAAATATAAATCAAAACTACAATGAGGTAAGACCTCACACCTGTTAGAATCGGCATCATCAGATAATCTACAAACAACAAATTCTGGGGAGGGTGTGGACAAAAGGAACCCTCTTCCGCTATTGGTGGGAATGTAAATTGATACAGTCACTATGGAGAACAGTATGGAGGTTCCTTTAAAAAACTAAAAAGAGAATTACCATAGGATCCAGCAATCCCACTTCTGGGCATATACCCAGAGAAAACCATAAATCACAGAGACACATTCACCACAATGTTCATTGCAGCACTATTTACAATAGCCAGGTTATGGAAGCAACATAAGTGCCCACAGACAGACGAATGGATAAAGATGTGGTACATATATAAAATGGAATATTACTCAGCCATAAAAAGGAATGAAACGGGGTCATTTGTAGAGAAGTTGATGGATCTAGAGACTGTCATACAGAGTGAAGTAAGCCAGAAAGAGAAAAACAAATATTGTATATTAATGCCTATATGTGGAACCTAGAAAAATGGTAGAGATGAACTGGTTTGCAGGGCAGAAATAGAGACACAGAGGTAGAGAACAAACGTATGGACACAAAGTGGGGGAAGCCATGGGGTGGTGGTGGTGGGATGAGTTGGGAGATTAGGATTGACCTGTATACATGTCTATGCATAAAATAGATAACTAATAATAACCTACTGTATAAAAAAATAACTAAAATTAAATTTCAAAATTTTAAAAAATAAAATGTAAAAATAAAACAGAAAAAAAGTTCTTCCATTCACACTGATGTATTTATACGAATGAATTATTTCCATGCTTATATCTATAAATACATAAATGAGGAATAAAATCTAACTTGAACCAAAAAAGAAAAAAAAACTGAACCTAAGAATTATACAGAGGAAAACACTACGAAGGCAATTGCTCCAGTGGTAAACAATTCTGAAATTGGTCAGAGGTGGGGAATCATCTCCCATACAGCCAGCAGCCCCGCCCGCCCACGCAAGGAGCATCCTCATTGCAAAGCTGGGAGACCGTGCCGAGGCCTCTGTGAGTAAACGTGAGCTGAGCCCCAGGCCAGATGCTGCTGAACTGTTCCCACCCTTCCCAGGTGAAACACCTGAATATGTACAAGGGCTTGAAAGCCTAGAGGAAGGGCCGTGGGGCCACACCAGCGACAGCACGCAGGCCAACTTGGTGCCTGCAGGTCAGCCAGGATGGTACTGCCACGGGCGCTCTTCTGGAAGCTTTCTATTGCCCTGCCTGAGATACCCCTCCTGTCCCGGCCCCCACTCCTTTTTTTCCTTCCTCACCTCAGCCCGGAGAGATATTCCAGTGGAAGTTATGGGTGACACATCCTCTTCTTTACAGGTGGCAGCCTGGCAACTCCTGCCGAAAGTCCAGCAGAGCCCCACTCACACCGGGCCACCCACAAAGCCATGGACCCTCACACCCTCCCACCAGCACAGCCCCGAGACTGCTGACGGGGCCGAGAATATGGAGTAAGGCACAGCTGCAGGGGCTATTGCTGCCTGGAGTGCTGTTTATATTGACCTCAACCCAGGCACACCTGGGGAGGGCTTGCCGGCAGGGTCAGGCTGCCCAGGTCAGCTAATCCTCAGCCCTCAGGGAATCACATTGCAGAAAATGAACCTCGCTAAGACAGAATATTCGCCAAGGAGAAAAAGGACACAATGCCATTTGCAGCACCGTAGATGAGTCTCGAGGTAATCACGTGACTTGGAGTAAGTCAGAAAGTGAAAGACACATATCATATCATATCACTTATAGGTGTTACCTATAAATTGATACCAGGGCAGATATTTCAACGGAGAAGGGCAATCACAGATTCATTAAACAAACTTATGGTTCACCAAAGGAAAGGTGTGAGGATTGAATTCATTACGATATTGGGGTTAACAGACATATACAAACACAGTAGACGTATATAATCACCAAAGACCTACGGAGTACCAAGAGAAGACTACTCAACATTCTGTCATAACGTACATGGGAAAAGGATCCCAGGAAGAACAGACATAAGTATATGTGTAAAAGAACCACCTCTTGCCCACCTACAACAAGCTAAACGTTGTACTCAAATTTGCTGTAATAAAAAATAAAAAATTAAATAAAGAACACGAACAAGAAGTAGTGAGACAAACTTGAGGGGCTTTCTCCTGGCACATTCCGTTCTACATTCCAATCTAGAACACGACTTCCATTGAGTCTCTGCTGCCCTAGTAACCAGATTTGGTAAGGGAGAACTGCTGCCACCTTGTGGCCGTTTCACACAACTGCAGGTTTAATGCCAGCGCTAATGGTCAGTGGATATTCCAAATCATTACAGGCCTGTAAATGACACCTGCCCTGAAAACAATTCCTGGGGTCATATATCGACCAAAAAATTCAAAAGACGTCCATATTTCAAAACGACAGTTTCAAGAGGCATATTTCACGCACATTAGTGTTCTGCTTCTTTTGCTTTCTTTCTTTCTTTGTTAAAAAAAACGGGAATGGAGAAAGGCAACCCTCAGAATGGGCGAAAACGTTCACAAACGAATCAATGGACAAAGGTTTAATCTCCAATATATATAAACAGCTCATGCAGCTTAATATTAATAAAACAAACAACCCAATACAAAAATGGGCAGAAGATCTAAAGAGACGTTTCTTCAAAGAAGACACAGAGATGGCCAAGAAGCACATGAAAAGCTGCTCAACATCACTAATTATTAGAGAAATGCAAATCAAAACTACAATGAGGTAAGACCTCACACCTGTTAGAATCGGCATCATCAGATAATCTACAAACAACAAATTCTGGGGAGGGTGTGGACAAAAGGAACCCTCTTCCGCTATTGGTGGGAATGTAAATTGATACAGTCACTATGGAGAACAGTATGGAGGTTCCTTTAAAAAACTAAAAAGAGAATTACCATAGGATCCAGCAATCCCACTTCTGGGCATATACCCAGAGAAAACCATAAATCACAGAGACACATTCACCACAATGTTCATTGCAGCACTATTTACAATAGCCAGGTTATGGAAGCAACATAAGTGCCCACAGACAGACGAATGGATAAAGATGTGGTACATATATAAAATGGAATATTACTCAGCCATAAAAAGGAATGAAACTGGGTCATTTGTAGAGAAGTTGATGGATCTAGAGACTGTCATACAGAGTGAAGTAAGCCGGAAAGAGAAAAACAAATATTGTATATTAATGCCTATATGTGGAACCTAGAAAAATGGTAGAGATGAACTGGTTTGCAGGGCAGAAATAGAGACACAGAGGTAGAGAACAAACGTATGGACACAAAGTGGGGGAAGCCATGGGGTGGTGGTGGTGGGATGAGTTGGGAGATTAGGATTGACCTGTATACATGTCTATGCATAAAATAGATAACTAATAATAACCTACTGTATAAAAAAATAACTAAAATTAAATTTCAAAATTTTAAAAAATAAAATGTAAAAATAAAACAGAAAAAAAGTTCTTCCATTCACACTGATGTATTTATACGAATGAATTATTTCCATGCTTATATCTATAAATACATAAATGAGGAATAAAATCTAACTTGAACCAAAAAAGAAAAAAAAACTGAACCTAAGAATTATACAGAGGAAAACACTACGAAGGCAATTGCTCCAGTGGTAAACAATTCTGAAATTGGTCAGAGGTGGGGAATCATCTCCCATACAGCCAGCAGCCCCGCCCGCCCACGCAAGGAGCATCCTCATTGCAAAGCTGGGAGACCGTGCCGAGGCCTCTGTGAGTAAACGTGAGCTGAGACCCAGGCCAGATGCTGCTGAACTGTTCCCACCCTTCCCAGGTGAAACACCTGAATATGTACAAGGGCTTGAAAGCCTAGAGGAAGGGCCGTGGGGCCACACCAGCGACAGCACGCAGGCCAACTTGGTGCCTGCAGGTCAGCCAGGATGGTACTGCCACGGGCGCTCTTCTGGAAGCTTTCTATTGCCCTGCCTGAGATACCCCTCCTGTCCCGGCCCCCACTCCTTTTTTTCCTTCCTCACCTCAGCCCGGAGAGATATTCCAGTGGAAGTTATGGGTGACACATCCTCTTCTTTACAGGTGGCAGCCTGGCAACTCCTGCCGAAAGTCCAGCAGAGCCCCACTCACACCGGGCCACCCACAAAGCCATGGACCCTCACACCCTCCCACCAGCACAGCCCCGAGACTGCTGACGGGGCCGAGAATATGGAGTAAGGCACAGCTGCAGGGTCTATTGCTGCCTGGAGTGCTGTTTATATTGACCTCAACCCAGGCACACCTGGGGAGGGCTTGCCGGCAGGGTCAGGCTGCCCAGGTCAGCTAATCCTCAGCCCTCAGGGAATCACATTGCAGAAAATGAACCTCGCTAAGACAGAATATTCGCCAAGGAGAAAAAGGACACAATGCCATTTGCAGCACCGTAGATGAGTCTCGAGGTAATCACGTGACTTGGAGTAAGTCAGAAAGTGAAAGACACATATCATATCATATCACTTATAGGTGTTACCTATAAATTGATACCAGGGCAGATATTTCCACGGAGAAGGGCAATCACAGATTCATTAAACAAACTTATGGTTCACCAAAGGAAAGGTGTGAGGATTGAATTCATTACGATATTGGGGTTAACAGACAGATACAAACACAGTAGACGTATATAATCACCAAAGACCTACGGAGTACCAAGAGAAGACTACTCAACATTCTGTCATAACGTACATGGGAAAAGGATCCCAGGAAGAACAGACATAAGTATATGTGTAAAAGAACCACCTCTTGCACACCTACAACAAGCTAAACGTTGTACTCAAATTTGCTGTAATAAAAAATAAAAAATTAAATAAAGAACACGAACAAGAAGTAGTGAGACAAACTTGAGGGGCTTTCTCCTGGCACATTCCGTTCTACATTCCAATCTAGAACACGACTTCCATTGAGTCTCTGCTGCCCTAGTAACCAGATTTGGTAAGGGAGAACTGCTGCCACCTTGTGGCCGTTTCACACAACTGCAGGTTTAATGCCAGCGCTAATGGTCAGTGGATATTCCAAATCATTACAGGCCTGTAAATGACACCTGCCCTGAAAACAATTCCTGGGGTCATATATCGACCAAAAAATTCAAAAGACGTCCATATTTCAAAACGACAGTTTCAAGAGGCATATTTCACGCACATTAGTGTTCTGCTTCTTTTGCTTTCTTTCTTTCTTTGTTAAAAAAAACGGGAATGGAGAAAGGCAACCCTCAGAATGGGCGAAAACGTTCACAAACGAATCAATGGACAAAGGTTTAATCTCCAATATATATAAACAGCTCATGCAGCTTAATATTAATAAAACAAACAACCCAATACAAAAATGGGCAGAAGATCTAAAGAGACGTTTCTTCAAAGAAGACACAGAGATGGCCAAGAAGCACATGAAAAGCTGCTCAACATCACTAATTATTAGAGAAATGCAAATCAAAACTACAATGAGGTAAGACCTCACACCTGTTAGAATCGGCATCATCAGATAATCTACAAACAACAAATTCTGGGGAGGGTGTGGACAAAAGGAACCCTCTTCCGCTATTGGTGGGAATGTAAATTGATACAGTCACTATGGAGAACAGTATGGAGGTTCCTTTAAAAAACTAAAAAGAGAATTACCATAGGATCCAGCAATCCCACTTCTGGGCATATACCCAGAGAAAACCATAAATCACAGAGACACATTCACCACAATGTTCATTGCAGCACTATTTACAATAGCCAGGTTATGGAAGCAACATAAGTGCCCACAGACAGACGAATGGATAAAGATGTGGTACATATATAAAATGGAATATTACTCAGCCATAAAAAGGAATGAAACGGGGTCATTTGTAGAGAAGTTGATGGATCTAGAGACTGTCATACAGAGTGAAGTAAGCCAGAAAGAGAAAAACAAATATTGTATATTAATGCCTATATGTGGAACCTAGAAAAATGGTAGAGATGAACTGGTTTGCAGGGCAGAAATAGAGACACAGAGGTAGAGAACAAACGTATGGACACAAAGTGGGGGAAGCCATGGGGTGGTGGTGGTGGGATGAGTTGGGAGATTAGGATTGACCTGTATACATGTCTATGCATAAAATAGATAACTAATAATAACCTACTGTATAAAAAAATAACTAAAATTAAATTTCAAAATTTTAAAAAATAAAATGTAAAAATAAAACAGAAAAAAAGTTCTTCCATTCACACTGATGTATTTATACGAATGAATTATTTCCATGCTTATATCTATAAATACATAAATGAGGAATAAAATCTAACTTGAACCAAAAAAGAAAAAAAAACTGAACCTAAGAATTATACAGAGGAAAACACTACGAAGGCAATTGCTCCAGTGGTAAACAATTCTGAAATTGGTCAGAGGTGGGGAATCATCTCCCATACAGCCAGCAGCCCCGCCCGCCCACGCAAGGAGCATCCTCATTGCAAAGCTGGGAGACCGTGCCGAGGCCTCTGTGAGTAAACGTGAGCTGAGCCCCAGGCCAGATGCTGCTGAACTGTTCCCACCCTTCCCAGGTGAAACACCTGAATATGTACAAGGGCTTGAAAGCCTAGAGGAAGGGCCGTGGGGCCACACCAGCGACAGCACGCAGGCCAACTTGGTGCCTGCAGGTCAGCCAGGATGGTACTGCCACGGGCGCTCTTCTGGAAGCTTTCTATTGCCCTGCCTGAGATACCCCTCCTGTCCCGGCCCCCACTCCTTTTTTTCCTTCCTCACCTCAGCCCGGAGAGATATTCCAGTGGAAGTTATGGGTGACACATCCTCTTCTTTACAGGTGGCAGCCTGGCAACTCCTGCCGAAAGTCCAGCAGAGCCCCACTCACACCGGGCCACCCACAAAGCCATGGACCCTCACACCCTCCCACCAGCACAGCCCCGAGACTGCTGACGGGGCCGAGAATATGGAGTAAGGCACAGCTGCAGGGGCTATTGCTGCCTGGAGTGCTGTTTATATTGACCTCAACCCAGGCACACCTGGGGAGGGCTTGCCGGCAGGGTCAGGCTGCCCAGGTCAGCTAATCCTCAGCCCTCAGGGAATCACATTGCAGAAAATGAACCTCGCTAAGACAGAATATTCGCCAAGGAGAAAAAGGACACAATGCCATTTGCAGCACCGTAGATGAGTCTCGAGGTAATCACGTGACTTGGAGTAAGTCAGAAAGTGAAAGACACATATCATATCATATCACTTATAGGTGTTACCTATAAATTGATACCAGGGCAGATATTTCCACGGAGAAGGGCAATCACAGATTCATTAAACAAACTTATGGTTCACCAAAGGAAAGGTGTGAGGATTGAATTCATTACGATATTGGGGTTAACAGACAGATACAAACACAGTAGACGTATATAATCACCAAAGACCTACGGAGTACCAAGAGAAGACTACTCAACATTCTGTCATAACGTACATGGGAAAAGGATCCCAGGAAGAACAGACATAAGTATATGTGTAAAAGAACCACCTCTTGCACACCTACAACAAGCTAAACGTTGTACTCAAATTTGCTGTAATAAAAAATAAAAAATTAAATAAAGAACACGAACAAGAAGTAGTGAGACAAACTTGAGGGGCTTTCTCCTGGCACATTCCGTTCTACATTCCAATCTAGAACACGACTTCCATTGAGTCTCTGCTGCCCTAGTAACCAGATTTGGTAAGGGAGAACTGCTGCCACCTTGTGGCCGTTTCACACAACTGCAGGTTTAATGCCAGCGCTAATGGTCAGTGGATATTCCAAATCATTACAGGCCTGTAAATGACACCTGCCCTGAAAACAATTCCTGGGGTCATATATCGACCAAAAAATTCAAAAGACGTCCATATTTCAAAACGACAGTTTCAAGAGGCATATTTCACGCACATTAGTGTTCTGCTTCTTTTGCTTTCTTTCTTTCTTTGTTAAAAAAAACGGGAATGGAGAAAGGCAACCCTCAGAATGGGCGAAAACGTTCACAAACGAATCAATGGACAAAGGTTTAATCTCCAATATATATAAACAGCTCATGCAGCTTAATATTAATAAAACAAACAACCCAATACAAAAATGGGCAGAAGATCTAAAGAGACGTTTCTTCAAAGAAGACACAGAGATGGCCAAGAAGCACATGAAAAGCTGCTCAACATCACTAATTATTAGAGAAATGCAAATCAAAACTACAATGAGGTAAGACCTCACACCTGTTAGAATCGGCATCATCAGATAATCTACAAACAACAAATTCTGGGGAGGGTGTGGACAAAAGGAACCCTCTTCCGCTATTGGTGGGAATGTAAATTGATACAGTCACTATGGAGAACAGTATGGAGGTTCCTTTAAAAAACTAAAAAGAGAATTACCATAGGATCCAGCAATCCCACTTCTGGGCATATACCCAGAGAAAACCATAAATCACAGAGACACATTCACCACAATGTTCATTGCAGCACTATTTACAATAGCCAGGTTATGGAAGCAACATAAGTGCCCACAGACAGACGAATGGATAAAGATGTGGTACATATATAAAATGGAATATTACTCAGCCATAAAAAGGAATGAAACTGGGTCATTTGTAGAGAAGTTGATGGATCTAGAGACTGTCATACAGAGTGAAGTAAGCCGGAAAGAGAAAAACAAATATTGTATATTAATGCCTATATGTGGAACCTAGAAAAATGGTAGAGATGAACTGGTTTGCAGGGCAGAAATAGAGACACAGAGGTAGAGAACAAACGTATGGACACAAAGTGGGGGAAGCCATGGGGTGGTGGTGGTGGGATGAGTTGGGAGATTAGGATTGACCTGTATACATGTCTATGCATAAAATAGATAACTAATAATAACCTACTGTATAAAAAAATAACTAAAATTAAATTTCAAAATTTTAAAAAATAAAATGTAAAAATAAAACAGAAAAAAAGTTCTTCCATTCACACTGATGTATTTATACGAATGAATTATTTCCATGCTTATATCTATAAATACATAAATGAGGAATAAAATCTAACTTGAACCAAAAAAGAAAAAAAAACTGAACCTAAGAATTATACAGAGGAAAACACTACGAAGGCAATTGCTCCAGTGGTAAACAATTCTGAAATTGGTCAGAGGTGGGGAATCATCTCCCATACAGCCAGCAGCCCCGCCCGCCCACGCAAGGAGCATCCTCATTGCAAAGCTGGGAGACCGTGCCGAGGCCTCTGTGAGTAAACGTGAGCTGAGACCCAGGCCAGATGCTGCTGAACTGTTCCCACCCTTCCCAGGTGAAACACCTGAATATGTACAAGGGCTTGAAAGCCTAGAGGAAGGGCCGTGGGGCCACACCAGCGACAGCACGCAGGCCAACTTGGTGCCTGCAGGTCAGCCAGGATGGTACTGCCACGGGCGCTCTTCTGGAAGCTTTCTATTGCCCTGCCTGAGATACCCCTCCTGTCCCGGCCCCCACTCCTTTTTTTCCTTCCTCACCTCAGCCCGGAGAGATATTCCAGTGGAAGTTATGGGTGACACATCCTCTTCTTTACAGGTGGCAGCCTGGCAACTCCTGCCGAAAGTCCAGCAGAGCCCCACTCACACCGGGCCACCCACAAAGCCATGGACCCTCACACCCTCCCACCAGCACAGCCCCGAGACTGCTGACGGGGCCGAGAATATGGAGTAAGGCACAGCTGCAGGGTCTATTGCTGCCTGGAGTGCTGTTTATATTGACCTCAACCCAGGCACACCTGGGGAGGGCTTGCCGGCAGGGTCAGGCTGCCCAGGTCAGCTAATCCTCAGCCCTCAGGGAATCACATTGCAGAAAATGAACCTCGCTAAGACAGAATATTCGCCAAGGAGAAAAAGGACACAATGCCATTTGCAGCACCGTAGATGAGTCTCGAGGTAATCACGTGACTTGGAGTAAGTCAGAAAGTGAAAGACACATATCATATCATATCACTTATAGGTGTTACCTATAAATTGATACCAGGGCAGATATTTCCACGGAGAAGGGCAATCACAGATTCATTAAACAAACTTATGGTTCACCAAAGGAAAGGTGTGAGGATTGAATTCATTACGATATTGGGGTTAACAGACATATACAAACACAGTAGACGTATATAATCACCAAAGACCTACGGAGTACCAAGAGAAGACTACTCAACATTCTGTCATAACGTACATGGGAAAAGGATCCCAGGAAGAACAGACATAAGTATATGTGTAAAAGAACCACCTCTTGCCCACCTACAACAAGCTAAACGTTGTACTCAAATTTGCTGTAATAAAAAATAAAAAATTAAATAAAGAACACGAACAAGAAGTAGTGAGACAAACTTGAGGGGCTTTCTCCTGGCACATTCCGTTCTACATTCCAATCTAGAACACGACTTCCATTGAGTCTCTGCTGCCCTAGTAACCAGATTTGGTAAGGGAGAACTGCTGCCACCTTGTGGCCGTTTCACACAACTGCAGGTTTAATGCCAGCGCTAATGGTCAGTGGATATTCCAAATCATTACAGGCCTGTAAATGACACCTGCCCTGAAAACAATTCCTGGGGTCATATATCGACCAAAAAATTCAAAAGACGTCCATATTTCAAAACGACAGTTTCAAGAGGCATATTTCACGCACATTAGTGTTCTGCTTCTTTTGCTTTCTTTCTTTCTTTGTTAAAAAAAACGGGAATGGAGAAAGGCAACCCTCAGAATGGGCGAAAACGTTCACAAACGAATCAATGGACAAAGGTTTAATCTCCAATATATATAAACAGCTCATGCAGCTTAATATTAATAAAACAAACAACCCAATACAAAAATGGGCAGAAGATCTAAAGAGACGTTTCTTCAAAGAAGACACAGAGATGGCCAAGAAGCACATGAAAAGCTGCTCAACATCACTAATTATTAGAGAAATGCAAATCAAAACTACAATGAGGTAAGACCTCACACCTGTTAGAATCGGCATCATCAGATAATCTACAAACAACAAATTCTGGGGAGGGTGTGGACAAAAGGAACCCTCTTCCGCTATTGGTGGGAATGTAAATTGATACAGTCACTATGGAGAACAGTATGGAGGTTCCTTTAAAAAACTAAAAAGAGAATTACCATAGGATCCAGCAATCCCACTTCTGGGCATATACCCAGAGAAAACCATAAATCACAGAGACACATTCACCACAATGTTCATTGCAGCACTATTTACAATAGCCAGGTTATGGAAGCAACATAAGTGCCCACAGACAGACGAATGGATAAAGATGTGGTACATATATAAAATGGAATATTACTCAGCCATAAAAAGGAATGAAACGGGGTCATTTGTAGAGAAGTTGATGGATCTAGAGACTGTCATACAGAGTGAAGTAAGCCAGAAAGAGAAAAACAAATATTGTATATTAATGCCTATATGTGGAACCTAGAAAAATGGTAGAGATGAACTGGTTTGCAGGGCAGAAATAGAGACACAGAGGTAGAGAACAAACGTATGGACACAAAGTGGGGGAAGCCATGGGGTGGTGGTGGTGGGATGAGTTGGGAGATTAGGATTGACCTGTATACATGTCTATGCATAAAATAGATAACTAATAATAACCTACTGTATAAAAAAATAACTAAAATTAAATTTCAAAATTTTAAAAAATAAAATGTAAAAATAAAACAGAAAAAAAGTTCTTCCATTCACACTGATGTATTTATACGAATGAATTATTTCCATGCTTATATCTATAAATACATAAATGAGGAATAAAATCTAACTTGAACCAAAAAAGAAAAAAAAACTGAACCTAAGAATTATACAGAGGAAAACACTACGAAGGCAATTGCTCCAGTGGTAAACAATTCTGAAATTGGTCAGAGGTGGGGAATCATCTCCCATACAGCCAGCAGCCCCGCCCGCCCACGCAAGGAGCATCCTCATTGCAAAGCTGGGAGACCGTGCCGAGGCCTCTGTGAGTAAACGTGAGCTGAGCCCCAGGCCAGATGCTGCTGAACTGTTCCCACCCTTCCCAGGTGAAACACCTGAATATGTACAAGGGCTTGAAAGCCTAGAGGAAGGGCCGTGGGGCCACACCAGCGACAGCACGCAGGCCAACTTGGTGCCTGCAGGTCAGCCAGGATGGTACTGCCACGGGCGCTCTTCTGGAAGCTTTCTATTGCCCTGCCTGAGATACCCCTCCTGTCCCGGCCCCCACTCCTTTTTTTCCTTCCTCACCTCAGCCCGGAGAGATATTCCAGTGGAAGTTATGGGTGACACATCCTCTTCTTTACAGGTGGCAGCCTGGCAACTCCTGCCGAAAGTCCAGCAGAGCCCCACTCACACCGGGCCACCCACAAAGCCATGGACCCTCACACCCTCCCACCAGCACAGCCCCGAGACTGCTGACGGGGCCGAGAATATGGAGTAAGGCACAGCTGCAGGGGCTATTGCTGCCTGGAGTGCTGTTTATATTGACCTCAACCCAGGCACACCTGGGGAGGGCTTGCCGGCAGGGTCAGGCTGCCCAGGTCAGCTAATCCTCAGCCCTCAGGGAATCACATTGCAGAAAATGAACCTCGCTAAGACAGAATATTCGCCAAGGAGAAAAAGGACACAATGCCATTTGCAGCACCGTAGATGAGTCTCGAGGTAATCACGTGACTTGGAGTAAGTCAGAAAGTGAAAGACACATATCATATCATATCACTTATAGGTGTTACCTATAAATTGATACCAGGGCAGATATTTCCACGGAGAAGGGCAATCACAGATTCATTAAACAAACTTATGGTTCACCAAAGGAAAGGTGTGAGGATTGAATTCATTACGATATTGGGGTTAACAGACAGATACAAACACAGTAGACGTATATAATCACCAAAGACCTACGGAGTACCAAGAGAAGACTACTCAACATTCTGTCATAACGTACATGGGAAAAGGATCCCAGGAAGAACAGACATAAGTATATGTGTAAAAGAACCACCTCTTGCACACCTACAACAAGCTAAACGTTGTACTCAAATTTGCTGTAATAAAAAATAAAAAATTAAATAAAGAACACGAACAAGAAGTAGTGAGACAAACTTGAGGGGCTTTCTCCTGGCACATTCCGTTCTACATTCCAATCTAGAACACGACTTCCATTGAGTCTCTGCTGCCCTAGTAACCAGATTTGGTAAGGGAGAACTGCTGCCACCTTGTGGCCGTTTCACACAACTGCAGGTTTAATGCCAGCGCTAATGGTCAGTGGATATTCCAAATCATTACAGGCCTGTAAATGACACCTGCCCTGAAAACAATTCCTGGGGTCATATATCGACCAAAAAATTCAAAAGACGTCCATATTTCAAAACGACAGTTTCAAGAGGCATATTTCACGCACATTAGTGTTCTGCTTCTTTTGCTTTCTTTCTTTCTTTGTTAAAAAAAACGGGAATGGAGAAAGGCAACCCTCAGAATGGGCGAAAACGTTCACAAACGAATCAATGGACAAAGGTTTAATCTCCAATATATATAAACAGCTCATGCAGCTTAATATTAATAAAACAAACAACCCAATACAAAAATGGGCAGAAGATCTAAAGAGACGTTTCTTCAAAGAAGACACAGAGATGGCCAAGAAGCACATGAAAAGCTGCTCAACATCACTAATTATTAGAGAAATGCAAATCAAAACTACAATGAGGTAAGACCTCACACCTGTTAGAATCGGCATCATCAGATAATCTACAAACAACAAATTCTGGGGAGGGTGTGGACAAAAGGAACCCTCTTCCGCTATTGGTGGGAATGTAAATTGATACAGTCACTATGGAGAACAGTATGGAGGTTCCTTTAAAAAACTAAAAAGAGAATTACCATAGGATCCAGCAATCCCACTTCTGGGCATATACCCAGAGAAAACCATAAATCACAGAGACACATTCACCACAATGTTCATTGCAGCACTATTTACAATAGCCAGGTTATGGAAGCAACATAAGTGCCCACAGACAGACGAATGGATAAAGATGTGGTACATATATAAAATGGAATATTACTCAGCCATAAAAAGGAATGAAACTGGGTCATTTGTAGAGAAGTTGATGGATCTAGAGACTGTCATACAGAGTGAAGTAAGCCGGAAAGAGAAAAACAAATATTGTATATTAATGCCTATATGTGGAACCTAGAAAAATGGTAGAGATGAACTGGTTTGCAGGGCAGAAATAGAGACACAGAGGTAGAGAACAAACGTATGGACACAAAGTGGGGGAAGCCATGGGGTGGTGGTGGTGGGATGAGTTGGGAGATTAGGATTGACCTGTATACATGTCTATGCATAAAATAGATAACTAATAATAACCTACTGTATAAAAAAATAACTAAAATTAAATTTCAAAATTTTAAAAAATAAAATGTAAAAATAAAACAGAAAAAAAGTTCTTCCATTCACACTGATGTATTTATACGAATGAATTATTTCCATGCTTATATCTATAAATACATAAATGAGGAATAAAATCTAACTTGAACCAAAAAAGAAAAAAAAACTGAACCTAAGAATTATACAGAGGAAAACACTACGAAGGCAATTGCTCCAGTGGTAAACAATTCTGAAATTGGTCAGAGGTGGGGAATCATCTCCCATACAGCCAGCAGCCCCGCCCGCCCACGCAAGGAGCATCCTCATTGCAAAGCTGGGAGACCGTGCCGAGGCCTCTGTGAGTAAACGTGAGCTGAGCCCCAGGCCAGATGCTGCTGAACTGTTCCCACCCTTCCCAGGTGAAACACCTGAATATGTACAAGGGCTTGAAAGCCTAGAGGAAGGGCCGTGGGGCCACACCAGCGACAGCACGCAGGCCAACTTGGTGCCTGCAGGTCAGCCAGGATGGTACTGCCACGGGCGCTCTTCTGGAAGCTTTCTATTGCCCTGCCTGAGATACCCCTCCTGTCCCGGCCCCCACTCCTTTTTTTCCTTCCTCACCTCAGCCCGGAGAGATATTCCAGTGGAAGTTATGGGTGACACATCCTCTTCTTTACAGGTGGCAGCCTGGCAACTCCTGCCGAAAGTCCAGCAGAGCCCCACTCACACCGGGCCACCCACAAAGCCATGGACCCTCACACCCTCCCACCAGCACAGCCCCGAGACTGCTGACGGGGCCGAGAATATGGAGTAAGGCACAGCTGCAGGGGCTATTGCTGCCTGGAGTGCTGTTTATATTGACCTCAACCCAGGCACACCTGGGGAGGGCTTGCCGGCAGGGTCAGGCTGCCCAGGTCAGCTAATCCTCAGCCCTCAGGGAATCACATTGCAGAAAATGAACCTCGCTAAGACAGAATATTCGCCAAGGAGAAAAAGGACACAATGCCATTTGCAGCACCGTAGATGAGTCTCGAGGTAATCACGTGACTTGGAGTAAGTCAGAAAGTGAAAGACACATATCATATCATATCACTTATAGGTGTTACCTATAAATTGATACCAGGGCAGATATTTCCACGGAGAAGGGCAATCACAGATTCATTAAACAAACTTATGGTTCACCAAAGGAAAGGTGTGAGGATTGAATTCATTACGATATTGGGGTTAACAGACAGATACAAACACAGTAGACGTATATAATCACCAAAGACCTACGGAGTACCAAGAGAAGACTACTCAACATTCTGTCATAACGTACATGGGAAAAGGATCCCAGGAAGAACAGACATAAGTATATGTGTAAAAGAACCACCTCTTGCACACCTACAACAAGCTAAACGTTGTACTCAAATTTGCTGTAATAAAAAATAAAAAATTAAATAAAGAACACGAACAAGAAGTAGTGAGACAAACTTGAGGGGCTTTCTCCTGGCACATTCCGTTCTACATTCCAATCTAGAACACGACTTCCATTGAGTCTCTGCTGCCCTAGTAACCAGATTTGGTAAGGGAGAACTGCTGCCACCTTGTGGCCGTTTCACACAACTGCAGGTTTAATGCCAGCGCTAATGGTCAGTGGATATTCCAAATCATTACAGGCCTGTAAATGACACCTGCCCTGAAAACAATTCCTGGGGTCATATATCGACCAAAAAATTCAAAAGACGTCCATATTTCAAAACGACAGTTTCAAGAGGCATATTTCACGCACATTAGTGTTCTGCTTCTTTTGCTTTCTTTCTTTCTTTGTTAAAAAAAACGGGAATGGAGAAAGGCAACCCTCAGAATGGGCGAAAACGTTCACAAACGAATCAATGGACAAAGGTTTAATCTCCAATATATATAAACAGCTCATGCAGCTTAATATTAATAAAACAAACAACCCAATACAAAAATGGGCAGAAGATCTAAAGAGACGTTTCTTCAAAGAAGACACAGAGATGGCCAAGAAGCACATGAAAAGCTGCTCAACATCACTAATTATTAGAGAAATGCAAATCAAAACTACAATGAGGTAAGACCTCACACCTGTTAGAATCGGCATCATCAGATAATCTACAAACAACAAATTCTGGGGAGGGTGTGGACAAAAGGAACCCTCTTCCGCTATTGGTGGGAATGTAAATTGATACAGTCACTATGGAGAACAGTATGGAGGTTCCTTTAAAAAACTAAAAAGAGAATTACCATAGGATCCAGCAATCCCACTTCTGGGCATATACCCAGAGAAAACCATAAATCACAGAGACACATTCACCACAATGTTCATTGCAGCACTATTTACAATAGCCAGGTTATGGAAGCAACATAAGTGCCCACAGACAGACGAATGGATAAAGATGTGGTACATATATAAAATGGAATATTACTCAGCCATAAAAAGGAATGAAACTGGGTCATTTGTAGAGAAGTTGATGGATCTAGAGACTGTCATACAGAGTGAAGTAAGCCGGAAAGAGAAAAACAAATATTGTATATTAATGCCTATATGTGGAACCTAGAAAAATGGTAGAGATGAACTGGTTTGCAGGGCAGAAATAGAGACACAGAGGTAGAGAACAAACGTATGGACACAAAGTGGGGGAAGCCATGGGGTGGTGGTGGTGGGATGAGTTGGGAGATTAGGATTGACCTGTATACATGTCTATGCATAAAATAGATAACTAATAATAACCTACTGTATAAAAAAATAACTAAAATTAAATTTCAAAATTTTAAAAAATAAAATGTAAAAATAAAACAGAAAAAAAGTTCTTCCATTCACACTGATGTATTTATACGAATGAATTATTTCCATGCTTATATCTATAAATACATAAATGAGGAATAAAATCTAACTTGAACCAAAAAAGAAAAAAAAACTGAACCTAAGAATTATACAGAGGAAAACACTACGAAGGCAATTGCTCCAGTGGTAAACAATTCTGAAATTGGTCAGAGGTGGGGAATCATCTCCCATACAGCCAGCAGCCCCGCCCGCCCACGCAAGGAGCATCCTCATTGCAAAGCTGGGAGACCGTGCCGAGGCCTCTGTGAGTAAACGTGAGCTGAGACCCAGGCCAGATGCTGCTGAACTGTTCCCACCCTTCCCAGGTGAAACACCTGAATATGTACAAGGGCTTGAAAGCCTAGAGGAAGGGCCGTGGGGCCACACCAGCGACAGCACGCAGGCCAACTTGGTGCCTGCAGGTCAGCCAGGATGGTACTGCCACGGGCGCTCTTCTGGAAGCTTTCTATTGCCCTGCCTGAGATACCCCTCCTGTCCCGGCCCCCACTCCTTTTTTTCCTTCCTCACCTCAGCCCGGAGAGATATTCCAGTGGAAGTTATGGGTGACACATCCTCTTCTTTACAGGTGGCAGCCTGGCAACTCCTGCCGAAAGTCCAGCAGAGCCCCACTCACACCGGGCCACCCACAAAGCCATGGACCCTCACACCCTCCCACCAGCACAGCCCCGAGACTGCTGACGGGGCCGAGAATATGGAGTAAGGCACAGCTGCAGGGGCTATTGCTGCCTGGAGTGCTGTTTATATTGACCTCAACCCAGGCACACCTGGGGAGGGCTTGCCGGCAGGGTCAGGCTGCCCAGGTCAGCTAATCCTCAGCCCTCAGGGAATCACATTGCAGAAAATGAACCTCGCTAAGACAGAATATTCGCCAAGGAGAAAAAGGACACAATGCCATTTGCAGCACCGTAGATGAGTCTCGAGGTAATCACGTGACTTGGAGTAAGTCAGAAAGTGAAAGACACATATCATATCATATCACTTATAGGTGTTACCTATAAATTGATACCAGGGCAGATATTTCCACGGAGAAGGGCAATCACAGATTCATTAAACAAACTTATGGTTCACCAAAGGAAAGGTGTGAGGATTGAATTCATTACGATATTGGGGTTAACAGACAGATACAAACACAGTAGACGTATATAATCACCAAAGACCTACGGAGTACCAAGAGAAGACTACTCAACATTCTGTCATAACGTACATGGGAAAAGGATCCCAGGAAGAACAGACATAAGTATATGTGTAAAAGAACCACCTCTTGCACACCTACAACAAGCTAAACGTTGTACTCAAATTTGCTGTAATAAAAAATAAAAAATTAAATAAAGAACACGAACAAGAAGTAGTGAGACAAACTTGAGGGGCTTTCTCCTGGCACATTCCGTTCTACATTCCAATCTAGAACACGACTTCCATTGAGTCTCTGCTGCCCTAGTAACCAGATTTGGTAAGGGAGAACTGCTGCCACCTTGTGGCCGTTTCACACAACTGCAGGTTTAATGCCAGCGCTAATGGTCAGTGGATATTCCAAATCATTACAGGCCTGTAAATGACACCTGCCCTGAAAACAATTCCTGGGGTCATATATCGACCAAAAAATTCAAAAGACGTCCATATTTCAAAACGACAGTTTCAAGAGGCATATTTCACGCACATTAGTGTTCTGCTTCTTTTGCTTTCTTTCTTTCTTTGTTAAAAAAAACGGGAATGGAGAAAGGCAACCCTCAGAATGGGCGAAAACGTTCACAAACGAATCAATGGACAAAGGTTTAATCTCCAATATATATAAACAGCTCATGCAGCTTAATATTAATAAAACAAACAACCCAATACAAAAATGGGCAGAAGATCTAAAGAGACGTTTCTTCAAAGAAGACACAGAGATGGCCAAGAAGCACATGAAAAGCTGCTCAACATCACTAATTATTAGAGAAATGCAAATCAAAACTACAATGAGGTAAGACCTCACACCTGTTAGAATCGGCATCATCAGATAATCTACAAACAACAAATTCTGGGGAGGGTGTGGACAAAAGGAACCCTCTTCCGCTATTGGTGGGAATGTAAATTGATACAGTCACTATGGAGAACAGTATGGAGGTTCCTTTAAAAAACTAAAAAGAGAATTACCATAGGATCCAGCAATCCCACTTCTGGGCATATACCCAGAGAAAACCATAAATCACAGAGACACATTCACCACAATGTTCATTGCAGCACTATTTACAATAGCCAGGTTATGGAAGCAACATAAGTGCCCACAGACAGACGAATGGATAAAGATGTGGTACATATATAAAATGGAATATTACTCAGCCATAAAAAGGAATGAAACTGGGTCATTTGTAGAGAAGTTGATGGATCTAGAGACTGTCATACAGAGTGAAGTAAGCCGGAAAGAGAAAAACAAATATTGTATATTAATGCCTATATGTGGAACCTAGAAAAATGGTAGAGATGAACTGGTTTGCAGGGCAGAAATAGAGACACAGAGGTAGAGAACAAACGTATGGACACAAAGTGGGGGAAGCCATGGGGTGGTGGTGGTGGGATGAGTTGGGAGATTAGGATTGACCTGTATACATGTCTATGCATAAAATAGATAACTAATAATAACCTACTGTATAAAAAAATAACTAAAATTAAATTTCAAAATTTTAAAAAATAAAATGTAAAAATAAAACAGAAAAAAAGTTCTTCCATTCACACTGATGTATTTATACGAATGAATTATTTCCATGCTTATATCTATAAATACATAAATGAGGAATAAAATCTAACTTGAACCAAAAAAGAAAAAAAAACTGAACCTAAGAATTATACAGAGGAAAACACTACGAAGGCAATTGCTCCAGTGGTAAACAATTCTGAAATTGGTCAGAGGTGGGGAATCATCTCCCATACAGCCAGCAGCCCCGCCCGCCCACGCAAGGAGCATCCTCATTGCAAAGCTGGGAGACCGTGCCGAGGCCTCTGTGAGTAAACGTGAGCTGAGACCCAGGCCAGATGCTGCTGAACTGTTCCCACCCTTCCCAGGTGAAACACCTGAATATGTACAAGGGCTTGAAAGCCTAGAGGAAGGGCCGTGGGGCCACACCAGCGACAGCACGCAGGCCAACTTGGTGCCTGCAGGTCAGCCAGGATGGTACTGCCACGGGCGCTCTTCTGGAAGCTTTCTATTGCCCTGCCTGAGATACCCCTCCTGTCCCGGCCCCCACTCCTTTTTTTCCTTCCTCACCTCAGCCCGGAGAGATATTCCAGTGGAAGTTATGGGTGACACATCCTCTTCTTTACAGGTGGCAGCCTGGCAACTCCTGCCGAAAGTCCAGCAGAGCCCCACTCACACCGGGCCACCCACAAAGCCATGGACCCTCACACCCTCCCACCAGCACAGCCCCGAGACTGCTGACGGGGCCGAGAATATGGAGTAAGGCACAGCTGCAGGGGCTATTGCTGCCTGGAGTGCTGTTTATATTGACCTCAACCCAGGCACACCTGGGGAGGGCTTGCCGGCAGGGTCAGGCTGCCCAGGTCAGCTAATCCTCAGCCCTCAGGGAATCACATTGCAGAAAATGAACCTCGCTAAGACAGAATATTCGCCAAGGAGAAAAAGGACACAATGCCATTTGCAGCACCGTAGATGAGTCTCGAGGTAATCACGTGACTTGGAGTAAGTCAGAAAGTGAAAGACACATATCATATCATATCACTTATAGGTGTTACCTATAAATTGATACCAGGGCAGATATTTCCACGGAGAAGGGCAATCACAGATTCATTAAACAAACTTATGGTTCACCAAAGGAAAGGTGTGAGGATTGAATTCATTACGATATTGGGGTTAACAGACATATACAAACACAGTAGACGTATATAATCACCAAAGACCTACGGAGTACCAAGAGAAGACTACTCAACATTCTGTCATAACGTACATGGGAAAAGGATCCCAGGAAGAACAGACATAAGTATATGTGTAAAAGAACCACCTCTTGCACACCTACAACAAGCTAAACGTTGTACTCAAATTTGCTGTAATAAAAAATAAAAAATTAAATTAAAAACACGAACAAGAAGTAGTGAGACAAACTTGAGGGGCTTTCTCCTGGCACATTCCGTTCTACATTCCAATCTAGAACACGACTTCCATTGAGTCTCTGCTGTCCTAGTAACCAGATTTGGTAAGGGAGAACTGCTGCCACCTTGTGGCCGTTTCACACAACTGCAGGTTTAATGCCAGCGCTAATGGTCAGTGGATATTCCAAATCATTACAGGCCTGTAAATGACACCTGCCCTGAAAACAATTCCTGGGGTCATATATCGACCAAAAAATTCAAAAGACGTCCATATTTCAAAACGACAGTTTCAAGAGGCATATTTCACGCACATTAGTGTTCTGCTTCTTTTGCTTTCTTTCTTTCTTTGTTAAAAAAAACGGGAATGGAGAAAGGCAACCCTCTGAATGGGCGAAAACGTTCACAAACGAATCAATGGACAAAGGTTTAATCTCCAATATATATAAACAGCTCATGCAGCTTAATATTAATAAAACAAACAACCCAATACAAAAATGGGCAGAAGATCTAAAGAGACGTTTCTTCAAAGAAGACACAGAGATGGCCAAGACGCACATGAAAAGCTGCTCAACATCACTAATTATTAGAGAAATGCAAATCAAAACTACAATGAGGTAAGACCTCACACCTGTTAGAATCGGCATCATCAGATAATCTACAAACAACAAATTCTGGGGAGGGTGTGGACAAAAGGAACCCTCTTCCGCTATTGGTGGGAATGTAAATTGATACAGTCACTATGGAGAACAGTATGGAGGTTCCTTTAAAAAACTAAAAAGAGAATTACCATAGGATCCAGCAATCCCACTTCTGGGCATATACCCAGAGAAAACCATAAATCACAGACACATTCACCACAATGTTCATTGCAGCACTATTTACAATAGCCAGGTTATGGAAGCAACATAAGTGCCCACAGACAGACGAATGGATAAAGATGTGGTACATATATAAAATGGAATATTACTCAGCCATAAAAAGGAATGAAACTGGGTCATTTGTAGAGAAGTTGATGGATCTAGAGACTGTCATACAGAGTGAAGTAAGCCAGAAAGAGAAAAACAAATATTGTATATTAATGCCTATATGTGGAACCTAGAAAAATGGTAGAGATGAACTGGTTTGCAGGGCAGAAATAGAGACACAGAGGTAGAGAACAAACGTATGGACACAAAGTGGGGGAAGCCATGGGGTGGTGGTGGTGGGATGAGTTGGGAGATTAGGATTGACCTGTATACATGTCTATGCATAAAATAGATAACTAATAATAACCTACTGTATAAAAAAATAACTAAAATTAAATTTCAAAATTTTAAAAAATAAAATGTAAAAATAAAACAGAAAAAAAGTTCTTCCATTCACACTGATGTATTTATACGAATGAATTATTTCCATGCTTATATCTATAAATACATAAATGAGGAATAAAATCTAACTTGAACCAAAAAAGAAAAAAAAACTGAACCTAAGAATTATACAGAGGAAAACACTACGAAGGCAATTGCTCCAGTGGTAAACAATTCTGAAATTGGTCAGAGGTGGGGAATCATCTCCCATACAGCCAGCAGCCCCGCCCGCCCACGCAAGGAGCATCCTCATTGCAAAGCTGGGAGACCGTGCCGAGGCCTCTGTGAGTAAACGTGAGCTGAGCCCCAGGCCAGATGCTGCTGAACTGTTCCCACCCTTCCCAGGTGAAACACCTGAATATGTACAAGGGCTTGAAAGCCTAGAGGAAGGGCCGTGGAGCCACACCAGCGACAGCACGCAGGCCAACTTGGTGCCTGCAGGTCAGCCAGGATGGTACTGCCACGGGTGCTCTTCTGGAAGCTTTCTATTGCCCTGCCTGAGATACCCCTCCTGTCCCGGCCCCCACTCCTTTTTTTCCTTCCTCACCTCAGCCCGGAGAGATATTCCAGTGGAAGTTATGGGTGACACATCCTCTTCTTTACAGGTGGCAGCCTGGCAACTCCTGCCGAAAGTCCAGCAGAGCCCCACTCACACCGGGCCACCCACAAAGCCGTGGACCCTCACACCCTCCCACCAGCACAGCCCCGAGACTGCTGACGGGGCAGAGAATATGGAGTAAGGCACAGCTGCAGGGGCTATTGCTGCCTGGAGTGCTGTTTATATTGACCTCAACCCAGGCACACCTGGGGAGGGCTTGCCGGCAGGGTCAGGCTGCCCAGGTCAGCTAATCCTCAGCCCTCAGGGAATCACATTGCAGAAAATGGACCTCGCTAAGACAGAATATTCGCCAAGGAGAAAAAGGACACAATGCCATTTGCAGCACCGTAGATGAGTCTCGAGGTAATCACGTGACTTGGAGTAAGTCAGAAAGTGAAAGACAAATATCATATCATAGCACTTATAGGTGTTACCTATAAATTGATACCAGGGCAGATATTTCCACGGAGAAGGGCAATCACAGATTCATTAAACAAACTTATGGTTCACCAAAGGAAAGGTGTGAGGATTGAATTCATTACGATATTGGGGTTAACAGACATGTACAAACACAGTAGACGTATATAATCACCAAAGACCTACGGAGTACCAAGAGAAGACTACTCAACATTCTGTCATAACGTACATGGGAAAAGGATCCCAGGAAGAACAGACATATGTATATGTGTAAAAGAACCACCTCTTGCACACCTACAACAAGCTAAACGTTGTACTCAAACTTGCTGTAATAAAAAATAAAAAATTAAATTAAGAACACGAACAAGAAGTAGTGAGACAAACTTGAGGGGCTTTCTCCTGGCACATTCCGTTCTACATTCCAATCTAGAACACGACTTCCATTGAGCCTCTGCTGCCCTAGTAACCAGAATTGGTAAGGGAGAACTGCGGCCACCTTGTGGCCGTTTCACACAACTGCAGGTTTAATGCCAGCGCTAATGGTCAGTGGATATTCCAAATCATTACAGGCCTGTAAATGACACCTGCCCTGAAAACAAATCCTGGGGTCATATATCGACCAAAAAATTCAAAAGACGTCCATATTTCAAAACGACAGTTTCAAGAGGCATATTACACGCACATTAGTGTTCTGCTTCTTTTGCTTTCTTTCTTTCTTTGTTAAAAAAAACGGGAATGGAGAAAGGCAACCCTCAGAATGGGCGAAAACGTTCACAAACGAATCAATGGACAAAGGTTTAATCTCCAATATATATAAACAGCTCATGCAGCTTAATATTAATAAAACAAACAACCCAATACAAAAATGGGCAGAAGATCTAAAGAGACGTTTCTTCAAAGAAGACACAGAGATGGCCAAGACGCACATGAAAAGCTGCTCAACATCACTAATTATTAGAGAAATGCAAATCAAAACTACAATGAGGTAAGACCTCACACCTGTTAGAATCGGCATCATCAGATAATCTACAAACAACAAACTCTGGGGAGGGTGTGGACAAAAGGAACCCTCTTCCGCTATTGGTGGGAATGTAAATTGATACAGTCACTATGGAGAACAGTATGGAGGTTCCTTTAAAAAACTAAAAAGAGAATTACCATAGGATCCAGCAATCCCACTTCTGGGCATATACCCAGAGAAAACCATAAATCACAAAGACACATTCACCACAATGTTCATTGCAGCACTATTTACAATAGCCAGGTAATGGAAGCAACCTAAATGCCCACAGACAGACGAATGGATAAAGATGTTGTACATATACAAAATGGAATATTACTCAGCCATAAAAAGGAATGAAACTGGGTCATTTGTAGAGAAGTTGATGGATCTAGAGACTGTCATACAGAGTGAAGTAAGTCAGAAAGAGAAAACCAAATATTGTATATTAATGCCTATATGTGGAACCTAGAAAAATGGTGGAGATGAACTGGTTTGCAGGGCAGAAATAGAGACACAGAGGTAGAGAACAAACGTATGGACACAAAGTGGGGGAAGCCATGGGGTGGTGGTGGTGGGATGAGTTGGGAGATTAGGATTGATCTGTATACATGTCTATGCATAAAATAGATAACTAATAATAACCTACTGTATAAAAAAAATAACTAAAATTAAATTTCAAAATTTTAAAAAATAAAATGTAAAAATAAAACAGAAAAAAAGTTCTTCCATTCACACTGATGTATTTATACGAATGAATTATTTCCATGCTTATATCTATAAATACATAAATGAGGAATAAAATCTAAATTGAACCAAAAAAGAAAAAAAAACTGAACCTAAGAATTATACAGAGGAAAACACTACGAAGGCACTTGCTCCAGTGGTAAACAATTCTGAAATTGGTCAGAGGTGGGGAATCATCTCCCATACAGCCAGCAGCCCCGCCCGTCCACGCAAGGAGCATCCTCATTGCAAAGCTGGGAGACCGTGCCGAGGCCTCTGTGAGTAAACGTGAGCTGAGCCCCAGGCCAGATGCTGCTGAACTGTTCCCACCCTTCCCAGGTGAAACACCTGAATATGTACAAGGGCTTGAAAGCCTAGAGGAAGGGCCGTGGAGCCACACCAGCGACAGCACGCAGGCCAACTTGGTGCCTGCAGGTCAGCCAGGATGGTACTGGCCACGGGCACTCTTCTGGAAGCTTTCTATTGCCCTGCCTGAGATACCCCTCCTGTCCCGGCCCCCACTCCTTTTTTTCCTTCCTCACCTCAGCCCGGAGAGATATTCCAGTGGAAGTTATGGGTGACACATCCTCTTCTTTACAGGTGGCAGCCTGGCAACTCCTGCCGAAAGTCCAGCAGAGCCCCAATCACACCGGGCCACCCACAAAGCCGTGGACCCTCACACCCTCCCACCAGCACAGCCCCGAGACTGCTGACGGGGCAGAGAATATGGAGTAAGGCACAGCTGCAGGGGCTATTGCTGCCTGGAGTGCTGTTTATATTGACCTCAACCCAGGCACACCTGGGGAGGGCTTGCCGGCAGGGTCAGGCTGCCCAGGTCAGCTAATCCTCAGCCCTCAGGGAATCACATTGCAGAAAATGGACCTCGCTAAGACAGAATATTCGCCAAGGAGAAAAAGGACACAATGCCATTTGCAGCACCGTAGATGAGTCTCGAGGTAATCACGTGACTTGGAGTAAGTCAGAAAGTGAAAGACAAATATCATATCATAGCACTTATAGGTGTTACCTATAAATTGATACCAGGGCAGATATTTCCACGGAGAAGGGCAATCACAGATTCATTAAACAAACTTATGGTTCACCAAAGGAAAGGTGTGAGGATTGATTTCATTACGATATTGGGGTTAACAGACATATACAAACACAGTAGACGTATATAATCACCAAAGACCTACGGAGTACCAAGAGAAGACTACTCAACATTCTGTCATAACGTACATGGGAAAAGGATCCCAGGAAGAACAGACATATGTATATGTGTAAAAGAACCACCTCTTGCACACCTACAACAAGCTAAACGTTGTACTCAAACTTGCTGTAATAAAAAATAAAAAATTAAATTAAGAACACGAACAAGAAGTAGTGAGACAAACTTGAGGGGCTTTCTCCTGGCACATTCCGTTCTACATTCCAATCTAGAACACGACTTCCATTGAGTCTCTGCTGCCCTAGTAACCAGAATTGGTAAGGGAGAACTGCTGCCACCTTGTGGCCGTTTCACACAACTGCAGGTTTAATGCCAGCGCTAATGGTCAGTGGATATTCCAAATCATTACAGGCCTGTAAATGACACCTGCCCTGAAAACAAATCCTGGGGTCATATATCGACCAAAAAATTCAAAAGACGTCCATATTTCAAAACGACAGTTTCAAGAGGCATATTACACGCACATTAGTGTTCTGCTTCTTTTGCTTTCTTTCTTTCTTTGTTAAAAATAACGGGAATGGATAAAGGCAACCCTCAGAATGGGCGAAAACGTTCACAAACGAATCAATGGACAAAGGTTTAATCTCCAATATATATAAACAGCTCATGCAGCTTAATATTAATAAAACAAACAACCCAATACAAAAATGGGCAGAAGATCTAAAGAGACGTTTCTTCAAAGAAGACACAGAGATGGCCAAGACGCACATGAAAAGCTGCTCAACATCACTAATTATTAGAGAAATGCAAATCAAAACTACAATGAGGTAAGACCTCACACCTGTTAGAATCGGCATCATCAGATAATCTACAAACAACAGACTCTGGGGAGGGTGTGGACAAAAGGAACCCTCTTCCGCTATTGGTGGGAATGTAAATTGATACAGTCACTATGGAGAACAGTATGGAGGTTCCTTTAAAAAACTAAAAAGAGAATTACCATAGGATCCAGCAATCCCACTTCTGGGCATATACCCAGAGAAAACCATAAATCACAGAGACACATTCACCACAATGTTCATTGCAGCACTATTTACAATAGCCAGGTTATGGAAGCAACATAAATGCCCACAGACAGACGAATGGAAAAAGATGTGGTACATATATAAAATGGAATATTACTCAGCCATAAAAAGGATTGAAACTGGGTCATTTGTAGAGAAGTTGAGGGATCTAGGGACTGTCATACAGAGTCAAGTAAGCAAGAAAGAGAAAAACAAATATTGTATATTAATGCCTATATGTGGAACCTAGAAAAATGGTAGAGATGAACTGGTTTGCAGGGCAGAAATAGAGACACAGAGGTAGAGAACAAACGTATGGACACAAAGTGGGGGAAGCCATGGGGTGGTGGTGGTGGGATGACTTGGGAGATTAGGATTGACCTGTATACATGTCTATGCATAAAATAGATAACTAATAATAACCTACTGTATAAAAAAATAACTAAAATTAAATTTCAAAATTTTAAAAAATAAAATGTAAAAATAAAACAGAAAAAAAGTTCTTCCATTCACACTGATGTATTTATACGAATGAATTATTTCCATGCTTATATCTATAAATACATAAATGAGGAATAAAATCTAACTTGAACCAAAAAAGAAAAAAAAAAAACTGAACCTAACAGTTATACAGAGGAAAACACTACCAAGGCACTTGCTCCAGTGGTAAACAATTCTGAAATTGGTCAGAGGTGGGGAATCATCTCCCATACAGCCAGCAGCCCCGCCCGCCCACGCAAGGAGCATCCTCATTGCAAAGCTGCGAGACCGTGCCGAGGCCTCTGTGAGTAAACGTGAGCTGAGCCCCAGGCCAGATGCTGCTGAACAGTTCCCACCCTTCCCAGGTGAAACACCTGAATATGTACAAGGGCTTGAAAGCCTAGAGGAAGGGCCGTGGAGCCACAGCAGCGACAGCACGCAGGCCAACTTGGTGCCTGCAGGTCAGCCAGGATGGTACTGGCCACGGGCGCTCTTCTGGATGCTTTCTATTGCCCTGCCTGAGATACCCCTCCTGTCCCGGCCCCCACTCCTGTTTTTCCTTCCTCACCTCAGCCCGGAGAGATATTCCAGTGGAAGTTATGGGTGACACATCCTCTTCTTTACAGGTGGCAGCCTGGCAACTCCAGCCGAAAGTCCAGCAGAGCCCCACTCACACCGGGCCACCCACAAAGCCGTGGACCCTCACACCCTCCCACCAGCACAGCCCCGAGACTGCTGACGGGGCAGAGGATATGGAGTAAGGCACAGCAGCAGGGGCTATTGCTGCCTGGAGTGCTGTTTATATTGACCTCAACCCAGGCACACCTGGGGAGGGCTTGCCGGCAGGGTCAGGCTGCCCAGGTCAGCTAATCCTCAGCCCTCAGGGAATCACATTGCAGAAAATGGACCTCGCTAAGACAGAATATTCGCCAAGGAAAAAAAGGACACAATGCCATTTGCAGCACCGTAGATGAGTCTCGAGGTAATCACGTGACTTGGAGTAAGTCAGAAAGTGAAAGACACATATCATATCATATCACTTATAGGTGTTACCTATAAATTGATACCAGGGCAGATATTTCCACGGAGAAGGGCAATCACAGATTCATTAAACAAACTTATGGTTCACCAAAGGAAAGGTGTGAGGATTGAATTCATTACGATATTGGGGTTAACAGACAGATACAAACACAGTAGACGTATATAATCACCAAAGACCTACAGAGTACCAAGAGAAGACTACTCAACATTCTGTCATAACGTACATGGGAAAAGGATCCCAGGAAGAACAGACATATGTATATGTGTAAAAGAACCACCTCTTGCCCACCTACAACAAGCTAAACGTTGTACTCAAACTTGCTGTAATAAAAAATAAAAAATTAAATTAAAAACACGAACAAGAAGTAGTGAGACAAACTTGAGGGGCTTTCTCCTGGCACATTCCGTTCTACATTCCAATCTAGAACACGACTTCCATTGAGGCTCTGCTGCCCTAGTAACCAGATTTGGTAAGGGAGAACTGCTGCCACCTTGTGGCCGTTTCACACAACTGCAGGTTTAATGCCAGCGCTAATGGTCAGTGGATATTCCAAATCATTACAGGCCTGTAAATGACACCTGCCCTGAAAACAAATCCTGGGGTCATATATCGACCAAAAAATTCAAAAGACGTCCATATTTCAAAACGACAGTTTCAAGAGGCATATTTCACGCACATTAGTGTTCTGCTTCTTTTGCTTTCTTTCTTTGTTAAAAAAAACGGGAATGGAGAAAGGCAACCCTCAGAATGGGCGAAAACGTTCACAAACGAATCAATGGACAAAGGTTTAATCTCCAATATATATAAACAGCTCATGCAGCTTAATATTAATAAAACAAACAACCCAATACAAAAATGGGCAGAAGATCTAAAGAGACGTTTCTTCAAAGAAGACACAGAGATGGCCAAGACGCACATGAAAAGCTGCTCAACATCACTAATTATTAGAGAAATGCAAATCAAAACTACAATGAGGTAAGACCTCACACCTGTTAGAATCGGCATCATCAGATAATCTACAAACAACAAATTCTGGGGAGGGTGTGGACAAAAGGAACCCTCTTCCGCTATTGGTGGGAATGTAAATTGATACAGTCACTATGGAGAACAGTATGGAGGTTCCTTTAAAAAACTAAAAAGAGAATTACCATAGGATCCAGCAATCCCACTTCTGGGCATATACCCAGAGAAAACCATAAATCACAGAGACACATTCACCACAATGTTCATTGCAGCACTATTTACAATAGCCAGGTTATGGAAGCAACATAAATGCCCACAGACAGACGAATGGATAAAGATGTGGTACATATATAAAATGGAATATTACTCAGCCATAAAAAGGAATGAAACTGGGTCATTTGTAGAGAAGTTGATGGATCTAGAGACTGTCATACAGAGTGAAGTAAGTCAGAAAGAGAAAAACAAATATTGTATATTAATGCCTATATGCGGAACCTAGAAAAATGGTAGAGATGAACTGGTTTGCAGGGCAGAAATAAAGACACAGAGGTAGAGAACAAACGTATGGACACAAAGTGGGGGAAGCCATGGGGTGGTGGTGGTGGGATGAGTTGGGAGATTAGGATTGACCTGTATACATGTCTATGCATAAAATAGATAACTAATAATAACCTACTGTATAAAAAAATAACTAAAATTAAATTTCAAAATTTTAAAAAATAAAATGTAAAAATAAAACAGAAAAAAAGTTCTTCCATTCACACTGATGTATTTATACGAATGAATTATTTCCATGCTTATATCTATAAATACATAAATGAGGAATAAAATCTAACTTGAACCAAAAAAGAAAAAAAAAAAAACTGAACCTAACAGTTATACAGAGGAAAACACTACCAAGGCACTTGCTCCAGTGGTAAAGAATTCTGAAATTGGTCAGAGGTGGGGAATCATCTCCCATACAGCCAGCAGCCCCGCCCGCCCACGCAAGGAGCATCCTCATTGCAAAGCTGGGAGACCGTGCCGAGGCCTCTGTGAGTAAACGTGAGCTGAGCCCCAGGCTAGATGCTGCTGAACTGTTCCCACCCTTCCCAGGTGAAACACCTGAATATGTACAAGGGCTTGAAAGCCTAGAGGAAGGGCCGTGGAGCCACACCAGCGACAGCACGCAGGCCAACTTGGTGCCTGCAGGTCAGCCAGGATGGTACTGGCCACGGGCACTCTTCTGGAAGCTTTCTATTGCCCTGCCTGAGATACCCCTCCTGTCCCGGCCCCCACTCCTTTTTTTCCTTCCTCACCTCAGCCCGGAGAGATATTCCAGTGGAAGTTATGGGTGACACATCCTCTTCTTTACAGGTGGCAGCCTGGCAACTCCTGCCGAAAGTCCAGCAGAGCCCCACTCACACCGGGCCACCCACAAAGCCGTGGACCCTCACACCCTCCCACCAACACAGCCCCGAGACTGCTGACGGGGCAGAGAATATGGAGTCAGGCACAGCTGTAGGGGCTATTGCTGCCTGGAGTGCTCTTTATATTGACCTCAACCCAGGCACACCTGGGGAGGGCTTGCCGGCAGGGTCAGGCTGCCCAGGTCAGCTAATCCTCAGCCCTCAGGGAATCACATTGCAGAAAATGGACCTCGCTAAGACAGAATATTCGCCAAGGAAAAAAAGGACACAATGCCATTTGCAGCACCGTAGATGAGTCTCGAGGTAATCACGTGACTTGGAGTAAGTCAGAAAGTGAAAGACACATATCATATCATATCACTTATAGGTGTTACCTATAAATTGATACCAGGGCAGATATTTCCACGGAGAAGGGCAATCACAGATTCATTAAACAAACTTATGGTTCACCAAAGGAAAGGTGTGAGGATTGAATTCATTACGATATTGGGGTTAACAGACATATACAAACACAGTAGACGTATATAATCACCAAAGACCTACGGAGTACCAAGAGAAGACTACTCAACATTCTGTCATAACGTACATGGGAAAAGGATCCCAGGAAGAACAGACATATGTATATGTGTAAAAGAACCACCACTTGCACACCTACAACAAGCTAAACGTTGTACTCAAACTTGCTGTAATAAAAAATAAAAAATTAAATTAAAAACACGAACAAGAAGTAGTGAGACAAACTTGAGGGGCTTTCTCCTGGCACATTCCGTTCTACATTCCAATCTAGAACACGACTTCCATTGAGGCTCTGCTGCCCTAGTAACCAGATTTGGTAAGGGAGAACTGCTGCCACCTTGTGGCCGTTTCACACAACTGCAGGTTTAATGCCAGCGCTAATGGTCAGTGGATATTCCAAATCATTACAGGCCTGTAAATGACACCTGCCCTGAAAACAAATCCTGGGGTCATATATCGACCAAAAAATTCAAAAGACGTCCATATTTCAAAACGACAGTTTCAAGAGGCATATTTCACGCACATTAGTGTTCTGCTTCTTTTGCTTTCTTTCTTTGTTAAAAAAAACGGGAATGGAAAAAGGCAACCCTCAGAATGGGCGAAAACGTTCACAAACGAATCAATGGACAAAGGTTTAATCTCCAATATATATAAACAGCTCATGCAGCTTAATACTAATAAAACAAACATCCCCATACAAAAATGGGCAGAAGATCTAAAGAGACGTTTCTTCAAAGAAGACACAGAGATGGCCAAGACGCACATGAAAAGCTGCTCAACATCACTAATTATTAGAGAAATATAAATCAAAACTACAATGAGGTAAGACCTCACACCTGTTAGAATCGGCATCATCAGATAATCTACAAACAACAAATTCTGGGGAGGGTGTGGACAAAAGGAACCCTCTTCCGCTATTGGTGGGAATGTAAATTGATACAGTCACTATGGAGAACAGTATGGAGGTTCCTTTAAAAAACTAAAAAGAGAATTACCATAGGATCCAGCAATCCCACTTCTGGGCATATACCCAGAGAAAACCATAAATCACAGAGACACATTCACCACAATGTTCATTGCAGCAATATTTACAGTAGCCAGGTTAAGGAAGCAACGTAAATGCCCACAGACAGACGAATGGATAAAGATGTGGTACATATATAAAATGGAATATTACTCAGCCATAAAATGGAATGAAACTGGGTCATTTGTAGAGAAGTTGATGGATCTAGAGACTGTCATACAGAGTGAAGTAAGCCAGAAAGAGAAAAACAAATATTGTATATTAATGCCTATATGTGGAACCTAGAAAAATGGTGGAGATGAACTGGTTTGCAGGGCAGAAATAGAGACACAGAGGTAGAGAACAAACGTATGGACACAAAGTGGGGGAAGCCATGGGGTGGTGGTGGTGGGATGAGTTGGGAGATTAGGATTGACCTGTATACCTGTCTATGCATAAAATAGATAACTAATAATAACCTACTGTATAAAAAAATAACTAAAATTAAATTTCAAAATTTTAAAAAATAAAATGTAAAAATAAAACAGAAAAAATGTTCTTCCATTCACACTGATGTATTTATACGAATGAATTATTTCCATGCTTATATCTATAAATACATAAATGAGGAATAAAATCTAACTTGAACCAAAAAAGAAAAAAAAAACTGAACCTAAGAATTATACAGAGGAAAACACTACGAAGGCACTTGCTCCAGTGGTAAACAATTCTGAAATTGGTCAGAGGTGGGGAATCATCTCCCATACAGCCAGCAGCCCCGCCCGCCCACGCAAGGAGCATCCTCATTGCAAAGCTGGGAGACCGTGCCGAGGCCTCTGTGAGTAAACGTGAGCTGAGCCCCAGGCCAGATGCTGCTGAACTGTTCCCACCCTTCCCAGGTGAAACACCTGAATATGTACAAGGGCTTGAAAGCCTAGAGGAAGGGCCGTGGGGCCACACCAGCGACAGCACGCAGGCCAACTTGGTGCCTGCAGGTCAGCCAGGATGGTACTGCCACGGGCGCTCTTCTGGAAGCTTTCTATTGCCCTGCCTGAGATACCCCTCCTGTCCCGGCCCCCACTCCTTTTTTTCCTTCCTCACCTCAGCCCGGAGAGATATTCCAGTGGAAGTTATGGGTGACACATCCTCTTCTTTACAGGTGGCAGCATGGCAACTCCTGCCGAAAGTCCAGCAGAGCCCCACTCACACCGGGCCACCCACAAAGCCATGGACCCTCACACCCTCCCACCAGCACAGCCCCGAGACTGCTGACGGGGCCGAGAATATGGAGTAAGGCACAGCTGCAGGGGCTATTGCTGCCTGGAGTGCTGTTTATATTGACCTCAACCCAGGCACACCTGGGGAGGGCTTGCCGGCAGGGTCAGGCTGCCCAGGTCAGCTAATCCTCAGCCCTCAGGGAATCACATTGCAGAAAATGAACCTCGCTAAGACAGAATATTCGCCAAGGAGAAAAAGGACACAATGCCATTTGCAGCACCGTAGATGAGTCTCGAGGTAATCACGTGACTTGGAGTAAGTCAGAAAGTGAAAGACACATATCATATCATATCACTTATAGGTGTTACCTATAAATTGATACCAGGGCAGATATTTCCACGGAGAAGGGCAATCACAGATTCATTAAACAAACTTATGGTTCACCAAAGGAAAGGTGTGAGGATTGAATTCATTACGATATTGGGGTTAACAGACATATACAAACACAGTAGACGTATATAATCACCAAAGACCTACGGAGTACCAAGAGAAGACTACTCAACATTCTGTCATAACGTACATGGGAAAAGGATCCCAGGAAGAACAGACATAAGTATATGTGTAAAAGAACCACCTCTTGCACACCTACAACAAGCTAAACGTTGTACTCAAATTTGCTGTAATAAAAAATAAAAAATTAAATTAAGAACACGAACAAGAAGTAGTGAGACAAACTTGAGGGGCTTTCTCCTGGCACATTCCGTTCTACATTCCAATCTAGAACACGACTTCCATTGAGTCTCTGCTGCCCTAGTAACCAGATTTGGTAAGGGAGAACTGCTGCCACCTTGTGGCCGTTTCACACAACTGCAGGTTTAATGCCAGCGCTAATGGTCAGTGGATATTCCAAATCATTACAGGCCTGTAAATGACACCTGCCCTGAAAACAATTCCTGGGGTCATATATCGACCAAAAAATTCAAAAGACGTCCATATTTCAAAACGACAGTTTCAAGAGGCATATTTCACGCACATTAGTGTTCTGCTTCTTTTGCTTTCTTTCTTTCTTTGTTAAAAAAAACGGGAATGGAGAAAGGCCACCCTCAGAATGGGCGAAAACGTTCACAAACGAATCAATGGACAAAGGTTTAATCTCCAATATATATAAACAGCTCATGCAGCTTAATATTAATAAAACAAACAACCCAATACAAAAATGGGCAGAAGATCTAAAGAGACGTTTCTTCAAAGAAGACACAGAGATGGCCAAGACGCACATGAAAAGCTGCTCAACATCACTAATTATTAGAGAAATGCAAATCAAAACTACAATGAGGTAAGACCTCACACCTGTTAGAATCGGCATCATCAGATAATCTACAAACAACAAATTCTGGGGAGGGTGTGGACAAAAGGAACCCTCTTCCGCTATTGGTGGGAATGTAAATTGATACAGTCACTATGGAGAACAGTATGGAGGTTCCTTTAAAAAACTAAAAAGAGAATTACCATAGGATCCAGCAATCCCACTTCTGGGCATATACCCAGAGAAAACCATAAATCACAGAGACACATTCACCACAATGTTCATTGCAGCACTATTTACAATAGCCAGGTTATGGAAGCAACATAAGTGCCCACAGACAGACGAATGGATAAAGATGTGGTACATATATAAAATGGAATATTACTCAGCCATAAAAAGGAATGAAACTGGGTCATTTGTAGAGAAGTTGATGGACCTAGAGACTGTCATACAGAGTGAAGTAAGCCAGAAAGAGAAAAACAAATATTGTATATTAATGACTATATGTGGAACCTAGAAAAATGGTAGAGATGAACTGGTTTGCAGGGCAGAAATAGAGACACAGAGGTAGAGAACAAACGTATGGACACAAAGTGGGGGAAGCCATGGGGTGGTGGTGGTGGGATGAGTTGGGAGATTAGGATTGACCTGTATACATGTCTATGCATAAAATAGATAACTAATAATAACCTACTGTATAAAAAAATAACTAAAATTAAATTTCAAAATTTTAAAAAATAAAACAGAAAAAAAGTTCTTCCATTCACACTGATGTATTTATACGAATGAATTATTTCCATGCTTATATCTATAAATACATAAATGAGGAATAAAATCTAACTTGAACCAAAAAAGAAAAAAAAACTGAACCTAAGAATTATACAGAGGAAAACACTACGAAGGCACTTGCTCCAGTGGTAAACAATTCTGAAATTGGTCAGAGGTGGGGAATCATCTCCCATACAGCCAGCAGCCCCGCCCGCCCACGCAAGGAGCATCCTCATTGCAAAGCTGGGAGACCGTGCCGAGGCCTCTGTGAGTAAACGTGAGCTGAGCCCCAGGCCAGATGCTGCTGAACTGTTCCCACCCTTCCCAGGTGAAACACCTGAATATGTACAAGGGCTTGAAAGCCTAGAGGAAGGGCCGTGGAGCCACACCAGCGACAGCACGCAGGCCAACTTGGTGCCTGCAGGTCAGCCAGGATGGTACTGCCACGGGCGCTCTTCTGGAAGCTTTCTATTGCCCTGCCTGAGATACCCCTCCTGTCCCGGCCCCCACTCCTTTTTTTCCTTCCTCACCTCAGCCCGGAGAGATATTCCAGTGGAAGTTATGGGTGACACATCCTCTTCTTTACAGGTGGCAGCCTGGCAACTCCTGCCGAAAGTCCAGCAGAGCCCCACTCACACCGGGCCACCCACAAAGCCGTGGACCCTCACACCCTCCCACCAGCACAGCCCCGAGACTGCTGACGGGGCAGAGAATATGGAGTAAGGCACAGCTGCAGGGGCTATTGCTGCCTGGAGTGCTGTTTATATTGACCTCAACCCAGGCACACCTGGGGAGGGCTTGCCGGCAGGGTCAGGCTGCCCAGGTCAGCTAATCCTCAGCCCTCAGGGAATCACATTGCAGAAAATGGACCTCGCTAAGACAGAATATTCGCCAAGGAGAAAAAGGACACAATGCCATTTGCAGCACCGTAGATGAGTCTCGAGGTAATCACGTGACTTGGAGTAAGTCAGAAAGTGAAAGACAAATATCATATCATAGCACTTATAGGTGTTACCTATAAATTGATACCAGGGCAGATATTTCCACGGAGAAGGGCAATCACAGATTCATTAAACAAACTTATGGTTCACCAAAGGAAAGGTGTGAGGATTGAATTCATTACGATATTGGGGTTAAGAGACATATACAAACACAGTAGACGTATATAATCACCAAAGACCTACGGAGTACCAAGAGAAGACTACTCAACATTCTGTCATAACGTACATGGGAAAAGGATCCCAGGAAGAACAGACATATGTATATGTGTAAAAGAACCACCTCTTGCACACCTACAACAAGCTAAACGTTGTACTCAAACTTGCTGTAATAAAAAATAAAAAATTAAATTAAAAACACGAACAAGAAGTAGTGAGACAAACTTGAGGGGCTTTCTCCTGGCACATTCCGTTCTACATTCCAATCTAGAACACGACTTCCTTTGAGGCTCTGCTGCCCTAGTAACCAGATTTGGTAAGGGAGAACTGCTGCCACCTTGTGGCCGTTTCACACAACTGCAGGTTTAATGCCAGCGCTAATGGTCAGTGGATATTCCAAATCATTACAGGCCTGTAAATGACACCTGCCCTGAAAACAAATCCTGGGGTCATATATCGACCAAAAAATTCAAAAGACGTCCATATTTCAAAACGACAGTTTCAAGAGGCATATTTCACGCACATTAGTGTTCTGCTTCTTTTGCTTTCTTTCTTTGTTAAAAAAAACGGGAATGGAAAAAGGCAACCCTCAGAATGGGCGAAAACGTTCACAAACGAATCAATGGACAAAGGTTTAATCTCCAATATATATAAACAGCTCATGCAGCTTAATACTAATAAAACAAACATCCCCATACAAAAATGGGCAGAAGATCTAAAGAGACGTTTCTTCAAAGAAGACACAGAGATGGCCAAGACGCACATGAAAAGCTGCTCAACATCACTAATTATTAGAGAAATATAAATCAAAACTACAATGAGGTAAGACCTCACACCTGTTAGAATCGGCATCATCAGATAATCTACAAACAACAAATTCTGGGGAGGGTGTGGACAAAAGGAACCCTCTTCCGCTATTGGTGGGAATGTAAATTGATACAGTCACTATGGAGAACAGTATGGAGGTTCCTTTAAAAAACTAAAAAGAGAATTACCATAGGATCCAGCAATCCCACTTCTGGGCATATACCCAGAGAAAACCATAAATCACAGAGACACATTCACCACAATGTTCATTGCAGCACTATTTACAGTAGCCAGGTTATGGAAGCAACATAAATGCCCACAGACAGACGAATGGATAAAGATGTGGTACATATATAAAATGGAATATTACTCAGCCATAAAACGGAATGAAACTGGGTCATTTGTAGAGAAGTTGATGGATCTAGAGACTGTCATACAGAGTGAAGTAAGCCAGAAAGAGAAAAACAAATATTGTATATTAATGCCTATATGTGGAACCTAGAAAAATGGTGGAGATGAACTGGTTTGCAGGGCAGAAATAGAGACACAGAGGTAGAGAACAAACGTATGGACACAAAGTGGGGGAAGCCATGGGGTGGTGGTGGTGGGATGAGTTGGGAGATTAGGATTGACCTGTATACCTGTCTATGCATAAAATAGATAACTAATAATAACCTACTGTATAAAAAAATAACTAAAATTAAATTTCAAAATTTTAAAAAATAAAATGTAAAAATAAAACAGAAAAAATGTTCTTCCATTCACACTGATGTATTTATACGAATGAATTATTTCCATGCTTATATCTATAAATACATAAATGAGGAATAAATTCTAACTTGAACCAAAAAAGAAAAAAAAACTGAACCTAAGAATTATACAGAGGAAAACACTACCAAGGCACTTGCTCCAGTGGTAAACAATTCTGAAATTGGTCAGAGGTGGGGAATCATCTCCCATACAGCCAGCAGCCCCGCCCGCCCACGCAAGGAGCATCCTCATTGCAAAGCTGGGAGACCGTGCCGAGGCCTCTGTGAGTAAACGTGAGCTGAGACCCAGGCCAGATGCTGCTGAACTGTTCCCACCCTTCCCAGGTGAAACACCTGAATATGTACAATGGCTTGAAAGCCTAGAGGAAGGGCCGTGGGGCCACACCAGCGACAGCACGCAGGCCAACTTGGTGCCTGCAGGTCAGCCAGGATGGTACTGCCACGGGCGCTCTTCTGGAAGCTTTCTATTGCCCTGCCTGAGATACCCCTCCTGTCCCGGCCCCCACTCCTTTTTTTCCTTCCTCACCTCAGCCCGGAGAGATATTCCAGTGGAAGTTATGGGTGACACATCCTCTTCTTTACAGGTGGCAGCCTGGCAACTCCTGCCGAAAGTCCAGCAGAGCCCCACTCACACCGGGCCACCCACAAAGCCATGGACCCTCACACCCTCCCACCAGCACAGCCCCGAGACTGCTGACGGGGCCGAGAATATGGAGTAAGGCACAGCTGCAGGGGCTATTGCTGCCTGGAGTGCTGTTTATATTGACCTCAACCCAGGCACACCTGGGGAGGGCTTGCCGGCAGGGTCAGGCTGCCCAGGTCAGCTAATCCTCAGCCCTCAGGGAATCACATTGCAGAAAATGAACCTCGCTAAGACAGAATATTCGCCAAGGAGAAAAAGGACACAATGCCATTTGCAGCACCGTAGATGAGTCTCGAGGTAATCACGTGACTTGGAGTAAGTCAGAAAGTGAAAGACACATATCATATCATATCACTTATAGGTGTTACCTATAAATTGATACCAGGGCAGATATTTCCACGGAGAAGGGCAATCACAGATTCATTTAACAAACTTATGGTTCACCAAAGGAAAGGTGTGAGGATTGAATTCATTACGATATTGGGGTTAACAGACATATACAAACACAGTAGACGTATATAATCACCAAAGACCTACGGAGTACCAAGAGAAGACTACTCAACATTCTGTCATAACGTACATGGGAAAAGGATCCCAGGAAGAACAGACATAAGTATATGTGTAAAAGAACCACCTCTTGCACACCTACAACAAGCTAAACGTTGTACTCAAATTTGCTGTAATAAAAAATAAAAAATTAAATAAAGAACACGAACAAGAAGTAGTGAGACAAACTTGAGGGGCTTTCTCCTGGCACATTCCGTTCTACATTCCAATCTAGAACACGACTTCCATTGAGTCTCTGCTGCCCTAGTAACCAGATTTGGTAAGGGAGAACTGCTGCCACCTTGTGGCCGTTTCACACAACTGCAGGTTTAATGCCAGCGCTAATGGTCAGTGGATATTCCAAATCATTACAGGCCTGTAAATGACACCTGCCCTGAAAACAATTCCTGGGGTCATATATCGACCAAAAAATTCAAAAGACGTCCATATTTCAAAACGACAGTTTCAAGAGGCATATTTCACGCACATTAGTGTTCTGCTTCTTTTGCTTTCTTTCTTTCTTTGTTAAAAAAAACGGGAATGGAGAAAGGCAACCCTCAGAATGGGCGAAAACGTTCACAAACGAATCAATGGACAAAGGTTTAATCTCCAATATATATAAACAGCTCATGCAGCTTAATATTAATAAAACAAACAACCCAATACAAAAATGGGCAGAAGATCTAAAGAGACGTTTCTTCAAAGAAGACACAGAGATGGCCAAGAAGCACATGAAAAGCTGCTCAACATCACTAATTATTAGAGAAATGCAAATCAAAACTACAATGAGGTAAGACCTCACACCTGTTAGAATCGGCATCATCAGATAATCTACAAACAACAAATTCTGGGGAGGGTGTGGACAAAAGGAACCCTCTTCCGCTATTGGTGGGAATGTAAATTGATACAGTCACTATGGAGAACAGTATGGAGGTTCCTTTAAAAAACTAAAAAGAGAATTACCATAGGATCCAGCAATCCCACTTCTGGGCATATACCCAGAGAAAACCATAAATCACAGAGAAACATTCACCACAATGTTCATTGCAGCACTATTTACAATAGCCAGGTTATGGAAGCAACATAAGTGCCCACAGACAGACGAATGGATAAAGATGTGGTACATATATAAAATGGAATATTACTCAGCCATAAAAAGGAATGAAACTGGGTCATTTGTAGAGAAGTTGATGGATCTAGAGACTGTCATACAGAGTGAAGTAAGCCAGAAAGAGAAAAACAAATATTGTATATTAATGCCTATATGTGGAACCTAGAAAAATGGTAGAGATGAACTGGTTTGCAGGGCAGAAATAGAGACACAGAGGTAGAGAACAAACGTATGGACACAAAGTGGGGGAAGCCATGGGGTGGTGGTGGTGGGATGAGTTGGGAGATTAGGATTGACCTGTATACATGTCTATGCATAAAATAGATAACTAATAATAACCTACTGTATAAAAAAATAACTAAAATTAAATTTCAAAATTTTAAAAAATAAAATGTAAAAATAAAACAGAAAAAAAGTTCTTCCATTCACACTGATGTATTTATACGAATGAATTATTTCCATGCTTATATCTATAAATACATAAATGAGGAATAAAATCTAACTTGAACCAAAAAAGAAAAAAAAACTGAACCTAAGAATTATACAGAGGAAAACACTACGAAGGCAATTGCTCCAGTGGTAAACAATTCTGAAATTGGTCAGAGGTGGGGAATCATCTCCCATACAGCCAGCAGCCCCGCCCGCCCACGCAAGGAGCATCCTCATTGCAAAGCTGGGAGACCGTGCCGAGGCCTCTGTGAGTAAACGTGAGCTGAGCCCCAGGCCAGATGCTGCTGAACTGTTCCCACCCTTCCCAGGTGAAACACCTGAATATGTACAAGGGCTTGAAAGCCTAGAGGAAGGGCCGTGGGGCCACACCAGCGACAGCACGCAGGCCAACTTGGTGCCTGCAGGTCAGCCAGGATGGTACTGCCACGGGCGCTCTTCTGGAAGCTTTCTATTGCCCTGCCTGAGATACCCCTCCTGTCCCGGCCCCCACTCCTTTTTTTCCTTCCTCACCTCAGCCCGGAGAGATATTCCAGTGGAAGTTATGGGTGACACATCCTCTTCTTTACAGGTGGCAGCCTGGCAACTCCTGCCGAAAGTCCAGCAGAGCCCCACTCACACCGGGCCACCCACAAAGCCATGGACCCTCACACCCTCCCACCAGCACAGCCCCGAGACTGCTGACGGGGCCGAGAATATGGAGTAAGGCACAGCTGCAGGGGCTATTGCTGCCTGGAGTGCTGTTTATATTGACCTCAACCCAGGCACACCTGGGGAGGGCTTGCCGGCAGGGTCAGGCTGCCCAGGTCAGCTAATCCTCAGCCCTCAGGGAATCACATTGCAGAAAATGAACCTCGCTAAGACAGAATATTCGCCAAGGAGAAAAAGGACACAATGCCATTTGCAGCACCGTAGATGAGTCTCGAGGTAATCACGTGACTTGGAGTAAGTCAGAAAGTGAAAGACACATATCATATCATATCACTTATAGGTGTTACCTATAAATTGATACCAGGGCAGATATTTCCACGGAGAAGGGCAATCACAGATTCATTAAACAAACTTATGGTTCACCAAAGGAAAGGTGTGAGGATTGAATTCATTACGATATTGGGGTTAACAGACATATACAAACACAGTAGACGTATATAATCACCAAAGACCTACGGAGTACCAAGAGAAGACTACTCAACATTCTGTCATAACGTACATGGGAAAAGGATCCCAGGAAGAACAGACATAAGTATATGTGTAAAAGAACCACCTCTTGCACACCTACAACAAGCTAAACGTTGTACTCAAATTTGCTGTAATTAAAAATAAAAAATTAAATAAAGAACACGAACAAGAAGTAGTGAGACAAACTTGAGGGGCTTTCTCCTGGCACATTCCGTTCTACATTCCAATCTAGAACACGACTTCCATTGAGTCTCTGCTGCCCTAGTAACCAGATTTGGTAAGGGAGAACTGCTGCCACCTTGTGGCCGTTTCACACAACTGCAGGTTTAATGCCAGCGCTAATGGTCAGTGGATATTCCAAATCATTACAGGCCTGTAAATGACACCTGCCCTGAAAACAATTCCTGGGGTCATATATCGACCAAAAAATTCAAAAGACGTCCATATTTCAAAACGACAGTTTCAAGAGGCATATTTCACGCACATTAGTGTTCTGCTTCTTTTGCTTTCTTTCTTTCTTTGTTAAAAAAAACGGGAATGGAGAAAGGCAACCCTCAGAATGGGCGAAAACGTTCACAAACGAATCAATGGACAAAGGTTTAATCTCCAATATATATAAACAGCTCATGCAGCTTAATATTAATAAAACAAACAACCCAATACAAAAATGGGCAGAAGATCTAAAGAGACGTTTCTTCAAAGAAGACACAGAGATGGCCAAGAAGCACATGAAAAGCTGCTCAACATCACTAATTATTAGAGAAATGCAAATCAAAACTACAATGAGGTAAGACCTCACACCTGTTAGAATCGGCATCATCAGATAATCTACAAACAACAAATTCTGGGGAGGGTGTGGACAAAAGGAACCCTCTTCCGCTATTGGTGGGAATGTAAATTGATACAGTCACTATGGAGAACAGTATGGAGGTTCCTTTAAAAAACTAAAAAGAGAATTACCATAGGATCCAGCAATCCCACTTCTGGGCATATACCCAGAGAAAACCATAAATCACAGAGAAACATTCACCACAATGTTCATTGCAGCACTATTTACAATAGCCAGGTTATGGAAGCAACATAAGTGCCCACAGACAGACGAATGGATAAAGATGTGGTACATATATAAAATGGAATATTACTCAGCCATAAAAAGGAATGAAACTGGGTCATTTGTAGAGAAGTTGATGGATCTAGAGACTGTCATACAGAGTGAAGTAAGCCAGAAAGAGAAAAACAAATATTGTATATTAATGCCTATATGTGGAACCTAGAAAAATGGTAGAGATGAACTGGTTTGCAGGGCAGAAATAGAGACACAGAGGTAGAGAACAAACGTATGGACACAAAGTGGGGGAAGCCATGGGGTGGTGGTGGTGGGATGAGTTGGGAGATTAGGATTGACCTGTATACATGTCTATGCATAAAATAGATAACTAATAATAACCTACTGTATAAAAAAATAACTAAAATTAAATTTCAAAATTTTAAAAAATAAAATGTAAAAATAAAACAGAAAAAAAGTTCTTCCATTCACACTGATGTATTTATACGAATGAATTATTTCCATGCTTATATCTATAAATACATAAATGAGGAATAAAATCTAACTTGAACCAAAAAAGAAAAAAAAACTGAACCTAAGAATTATACAGAGGAAAACACTACGAAGGCAATTGCTCCAGTGGTAAACAATTCTGAAATTGGTCAGAGGTGGGGAATCATCTCCCATACAGCCAGCAGCCCCGCCCGCCCACGCAAGGAGCATCCTCATTGCAAAGCTGGGAGACCGTGCCGAGGCCTCTGTGAGTAAACGTGAGCTGAGCCCCAGGCCAGATGCTGCTGAACTGTTCCCACCCTTCCCAGGTGAAACACCTGAATATGTACAAGGGCTTGAAAGCCTAGAGGAAGGGCCGTGGAGCCACACCAGCGACAGCACGCAGGCCAACTTGGTGCCTGCAGGTCAGCCAGGATGGTACTGCCACGGGCGCTCTTCTGGAAGCTTTCTATTGCCCTGCCTGAGATACCCCTCCTGTCCCGGCCCCCACTCCTTTTTTTCCTTCCTCACCTCAGCCCGGAGAGATATTCCAGTGGAAGTTATGGGTGACACATCCTCTTCTTTACAGGTGGCAGCCTGGCAACTCCTGCCGAAAGTCCAGCAGAGCCCCACTCACACCGGGCCACCCACAAAGCCATGGACCCTCACACCCTCCCACCAGCACAGCCCCGAGACTGCTGACGGGGCCGAGAATATGGAGTAAGGCACAGCTGCAGGGGCTATTGCTGCCTGGAGTGCTGTTTATATTGACCTCAACCCAGGCACACCTGGGGAGGGCTTGCCGGCAGGGTCAGGCTGCCCAGGTCAGCTAATCCTCAGCCCTCAGGGAATCACATTGCAGAAAATGAACCTCGCTAAGACAGAATATTCGCCAAGGAGAAAAAGGACACAATGCCATTTGCAGCACCGTAGATGAGTCTCGAGGTAATCACGTGACTTGGAGTAAGTCAGAAAGTGAAAGACACATATCATATCATATCACTTATAGGTGTTACCTATAAATTGATACCAGGGCAGATATTTCCACGGAGAAGGGCAATCACAGATTCATTAAACAAACTTATGGTTCACCAAAGGAAAGGTGTGAGGATTGAATTCATTACGATATTGGGGTTAACAGACATATACAAACACAGTAGACGTATATAATCACCAAAGACCTACGGAGTACCAAGAGAAGACTACTCAACATTCTGTCATAACGTACATGGGAAAAGGATCCCAGGAAGAACAGACATAAGTATATGTGTAAAAGAACCACCTCTTGCACACCTACAACAAGCTAAACGTTGTACTCAAACTTGCTGTAATAAAAAATAAAAAATTAAATTAAAAACACGAACAAGAAGTAGTGAGACAAACTTGAGGGGCTTTCTCCTGGCACATTCCGTTCTACATTCCAATCTAGAACATGACTTCCATTGAGTCTCTGCTGTCCTAGTAACCAGATTTGGTAAGGGAGAACTGCTGCCACCTTGTGGCCGTTTCACACAACTGCAGGTTTAATGCCAGCGCTAATGGTCAGTGGATATTCCAAATCATTACAGGCCTGTAAATGACACCTGCCCTGAAAACAATTCCTGGGGTCATATATCGACCAAAAAATTCAAAAGACGTCCATATTTCAAAACGACAGTTTCAAGAGGCATATTTCACGCACATTAGTGTTCTGCTTCTTTTGCTTTCTTTCTTTCTTTGTTAAAAAAAACGGGAATGGAGAAAGGCAACCCTCTGAATGGGCGAAAACGTTCACAAACGAATCAATGGACAAAGGTTTAATCTCCAATATATATAAACAGCTCATGCAGCTTAATATTAATAAAACAAACAACCCAATACAAAAATGGGCAGAAGATCTAAAGAGACGTTTCTTCAAAGAAGACACAGAGATGGCCAAGACGCACATGAAAAGCTGCTCAACATCACTAATTATTAGAGAAATGCAAATCAAAACTACAATGAGGTAAGACCTCACACCTGTTAGAATCGGCATCATCAGATAATCTACAAACAACAAATTCTGGGGAGGGTGTGGACAAAAGGAACCCTCTTCCGCTATTGGTGGGAATGTAAATTGATACAGTCACTATGGAGAACAGTATGGAGGTTCCTTTAAAAAACTAAAAAGAGAATTACCATAGGATCCAGCAATCCCACTTCTGGGCATATACCCAGAGAAAACCATAAATCACAGAGACACATTCACCACAATGTTCATTGCAGCACTATTTACAATAGCCAGGTTATGGAAGCAACATAAGTGCCCACAGACAGACGAATGGATAAAGATGTGGTACATATACAAAATGGAATATTACTCAGCCATAAAAAGGAATGAAACTGGGTCATTTGTAGAGAAGTTGATGGATCTAGAGACTGTCATACAGAGTGAAGTAAGTCAGAAAGAGAAAACCAAATATTGTATATTAATGCCTATATGTGGAACCTAGAAAAATGGTGGAGATGAACTGGTTTGCAGGGCAGAAATAGAGACACAGAGGTAGAGAACAAACGTATGGACACAAAGTGGGGGAAGCCATGGGGTGGTGGTGGTGGGATGAGTTGGGAGATTAGGATTGATCTGTATACATGTCTATGCATAAAATAGATAACTAATAATAACCTACTGTATAAAAAAAATAACTAAAATTAAATTTCAAAATTTTAAAAAATAAAATGTAAAAATAAAACAGAAAAAAAGTTCTTCCATTCACACTGATGTATTTATACGAATGAATTATTTCCATGCTTATATCTATAAATACATAAATGAGGAATAAAATCTAAATTGAACCAAAAAAGAAAAAAAAACTGAACCTAAGAATTATACAGAGGAAAACACTACGAAGGCACTTGCTCCAGTGGTAAACAATTCTGAAATTGGTCAGAGGTGGGGAACCATCTCCCATACAGCCAGCAGCCCCGCCCGCCCACGCAAGGAGCATCCTCATTGCAAAGCTGGGAGACCGTGCCGAGGCCTCTGTGAGTAAACGTGAGCTGAGACCCAGGCCAGATGCTGCTGAACTGTTCCCACCCTTCCCAGGTGAAACACCTGAATATGTACAAGGGCTTGAAAGCCTAGAGGAAGGGCCGTGGAGCCACACCAGCGACAGCACGCAGGCCAACTTGGTGCCTGCAGGTCAGCCAGGATGGTACTGCCACGGGCGCTCTTCTGGAAGCTTTCTATTGCCCTGCCTGAGATACCCCTCCTGTCCCGGCCCCCACTCGATTTTTTCCTTCCTCACCTCAGCCCGGAGAGATATTCCAGTGGAAGTTATGGGTGACACATCCTCTTCTTTACAGGTGGCAGCCTGGCAACTCCTGCCGAAAGTCCAGCAGAGCCCCACTCTCACCGGGCCACCCACAAAGCCGTGGACCCTCACACCCTCCCACCAGCACAGCCCCGAGACTGCTGACGTGGCAGAGAATATGGAGTAAGGCACAGCTGCAGGGGCTATTGCTGCCTGGAGTTCTGTTTATATTGACCTCAACCCAGGCACACCTGGGGAGGGCTTGCCGGCAGGGTCAGGCTGCCCAGGTCAGCTAATCCTCAGCCCTCAGGGAATCACATTGCAGAAAATGGACCTCGCTAAGACAGAATATTCGCCAAGGAGAAAAAGGACACAATGCCATTTGCAGCACCGTAGATGAGTCTCGAGGTAATCACGTGACTTGGAGTAAGTCAGAAAGTGAAAGACAAATATCATATCATAGCACTTATAGGTGTTACCTATAAATTGATACCAGGGCAGATATTTCCACGGAGAAGGGCAATCACAGATTCATTAAACAAACTTATGGTTCACCAAAGGAAAGGTGTGAGGATTGAATTCATTACGATATTGGGGTTAACAGACATATACAAACACAGTAGACGTATATAATCACCAAAGACCTACGGAGTACCAAGAGAAGACTACTCAACATTCTGTCATAACGTACATGGGAAAAGGATCCCAGGAAGAACAGACATATGTATATGTGTAAAAGAACCACCTCTTGCACACCTACAACAAGCTAAACGTTGTACTCAAACTTGCTGTAATAAAAAATAAAAAATTAAATTAAGAACACGAACAAGAAGTAGTGAGACAAACTTGAGGGGCTTTCTCCTGGCACATTCCGTTCTACATTCCAATCTAGAACACGACTTCCATTGAGTCTCTGCTGCCCTAGTAACCAGAATTGGTAAGGGAGAACTGCTGCCACCTTGTGGCCGTTTCACACAACTGCAGGTTTAATGCCAGCGCTAATGGTCAGTGGATATTCCAAATCATTACAGGCCTGTAAATGACACCTGCCCTGAAAACAAATCCTGGGGTCATATATCGACCAAAAAATTCAAAAGACGTCCATATTTCAAAACGACAGTTTCAAGAGGCATATTACACGCACATTAGTGTTCTGCTTCTTTTGCTTTCTTTCTTTCTTTGTTAAAAAAAACGGGAATGGAGAAAGGCAACCCTCAGAATGGGCGAAAACGTTCACAAATGAATCAATGGACAAAGGTTTAATCTCCAATATATATAAACAGCTCATGCAGCTTAATATTAATAAAACAAACAACCCAATACAAAAATGGGCAGAAGATCTAAAGAGACGTTTCTTCAAAGAAGACACAGAGATGGCCAAGACGCACATGAAAAGCTGCTCAACATCACTAATTATTAGAGAAATGCAAATCAAAACTACAATGAGGTAAGACCTCACACCTGTTAGAATCGGCATCATCAGATAATCTACAAACAACAAACTCTGGGGAGGGTGTGGACAAAAGGAACCCTCTTCCGCTATTGGTGGGAATGTAAATTGATACAGTCACTATGGAGAACAGTATGGAGGTTCCTTTAAAAAACTAAAAAGAGAATTACCATAGGATCCAGCAATCCCACTTCTGGGCATATACCCAGAGAAAACCATAAATCACAAAGACACATTCACCACAATGTTCATTGCAGCACTATTTACAATAGCCAGGTAATGGAAGCAACCTAAATGCCCACAGACAGACGAATGGATAAAGATGTGGTACATATACAAAATGGAATATTACTCAGCCATAAAAAGGAATGAAACTGGGTCATTTGTAGAGAAGTTGATGGATCTAGAGACTGTCATACAGAGTGAAGTAAGTCAGAAAGAGAAAAACAAATATTGTATATTAATGCCTATATGTGGAACCTAGAAAAATGGTGAAGATGTACTGGTTTGCAGGGCAGAAATAGAGACACAGAGGTAGAGAACAAACGTATGGACACAAAGTGGGGGAAGCCATGGGGTGGTGGTGGTGGGATGAGTTGGGAGATTAGGATTGACCTGTATACATGTCTATGCATAAAATAGATAACTAATAATAACCTACTGTATAAAAAAAATAACTAAAATTAAATTTCAAAATTTTAAAAAATAAAATGTAAAAATAAAACAGAAAAAAAGTTCTTCCATTCACACTGATGTATTTATACGAATGAATTATTTCCATGCTTATATCTATAAATACATAAATGAGGAATAAAATCTAACTTGAACCAAAAAAGAAAAAAAAAAAACTGAACCTAACAGTTATACAGAGGAAAACACTACCAAGGCACTTGCTCCAGTGGTAAACAATTCTGAAATTGGTCAGAGGTGGGGAATCATCTCCCATACAGCCAGCAGCCCCGCCCGTCCACGCAAGGAGCATCCTCATTGCAAAGCTGGGAGACCGTGCCGAGGCCTCTGTGAGTAAACGTGAGCTGAGCCCCAGGCCAGATGCTGCTGAACTGTTCCCACCCTTCCCAGGTGAAACACCTGAATATGTACAAGGGCTTGAAAGCCTAGAGGAAGGGCCGTGGAGCCACACCAGCGACAGCACGCAGGCCAACTTGGTGCCTGCAGGTCAGCCAGGATGGTACTGGCCACGGGCACTCTTCTGGAAGCTTTCTATTGCCCTGCCTGAGATACCCCTCCTGTCCCGGCCCCCACTCCTTTTTTTCCTTCCTCACCTCAGCCCGGAGAGATATTCCAGTGGAAGTTATGGGTGACACATCCTCTTCTTTACAGGTGGCAGCCTGGCAACTCCTGCCGAAAGTCCAGCAGAGCCCCAATCACACCGGGCCACCCACAAAGCCGTGGACCCTCACACCCTCCCACCAACACAGCCCCGAGACTGCTGACGGGGCAGAGAATATGGAGTAAGGCACAGCTGCAGGGGCTATTGCTGCCTGGAGTGCTGTTTATATTGACCTCAACCCAGGCACACCTGGGGAGGGCTTGCCGGCAGGGTCAGGCTGCCCAGGTCAGCTAATCCTCAGCCCTCAGGGAATCACATTGCAGAAAATGGACCTCGCTAAGACAGAATATTCGCCAAGGAGAAAAAGGACACAATGCCATTTGCAGCACCGTAGATGAGTCTCGAGGTAATCACGTGACTTGGAGTAAGTCAGAAAGTGAAAGACAAATATCATATCATAGCACTTATAGGTGTTACCTATAAATTGATACCAGGGCAGATATTTCCACGGAGAAGGGCAATCACAGATTCATTAAACAAACTTATGGTTCACCAAAGGAAAGGTGTGAGGATTGATTTCATTACGATATTGGGGTTAACAGACATATACAAACACAGTAGACGTATATAATCACCAAAGACCTACGGAGTACCAAGAGAAGACTACTCAACATTCTGTCATAACGTACATGGGAAAAGGATCCCAGGAAGAACAGACATATGTATATGTGTAAAAGAACCACCTCTTGCACACCTACAACAAGCTAAACGTTGTACTCAAACTTGCTGTAATAAAAAATAAAAAATTAAATTAAGAACACGAACAAGAAGTAGTGAGACAAACTTGAGGGGCTTTCTCCTGGCACATTCCGTTCTACATTCCAATCTAGAACACGACTTCCATTGAGTCTCTGCTGCCCTAGTAACCAGAATTGGTAAGGGAGAACTGCTGCCACCTTGTGGCCGTTTCACACAACTGCAGGTTTAATGCCAGCGCTAATGGTCAGGGGATATTCCAAATCATTACAGGCCTGTAAATGACACCTGCCCTGAAAACAAATCCTGGGGTCATATATCGACCAAAAAATTCAAAAGACGTCCATATTTCAAAACGGCAGTTTCAAGAGGCATATTACACGCACATTAGTGTTCTGCTTCTTTTGCTTTCTTTCTTTCTTTGTTAAAAATAACGGGAATGGATAAAGGCAACCCTCAGAATGGGCGAAAACGTTCACAAACGAATCAATGGACAAAGGTTTAATCTCCAATATATATAAACAGCTCATGCAGCTTAATATTAATAAAACAAACAACCCAATACAAAAATGGGCAGAAGATCTAAAGAGACGTTTCTTCAAAGAAGACACAGAGATGGCCAAGACGCACATGAAAAGCTGCTCAACATCACTAATTATTAGAGAAATGCAAATCAAAACTACAATGAGGTAAGACCTCACACCTGTTAGAATCGGCATCATCAGATAATCTACAAACAACAAACTCTGGGGAGGGTGTGGACAAAAGGAACCCTCTTCCGCTATTGGTGGGAATGTAAATTGATACAGTCACTATGGAGAACAGTATGGAGGTTCCTTTAAAAAACTAAAAAGAGAATTACCATAGGATCCAGCAATCCCACTTCTGGGCATATACCCAGAGAAAACCATAAATCACAGAGACACATTCACCACAATGTTCATTGCAGCACTATTTACAATAGCCAGGTTATGGAAGCAACATAAATGCCCACAGACAGACGAATGGAAAAAGATGTGGTACATATATAAAATGGAATATTACTCAGCCATAAAAAGGAATGAAACTGGGTCATTTGTAGAGAAGTTGATGGATCTAGGGACTGTCATACAGAGTGAAGTAAGCCAGAAAGAGAAAAACAAATATTGTATATTAATGCCTATATGTGGAACCTAGAAAAATGGTAGAGATGAACTGGTTTGCAGGGCAGAAATAGAGACACAGAGGTAGAGAACAAACGTATGGACACAAAGTGGGGGAAGCCATGGGGTGGTGGTGGTGGGATGAGTTGGGAGATTAGGATTGACCTGTATACATGTCTGTGCATAAAATAGATAACTAATAATAACCTACTGTATAAAAAAAATAACTAAAATTAAATTTCAAAATTTTAAAAAATAAAATGTAAAAATAAAACAGAAAAAAAGTTCTTCCATTCACACTGATGTATTTATACGAATGAATTATTTCCATGCTTATATCTATAAATACATAAATGAGGAATAAAATCTAACTTGAACCAAAAAAGAAAAAAAACTGAACCTAAGAATTATACAGAGGAAAACACTACGAAGGCACTTGCTCCAGTGGTAAACAATTCTGAAATTGGTCAGAGGTGGGGAATCATCTCCCATACAGCCAGCAGCCCCGCCCGCCCACGCAAGGAGCATCCTCATTTCAAAGCTGGGAGACCGTGCCGAGGGCTCTGTGAGTAAACGTGAGCTGAGCCCCAGGCCAGATGCTGCTGAACTGTTCCCACCCTTCCCAGGTGAAACACCTGAATATGTACAAGTGCTTGAAAGCCTAGAGGAAGGGCCGTGGAGCCACACCAGCGACAGCACGCAGGCCAACTTGGTGCCTGCAGGACAGCCAGGATGGTACTGGCCACGGGCGCTCTTCTGGAAGCTTTCTATTGCCCTGCCTGAGATACCCCTCCTGTCCCGGCCCCCACTCCTTTTTTTCCTTCCTCACCTCAGCCCGGAGAGATATTCCAGTGGAAGTTATGGGTGACACATCCTCTTCTTTACAGGTGGCAGCCTGGCAACTCCTGCCGAAAGTCCAGCAGAGCCCCACTCACACCGGGCCACCCACAAAGCCGTGGACCCTCACACCCTCCCACCAGCACAGCCCCGAGACTGCTGACGGGGCAGAGGATATGGAGTCAGGCACAGCTGCAGGGGCTATTGCTGCCTGGAGTGCTGTTTATATTGACCTCAACCCAGGCACACCTGGGGAGGGCTTGCCGGCAGGGTCAGGCTGCCCAGGTCAGCTAATCCTCAGCCCTCAGGGAATCACATTGCAGAAAATGGACCTCGCTAAGACAGAATATTCGCCAAGGAGAAAAAGGACACAATGCCATTTGCAGCACCGTAGATGAGTCTCGAGGTAATCACGTGACTTGGAGTAAGTCAGAAAGTGAAAGACACATATCATATCATATCACTTATAGGTGTTACCTATAAATTGATACCAGGGCAGATATTTCCAGGGAGAAGGGCAATCACAGATTCATTAAACAAACTTATGGTTCACCAAAGGAAAGGTGTGAGGATTGAATTCATTACGATATTGGGGTTAACAGACATATACAAACACAGTAGACGTATATAATCACCAAAGACCTACGGAGTACCAAGAGAAGACTACTCAACATTCTGTCATAACGTACATGGGAAAAGGATCCCAGGAAGAACAGACATATGTATATGTGTAAAAGAACCACCTCTTGCACACCTACAACAAGCTAAACGTTGTACTCAAACTTGCTGTAATAAAAAATAAAAAATTAAATTAAAAACACGAACAAGAAGTAGTGAGACAAACTTGAGGGGCTTTCTCCTGGCACATTCCGTTCTACATTCCAATCTAGAACACGACTTCCATTGAGCCTCTGCTGCCCTAATACCCAGATTTGGTAAGGGAGAACTGCTGCCACCTTGTGGCCGTTTCACACAACTGCAGGATTAATGCCAGCGCTAATGGTCAGTGGATATTCCAAATCATTACAGGCCTGTAAATGACACCTGCCCTGAAAACAAATCCTGGGGTCATATATCGACCAAAAAATTCAAAAGACGTCCATATTTCAAAACGACAGTTTCAAGAGGCATATTTCATGCACATTAGTGTTCTGCTTCTTTTGCTTTCTTTCTTTCTTTGTTAAAAAAAACGGGAATGGAGAAAGGCAACCCTCAGAATGGGCGAAAACGTTCACAAACGAATCAATGGACAAAGGTTTAATCTCCAATATATATAAACAGCTCATGCAGCTTAATATTAATAAAACAAACAACCCAATACAAAAATGGGCAGAAGATCTAAAGAGACGTTTCTTCAAAGAAGACACAGAGATGGCCAAGACGCACATGAAAAGCTGCTCAACATCACTAATTATTAGAGAAATGCAAATCAAAACTACAATGAGGTAAGACCTCACACCTGTTAGAATCGGCATCATCAGATAATCTACAATCAACAAATTCTGGGGACGGTGTGGAGAAAAGGAACCCTCTTCCGCTATTGGTGGGAATGTAAATTGATACAGTCACTATGGAGAACAGTATGGAGGTTCCTTTAAAAAACTAAAAAGAGAATTACCATAGGATCCAGCAATCCCACTTCTGGGCATATACCCAGAGAAAACCATAAATCACAAAGACACATTCACCACAATGTTCATTGCAGCACTATTTACAATAGCCAGGTAATGGAAGCAACCTAAATGCCCACAGACAGACGAATGGATAAAGATGTGGTACATATACAAAATGGAATATTACTCAGCCATAAAAAGGAATGAAACTGGGTCATTTGTAGAGAAGTTGATGGATCTAGAGACTGTCATACAGAGTGAAGTAAGTCAGAAAGAGAAAAACAAATATTGTATATTAATGCCTATATGTGGAACCTAGAAAAATGGTAGAGATGAACTGGTTTGCAGGGCAGAAATAGAGACACAGAGGTAGAGAACAAACGTATGGACACAAAGTGGGGGAAGCCATGGGGTGGTGGTGGTGGGATGAGTTGGGAGATTAGGATTGACCTGTATACATGTCTATGCATAAAATAGATAACTAATAATAACCTACTGTATAAAAAAATAACTAAAATTAAATTTCAAAATTTTAAAAAATAAAATGTAAAAATAAAACAGAAAAAAAGTTCTTCCATTCACACTGATGTATTTATACGAATGAATTATTTCCATGCTTATATCTATAAATACATAAATGAGGAATAAAATCTAACTTGAACCAAAAAAGAAAAAAAAAACCGAACCTAAGAATTATACAGAGGAAAACACTACCAAGGCACTTGCTCCAGTGGTAAACAATTCTGAAATTGGTCAGAGGTGGGGAATCATCTCCCATACAGCCAGCAGCCCCGCCCGCCCACGCAAGGAGCATCCTCATTGCAAAGCTGGGAGACCGTGCCGAGGCCTCTGTGAGTAAACGTGAGCTGAGCCCCAGGCCAGCTGCTGCTGAACTGTTCCCACCCTTCCCAGGTGAAACAGCTGAATATGTACAAGGGCTTGAAAGCCTAGAGGAAGGGCCGTGGAGCCACACCAGCCACAGCACGCAGGCCAACTTGGTGCCTGCATGTCAGCCAGGATGGTACTGGCCACGGGCGCTCTTCTGGAAGCTTTCTATTGCCCTGCCTGAGATACCCCTCTTGTCCCGGCCCCCACTCCTTTTTTTCCTTCCTCACCTCAGCCTGGAGAGGTATTCCAGTGGAAGTTATGGGTGACACATCCTCTTCTTTACAGGTGGCAGCCTGGCAACTCCTGCCGAAAGTCCAGCAGAGCCCCACTCACACCGGGCCACCCACAAAGCCGTGGACCCTCACACCCTCCCACCAGCACAGCCCCGAGACTGCTGACGGGGCAGAGAATATGGAGTCAGGCACAGCTGCAGGGGCTATTGCTGCCTGGAGTGCTGTTTATATTGACCTCAACCCAGGCACACCTGCGGAGGGCTTGCCGGCAGGGTCAGGCTGCCCAGGTCAGCTAATCCTCAGCCCTCAGGGAATCACATTGCAGAATATGGACCTCGCTAAGACAGAATATTCGCCAAGGAGAAAAAGGACACAATGCCATTTGCAGCACCGTAGATGAGTCTCGAGGTAATCACGTGACTTGGAGTAAGTCAGAAAGTGAAAGACACATATCATATCATATCACTTATAGGTGTTACCTATAAATTGATACCAGGGCAGATATTTCCACGGAGAAGGGCAATCACAGATTCATTAAACAAACTTATGGTTCACCAAAGGAAAGGTGTGAGGATTGAATTCATTACGATATTGGGGTTAACAGACAGATACAAACACAGTAGACGTATATAATCACCAAAGACCTACGGAGTACCAAGAGAAGACTACTCAACATTCTGTCATAACGTACATGGGAAAAGGATTCCAGGAAGAACAGACATATGTATATGTGTAAAAGAACCACCTCTTGCACACCTACAACAAGCTAAATGTTGTACTCAAACTTGCTGTAATAAAAAATAAAAAATTAAATTAAATACACGAACAAGAAGTAGTGAGACAAACTTGAGGGGCTTTCTCCTGGCACATTCCGTTCTACATTCCAATCTAGAACACGACTTCCATTGAGGCTCTGCTGCCCTAGTAACCAGATTTGGTAAGGGAGAACTGCTGCCACCATGTGGCCGTTTCACACAACTGCAGGTTTAATGCCAGCGCTAATGGTCAGTGGATATTCCAAATCATTACAGGCCTGTAAATGACACCTGCCCTGAAAACAAATCCTGGGGTCATATATCGACCAAAAAATTCAAAAGACGTCCATATTTCAAAACGACAGTTTCAAGAGGCATATTACACGCACATTAGTGTTCTGCTTCTTTTGCTTTCTTTCTTTCTTTGTTAAAAAAAACGGGAATGGAGAAAGGCAACCCTCGGAATGGGCGAAAACGTTCACAAACGAATCAATGGACAAAGGTTTAATCTCCAATATATATAAACAGCTCATGCAGCTTAATATTAATAAAACAAACAACCCAATACAAAAATGGGCAGAAGATGTAAAGAGACGTTTCTTCAAAGAAGACACAGAGATGGCCAAGACGCACATGAAAAGCTGCTCAACATCACTAATTATTAGAGAAATGCAAATCAAAACTACAATGAGGTAAGACCTCACACCTGTTAGAATCGGCATCATCAGATAATCTACAAACAACAAACTCTGGGGATGGTGTGGACAAAAGGAACCCTCTTCCACTATTGGTGGGAATGTAAATTGATACAGTCACTATGGAGAACAGTATGGAGGTTCCTTTAAAAAACTAAAAAGAGAATTACCATAGGATCCAGCAATCCCACTTCTGGGCATACACCCAGAGAAAACCATAAATCACAAAGACACATTCACCACAATGTTCATTGCAGCACTATTTACAATAGCCAGGTAATGGAAGCAACCTAAATGCCCACAGACAGACGAATGGATAAAGATGTGGTACATATACAAAATGGAATATTACTCAGCCATAAAAAGGAATGAAACTGGGTCATTTGTAGAGAAGTTGATGGATCTAGAGACTGTCATACAGAGTGAAGTAAGTCAGAAAGAGAAAAACAAATATTGTATATTAATGCCTATATGTGGAACCTAGAAAAATGGTAGAGATGAACTGGTTTGCAGGGCAGAAATAGAGACACAGAGGTAGAGAACAAACGTATGGACACAAAGTGGGGGAAGCCATGGGGTGGTGGTGGTGGGATGAGTTGGGAGATTAGGATTGACCTGTATACATGTCTATGCATAAAATAGATAACTAATAATAACCTACTGTATAAAAAAAATAACTAAAATTAAATTTCAAAATTTTAAAAAATAAAATGTAAAAATAAAACAGAAAAAAAGTTCTTCCATTCACACTGATGTATTTATACGAATGAATTATTTCCATGCTTATATCTATAAATACATAAATGAGGAATAAAATCTAACTTGAACCAAAAAAGAAAAAAAAAAACTGAACCTAACAGTTATACAGAGGAAAACACTACCAAGGCACTTGCTCCACTGGTAAACAATTCTGAAATTGGTCAGAGGTGGGGAATCATCTCCCATACAGCCAGCAGCCCCGCCCGCCCACGCAAGGAGCATCCTCATTGCAAAGCTGGGAGACCGTGCCGAGGCCTCTGTGAGTAAACGTGAGCTGAGCCCCAGGCCAGATGCTGCTGAACTGTTCCCACCCTTCCCAGGTGAAACACCTGAATATGTACAAGGGCTTGAAAGCCTATAGGAAGGGCCGTGGAGCCACACCAGCGACAGCACGCAGGCCAACTTGGTGCCTGCAGGTCAGCCAGGATGGTACTGGCCATGGGCGCTCTTCTGGAAGCTTTCTATTGCCCTGCCTGAGATACCCCTCCTGTCCCGGCCCCCACTCCTTTTTTTCCTTCGTCACCTCAGCCCGGAGAGATATTCCAGTGGAAGTTATGGGTGACACATCCTCTTCTTTACAGGTGGCAGCCTGGCAACTCCTGCCGAAAGTCCAGCAGAGCCCCACTCACACCGGGCCACCCACAAAGCCCTGGACCCTCACACCCTCCCACCAGCACAGCCCCGAGACTGCTGACGGGGCAGAGAATATGGAGTAAGGCACAGCTGCAGGGGCTATTGCTGCCTGGAGTGCTGTTTATATTGACCTCAACCCAGGCACACCTGGGGAGGGCTTGCCGGCAGGGTCAGGCTGCCCAGGTCAGCTAATCCTCAGCCCTCAGGGAATCACATTGCAGAAAATGGACCTCGCTAAGAAGAATATTCGCCAAGGAAAAAAAGGACACAATGCCATTTGCAGCACCGTAGATGAGTCTCGAGGTAATCACGTGACTTGGAGTAAGTCAGAAAGTGAAAGACACATATCATATCATATCACTTATAGGTGTTACCTATAAATTGATACCAGGGCAGATATTTCCACGGAGAAGGGCAATCACAGATTCATTAAACAAACTTATGGTTCACTAAAGGAAAGGTGTGAGGATTGAATTCATTACGATATTGGGGTTAACAGACAGATACAATCACAGTAGACGTATATAATCACCAAAGACCTACGGAGTACCAAGAGAAGACTACTCAACATTCTGTCATAACGTACATGGGAAAAGGATCCCAGGAAGAACAGACATATGTATATGTGTAAAAGAACCACCTCTTGCACACCTACAACAAGCTAAACGCTGTACTCAAACTTGCTGTAATAAAAAATAAAAAATTAAATTAAAAACACGAACAAGAAGTAGTGAGACAAACTTGAGGGGCTTTCTCCTGGCACATTCCGTTCTACATTCCAATCTAGAACACGACTTCCATTGAGCCTCTGCTGCCCTAGTAACCAGATTTGGTAAGGGAGAACTGCTGCCACCATGTGGCCGTTTCACACAACTGCAGGTTTAATGCCAGCGCTAATGGTCAGTGGATATTCCAAATCATTACAGGCCTGTAAATGACACCTGCCCTGAAAACAAATCCTGGGGTCATATATCGACCAAAAAATTCAAAAGACGTCCATATTTCAAAACGACAGTTTCAAGAGGCATATTTCACGCACATTAGTGTTCTGCTTCTTTTGCTTTCTTTCTTTCTTTGTTAAAAAAACGGGAATGGAAAAAGGCAACCCTCAGAATGGGCGAAAACGTTCACAAATGAATCAATGGACAAAGGTTTAATCTCCAATATATATAAACAGCTCATGCAGCTTAATATTAATAAAACAAACAACCCAATACAAAAATGGGCAGAAGATCTAAAGAGACGTTTCTTCAAAGAAGACACAGAGATGGCCAAGACGCACATGAAAAGCTGCTCAACATCACTAATCATTAGAGAAATGCAAATCAAAACTACAATGAGGTAAGACCTCACACCTGTTAGAATCGGCATCATCAGATAATCTACAAACAACAAATTCTGGGGAGGGTGTGGACAAAAGGAACCCTCTTCCGCTATTGGTGGGAATGTAAATTGATACAGTCACTATGGAGAACAGTATGGAGGTTCCTTTAATAAACTAAAAAGAGAATTACCATAGGATCCAGCAATCCCACTTCTGGGCATATACCCAGAGAAAACCATAAATCACAGAGACACATTCACCACAATGTTCATTGCAGCACTATTTACAATAGCCAGGTTATGGAAGCAACATAAATGCCCACAGACAGACGAATGGATAAAGATGTGGTACATATATAAAATGGAATATTACTCAGCCATAAAAAGGAATGAAACTGGGTCATTTGTAGAGAAGTTGATGGATCTAGAGACTGTCATACAGAGTGAAGTAAGCCAGAAAGAGAAAAACAAATATTGTATATTAATGCCTATATGTGGAACCTAGAAAAATGGTAGAGATGAACTGGATTGCAGGGCAGAAATAGAGACACAGAGGTAGAGAACAAACGTATGGACACAAAGTGGGGGAAGCCATGGGGTGGTGGTGGTGGGATGAGTTGGGAGATTAGGATTGACCTGTATACATGTCTATGCATAAAATAGATAACTAATAATAACCTACTGTATAAAAAAATAACTAAAATTTAATTTCAAAATTTTTAAAAATAAAATTTAAAAATAAAACAGAAAAAAAGTTCTTCCATTCACACTGATGTATTTATACGAATGAATTATTTCCATGCTTATATCTATAAATACATAAATGAGGAATAAAATCTAACTTGAACCAAAAAAGAAAAAAAAAACTGAACCTAACAGTTATACAGAGGAAAACACTACCAAGGCACTTGCTCCAGTGGTAAACAATTCTGAAATTGGTCAGAGGTGGGGAATCATCTCCCATACAGCCAGCAGCCCCGCCCGCCCACGCAAGGAGCATCCTCATTGCAAAGCTGGGAGACCGTGCCAAGACCTCTGTGAGTAAACGTGAGCTGAGCCCCAGGCCAGATGCTGCTGAACTGTTCCCACCCTTCCCAGGTGAAACACCTGAATATGTACAAGGGCTTGAAAGCCTAGAGGAAGGGCCATGGAGCCACACCAGCGACAGCACGCAGGCCAACTTGGTGCCTGCAGGTCAGCCAGGATGGTACTGGCCATGGGCGCTCTTCTGGAAGCTTTCTATTGCCCTGCCTGAGATACCCCTCTTGTCCCGGCCCCCACTCCTTTTTTTCCTTCCTCACCTCAGCCCGGAGAGATATTCCAGTGGAAGTTATGGGTGACACATCCTCTTCTTTACAGGTGGCAGCCTGGCAACTCCTGCCGAAAGTCCAGCAGAGCCCCACTCACACCGGGCCACCCACAAAGCCGTGGACCCTCACACCCTCCCACCAGCACAGCCCCGAGACTGCTGACGGGGCAGAGAATATGGAGTCAGGCACAGCTGCAGGGGCTATTGCTGCCTGGAGTGCTGTTTATATTGACCTCAACCCAGGCACACCTGCGGAGGGCTTGCCGGCAGGGTCAGGCTGCCCAGGTCAGCTAATCCTCAGCCCTCAGGGAATCACATTGCAGAATATGGACCTCGCTAAGACAGAATATTCGCCAAGGAGAAAAAGGACACAATGCCATTTGCAGCACCGTAGATGAGTCTCGAGGTAATCACGTGACTTGGAGTAAGTCAGAAAGTGAAAGACACATATCATATCCTATCACTTATAGGTGTTACCTATAAATTGATACCAGGGCAGATATTTCCACGGAGAAGGGCAATCACAGATTCATTAAACAAACTTATGGTTCACCAAAGGAAAGGTGTGAGGATTGAATTCATTACGATATTGGGGTTAACAGACAGATACAAACACAGTAGACGTATATAATCACCAAAGACCTACGGAGTACCAAGAGAAGACTACTCAACATTCTGTCATAACGTACATGGGAAAAGGATTCCAGGAAGAACAGACATATGTATATGTGTAAAAGAACCACCTCTTGCACACCTACAACAAGCTAAACGTTGTACTCAAACTTGCTGTAATAAAAAATAAAAAATTAAATTAAATACACGAACAAGAAGTAGTGAGACAAACTTGAGGGGCTTTCTCCTGGCACATTCCGTTCTACATTCCAATCTAGAACACGACTTCCATTGAGGCTCTGCTGCCCTAGTAACCAGATTTGGTAAGGGAGAACTGCTGCCACCATGTGGCCGTTTCACACAACTGCAGGTTTAATGCCAGCGCTAATGGTCAGTGGATATTCCAAATCATTACAGGCCTGTAAATGACACCTGCCCTGAAAACAAATCCTGGGGTCATATATCGACCAAAAAATTCAAAAGACGTCCATATTTCAAAACGACAGTTTCAAGAGGCATATTACACGCACATTAGTGTTCTGCTTCTTTTGCTTTCTTTCTTTCTTTGTTAAAAAAAACGGGAATGGAGAAAGGCAACCCTCGGAATGGGCGAAAACGTTCACAAACGAATCAATGGACAAAGGTTTAATCTCCAATATATATAAACAGCTCATGCAGCTTAATATTAATAAAACAAACAACCCAATACAAAAATGGGCAGAAGATCTAAAGAGACGTTTCTTCAAAGAAGACACAGAGATGGCCAAGACGCACATGAAAAGCTGCTCAACATCACTAATTATTAGAGAAATGCAAATCAAAACTACAATGAGGTAAGACCTCACACCTGTTAGAATCGGCATCATCAGATAATCTACAAACAACAAACTCTGGGGATGGTGTGGACAAAAGGAACCCTCTTCCACTATTGGTGGGAATGTAAATTGATACAGTCACTATGGAGAACAGTATGGAGGTTCCTTTAAAAAACTAAAAAGAGAATTACCATAGGATCCAGCAATCCCACTTCTGGGCATACACCCAGAGAAAACCATAAATCACAAAGACACATTCACCACAATGTTCATTGCAGCACTATTTACAATAGCCAGGTAATGGAAGCAACCTAAATGCCCACAGACAGACGAATGGATAAAGATGTGGTACATATACAAAATGGAATATTACTCAGCCATAAAAAGGAATGAAACTGGGTCATTTGTAGAGAAGTTGATGGATCTAGAGACTGTCATACAGAGTGAAGTAAGTCAGAAAGAGAAAAACAAATATTGTATATTAATGCCTATATGTGGAACCTAGAAAAATGGTAGAGATGAACTGGTTTGCAGGGCAGAAATAGAGACACAGAGGTAGAGAACAAACGTATGGACACAAAGTGGGGGAAGCCATGGGGTGGTGGTGGTGGGATGAGTTGGGAGATTAGGATTGACCTGTATACATGTCTATGCATAAAATAGATAACTAATAATAACCTACTGTATAAAAAAAATAACTAAAATTAAATTTCAAAATTTTAAAAAATAAAATGTAAAAATAAAACAGAAAAAAAGTTCTTCCATTCACACTGATGTATTTATACGAATGAATTATTTCCATGCTTATATCTATAAATACATAAATGAGGAATAAAATCTAACTTGAACCAATAAAGAAAAAAAAAAAACTGAACCTAACAGTTATACAGAGGAAAACACTACCAAGGCACTTGCTCCACTGGTAAACAATTCTGAAATTGGTCAGAGGTGGGGAATCATCTCCCATACAGCCAGCAGCCCCGCCCGCCCACGCAAGGAGCATCCTCATTGCAAAGCTGGGAGACCGTGCCGAGGCCTCTGTGAGTAAACGTGAGCTGAGCCCCAGGCCAGATGCTGCTGAACTGTTCCCACCCTTCCCAGGTGAAACACCTGAATATGTACAAGGGCTTGAAAGCCTAGAGGAAGGGCCGTGGAGCCACACCAGCGACAGCACGCAGGCCAACTTGGTGCCTGCAGGTCAGCCAGGATGGTACTGGCCATGGGCGCTCTTCTGGAAGCTTTCTATTGCCCTGCCTGAGATACCCCTCCTGTCCCGGCCCCCACTCCTTTTTTTCCTTCGTCACCTCAGCCCGGAGAGATATTCCAGTGGAAGTTATGGGTGACACATCCTCTTCTTTACAGGTGGCAGCCTGGCAACTCCTGCCGAAAGTCCAGCAGAGCCCCACTCACACCGGGCCACCCACAAAGCCCTGGACCCTCACACCCTCCCACCAGCACAGCCCCGAGACTGCTGACGGGGCAGAGAATATGGAGTAAGGCACAGCTGCAGGGGCTATTGCTGCCTGGAGTGCTGTTTATATTGACCTCAACCCAGGCACACCTGGGGAGGGCTTGCCGGCAGGGTCAGGCTGCCCAGGTCAGCTAATCCTCAGCCCTCAGGGAATCACATTGCAGAAAATGGACCTCGCTAAGACAGAATATTCGCCAAGGAAAAAAAGGACACAATGCCATTTGCAGCACCGTAGATGAGTCTCGAGGTAATCACGTGACTTGGAGTAAGTCAGAAAGTGAAAGACACATATCATATCATATCACTTATAGGTGTTACCTATAAATTGATACCAGGGCAGATATTTCCACGGAGAAGGGCAATCACAGATTCATTAAACAAACTTATGGTTCACTAAAGGAAAGGTGTGAGGATTGAATTCATTACGATATTGGGGTTAACAGACAGATACAATCACAGTAGACGTATATAATCACCAAAGACCTACGGAGTACCAAGAGAAGACTACTCAACATTCTGTCATAACGTACATGGGAAAAGGATCCCAGGAAGAACAGACATATGTATATGTGTAAAAGAACCACCTCTTGCACACCTACAACAAGCTAAACGCTGTACTCAAACTTGCTGTAATAAAAAATAAAAAATTAAATTAAAAACACGAACAAGAAGTAGTGAGACAAACTTGAGGGGCTTTCTCCTGGCACATTCCGTTCTACATTCCAATCTAGAACACGACTTCCATTGAGCCTCTGCTGCCCTAGTAACCAGATTTGGTAAGGGAGAACTGCTGCCACCATGTGGCCGTTTCACACAACTGCAGGTTTAATGCCAGCGCTAATGGTCAGTGGATATTCCAAATCATTACAGGCCTGTAAATGACACCTGCCCTGAAAACAAATCCTGGGGTCATATATCGACCAAAAAATTCAAAAGACGTCCATATTTCAAAACGACAGTTTCAAGAGGCATATTTCACGCACATTAGTGTTCTGCTTCTTTTGCTTTCTTTCTTTCTTTGTTAAAAAAACGGGAATGGAAAAAGGCAACCCTCAGAATGGGCGAAAACGTTCACAAATGAATCAATGGACAAAGGTTTAATCTCCAATATATATAAACAGCTCATGCAGCTTAATATTAATAAAACAAACAACCCAATACAAAAATGGGCAGAAGATCTAAAGAGACGTTTCTTCAAAGAAGACACAGAGATGGCCAAGACGCACATGAAAAGCTGCTCAACATCACTAATCATTAGAGAAATGCAAATCAAAACTACAATGAGGTAAGACCTCACACCTGTTAGAATCGGCATCATCAGATAATCTACAAACAACAAATTCTGGGGAGGGTGTGGACAAAAGGAACCCTCTTCCGCTATTGGTGGGAATGTAAATTGATACAGTCACTATGGAGAACAGTATGGAGGTTCCTTTAATAAACTAAAAAGAGAATTACCATAGGATCCAGCAATCCCACTTCTGGGCATATACCCAGAGAAAACCATAAATCACAGAGACACATTCACCACAATGTTCATTGCAGCACTATTTACAATAGCCAGGTTATGGAAGCAACATAAATGCCCACAGACAGACGAATGGATAAAGATGTGGTACATATATAAAATGGAATATTACTCAGCCATAAAAAGGAATGAAACTGGGTCATTTGTAGAGAAGTTGATGGATCTAGAGACTGTCATACAGAGTGAAGTAAGCCAGAAAGAGAAAAACAAATATTGTATATTAATGCCTATATGTGGAACCTAGAAAAATGGTAGAGATGAACTGGATTGCAGGGCAGAAATAGAGACACAGAGGTAGAGAACAAACGTATGGACACAAAGTGGGGGAAGCCATGGGGTGGTGGTGGTGGGATGAGTTGGGAGATTAGGATTGACCTGTATACATGTCTATGCATAAAATAGATAACTAATAATAACCTACTGTATAAAAAAATAACTAAAATTTAATTTCAAAATTTTTAAAAATAAAATTTAAAAATAAAACAGAAAAAAAGTTCTTCCATTCACACTGATGTATTTATACGAATGAATTATTTCCATGCTTATATCTATAAATACATAAATGAGGAATAAAATCTAACTTGAACCAAAAAAGAAAAAAAAAACTGAACCTAACAGTTATACAGAGGAAAACACTACCAAGGCACTTGCTCCAGTGGTAAACAATTCTGAAATTGGTCAGAGGTGGGGAATCATCTCCCATACAGCCAGCAGCCCCGCCCGCCCACGCAAGGAGCATCCTCATTGCAAAGCTGGGAGACCGTGCCAAGACCTCTGTGAGTAAACGTGAGCTGAGCCCCAGGCCAGATGCTGCTGAACTGTTCCCACCCTTCCCAGGTGAAACACCTGAATATGTACAAGGGCTTGAAAGCCTAGAGGAAGGGCCATGGAGCCACACCAGCGACAGCACGCAGGCCAACTTGGTGCCTGCAGGTCAGCCAGGATGGTACTGGCCATGGGCGCTCTTCTGGAAGCTTTCTATTGCCCTGCCTGAGATACCCTTCCTGTCCCGGCCCCCACTCCTTTTTTTCCTTCCTCACCTCAGCCCGGAGAGATATTCCAGTGGAAGTTATGGGTGACACATCCTCTTCTTTACAGGTGGCAGCCTGGCAACTCCTGCCGAAAGTCCAGCAGAGCCCCACTCACACCGGGCCACCCACAAAGCCGTGGACCCTCACACCCTCCCACCAGCACAGCCCCGAGACTGCTGACGGGGCAGAGAATATGGAGTCAGGCACAGCTGCAGGGGCTATTGATGCCTGGAGTGCTGTTTATATTGACCTCAACCCAGGCAACCCTGGGGAGGGCTTGCCGGCAGGGTCAGGCTGCCCAGGTCAGCTAATCCTCAGCCCTCAGGGAATCACATTGCAGAAAATGGACCTCGCTAAGACAGAATATTCACCAAGGAGAAAAAGGACACAATGCCATTTGCAGCACCGTAGATGAGTCTCGAGGTAATCACGTGACTTGGAGTAAGTCAGAAAGTGAAAGACACATATCATATCCTATCACTTATAGGTGTTACCTATAAATTGATACCAGGGCAGATATTTCCACGGAGAAGGGCAATCACAGATTCATTAAACAAACTTATGGTTCACCAAAGGAAAGGTGTGAGGATTGAATTCATTACGATATTGGGGTTAACAGACAGATACAAACACAGTAGACGTATATAATCACCAAAGACCTACGGAGTACCAAGAGAAGACTACTCAACATTCTGTCATAACGTACATGGGAAAAGGATCCCAGGAAAAACAGACATATGTATATGTGTAAAAGAACCACCTCTTGCACACCTACAACAAGCTAAACGTTGTACTCAAACTTGCTGTAATAAAAAATAAAAATATAAATTAAAAACACGAACAAGAAGTAGTGAGACAAACTTGAGGGGCTTTCTCCTGGCACATTCCGTTCTACATTCCAATCTAGAACACGACTTCCATTGAGGCTCTGCTGCCCTAGTAACCAGATTTGGTAAGGGAGAACTGCTGCCACCTTGTGACCGTTTCACACAACTGCAGGTTTAATGCCAGCGCTAATGGTCAGTGGATATTCCAAATTATTACAGGCCTGTAAATGACACCTGCCCTGAAAACAAATCCTGGGGTCATATATCGACCAAAAAATTCAAAAGACGTCCATATTTCAAAACGACAGTTTCAAGAGGCATATTTCACGCACATTAGTGTTCTGCTTCTTTTGCTTTCTTTCTTTCTTTCTTAAAAGAACGGGAATGGAAAAAGGCAACCCTCAGAATGGGCAAAAACGTTCACAAACGAATCAATGGACAAAGGTTTAATCTCCAATATGTATAAACAGCTCATGCAGCTTAATATTAATAAAACAAACAACCCAATACAAAAATGGGCAGAAGATCTAAAGAGACGTTTCTTCAAAGAAGACACAGAGATGGCCAAGACGCACATGAAAAGCTGCTCAACATCACTAATTATTAGAGAAATGCAAATCAAAACTACAATGAGGTAAGACCTCACACCTGTTAGAATCGGCATCATCAGATAATCTACAAACAACAAACTCTGGGGAGGGTGTGGACAAAAGGAACCCTCTTCCGCTATTGGTGGGAATGTAAATTGATACAGTCACTATGGAGAACAGTATGGAGGTTCCTTTAAAAAACTAAAAAGAGAATTACCATAGGATCCAGCAATCCCACTTCTGGGCATATACCCAGAGAAAACCATAAATCACAGAGACACATTCACCACAGTGTTCATTGCAGCACTATTTACAATAGCCAGGTTATGGAAGCAACATAAATGCCCACAGACAGACGAATGGATAAAGATGTGGTACATATACAAAATGGAATATTACTCAGCCATAAAAAGGAATGAAACTGGGTCATTTGTAGAGAAGTTGATGGATCTAGAGACTGTCATACAGAGTGAAGTAAGCCAGAAAGAGAAAAACAAATATTGTATATTAATGCCTATATGTGGAAACTAGAAAAATGGTGGAGATGAACTGGTTTGCAGGGCAGAAATAGAGACACAGAGGTAGAGAACAAACGTATGGACACAAAGTGGGGGAAGCCATGGGGTGGTGGTGGTGGGATGAGTTGGGCGATTAGGATTGACCTGTATACATGTCTATGCATAAAATAGATAACTAATAATAACCTACTGTATAAAAAAATAACTAAAATTAAATTTCAAAATTTTAAAAAATAAAATGTAAAAATAAAACAGAAAAAAAGTTCTTCCATTCACACTGATGTATTTATACGAATGAATTATTTCCATGCTTATATCTATAAATACATAAATGAGGAATAAAATCTAACTTGAACCAAAAAAGAAAAAAAAACTGAACCTAAGAATTATACAGAGGAAAACACTACCAAGGCACTTGCTCCAGTGGTAAACAATTCTGAAATTGGTCAGAGGTGGGGAATCATCTCCCATACAGCCAGCAGCCCCGCCCGCCCACGCAAGGAGCATCCTCATTGCAAAGCTGGGAGACCGTGCCGAGGCCTCTGTGAGTAAACGTGAGCTGAGCCCCAGGCCAGATGCTGCTGAACTGTTCACACCCTTCCCAGGTGAAACACCTGAATATGTACAAGGGCTTGAAAGCCTAGAGGAAGGGCCGTGGAGCCACACCAGCGACAGCACGCAGGCCAACTTGGTGCCTGCAGGTCAGCCAGGATGGTACTGGCCACGGGCGCTCTTCTGGAAGCTTTCTATTGCCCTGCCTGAGATACCCCTCCTGTCCCGGCCCCCACTCCTTTTTTTCCTTCCTCACCTCAGCCCGGAGAGATATTCCAGTGGAAGTTATGGGTGACACATCCTCTTCTTTACAGGTGGCAGCCTGGCAACTCCTGCCGAAAGTCCAGCAGAGCCCCACTCACACCGGGCCACCCACAAAGCCGTGGACCCTCACACCCTCCCACCAGCACAGCCCTGAGACTGCTGACGGGGCAGAGAATATGGAGTCAGGCACAGCTGCAGGGGCTATTGATGCCTGGAGTGCTGTTTATATTGACCTCAACCCAGGCAACCCTGGGGAGGGCTTGCCGGCAGGGTCAGGCTGCCCAGGTCAGCTAATCCTCAGCCCTCAGGGAATCACATTGCAGAAAATGGACCTCGCTAAGACAGAATCTTCGCCAAGGAGAAAAAGGACACAATGCCATTTGCAGCACCGTAGATGAGTCTCGAGGTAATCACGTGACTTGGAGTAAGTCAGAAAGTGAAAGACACATATCATATCCTATCACTTATAGGTGTTACCTATAAATTGATACCAGGGCAGATATTTCCACGGAGAAGGGCAATCACAGATTCATTAAACAAACTTATGGTTCACCAAAGGAAAGGTGTGAGGATTGAATTCATTACGATATTGGGGTTAACAGACAGATACAAACACAGTAGACGTATATAATCACCAAAGACCTACGGAGTACCAAGAGAAGACTACTCAACATTCTGTCATAACGTACATGGGAAAAGGATCCCAGGAAGAACAGACATATGTATATGTGTAAAAGAACCACCTCTTGCACACCTACAACAAGCTAAACGTTGTACTCAAACTTGCTGTAATAAAAAATAAAAATATAAATTAAAAACACGAACAAGAAGTAGTGAGACAAACTTGAGGGGCTTTCTCCTGGCACATTCCGTTCTACATTCCAATCTAGAACACGACTTCCATTGAGGCTCTGCTGCCCTAGTAACCAGATTTGGTAAGGGAGAACTGCTGCCACCTTGTGACCGTTTCACACAACTGCAGGTTTAATGCCAGCGCTAATGGTCAGTGGATATTCCAAATCATTACAGGCCTGTAAATGACACCTGCCCTGAAAACAAATCCTGGGGTCATATATCGACCAAAAAATTCAAAAGACGTCCATATTTCAAAACGACAGTTTCAAGAGGCATATTTCACGCACATTAGTGTTCTGCTTCTTTTGCTTTCTTTCTTTCTTTCTTAAAAGAACGGGAATGGAAAAAGGCAACCCTCAGAATGGGCAAAAACGTTCACAAACGAATCAATGGACAAAGGTTTAATCTCCAATATGTATAAACAGCTCATGCAGCTTAATATTAATAAAACAAACAACCCAATACAAAAATGGGCAGAAGATCTAAAGAGACGTTTCTTCAAAGAAGACACAGAGATGGCCAAGACGCACATGAAAAGCTGCTCAACATCACTAATTATTAGAGAAATGCAAATCAAAACTACAATGAGGTAAGACCTCACACCTGTTAGAATCGGCATCATCAGATAATCTACAAACAACAAACTCTGGGGAGGGTGTGGACAAAAGGAACCCTCTTCCGCTATTGGTGGGAATGTAAATTGATACATTCACTATGGAGAACAGTATGGAGGTTCCTTTAAAAAACTAAAAAGAGAATTACCATAGGATCCAGCAATCCCACTTCTGGGCATATACCCAGAGAAAACCATAAATCACAGAGACACATTCACCACAATGTTCATTGCAGCACTATTTACAATAGCCAGGTTATGGAAGCAAAATAAATGCCCACAGACAGACGAATGGATAAAGATGTGGTACATATACAAAATGGAATATTACTCAGCCATAAAAAGGAATGAAACTGGGTCATTTGTAGAGAAGTTGATGGATCTAGAGACTGTCATACAGAGTGAAGTAAGTCAGAAAGAGAAAAACAAATATTGTATATTAATGCCTATATGTGGAACCTAGAAAAATGGTGGAGATGAACTGGTTTGCAGGGCAGAAATAGAGACACAGAGGTAGAGAACAAACGTATGGACACAAAGTGGGGGAAGCCATGGGGTGGTGGTGGTGGGATGAGTTGGGCGATTAGGATTGACCTGTATACATGTCTATGCATAAAATAGATAACTAATAATAACCTACTGTATAAAAAAATAACTAAAATTAAATTTCAAAATTTTAAAAAATAAAATGTAAATAATAAAACAGAAAAAAAGTTCTTCCATTCACACTGATGTATTTATACGAATGAATTATTTCCATGCTTATATCTATAAATACATAAATGAGGAATAAAATCTAACTTGAACCAAAAAAGAAAAAAAAACTGAACCTAAGAATTATACAGAGGAAAACACTACGAAGGCACTTGCTCCAGTGGTAAACAATTCTGAAATTGGTCAGAGGTGGGGAATCATCTCCCATACAGCCAGCACCCCCGCCCGCCCACGCAAGGAGCATCCTCATTGCAAAGCTGGGAGACCGTGCCGAGGCCTATGTGAGTAAACGTGAGCTGAGCCCCAGGCCAGATGCTGCTGAACTGTTCCCACCCTTCCCAGGTGAAACACCTGAATATGTACAAGGGCTTGAAAGCCTAGAGGAAGGGCCGTGGAGCCACACCAGCGACAGCACGCAGGCCAACTTGGTGCCTGCAGGTCAGCCAGGATGGTACTGGCCACGGGCGCTCTTCTGGAAGCTTTCTATTGCCCTGCCTGAGATACCCCTCCTGTCCCGGCCCCCACTCCTTTTTTTCCTTCCTCACCTCAGCCCGGAGAGATATTCCAGTGGAAGTTATGGGTGACACATCCTCTTCTTTACAGGTGGCAGCCTGGCAACTCCTGCCGAAAGTCCAGCAGAGCCCCACTCACACCGGGCCACCCACAAAGCCGTGGACCCTCACACCCTCCCACCAGCACAGCCCCGAGACTGCTGACGGGGCAGAGAATATGGTGCAAGGCACAGCTGCAGGGGCTATTGCTGCCTGGAGTGCTGTTTATATTGACCTCAACCCAGGCACACCTGGGGAGGGCTTGCCGGCAGGGTCAGGCTGCCCAGGTCAGCTAATCCTCAGCCCTCAGGGAATCACATTGCAGAATATGGACCTCGCTAAGACAGCATATTCGCCAAGGAAAAAAAGGACACAATGCCATTTGCAGCACCGTAGATGAGTCTCGAGGTAATCACGTGACTTGGAGTAAGTCAGAAAGTGAAAGACACATATCATATCCTATCACTTATAGGTGTTACCTATAAATTGATACCAGGGCAGATATTTCCACGGAGAAGGGCAATCACAGATTCATTAAACAAACTTATGGTTCACCAAAGGAAAGGTGTGAGGATTGAATTCATTACGATATTGGGGTTAACAGACAGATACAAACACAGTAGACGTATATAATCACCAAAGACCTACGGAGTACCAAGAGAAGACTACTCAACATTCTGTCATAACGTACATGGGAAAAGGATCCCAGGAAGAACAGACATATGTATATGTGTAAAAGAACCACCTCTTGCACACCTACAACATGCTAAACGTTGTACTCAAACGTGCTGTAATAAAAAATAAAAAATTAAATTAAAAACACGAACAAGAAGTAGTGAGACAAACTTGAGGGGCTTTCTCCTGGCACATTCCGTTCTACATTCCAATCTAGAACACGACTTCCATTGAGGCTCTGCTGCCCTAGTAACCAGATTTGGTAAGGGAGAACTGCTGCCACCTTGTGGCCGTTTCACACAACTGCAGGTTTAATGCCAGCCCTAATGGTCAGTGGATATTCCAAATCATTACAGGCCTGTAAATGACACCTGCCCTGAAAACAAATCCTGGGGTCATATATCGACCAAAAAATTCAAAAGACGTCCATATTTCAAAACGACAGTTTCAAGAGGCATATTTCACGCACATTAGTGTTCTGCTTCTTTTGCTTTCTTTCTTTCTTTGTTAAAAAAAACGGGAATGGAGAAAGGCAACCCTCAGAATGGGCGAAAACGTTCACAAACGAATCAATGGACAAAGGTTTAATCTCCAATATATATAAACAGCTCATGCAGCTTAATACTAATAAAACAAACATCCCAATACAAAAATGGGCAGAAGATCTAAAGAGACGTTTCTTCAAAGAAGACACAGAGATGGCCAAGACGCACATGAAAAGCTGCTCAACATCACTAATTATTAGAGAAATGCAAATCAAAACTACAATGAGGTAAGACCTCACACCTGTTAGAATCGGCATCATCAGATAATCTACAAACAACAAATTCTGGGGAGGGTGTGGACAAAAGGAACCCTCTTCCGCTATTGGTGGGAATGTAAATTGATACAGTCACTATGGAGAACAGTATGGAGGTTCCTTTAAAAAACTAAAAAGAGAATTACCATAGGATCCAGCAATCCCACTTCTGGGCATATACCCAGAGAAAACCATAAATCACAGAGACACATTCACCACAATGTTCATTGCAGCACTATTTACAATAGCCAGGTTATGGAAGCAACCTAAATGCCCACAGACAGACGAATGGATAAAGATGTGGTACATATACAACATGGAATATTACTCAGCCATAAAAAGGAATGAAACTGGGTCATTTGTAGAGAAGTTGATGGATCTAGAGACTGTCATACAGAGTGAAGTAAGCCAGAAAGAGAAAAACAAATATTGTATATTAATGCCTATATGTGGAACCTAGAAAAATGGTAGAGATGAACTGGTTTGCAGGGCAGAAATAGAGACACAGAGGTAGAGAACAAACGTATGGACACAAAGTGGGGGAAGCCATGGGGTGGTGGTGGTGGGATGAGTTGGGAGATTAGGATTGACCTGTATACATGTCTATGCATAAAATAGATAACTAATAATAACCTACTGTATAAAAAATAACTAAAATTAAATTTCAAAATTTTAAAAAATAAAATGTAAAAATAAAACAGAAAAAAAGTTCTTCCATTCACACTGATGTATTTATACGAATGAATTATTTCCATGCTTATATCTATAAATACATAAATGAGGAATAAAATCTAACTTGAACCAAAAAAGAAAAAAAAAAACTGAACCTAACAGTTATACAGAGGAAAACACTACCAAGGCACTTGCTCCATTGGTAAACAATTCTGAAATTGGTCAGAGGTGGGGAATCATCTCCCATACAGCCAGCAGCCCCGCCCGCCCACGCAAGGAGCATCCTCATTGCAAAGCTGGGAGACCGTGCCGAGGTCTCTGTGAGTAAACGTGAGCTGAGCCCCAGGCCAGATGCTGCTGAACTCTTCCCACCCTTCCCAGGTGAAACACCTGAATATGTACAAGGGCTTGAAAGCCTAGAGGAAGGGCCGTGGAGCCACACCAGCGACAGCACGCAGGCCAACTTGGTGCCTGCAGGTCAGCCAGGATGGTACTGGCCACGGGCGCTCTTCTGGAAGCTTTCTATTGCCCTGCCTGAGATACCCCTCCTGTCCCGGCCCCCACTCCTTTTTTTCCTTCCTCACCTCAGCCTGGAGAGGTATTCCAGTGGAAGTTATGGGTGACACATCCTCTTCTTTACAGGTGGCAGCCTGGCAACTCCTGCCGAAAGTCCAGCAGAGCCCCACTCACACCGGGCCACCCACAAAGCCGTGGACCCTCACACCCTCCCACCAGCACAGCCCCGAGACTGCTGACGGGGCAGAGAATATGGTGCAAGGCACAGCTGCAGGGGCTATTGCTGCCTGGAGTGCTGTTTATATTGACCTCAACCCAGGCACACCTGGGGAGGGCTTGCCGGCAGGGTCAGGCTGCCCAGGTCAGCTAATCCTCAGCCCTCAGGGAATCACATTGCAGAATATGGACCTCGCTAAGACAGCATATTCGCCAAGGAAAAAAAGGACACAATGCCATTTGCAGCACCGTAGATGAGTCTCGAGGTAATCACGTGACTTGGAGTAAGTCAGAAAGTGAAAGACACATATCATATCCTATCACTTATAGGTGTTACCTATAAATTGATACCAGGGCAGATATTTCCACGGAGAAGGGCAATCACAGATTCATTAAACAAACTTATGGTTCACCAAAGGAAAGGTGTGAGGATTGAATTCATTACGATATTGGGGTTAACAGACAGATACAAACACAGTAGACGTATATAATCACCAAAGACCTACGGAGTACCAAGAGAAGACTACTCAACATTCTGTCATAACGTACATGGGAAAAGGATCCCAGGAAGAACAGACATATGTATATGTGTAAAAGAACCACCTCTTGCACACCTACAACATGCTAAACGTTGTACTCAAACGTGCTGTAATAAAAAATAAAAAATTAAATTAAAAACACGAACAAGAAGTAGTGAGACAAACTTGAGGGGCTTTCTCCTGGCACATTCCGTTCTACATTCCAATCTAGAACACGACTTCCATTGAGGCTCTGCTGCCCTAGTAACCAGATTTGGTAAGGGAGAACTGCTGCCACCTTGTGGCCGTTTCACACAACTGCAGGTTTAATGCCAGCCCTAATGGTCAGTGGATATTCCAAATCATTACAGGCCTGTAAATGACACCTGCCCTGAAAACAAATCCTGGGGTCATATATCGACCAAAAAATTCAAAAGACGTCCATATTTCAAAACGACAGTTTCAAGAGGCATATTTCACGCACATTAGTGTTCTGCTTCTTTTGCTTTCTTTCTTTCTTTGTTAAAAAAAACGGGAATGGAGAAAGGCAACCCTCAGAATGGGCGAAAACGTTCACAAACGAATCAATGGACAAAGGTTTAATCTCCAATATATATAAACAGCTCATGCAGCTTAATACTAATAAAACAAACATCCCAATACAAAAATGGGCAGAAGATCTAAAGAGACGTTTCTTCAAAGAAGACACAGAGATGGCCAAGACGCACATGAAAAGCTGCTCAACATCACTAATTATTAGAGAAATGCAAATCAAAACTACAATGAGGTAAGACCTCACACCTGTTAGAATCGGCATCATCAGATAATCTACAAACAACAAATTCTGGGGAGGGTGTGGACAAAAGGAACCCTCTTCCGCTATTGGTGGGAATGTAAATTGATACAGTCACTATGGAGAACAGTATGGAGGTTCCTTTAAAAAACTAAAAAGAGAATTACCATAGGATCCAGCAATCCCACTTCTGGGCATATACCCAGAGAAAACCATAAATCACAGAGACACATTCACCACAATGTTCATTGCAGCACTATTTACAATAGCCAGGTTATGGAAGCAACCTAAATGCCCACAGACAGACGAATGGATAAAGATGTGGTACATATACAACATGGAATATTACTCAGCCATAAAAAGGAATGAAACTGGGTCATTTGTAGAGAAGTTGATGGATCTAGAGACTGTCATACAGAGTGAAGTAAGCCAGAAAGAGAAAAACAAATATTGTATATTAATGCCTATATGTGGAACCTAGAAAAATGGTAGAGATGAACTGGTTTGCAGGGCAGAAATAGAGACACAGAGGTAGAGAACAAACGTATGGACACAAAGTGGGGGAAGCCATGGGGTGGTGGTGGTGGGATGAGTTGGGAGATTAGGATTGACCTGTATACATGTCTATGCATAAAATAGATAACTAATAATAACCTACTGTATAAAAAATAACTAAAATTAAATTTCAAAATTTTAAAAAATAAAATGTAAAAATAAAACAGAAAAAAAGTTCTTCCATTCACACTGATGTATTTATACGAATGAATTATTTCCATGCTTATATCTATAAATACATAAATGAGGAATAAAATCTAACTTGAACCAAAAAAGAAAAAAAAAAACTGAACCTAACAGTTATACAGAGGAAAACACTACCAAGGCACTTGCTCCATTGGTAAACAATTCTGAAATTGGTCAGAGGTGGGGAATCATCTCCCATACAGCCAGCAGCCCCGCCCGCCCACGCTAGGAGCATCCTCATTGCAAAGCTGGGAGACCGTGCCGAGGTCTCTGTGAGTAAACGTGAGCTGAGCCCCAGGCCAGATGCTGCTGAACTCTTCCCACCCTTCCCAGGTGAAACACCTGAATATGTACAAGGGCTTGAAAGCCTAGAGGAAGGGCCGTGGAGCCACACCAGCGACAGCACGCAGGCCAACTTGGTGCCTGCAGGTCAGCCAGGATGGTACTGGCCACGGGCGCTCTTCTGGAAGCTTTCTATTGCCCTGCCTGAGATACCCCTCCTGTCCCGGCCCCCACTCCTTTTTTTCCTTCCTCACCTCAGCCCGGTGAGATATTCCAGTGGAAGTTATGGGTGACACATCCTCTTCTTTACAGGTGGCAGCCTGGCAACTCCTGCCGAAAGTCCAGCAGAGCCCCACTCACACCGGGCCACCCACAAAGCCGTGGACCCTCACACCCTCCCACCAGCACAGCCCCGAGACTGCTGACGGGGCAGAGAATATGGTGCAAGGCACAGCTGCAGGGGCTATTGCTGCCTGGAGTGCTGTTTATATTGACCTCAACCCAGGCACACCTGGGGAGGGCTTGCCGGCAGGGTCAGGCTGCCCAGGTCAGCTAATCCTCAGCCCTCAGGGAATCACATTGCAGAATATGGACCTCGCTAAGACAGCATATTCGCCAAGGAAAAAAAGGACACAATGCCATTTGCAGCACCGTAGATGAGTCTCGAGGTAATCACGTGACTTGGAGTAAGTCAGAAAGTGAAAGACACATATCATATCCTATCACTTATAGGTGTTACCTATAAATTGATACCAGGGCAGATATTTCCACGGAGAAGGGCAATCACAGATTCATTAAACAAACTTATGGTTCACCAAAGGAAAGGTGTGAGGATTGAATTCATTACGATATTGGGGTTAACAGACAGATACAAACACAGTAGACGTATATAATCACCAAAGACCTACGGAGTACCAAGAGAAGACTACTCAACATTCTGTCATAACGTACATGGGAAAAGGATCCCAGGAAGAACAGACATATGTATATGTGTAAAAGAACCACCTCTTGCACACCTACAACATGCTAAACGTTGTACTCAAACGTGCTGTAATAAAAAATAAAAAATTAAATTAAAAACACGAACAAGAAGTAGTGAGACAAACTTGAGGGGCTTTCTCCTGGCACATTCCGTTCTACATTCCAATCTAGAACACGACTTCCATTGAGGCTCTGCTGCCCTAGTAACCAGATTTGGTAAGGGAGAACTGCTGCCACCTTGTGGCCGTTTCACACAACTGCAGGTTTAATGCCAGCCCTAATGGTCAGTGGATATTCCAAATCATTACAGGCCTGTAAATGACACCTGCCCTGAAAACAAATCCTGGGGTCATATATCGACCAAAAAATTCAAAAGACGTCCATATTTCAAAACGACAGTTTCAAGAGGCATATTTCACGCACATTAGTGTTCTGCTTCTTTTGCTTTCTTTCTTTCTTTGTTAAAAAAACGGGAATGGACAAAGGCAACCCTCAGAATGGGCGAAAACGTTCACAAACGAATCAATGGACAAAGGTTTAATCTCCAATATATATAAACAGCTCATGCAGCTTAATATTAATAAAACAAACAACCCAATACAAAAATGGGCAGAAGATCTAAAGAGACGTTTCTTCAAAGAAGACACAGAGATGGCCAAGACGCACATGAAAAGCTGCTCAACATCACTAATCATTAGAGAAATGCAAATCAAAACTACAATGAGGTAAGACCTCACACCTGTTAGAATCGGCATCATCAGATAATCTACAAACAACAAATTCTGGGAAGGGTGTGGACAAAAGGAACCCTCTTCCGCTATTGGTGGGAATGTAAATTGATACAGTCACTATGGAGAACAGTATGGAGGTTCCTTTAAAAAACTAAAAAGAGAATTACCATAAGATCCAGCAATCCCACTTCTGGGCATATACCCAGAGAAAACCATAAATCACAGAGACACATTCACCACAATGTTCATTGCAGCACTATTTACAATAGCCAGGTTATGGAAGCAACATAAATGCCCACAGACAGACGAATGGATAAAGATGTGGTACATATATAAAATGGAATATTACTCAGCCATAAAAAGGAATGAAACTGGGTCATTTGTAGAGAAGTTGATGGATCTAGAGACTGTCATACAGAGTCAAGTAAGCCAGAAAGAGAAAAACAAATATTGTATATTAATGCCTATATGTGGAACCTAGAAAAATGGTGGAGATGAACTGGTTTGCAGGGCAGAAATAGAGACACAGAGGTAGAGAACAAACGTATGGACACAAAGTGGGGGAAGCCATGGGGTGGTGGTGGTGGGATGAGTTGGGAGATTAGGATTGACCTGTATACATGTCTATGCATAAAATAGATAACTAATAATAACCTACTGTATAAAAAAATAACTAAAATTAAATTTCAAAATTTTAAAAAATAAAATGTAAAAATAAAACAGAAAAAAAGTTCTTCCATTCACACTGATGTATTTATACGAATGAATTATTTCCATGCTTATATCTATAAATACATAAATGAGGAATAAAATCTAACTTGAACCAAAAAAGAAAAAAAAACTGAACCTAAGAATTATACAGAGGAAAACACTACGAAGGCACTTGCTCCAGTGGTAAACAATTCTGAAATTGGTCAGAGGTGGAGAATCATCTCCCATACAGCCAGCAGCCCCGCCCGCCCACGCAAGGAGCATCCTCATTGCAAAGCTGGGAGACCGTGCCGAGGCCTCTGTGAGTAAACGTGAGCTGAGCCCCAGGCCAGATGCTGCTGAACTGTTCCCACCCTTCCCAGGTGAAACACCTGAATATGTACAAGGGCTTGAAAGCCTAGAGGAAGGGCCGTGGAGCCACAGCAGCGACAGCACGCAGGCCAACTTGGTGCCTGCAGGTCAGCCAGGATGGTACTGGCCACGGGCACTCTTCTGGAAGCTTTCTATTGCCCTGCCTGAGATACCCCTCCTGTCCCGGCCCCCACTCCTTTTTTTCCTTCCTCACCTCAGCCCGGAGAGATATTCCAGTGGAAGTTATGGGTGACACATCCTCTTCTTTACAGGTGGCAGCCTGGCAACTCCTGCCGAAAGTCCAGCAGAGCCCCACTCACACCGGGCCACCCACAAAGCCCTGGACCCTCACACCCTCCCACCAGCACAGCCCCGAGACTGCTGACGGGGCAGAGAATATGGAGTCAGGCACAGCTGCAGGGGCTATTGCTGCCTGGAGTGCTGTTTATATTGACCTCAACCCAGGCACACCTGGGGAGGGCTTGCCGGCAGGGTCAGGCTGCCCAGGTCAGCTAATCCTCAGCCCTCAGGGAATCACATTGCAGAAAATGGACCTCGCTAAGACAGAATATTCGCCAAGGAGAAAAAGGACACAATGCCATTTGCAGCACCGTAGATGAGTCTCGAGGTAATCACGTGACTTGGAGTAAGTCAGAAAGTGAAAGACACATATCATATCATATCACTTATAGGTGTTACCTATAAATTGATACCAGGGCAGATATTTCCACGGAGAAGGGCTATCACAGATTCATTAAACAAACTTATGGTTCACCAAAGGAAAGGTGTGAGGATTGAATTCATTACGATATTGGGGTTAACAGACATATACAAACACAGTAGACGTATAGAATCACCAAAGACCTACGGAGTACCAAGAGAAGACTACTCAACATTCTGTCATAACGTACATGGGAAAAGGATCCCAGGAAGAACAGACATATGTATATGTGTAAAAGAACCACCTCTTGCACACCTACAACAAGCTAAACGTTGTACTCAAACTTGCTGTAATAAAAAATAAAAAATTAAATTAAAAACACGAACAAGAAGTAGTGAGACAAACTTGAGGGGCTTTCTCCTGGCACATTCCGTTCTACATTCTAATCTAGAACACGACTTCCATTGAGGCTCTGCTGCCCTAGTAACCAGATTTGGTAAGGGAGAACTGCTGCCACCTTGTGGCCGCTTCACACAACTGCAGTTTTAATGCCAGCGCTAATGGTCAGTGGATATTCCAAATCATTACAGGCCTGTAAATGACACCTGCCCTGAAAACAAATCCTGGGGTCATATATCGACCAAAAAATTCAAAAGACGTCCATATTTCAAAACGACAGTTTCAAGAGGCATATTTCACGCACATTAGTGTTCTGCTTCTTTTGCTTTCTTTCTTTCTTTGTTAAAAAAAACGGGAATGGAGAAAGGCAACCCTCAGAATGGGCGAAAACGTTCACAAACGAATCAATGGACAAAGGTTTAATCTGCAATATATATAAACAGCTCATGCAGCTTAATATTAATAAAACAAACAACCCAATACAAAAATGGGCAGAAGATCTAAAGAGACGTTTCTTCAAAGAAGACACAGAGATGGCCAAGACGCACATGAAAAGCTGCTCAACATCACTAATTATTAGAGAAATGCAAATCAAAACTACAATGAGGTAAGACCTCACACCTGTTAGAATCGGCATCATCAGATAATCTACAATCAACAAATTCTGGTGACGGTGTGGACAAAAGGAACCCTCTTCCGCTATTGGTGGGAATGTAAATTGATACAGTCACTATGGAGAACAGTATGGAGGTTCCTTTAAAAAACTAAAAAGAGAATTACCATAGGATCCAGCAATCCCACTTCTGGGCATATACACAGAGAAAACCATAAATCACAAAGACACATTCACCACAATGTTCATTGCAGCACTATTTACAATAGCCAGGTAATGGAAGCAACCTAAATGCCCACAGACAGACGAATGGATAAAGATGTGGTACATATACAAAATGGAATATTACTCAGCCATAAAAAGGAATGAAACTGGGTCATTTGTAGAGAAGTTGATGGATCTAGAGACTGTCATACAGAGTGAAGTAAGTCAGAAAGAGAAAAACAAATATTGTATATTAATGCCTATATGTGGAACCTAGAAAAATGGTAGAGATGAACTGGTTTGCAGGGCAGAAATAGAGACACAGAGGTAGAGAACAAACGTATGGACACAAAGTGCGGGAAGCCATGGGGTGGTGGTGGTGGGATGAGTTGGGAGATTAGGATTGACCTGTATACATGTCTATGCATAAAATAAATAACTAATAATAACCTACTGTATAAAAAATAACTAAAATTAAATTTCAAAATTTTAAAAAATAAAATGTAAAAATAAAACAGAAAAAAAGTTCTTCCATTCACACTGATGTATTTATACGAATGAATTATTTCCATGCTTATATCTATAAATACATAAATGAGGAATAAAATCTAACTTGAACCAAAAAAGAAAAAAAAAAAACTGAACCTAACAGTTATACAGAGGAAAACACTACCAAGGCACTTGCTCCACTGGTAAACAATTCTGAAATTGGTCAGAGGTGGGGAATCATCTCCCATACAGCCAGCAGCCCCGCCCGCCCACGCAAGGAGCATCCTCATTGCAAAGCTGGGAGACCGTGCCGAGGCCTCTGTGAGTAAACGTGAGCTGAGCCCCAGGCCAGATGCTGCTGAACTGTTCCCACCCTTCCCAGGTGAAACACCTGAATATGTACAAGGGCTTGAAAGCCTAGAGGAAGGGCCGTGGAGCCACAGCAGCGACAGCACGCAGGCCAACTTGGTGCCTGCAGGTCAGCCAGGATGGTACTGGCCACGGGCACTCTTCTGGAAGCTTTCTATTGCCCTGCCTGAGATACCCCTCCTGTCCCGGCCCCCACTCCTTTTTTTCCTTCCTCACCTCAGCCCGGAGAGATATTCCAGTGGAAGTTATGGGTGACACATCCTCTTCTTTACAGGTGGCAGCCTGGCAACTCCTGCCGAAAGTCCAGCAGAGCCCCACTCACACCGGGCCCCCCACAAAGCCGTGGACCCTCACACCCTCCCACCAGCACAGCCCCGAGACTGCTGACGGGGCAGAGAATATGGAGTCAGGCACAGCTGCAGGGGCTATTGCTGCCTGGAGTGCTGTTTATATTGACCTCAACCCAGGCACACCTGGGGAGGGCTTGCCGGCAGGGTCAGGCTGCCCAGGTCAGCTAATCCTCAGCCCTCAGGGAATCACATTGCAGAAAATGGACCTCGCTAAGACAGAATATTCGCCAAGGAGAAAAAGGACACAATGCCATTTGCAGCACCGTAGATGAGTCTCGAGGTAATCACGTGACTTGGAGTAAGTCAGAAAGTGAAAGACACATATCATATCCTATCACTTATAGGTGTTACCTATAAATTGATACCAGGGCAGATATTTCCGCGGAGAAGGGCTATCACAGATTCATTAAACAAACTTATGGTTCACCAAAGGAAAGGTGTGAGGATTGAATTCATTACGATATTGGGGTTAACAGACAGATACAAACACAGTAGACGTATAGAATCACCAAAGACCTACGGAGTACCAAGAGAAGACTACTCAACATTCTGTCATAACGTACATGGGAAAAGGATCCCAGGAAGAACAGACATATGTATATGTGTAAAAGAACCACCTCTTGCACACCTACAACAAGCTAAACGTTGTACTCAAACTTGCTGTAATAAAAAATAAAAAATTAAATTAAAAACACGAACAAGAAGTAGTGAGACAAACTTGAGGGGCTTTCTCCTGGCACATTCCGTTCTACATTCTAATCTAGAACACGACTTCCATTGAGGCTCTGCTGCCCTAGTAACCAGATTTGGTAAGGGAGAACTGCTGCCACCTTGTGGCCGCTTCACACAACTGCAGTTTTAATGCCAGCGCTAATGGTCAGTGGATATTCCAAATCATTACAGGCCTGTAAATGACACCTGCCCTGAAAACAAATCCTGGGGTCATATATCGACCAAAAAATTCAAAAGACGTCCATATTTCAAAACGACAGTTTCAAGAGGCATATTTCACGCACATTAGTGTTCTGCTTCTTTTGCTTTCTTTCTTTCTTTGTTAAAAAAAACGGGAATGGAGAAAGGCAACCCTCAGAATGGGCGAAAACGTTCACAAACGAATCAATGGACAAAGGTTTAATCTGCAATATATATAAACAGCTCATGCAGCTTAATATTAATAAAACAAACAACCCAATACAAAAATGGGCAGAAGATCTAAAGAGACGTTTCTTCAAAGAAGACACAGAGATGGCCAAGACGCACATGAAAAGCTGCTCAACATCACTAATTATTAGAGAAATGCAAATCAAAACTACAATGAGGTAAGACCTCACACCTGTTAGAATCGGCATCATCAGATAATCTACAATCAACAAATTCTGGGGACGGTGTGGACAAAAGGAACCCTCTTCCGCTATTGGTGGGAATGTAAATTGATACAGTCACTATGGAGAACAGTATGGAGGTTCCTTTAAAAAACTAAAAAGAGAATTACCATAGGATCCAGCAATCCCACTTCTGGGCATATACACAGAGAAAACCATAAATCACAAAGACACATTCACCACAATGTTCATTGCAGCACTATTTACAATAGCCAGGTAATGGAAGCAACCTAAATGCCCACAGACAGACGAATGGATAAAGATGTGGTACATATACAAAATGGAATATTACTCAGCCATAAAAAGGAATGAAACTGGGTCATTTGTAGAGAAGTTGATGGATCTAGAGACTGTCATACAGAGTGAAGTAAGTCAGAAAGAGAAAAACAAATATTGTATATTAATGCCTATATGTGGAACCTAGAAAAATGGTAGAGATGAACTGGTTTGCAGGGCAGAAATAGAGACACAGAGGTAGAGAACAAACGTATGGACACAAAGTGCGGGAAGCCATGGGGTGGTGGTGGTGGGATGAGTTGGGAGATTAGGATTGACCTGTATACATGTCTATGCATAAAATAAATAACTAATAATAACCTACTGTATAAAAAATAACTAAAATTAAATTTCAAAATTTTAAAAAATAAAATGTAAAAATAAAACAGAAAAAAAGTTCTTCCATTCACACTGATGTATTTATACGAATGAATTATTTCCATGCTTATATCTATAAATACATAAATGAGGAATAAAATCTAACTTGAACCAAAAAAGAAAAAAAAAAAACTGAACCTAACAGTTATACAGAGGAAAACACTACCAAGGCACTTGCTCCACTGGTAAACAATTCTGAAATTGGTCAGAGGTGGGGAATCATCTCCCATACAGCCAGCAGCCCCGCCCGCCCACGCAAGGAGCATCCTCATTGCAAAGCTGGGAGACCGTGCCGAGGCCTCTGTGAGTAAACGTGAGCTGAGCCCCAGGCCAGATGCTGCTGAACTGTTCCCACCCTTCCCAGGTGAAACACCTGAATATGTACAAGGGCTTGAAAGCCTAGAGGAAGGGCCGTGGAGCCACAGCAGCGACAGCACGCAGGCCAACTTGGTGCCTGCAGGTCAGCCAGGATGGTACTGGCCACGGGCACTCTTCTGGAAGCTTTCTATTGCCCTGCCTGAGATACCCCTCCTGTCCCGGCCCCCACTCCTTTTTTTCCTTCCTCACCTCAGCCCGGAGAGATATTCCAGTGGAAGTTATGGGTGACACATCCTCTTCTTTACAGGTGGCAGCCTGGCAACTCCTGCCGAAAGTCCAGCAGAGCCCCACTCACACCGGGCCCCCCACAAAGCCGTGGACCCTCACACCCTCCCACCAGCACAGCCCCGAGACTGCTGACGGGGCAGAGAATATGGAGTCAGGCACAGCTGCAGGGGCTATTGCTGCCTGGTGTGCTGTTTATATTGACCTCAACCCAGGCACACCTGGGGAGGGCTTGCCGGCAGGGTCAGGCTGCCCAGGTCAGCTAATCCTCAGCCCTCAGGGAATCACATTGCAGAAAATGGACCTCGCTAAGACAGAATATTCGCCAAGGAGAAAAAGGACACAATGCCATTTGCAGCACCGTAGATGAGTCTCGAGGTAATCACGTGACTTGGAGTAAGTCAGAAAGTGAAAGACACATATCATATCATATCACTTATAGGTGTTACCTATAAATTGATACCAGGGCAGATATTTCCGCGGAGAAGGGCTATCACAGATTCATTAAACAAACTTATGGTTCACCAAAGGAAAGGTGTGAGGATTGAATTCATTACGATATTGGGGTTAACAGACAGATACAAACACAGTAGACGTATATAATCACCAAAGACCTACGGAGTACCAAGAGAAGACTACTCAACATTCTGTCATAACGTACATGGGAAAAGGATCCCAGGAAGAACAGACATATGTATATGAGTAAAAGAACCACCTCTTGCACACCTACAACAAGCTAAACGTTGTACTTAAACTTGCTGTAATAAAAAATAAAAAATTAAATTAAAAACACGAACAAGAAGTAGTGAGACAAACTTGAGGGGCTTTCTCCTGGCACATTCCGTTCTACATTCCAATCTAGAACACGACTTCCATTGAGGCTCTGCTGCCCTAGTAACCAGATTTGGTAAGGGAGAACTGCTGCCACCATGTGGCCGTTTCACACAACTGCAGGTTTAATGCCAGCGCTAAAGGTCAGTGGATATTCCAAATCATTACAGGCCTGTAAATGACACCTGCCCTGAAAACAAATCCTGGGGTCATATATCGACCAAAAAATTCAAAAGACGTCCATATTTCAAAACGACAGTTTCAAGAGGCATATTTCACGCACATTAGTGTTCTGCTTCTTTTGCTTTCTTTCTTTCTTTGTTAAAAAAACGGGAATGGACAAAGGCAACCCTCAGAATGGGCGAAAACGTTCACAAACGAATCAATGGACAAAGGTTTAATCTCCAATATATATAAACAGCTCATGCAGCTTAATATTAATAAAACAAACAACCCAATACAAAAATGGGCAGAAGATCTAAAGAGACGTTTCTTCAAAGAAGACACAGAGATGGCCAAGACGCACATGAAAAGCTGCTCAACATCACTAATCATTAGAGAAATGCAAATCAAAACTACAATGAGGTAAGACCTCACACCTGTTAGAATCGGCATCATCAGATAATCTACAAACAACAAATTCTGGGAAGGGTGTGGACAAAAGGAACCCTCTTCCGCTATTGGTGGGAATGTAAATTGATACAGTCACTATGGAGAACAGTATGGAGGTTCCTTTAAAAAACTAAAAAGAGAATTACCATAAGATCCAGCAATCCCACTTCTGGGCATATACCCAGAGAAAACCATAAATCACAGAGACACATTCACCACAATGTTCATTGCAGCACTATTTACAATAGCCAGGTTATGGAAGCAACATAAATGCCCACAGACAGACGAATGGATAAAGATGTGGTACATATATAAAATGGAATATTACTCAGCCATAAAAAGGAATGAAACTGGGTCATTTGTAGAGAAGTTGATGGATCTAGAGACTGTCATACAGAGTCAAGTAAGCCAGAAAGAGAAAAACAAATATTGTATATTAATGCCTATATGTGGAACCTAGAAAAATGGTGGAGATGAACTGGTTTGCAGGGCAGAAATAGAGACACAGAGGTAGAGAACAAACGTATGGACACAAAGTGGGGGAAGCCATGGGGTGGTGGTGGTGGGATGAGTTGGGAGATTAGGATTGACCTGTATACATGTCTATGCATAAAATAGATAACTAATAATAACCTACTGTATAAAAAAATAACTAAAATTAAATTTCAAAATTTTAAAAAATAAAATGTAAAAATAAAACAGAAAAAAAGTTCTTCCATTCACACTGATGTATTTATACGAATGAATTATTTCCATGCTTATATCTATAAATACATAAATGAGGAATAAAATCTAACTTGAACCAAAAAAGAAAAAAAAACTGAACCTAAGAATTATACAGAGGAAAACACTACGAAGGCACTTGCTCCAGTGGTAAACAATTCTGAAATTGGTCAGAGGTGGAGAATCATCTCCCATACAGCCAGCAGCCCCGCCCGCCCACGCAAGGAGCATCCTCATTGCAAAGCTGGGAGACCGTGCCGAGGCCTCTGTGAGTAAACGTGAGCTGAGCCCCAGGCCAGATGCTGCTGAACTGTTCCCACCCTTCCCAGGTGAAACACCTGAATATGTACAAGGGCTTGAAAGCCTAGAGGAAGGGCCGTGGAGCCACAGCAGCGACAGCACGCAGGCCAACTTGGTGCCTGCAGGTCAGCCAGGATGGTACTGGCCACGGGCACTCTTCTGGAAGCTTTCTATTGCCCTGCCTGAGATACCCCTCCTGTCCCGGCCCCCACTCCTTTTTTTCCTTCCTCACCTCAGCCCGGAGAGATATTCCAGTGGAAGTTATGGGTGACACATCCTCTTCTTTACAGGTGGCAGCCTGGCAACTCCTGCCGAAAGTCCAGCAGAGCCCCACTCACACCGGGCCACCCACAAAGCCCTGGACCCTCACACCCTCCCACCAGCACAGCCCCGAGACTGCTGACGGGGCAGAGAATATGGAGTCAGGCACAGCTGCAGGGGCTATTGCTGCCTGGAGTGCTGTTTATATTGACCTCAACCCAGGCACACCTGGGGAGGGCTTGCCGGCAGGGTCAGGCTGCCCAGGTCAGCTAATCCTCAGCCCTCAGGGAATCACATTGCAGAAAATGGACCTCGCTAAGACAGAATATTCGCCAAGGAGAAAAAGGACACAATGCCATTTGCAGCACCGTAGATGAGTCTCGAGGTAATCACGTGACTTGGAGTAAGTCAGAAAGTGAAAGACACATATCATATCATATCACTTATAGGTGTTACCTATAAATTGATACCAGGGCAGATATTTCCACGGAGAAGGGCTATCACAGATTCATTAAACAAACTTATGGTTCACCAAAGGAAAGGTGTGAGGATTGAATTCATTACGATATTGGGGTTAACAGACATATACAAACACAGTAGACGTATAGAATCACCAAAGACCTACGGAGTACCAAGAGAAGACTACTCAACATTCTGTCATAACGTACATGGGAAAAGGATCCCAGGAAGAACAGACATATGTATATGTGTAAAAGAACCACCTCTTGCACACCTACAACAAGCTAAACGTTGTACTCAAACTTGCTGTAATAAAAAATAAAAAATTAAATTAAAAACACGAACAAGAAGTAGTGAGACAAACTTGAGGGGCTTTCTCCTGGCACATTCCGTTCTACATTCTAATCTAGAACACGACTTCCATTGAGGCTCTGCTCCCCTAGTAACCAGATTTGGTAAGGGAGAACTGCTGCCACCTTGTGGCCGCTTCACACAACTGCAGTTTTAATGCCAGCGCTAATGGTCAGTGGATATTCCAAATCATTACAGGCCTGTAAATGACACCTGCCCTGAAAACAAATCCTGGGGTCATATATCGACCAAAAAATTCAAAAGACGTCCATATTTCAAAACGACAGTTTCAAGAGGCATATTTCACGCACATTAGTGTTCTGCTTCTTTTGCTTTCTTTCTTTCTTTGTTAAAAAAAACGGGAATGGAGAAAGGCAACCCTCAGAATGGGCGAAAACGTTCACAAACGAATCAATGGACAAAGGTTTAATCTGCAATATATATAAACAGCTCATGCAGCTTAATATTAATAAAACAAACAACCCAATACAAAAATGGGCAGAAGATCTAAAGAGACGTTTCTTCAAAGAAGACACAGAGATGGCCAAGACGCACATGAAAAGCTGCTCAACATCACTAATTATTAGAGAAATGCAAATCAAAACTACAATGAGGTAAGACCTCACACCTGTTAGAATCGGCATCATCAGATAATCTACAATCAACAAATTCTGGGGACGGTGTGGACAAAAGGAACCCTCTTCCGCTATTGGTGGGAATGTAAATTGATACAGTCACTATGGAGAACAGTATGGAGGTTCCTTTAAAAAACTAAAAAGAGAATTACCATAGGATCCAGCAATCCCACTTCTGGGCATATACCCAGAGAAAACCATAAATCACAAAGACACATTCACCACAATGTTCATTGCAGCACTATTTACAATAGCCAGGTAATGGAAGCAACCTAAATGCCCACAGACAGACGAATGGATAAAGATGTGGTACATATACAAAATGGAATATTACTCAGCCATAAAAAGGAATGAAACTCGGTCATTTGTAGAGAAGTTGATGGATCTAGAGACTGTCATACAGAGTGAAGTAAGTCAGAAAGAGAAAAACAAATATTGTATATTAATGCCTATATGTGGAACCTAGAAAAATGGTAGAGATGAACTGGTTTGCAGGGCAGAAATAGAGACACAGAGGTAGAGAACAAACGTATGGACACAAAGTGCGGGAAGCCATGGGGTGGTGGTGGTGGGATGAGTTGGGAGATTAGGATTGACCTGTATACATGTCTATGCATAAAATAAATAACTAATAATAACCTACTGTATAAAAAATAACTAAAATTAAATTTCAAAATTTTAAAAAATAAAATGTAAAAATAAAACAGAAAAAAAGTTCTTCCATTCACACTGATGTATTTATACGAATGAATTATTTCCATGCTTATATCTATAAATACATAAATGAGGAATAAAATCTAACTTGAACCAAAAAAGAAAAAAAAAAAACTGAACCTAACAGTTATACAGAGGAAAACACTACCAAGGCACTTGCTCCACTGGTAAACAATTCTGAAATTGGTCAGAGGTGGGGAATCATCTCCCATACAGCCAGCAGCCCCGCCCGCCCACGCAAGGAGCATCCTCATTGCAAAGCTGGGAGACCGTGCCGAGGCCTCTGTGAGTAAACGTGAGCTGAGCCCCAGGCCAGATGCTGCTGAACTGTTCCCACCCTTCCCAGGTGAAACACCTGAATATGTACAAGGGCTTGAAAGCCTAGAGGAAGGGCCGTGGAGCCACAGCAGCGACAGCACGCAGGCCAACTTGGTGCCTGCAGGTCAGCCAGGATGGTACTGGCCACGGGCACTCTTCTGGAAGCTTTCTATTGCCCTGCCTGAGATACCCCTCCTGTCCCGGCCCCCACTCCTTTTTTTCCTTCCTCACCTCAGCCCGGAGAGATATTCCAGTGGAAGTTATGGGTGACACATCCTCTTCTTTACAGGTGGCAGCCTGGCAACTCCTGCCGAAAGTCCAGCAGAGCCCCACTCACACCGGGCCCCCCACAAAGCCGTGGACCCTCACACCCTCCCACCAGCACAGCCCCGAGACTGCTGACGGGGCAGAGAATATGGAGTCAGGCACAGCTGCAGGGGCTATTGCTGCCTGGAGTGCTGTTTATATTGACCTCAACCCAGGCACACCTGGGGAGGGCTTGCCGGCAGGGTCAGGCTGCCCAGGTCAGCTAATCCTCAGCCCTCAGGGAATCACATTGCAGAAAATGGACCTCGCTAAGACAGAATATTCGCCAAGGAGAAAAAGGACACAATGCCATTTGCAGCACCGTAGATGAGTCTCGAGGTAATCACGTGACTTGGAGTAAGTCAGAAAGTGAAAGACACATATCATATCATATCACTTATAGGTGTTACCTATAAATTGATACCAGGGCAGATATTTCCGCGGAGAAGGGCTATCACAGATTCATTAAACAAACTTATGGTTCACCAAAGGAAAGGTGTGAGGATTGAATTCATTACGATATTGGGGTTAACAGACAGATACAAACACAGTAGACGTATAGAATCACCAAAGACCTACGGAGTACCAAGAGAAGACTACTCAACATTCTGTCATAACGTACATGGGAAAAGGATCCCAGGAAGAACAGACATATGTATATGTGTAAAAGAACCACCTCTTGCACACCTACAACAAGCTAAACGTTGTACTCAAACTTGCTGTAATAAAAAATAAAAAATTAAATTAAAAACACGAACAAGAAGTAGTGAGACAAACTTGAGGGGCTTTCTCCTGGCACATTCCGTTCTACATTCTAATCTAGAACACGACTTCCATTGAGGCTCTGCTGCCCTAGTAACCAGATTTGGTAAGGGAGAACTGCTGCCACCTTGTGGCCGCTTCACACAACTGCAGTTTTAATGCCAGCGCTAATGGTCAGTGGATATTCCAAATCATTACAGGCCTGTAAATGACACCTGCCCTGAAAACAAATCCTGGGGTCATATATCGACCAAAAAATTCAAAAGACGTCCATATTTCAAAACGACAGTTTCAAGAGGCATATTTCACGCACATTAGTGTTCTGCTTCTTTTGCTTTCTTTCTTTCTTTGTTAAAAAAAACGGGAATGGAGAAAGGCAACCCTCAGAATGGGCGAAAACGTTCACAAACGAATCAATGGACAAAGGTTTAATCTGCAATATATATAAACAGCTCATGCAGCTTAATATTAATAAAACAAACAACCCAATACAAAAATGGGCAGAAGATCTAAAGAGACGTTTCTTCAAAGAAGACACAGAGATGGCCAAGACGCACATGAAAAGCTGCTCAACATCACTAATTATTAGAGAAATGCAAATCAAAACTACAATGAGGTAAGACCTCACACCTGTTAGAATCGGCATCATCAGATAATCTACAATCAACAAATTCTGGGGACGGTGTGGACAAAAGGAACCCTCTTCCGCTATTGGTGGGAATGTAAATTGATACAGTCACTATGGAGAACAGTATGGAGGTTCCTTTAAAAAACTAAAAAGAGAATTACCATAGGATCCAGCAATCCCACTTCTGGGCATATACACAGAGAAAACCATAAATCACAAAGACACATTCACCACAATGTTCATTGCAGCACTATTTACAATAGCCAGGTAATGGAAGCAACCTAAATGCCCACAGACAGACGAATGGATAAAGATGTGGTACATATACAAAATGGAATATTACTCAGCCATAAAAAGGAATGAAACTGGGTCATTTGTAGAGAAGTTGATGGATCTAGAGACTGTCATACAGAGTGAAGTAAGTCAGAAAGAGAAAAACAAATATTGTATATTAATGCCTATATGTGGAACCTAGAAAAATGGTAGAGATGAACTGGTTTGCAGGGCAGAAATAGAGACACAGAGGTAGAGAACAAACGTATGGACACAAAGTGCGGGAAGCCATGGGGTGGTGGTGGTGGGATGAGTTGGGAGATTAGGATTGACCTGTATACATGTCTATGCATAAAATAAATAACTAATAATAACCTACTGTATAAAAAATAACTAAAATTAAATTTCAAAATTTTAAAAAATAAAATGTAAAAATAAAACAGAAAAAAAGTTCTTCCATTCACACTGATGTATTTATACGAATGAATTATTTCCATGCTTATATCTATAAATACATAAATGAGGAATAAAATCTAACTTGAACCAAAAAAGAAAAAAAAAAAACTGAACCTAACAGTTATACAGAGGAAAACACTACCAAGGCACTTGCTCCACTGGTAAACAATTCTGAAATTGGTCAGAGGTGGGGAATCATCTCCCATACAGCCAGCAGCCCCGCCCGCCCACGCAAGGAGCATCCTCATTGCAAAGCTGGGAGACCGTGCCGAGGCCTCTGTGAGTAAACGTGAGCTGAGCCCCAGGCCAGATGCTGCTGAACTGTTCCCACCCTTCCCAGGTGAAACACCTGAATATGTACAAGGGCTTGAAAGCCTAGAGGAAGGGCCGTGGAGCCACAGCAGCGACAGCACGCAGGCCAACTTGGTGCCTGCAGGTCAGCCAGGATGGTACTGGCCACGGGCACTCTTCTGGAAGCTTTCTATTGCCCTGCCTGAGATACCCCTCCTGTCCCGGCCCCCACTCCTTTTTTTCCTTCCTCACCTCAGCCCGGAGAGATATTCCAGTGGAAGTTATGGGTGACACATCCTCTTCTTTACAGGTGGCAGCCTGGCAACTCCTGCCGAAAGTCCAGCAGAGCCCCACTCACACCGGGCCCCCCACAAAGCCGTGGACCCTCACACCCTCCCACCAGCACAGCCCCGAGACTGCTGACGGGGCAGAGAATATGGAGTCAGGCACAGCTGCAGGGGCTATTGCTGCCTGGAGTGCTGTTTATATTGACCTCAACCCAGGCACACCTGGGGAGGGCTTGCCGGCAGGGTCAGGCTGCCCAGGTCAGCTAATCCTCAGCCCTCAGGGAATCACATTGCAGAAAATGGACCTCGCTAAGACAGAATATTCGCCAAGGAGAAAAAGGACACAATGCCATTTGCAGCACCGTAGATGAGTCTCGAGGTAATCACGTGACTTGGAGTAAGTCAGAAAGTGAAAGACACATATCATATCATATCACTTATAGGTGTTACCTATAAATTGATACCAGGGCAGATATTTCCGCGGAGAAGGGCTATCACAGATTCATTAAACAAACTTATGGTTCACCAAAGGAAAGGTGTGAGGATTGAATTCATTACGATATTGGGGTTAACAGACAGATACAAACACAGTAGACGTATATAATCACCAAAGACCTACGGAGTACCAAGAGAAGACTACTCAACATTCTGTCATAACGTACATGGGAAAAGGATCCCAGGAAGAACAGACATATGTATATGTGTAAAAGAACCACCTCTTGCACACCTACAACAAGCTAAACGTTGTACTCAAACGTGCTGTAATAAAAAATAAAAAATTAAATTAAAAACACGAACAAGAAGTAGTGAGACAAACTTGAGGGGCTTTCTCCTGGCACATTCCGTTCTACATTCCAATCTAGAACACGACTTCCATTGAGGCTCTGCTGCCCTAGTAACCAGATTTGGTAAGGGAGAACTGCTGCCACCTTGTGGCCGTTTCACACAACTGCAGGTTTAATGCCAGCCCTAATGGTCAGTGGATATTCCAAATCATTACAGGCCTGTAAATGACACCTGCCCTGAAAACAAATCCTGGGGTCATATATCGACCAAAAAATTCAAAAGACGTCCATATTTCAAAACGACAGTTTCAAGAGGCATATTTCACGCACATTAGTGTTCTGCTTCTTTTGCTTTCTTTCTTTCTTTGTTAAAAAAAACGGGAATGGAAAAAGGCAACCCTCAGAATGGGCGAAAACGTTCACAAACGAATCAATGGACAAAGGTTTAATCTCCAATATATATAAACAGCTCATGCAGCTTAATACTAATAAAACAAACATCCCAATACAAAAATGGGCAGAAGATCTAAAGAGACGTTTCTTCAAAGAAGACACAGAGATGGCCAAGACGCACATGAAAAGCTGCTCAACATCACTAATTATTAGAGAAATGCAAATCAAAACTACAATGAGGTAAGACCTCACACCTGTTAGAATCGGCATCATCAGATAATCTACAAACAACAAATTCTGGGGAGGGTGTGGACAAAAGGAACCCTCTTCCGCTATTGGTGGGAATGTAAATTGATACAGTCACTATGGAGAACAGTATGGAGGTTCCTTTAAAAAACTAAAAAGAGAATTACCATAGGATCCAGCAATCCCACTTCTGGGCATATACCCAGAGAAAACCATAAATCACAGAGACACATTCACCACAATGTTCATTGCAGCACTATTTACAATAGCCAGGTTATGGAAGCAACCTAAATGCCCACAGACAGACGAATGGATAAAGATGTGGTACATATACAAAATGGAATATTACTCAGCCATAAAAAGGAATGAAACTGGGTCATTTGTAGAGAAGTTGATGGATCTAGAGACTGTCATACAGAGTGAAGTAAGCCAGAAAGAGAAAAACAAATATTGTATATTAATGCCTATATGTGGAACCTAGAAAAATGGTAGAGATGAACTGGTTTGCAGGGCAGAAATAGAGACACAGAGGTAGAGAACAAACGTATGGACACAAAGTGGGGGAAGCCATGGGGTGGTGGTGGTGGGATGAGTTGGGAGATTAGGATTGACCTGTATACATGTCTATGCATAAAATAGATAACTAATAATAACCTACTGTATAAAAAATAACTAAAATTAAATTTCAAAATTTTAAAAAATAAAATGTAAAAATAAAACAGAAAAAAAGTTCTTCCATTCACACTGATGTATTTATACGAATGAATTATTTCCATGCTTATATCTATAAATACATAAATGAGGAATAAAATCTAACTTGAACCAAAAAAGAAAAAAAAAAACTGAACCTAACAGTTATACAGAGGAAAACACTACCAAGGCACTTGCTCCATTGGTAAACAATTCTGAAATTGGTCAGAGGTGGGGAATCATCTCCCATACAGCCAGCAGCCCCGCCCGCCCACGCAAGGAGCATCCTCATTGCAAAGCTGGGAGACCGTGCCGAGGTCTCTGTGAGTAAACGTGAGCTGAGCCCCAGGCCAGATGCTGCTGAACTCTTCCCACCCTTCCCAGGTGAAACACCTGAATATGTACAAGGGCTTGAAAGCCTAGAGGAAGGGCCGTGGAGCCACACCAGCGACAGCACGCAGGCCAACTTGGTGCCTGCAGGTCAGCCAGGATGGTACTGGCCACGGGCGCTCTTCTGGAAGCTTTCTATTGCCCTGCCTGAGATACCCCTCCTGTCCCGGCCCCCACTCCTTTTTTTCCTTCCTCACCTCAGCCCGGAGAGATATTCCAGTGGAAGTTATGGGTGACACATCCTCTTCTTTACAGGTGGCAGCCTGGCAACTCCTGCCGAAAGTCCAGCAGAGCCCCACTCACACCGGGCCACCCACAAAGCCGTGGACCCTCACACCCTCCCAGCAGCACAGCCCCGAGACTGCTGACGGGGCAGAGAATATGGTGCAAGGCACAGCTGCAGGGGCTATTGCTGCCTGGAGTGCTGTTTATATTGACCTCAACCCAGGCACACCTGGGGAGGGCTTGCCGGCAGGGTCAGGCTGCCCAGGTCAGCTAATCCTCAGCCCTCAGGGAATCACATTGCAGAAAATGGACCTCGCTAAGACAGAATATTCGCCAAGGAGAAAAAGGACACAATGCCATTTGCAGCACCGTAGATGAGTCTCGAGGTAATCACGTGACTTGGAGTAAGTCAGAAAGTGAAAGACACATATCATATCATATCACTTATAGGTGTTACCTATAAATTGATACCAGGGCAGATATTTCCACGGAGAAGGGCTATCACAGATTCATTAAACAAACTTATGGTTCACCAAAGGAAAGGTGTGAGGATTGAATTCATTACGATATTGGGGTTAACAGACAGATACAAACACAGTAGACGTATATAATCACCAAAGACCTACGGAGTACCAAGAGAAGACTACTCAACATTCTGTCATAACGTACATGGGAAAAGGATCCCAGGAAGAACAGACATATGTATATGTGTAAAAGAACCACCTCTTGCACACCTACAACAAGCTAAACGTTGTACTCAAACTTGCTGTAATAAAAAATAAAAAATTAAATTAAAAACACGAACAAGAAGTAGTGAGACAAACTTGAGGGGCTTTCTCCTGGCACATTCCGTTCTACATTCTAATCTAGAACACGACTTCCATTGAGGCTCTGCTCCCCTAGTAACCAGATTTGGTAAGGGAGAACTGCTGCCACCTTGTGGCCGTTTCACACAACTGCAGTTTTAATGCCAGCGCTAATGGTCAGGGATATTCCAAATCATTACAGGCCTGTAAATGACACCTGCCCTGAAAACAAATCCTGGGGTCATATATCGACCAAAAAATTCAAAAGACGTCCATATTTCAAAACGACAGTTTCAAGAGGCATATTTCACTCACATTAGTGTTCTGCTTCTTTTGCTTTCTTTCTTTCTTTGTTAAAAAAAACGGGAATGGAGAAAGGCAACCCTCAGAATGGGCGAAAACGTTCACAAACGAATCAATGGACAAAGGTTTAATCTGCAATATATATAAACAGCTCATGCAGCTTAATATTAATAAAACAAACAACCCAATACAAAAATGGGCAGAAGATCTAAAGAGACGTTTCTTCAAAGAAGACACAGAGATGGCCAAGACGCACATGAAAAGCTGCTCAACATCACTAATTATTAGAGAAATGCAAATCAAAACTACAATGAGGTAAGACCTCACACCTGTTAGAATCGGCATCATCAGATAATCTACAATCAACAAATTCTGGGGACGGTGTGGACAAAAGGAACCCTCTTCCGCTATTGGTGGGAATGTAAATTGATACAGTCACTATGGAGAACAGTATGGAGGTTCCTTTAAAAAACTAAAAAGAGAATTACCATAGGATCCAGCAATCCCACTTCTGGGCATATACCCAGAGAAAACCATAAATCACAAAGACACATTCACCACAATGTTCATTGCAGCACTATTTACAATAGCCAGGTAATGGAAGCAACCTAAATGCCCACAGACAGACGAATGGATAAAGATGTGGTACATATACAAAATGGAATATTACTCAGCCATAAAAAGGAATGAAACTGGGTCATTTGTAGAGAAGTTGATGGATCTAGAGACTGTCATACAGAGTGAAGTAAGTCAGAAAGAGAAAAACAAATATTGTATATTAATGCCTATATGTGGAACCTAGAAAAATGGTAGAGATGAACTGGTTTGCAGGGCAGAAATAGAGACACAGAGGTAGAGAACAAACGTATGGACACAAAGTGCGGGAAGCCATGGGGTGGTGGTGGTGGGATGAGTTGGGAGATTAGGATTGACCTGTATACATGTCTATGCATAAAATAAATAACTAATAATAACCTACTGTATAAAAAATAACTAAAATTAAATTTCAAAATTTTAAAAAATAAAATGTAAAAATAAAACAGAAAAAAAGTTCTTCCATTCACACTGATGTATTTATACGAATGAATTATTTCCATGCTTATATCTATAAATACATAAATGAGGAATAAAATCTAACTTGAACCAAAAAAGAAAAAAAAAAAACTGAACCTAACAGTTATACAGAGGAAAACACTACCAAGGCACTTGCTCCAGTGGTAAACAATTCTGAAATTGGTCAGAGGTGGGGAATCATCTCCCATACAGCCAGCAGCCCCGCCCGCCCACGCAAGGAGCATCCTCATTGCAAAGCTGGGAGACCGTGCCGAGGCCTCTGTGAGTAAACGTGAGCTGAGCCCCAGGCCAGATGCTGCTGAACTGTTCCCACCCTTCCCAGGTGAAACACCTGAATATGTACAAGGGCTTGAAAGCCTAGAGGAAGGGCCGTGGAGCCACACCAGCGACAGCACGCAGGCCAACTTGGTGCCTGCAGGTCAGCCAGGATGGTACTGGCCACGGGCGCTCTTCTGGAAGCTTTCTATTGCCCTGCCTGAGATACCCCTCCTGTCCCGGCCCCCACTCCTTTTTTTCCTTCCTCACCTCAGCCCGGAGAGATATTCCAGTGGAAGTTATGGGTGACACATCCTCTTCTTTACAGGTGGCAGCCTGGCAACTCCTGCCGAAAGTCCAGCAGAGCCCCACTCACACCGGGCCACCCACAAAGCCCTGGACCCTCACACCCTCCCACCAGCACAGCCCCGAGACTGCTGACGGGGCAGAGAATATGGAGTCAGGCACAGCTGCAGGGGCTATTGCTGCCTGGAGTGCTGTTTATATTGACCTCAACCCAGGCACACCTGGGGAGGGCTTGCCGGCAGGGTCAGGCTGCCCAGGTCAGCTAATCCTCAGCCCTCAGGGAATCACATTGCAGAAAATGGACCTCGCTAAGACAGAATATTCGCCAAGGAAAAAAAGGACACAATGCCATTTGCAGCACCGTAGATGAGTCTCGAGGTAATCACGTGACTTGGAGTAAGTCTGAAAGTGAAAGACACATATCATATCATATCACTTATAGGTGTTACCTATAAATTGATACCAGGGCAGATATTTCCACGGAGAAGGGCAATCACAGATTCATTAAACAAACTTATGGTTCACCAAAGGAAAGGTGTGAGGATTGAATTCATTACGATATTGGGGTTAACAGACAGATACAAACACAGTAGACGTATATAATCACCAAAGACCTACGGAGTACCAAGAGAAGACTACTCAACATTCTGTCATAACGTACATGGGAAAAGGATCCCAGGAAGAACAGACATATGTATATGTGTAAAAGAACCACCTCTTGCACACCTACAACAAGCTAAACGTTGTACTCAAACTTGCTGTAATAAAAAATAAAAAATTAAATTAAAAACACGAACAAGAAGTAGTGAGACAAACTTGAGGGGCTTTCTCCTGGCACATTCCGTTCTACATTCCAATCTAGAACACGACTTCCATTGAGGCTCTGCTGCCCTAGTAACCAGATTTGGTAAGGGAGAACTGCTGCCACCATGTGGCCGTTTCACACAACTGCAGGTTTAATGCCAGCGCTAAAGGTCAGTGGATATTCCAAATCATTACAGGCCTGTAAATGACACCTGCCCTGAAAACAAATCCTGGGGTCATATATCGACCAAAAAATTCAAAAGACGTCCATATTTCAAAACGACAGTTTCAAGAGGCATATTTCACGCACATTAGTGTTCTGCTTCTTTTGCTTTCTTTCTTTCTTTGTTAAAAAAACGGGAATGGACAAAGGCAACCCTCAGAATGGGCGAAAACGTTCACAAACGAATCAATGGACAAAGGTTTAATCTCCAATATATATAAACAGCTCATGCAGCTTAATATTAATAAAACAAACAACCCAATACAAAAATGGGCAGAAGATCTAAAGAGACATTTCTTCAAAGAAGACACAGAGATGGCCAAGACGCACATGAAAAGCTGCTCAACATCACTAATCATTAGAGAAATGCAAATCAAAACTACAATGAGGTAAGACCTCACACCTGTTAGAATCGGCATCATCAGATAATCTACAAACAACAAATTCTGGGAAGGGTGTGGACAAAAGGAACCCTCTTCCGCTATTGGTGGGAATGTAAATTGATACAGTCACTATGGAGAACTGTATGGAGGTTCCTTTAAAAAACTAAAAAGAGAATTACAATAAGATCCAGCAATCCCACTTCTGGGCATATACCCAGAGAAAACCATAAATCACAGAGACACATTCACCACAATGTTCATTGCAGCACTATTTACAATAGCCAGGTTATGGAAGCAACCTAAATGCCCACAGACAGACGAATGGATAAAGATGTGGTACATATATAAAATGGAATATTACTCAGCCATAAAAAGGAATGAAACTGGGTCATTTGTAGAGAAGTTGATGGATCTAGAGACTGTCATACAGAGTCAAGTAAGCCAGAAAGAGAAAAACAAATATTGTATATTAATGCCTATATGTGGAACCTAGAAAAATGGTGGAGATGAACTGGTTTGCAGGGCAGAAATAGAGACACAGAGGTAGAGAACAAACGTATGGACACAAAGTGGGGGAAGCCATGGGGTGGTGGTTGTGGGATGAGTTGGGAGATTAGGATTGACCTGTATACATGTCTATGCATAAAATAGATAACTAATAATAACCTACTGTATAAAAAAATAACTAAAATTAAATTTCAAAATTTTAAAAAATAAAATGTAAAAATAAAACAGAAAAAAAGTTCTTCCATTCACACTGATGTATTTATACGAATGAATTATTTCCATGCTTATATCTATAAATACATAAATGAGGAATAAAATCTAACTTGAACCAAAAAAGAAAAAAAAACTGAACCTAAGAATTATACAGAGGAAAACACTACGAAGGCACTTGCTCCAGTGGTAAACAATTCTGAAATTGGTCAGAGGTGGGGAATCATCTCCCATACAGCCAGCAGCCCCGCCCGCCCACGCAAGGAGCATCCTCATTGCAAAGCTGGGAGACCGTGCCGAGGCCTCTGTGAGTAAACGTGAGCTGAGCCCCAGGCCAGATGCTGCTGAACTGTTCCCACCCTTCCCAGGTGAAACACCTGAATATGTACAAGGGCTTGAAAGCCTAGAGGAAGGGCCGTGGAGCCACAGCAGCGACAGCACGCAGGCCAACTTGGTGCCTGCAGGTCAGCCAGGATGGTACTGGCCACGGGCACTCTTCTGGAAGCTTTCTATTGCCCTGCCTGAGATACCCCTCCTGTCCCGGCCCCCACTCCTTTTTTTCCTTCCTCACCTCAGCCCGGAGAGATATTCCAGTGGAAGTTATGGGTGACACATCCTCTTCTTTACAGGTGGCAGCCTGGCAACTCCTGCCGAAAGTCCAGCAGAGCCCCACTCACACCGGGCCCCCCACAAAGCCGTGGACCCTCACACCCTCCCACCAGCACAGCCCCGAGACTGCTGACGGGGCAGAGATTATGCAGTCAGGCACAGCTGCAGGGGCTATTGCTGCCTGGAGTGCTGTTTATATTGACCTCAACCCAGGCACACCTGGGGAGGGCTTGCCGGCAGGGTCAGGCTGCCCAGGTCAGCTAATCCTCAGCCCTCAGGGAATCACATTGCAGAAAATGGACCTCGCTAAGACAGAATATTCGCCAAGGAGAAAAAGGACACAATGCCATTTGCAGCACCGTAGATGAGTCTCGAGGTAATCACGTGACTTGGAGTAAGTCAGAAAGTGAAAGACACATATCATATCATATCACTTATAGGTGTTACCTATAAATTGATACCAGGGCAGATATTTCCACGGAGAAGGGCTATCACAGATTCATTAAACAAACTTATGGTTCACCAAAGGAAAGGTGTGAGGATTGAATTCATTACGATATTGGGGTTAACAGACAGATACAAACACAGTAGACGTATATAATCACCAAAGACCTACGGAGTACCAAGAGAAGACTACTCAACATTCTGTCATAACGTACATGGGAAAAGGATCCCAGGAAGAACAGACATATGTATATGTGTAAAAGAACCACCTCTTGCACACCTACAACAAGCTAAACGTTGTACTCAAACGTGCTGTAATAAAAAATAAAAAATTAAATTAAAAACACGAACAAGAAGTAGTGAGACAAACTTGAGGGGCTTTCTCCTGGCACATTCCGTTCTACATTCCAATCTAGAACACGACTTCCATTGAGGCTCTGCTGCCCTAGTAACCAGATTTGGTAAGGGAGAACTGCTGCCACCTTGTGGCCGTTTCACACAACTGCAGGTTTAATGCCAGCGCTAATGGTCAGTGGATATTCCAAATCATTACAGGCCTGTAAATGACACCTGCCCTGAAAACAAATCCTGGGGTCATATATCGACCAAAAAATTCAAAAGACGTCCATATTTCAAAACGACAGTTTCAAGAGGCATATTTCACGCACATTAGTGTTCTGCTTCTTTTGCTTTCTTTCTTTCTTTGTTAAAAAAAACGGGAATGGAAAAAGGCAACCCTCAGAATGGGCGAAAACGTTCACAAACGAATCAATGGACAAAGGTTTAATCTCCAATATATATAAACAGCTCATGCAGCTTAATACTAATAAAACAAACATCCCAATACAAAAATGGGCAGAAGATCTAAAGAGACGTTTCTTCAAAGAAGACACAGAGATGGCCAAGACGCACATGAAAAGCTGCTCAACATCACTAATTATTAGAGAAATGCAAATCAAAACTACAATGAGGTAAGACCTCACACCTGTTAGAATCGGCATCATCAGATAATCTACAAACAACAAATTCTGGGGAGGGTGTGGACAAAAGGAACCCTCTTCCGCTATTGGTGGGAATGTAAATTGATACAGTCACTATGGAGAACAGTATGGAGGTTCCTTTAAAAAACTAAAAAGAGAATTACCATAGGATCCAGCAATCCCACTTCTGGGCATATACCCAGAGAAAACCATAAATCACAGAGACACATTCACCACAATGTTCATTGCAGCACTATTTACAATAGCCAGGTTATGGAAGCAACCTAAATGCCCACAGACAGACGAATGGATAAAGATGTGGTACATATACAAAATGGAATATTACTCAGCCATAAAAAGGAATGAAACTGGGTCATTGTAGAGAAGTTGATGGATCTAGAGACTGTCATACAGAGTGAAGTAAGCCAGAAAGAGAAAAACAAATATTGTATATTAATGCCTATATGTGGAACCTAGAAAAATGGTAGAGATGAACTGGTTTGCAGGGCAGAAATAGAGACACAGAGGTAGAGAACAAACGTATGGACACAAAGTGGGGGAAGCCATGGGGTGGTGGTGGTGGGATGAGTTGGGAGATTAGGATTGACCTGTATACATGTCTATGCATAAAATAGATAACTAATAATAACCTACTGTATAAAAAATAACTAAAATTAAATTTCAAAATTTTAAAAAATAAAATGTAAAAATAAAACAGAAAAAAAGTTCTTCCATTCACACTGATGTATTTATACGAATGAATTATTTCCATGCTTATATCTATAAATACATAAATGAGGAATAAAATCTAACTTGAACCAAAAAAGAAAAAAAAAAACTGAACCTAACAGTTATACAGAGGAAAACACTACCAAGGCACTTGCTCCATTGGTAAACAATTCTGAAATTGGTCAGAGGTGGGGAATCATCTCCCATACAGCCAGCAGCCCCGCCCGCCCACGCAAGGAGCATCCTCATTGCAAAGCTGGGAGACCGTGCCGAGGTCTCTGTGAGTAAACGTGAGCTGAGCCCCAGGCCAGATGCTGCTGAACTCTTCCCACCCTTCCCAGGTGAAACACCTGAATATGTACAAGGGCTTGAAAGCCTAGAGGAAGGGCCGTGGAGCCACACCAGCGACAGCACGCAGGCCAACTTGGTGCCTGCAGGTCAGCCAGGATGGTACTGGCCATGGGCGCTCTTCTGGAAGCTTTCTATTGCCCTGCCTGAGATACCCCTCCTGTCCCGGCCCCCACTCCTTTTTTTCCTTCCTCACCTCAGCCCGGAGAGATATTCCAGTGGAAGTTATGGGTGACACATCCTCTTCTTTACAGGTGGCAGCCTGGCAACTCCTGCCGAAAGTCCAGCAGAGCCCCACTCACACCGGGCCACCCACAAAGCCGTGGACCCTCACACCCTCCCACCAGCACAGCCCCGAGACTGCTGACGGGGCAGAGAATATGGTGCAAGGCACAGCTGCAGGGGCTATTGCTGCCTGGAGTGCTGTTTATATTGACCTCAACCCAGGCACACCTGGGGAGGGCTTGCCGGCAGGGTCAGGCTGCCCAGGTCAGCTAATCCTCAGCCCTCAGGGAATCACATTGCAGAAAATGGACCTCGCTAAGACAGAATATTCGCCAAGGAGAAAAAGGACACAATGCCATTTGCAGCACCGTAGATGAGTCTCGAGGTAATCACGTGACTTGGAGTAAGTCAGAAAGTGAAAGACACATATCATATCATATCACTTATAGGTGTTACCTATAAATTGATACCAGGGCAGATATTTCCACGGAGAAGGGCTATCACAGATTCATTAAACAAACTTATGGTTCACCAAAGGAAAGGTGTGAGGATTGAATTCATTACGATATTGGGGTTAACAGACAGATACAAACACAGTAGACGTATATAATCACCAAAGACCTACGGAGTACCAAGAGAAGACTACTCAACATTCTGTCATAACGTACATGGGAAAAGGATCCCAGGAAGAACAGACATATGTATATGTGTAAAAGAACCACCTCTTGCACACCTACAACAAGCTAAACGTTGTACTCAAACTTGCTGTAATAAAAAATAAAAAATTAAATTAAAAACACGAACAAGAAGTAGTGAGACAAACTTGAGGGGCTTTCTCCTGGCACATTCCGTTCTACATTCTAATCTAGAACACGACTTCCATTGAGGCTCTGCTGCCCTAGTAACCAGATTTGGTAAGGGAGAACTGCTGCCACCTTGTGGCCGTTTCACACAACTGCAGTTTTAATGCCAGCGCTAATGGTCAGTGGATATTCCAAATCATTACAGGCCTGTAAATGACACCTGCCCTGAAAACAAATCCTGGGGTCATATATCGACCAAAAAATTCAAAAGACGTCCATATTTCAAAACGACAGTTTCAAGAGGCATATTTCACTCACATTAGTGTTCTGCTTCTTTTGCTTTCTTTCTTTCTTTGTTAAAAAAAACGGGAATGGAGAAAGGCAACCCTCAGAATGGGCGAAAACGTTCACAAACGAATCAATGGACAAAGGTTTAATCTGCAATATATATAAACAGCTCATGCAGCTTAATATTAATAAAACAAACAACCCAATACAAAAATGGGCAGAAGATCTAAAGAGACGTTTCTTCAAAGAAGACACAGAGATGGCCAAGACGCACATGAAAAGCTGCTCAACATCACTAATTATTAGAGAAATGCAAATCAAAACTACAATGAGGTAAGACCTCACACCTGTTAGAATCGGCATCATCAGATAATCTACAATCAACAAATTCTGGGGACGGTGTGGACAAAAGGAACCCTCTTCCGCTATTGGTGGGAATGTAAATTGATACAGTCACTATGGAGAACAGTATGGAGGTTCCTTTAAAAAACTAAAAAGAGAATTACCATAGGATCCAGCAATCCCACTTCTGGGCATATACCCAGAGAAAACCATAAATCACAAAGACACATTCACCACAATGTTCATTGCAGCACTATTTACAATAGCCAGGTAATGGAAGCAACCTAAATGCCCACAGACAGACGAATGGATAAAGATGTGGTACATATACAAAATGGAATATTACTCAGCCATAAAAAGGAATGAAACTGGGTCATTTGTAGAGAAGTTGATGGATCTAGAGACTGTCATACAGAGTGAAGTAAGTCAGAAAGAGAAAAACAAATATTGTATATTAATGCCTATATGTGGAACCTAGAAAAATGGTAGAGATGAACTGGTTTGCAGGGCAGAAATAGAGACACAGAGGTAGAGAACAAACGTATGGACACAAAGTGCGGGAAGCCATGGGGTGGTGGTGGTGGGATGAGTTGGGAGATTAGGATTGACCTGTATACATGTCTATGCATAAAATAAATAACTAATAATAACCTACTGTATAAAAAATAACTAAAATTAAATTTCAAAATTTTAAAAAATAAAATGTAAAAATAAAACAGAAAAAAAGTTCTTCCATTCACACTGATGTATTTATACGAATGAATTATTTCCATGCTTATATCTATAAATACATAAATGAGGAATAAAATCTAACTTGAACCAAAAAAGAAAAAAAAAAAACTGAACCTAACAGTTATACAGAGGAAAACACTACCAAGGCACTTGCTCCACTGGTAAACAATTCTGAAATTGGTCAGAGGTGGGGAATCATCTCCCATACAGCCAGCAGCCCCGCCCGCCCACGCAAGGAGCATCCTCATTGCAAAGCTGGGAGACCGTGCCGAGGCCTCTGTGAGTAAACGTGAGCTGAGCCCCAGGCCAGATGCTGCTGAACTGTTCCCACCCTTCCCAGGTGAAACACCTGAATATGTACAAGGGCTTGAAAGCCTAGAGGAAGGGCCGTGGAGCCACACCAGCGACAGCACGCAGGCCAACTTGGTGCCTGCAGGTCAGCCAGGATGGTACTGGCCATGGGCGCTCTTCTGGAAGCTTTCTATTGCCCTGCCTGAGATACCCCTCCTGTCCCGGCCCCCACTCCTTTTTTTCCTTCCTCACCTCAGCCCGGAGAGATATTCCAGTGGAAGTTATGGGTGACACATCCTCTTCTTTACAGGTGGCAGCCTGGCAACTCCTGCCGAAAGTCCAGCAGAGCCCCACTCACACCGGGCCACCCACAAAGCCCTGGACCCTCACACCCTCCCACCAGCACAGCCCCGAGACTGCTGACGGGGCAGAGAATATGGAGTCAGGCACAGCTGCAGGGGCTATTGCTGCCTGGAGTGCTGTTTATATTGACCTCAACCCAGGCACACCTGGGGAGGGCTTGCCGGCAGGGTCAGGCTGCCCAGGTCAGCTAATCCTCAGCCCTCAGGGAATCACATTGCAGAAAATGGACCTCGCTAAGACAGAATATTCGCCAAGGAAAAAAAGGACACAATGCCATTTGCAGCACCGTAGATGAGTCTCGAGGTAATCACGTGACTTGGAGTAAGTCTGAAAGTGAAAGACACATATCATATCATATCACTTATAGGTGTTACCTATAAATTGATACCAGGGCAGATATTTCCACGGAGAAGGGCAATCACAGATTCATTAAACAAACTTATGGTTCACCAAAGGAAAGGTGTGAGGATTGAATTCATTACGATATTGGGGTTAACAGACAGATACAAACACAGTAGACGTATATAATCACCAAAGACCTACGGAGTACCAAGAGAAGACTACTCAACATTCTGTCATAACGTACATGGGAAAAGGATCCCAGGAAGAACAGACATATGTATATGTGTAAAAGAACCACCTCTTACACACCTACAACAAGCTAAACGTTGTACTCAAACTTGCTGTAATAAAACATAAAAAATTAAATTAAAAACACGAACAAGAAGTAGTGAGACAAACTTGAGGGGCTTTCTCCTGGCACATTCCGTTCTACATTCCAATCTAGAACACGACTTCCATTGAGGCTCTGCTGCCCTAGTAACCAGATTTGGTAAGGGAGAACTGCTGCCACCATGTGGCCGTTTCACACAACTGCAGGTTTAATGCCAGCGCTAAACGTCAGTGGATATTCCAAATCATTACAGGCCTGTAAATGACACCTGCCCTGAAAACAAATCCTGGGGTCATATATCGACCAAAAAATTCAAAAGACGTCCATATTTCAAAACGACAGTTTCAAGAGGCATATTTCACGCACATTAGTGTTCTGCTTCTTTTGCTTTCTTTCTTTCTTTGTTAAAAAAACGGGAATGGACAAAGGCAACCCTCAGAAGGGGCGAAAACGTTCACAAATGAATCAATGGACAAAGGTTTAATCTCCAATATATATAAACAGCTCATGCAGCTTAATATTAATAAAACAAACAACCCAATACAAAAATGGGCAGAAGATCTAAAGAGACGTTTCTTCAAAGAAGACACAGAGATGGCCAAGACGCACATGAAAAGCTGCTCAACATCACTAATTATTAGAGAAATGCAAATCAAAACTACAATGAGGTAAGACCTCACACCTGTTAGAATCGGCATCATCAGATAACCTACAAACAACAAATTCTGGGGAGGGTGTGGACAAAAGGAACCCTCTTCCGCTATTGGTGGGAATGTAAATTGATACAGTCACTATGGAGAACAGTATGGAGGTTCCTTTAAAAAACTAAAAAGAGAATTACCATAGGATCCAGCAATCCCACTTCTGGGCATATACCCAGAGAAAACCATAAATCACAGAGACACATTCACCACAATGTTCATTGCAGCACTATTTACAATAGCCAGGTAATGGAAGCAACCTAAATGCCCACAGACAGACGAATGGATAAAGATGTGGTACATATATAAAATGGAATATTACTCAGCCATAAAAAGGAATGAAACTGGGTCATTTGTAGAGAAGTTGATGGATCTAGAGACTGTCATACAGAGTCAAGTAAGCCAGAAAGAGAAAAACAAATATTGTATATTAATGCCTATATGTGGAACCTAGAAAAATGGTGGAGATGAACTGGTTTGCAGGGCAGAAATAGAGACACAGAGGTAGAGAACAAACGTATGGACACAAAGTGGGGGAAGCCATGGGGTGGTGGTGGTGGGATGAGTTGGGAGATTAGGATTGACCTGTATACATGTCTATGCATAAAATAGATAACTAATAATAACCTACTGTATAAAAAAATAACTAAAATTAAATTTCAAAATTTTAAAAAATAAAATGTAAAAATAAAACAGAAAAAAAGTTCTTCCATTCACACTGATGTATTTATACGAATGAATTATTTCCATGCTTATATCTATAAATACATAAATGAGGAATAAAATCTAACTTGAACCAAAAAAGAAAAAAAAAACTGAACCTAACAGTTATACAGAGGAAAACACTACGAAGGCACTTGCTCCAGTGGTAAACAATTCTGAAATTGGTCAGAGGTGGGGAATCATCTCCCATACAGCCAGCAGCCCCGCCCGCCCACGCAAGGAGCATCCTCATTGCAAAGCCGGGAGACCGTGCCGAGGCCTCTGTGAGTAAACGTGAGCTGAGCCCCAGGCCAGATGCTGCTGAACTGTTCCCACCCTTCCCAGGTGAAACACCTGAATTTGTACAAGGGCTTGAAAGCCTAGAGGAAGGGCCGTGGAGCCACACCAGCGACAGCACGCAGGCCAACTTGGTGCCTGCAGGTCAGCCAGGATGGTACTGGCCACGGGCGCTCTTCTGGAAGCTTTCTATTGCCCTGCCTGAGATACCCCTCCTGTCCCGGCCCCCACTCCTTTTTTTCCTTCCTCACCTCAGCCCGGAGAGATATTCCAGTGGAAGTTATGGGTGACACATCCTCTTCTTTACAGGTGGCAGCCTGGCAACTCCTGCCGAAAGTCCAGCAGAGCCCCACTCACACCGGGCCACCCACAAAGCCATGGACCCTCACACCCTCCCACCAGCACAGCCCCGAGACTGCTGACGGGGCAGAGGATATGGAGTAAGGCACAGCTGCAGGGGCTATTGCTGCCTGGAGTGCTGTTTATATTGACCTCAACCCAGGCACACCTGGGGAGGGCTTGCCGGCAGGGTCAGGCTGCCCAGGTCAGCTAATCCTCAGCCCTCAGGGAATCACATTGCAGAAAATGGACCTCGCTAGACAGAATATTCGCCAAGGAGAAAAAGGACACAATGCCATTTGCAGCACCGTAGATGAGTCTCGAGGTAATCACGTGACTTGGAGTAAGTCAGAAAGTGAAAGACACATATCATATCATATCACTTATAGGTGTTACGTATAAATTGATACCAGGGCAGATATTTCAACGGAGAAGGGCAATCACAGATTCATTAAACAAACTTATGGTTCACCAAAGGAAAGGTGTGAGGATTGAATTCATTACGATATTGGGGTTAACAGACATATACAAACACAGTAGACGTATATAATCACCAAAGACCTACGGAGTACCAAGAGAAGACTACTCAACATTCTGTCATAACGTACATGGGAAAAGGATCCCAGGAAGAACAGACATATGTATATGTGTAAAAGAAACACCTCTTGCACACCTACAACATGCTAAACGTTGTACTCAAACTTGCTGTAATAAAAAATAAAAAATTAAATTAAAAACACGAACAAGAAGTAGTGAGACAAACTTGAGGGGCTTTCTCCTGGCACATTCCGTTCTACATTCCAATTTAGAACACGACTTCCATTGAGGCTCTGCTGCCCTAGTAACCAGATTTGGTAAGGGAGAACTGCTGCCACCTTGTGGCCGTTTCACACAACTGCAGGTTTAATGCCAGCGCTAATGGTCAGTGGATATTCCAAATCATTACAGGCCTGTAAATGACACCTGCCCTGAAAACAAATCCTGGGGTCATATATCGACCAAAAAATTCAAAAGACGTCCATATTTCAAAACGACAGTTTCAAGAGGCATATTTCACGCACATTAGTGTTCTGCTTCTTTTGCTTTCTTTCTTTCTTTGTTAAAAAAAACGGGAATGGAAAAAGGCAACCCTCAGAATGGGCGAAAACGTTCACAAACGAATCAATGGACAAAGGTTTAATCTCCAATATATATAAACAGCTCATGCAGCTTAATATTAATAAAACAAACAACCCAATACAAAAATGGGCAGAAGATCTAAAGAGACGTTTCTTCAAAGAAGACACAGAGATGGCCAAGACGCACATGAAAAGCTGCTCAACATCACTAATTAGTAGAGAAATGCAAATCAAAACTACAATGAGGTAAGACCTCACACCTGTTAGAATCGGCATCATCAGATAATCTACAAACAACAAATTCTGGGGAGGGTGTGGACAAAAGGAACCCTCTTCCGCTATTGGTGGGAATGTAAATTGATACAGTCACTATGGAGAACAGTATGGAGGTTCCTTTAAAAAACTAAAAAGAGAATTACCATAGGATCCAGCAATCCCACTTCTGGGCATATACCCTGAGAAAACCATAAATCACAGGGACACATTCACCACAATGTTCATTGCAGCACTATTTACAATAGCCAGGTTATGGAAGCAACCTAAATGGCCACAGACAGACGAATGGATAAAGATGTGGTACATATATAAAATGGAATATTACTCAGCCATAAAAAGGAATGAAACTGGGTCATTTGTAGAAAAGTTGATGGATCTAGAGACTGTCATACAGAGTGAAGTAAGCCAGAAAGAGAAAAACAAATATTGTATATTAATGCCTATATGTCGAACCTAGAAAAATGGTAGAGATGAACTGGTTTGCAGGGCAGAAATAGAGACACAGAGGTAGAGAACAAACGTATGGACACAAAGTGGGGGAAGCCATGGGGTGGTGGTGGTGGGATGAGTTGGGAGATTAGGATTGACCTGTATACATGTCTATGCATAAAATAGATAACTAATAATAACCTACTGTATAAAATAATAACTAAAATTAAATTTCAAAATTTTTAAAAATAAAATGTAAAAATAAAACAGAAAAAAGTTCTTCCATTCACACTGATGTATTTATACGAATGAATTATTTCCATGCTTATATCTATAAATACATAAATGAGGAATAAAATCTAACTTGAACCAAAAAAGAAAAAAAAAAAAACTGAACCTAACAGTTATACAGAGGAAAACACTACCAAAGCACTTGCTCCAGTGGTAAACAATTCTGAAATTGGTCAGAGGTGGGGAATCATCTCCCATACAGCCAGCAGCCCCGCCCGCCCACGCAAGGAGCATCCTCATTGCAAAGCTGGGAGACCGTGCCGAGGCCTCTGTGAGTAAACGTGAGCTGAGCCCCAGGCCAGATGCTGCTGAACTGTTCCCACCCTTCCCAGGTGAAACACCTGAATATGTACAAGGGCTTGAAAGCCTAGAGGAAGGGCCGTGGAGCCACACCAGCGACAGCACGCAGGCCAACTTGGTGCCTGCAGGTCAGCCAGGATGGTACTGGCCACGGGCGCTCTTCTGGAAGCTTTCTATTGCCCTGCCTGAGATACCCCTCCTGTCCCGGACCCTACTCCTTTTTTTCCTTCCTCACCTCAGCCCGGAGAGATATTCCAGTGGAAGTTATGGGTGACACATCCTCTTCTTTACAGGTGGCAGCCTGGCAACTCCTGCCGAAAGTCCAGCAGAGCCCCACTCACACCGGGCCACCCACAAAGCCGTGGACCCTCACACCCTCCCACCAGCACAGCCCCGAGACTGCTGACGGGGCAGAGAATATGGAGTAAGGCACAGCTGCAGGGGCTATTGCTGCCTGGAGTGCTGTTTATATTGACCTCAACCCAGGCACACCTGGGGAGGGCTTGCCGGCAGGGTCAGGCTGCCCAGGTCAGCTAATCCTCAGCCCTCAGGGAATCACATTGCAGAAAATGGACCTCGCTAAGACAGAATATTCGCCAAGGAGAAAAAGGACACAATGCCATTTGCAGCACCGTAGATGAGTCTCGAGGTAATCACGTGACTTGGAGTAAGTCAGAAAGTGAAAGACACATATCATATCATATCACTTATAGGTGTTACGTATAAATTGATACCAGGGCAGATATTTCCACGGAGAAGGGCAATCACAGATTCATTAAACAAACTTATGGTTCACCAAAGGAAAGGTGTGAGGATTGAATTCATTACGATATTGGGGTTAACAGACATATACAAACACAGTAGACGTATATAATCACCAAAGACCTACGGAGTACCAAGAGAAGACTACTCAACATTCTGTCATAACGTACATGGGAAAAGGATCCCAGGAAGAACAGACATATGTATATGTGTAAAAGAACCACCTCTTGCACACCTACAACAAGCTAAACGTTGTACTCAAACTTGCTGTAATAAAAAATAAAAAATTAAATTAAAAACACGAACAAGAAGTAGTGAGACAAACTTGAGGGGCTTTCTCCTGGCACATTCCGTTCTACATTCCAATCTAGAACACGACTTCCATTGAGGCTCTGCTGCCCTAGTAACCAGATTTGGTAAGGGAGAACTGCTGCCACCTTGTGGCCGTTTCACACAACTGCAGGTTTAATGCCAGCGCTAATGGTCAGTGGATATTCCAAATCATTACAGGCCTGTAAATGACACCTGCCCTGAAAACAAATCCTGGGGTCATATATCGACCAAAAAATTCAAAAGACGTCCATATTTCAAAACGACAGTTTCAAGAGGCATATTTCACGCACATTAGTGTTCTGCTTCTTTTGCTTTCTTTCTTTCTTTGTTAAAAAAAAACGGGAATGGAAAAAGGCAACCCTCAGAATGGGCGAAAACGTTCACAAACGAATCAATGGACAAAGGTTTAATCTCCAATATATATAAACAGCTCATGCAGCTTAATATTAATAAAACAAACAACCCAATACAAAAATGGGCAGAAGATCTAAAGAGACGTTTCTTCAAAGAAGACACAGAGATGGCCAAGACGCACATGAAAAGCTGCTCAACATCACTAATTATTAGAGAAATGCAAATCAAAACTACAATGAGGTAAGACCTCACACCTGTTAGAATTGGCAACATCAGATAATCTACAAACAACAAATTCTGGGGAGGGTGTGGACAAAAGGAACCCTCTTCTGCTATTTGTGGGAATGTAAATTGTTACAGTCACTATGGAGAAGAGTATGGAGGTTCCTTTAAAAAACTAAAAAGAGAATTACCATAGGATCCAGCAATCCCACTTCTGGGCATATACCCAGAGAAAACCATAAATCACAGAGACACATTCACCACAATGTTCATTGCAGCACTATTTACAATAGCCAGGTTATGGAAGCAACATAAATGGCCACAGACAGACGATTGGATAAAGATGTGGTACATATATAAAATGGAATATTACTCAGCCATAAAAAGGAATGAAACTGGGTCATTTGTAGAGAAGTTGATGGATCTAGAGACTGTCATACAGAGTGATGTAAGCCAGAAAGAAAAAAACAAATATTGTATATTAATGCCTATATGTGGAACCTAGAAAAATGGTAGAGATGAACTGGTTTGCAGGGCAGAAATAGAGACACAGAGGTACAGAACAAACGTATGGACACAAAGTGGGGGAAGCCATGGGGTGGTGGTGGTGGGATGAGTTGGGAGATTAGGATTGACCTGTATACATGTCTATGCAAAATAGATAACTAATAATAACCTACTGTATAAAAAAATAATTAAATTAAATTAAAAAATTTTTAAAAATAAAATGTAAAAATAAAACAGAAAAAAAGTTCTTCCATTCACACTGATGTATTTATACGAATGAATTATTTCCATGCTTATATCTATAAATACATAAATGAGGAATAAAATCAAACTTGAACCAAAAAAGAAAAAAAAAAAAACTGAACCTAACAGTTATACAGAGGAAAACACTACCAAGGCACTTGCTCCAGTGGTAAACAATTCTGAAATTGGTCAGAGGTGGGGAATCATCTCCCATACAGCCAACAGCCCCGCCCACCCACGCAAGGAGCATCCTCATTGCAAAGCTGGGAGACCGTGCCGAGGCCTCTGTGAGTAAACGTGAGCTGAGCCCCAGGCCAGATGCTGCTGAACTGTTCCCACCCTTCCCAGGTGAAACACCTGAATATGTACAAGGGCTTGAAAGCCTAGAGGAAGGGCCGTGGAGCCACACCAGCGACAGCACGCAGGCCAACTTGGTGCCTGGAGGTCAGCCAGGATGGTACTGGCCACGGGCGCTCCTCTGGAAGCTTTCTATTACCCTGCCTGAGATACCCCTCCTGTCCCGGCCCCCACTCCTTTTTTTCTTTCCTCACCTCAGCCCGGAGAGATATTCCAGTGGAAGTTATGGGTGACACATCCTCTTCTTTATAGGTGGCAGCCTGGCAACTCCTGCCGAAAGTCCAGCAGAGCCCCACTCACACCGGGCCACCCACAAAGCCGTGGACCCTCACACCCTCCCTTCAGCACAGCCCCGAGACTGCTGACGGGGCAGAGAATATGGAGTCAGGCACAGCTGCAGGGGCTATAGCTGCCTGGAGTGCTGTTTATATTGACCTCAACCCAGGCACACCTGGGGAGAGCTTGCCGGCAGGGTCAGGCTGCCCAGGTCAGCTAATCCTCAGCCCTCAGGGAATCACATTGCAGAAAATGGACCTCGCTAAGACAGAATATTCGCCAAGGAGAAAAAGGACACAATGCCATTTGCAGCACCGTAGATGAGTCTCGAGGTAATCACGTGACTTGGAGTAAGTCAGAAAGTGAAAGACACATATCATATCATATCACTTATAGGTGTTACCTATAAATTGATACCAGGGCAGATATTTCCACGGAGAAGGGCAATCACAGATTCATTAAACAAACTTATGGTTCACCAAAGGAAAGGTGTGAGGATTGAATTCATTACGATATTGGGGTTAACAGACAGATACAAACACAGTAGACGTATATAATCACCAAAGACCTACGGAGTACCAAGAGAAGACTACTCAACATTCTGTCATAACGTACATGGGAAAAGGATCCCAGGAAGAACAGACATATGTATATGTGTAAAAGAACCACCTCTTGCACACCTACAACAAGCTAAACGTTGTACTCAAACTTGCTGTAATAAAAAATAAAAAATTAAATTAAAAACACGAACAAGAAGTAGTGAGACAAACTTGAGGGGCTTTCTCCTGGCACATTCCGTTCTACATTCCAATCTAGAACACAACTTCCATTGAGGCTCTGCTGCCCTAGTAACCAGATTTGGTAAGGGAGAACTGCTGCCACCTTGTGGCCGTTTCACACAACTGCAGGTTTAATGCCAGCGCTAATGGTCAGTGGATATTTCAAATCATTACAGGCCTGTAAATGACACCTGCCCTGAAAACAAATCCTGGGGTCATATATCGACCAAAAAATTCAAAAGACGTCCATATTTCAAAACGACAGTTTCAAGAGGCATATTTCACGCACATTAGTGTTCTGCTTCTTTTGCTTTCTTTCTTTCTTTGTTAAAAAAACGGGAATGGAGAAAGGCAACCCTCAGAATGGGCGAAAACGTTCACAAACGAATCAATGGACAAAGGTTTAATCTCCAATATATATAAACAGCTCATGCAGCTTAATATTAATAAAACAAACAACCCAATACAAAAATGGGCAGAAGATCTAAAGAGACGTTTCTTCAAAGAAGACACAGAGATGGCCAAGACGCACATGAAAAGCTGCTCAACATCACTAATTATTAGAGAAATGCAAATCAAAACTACAATGAGGTAAGACCTCACACCTGTTAGAATCGGCATCATCTGATAATCTACAATCAACAAATTCTGGGGACGGTGTGGACAAAAGGAACCCTCTTCCGCTATTGGTGGGAATGTAAATTGATACAGTCACTATGGAGAACAGTATGGAGGTTCCTTTAAAAAACTAAAAAGAGAATTACCATAGGATCCAGCAATCCCACTTCTGGGCATATACCCAGAGAAAACCATAAATCACAAAGACACATTCACCACAATGTTCATTGCAGCACTATTTACAATAGCCAGGTAATGGAAGCAACCTAAATGCCCACAGACAGACGAATGGATAAAGATGTGGTACATATACAAAATGGAATATTACTCAGCCATAAAAAGGAATGAAACTGGGTCATTTGTAGAGAAGTTGATGGATCTAGAGACTGTCATACAGAGTGAAGTAAGCCAGAAAGAGAAAAACAAATATTGTATATTAATGCCTATATGTGGAACCTAGAAAAATGGTAGAGATGAACTGGTTTGCAGGTCAGAAATAGAGACACAGAGGTAGAGAACAAACGTATGGACACAAAGTGGGGGAAGCCATGGGGTGGTGGTGGTGGGATGAGTTGGGAGATTAGGATTGACCTGTATACATGTCTATGCATAAAATAGATAACTAATAATAACCTACTGTATGAAAAAATAACTAAAATTAAATTTCAAAATTTTAAAAAATAAAATGTAAAAATAAAACAGAAAAAAAGTTCTTCCATTCACACTGATGTATTTATACGAATGAATTATTTCCATGCTTATATCTATAAATACATAAATGAGGAATAAAATCTAACTTGAACCAAAAAAGAAAAAAAAAAAACTGAACCTAACAGTTATACAGAGGAAAACACTACCAAGGCACTTGCTCCAGTGGTAAACAATTCTGAAATTGGTCAGAGGTGGGGAATCATCTCCCATACAGCCAGCAGCCCCGCCCACCCACGCAAGGAGCATCCTCATTGCAAAGCTGGGAGACCGTGCCGAGGCCTCTGTGAGTAAACGTGAGCTGAGCCCCAGGCCAGATGCTGCTGAACTGTTCCCACCCTTCCCAGGTGAAACACCTGAATATGTACAAGGGCTTGAAAGCCTAGAGGAAGGGCCGTGGAGCCACACCAGCGACAGCACGCAGGCCAACTTGGTGCCTGGAGGTCAGCCAGGATGGTACTGGCCACGGGCGCTCCTCTGGAAGCTTTCTATTACCCTGCCTGAGATACCCCTCCTGTCCCGGCCCCCACTCCTTTTTTTCTTTCCTCACCTCAGCCCGGAGAGATATTCCAGTGGAAGTTATGGGTGACACATCCTCTTCTTTATAGGTGGCAGCCTGGCAACTCCTGCCGAAAGTCCAGCAGAGCCCCACTCACACCGGGCCACCCACAAAGCCGTGGACCCTCACACCCTCCCATCAGCACAGCCCCGAGACTGCTGACGGGGCAGAGAATATGGAGTCAGGCACAGCTGCAGGGGCTATAGCTGCCTGGAGTGCTGTTTATATTGACCTCAACCCAGGCACACCTGGGGAGGGCTTGCCGGCAGGGTCAGGCTGCCCAGGTCAGCTAATCCTCAGCCCTCAGGGAATCACATTGCAGAAAATGGACCTCGCTAAGACAGAATATTCGCCAAGGAGAAAAAGGACACAATGCCATTTGCAGCACCGTAGATGAGTCTCGAGGTAATCACGTGACTTGGAGTAAGTCAGAAAGTGAAAGACACATATCATATCATATCACTTATAGGTGTTACCTATAAATTGATACCAGGGCAGATATTTCCACGGAGAAGGGCAATCACAGATTCATTAAACAAACTTATGGTTCACCAAAGGAAAGGTGTGAGGATTGAATTCATTACGATATTGGGGTTAACAGACATATACAAACACAGTAGACGTATATAATCACCAAAGACCTACGGAGTACCAAGAGAAGACTACTCAACATTCTGTCATAACGTACATGGGAAAAGGATCCCAGGAAGAACAGACATATGTATATGTGTAAAAGAACCACCTCTTGCACACCTACAACAAGCTAAACGTTGTACTCAAACTTGCTGTAATAAAAAATAAAAAATTAAATTAAAAACACGAACAAGAAGTAGTGAGACAAACTTGAGGGGCTTTCTCCTGGCACATTCCGTTCTACATTCCAATCTAGAACACAACTTCCATTGAGGCTCTGCTGCCCTAGTAACCAGATTTGGTAAGGGAGAACTGCTGCCACCTTGTGGCCGTTTCACACAACTGCAGGTTTAATGCCAGCGCTAATGGTCAGTGGATATTCCAAATCATTACAGGCCTGTAAATGACACCTGCCCTGAAAACAAATCCTGGGGTCATATATCGACCAAAAAATTCAAAAGACGTCCATATTTCAAAACGACAGTTTCAAGAGGCATATTTCACGCACATTAGTGTTCTGCTTCTTTTGCTTTCTTTCTTTCTTTGTTAAAAAAACGGGAATGGAGAAAGGCAACCCTCAGAATGGGCGAAAACGTTCACAAACGAATCAATGGACAAAGGTTTAATCTCCAATATATATAAACAGCTCATGCAGCTTAATATTAATAAAACAAACAACCCAATACAAAAATGGGCAGAAGATCTAAAGAGACGTTTCTTCAAAGAAGACACAGAGATGGCCAAGACGCACATGAAAAGCTGCTCAACATCACTAATTATTAGAGAAATGCAAATCAAAACTACAATGAGGTAAGACCTCACACCTGTTAGAATCGGCATCATCTGATAATCTACAATCAACAAATTCTGGGGACGGTGTGGACAAAAGGAACCCTCTTCCGCTATTGGTGGGAATGTAAATTGATACAGTCACTATGGAGAACAGTATGGAGGTTCCTTTAAAAAACTAAAAAGAGAATTACCATAGGATCCAGCAATCCCACTTCTGGGCATATACCCAGAGAAAACCATAAATCACAAAGACACATTCACCACAATGTTCATTGCAGCACTATTTACAATAGCCAGGTAATGGAAGCAACCTAAATGCCCACAGACAGACGAATGGATAAAGATGTGGTACATATACAAAATGGAATATTACTCAGCCATAAAAAGGAATGAAACTGGGTCATTTGTAGAGAAGTTGATGGATCTAGAGACTGTCATACAGAGTGAAGTAAGCCAGAAAGAGAAAAACAAATATTGTATATTAATGCCTATATGTGGAACCTAGAAAAATGGTAGAGATGAACTGGTTTGCAGGGCAGAAATAGAGACACAGAGGTAGAGAACAAACGTATGGACACAAAGTGGGGGAAGCCATGGGGTGGTGGTGGTGGGATGAGTTGGGAGATTAGGATTGACCTGTATACATGTCTATGCATAAAATAGATAACTAATAATAACCTACTGTATGAAAAAATAACTAAAATTAAATTTCAAAATTTTAAAAAATAAAATGTAAAAATAAAACAGAAAAAAAGTTCTTCCATTCACACTGATGTATTTATACGAATGAATTATTTCCATGCTTATATCTATAAATACATAAATGAGGAATAAAATCTAACTTGAACCAAAAAAGAAAAAAAAAAAACTGAACCTAACAGTTATACAGAGGAAAACACTACCAAGGCACTTGCTCCACTGGTAAACAATTCTGAAATTGGTCAGAGGTGGGGAATCATCTCCCATACAGCCAGCAGCCCCGCCCACCCACGCAAGGAGCATCCTCATTGCAAAGCTGGGAGACTGTGCCGAGGGCTCTGTGAGTAAACGTGAGCTGAGCCCCAGGCCAGATGCTGCTGAACTCTTCCCACCCTTCCCAGGTGAAACACCTGAATATGTACAAGGGCTTGAAAGCCTAGAGGAAGGGCCGTGGAGCCACACCAGCGACAGCACGCAGGCCAACTTGGTGCCTGCAGGTCAGCCAGGATGGTACTGGCCACGGGCGCTCTTCTGGATGCTTTCTATTGCCCTGCCTGAGATAACCCTCCTGTCCCGGCCCCCACTCCTTTTTTTCCTTCCTCACCTCAGCCCGGAGAGATATTCCAGTGGAAGTTATGGGTGACACATCCTCTTCTTTACAGGTGGCAGCCTGGCAACTCCTGCCGAAAGTCCAGCAGAGCCCCACTCACACCGGGCCACCCACATAGCCGTGGAACCTCACACCCTCCCACCAGCACAGCCCCGAGACTTCTGACGGGGCAGAGAACATGGTGCAAGGCACAGCTGCAGGGGCTATTGCTGCCTGGAGTGCTGTTTATATTGACCTCAACCCAGGCAACCCTGGGGAGGGCTTGCCGGCAGGGTCAGGCTGCCCAGGTCAGCTAATCCTCAGCCCTCAGGGAATCACATTGCAGAATATGGACCTCGCTAAGACAGAATATTCGCCAAGGAAAAAAAGGACACAATGCCATTTGCAGCACCGTAGATGAGTCTCGAGGTAATCACGTGACTTGGAGTAAGTCAGAAAGTGAAAGACACATATCATATCATATCACTTATAGGTGTTACCTATAAATTGATACCAGGGCAGATATTTCCACGGAGAAGGGCAATCACAGATTCATTAAACAAACTTATGGTTCACCAAAGGAAAGGTGTGAGGATTGAATTCATTACGATATTGGGGTTAACAGACATATACAAACACAGTAGACGTATATAATCACCAAAGACCTACGGAGTACCAAGAGAAGACTACTCAACATTCTGTCATAACGTACATGGGAAAAGGATCCCAGGAAGAACAGACATATGTATATGTGTAAAAGAACCACCTCTTGCACACCTACAACATGCTAAACGTTGTACTCAAACTTGCTGTAATAAAAAATAAAAAATTAAATTAAAAACACGAACAAGAAGTAGTGAGACAAACTTGAGGGGCTTTCTCCTGGCACATTCCGTTCTACATTCCAATTTAGAACACGACTTCCATTGAGGCTCTGCTGCCCTAGTAACCAGATTTGGTAAGGGAGAACTGCTGCCACCTTGTGGCCGTTTCACACAACTGCAGGTTTAATGCCAGCGCTAATGGTCAGTGGATATTCCAAATCATTACAGGCCTGTAAATGACACCTGCCCTGAAAACAAATCCTGGGGTCACATATCGACCAAAAAATTCAAAAGACGTCCATATTTCAAAACGACAGTTTCAAGAGGCATATTTCACGCACATTAGTGTTCTGCTTCTTTTGCTTTCTTTCTTTCTTTGTTAAAAAAAACGGGAATGGATAAAGGCAACCCTCAGAATGGGCGAAAACGTTCACAAACGAATCAATGGACAAAGGTTTAATCTCCAATATATATAAACAGCTCATGCAGCTTAATATTAATAAAACAAACAACCCAATACAAAAATGGGCAGAAGATCTAAAGAGACGTTTCTTCAAAGAAGACACAGAGATGGCCAAGACGCACATGAAAAGCTGCTCAACATCACTAATTATTAGAGAAATGCAAATCAAAACTACAATGAGGTAAGACCTCACACCTGTTAGAATCGGCATCATCAGATAATCTACAAACAACAAATTCTGGGGAGGGTGTGGACAAAAGGAACCCTCTTCCGCTATTGGTGGGAATGTAAATTGATACAGTCACTATGGAGAACAGTATGGAGGTTCCTTTAAAAAACTAAAAAGAGAATTACCATAGGATCCAGCAATCCCACTTCTGGGCATATACCCTGAGAAAACCATAAATCACAGAGACACATTCACCACAATGTTCATTGCAGCACTATTTACAATAGCCAGGTTATGGAAGCAACCTAAATGGCCACAGACAGACGAATGGATAAAGATGTGGTCCATATATAAAATGGAATATTACTCAGCCATAAAAAGGAATGAAACTGGGTCATTTGTAGAGAAGTTGATGGATCTAGAGACTGTCATACAGAGTGAAGTAAGTCAGAAAGAGAAAAACAAATATTGTATATTAATGCCTATATGTGGAACCTAGAAAAATGGTAGAGTTGAACTGGTTTGCAGGGCAGAAATAGAGACACAGAGGTAGAGAACAAACGTATGGACACAAAGTGGGGGAAGCCATGGGGTGGTGGTGGTGGGATGAGTTGGGATATTAGGATTGACCTGTATACATGTCTATGCATAAAATAGATAACTAATAATAACCTACTGTATAAAAAAAAAAATAAAATTAAATTTCAAAATTTAAAAAAATAAAATGTAATAATAAAACAGAAAAAAAGTTCTTCCATTCACACTGATGTATTTATACGAATGAATTATTTCCATGCTTATATCTATAAATACATAAATGAGGAATAAAATCTAACTTGAACCAACAAAGAAAAAAAAAACTGAACCTAAGAATTAAACAGAGGAAAACACTACCAAGGCACTTGCTCCAGTGGTAAACAATTCTGAAATTGGTCAGAGGTGGGGAATCATCTCCCATACAGCCAGCAGCCCCGCCCGCCCACGCCAGGAGCATCCTCATTGCAAAGCTGGGAGACCGTGCCGAGGCCTCTGTGAGTAAACGTGAGCTGAGCCCCAGGCCAGATGCTGCTGAACTGTTCCCACCCTTCCCAGGTGAAACACCTGAATATGTACAAGGGCTTGAAAGCCTAGAGGAAGGGCCGTGCAGCCACACCAGCGACAGCACGCAGGCCAACTTGGTGCCTGCAGGTCAGCCAGGATGGTACTGGCCATGGGCGCTCTTCTGGAAGCTTTCTATTGCCCTGCCTGAGATACCCCTCCTGTCCCGGCCCCCACTCCTTTTTTTCCTTCCTCACCTCAGCCCGGAGAGATATTCCAGTGGAAGTTATGGGTGACACATCCTCTTCTTTATAGGTGGCAGCCTGGCAACTCCTGCCGAAAGTCCAGCAGAGCCCCACTCACACCGGGCCACCCACAAAGCCGTGGACCCTCACACCCTCCCACCAGCACAGCCCCGAGACTGCTGACGGGGCAGAGAATATGGAGTCAGGCACAGCTGCAGGGGCTCTTGCTGCCTGGAGTGCTGTTTATATTGACCTCAACCCAGGCACACCTGGGGAGGGCTTGCCGGCAGGGTCAGGCTGCCCAGGTCAGCTAATCCTCAGCCCTCAGGGAATCACATTGCAGAAAATGGACCTCGCTAAGACAGAATATTCGCCAAGGAGAAAAAGGACACAATGCCATTTGCAGCACCGTAGATGAGTCTCGAGGTAATCATGTGACTTGGAGTAAGTCAGAAAGTGAAAGACACATATCATATCATATCACTTATAGGTGTTACCTATAAATTGATACCAGGGCAGATATTTCCACGGAGAAGGGCAATCACAGATTCATTAAACAAACTTATGGTTCACCAAAGGACAGGTGTGAGGATTGAATTCATTACGATATTGGGGTTAACAGACAGATACAAACACAGTAGACGTATATAATCACCAAAGACCTACGGAGTACCAAGAGAAGACTACTCAACATTCTGTCATAACGTACATGGGAAAAGGATCCCAGGAAGAACAGACATATGTATATGTGTAAAAGAACCACCTCTTGCACACCTACAACAAGCTAAACGTTGTACTCAAACTTGCTGTAATAAAAAATAAAAAATTAAATTAAAAACACGAACAAGAAGTAGTGAGACAAACTTGAGGGGCTTTCTCCTGGCACATTCCGTTCTACATTCCAATCTAGAACACGACTTCCATTGAGGCTCTGCTGCCCTAGTAACCAGATTTGGTAAGGGAGAACTGCTGCCACCTTGTGGCCGTTTCACACAACTGCAGGTTTAATGCCAGCGCTAATGGTCAGTGGATATTCCAAATCATTACAGGCCTGTAAATGACACCTGCCCTGAAAACAAATCCTGGTGTCATATATCGACCAAAAAATTCAAAAGACGTCCATATTTCAAAACGACAGTTTCAAGAGGCATATTTCACGCACATTAGTGTTCTGCTTCTTTTGCTTTCTTTCTTTCTTTCTTAAAAGAACGGGAATGGAAAAAGGCAACCCTCAGAATGGGCGAAAACGTTCACAAACGAATCAATGGACAAAGGTTTAATCTCCAATATATATAAACAGCTCATGCAGCTTAATATTAATAAAACAAACAACCCAATACAAAAATGGGCAGAAGATCTAAAGAGACGTTTCTTCAAAGAAGACACAGAGATGGCCAAGACGCACATGAAAAGCTGCTCAACATCACTAATTATTAGAGAAATGCAAATCAAAACTACAATGAGGTAAGACCTCACACCTGTTAGAATCGGCATCATCAGATAATCTACAAACAACAAATTCTGGGGAGGGTGTGGACAAAAGGAACCCTCTTCCGCTATTGGTGGGAATGTAAATTGATACAGTCACTATGGAGAACAGTATGGAGGTTCCTTTAAAAAACTAAAAAGAGAATTTCCATAGGATCCAGCAATCCCACTTCTGGGCATATACCCAGAGAAAACCATAAATCACAGAGACACATTCACCACAATGTTCATTGCAGCACTATTTACAATAGCCAGGTAATGGAAGCAACCTAAATGCCCACAGACAGACGAATGGATAAAGATGTGGTACATATACAAAATGGAATATTACTCAGCCATAAAAAGGAATGAAACTGGGTCATTTGTAGAGAAGTTGATGGATCTAGAGACTGTCATACAGAGTGAAGTAAGTCAGAAAGAGAAAAACAAATATTGTATATTAATGCCTATATGTGGAACCTAGAAAAATGGTAGAGATGAACTGGTTTGCAGGGCAGAAATAGAGACACAGAGGTAGAGAACAAACGTATGGACACAAAGTGGGGTAAGCCATGGGGTGGTGGTGGTGGGATGAGTTGGGTGATTAGGATTGACCTGTATACATGTCTATGCATAAAATAGATAACTAATAATAACCTACTGTATAAAAAAATAACTAAAATTAAATTTCAAAATTTTAAAAAATAAAATGTAAAAGTAAAACAGAAAAAAAGTTCTTCCATTCACACTGATGTATTTATACGAATGAATTATTTCCATGCTTATATCTATAAATACATAAATGAGGAATAAAATCTAACTTGAACCAAAAAAGAAAAAAAAAACTGAACCTAAGAATTATACAGAGGAAAACACTACCAAGGCACTTGCTCCAGTGGTAAAGAATTCTGAAATTGGTCAGAGGTGGGGAATCATCTCCCATACAGCCAGCAGCCCCGCCCGCCCACGCAAGGAGCATCCTCATTGCAAAGCTGGGAGACCGTGCCGAGGCCTCTGTGAGTAAACATGAGCTGAGCCCCAGGCCAGATGCTGCTGAACTGTTCCCACCCTTCCCAGGTGAAACACCTGAATATGTACAAGGGCTTGAAAGCCTAGAGGAAGGGCCGTGGAGCCACACCAGCGACAGCACGCTGGCCAACTTGGTGCCTGCAGGTCAGCCAGGATGGTACTGGCCACGGGCGCTCTTCTGGAAGCTTTCTATTGCCCTGCCTGAGATACCCCTCCTGTCCCGGCCCCCACTCCTTTTTTTCCTTCCTCACCTCAGCCCGGAGAGATATTCCAGTGGAAGTTATGTGTGACACATCCTCTTCTTTACAGGTGGCAGCCTGGCAACTCCTGCCGAAAGTCCAGCAGAGCCCCACTCACACCGGGCCACCCACAAAGCCGTGGACCCTCACACCCTCCCACCAGCACAGCCCCGAGACTGCTGACGGGGCAGAGAATATGGAGTCAGGCACAGCTGCAGGGGCTATTGCTGCCTGGAGTGCTGTTTATATTGACCTCAACCCAGGCACACCTGGGGAGGGCTTGCCGGCAGGGTCAGGCTGCCCAGGTCAGCTAATCCTCAGCCCTCAGAAAATCACATTGCAGAAAATGGACCTCGCTAAGACAGAATATTCGCCAAGGAGAAAAAGGACACAATGCCATTTGCAGCACCGTAGATGAGTCTCGAGGTAATCACGTGACTTGGAGTAAGTCATAAAGTGAAAGACACATATCATATCATATCACTTATAGGTGTTACCTATAAATTGATACCAGGGCAGATATTTCCACGGAGAAGGGCAATCACAGATTCATTAAACAAACTTATGGTTCACCAAAGGAAAGGTGTGAGGATTGAATTCATTACGATATTGGGGTTAACAGACATATACAAACACAGTAGACGTATAGAATCACCAAAGACCTACGGAGTACCAAGAGAAGACTACTCAACATTCTGTCATAACGTACATGGGAAAAGGATCCCAGGAAGAACAGACATATGTATATGTGTAAAAGAACCACCTCTTGCACACCTACAACATGCTAAACGTTGTACTCAAACCTGCTGTAATAAAAAATAAAAAATTAAATTAAAAACATGAACAAGAAGTAGTGAGACAAACTTGAGGGGCTTTCTCCTGGCACATTCCGTTCAACATTCCAATCTAGAACACGACTTCCATTGAGGCTCTGCTGCCCTAGTAACCAGAGTTGGTAAGGGAGAACTGCTGCCACCTTGTGGCCGTTTCACACAACTGCAGGTTTAATTCCAGCGCTAATGGTCAGTGGATATTCCAAATCATTACAGGCCTGTAAATGACACCTGCCCTGAAAACAAATCCTGGGGTCATATATCGACCAAAAAATTCAAAAGACGTCCATATTTCAAAACGACAGTTTCAAGAGGCATATTTCACGCACATTAGTGTTCTGCTTCTTTTGCATTCTTTCTTTCTTTCTTAAAAGAACGGGAATGGAAAAGGCAACCCTCAGAATGGGCAAAAACGTTCACAAACGAATCAATGGACAAAGGTTTAATCTCCAATATATATAAACAGCTCATGCAGCTTAATATTAATAAAACAAACAACCCAATACAAAAATGGGCAGAAGATCTAAAGAGACGTTTCCTCAAAGAAGACACAGAGATGGCCAAGATGCACATGAAAAGCTGCTCAACATCACTAATTATTAGAGAAATGCAAATCAAAACTACAATGGGGTAAGACCTCACACCTGTTAGAATCGGCATCATCAGATAATCTACAAACAACAAATTCTGGGGAGGGTGTGGACAAAAGGAACCCTCTTCCGCTATTGGTGGGAATGTAAATTGATACAGTCACTATGGAGAACAGTATGGAGGTTCTTTAAAAAACTAAAAAGAGAATTTCCATAGGATCCAGCAATCCCACTTCTGGGCATATACCCAGAGAAAACCATAAATCACAAAGACACATTCACCACAATGTTCATTGCAGCACTATTTACAATAGCCAGGTAATGGAAGCAACCTAAATGCCCACAGACAGACGAATGGATAAAGATGTGGTACATATACAAAATGGAATATTACTCAGCCATAAAAAGGAATGAAACTGGGTCATTTGTAGAGAAGTTGATGGATCTAGAGACTGTCATACAGAGTGAAGTAAGTCAGAAAGAGAAAAACAAATATTGTATATTAATGCCTATATGTGGAACCTAGAAAAATGGTAGAGATGAACTGGTTTGCAGGGCAGAAATAGAGACACAGAGGTAGAAAACAAACGTATGGACACAAAGTGGGGTAAGCCATGGGGTGGTGGTGGTGGGATGAGTTGGGAGATTAGGATTGACCTGTATACATGTCTATGCATAAAATAGATAACTAATAATAACCTACTGTATAAAAAAATAACTAAAATTAAATTTCAAAATTTTAAAAAATAAAATGTAAAAGTAAAACAGAAAAAAAGTTCTTCCATTCACACTGATGTATATATACGAATGAATTATTTCCATGCTTATATCTATAAATACATAAATGAGGAATAAAATCTAACTTGAACCAAAAAAGAAAAAAAAAACTGAACCTAAGAATTATACAGAGGAAAACACTACCAAGGCACTTGCTCCACTGGTAAACAATTCTGAAATTGGTCAGAGGTGGGGAATCATCTCCCATACAGCCAGCAGCCCCGCCCACCCACGCAAGGAGCATCCTCATTGCAAAGCTGGGAGACTGTGCCGAGGGCTCTGTGAGTAAACGTGAGCTGAGCCCCAGGCCAGATGCTGCTGAACTCTTCCCACCCTTCCCAGGTGAAACACCTGAATATGTACAAGGGCTTGAAAGCCTAGAGGAAGGGCCGTGGAGCCACACCAGCGACAGCACGCAGGCCAACTTGGTGCCTGCAGGTCAGCCAGGATGGTACTGGCCACGGGCGCTCTTCTGGATGCTTTCTATTGCCCTGCCTGAGATAACCCTCCTGTCCCGGCCCCCACTCCTTTTTTTCCTTCCTCACCTCAGCCCGGAGAGATATTCCAGTGGAAGTTATGGGTGACACATCCTCTTCTTTACAGGTGGCAGCCTGGCAACTCCTGCCGAAAGTCCAGCAGAGCCCCACTCACACCGGGCCACCCACATAGCCGTGGAACCTCACACCCTCCCACCAGCACAGCCCCGAGACTGCTGACGGGGCAGAGAATATGGTGCAAGGCACAGCTGCAGGGGCTATTGCTGCCTGGAGTGCTGTTTATATTGACCTCAACCCAGGCAACCCTGGGGAGGGCTTGCCGGCAGGGTCAGGCTGCCCAGGTCAGCTAATCCTCAGCCCTCAGGGAATCACATTGCAGAATATGGACCTCGCTAAGACAGAATATTCGCCAAGGAAAAAAAGGACACAATGCCATTTGCAGCACCGTAGATGAGTCTCGAGGTAATCACGTGACTTGGAGTAAGTCAGAAAGTGAAAGACACATATCATATCATATCACTTATAGGTGTTACCTATAAATTGATACCAGGGCAGATATTTCCACGGAGAAGGGCAATCACAGATTCATTAAACAAACTTATGGTTCACCAAAGGAAAGGTGTGAGGATTGAATTCATTACGATATTGGGGTTAACAGACATATACAAACACAGTAGACGTATATAATCACCAAAGACCTACGGAGTACCAAGAGAAGACTACTCAACATTCTGTCATAACGTACATGGGAAAAGGATCCCAGGAAGAACAGACATATGTATATGTGTAAAAGAACCACCTCTTGCACACCTACAACATGCTAAACGTTGTACTCAAACTTGCTGTAATAAAAAATAAAAAATTAAATTAAAAACACGAACAAGAAGTAGTGAGACAAACTTGAGGGGCTTTCTCCTGGCACATTCCGTTCTACATTCCAATTTAGAACACGACTTCCATTGAGGCTCTGCTGCCCTAGTAACCAGATTTGGTAAGGGAGAACTGCTGCCACCTTGTGGCCGTTTCACACAACTGCAGGTTTAATGCCAGCGCTAATGGTCAGTGGATATTCCAAATCATTACAGGCCTGTAAATGACCCTGCCCTGAAAACAAATCCTGGGGTCACATATCGACCAAAAAATTCAAAAGACGTCCATATTTCAAAACGACAGTTTCAAGAGGCATATTTCACGCACATTAGTGTTCTGCTTCTTTTGCTTTCTTTCTTTCTTTGTTAAAAAAAACGGGAATGGAAAAAGGCAACCCTCAGAATGGGCGAAAACGTTCACAAACGAATCAATGGACAAAGGTTTAATCTCCAATATATATAAACAGCTCATGCAGCTTAATATTAATAAAACAAACAACCCAATACAAAAATGGGCAGAAGATCTAAAGAGACGTTTCTTCAAAGAAGACACAGAGATGGCCAAGACGCACATGAAAAGCTGCTCAACATCACTAATTATTAGAGAAATGCAAATCAAAACTACAATGAGGTAAGACCTCACACCTGTTAGAATCGGCATCATCAGATAATCTACAAACAACAAATTCTGGGGAGGGTGTGGACAAAAGGAACCCTCTTCCGCTATTGGTGGGAATGTAAATTGATACAGTCACTATGGAGAACAGTATGGAGGTTCCTTTAAAAAACTAAAAAGAGAATTACCATAGGATCCAGCAATCCCACTTCTGGGCATATACCCTGAGAAAACCATAAATCACAGAGACACATTCACCACAATGTTCATTGCAGCACTATTTACAATAGCCAGGTTATGGAAGCAACCTAAATGGCCACAGACAGACGAATGGATAAAGATGTGGTACATATATAAAATGGAATATTACTCAGCCATAAAAAGGAATGAAACTGGGTCATTTGTAGAGAAGTTGATGGATCTAGAGACTGTCATACAGAGTGAAGTAAGTCAGAAAGAGAAAAACAAATATTGTATATTAATGCCTATATGTGGAACCTAGAAAAATGGTAGAGTTGAACTGGTTTGCAGGGCAGAAATAGAGACACAGAGGTAGAGAACAAACGTATGGACACAAAGTGGGGGAAGCCATGGGGTGGTGGTGGTGGGATGAGTTGGGATATTAGGATTGACCTGTATACATGTCTATGCATAAAATAGATAACTAATAATAACCTACTGTATAAAAAAAATAAATAAAATTAAATTTCAAAATTTAAAAAAATAAAATGTAATAATAAAACAGAAAAAAAGTTCTTCCATTCACACTGATGTATTTATACGAATGAATTATTTCCATGCTTATATCTATAAATACATAAATGAGGAATAAAATCTAACTTGAACCAATAAAGAAAAAAAAAACTGAACCTAAGAATTAAACAGAGGAAAACACTACCAAGGCACTTGCTCCAGTGGTAAACAATTCTGAAATTGGTCAGAGGTGGGGAATCATCTCCCATACAGCCAGCAGCCCCGCCCGCCCACGCCAGGAGCATCCTCATTGCAAAGCTGGGAGACCGTGCCGAGGCCTCTGTGAGTAAACGTGAGCTGAGCCCCAGGCCAGATGCTGCTGAACTGTTCCCACCCTTCCCAGGTGAAACACCTGAATATGTACAAGGGCTTGAAAGCCTAGAGGAAGGGCCGTGCAGCCACACCAGCGACAGCACGCAGGCCAACTTGGTGCCTGCAGGTCAGCCAGGATGGTACTGGCCATGGGCGCTCTTCTGGAAGCTTTCTATTGCCCTGCCTGAGATACCCCTCCTGTCCCGGCCCCCACTCCTTTTTTTCCTTCCTCACCTCAGCCCGGAGAGATATTCCAGTGGAAGTTATGGGTGACACATCCTCTTCTTTATAGGTGGCAGCCTGGCAACTCCTGCCGAAAGTCCAGCAGAGCCCCACTCACACCGGGCCACCCACAAAGCCGTGGACCCTCACACCCTCCCACCAGCACAGCCCCGAGACTGCTGACGGGGCAGAGAATATGGAGTCAGGCACAGCTGCAGGGGCTATTGCTGCCTGGAGTGCTGTTTATATTGACCTCAACCCAGGCACACCTGGGGAGGGCTTGCCGGCAGGGTCAGGCTGCCCAGGTCAGCTAATCCTCAGCCCTCAGGGAATCACATTGCAGAAAATGGACCTCGCTAAGACAGAATATTCGCCAAGGAGAAAAAGGACACAATGCCATTTGCAGCACCGTAGATGAGTCTCGAGGTAATCACGTGACTTGGAGTAAGTCATAAAGTGAAAGACACATATCATATCATATCACTTATAGGTGTTACCTATAAATTGATACCAGGGCAGATATTTCCACGGAGAAGGGCAATCACAGATTCATTAAACAAACTTATGGTTCACCAAAGGACAGGTGTGAGGATTGAATTCATTACGATATTGGGGTTAACAGACAGATACAAACACAGTAGACGTATATAATCACCAAAGACCTACGGAGTACCAAGAGAAGACTACTCAACATTCTGTCATAACGTACATGGGAAAAGGATCCCAGGAAGAACAGACATATGTATATGTGTAAAAGAACCACCTCTTGCACACCTACAACAAGCTAAACGTTGTACTCAAACTTGCTGTAATAAAAAATAAAAAATTAAATTAAAAACACGAACAAGAAGTAGTGAGACAAACTTGAGGGGCTTTCTCCTGGCACATTCCGTTCTACATTCCAATCTAGAACACGACTTCCATTGAGGCTCTGCTGCCCTAGTAACCAGATTTGGTAAGGGAGAACTGCTGCCACCTTGTGGCCGTTTCACACAACTGCAGGTTTAATGCCAGCGCTAATGGTCAGTGGATATTCCAAATCATTACAGGCCTGTAAATGACACCTGCCCTGAAAACAAATCCTGGTGTCATATATCGACCAAAAAATTCAAAAGACGTCCATATTTCAAAACGACAGTTTCAAGAGGCATATTTCACGCACATTAGTGTTCTGCTTCTTTTGCTTTCTTTCTTTCTTTTTTAAAAGAACGGGAATGGAAAAAGGCAACCCTCAGAATGGCAAAAACGTTCACAAACGAATCAATGGACAAAGGTTTAATCTCCAATATATATAAACAGCTCATGCAGCTTAATATTAATAAAACAAACAACCCAATACAAAAATGGGCAGAAGATCTAAAGAGACGTTTCTTCAAAGAAGACACAGAGATGGCCAAGACGCACATGAAAAGCTGCTCAACATCACTAATTATTAGAGAAATGCAAATCAAAACTACAATGGGGTAAGACCTCACACCTGTTAGAATCGGCATCATCAGATAATCTACAAAGAACAAATTCTGGGGAGGGTGTGGACAAAAGGAACCCTCTTCCGCTATTGGTGGGAATGTAAATTGATACAGTCACTATGGAGAACAGTATGGAGGTTCCTTTAAAAAACTAAAAAGAGAATTTCCATAGGATCCAGCAATCCCACTTCTGGGCATATACCCAGAGAAAACCATAAATCACAGAGACACATTCACCACAATGTTCATTGCAGCACTATTTACAATAGCCAGGTAATGGAAGCAACCTAAATGCCCACAGACAGACGAATGGATAAAGATGTGGTACATATACAAAATGGAATATTACTCAGCCATAAAAAGGAATGAAACTGGGTCATTTGTAGAGAAGTTGATGGATCTAGAGACTGTCATACAGAGTGAAGTAAGTCAGAAAGAGAAAAACAAATATTGTATATTAATGCCTATATGTGGAACCTAGAAAAATGGTAGAGATGAACTGGTTTGCAGGGCAGAAATAGAGACACAGAGGTAGAGAACAAACGTATGGACACAAAGTGGGGGAAGCCATGGGGTGGTGGTGGTGGGATGAGTTGGGAGATTAGGATTGACCTGTATACATGTCTATGCATAAAATAGATAACTAATAATAACCTACTGTATAAAAAAATAACTAAAATTAAATTTCAAAATTTTAAAAAATAAAATGTAAAAGTAAAACAGAAAAAAAGTTCTTCCATTCACACTGATGTATTTATACGAATGAATTATTTCCATGCTTATATCTATAAATACATAAATGAGGAATAAAATCTAACTTGAACCAAAAAAGAAAAAAAAAAACTGAACCTAAGAATTATACAGAGGAAAACACTACCAAGGCACTTGCTCCAGTGGTAAAGAATTCTGAAATTGGTCAGAGGTGGGGAATCATCTCCCATACAGCCAGCAGCCCCGCCCGCCCACGCAAGGAGCATCCTCATTGCAAAGCTGGGAGACCGTGCCGAGGCCTCTGTGAGTAAACATGAGCTGAGCCCCAGGCCAGATGCTGCTGAACTGTTCCCACCCTTCCCAGGTGAAACACCTGAATATGTACAAGGGCTTGAAAGCCTAGAGGAAGGGCCGTGGAGCCACACCAGCGACAGCACGCTGGCCAACTTGGTGCCTGCAGGTCAGCCAGGATGGTACTGGCCACGGGCGCTCTTCTGGAAGCTTTCTATTGCCCTGCCTGAGATACCCCTCCTGTCCCGGCCCCCACTCCTTTTTTTCCTTCCTCACCTCAGACCGGAGAGATATTCCAGTGGAAGTTATGGGTGACACATCCTCTTCTTTACAGGTGGCAGCCTGGCAACTCCTGCCGAAAGTCCAGCAGAGCCCCACTCACACCGGGCCACCCACAAAGCCGTGGACCCTCACACCCTCCCACCAGCACAGCCCCGAGACTGCTGACGGGGCAGAGAATATGGAGTCAGGCACAGCTGCAGGGGCTATTGCTGCATGGAGTGCTGTTTATATTGACCTCAACCCAGGCACACCTGGGGAGGGCTTGCCGGCAGGGTCAGGCTGCCCAGGTCAGCTAATCCTCAGCCCTCAGAAAATCACATTGCAGAAAATGGACCTCGCTAAGACAGAATATTCGCCAAGGAGAAAAAGGACACAATGCCATTTGCAGCACCGTAGATGAGTCTCGAGGTAATCACGTGACTTGGAGTAAGTCATAAAGTGAAAGACACATATCATATCATATCACTTATAGGTGTTACCTATAAATTGATACCAGGGCAGATATTTCCATGGAGAAGGGCAATCACAGATTCATTAAACAAACTTATGGTTCACCAAAGGAAAGGTGTGAGGATTGAATTCATTACGATATTGGGGTTAACAGACATATACAAACACAGTAGACGTATAGAATCACCAAAGACCTACGGAGTACCAAGAGAAGACTACTCAACATTCTGTCATAACGTACATGGGAAAAGGATCCCAGGAAGAAGAGACATATGTATATGTGTAAAAGAACCACCTCTTGCACACCTACAACATGCTAAACGTTGTACTCAAACCTGCTGTAATAAAAAATAAAAAATTAAATTAAGAACATGAACAAGAAGTAGTGAGACAAACTTGAGGGGCTTTCTCCTGGCACATTCCGTTCAACATTCCAATCTAGAACACGACTTCCATTGAGGCTCTGCTGCCCTAGTAACCAGAGTTGGTAAGGGAGAACTGCTGCCACCTTGTGGCCGTTTCACACAACTGCAGGTTTAATTCCAGCGCTAATGGTCAGTGGATATTCCAAATCATTACAGGCCTGTAAATGACACCTGCCCTGAAAACAAATCCTGGGGTCATATATCGACCAAAAAATTCAAAAGACGTCCATATTTCAAAACGACAGTTTCAAGAGGCATATTTCACGCCCATTAGTGTTCTGCTTCTTTTGCATTCTTTCTTTCTTTCTTAAAAGAACGGGAATGGAAAAAGGCAACCCTCAGAATGGGCAAAAACGTTCACAAACGAATCAATGGACAAAGGTTTAATCTCCAATATATATAAACAGCTCATGCAGCTTAATATTAATAAAACAAACAACCCAATACAAAAATGGGCAGAAGATCTAAAGAGACGTTTCCTCAAAGAAGACACAGAGATGGCCAAGACGCACATGAAAAGCTGCTCAACATCACTAATTATTAGAGAAATGCAAATCAAAACTACAATGGGGTAAGACCTCACACCTGTTAGAATCGGCATCATCAGATAATCTACAAACAACAAATTCTGGGGAGGGTGTGGACAAAAGGAACCCTCTTCCGCTATTGGTGGGAATGTAAATTGATACAGTCACTATGGAGAACAGTATGGAGGTTCTTTAAAAAACTAAAAAGAGAATTTCCATAGGATCCAGCAATCCCACTTCTGGGCATATACCCAGAGAAAACCATAAATCACAAAGACACATTCACCACAATGTTCATTGCAGCACTATTTACAATAGCCAGGTAATGGAAGCAACCTAAATGCCCACAGACAGACGAATGGATAAAGATGTGGTACATATACAAAATGGAATATTACTCAGCCATAAAAAGGAATGAAACTGGGTCATTTGTAGAGAAGTTGATGGATCTAGAGACTGTCATACAGAGTGAAGTAAGTCAGAAAGAGAAAAACAAATATTGTATATTAATGCCTATATGTGGAACCTAGAAAAATGGTAGAGATGAACTGGTTTGCAGGGCAGAAATAGAGACACAGAGGTAGAAAACAAACGTATGGACACAAAGTGGGGTAAGCCATGGTGTGGTGGTGGTGGGATGAGTTGGGAGATTAGGATTGACCTGTATACATGTCTATGCATAAAATAGATAACTAATAATAACCTACTGTATAAAAAAAATAACTAAAATTAAATTTCAAAATTTTAAAAAATAAAATGTAAAAGTAAAACAGAAAAAAAGTTCTTCCATTCACACTGATGTATATATACGAATGAATTATTTCCATGCTTATATCTATAAATACATAAATGAGGAATAAAATCTAACTTGAACCAAAAAAGAAAAAAAAAACTGAACCTAAGAATTATACAGAGGAAAACACTACCAAGGAACTTGCTCCAGTGGTAAACAATTCTGAAATTGGTCAGAGGTGGGGAATCATCTCCCATACAGCCAGCAGCCCCGCCCGCCCACGCAAGGAGCATCCTCATTGCAAAGCTGGGAGACCGTGCCGAGGCCTCTGTGAGTAAACATGAGCTGAGCCCCAGGCCAGATGCTGCTGAACTGTTCCCACCCTTCCCAGGTGAAACACCTGAATATGTACAAGGGCTTGAAAGCCTAGAGGAAGGGCCGTGGAGCCACACCAGCGACAGCACGCAGGCCAACTTGGTGCCTGCGGGCCAGCCAGGATGGTACTGGCCACGGGCGCTTTTCTGGAAGCTTTCTCTTGCCCTGCCAGAGATACCCCTCCTGTCCTGGCCCCCACTCCTTTTTTTCCTTCCTCTCCTCAGCCCGGAGAGATATTCCAGTGGAAGTTATGGGTGACACATCCTCTTCTTTACAGGTGGCAGCCTGGCAACTCCTGCCGAAAGTCCAGCAGAGCCCCACTCACACCGGGCCACCCACAAAGCCGTGGACCATCACACCCTCCCACCAGCACAGCCCCGAGACTGCTGACGGGGCAGAGGATATGGAGTCAGGCACAGCTGCAGGGGCTATTGCTGCCTGGAGTGCTGTTTATATTGACCTCAACCCAGGCACACCTGGGGAGGGCTTGCCGGCAGGGTCAGGCTGCCCAGGTCAGCTTATCCTCAGCCCTCAGGGAATCACATTGCAGAAAATGGACCTCGCTAAAACAGAATATTCGCCAAGGAGAAAAAGGACACAATGCCATTTGCAGCACCGTAGATGAGTCTCGAGGTAATCACGTGACTTGGAGTAAGTCAGAAAGTGAAAGACACATATCATATCATATCACTTATAGGTGTTACCTATAAATTGATACCAGGGCAGATATTTCCACGGAGAAGGGCAATCACAGATTCATTAAACAAACTTATGGTTCACCAAAGGAAAGGTGTGAGGATTGAATTCATTACGATATTGGGGTTAACAGACAGATACAAACACAGTAGACGTATATAATCACCAAAGACCTACGGAGTACCAAGAGAAGACTACTCAACATTCTGTCATAACGTACATGGGAAAAGGATCCCAGGAAGAACAGACATATGTATATGTGTAAAAGAACCACCTCTTGCACACCTACAACAAGCTAAACGTTGTACTCAAACTTGCTGTAATAAAAAATAAAAAATTAAATTAAAAACACGAACAAGAAGTAGTGAGACAAACTTGAGGGGCTTTCTCCTGGCACATTCCGTTCTACATTCCAATCTAGAACACAACTTCCATTGAGGCTCTGCTGCCCTAGTAACCAGATTTGGTAAGGGAGAACTGCTGCCACCTTGTGGCCGTTTTACACAACTGCAGGTTTAATGCCAGCGCTAATGGTCAGTGGATATTCCAAATCATTACAGGCCTGTAAATGACACCTGCCCTGAAAACAAATCCTGGGGTCATATATCGACCAAAAAATTCAAAAGACGTCCATATTTCAAAACGACAGTTTCAAGAGGCATATTTCACGCACATTAGTGTTCTGCTTCTTTTGCTTTCTTTCTTTCTTTGTTAAAAAAAACGGGAATGGAGAAAGGCAACCCTCAGAATGGGCGAAAACGTTCACAAACGAATCAATGGACAAAGGTTTAATCTCCAATATATATAAACAGCTCATGCAGCTTAATATTAATAAAACAAACAACCCAATACAAAAATGGGCAGAAGATCTAAAGAGACGTTTCTTCAAAGAAGACACAGAGATGGCCAAGACGCACATGAAAAGCTGCTCAACATCACTAATTATTAGAGAAATGCAAATCAAAACTACAATCAGGTAAGACCTCACACCTGTTAGAATCGGCATCATCAGATAATCTACAATCAACAAATTCTGGGGACGGTGTGGACAAAAGGAACCCTCTTCCACTATTGGTGGGAATGTAAATTGATACAGTCACTATGTAGAACAGTATGGAGGTTCCTTTAAAAAACTAAAAAGAGAATTACCATAGGATCCAGCAATCCCACTTCTGGGCACATACCCAGAGAAAACCATAAATCACAAAGACACATTCACCACAATGTTCATTGCAGCACTATTTACAATAGCCAGGTAATGGAAGCAACCTAAATGCCCACAGACAGACGAATGGATAAAGATGTGGTACATATACAAAATGGAATATTACTCAGCCATAAAAAGGAATGATACTGGGTCATTTGTAGAGAAGTTGATGGATCTAGAGACTGTCATACAGAGTGAAGTAACTCAGAAAGAGAAAAACAAATATTGTATATTAATGCCTATATGTGGAACCTAGAAAAATGGTAGAGATGAACTGGTTTGCAGGTCAGAAATAGAGACAAAGAGGTAGAGAACAAACGTATGGACACAAAGTGGGGGAAGCCATGGGGTGGTGGTGGTGGGATGAGTTGGGAGATTAGGATTGTCCTGTATACATGTCTATGCATAAAATAGATAACTAATAATAACCTACTGTATAAAAAAAATAACTAAAATTAAATTTCAAAATTTTAAAAAATAAAATGTAAAAATAAAACAGAAAAAAAGTTCTTCCATTCACACTGATGTATTTATATGAATGAATTATTTCCATGCTTATATCTATAAATACATAAATGAGGAATAAAATCTAACTTGAACCAAAAAAGAAAAAAAAACTGAACCTAACAGTTATACAGAGGAAAACACTACCAAGGCACTTGCTCCAGTGGTAAACAATTCTGAAATTGGTCAGAGGTGGGGAATCATCTCCCATACAGCCAGCAGCCCCGCCCGCCCACGCAAGGAGCATCCTCATTGCAAAGCTGGGAGACCGTGCCGAGGCCTCTGTGAGTAAACGTGAGCTGAGCCCCAGGCCAGATGCTGCTGAACTGTTCCCACCCTTCCCAGGTGAAACACCTGAATATGTACAAGGGCTTGAAAGCCTAGAGGAAGGGCCGTGGAGCCACACCAGCGACAGCACGCAGGCCAACTTGGTGCCTGCAGGTCAGCCAGGATGGTACTGGCCACGGGCGCTCTTCTGGAAGCTTTCTATTGCCCTGCCTGAGATACCCCTCCTGTCCCGGCCCCCACTCCTTTTTTTCCTTCCTCACCTCAGCCCGGAGACATATTCCAGTGGAAATTATGGGTGACACATCCTCTTCTTTACAGGTGGCAGCCTGGCAACTCCTGCCGAAAGTACAGCAGAGCCCCACTCACACCGGGCCACCCACAAAGCCGTGGACCCTCACACCCTCCCACCAGCAGAACCCCGAGACTGCTGACGGGGCAGAGAATATGGAGTCAGGCACAGCTGCAGGGGCTATTGCTGCCTGGAGTGCTGTTTATATTGACCTCAACCCAGGCACACCTGGGGAGGGCTTGCCGGCAGGGTCAGGCTGCCCAGGTCAGCTTATCCTCAGCCCTCAGGGAATCACATTGCAGAAAATGGACCTCGCTAAGACAGAATATTCGCTAAGGAAAAAAAGGACACAATGCCATTTGCAGCACCGTAGATGAGTCTCGAGGTAATCACGTGACTTGGAGTAAGTCAGAAAGTGAAAGACACATATCATATCATATCACTTATAGGTGTTACCTATAAATTGATACCAGGGCAGATATTTCCACGGAGAAGGGCAATCACAGATTCATTAAACAAACTTATGGTTCACCAAAGGAAAGGTGTGAGGATTGAATTTATTACGATATTGGGGTTAACAGACATATACAAACACAGTAGACGTATATAATCACCAAAGACCTACGGAGTACCAAGAGAAGACTACTCAACATTCTGTCATAACGTACATGGGAAAAGGATCCCAGGAAGAACAGACATATGTATATGTGTAAAAGAACCACCTCTTGCACACCTACAACATGCTAAACGTTGTACTCAAACTTGCTGTAATAAAAAATAAAAAATTAAATTAAAAACACGAACAAGAAGTAGTGAGACAAACTTGAGGGGCTTTCTCCTGGCACATTCCGTTCTACATTCCAATCTAGAACACGACTTCCATTGAGGCTCTGCTGCCCTAGTAACCAGATTTGGTAAGGGAGAACTGCTGCCACCTTGTGGCCGTTTCACACAACTGCAGGTTTAATGCCAGCGCTAATGGTCAGTGGATATTCCAAATCATTACAGGCCTGTAAATGACACCTGCCCTGAAAACAAATCCTGGGGTCATATATCGACCAAAAAATTCAAAAGACGTCCATATTTCAAAACGACAGTTTCAAGAGGCATATTTCACGCACATTAGTGTTCTGCTTCTTTTGCTTTCTTTCTTTCTTTGTTAAAAAAAACGGGAATGGAGAAAGGCAACCCTCAGAATGGGCAAAAACGTTCACAAACGAATCAATGGACAAAGGTTTAATCTCCAATATATATAAACAGCTCATGCAGCTTAATATTAATAAAACAAACAACCCAATACAAAAATGGGCAGAAGATCTAAAGAGACGTTTCTTCAAAGAAGACACAGAGATGGCCAAGACGCACATGAAAAGCTGCTCAACATCACTAATTATTAGAGAAATGCAAATCAAAACTACAATGAGGTAAGACCTCACTCCTGTTAGAATCGGCATCATCAGATAATCTACAAACAACAAATTCTGGGGACGGTGTGGACAAAAGGAACCCTCTTCCGCTATTGGTGGGAATGTAAATTGATACAGTCACTATGGAGAAGAGTATGGAGGTTCCTTTAAAAAACTAAAAAGAGAATTACCATAGGATCCAGCAATCCCACTTCTGGGCATATACCCAGAGAAAACCATAAATCACAGAGACACATTCACCACAATGTTCATTGCAGCACTATTTACAATAGCCAGGTTATGGAAGCAACCTAAATGCCCACAGACAGACGAATGGATAAAGATGTGGTACATATATAAAATGGAATATTACTCAGCCATAAAAAGGAATGAAACTGGGTCATTTGTAGAGAAGTTGATGGATCTAGAGACTGTCATACAGAGTCAAGTAAGTCAGAAAGAGAAAAACAAATATTGTATATTAATGCCTATATGTGGAACCTAGAAAAATGGTAGAGATGAACTGGTTTGCAGGGCAGAAATAGAGACACAGAGGTAGAGAACAAACGTATGGACACAAAGTGGGGGAAGCCATGGGGTGGTGGTGGTGGGATGAGTTGGGAGATTAGGATTGACCTGTATACATGTCTATGCATAAAATAGATAACTAATAATAACCTACTGTATAAAAAAATAACTAAAATTAAATTTCAAAATTTTAAAAAATAAAATGTAAAAATAAAACAGAAAAAAAGTTCTTCCATTCACACTGATGTATTTATACGAATGAATTATTTCCATGCTTATATCTATAAATACATAAATGAGGAATAAAATCTAACTTGAACCAACAAAGAAAAAAAAAACTGAACCTAAGAATTAAACAGAGGAAAACACTACCAAGGCACTTGCTCCAGTGGTAAACAATTCTGAAATTGGTCAGAGGTGGGGAATCATCTCCCATACAGCCAGCAGCCCCGCCCGCCCACGCCAGGAGCATCCTCATTGCAAAGCTGGGAGACCGTGCCGAGGCCTCTGTGAGTAAACGTGAGCTGAGCCCCAGGCCAGATGCTGCTGAACTGTTCCCACCCTTCGCAGGTGAAACACCTGAATATGTACAAGGGCTTGAAAGCCTAGAGGAAGGGCCGTGGAGCCACACCAGCGACAGCACGCAGGCCAACTTGGTGCCTGCAGGACAGCCAGGATGGTACTGGCCACGGGCGCTCATCTGGAAGTTTTCTATTGCCCTGCCTGAGATACCCCTCCTGTCCCGGCCCCCACTCCTTTTTTTCCTTCCTCACCTCAGCCTGGAGAGATATTCCAGTGGAAGTTATGGGTGACACATCCTCTTCTTTACAGGTGGCAGCCTGGCAACTCCTGCCGAAAGTCCAGCAGAGCCCCACTCACACCGGGCCACCCACAAAGCCGTGGACCCACACACCCTCCCACCAGCACAGCCCCGAGACTGCTGACGGGGCAGAGAATATGGAGTAAGGCACAGCTGCAGGGGCTATTGCTGCCTGGAGTGCTGTTTATATTGACCTCAACCCAGGCACACCTGGGGAGGGCTTGCCGGCATGGTCAGGCTGCCCAGGTCAGCTAATCCTCAGCCCTCAGGGAATCACATTGCAGAAAATGGACCTCGCTAAGACAGAATATTCGCCAAGGAGAAAAAGGACACAATGCCATTTGCAGCACCGTAGATGAGTCTCGAGGTAATCACGTGACTTGGAGTAAGTCAGAAAGTGAAAGACACATATCATATCATATCACTTATAGGTGTTACCTATAAATTGATACCAGGGCAGATATTTCCACGGAGAAGGGCAATCACAGATTCATTAAACAAACTTATGGTTCACCAAAGGAAAGGTGTGAGGATTGAATTCATTACGATATTGGGGTTAACAGACATATACAAACACAGTAGACGTATAGAATCACCAAAGACCTACGGAGTACCAAGAGAAGACTACTCAACATTCTGTCATAACGTACATGGGAAAAGGATCCCAGGAAGAACAGACATATGTATATGTGTAAAAGAACCACCTCTTGCACACCTACAACATGCTAAACGTTGTACTCAAACCTGCTGTAATAAAAAATAAAAAATTAAATTAAAAACACGAACAAGAAGTAGTGAGACAAACTTGAGGGGCTTTCTCCTGGCACATTCCGTTCTACATTCCAATCTAGAACACGACTTCCATTGAGGCTCTGCTGCCCTAGTAACCAGATTTGGTAAGGGAGAACTGCTGCCACCTTGTGGCCGTTTCACACAACTGCAGGTTTAATGCCAGCGCTAATGGTCAGTGGATATTCCAAATCATTACAGGCCTGTAAATGACACCTGCCCTGAAAACAAATCCTGGGGTCATATATCGACCAAAAAATTCAAAAGACGTCCATATTTCAAAACGACAGTTTCAAGAGGCATATTTCACGCACATTAGTGTTCTGCTTCTTTTGCTTTCTTTCTTTCTTTGTTAAAAAAAACGGGAATGGAGAAAGGCAACCCTCAGAATGGGCAAAAACGTTCACAAACGAATCAATGGACAAAGGTTTAATCTCCAATATATATAAACAGCTCATGCAGCTTAATATTAATAAAACAAACAACCCAATACAAAAATGGGCAGAAGATCTAAAGAGACGTTTCTTCAAAGAAGACACAGAGATGGCCAAGACGCACATGAAAAGCTGCTCAACATCACTAATTATTAGAGAAATGCAAATCAAAACTACAATGAGGTAAGACCTCACTCCTGTTAGAATCGGCATCATCAGATAATCTACAAACAACAAATTCTGGGGACGGTGTGGACAAAAGGAACCCTCTTCCGCTATTGGTGGGAATGTAAATTGATACAGTCACTATGGAGAAGAGTATGGAGGTTCCTTTAAAAAACTAAAAAGAGAATTACCATAGGATCCAGCAATCCCACTTCTGGGCATATACCCAGAGAAAACCATAAATCACAGAGACACATTCACCACAATGTTCATTGCAGCACTATTTACAATAGCCAGGTTATGGAAGCAACCTAAATGCCCACAGACAGACGAATGGATAAAGATGTGGTACATATATAAAATGGAATATTACTCAGCCATAAAAAGGAATGAAACTGGGTCATTTGTAGAGAAGTTGATGGATCTAGAGACTGTCATACAGAGTCAAGTAAGTCAGAAAGAGAAAAACAAATATTGTATATTAATGCCTATATGTGGAACCTAGAAAAATGGTAGAGATGAACTGGTTTGCAGGGCAGAAATAGAGACACAGAGGTAGAGAACAAACGTATGGACACAAAGTGGGGGAAGCCATGGGGTGGTGGTGGTGGGATGAGTTGGGAGATTAGGATTGACCTGTATACATGTCTATGCATAAAATAGATAACTAATAATAACCTACTGTATAAAAAAATAACTAAAATTAAATTTCAAAATTTTAAAAAATAAAATGTAAAAATAAAACAGAAAAAAAGTTCTTCCATTCACACTGATGTATTTATACGAATGAATTATTTCCATGCTTATATCTATAAATACATAAATGAGGAATAAAATCTAACTTGAACCAAAAAAGAAAAAAAAAACTGAACCTAAGAATTATACAGAGGAAAACACTACCAAGGCACTTGCTCCAGTGGTAAACAATTCTGAAATTGGTCAGAGGTGGGGAATCATCTCCCATACAGCCAGCAGCCCCGCCCGCCCACGCCAGGAGCATCCTCATTGCAAAGCTGGGAGACCGTGCCGAGGCCTCTGTGAGTAAACGTGAGCTGAGCCCCAGGCCAGATGCTGCTGAACTGTTCCCACCCTTCGCAGGTGAAACACCTGAATATGTACAAGGGCTTGAAAGCCTAGAGGAAGGGCCGTGGAGCCACACCAGCGACAGCACGCAGGCCAACTTGGTGCCTGCAGGACAGCCAGGATGGTACTGGCCACGGGCGCTCATCTGGAAGTTTTCTATTGCCCTGCCTGAGATACCCCTCCTGTCCCGGCCCCCACTCCTTTTTTTCCTTCCTCACCTCAGCCTGGAGAGATATTCCAGTGGAAGTTATGGGTGACACATCCTCTTCTTTACAGGTGGCAGCCTGGCAACTCCTGCCGAAAGTCCAGCAGAGCCCCACTCACACCGGGCCACCCACAAAGCCGTGGACCCACACACCCTCCCACCAGCACAGCCCCGAGACTGCTGACGGGGCAGAGAATATGGAGTAAGGCACAGCTGCAGGGGCTATTGCTGCCTGGAGTGCTGTTTATATTGACCTCAACCCAGGCACACCTGGGGAGGGCTTGCCGGCATGGTCAGGCTGCCCAGGTCAGCTAATCCTCAGCCCTCAGGGAATCACATTGCAGAAAATGGACCTCGCTAAGACAGAATATTCGCCAAGGAGAAAAAGGACACAATGCCATTTGCAGCACCGTAGATGAGTCTCGAGGTAATCACGTGACTTGGAGTAAGTCAGAAAGTGAAAGACACATATCATATCATATCACTTATAGGTGTTACCTATAAATTGATACCAGGGCAGATATTTCCACGGAGAAGGGCAATCACAGATTCATTAAACAAACTTATGGTTCACCAAAGGAAAGGTGTGAGGATTGAATTCATTACGATATTGGGGTTAACAGACATATACAAACACAGTAGACGTATAGAATCACCAAAGACCTACGGAGTACCAAGAGAAGACTACTCAACATTCTGTCATAACGTACATGGGAAAAGGATCCCAGGAAGAACAGACATATGTATATGTGTAAAAGAACCACCTCTTGCACACCTACAACATGCTAAACGTTGTACTCAAACCTGCTGTAATAAAAAATAAAAAATTAAATTAAAAACATGAACAAGAAGTAGTGAGACAAACTTGAGGGGCTTTCTCCTGGCACATTCCGTTCAACATTCCAATCTAGAACACGACTTCCATTGAGGCTCTGCTGCCCTAGTAACCAGAGTTGGTAAGGGAGAACTGCTGCCACCTTGTGGCCGTTTCACACAACTGCAGGTTTAATTCCAGCGCTAATGGTCAGTGGATATTCCAAATCATTACAGGCCTGTAAATGACACCTGCCCTGAAAACAAATCCTGGGGTCATATATCGACCAAAAAATTCAAAAGACGTCCATATTTCAAAACGACAGTTTCAAGAGGCATATTTCACGCACATTAGTGTTCTGCTTCTTTTGCATTCTTTCTTTCTTTCTTAAAAGAACGGGAATGGAAAAAGGCAACCCTCAGAATGGGCAAAAACGTTCACAAACGAATCAATGGACAAAGGTTTAATCTCCAATATATATAAACAGCTCATGCAGCTTAATATTAATAAAACAAACAACCCAATACAAAAATGGGCAGAAGATCTAAAGAGACGTTTCCTCAAAGAAGACACAGAGATGGCCAAGACGCACATGAAAAGCTGCTCAACATCACTAATTATTAGAGAAATGCAAATCAAAACTACAATGGGGTAAGACCTCACACCTGTTAGAATCGGCATCATCAGATAATCTACAAACAACAAATTCTGGGGAGGGTGTGGACAAAAGGAACCCTCTTCCGCTATTGGTGGGAATGTAAATTGATACAGTCACTATGGAGAACAGTATGGAGGTTCTTTAAAAAACTAAAAAGAGAATTTCCATAGGATCCAGCAATCCCACTTCTGGGCATATACCCAGAGAAAACCATAAATCACAAAGACACATTCACCACAATGTTCATTGCAGCACTATTTACAATAGCCAGGTAATGGAAGCAACCTAAATGCCCACAGACAGACGAATGGATAAAGATGTGGTACATATACAAAATGGAATATTACTCAGCCATAAAAAGGAATGAAACTGGGTCATTTGTAGAGAAGTTGATGGATCTAGAGACTGTCATACAGAGTGAAGTAAGTCAGAAAGAGAAAAACAAATATTGTATATTAATGCCTATATGTGGAACCTAGAAAAATGGTAGAGATGAACTGGTTTGCAGGGCAGAAATAGAGACACAGAGGTAGAAAACAAACGTATGGACACAAAGTGGGGTAAGCCATGGGGTGGTGGTGGTGGGATGAGTTGGGAGATTAGGATTGACCTGTATACATGTCTATGCATAAAATAGATAACTAATAATAACCTACTGTATAAAAAAATAACTAAAATTAAATTTCAAAATTTTAAAAAATAAAATGTAAAAGTAAAACAGAAAAAAAGTTCTTCCATTCACACTGATGTATATATACGAATGAATTATTTCCATGCTTATATCTATAAATACATAAATGAGGAATAAAATCTAACTTGAACCAAAAAAGAAAAAAAAAACTGAACCTAAGAATTATACAGAGGAAAACACTACCAAGGAACTTGCTCCAGTGGTAAACAATTCTGAAATTGGTCAGAGGTGGGGAATCATCTCCCATACAGCCAGCAGCCCCGCCCGCCCACGCAAGGAGCATCCTCATTGCAAAGCTGGGAGACCGTGCCGAGGCCTCTGTGAGTAAACGTGAGCTGAGCCCCAGGCCAGATGCTGCTGAACTGTTCCCACCCTTCCCAGGTGAAACACCTGAATATGTACAAGGGCTTGAAAGCCTAGAGGAAGGGCCGTGGAGCCACACCAGCGACAGCACGCAGGCCAACTTGGTGCCTGCGGGCCAGCCAGGATGGTACTGGCCACGGGCGCTTTTCTGGAAGCTTTCTCTTGCCCTGCCAGAGATACCCCTCCTGTCCTGGCCCCCACTCCTTTTTTTCCTTCCTCACCTCAGCCCGGAGAGATATTCCAGTGGAAGTTATGGGTGACACATCCTCTTCTTTACAGGTGGCAGCCTGGCAACTCCTGCCGAAAGTCCAGCAGAGCCCCACTCACACCGGGCCACCCACAAAGCCGTGGACACTCACACCCTCCCACCAGCACAGCCCCGAGACTGCTGACGGGGCAGAGGATATGGAGTCAGGCACAGCTGCAGGGGCTATTGCTGCCTGGAGTGCTGTTTATATTGACCTCAACCCAGGCACACCTGGGGAGGGCTTGCCGGCAGGGTCAGGCTGCCCAGGTCAGCTTATCCTCAGCCCTCAGGGAATCACATTGCAGAAAATGGACCTCGCTAAAACAGAATATTCGCCAAGGAGAAAAAGGACACAATGCCATTTGCAGCACCGTAGATGAGTCTCGAGGTAATCACGTGACTTGGAGTAAGTCAGAAAGTGAAAGACACATATCATATCATATCACTTATAGGTGTTACCTATAAATTGATACCAGGGCAGATATTTCCACGGAGAAGGGCAATCACAGATTCATTAAACAAACTTATGGTTCACCAAAGGAAAGGTGTGAGGATTGAATTCATTACGATATTGGGGTTAACAGACAGATACAAACACAGTAGACGTATATAATCACCAAAGACCTACGGAGTACCAAGAGAAGACTACTCAACATTCTGTCATAACGTACATGGGAAAAGGATCCCAGGAAGAACAGACATATGTATATGTGTAAAAGAACCACCTCTTGCACACCTACAACAAGCTAAACGTTGTACTCAAACTTGCTGTAATAAAAAATAAAAAATTAAATTAAAAACACGAACAAGAAGTAGTGAGACAAACTTGAGGGGCTTTCTCCTGGCACATTCCGTTCTACATTCCAATCTAGAACACAACTTCCATTGAGGCTCTGCTGCCCTAGTAACCAGATTTGGTAAGGGAGAACTGCTGCCACCTTGTGGCCGTTTTACACAACTGCAGGTTTAATGCCAGCGCTAATGGTCAGTGGATATTCCAAATCATTACAGGCCTGTAAATGACACCTGCCCTGAAAACAAATCCTGGGGTCATATATCGACCAAAAAATTCAAAAGACGTCCATATTTCAAAACGACAGTTTCAAGAGGCATATTTCACGCACATTAGTGTTCTGCTTCTTTTGCTTTCTTTCTTTCTTTGTTAAAAAAAACGGGAATGGAGAAAGGCAACCCTCAGAATGGGCGAAAACGTTCACAAACGAATCAATGGACAAAGGTTTAATCTCCAATATATATAAACAGCTCATGCAGCTTAATATTAATAAAACAAACAACCCAATACAAAAATGGGCAGAAGATCTAAAGAGACGTTTCTTCAAAGAAGACACAGAGATGGCCAAGACGCACATGAAAAGCTGCTCAACATCACTAATTATTAGAGAAATGCAAATCAAAACTACAATCAGGTAAGACCTCACACCTGTTAGAATCGGCATCATCAGATAATCTACAATCAACAAATTCTGGGGACGGTGTGGACAAAAGGAACCCTCTTCCACTATTGGTGGGAATGTAAATTGATACAGTCACTATGTAGAACAGTATGGAGGTTCCTTTAAAAAACTAAAAAGAGAATTACCATAGGATCCAGCAATCCCACTTCTGGGCACATACCCAGAGAAAACCATAAATCACAAAGACACATTCACCACAATGTTCATTGCAGCACTATTTACAATAGCCAGGTAATGGAAGCAACCTAAATGCCCACAGACAGACGAATGGATAAAGATGTGGTACATATACAAAATGGAATATTACTCAGCCATAAAAAGGAATGATACTGGGTCATTTGTAGAGAAGTTGATGGATCTAGAGACTGTCATACAGAGTGAAGTAACTCAGAAAGAGAAAAACAAATATTGTATATTAATGCCTATATGTGGAACCTAGAAAAATGGTAGAGATGAACTGGTTTGCAGGTCAGAAATAGAGACACAGAGGTAGAGAACAAACGTATGGACACAAAGTGGGGGAAGCCATGGGGTGGTGGTGGTGGGATGAGTTGGGAGATTAGGATTGACCTGTATACATGTCTATGCATAAAATAGATAACTAATAATAACCTACTGTATAAAAAAAATAACTAAAATTAAATTTCAAAATTTTAAAAAATAAAATGTAAAAATAAAACAGAAAAAAAGTTCTTCCATTCACACTAATGTATTTATATGAATGAATTATTTCCATGCTTATATCTATAAATACATAAATGAGGAATAAAATCTAACTTGAACCAAAAAAGAAAAAAAAACTGAACCTAACAGTTATACAGAGGAAAACACTACCAAGGCACTTGCTCCAGTGGTAAACAATTCTGAAATTGGTCAGAGGTGGGGAATCATCTCCCATACAGCCAGCAGCCCCGCCCGCCCACGCAAGGAGCATCCTCATTGCAAAGCTGGGAGACCGTGCCGAGGCCTCTGTGAGTAAACGTGAGCTGAGCCCCAGGCCAGATGCTGCTGAACTGTTCCCACCCTTCCCAGGTGAAACACCTGAATATGTACAAGGGCTTGAAAGCCTAGAGGAAGGGCCGTGGAGCCACACCAGCGACAGCACGCAGGCCAACTTGGTGCCTGCAGGTCAGCCAGGATGGTACTGGCCACGGGCGCTCTTCTGGAAGCTTTCTATTGCCCTGCCTGAGATACCCCTCCTGTCCCGGCCCCCACTCCTTTTTTTCCTTCCTCACCTCAGCCCGGAGAGATATTCCAGTGGAAATTATGGGTGACACATCCTCTTCTTTACAGGTGGCAGCCTGGCAACTCCTGCCGAAAGTACAGCAGAGCCCCACTCACACCGGGCCACCCACAAAGCCGTGGACCCTCCCACCCTCCCACCAGCAGAACCCCGAGACTGCTGACGGGGCAGAGAATATGGAGTCAGGCACAGCTGCAGGGGCTATTGCTGCCTGGAGTGCTGTTTATATTGACCTCAACCCAGGCACACCTGGGGAGGGCTTGCCGGCAGGGTCAGGCTGCCCAGGTCAGCTTATCCTCAGCCCTCAGGGAATCACATTGCAGAAAATGGACCTCGCTAAGACAGAATATTCGCTAAGGAAAAAAAGGACACAATGCCATTTGCAGCACCGTAGATGAGTCTCGAGGTAATCACGTGACTTGGAGTAAGTCAGAAAGTGAAAGACACATATCATATCATATCACTTATAGGTGTTACCTATAAATTGATACCAGGGCAGATATTTCCACGGAGAAGGGCAATCACAGATTCATTAAACAAACTTATGGTTCACCAAAGGAAAGGTGTGAGGATTGAATTTATTACGATATTGGTGTTAACAGACATATACAAACACAGTAGACGTATATAATCACCAAAGACCTACGGAGTACCAAGAGAAGACTACTCAACATTCTGTCATAACGTACATGGAAAAGGATCCCAGGAAGAACAGACATATGTATATGTGTAAAAGAACCACCTCTTGCACACCTACAACATGCTAAACGTTGTACTCAAACTTGCTGTAATAAAAAATAAAAAATTAAATTAAAAACACGAACAAGAAGTAGTGAGACAAACTTGAGGGGCTTTCTCCTGGCACATTCCGTTCTACATTCCAATCTAGAACACGACTTCCATTGAGGCTCTGCTGCCCTAGTAACCAGATTTGGTAAGGGAGAACTGCTGCCACCTTGTGGCCGTTTCACACAACTGCAGGTTTAATGCCAGCGCTAATTGTCAGTGGATATTCCAAATCATTACAGGCCTGTAAATGACACCTGCCCTGAAAACAAATCCTGGGGTCATATATCGACCAAAAAATTCAAAAGACGTCCATATTTCAAAACGACAGTTTCAAGAGGCATATTTCACGCACATTAGTGTTCTGCTTCTTTTGCTTTCTTTCTTTCTTTGTTAAAAAAAACGGGAATGGAGAAAGGCAACCCTCAGAATGGGCAAAAACGTTCACAAACGAATCAATGGACAAAGGTTTAATCTCCAATACATATAAACAGCTCATGCATCTTAATATTAATAAAACAAACAACCCAATACAAAAATGGGCAGAAGATCTAAAGAGACGTTTCTTCAAAGAAGACACAGAGATGGCCAAGACGCACATGAAAAGCTGCTCAACATCACTAATTATTAGAGAAATGCAAATCAAAACTACAATGAGGTAAGACCTCACTCCTGTTAGAATCGGCATCATCAGATAATCTACAAACAACAAATTCTGGGGACGGTGTGGACAAAAGGAACCCTCTTCCGCTATTGGTGGGAATGTAAATTGATACAGTCACTATGGAGAAGAGTATGGAGGTTCCTTTAAAAAACTAAAAAGAGAATTACCATAGGATCCAGCAATCCCACTTCTGGGCATATACCCAGAGAAAACCATAAATCACAGAGACACATTCACCACAATGTTCATTGCAGCACTATTTACAATAGCCAGGTTATGGAAGCAACATAAATGCCCACAGACAGACGAATGGATAAAGATGTGGTACATATATAAAATGGAATATTACTCAGCCATAAAAAGAATGAAATTGGGTCATTTGTAGAGAAGTTGATGGATCTAGAGACTGTCATACAGAGTCAAGTAAGTCAGAAAGAGAAAAACAAATATTGTATATTAATGCCTGTATGTGGAACCTAGAAAAATGGTAGAGATGAACTGGTTTGCAGGGCAGAAATAGAGACACAGAGGTAGAGAACAAACGTATGGACACAAAGTGGGGGAAGCCATGGGGTGGTGGTGGTGGGATGAGTTGGGAGATTAGGATTGACCTGTATACATGTCTATGCATAAAATAGATAACTAATAATAACCTACTGTATAAAAAAATAACTAAAATTAAATTTCAAAATTTTAAAAAATAAAATGTAAAAATAAAACAGAAAAAAAGTTCTTCCATTCACACTGATGTATTTATACGAATGAATTATTTCCATGCTTATATCTATAAATACATAAATGAGGAATAAAATCTAACTTGAACCAAAAAAGAAAAAAAAAACTGAACCTAAGAATTATACAGAGGAAAACACTACCAAGGCACTTGCTCCAGTGGTAAACAATTCTGAAATTGGTCAGAGGTGGGGAATCATCTCCCATACAGCCAGCAGCCCCGCCCGCCCACGCCAGGAGCATCCTCATTGCAAAGCTGGGAGACCATGCCGAGGCCTCTGTGAGTAAACGTGAGCTGAGCCCCAGGCCAGATGCTGCTGAACTGTTCCCACCCTTCCCAGGTGAAACACCTGAATATGTACAAGGGCTTGAAAGCCTAGAGGAAGGGCCGTGGAGCCACACCAGCGACAGCACGCAGGCCAACTTGGTGCCTGCAGGTCAGCCAGGATGGTACTGGCCACGGGCGCTCTTCTGGAAGCTTTCTATTGCCCTGCCTGAGATACCCCTCCTGTCCCGGCCCCCACTCCTTTTTTTCCTTCCTCACCTCAGCCTGGAGAGATATTCCAGTGGAAGTTATGGGTGACACATCCTCTTCTTTACAGGTGGCAGCCTGGCAACTCCTGCCGAAAGTCCAGCAGAGCCCCACTCACACCGGGCCACCCACAAAGCCGTGGACCCTCACACCCTCCCACCAGCACAGCCCCGAGACTGCTGACGGGGCAGAGAATATGGAGTAAGGCACAGCTGCAGGGGCTATTGCTGCCTGGAGTGCTGTTTATATTGACCTCAACCCAGGCACACCTGGGGAGGGCTTGCCGGCAGTGTCAGGCTGCCCAGGTCAGCTAATCCTCAGCCCTCAGGGAATCACATTGCAGAAAATGGACCTCGCTAAGACAGAATATTCGCCAAGGAGAAAAAGGACACAATGCCATTTGCAGCACCGTAGATGAGTCTCGAGGTAATCACGTGACTTGGAGTAAGTCAGAAAGTGAAAGACACATATCATATCATATCACTTATAGGTGTTACCTATAAATTGATACCAGGGCAGATATTTCCACGGAGAAGGGCAATCACAGATTCATTAAACAAACTTATGGTTCACCAAAGGAAATGTGTGAGGATTGAATTCATTACGATATTGGGGTCAACAGACAGATACAAACATAGTAGACGTATATAATCACCAAAGACCTACGGAGTACCAAGAGAAGACTACTCAACATTCTGTCATAACGTACATGGGAAAAGCATCCCAGGAAGAACAGACATATGTATATGTGTAAAAGAACCACCTCTTGCACACCTACAACATGCTAAACGTTGTACTCAAACTTGCTGTAATAAAAAATAAAAAATTAAATTAAAAACACGAACAAGAAGTAGTGAGACAAACTTGAGGGGCTTTCTCCTGGCACATTCCGTTCTACATTCCAATCTAGAACACGACTTCCATTGAGGCTCTGCTGCCCTAGTAACCAGATTTGGTAAGGGAGAACTGCTGCCACCTTGTGGCCGTTTCACACAACTGCAGGTTTAATGCCAGCGCTAATGGTCAGTGGATATTCCAAATCATTACAGGCCTGTAAATGACACCTGCCCTGAAAACAAATCCTGGGGTCATATATCGACCAAAAAATTCAAAAGACGTCCATATTTCAAAACGACAGTTTCAAGAGGCATATTTCACGCACATTAGTGTTCTGCTTCTTTTGCTTTCTTTCTTTCTTTGTTAAAAAAAACGGGAATGGAGAAAGGCAACCCTCAGAATGGGCGAAAACGTTCACAAACGAATCAATGGACAAAGGTTTAATCTCCAATATATATAAACAGCTCATGCATCTTAATATTAATAAAACAAACAACCCAATACAAAAATGGGCAGAAGATCTAAAGAGACGTTTCTTCAAAGAAGACACAGAGATGGCCAAGACGCACATGAAAAGCTGCTCAACATCACTAATTATTAGAGAAATGCAAATCAAAACTACAATGAGGTAAGACCTCACACCTGTTAGAATCGGCATCATCAGATAATCTACAAACAACAAATTCTGGGGAGGGTGTGGACAAAAGGAACCCTCTTCCGCTATTGGTGGGAATGTAAATTGATACAGTCACTATGGAGAAGAGTATGGAGGTTCCTTTAAAAAACTAAAAAGAGAATTACCATAGGAACAGCAATCCCACTTCTGGGCATATACCCAGAGAAAACCATAAATCACAGAGACACATTCACCACAATGTTCATTGCAGCACTATTTACAATAGCCAGGTTATGGAAGCAACATAAATGCCCACAGACAGACGAATGGATAAAGATGTGGTACATATATAAAATGGAATATTACTCAGCCATAAAAAGGAATGAAACTGGGTCATTTGTAGAGAAGTTGATGGATCTAGAGACTGTCGTACAGAGTCAAGTAAGTCAGAAAGAGAAAAACAAATATTGTATATTAATGCCTATATGTGGAACCTAGAAAAATGGTAGAGATGAACTGGTTTGCAGGGCAGAAATAGAGACACAGAGGTAGAGAACAAACGTTTGGACACAAAGTGGGGGAAGCCATGGGGTGGTGGTGGTGGGATGAGTTGGGAGATTAGGATTGACCTGTATACATGTCTATGCATAAAATAGATAACTAATAATAACCTACTGTATAAAAAAAATAACTAAAATTAAATTCCAAAATTTTAAAAAATAAAATGTAAAAATAAAACAGAAAAAAAGTTCTTCCATTCACACTGATGTATTTATACGAATGAATTATTTCCATGCTTATATCTATAAATACATAAATGAGGAATAAAATCTAACTTGAACCAAAAAAGAAAAAAAAAAACTGAACCTAAGAATTATACAGAGGAAAACACTACCAAGGCACTTGCTCCAGTCGTAAACAATTCTGAAATTGGTCAGAGGTGGGGAATCATCTCCCATACAGCCAGCAGCCCCGCCCGCCCACGCAAGGAGCATCCTCATTGCAAACCTGGGAGACCGTGCCGAGGCCTCTGTGAGTAAACGTGAGCTGAGCCCCAGGCCAGCTGCTGCTGAACTGTTCCCACCCTTCCCAGGTGAAACACCTGAATATGTACAAGGGCTTGAAAGCCTAGAGGAAGGGCCGTGCAGCCACACCACCGACAGCACGCAGGCCAACTTGGTGCCTGCAGGTCAGCCAGGATGGTACTGGCCACGGGCACTCTTCTGGAAGCTTTCTATTGCCCTGCCTGAGATACCCCTCCTGTCCCGGCCCCCACTCCTTTTTTTCCTTCCTCACCTCAGCCCAGAGAGATATTCCAGTGGAAGTTATGGGTGACACATCCTCTTCTTTACAGGTGGCAGCCTGGCAACTCCTGCCGAAAGTCCAGCAGAACCCCACTCACACCGGGCCACCCACAAAGCCGTGGACCCTCACACCCTCCCACCAGCACAGCCCCGAGACTGCTGACGGGGCAGAGGATATGGAGTCAGCCACAGCTGCAGGGGCTATTGCTGCCTGGAGTGCTGTTTATATTGACCTCAAACCAGGCACACCTGGGGAGGGCTTGCCGGCAGGGTCAGGCTGCCCAGGTCAGCTAATCCTCAGCCCTCAGGGAATCACATTGCAGAATATGGACCTCGCTAAGACAGAATATTCGCCAAGGAAAAAAAGGACACAATGCCATTTGCAGCACCGTAGATGAGTCTCGAGGTAGTCACGTGACTTGGAGTAAGTCAGAAAGTGAAAGACACATATCATATCATATCACTTATAGGTGTTACCTATAAATTGATACCAGGGCAGATATTTCCACGGAGAAGGGCAATCACAGATTCATTAAACAAACTTATGGTTCACCAAAGGAAAGGTGTGAGGATTGAATTTATTACGATATTGGGGTTAACAGACATATACAAACACAGTAGACGTATATAATCACCAAAGACCTACGGAGTACCAAGAGAAGACTACTCAACATTCTGTCATAACGTACATGGGAAAAGGATCCCAGGAAGAACAGACATATGTATATGTGTAAAAGAACCACCTCTTGCACACCTACAACATGCTAAACGTTGTACTCAAACTTGCTGTAATAAAAAAATAAAAAATAAAATTAAAAACACGAACAAGAAGTAGTGAGACAAACTTGAGGGGCTTTCTCCTGGCACATTCCGTTCTACATTCCAATCTAGAACACGACTTCCATTGAGGCTCTGCTGCCCTAGTAACCAGATTTGGTTAGGGAGAACTGCTGCCACCTTGTGGCCGTTTCACACAACTGCAGGTTTAATGCCAGCGCTAATGGTCAGTGGATATTCCAAATCATTACAGGCCTGTAAATGACACCTGCCCTGAAAACAAATCCTGGGGTCATATATCGACCAAAAAATTCAAAAGACGTCCATATTTCAAAACGACAGTTTCAAGAGGCATATTTCACGCACATTAGTGTTCTGCTTCTTTTGCTTTCTTTCTTTCTTTGTTAAAAAAAACGGGAATGGAGAAAGGCAACCCTCAGAATTGGCGAAAACGTTCACAAACGAATCAATGGACAAAGGTTTAATCTCCAATATATATAAACAGCTCATGCAGCTTAATATTAATAAAACAAACAACCCAATACAAAAATGGGCAGAAGATCTAAAGAGACGTTTCCTCAAAGAAGACACAGAGATGGCCAAGACGCACATGAAAAGCTGCTCAACATCACTAATTATTAGAGAAATGCAAATCAAAACTACAATGGGGTAAGACCTCACACCTGTTAGAATCGGCATCATCAGATAATCTACAAACAACAAATTCTGGGGAGGGTGTGGACAAAAGGAACCCTCTTCCGCTATTGGTGGGAATGTAAATTGATACAGTCACTATGGAGAACAGTATGGATGTTCTTTAAAAAACTAAAAAGAGAATTTCCATAGGATCCAGCAATCCCACTTCTGGGCATATACCCAGAGAAAACCATAAATCACAAAGACACATTCACCACAATGTTCATTGCAGCACTATTTACAATAGCCAGGTAATGGAAGCAACCTAAATGCCCACAGACAGACGAATGGATAAAGATGTGGTACATATACAAAATGGAATATTACTCAGCCATAAAAAGGAATGAAACTGGGTCATTTGTAGAGAAGTTGATGGATCTAGAGACTGTCATACAGAGTGAAGTAAGTCAGAAAGAGAAAAACAAATATTGTATATTAATGCCTATATGTGGAACCTAGAAAAATGGTAGAGATGAACTGGTTTGCAGGGCAGAAATAGAGACACAGAGGTAGAAAACAAACGTATGGACACAAAGTGGGGTAAGCCATGGGGTGGTGGTGGTGGGATGAGTTGGGAGATTAGGATTGACCTGTATACATGTCTATGCATAAAATAGATAACTAATAATAACCTACTGTATAAAAAAAATAACTAAAATTAAATTTCAAAATTTTAAAAAATAAAATGTAAAAGTAAAACAGAAAAAAAGTTCTTCCATTCACACTGATGTATATATACGAATGAATTATTTCCATGCTTATATCTATAAATACATAAATGAGGAATAAAATCTAACTTGAACCAAAAAAGAAAAAAAAAACTGAACCTAAGAATTATACAGAGGAAAACACTACCAAGGAACTTGCTCCAGTGGTAAACAATTCTGAAATTGGTCAGAGGTGGGGAATCATCTCCCATACAGCCAGCAGCCCCGCCCGCCCACGCAAGGAGCATCCTCATTGCAAAGCTGGGAGACCGTGCCGAGGCCTCTGTGAGTAAACGTGAGCTGAGCCCCAGGCCAGATGCTGCTGAACTGTTCCCACCCTTCCCAGGTGAAACACCTGAATATGTACAAGGGCTTGAAAGCCTAGAGGAAGGGCCGTGGAGCCACACCAGCGACAGCACGCAGGCCAACTTGGTGCCTGCGGGACAGCCAGGATGGTACTGGCCACGGGCGCTTTTCTGGGAGCTTTCTCTTGCCCTGCCAGAGATACCCCTCCTGTCCTGGCCCCCACTCCTTTTTTTCCTTCCTCACCTCAGCCCGGAGAGATATTCCAGTGGAAGTTATGGGTGACACATCCTCTTCTTTACAGGTGGCAGCCTGGCAACTCCTGCCGAAAGTCCAGCAGAGCCCCACTCACACCGGGCCACCCACAAAGCCGTGGACCCTCACACCCTCCCACCAGCACAGCCCCGAGACTGCTGACGGGGCAGAGGATATGGAGTCAGGCACAGCTGCAGGGGCTATTGCTGCCTGGAGTGCTGTTTATATTGACCTCAACCCAGGCACACCTGGGGAGGGCTTGCCGGCAGGGTCAGGCTGCCCAGGTCAGCTTATCCTCAGCCCTCAGGGAATCACATTGCAGAAAATGGACCTCGCTAAAACAGAATATTCGCCAAGGAGAAAAAGGACACAATGCCATTTGCAGCACCGTAGATGAGTCTCGAGGTAATCACGTGACTTGGAGTAAGTCAGAAAGTGAAAGACACATATCATATCATATCACTTATAGGTGTTACCTATAAATTGATACCAGGGCAGATATTTCCACGGAGAAGGGCAATCACAGATTCATTAAACAAACTTATGGTTCACCAAACGAAAGGTGTGAGGATTGAATTCATTACGATATTGGGGTTAACAGACAGATACAAACACAGTAGACGTATATAATCACCAAAGACCTACGGAGTACCAAGAGAAGACTACTCAACATTCTGTCATAACGTACATGGGAAAAGGATCCCAGGAAGAACAGACATATGTATATGTGTAAAAGAACCACCTCTTGCACACCTACAACAAGCTAAACGTTGTACTCAAACTTGCTGTAATAAAAAATAAAAAATTAAATTAAAAACACGAACAAGAAGTAGTGAGACAAACTTGAGGGGCTTTCTCCTGGCACATTCCGTTCTACATTCCAATCTAGAACACAACTTCCATTGAGGCTCTGCTGCCCTAGTAACCAGATTTGGTAAGGGAGAACTGCTGCCACCTTGTGGCCGTTTTACACAACTGCAGGTTTAATGCCAGCGCTAATGGTCAGTGGATATTCCAAATCATTACAGGCCTGTAAATGACACCTGCCCTGAAAACAAATCCTGGGGTCATATATCGATCAAAAAATTCAAAAGACGTCCATATTTCAAAACGACAGTTTCAAGAGGCATATTTCACGCACATTAGTGTTCTGCTTCTTTTGCTTTCTTTCTTTCTTTGTTAAAAAAAACGGGAATGGAGAAAGGCAACCCTCAGAATGGGCGAAAACGTTCACAAACGAATCAATGGACAAAGGTTTAATCTCCAATATATATAAACAGCTCATGCAGCTTAATATTAATAAAACAAACAACCCAATACAAAAATGGGCAGAAGATCTAAAGAGACGTTTCTTCAAAGAAGACACAGAGATGGCCAAGACGCACATGAAAAGCTGCTCAACATCACTAATTATTAGAGAAATGCAAATCAAAACTACAATCAGGTAAGACCTCACACCTGTTAGAATCGGCATCATCAGATAATCTACAATCAACAAATTCTGGGGACGGTGTGGACAAAAGGAACCCTCTTCCACTATTGGTGGGAATGTAAATTGATACAGTCACTATGTAGAACAGTATGGAGGTTCCTTTAAAAAACTAAAAAGAGAATTACCATAGGATCCAGCAATCCCACTTCTGGGCACATACCCAGAGAAAACCATAAATCACAAAGACACATTCACCACAATGTTCATTGCAGCACTATTTACAATAGCCAGGTAATGGAAGCAACCTAAATGCCCACAGACAGACGAATGGATAAAGATGTGGTACATATACAAAATGGAATATTACTCAGCCATAAAAAGGAATGATACTGGGTCATTTGTAGAGAAGTTGATGGATCTAGAGACTGTCATACAGAGTGAAGTAACTCAGAAAGAGAAAAACAAATATTGTATATTAATGCCTATATGTGGAACCTAGAAAAATGGTAGAGATGAACTGGTTTGCAGGTCAGAAATAGAGACACAGAGGTAGAGAACAAACGTATGGACACAATGTGGGGGAAGCCATGGGGTGGTGGTGGTGGGATGAGTGGGGAGATTAGGATTGACCTGTATACATGTCTATGCATAAAATAGATAACTAATAATAACCTACTGTATAAAAAAATAACTAAAATTAAATTTCAAAATTTTAAAAAATAAAATGTAAAAATAAAACAGAAAAAATGTTCTTCCATTCACACTGATGTATTTATATGAATGAATTATTTCCATGCTTATATCTATAAATACATAAATGAGGAATAAAATCTAACTTGAACCAAAAAAGAAAAAAAAACTGAACCTAACAGTTATACAGAGGAAAACACTACCAAGGCACTTGCTCCAGTGGTAAACAATTCTGAAATTGGTCAGAGGTGGGGAATCATCTCCCATACAGCCAGCAGCCCCGCCCGCCCACGCAAGGAGCATCCTCATTGCAAAGCTGGGAGACCGTGCCGAGGCCTCTGTGAGTAAACGTGAGCTGAGCCCCAGGCCAGATGCTGCTGAACTGTTCCCACCCTTCCCAGGTGAAACACCTGAATATGTACAAGGGCTTGAAAGCCTAGAGGAAGGGCCGTGGAGCCACACCAGCGACAGCACGCAGGCCAACTTGGTGCCTGCAGGTCAGCCAGGATGGTACTGGCCACGGGCGCTCTTCTGGAAGCTTTCTATTGCCCTGCCTGAGATACCCCTCCTGTCCCGGCCCCCACTCCTTTTTTTCCTTCCTCACCTCAGCCCGGAGAGATATTCCAGTGGAAATTATGGGTGACACATCCTCTTCTTTACAGGTGGCAGCCTGGCAACTCCTGCCGAAAGTACAGCAGAGCCCCACTCACACCGGGCCACCCACAAAGCCGTGGACCCTCACACCCTCCCACCAGCAGAACCCCGAGACTGCTGACGGGGCAGAGAATATGGAGTCAGGCACAGCTGCAGGGGCTATTGCTGCCTGGAGTGCTGTTTATATTGACCTCAACCCAGGCACACCTGGGGAGGGCTTGCCGGCAGGGTCAGGCTGCCCAGGTCAGCTTATCCTCAGCCCTCAGGGAATCACATTGCAGAAAATGGACCTCGCTAAGACAGAATATTCGCTAAGGAAAAAAAGGACACAATGCCATTTGCAGCACCGTAGATGAGTCTCGAGGTAATCACGTGACTTGGAGTAAGTCAGAAAGTGAAAGACACATATCATATCATATCACTTATAGGTGTTACCTATAAATTGATACCAGGGCAGATATTTCCACGGAGAAGGGCATTCACAGATTCATTAAACAAACTTATGGTTCACCAAAGGAAAGGTGTGAGGATTGAATTTATTACGATATTGGGGTTAACAGACATATACAAACACAGTAGACGTATATAATCACCAAAGACCTACGGAGTACCAAGAGAAGACTACTCAACATTCTGTCATAACGTACATGGGAAAAGGATCCCAGGAAGAACAGACATATGTATATGTGTAAAAGAACCACCTCTTGCACACCTACAACATGCTAAACGTTGTACTCAAACTTGCTGTAATAAAAAATAAAAAATTAAATTAAAAACACGAACAAGAAGTAGTGAGACAAACTTGAGGGGCTTTCTCCTGGCACATTCCGTTCTACATTCCAATCTAGAACACGACTTCCATTGAGGCTCTGCTGCCCTAGTAACCAGATTTGGTAAGGGAGAACTGCTGCCACCTTGTGGCCGTTTCACACAACTGCAGGTTTAATGCCAGCGCTAATTGTCAGTGGATATTCCAAATCATTACAGGCCTGTAAATGACACCTGCCCTGAAAACAAATCCTGGGGTCATATATCGACCAAAAAATTCAAAAGACGTCCATATTTCAAAACGACAGTTTCAAGAGGCATATTTCACGCACATTAGTGTTCTGCTTCTTTTGCTTTCTTTCTTTCTTTGTTAAAAAAAACGGGAATGGAGAAAGGCAACCCTCAGAATGGGCAAAAACGTTCACAAACGAATCAATGGACAAAGGTTTAATCTCCAATATATATAAACAGCTCATGCATCTTAATATTAATAAAACAAACAACCCAATACAAAAATGGGCAGAAGATCTAAAGAGACGTTTCTTCAAAGAAGACACAGAGATGGCCAAGACGCACATGAAAAGCTGCTCAACATCACTAATTATTAGAGAAATGCAAATCAAAACTACAATGAGGTAAGACCTCACTCCTGTTAGAATCGGCATCATCAGATAATCTACAAACAACAAATTCTGGGGACGGTGTGGACAAAAGGAACCCTCTTCCGCTATTGGTGGGAATGTAAATTGATACAGTCACTATGGAGAAGAGTATGGAGGTTCCTTTAAAAAACTAAAAAGAGAATTACCATAGGATCCAGCAATCCCACTTCTGGGCATATACCCAGAGAAAACCATAAATCACAGAGACACATTCACCACAATGTTCATTGCAGCACTATTTACAATAGCCAGGTTATGGAAGCAACATAAATGCCCACAGACAGACGAATGGATAAAGATGTGGTACATATATAAAATGGAATATTACTCAGCCATAAAAAGAATGAAATTGGGTCATTTGTAGAGAAGTTGATGGATCTAGAGACTGTCATACAGAGTCAAGTAAGTCAGAAAGAGAAAAACAAATATTGTATATTAATGCCTATATGTGGAACCTAGAAAAATGGTAGAGATGAACTGGTTTGCAGGGCAGAAATAGAGACACAGAGGTAGAGAACAAACGTATGGACACAAAGTGGGGGAAGCCATGGGGTGGTGGTGGTGGGATGAGTTGGGAGATTAGGATTGACCTGTATACATGTCTATGCATAAAATAGATAACTAATAATAACCTACTGTATAAAAAAATAACTAAAATTAAATTTCAAAATTTTAAAAAATAAAATGTAAAAATAAAACAGAAAAAAAGTTCTTCCATTCACACTGATGTATTTATACGAATGAATTATTTCCATGCTTATATCTATAAATACATAAATGAGGAATAAAATCTAACTTGAACCAAAAAAGAAAAAAAAAACTGAACCTAAGAATTATACAGAGGAAAACACTACCAAGGCACTTGCTCCAGTGGTAAACAATTCTGAAATTGGTCAGAGGTGGGGAATCATCTCCCATACAGCCAGCAGCCCCGCCCGCCCACGCCAGGAGCATCCTCATTGCAAAGCTGGGAGACCGTGCCGAGGCCTCTGTGAGTAAACGTGAGCTGAGCCCCAGGCCAGATGCTGCTGAACTGTTCCCACCCTTCCCAGGTGAAACACCTGAATATGTACAAGGGCTTGAAAGCCTAGAGGAAGGGCCGTGGAGCCACACCAGCGACAGCACGCAGGCCAACTTGGTGCCTGCAGGTCAGCCAGGATGGTACTGGCCACGGGCGCTCTTCTGGAAGCTTTCTATTGCCCTGCCTGAGATACCCCTCCTGTCCCGGCCCCCACTCCTTTTTTTCCTTCCTCACCTCAGCCTGGAGAGATATTCCAGTGGAAGTTATGGGTGACACATCCTCTTCTTTACAGGTGGCAGCCTGGCAACTCCTGCCGAAAGTCCAGCAGAGCCCCACTCACACCGGGCCACCCACAAAGCCGTGGACCCTCACACCCTCCCACCAGCACAGCCCCGAGACTGCTGACGGGGCAGAGAATATGGAGTAAGGCACAGCTGCAGGGGCTATTGCTGCCTGGAGTGCTGTTTATATTGACCTCAACCCAGGCACACCTGGGGAGGGCTTGCCGGCAGTGTCAGGCTGCCCAGGTCAGCTAATCCTCAGCCCTCAGGGAATCACATTGCAGAAAATGGACCTCGCTAAGACAGAATATTCGCCAAGGAGAAAAAGGACACAATGCCATTTGCAGCACCGTAGATGAGTCTCGAGGTAATCACGTGACTTGGAGTAAGTCAGAAAGTGAAAGACACATATCATATCATATCACTTATAGGTGTTACCTATAAATTGATACCAGGGCAGATATTTCCACGGAGAAGGGCAATCACAGATTCATTAAACAAACTTATGGTTCACCAAAGGAAATGTGTGAGGATTGAATTCATTACGATATTGGGGTTAACAGACAGATACAAACATAGTAGACGTATATAATCACCAAAGACCTACGGAGTACCAAGAGAAGACTACTCAACATTCTGTCATAACGTACATGGGAAAAGCATCCCAGGAAGAACAGACATATGTATATGTGTAAAAGAACCACCTCTTGCACACCTACAACATGCTAAACGTTGTACTCAAACTTGCTGTAATAAAAAATAAAAAATTAAATTAAAAACACGAACAAGAAGTAGTGAGACAAACTTGAGGGGCTTTCTCCTGGCACATTCCGTTCTACATTCCAATCTAGAACACGACTTCCATTGAGGCTCTGCTGCCCTAGTAACCAGATTTGGTTAGGGAGAACTGCTGCCACCTTGTGGCCGTTTCACACAACTGCAGGTTTAATGCCAGCGCTAATGGTCAGTGGATATTCCAAATCATTACAGGCCTGTAAATGACACCTGCCCTGAAAACAAATCCTGGGGTCATATATCGACCAAAAAATTCAAAAGACGTCCATATTTCAAAACGACAGTTTCAAGAGGCATATTTCACGCACATTAGTGTTCTGCTTCTTTTGCTTTCTTTCTTTCTTTGTTAAAAAAAACGGGAATGGAGAAAGGCAACCCTCAGAATGGGCGAAAACGTTCACAAACGAATCAATGGACAAAGGTTTAATCTCCAATATATATAAACAGCTCATGCATCTTAATATTAATAAATCAAACAACCCAATACAAAAATGGGCAGAAGATCTAAAGAGACGTTTCTTCAAAGAAGACACAGAGATGGCCAAGACGCACATGAAAAGCTGCTCAACATCACTAATTATTAGAGAAATGCAAATCAAAACTACAATGAGGTAAGACCTCACACCTGTTAGAATCGGCATCATCAGATAATCTACAAACAACAAATTCTGGGGACGGTGTGGACAAAAGGAACCCTCTTCCGCTATTGGTGGGAATGTAAATTGATACAGTCACTATGGAGAAGAGTATGGAGGTTCCTTTAAAAAACTAAAAAGAGAATTACCATAGGAACAGCAATCCCACTTCTGGGCATATACCCAGAGAAAACCATAAATCACAGAGACACATTCACCACAATGTTCATTGCAGCACTATTTACAATAGCCAGGTTATGGAAGCAACATAAATGCCCACAGACAGACGAATGGATAAAGATGTGGTACATATATAAAATGGAATATTACTCAGCCATAAAAAGGAATGAAACTGGGTCATTTGTAGAGAAGTTGATGGATCTAGAGACTGTCGTACAGAGTCAAGTAAGTCAGAAAGAGAAAAACAAATATTGTATATTAATGCCTATATGTGGAACCTAGAAAAATGGTAGAGATGAACTGGTTTGCAGGGCAGAAATAGAGACACAGAGGTAGAGAACAAACGTTTGGACACAAAGTGGGGGAAGCCATGGGGTGGTGCTGGTGGGATGAGTTGGGAGATTAGGATTGACCTGTATACATGTCTATGCATAAAATAGATAACTAATAATAACCTACTGTATAAAAAAAATAACTAAAATTAAATTTCAAAATTTTAAAAAATAAAATGTAAAAATAAAACAGAAAAAAAGTTCTTCCATTCACACTGATGTATTTATACGAATGAATTATTTCCATGCTTATATCTATAAATACATAAATGAGGAATAAAATCTAACTTGAACCAAAAAAGAAAAAAAAAAACTGAACCTAAGAATTATACAGAGGAAAACACTACCAAGGCACTTGCTCCAGTCGTAAACAATTCTGAAATTGGTCAGAGGTGGGGAATCATCTCCCATACAGCCAGCAGCCCCGCCCGCCCACGCAAGGAGCATCCTCATTGCAAACCTGGGAGACCGTGCCGAGGCCTCTGTGAGTAAACGTGAGCTGAGCCCCAGGCCAGCTGCTGCTGAACTGTTCCCACCCTTCCCAGGTGAAACACCTGAATATGTACAAGGGCTTGAAAGCCTAGAGGAAGGGCCGTGCAGCCACACCACCGACAGCACGCAGGCCAACTTGGTGCCTGCAGGTCAGCCAGGATGGTACTGGCCACGGGCACTCTTCTGGAAGCTTTCTATTGCCCTGCCTGAGATACCCCTCCTGTCCCGGCCCCCACTCCTTTTTTTCCTTCCTCACCTCAGCCCGGAGAGATATTCCAGTGGAAGTTATGGGTGACACATCCTCTTCTTTACAGGTGGCAGCCTGGCAACTCCTGCCGAAAGTCCAGCAGAACCCCACTCACACCGGGCCACCCACAAAGCCGTGGACCCTCACACCCTCCCACCAGCACAGCCCCGAGACTGCTGACGGGGCAGAGGATATGGAGTCAGGCACAGCTGCAGGGGCTATTGCTGCCTGGAGTGCTGTTTATATTGACCTCAAACCAGGCACACCTGGGGAGGGCTTGCCGGCAGGGTCAGGCTGCCCAGGTCAGCTAATCCTCAGCCCTCAGGGAATCACATTGCAGAATATGGACCTCGCTAAGACAGAATATTCGCCAAGGAAAAAAAGGACACAATGCCATTTGCAGCACCGTAGATGAGTCTCGAGGTAATCACGTGACTTGGAGTAAGTCAGAAAGTGAAAGACACATATCATATCATATCACTTATAGGTGTTACCTATAAATTGATACCAGGGCAGATATTTCCACGGAGAAGGGCAATCACAGATTCATTAAACAAACTTATGGTTCACCAAAGGAAAGGTGTGAGGATTGAATTCATTACGATATTGGGGTTAACAGACATATACAAACACAGTAGACGTATATAATCACCAAAGACCTACGGAGTACCAAGAGAAGACTACTCAACATTCTGTCATAACGTACATGGGAAAAGGATCCCAGGAAGAACAGACATATGTATATGTGTAAAAGAACCACCTCTTGCACACCTACAACATGCTAAACGTTGTACTCAAACTTGCTGTAATAAAAAAATAAAAAATAAAATTAAAAACACGAACAAGAAGTAGTGAGACAAACTTGAGGGGCTTTCTCCTGGCACATTCCGTTCTACATTCCAATCTAGAACACGACTTCCATTGAGGCTCTGCTGCCCTAGTAACCAGATTTGGTTAGGGAGAACTGCTGCCACCTTGTGGCCGTTTCACACAACTGCAGGTTTAATGCCAGCGCTAATGGTCAGTGGATATTCCAAATCATTACAGGCCTGTAAATGACACCTGCCCTGAAAACAAATCCTGGGGTCATATATCGACCAAAAAATTCAAAAGACGTCCATATTTCAAAACGACAGTTTCAAGAGGCATATTTCACGCACATTAGTGTTCTGCTTCTTTTGCTTTCTTTCTTTCTTTGTTAAAAAAAACGGGAATGGAGAAAGGCAACCCTCAGAATTGGCGAAAACGTTCACAAACGAATCAATGGACAAAGGTTTAATCTCCAATATATATAAACAGCTCATGCAGCTTAATATTAATAAAACAAACAACCTAATACAAAAATGGGCAGAAGATCTAAAGAGACGTTTCTTCAAAGAAGACACAGAGATGGCCAAGACGCACATGAAAAGCTGCTCAACATCACTAATTATTACAGAAATGCAAATCAAAACTACAATGAGGTAAGACCTCACACCTGTTAGAATCGGCAACATCAGATAATCTACAAACAACAAATTCTGGGGAGGGTGTGGACAAAAGGAACCCTCTTCCGCTATTGGTGGGAATGTAAATTGATACAGTCACTATGGAGAACAGTATGGAGGTTCCTTTAAAAAACTAAAAAGAGAATTACCATGGGATCCAGCAATCCCACTTCTGGGCATATACCCAGAGAAAACCATAAATCACAGAGACACATTCACCACAATGTTCATTGCAGCACTATTTACAATAGCCAGGTTATGGAAGCAACATAAATGGCCACAGACAGACGAATGGATAAAGATGTGGTACATATATAAAATGGAATATTACTCAGCCATAAAAAGGAATGAAACTGGGTCATTTGTAGAGAAGTTGATGGATCTAGAGACTGTCATACAGAGTGAAGTAAGCCAGAAAGAGAAAAACAAATATTGTATATTAATGCCTATATGTGGAACCTAGAAAAATGGTAGAGATGAACTGGTTTGCAGGTCAGAAATAGAGACACAGAGGTAGAGAACAAACGTATGGACACAAAGTGGGGGAAGCCATGGGGTGGTGGTGGTGGGATGAGTTGGGAGATTAGGATTGACCTGTATACATGTCTATGCATAAAATAGATAACTAATAATAACCTACTGTATAAAAAAAATAACTAAAATTAAATTTCAAAATTTTAAAAAATAAAATGTAAAAATAAAACAGAAAAAAAGTTCTTCCATTCACACTGATGTATTTATATGAATGAATTATTTCCATGCTTATATCTATAAATACATAAATGAGGAATAAAATCTAACTTGAACCAAAAAAGAAAAAAAAAACTGAACCTAACAGTTATACAGAGGAAAACACTACCAAGGCACTTGCTCCAGTGGTAAACAATTCTGAAATTGGTCAGAGGTGGGGAATCATCTCCCATACAGCCAGCAGCCCCGCCCGCCCACGCAAGGAGCATCCTCATTGCAAAGCTGGGAGACCGTGCCGAGGCCTCTGTGAGTAAACGTGAGCTGAGCCCCAGGCCAGATGCTGCTGAACTGTTCCCACCCTTCCCAGGTGAAACACCTGAATATGTACAAGGGCTTGAAAGCCTAGAGGAAGGGCCGTGGAGCCACACCAGCGACAGCACGCCGGCCAACTTGGTGCCTGCAGGTCAGCCAGGATGGTACTGGCCACGGGCGCTCTTCTGGAAGCTTTCTATTGCCCTGCCTGAGATACCCCTCCTGTCCCGGCCCCCACTCCTTTTTTTCCTTCCTCACCTCAGCCCGGAGAGATATTCCAGTGGAAATTATGGGTGACACATCCTCTTCTTTACAGGTGGCAGCCTGGCAACTCCTGCCGAAAGTCCAGCAGAGCCCCACTCACACCGGGCCACCCACAAAGCCGTGGACCCTCACACCCTCCCACCAGCAGAGCCCCGAGACTGCTGACGGGGCAGAGAATATGGAGTCAGGCACAGCTGCAGGGGCTATTGATGCCTGGAGTGCTGTTTATATTGACCTCAACCCAGGCACACCTGGGGAGGGCTTGCCGGCAGGGTCAGGCTGCCCAGGTCAGCTTATCCTCAGCCCTCAGGGAATCACATTGCAGAAAATGGACCTCGCTAAGACAGAATATTCGCCAAGGAAAAAAAGGACACAATGCCATTTGCAGCACCGTAGATGAGTCTCGAGGTAATCACGTGACTTGGAGTAAGTCAGAAAGTGAAAGACACATATCATATCATATCACTTATAGGGGTTACCTATAAATTGATACCAGGGCAGATATTTCCACGGAGAAGGGCAATCACAGATTCATTAAACAAACTTATGGTTCACCAAAGGAAAGGTGTGAGGATTGAATTTATTACGATATTGGGGTTAACAGACATATACAAACACAGTAGACGTATATAATCACCAAAGACCTACGGAGTACCAAGAGAAGACTACTCAACATTCTGTCATAACGTACATGGGAAAAGGATCCCAGGAAGAACAGACATATGTATATGTGTAAAAGAACCACCTCTTGCACACCTACAACATGCTAAACGTTGTACTCAAACTTGCTGTAATAAAAAATAAAAAATTAAATTAAAAACACGAACAAGAAGTAGTGAGACAAACTTGAGGGGCTTTCTCCTGGCACATTCCGTTCTACATTCCAATCTAGAACACGACTTCCATTGAGGCTCTGCTGCCCTAGTAACCAGAATTGGTAAGGGAGAACTGCTGCCACCTTGTGGCCGTTTCACACAACTGCAGGTTTAATGCCAGCGCTAATGGTCAGTGGATATTCCAAATCATTACAGGCCTGTAAATGACACCTGCCCTGAAAACAAATCCTGGGGTCATATATCGACCAAAAAATTCAAAAGACGTCCATATTTCAAAACGACAGTTTCAAGAGGCATATTTCACGCACATTAGTGTTCTGCTTCTTTTGCTTTCTTTCTTTCTTTGTTAAAAAAAACGGGAATGGAGAAAGGCAACCCTCAGAATGGGCAAAAACGTTCACAAACGAATCAATGGACAAAGGTTTAATCTCCAATATATATAAACAGCTCATGCAGCTTAATATTAATAAAACAAACAACCCAATACAAAAATGGGCAGAAGATCTAAAGAGACGTTTCTTCAAAGAAGACACAGAGATGGCCAAGACGCACATGAAAAGCTGCTCAACATCACTAATTATTAGAGAAATGCAAATCAAAACTACAATGAGGTAAGACCTCACTCCTGTTAGAATCGGCATCATCAGATAATCTACAAACAACAAATTCTGGGGACGGTGTGGACAAAAGGAACCCTCTTCCGCTATTGGTGGGAATGTAAATTGATACAGTCACTATGGAGAAGAGTATGGAGGTTCCTTTAAAAAACTAAAAAGAGAATTACCATAGGATCCAGCAATCCCACTTCTGGGCATATACCCAGAGAAAACCATAAATCACAGAGACACATTCACCACAATGTTCATTGCAGCACTATTTACAATAGCCAGTTTATGGAAGCAACATAAATGCCCACAGACAGACGAATGGATAAAGATGTGGTACATATATAAAATGGAATATTACTCAGCCATAAAAAGGAATGAAACTGGGTCATTTGTAGAGAAGTTGATGGATCTAGAGACTGTCATACAGAGTCAAGTAAGTCAGAAAGAGAAAAACAAATATTGTATATTAATGCCTATATGTGGAACCTAGAAAAATGGTAGAGATGAACTGGTTTGCAGGGCAGAAATAGAGACACAGAGGTAGAGAACAAACGTATGGACACAAAGTGGGGGAAGCCATGGGGTGGTGGTGGTGGGATGAGTTGGGAGATTAGGATTGACCTGTATACATGTCTATGCATAAAATAGATAACTAATAATAACCTACTGTATAAAAAAATAACTAAAATTAAATTTCAAAATTTTAAAAAATAAAATGTAAAAATAAAACAGAAAAAAAGTTCTTCCATTCACACTGATGTATTTATACGAATGAATTATTTCCATGCTTATATCTATAAATACATAAATGAGGAATAAAATCTAACTTGAACCAAAAAAGAAAAAAAAAAACTGAACCTAAGAATTATACAGAGGAAAACACTACCAAGGCACTTGCTCCAGTGGTAAACAATTCTGAAATTGGTCAGAGGTGGGGAATCATCTCCCATACAGCCAGCAGCCCCGCCCGCCCACGCCAGGAGCATCCTCATTGCAAAGCTGGGAGACCGTGCCGAGGCCTCTGTGAGTAAACGTGAGCTGAGCCCCAGGCCAGATGCTGCTGAACTGTTCCCACCCTTCGCAGGTGAAACACCTGAATATGTACAAGGGCTTGAAAGCCTAGAGGAAGGGCCGTGGAGCCACACCAGCGACAGCACGCAGGCCAACTTGGTGCCTGCAGGACAGCCAGGATGGTACTGGCCACGGGCGCTCATCTGGAAGTTTTCTATTGCCCTGCCTGAGATACCCCTCCTGTCCCGGCCCCCACTCCTTTTTTTCCTTCCTCACCTCAGCCTGGAGAGATATTCCAGTGGAAGTTATGGGTGACACATCCTCTTCTTTACAGGTGGCAGCCTGGCAACTCCTGCCGAAAGTCCAGCAGAGCCCCACTCACACCGGGCCACCCACAAAGCCGTGGACCCACACACCCTCCCACCAGCACAGCCCCGAGACTGCTGACGGGGCAGAGAATATGGAGTAAGGCACAGCTGCAGGGGCTATTGCTGCCTGGAGTGCTGTTTATATTGACCTCAACCCAGGCACACCTGGGGAGGGCTTGCCGGCATGGTCAGGCTGCCCAGGTCAGCTAATCCTCAGCCCTCAGGGAATCACATTGCAGAAAATGGACCTCGCTAAGACAGAATATTCGCCAAGGAGAAAAAGGACACAATGCCATTTGCAGCACCGTAGATGAGTCTCGAGGTAATCACGTGACTTGGAGTAAGTCAGAAAGTGAAAGACACATATCATATCATATCACTTATAGGTGTTACCTATAAATTGAAACCAGGGCAGATATTTCCACGGAGAAGGGCAATCACAGATTCATTAAACAAACTTATGGTTCACCAAAGGAAATGTGTGAGGATTGAATTCATTACGATATTGGGGTTAACAGACAGATACAAACACAGTAGACGTATATAATCACCAAAGACCTACGGAGTACCAAGAGAAGACTACTCAACATTCTGTCATAACGTACATGGGAAAAGGATCCCAGGAAGAACAGACATATGTATATGTGTAAAAGAACCACCTCTTGCACACCTACAACATGCTAAACGTTGTACTCAAACTTGCTGTAATAAAAAATAAAAATATAAATTAAAAACACGAACAAGAAGTAGTGAGACAAACTTGAGGGGCTTTCTCCTGGCACATTCCGTTCTACATTCCAATCTAGAACACGACTTCCATTGAGGCTCTGCTGCCCTAGTAACCAGATTTGGTAAGGGAGAACTGCTGCCACCTTGTGACCGTTTCACACAACTGCAGGTTTAATGCCAGCGCTAATGGTCAGTGGATATTCCAAATCATTACAGGCCTGTAAATGACACCTGCCCTGAAAACAAATCCTGGGGTCATATATCGACCAAAAAATTCAAAAGACGTCCATATTTCAAAACGACAGTTTCAAGAGGCATATTTAACGCACATTAGTGTTCTGCTTCTTTTGCTTTCTTTCTTTCTTTCTTAAAAGAACGGGAATGGAAAAAGGCAACCCTCAGAATGGGCAAAAACGTTCACAAACGAATCAATGGACAAAGGTTTAATCTCCAATATATATAAACAGCTCATGCAGCTTAATATTAATAAAACAAACAACCCAATACAAAAATGGGCAGAAGATCTAAAGAGACGTTTCTTCAAAGAAGACACAGAGATGGCCAAGACGCACATGAAAAGCTGCTCAACATCACTAATTATTAGAGAAATGCAAATCAAAACTACAATGAGGTAAGACCTCACACCTGTTAGAATCGGCATCATCAGATAATCTACAAACAACAAACTCTGGGGAGGGTGTGGACAAAAGGAACCCTCTTCCGCTATTGGTGGGAATGTAAATTGATACATTCACTATGGAGAACAGTATGGAGGTTCCTTTAAAAAACTAAAAAGAGAATTACCATAGGATCCAGCAATCCCACTTCTGGGCATATACCCAGAGAAAACCATAAATCACAGAGACACATTCACCACAGTGTTCATTGCAGCACTATTTACAATAGCCAGGTTATGGAAGCAACATAAATGCCCACAGACAGACGAATGGATAAAGATGTGGTACATATACAAAATGGAATATTACTCAGCCATAAAAAGGAATGAAACTGGGTCAATTTAGAGAAGTTGATGGATCTAGAGACTGTCATACAGAGTGAAGTAAGTCAGAAAGAGAAAAACAAATATTGTATATTAATGCCTATATGTGGAACCTAGAAAAATGGTGGAGATGAACTGGTTTGCAGGGCAGAAATAGAGACACAGAGGTAGAGAACAAACGTATGGACACAAAGTGGGGGAAGCCATGGGGTGGTGGTGGTGGGATGAGTTGGGCTATTAGGATTGACCTGTATACATGTCTATGCATAAAATAGATAACTAATAATAACCTACTGTATAAAAAAATAACTAAAATTAAATTTCATAATTTTAAAAAATAAAATGTAAAAATAAAACAGAAAAAAAGTTCTTCCATTCACACTGATGTATTTATACGAATGAATTATTTCCATGGTTATATCTATAAATACATAAATGAGGAATAAAATCTAACTTGAACCAAAAAAGAAAAAAAAACTGAACCTAAGAATTATACAGAGGAAAACACTACGAAGGCACTTGCTCCAGTGGTAAACAATTCTGAAATTGGTCAGAGGTGGGGAATCATCTCCCATACAGCCAGCAGCCCCGCCCGGCCACGCAAGGAGCATCCTCATTGCAAAGCTGGGAGACCGTGCCGAAGCCTATGTGAGTAAACGTGAGCTGAGCCCCAGGGCAGATGCTGCTGAACTGTTCCCACCCTTCCCAGGTGAAACACCTGAATATGTACAAGGGCTTGAAAGCCTAGAGGAAGGGCCGTGGAGCCACAGCAGCGACAGCACGCAGGCCAACTTGGTGCCTGCAGGTCAGCCAGGATGGTCCTGGCCACGGGCGCTCTTCTGGAAGCTTTCTATTGCCCTGCCTGAGATACCCCTCCTGTCCCGGCCCCCACTCCTTTTTTTCCTTCCTCACCTCAGCCCGGAGAGATATTCCAGTGGAAGTTATGGGTGACACATCCTCTTCTTTACAGGTGGCAGCCTGGCAACTCCTGCCGAAAGTCCAGCAGAGCCCCACTCACACCGGGCCACCCACAAAGCCGTGGACCCTCACACCCTCCCACCAGCACAGCCCTGAGACTGCTGACGGGGCAGAGAATATGGAGTCAGGCACAGCTGCAGGGGCTATTGATGCCTGGAGTGCTGTTTATATTGACCTCAACCCAGGCAACCCTGGGGAGGGCTTGCCGGCAGGGTCAGGCTGCCCAGGTCAGCTAATCCTCAGCCCTCAGGGAATCACATTGCAGAAAATGGACCTCGCTAAGACAGAATATTCGCCAAGGAGAAAAAGGACACAATGCCATTTGCAGCACCGTAGATGAGTCTCGAGGTAATCACGTGACTTGGAGTAAGTCAGAAAGTGAAAGACACATATCATATCCTATCACTTATAGGTGTTACCTATAAATTGATACCAGGGCAGATATTTCCACGGAGAAGGGCAATCACAGATTCATTAAACAAACTTATGGTTCACCAAAGGAAAGGTGTGAGGATTGAATTCATTACGATATTGGGGTTAACAGACAGATACAAACACAGTAGACGTATATAATCACCAAAGACCTACGGAGTACCAAGAGAAGACTACTCAACATTCTGTCATAACGTACATGGGAAAAGGATCCCAGGAAGAACAGACATATGTATATGTGTAAAAGAACCACCTCTTGCACACCTACAACAAGCTAAACGTTGTACTCAAACTTGCTGTAATAAAAAATAAAAATATAAATTAAAAACACGAAGAAGTAGTGAGAGAAACTTGAGGGGCTTTCTCCTGGCACATTCCGTTCTACATTCCAATCTAGAACACGACTTCCATTGAGGCTCTGCTGCCCTAGTAACCAGATTTGGTAAGGGAGAACTGCTGCCACCTTGTGACCGTTTCACACAACTGCAGGTTTAATGCCAGCGCTAATGGTCAGTGGATATTCCAAATCATTACAGGCCTGTAAATGACACCTGCCCTGAAAACAAATCCTGGGGTCATATATCGACCAAAAAATTCAAAAGACGTCCATATTTCAAAACGACAGTTTCAAGAGGCATATTTCACGCACATTAGTGTTCTGCTTCTTTTGCTTTCTTTCTTTCTTTCTTAAAAGAACGGGAATGGAAAAAGGCAACCCTCAGAATGGGCAAAAACGTTCACAAACGAATCAATGGACAAAGGTTTAATCTCCAATATGTATAAACAGCTCATGCAGCTTAATATTAATAAAACAAACAACCCAATACAAAAATGGGCAGAAGATCTAAAGAGACGTTTCTTCAAAGAAGACACAGAGATGGCCAAGACGCACATGAAAAGCTGCTCAACATCACTAATTATTAGAGAAATGCAAATCAAAACTACAATGAGGTAAGACCTCACACCTGTTAGAATCGGCATCATCAGATAATCTACAAACAACAAACTCTGGGGAGGGTGTGGACAAAAGGAACCCTCTTCCGCTATTGGTGGGAATGTAAATTGATACAGTCACTATGGAGAACAGTATGGAGGTTCCTTTAAAAAACTAAAAAGAGAATTACCATAGGATCCAGCAATCCCACTTCTGGGCATATACCCAGAGAAAACCATAAATCACAGAGACACATTCACCACAATGTTCATTGCATCATTATTTACAATAGCCAGGTAATGGAAGCAACATAAATGCCCACAGACAGACGAATGGATAAAGATGTGGTACATATATAAAATGGAATATTACTCAGCCATAAAAAGGAATGAAACTGGGTCATTTGTAGAGAAGTTGATGGATCTAGAGACTGTCATACAGAGTCAAGTAAGCCAGAAAGAGAAAAACAAATATTGTATATTAATGCCTATATGTGGAACCTAGAAAAATGGTAGAGATGAACTGGTTTGCAGGTCAGAAATAGAGACACAGAGGTAGAGAACAAACGTATGGACACAAAGTGGGGGAAGCCATGGGGTGGTGGTGGTGGGATGAGTTGGGAGATTAGGATTGACCTGTATACATGTCTATGCATAAAATAGATAACTAATAATAACCTACTGTATAAAAAAATAATTAAAATTAAATTTCAAAATTTTAAAAAATAAAATGTAAAAATAAAACAGAAAAAAAGTTCTTCCATTCACACTGATGTATTTATACGAATGAATTATTTCCATGCTTATATCTATAAATACATAAATGAGGAATAAAATCTAACTTGAACCAAAAAAGAAAAAAAAAACTGAACCTAAGAATTATACAGAGGAAAACACTACCAAGGCACTTGCTCCAGTGGTAAACAATTCTGAAATTGGTCAGAGGTGGGGAATCATCTCCCATACAGCCAGCAGCCCCGCCCACCCACGCCAGGAGCATCCTCATTGCAAAGCTGGGAGACCGTGCCGAGGCCTCTGTGAGTAAACGTGAGCTGAGCCCCAGGCCAGATGCTGCTGAACTGTTCCCACCCTTCCCTGGTGAAACACCTGAATATGTACAAGGGCTTGAAAGCCTAGAGGAAGGGCCGTGGAGCCACACCAGCGACAGCACGCAGGCCAACTTGGTGCCTGCAGGTCAGCCAGGATGGTACTGGCCACGGGCGCTCTTCTGGAAGCTTTCTATTGCCCTGCCTGAGATACCCCTCCTGTCCCGGCCCCCACTTCTTTTTTTCCTTCCTCACCTCAGCCCGGAGAGATATTCCAGTGGAAGTTATGGGTGACACATCCTCTTCTTTACAGGTGGCAGCCTGGCAACTCCTGCCGAAAGTCCAGCAGAGCCCCACTCACACCGGTCACCCACAAAGCCATGGACCCTCACACCCTCCCACCAGCACAGCCCCGAGACTGCTGACGGGGCAGAGAATATGGAGTAACTCACAGCTGCAGGGGCTATTGCTGCCTGGAGTGCTGTTTATATTGACCTCAACCCAGGCACACCTGGGGAGGGCTTGCCGGCAGGGTCAGGCTGCCCAGGTCAGCTAATCCTCAGCCCTCAGGGAATCACATTGCAGAAAATGGACCTCGCTAAGACAGAATATTCGCCAAGGAGAAAAAGGACACAATGCCATTTGCAGCACCGTAGATGAGTCTCGAGGTAATCACGTGACTTGGAGTAAGTCAGAAAGTGAAAGACACATATCATATCCTATCACTTATAGGTGTTACCTATAAATTGATACCAGGGCAGATATTTCCACGGAGAAGGGCAATCACAGATTCATTAAACAAACTTATGGTTCACCAAAGGAAAGGTGTGAGGATTGAATTCATTACGATATTGGGGTTAACAGACATATACAAACACAGTAGACGTATAGAATCACCAAAGACCTACGGAGTACCAAGAGAAGACTACTCAACATTCTGTCATAACGTACATGGGAAAAGGATCCCAGGAAGAACAGACATATGTATATGTGTAAAAGAACCACCTCTTGCACACCTACAACAAGCTAAACGTTGTACTCAAACTTGCTGTAATAAAAAATAAAAATATAAATTAAAAACACGAACAAGAAGTAGTGAGACAAACATGAGGGGCTTTCTCCTGGCACATTCCGTTCTACATTCCAATCTAGAACACGACTTCCATTGAGGCTCTGCTGCCCTAGTAACCAGATTTGGTAAGGGAGAACTGCTGCCACCTTGTGACCGTTTCACACAACTGCAGGTTTAATGCCAGCGCTAATGGTCAGTGGATATTCCAAATCATTACAGGCCTGTAAATGACACCTGCCCTGAAAACAAATCCTGGTGTCATATATCGACCAAAAAATTCAAAAGACGTCCATATTTCAAAACGACAGTTTCAAGAGGCATATTTCACGCACATTAGTGTTCTGCTTCTTTTGCTTTCTTTCTTTCTTTCTTAAAAGAACGGGAATGGAAAAAGGCAACCCTCAGAATGGGCAAAAACGTTCACAAACGAATCAATGGACAAAGGTTTAATCTCCATTATGTATAAACAGCTCATGCAGCTTAATATTAATAAAACAAACAACCCAATACAAAAATGGGCAGAAGATCTAAAGAGACGTTTCTTCAAAGAAGACACAGAGATGGCCAAGACGCACATGAAAAGCTGCTCAACATCACTAATTATTAGAGAAATGCAAATCAAAACTACAATGAGGTAAGACCTCACACCTGTTAGAATCGGCATCATCAGATAATCTACAAACAACAAACTCTGGGGAGGGTGTGGACAAAAGGAACCCTCTTAAGCTATTGGTGGGAAAGTAAATTGATACAGTCACTATGGAGAACAGTATGGAGGTTCCTTTAAAAAACTAAAAAGAGAATTACCATAGGATCCAGCAATCCCACTTCTGGGCATATACCCAGAGAAAACCATAAATCACAGAGACACATTCACCACAATGTTCATTGCATCATTATTTACAATAGCCAGGTTATGGAAGCAACATAAATGCCCACAGACAGACGAATGGATAAAGATGTGGTACATATATAAAATGGAATATTACTCAGCCATAAAAAGGAATGAAACTGGGTCATTTGTAGAGAAGTTGATGGATCTAGAGACTGTCATACAGAGTGAAGTAAGCCAGAAAGAGAAAAACAAATATTGTATATTAATGCCTATATGTGGAACCTAGAAAAATGGTAGAGATGAACTGGTTTGCAGGTCAGAAATAGAGACACAGAGGTAGAGAACAAACGTATGGACACAAAGTGGGGGAAGCCATGGGGTGGTGGTGGTGGGATGAGTTGGGAGATTAGGATTGACCTGTATACATGTCTATGCATAAAATAGATAACTAATAATAACCTACTGTATAAAAATATAATTAAAATTAAATTTCAAAATTTTAAATAATAAAATGTAAAAATAAAACAGAAAAAAAGTTCTTCCATTCACACTGATGTATTTATACGAATGAATTATTTCCATGCTTATATCTATAAATACATAAATGAGGAATAAAATCTAACTTGAACCAAAAAAGAAAAAAAAAACTGAACCTAAGAATTATACAGAGGAAAACACTACCAAGGCACTTGCTCCAGTGGTAAACAATTCTGAAATTGGTCAGAGGTGGGGAATCATCTCCCATACAGCCAGCAGCCCCGCCCGCCCACGCAAGGAGCATCCTCATTGCAAAGCTGGGAGACCGTGCCGAGGCCTCTGTGAGTAAACGTGAGCTGAGGCCCAGGCCAGATGCTGCTGAACTGTTCCCACCCTTCCCAGGTGAAACACCTGAATATGTACAAGGGCTTGAAAGCCTAGAGGAAGGGCCGTGGAGCCACACCAGCGACAGCACGCAGGCCAACTTGGTGCCTGCATGTCAGCCAGTATGGTACTGGCCACGGGCGCTCTTCTGGAAGCTTTCTATTGCCCTGCCTGAGATACCCCTCCTGTCCCGGCCCCCACTTCTTTTTTTCCTTCCTCACCTCAGCCCGGAGAGATATTCCAGTGGAAGTTATGGGTGACACATCCTCTTCTTTACAGGTGGCAGCCTGGCAACTCCTGCCGAAAGTCCAGCAGAGCCCCACTCACACCGGGCCACCCACAAAGCCATGGACCCTCACACCCTCCCACCAGCACAGCCCCGAGACTGCTGACGGGGCAGAGAATATGGAGTAACTCACAGCTGCAGGGGCTATTGCTGCCTGGAGTGCTGTTTATATTGACCTCAACCCAGGCACACCTGGGGAGGGCTTGCCGGCAGGGTCAGGCTGCCCAGGTCCGCTAATCCTCAGCCCTCAGGGAATCACATTGCAGAAAATGGACCTCGCTAAGACAGAATATTCGCCAAGGAGAAAAAGGTCACAATGCCATTTGCAGCACCGTAGATGAGTCTCGAGGTAATCACGTGACTTGGAGTAAGTCAGAAAGTGAAAGACACATATCATATCCTATCACTTATAGGTGTTACCTATAAATTGATACCAGGGCAGATATTTCCACGGAGAAGGGCAATCACAGATTCATTAAACAAACTTATGGTTCACCAAAGGAAAGGTGTGAGGATTGAATTCATTACGATATTGGGGTTAACAGACAGATACAAACACAGTAGACGTATATAATCACCAAAGACCTACGGAGTACCAAGAGAAGACTACTCAACATTCTGTCATAACGTACATGGGAAAAGGATCCCAGGAAGAACAGACATATGTATATGTGTAAAAGAACCACCTCTTGCACACCTACAACATGCTAAACGTTGTACTCAAACTTGCTGTAATAAAAAATAAACATATAAATTAAAAACACGAACAAGAAGTAGTGAGACAAACTTGAGGGGCTTTCTCCTGGCACATTCCGTTCTACATTCCAATCTAGAACACGACTTCCATTGAGGCTCTGCTGCCCTAGTAACCAGATTTGGTAAGGGAGAACTGCTGCCACCTTGTGACCGTTTCACACAACTGCAGGTTTAATGCCAGCGCTAATGGTCAGTGGATATTCCAAATCATTACAGGCCTGTAAATGACACCTGCCCTGAAAACAAATCCTGGGGTCATATATCGACCAAAAAATTCAAAAGACGTCCATATTTCAAAACGACAGTTTCAAGAGGCATATTTCACGCACATTAGTGTTCTGCTTCTTTTGCTTTCTTTCTTTCTTTCTTAAAAGCACGGGAATGGAAAAAGGCAACCCTCAGAATGGGCAAAAACGTTCACAAACGAATCAATGGACAAAGGTTTAATCTCCAATATATATAAACAGCTCATGCAGCTTAATATTAATAAAACAAACAACCCAATACAAAAATGGGCAGAAGATCTAAAGAGACGTTTCTTCAAAGAAGACACAGAGATGGCCAAGACGCACATGAAAAGCTGCTCAACATCACTAATTATTAGAGAAATGCAAATCAAAACTACAATGAGGTAAGACCTCACACCTGTTAGAATCGGCATCATCAGATAATCTACAAACAACAAACTCTGGGGAGGGTGTGGACAAAAGGAACCCTCTTCCGCTATTGGTGGGAATGTAAATTGATACATTCACTATGGAGAACAGTATGGAGGTTCCTTTAAAAAACTAAAAAGAGAATTACCATAGGATCCAGCAATCCCACTTCTGGGCATATACCCAGAGAAAACCATAAATCACAGAGACACATTCACCACAATGTTCATTGCAGCACTATTTACAATAGCCAGGTTATGGAAGCAACATAAATGCCCACAGACAGACGAATGGATAAAGATGTGGTACATATATAAAATGGAATATTACTCAGCCATAAAAAGGAATGAAACTGGGTCATTTGTAGAGAAGTTGATGGATCTAGAGACTGTCATACAGAGTCAAGTAAGCCAGAAAGAGAAAAACAAATATTGTATATTAATGCCTATATGTGGAACCTAGAAAAATGGTAGAGATGAACTGGTTTGCAGGGCAGAAATAGAGACACAGAGGTAGAGAACAAACGTATGGAAACAAAGTGGGGGAAGCCATGGGGTGGTGGTGGTGGGATGAGTTGGGAGATTAGTATTGACATGTATACATGTCTATGCATAAAATAGATAACTAATAATAACCTACTGTATAAAAAAATAACTAAAATTAAATTTCAAAATTTTAAAAAATAAAATGTAAAAATAAAACAGAAAAAAAGTTCTTCCATTCACACTGATGTATTTATACGAATGAATTATTTCCATGCTTATATCTATAAATACATAAATGAGGAATAAAATCTAACTTGAACCAAAAAAGAAAAAAAAAAAAACTGAACCTAACAGTTATACAGAGGAAAACACTACGAAGGCACTTGCTCCAGTGGTAAACAATTCTGAAATTGGTCAGAGGTGGGGAATCATCTCCCATACAGCCAGCAGCCCCGCCCGCCCACGCAAGGAGCATCCTCATTGCAAAGCTGGGAGACCGTGCCGAGGCCTCTGTGAGTAAACGTGAGCTGAGCCCCAGGCCAGATGCTGCTGAACTGTTCCCACCCTTCCCAGGTGAAACACCTGAATATGTACAAGGGCTTGAAAGCCTAGAGGAAGGGCCGTGGAGCCACACCAGCGACAGCACGCAGGCCAACTTGGTGCCTGCAGGTCAGCCAGGATGGTACTGGCCACGGGCGCTCTTCTGGATGCTTTCTATTGCCCTGCCTGAGATAACCCTCCTGTCCCGGCCCCCACTCCTTTTTTTCCTTCCTCACCTCAGCCCGGAGAGATATTCCAGTGGAAGTTATGGGTGACACATCCTCTTCTTTACAGGTGGCAGCCTGGCAACTCCTGCCGAAAGTCCAGCAGAGCCCCACTCACACCGGGCCACCCACAAAGCCGTGGACCCTCACACCCTCCCACCAGCACAGCCCCGAGACTGCTGACGGGGCAGAGAATATGGAGTCAGGCACAGCTGCAGGGGCTATTGCTGCCTGGAGTGCTGTTTATATTGACCTCAACCCAGGCACACCTGGGGAGGGCTTGCCGGCAGGGTCAGGCTGCCCAGGTCAGCTAATCCTCAGCCCTCAGGGAATCACATTGCAGAAAATGGACCTCGCTAAGACAGAATATTCGCCAAGGAGAAAAAGGACACTATGCCATTTGCAGCACCGTAGATGAGTCTCGAGGTAATCACGTGACTTGGAGTAAGTCAGAAAGTGAAAGACACATATCATATCATATCACTTATAGGTGTTACCTATAAATTGATACCAGGGCAGATATTTCCACGGAGAAGGGCTATCACAGATTCATTAAACAAACTTATGGTTCACCAAAGGAAAGGTGTGAGGATTGAATTCATTACGATATTGGGGTTAACAGACAGATACAAACACAGTAGACGTATATAATCACCAAAGACCTACGGAGTACCAAGAGAAGACTACTCAACATTCTGTCATAACGTACATGGGAAAAGGATCCCAGGAAGAACAGACATATGTATATGTGTAAAAGAACCACCTCTTGCACACCTACAACAAGCTAAACGTTGTACTCAAACGTGCTGTAATAAAAAATAAAAAATTAAATTAAAAACACGAACAAGAAGTAGTGAGACAAACTTGAGGGGCTTTCTCCTGGCACATTCCGTTCTACATTCCAATCTAGAACACGACTTCCATTGAGGCTCTGCTGCCCTAGTAACCAGATTTGGTAAGGGAGAACTGCTGCCACCTTGTGGCCGTTTCACACAACTGCAGTTTTAATGCCAGCGCTAATGGTCAGTGGATATTCCAAATCATTACAGGCCTGTAAATGACACCTGCCCTAAAAACAAATCCTGGGGTCATATATCGACCAAAAAATTCAAAAGACGTCCATATTTCAAAACGACAGTTTCAAGAGGCATATTTCACGCACATTAGTGTTCTGCTTCTTTTGCTTTCTTTCTTTCTTTGTTAAAAAAAAACGGGAATGGAAAAAGGCAACCCTCAGAATGGGCGAAAACATTCACAAACGAATCAATGGACAAAGGTTTAATCTCCAATATATATAAACAGCTCATGCAGCTTAATATTAATAAAACAAACAACCCAATACAAAAATGGGCAGAAGATCTAAAGAGACGTTTCTTCAAAGAAGACACAGAGATGGCCAAGACGCACATGAAAAGCTGCTCAACATCACTAATTATTAGAGAAATGCAAATCAAAACTACAATGAGGTAAGACCTCACACCTGTTAGAATCGGCATCATCAGATAATCTACAAACAACAAACTCTGGGGAGGGTGTGGACAAAAGGAACCCTCTTCCGCTATTGGTGGGAATGTAAATTGATACAGTCACTATGGAGAACAGTATGGAGGTTCCTTTAAAAAACTAAAAAGAGAATTACCATAGGATCCAGCAATCCCACTTCTGGGCATATACCCAGAGAAAACCATAAATCACAGAGACACATTCACCACAATGTTCATTGCAGCACTATTTACAATAGCCAGGTTATGGAAGCAACATAAATGGCCACAGACAGACGAATGGATAAAGATGTGGTACATATATAAAATGGAATATTACTCAGCCATAAAAAGGAATGAAACTGGGTCATTTGTAGAGAAGTTGATGGATCTAGAGACTGTCATACAGAGTCAAGTAAGCCAGAAAGAGAAAAACAAATATTGTATATTAATGCCTATATGTGGAACCTAGAAAAATGGTAGAGATGAACTGGTTTGCAGGGCAGAAATAGAGACACAGAGGTAGAGAACAAACGTATGGACACAAAGTGGGGGAAGCCATGGGGTGGTGGTGTTGGGATGAGTTGGGAGATTAGGATTGACCTGTATACATGTCTATGCATAAAATAGATAACTAATAATAACCTACTGTATAAAAAAATAATTAAAATTAAATTTCAAAATTTTAAAAAATAAAATGTAAAAATAAAACAGAAAAAAAGTTCTTCCATTCACACTGATGTATTTATACGAATGAATTATTTCCATGCTTATATCTATAAATACATAAATGAGGAATAAAATCTAACTTGAACCAAAAAAGAAAAAAAAAAAACTGAACCTAACAGTTATACAGAGGAAAACACTACCAAGGCACTTGCTCCAGTGGTAAACAATTCTGAAATTGGTCAGAGGTGGGGAATCATCTCCCATACAGCCAGCAGCCCCGCCCGCCCACGCAAGGAGCATCCTCATTGCAAAGCTGGGAGACCGTGCCGAGGCCTCTGTGAGTAAACGTGAGCTGAGCCCCAGGCCAGATGCTGCTGAACTCTTCCCACCCTTCCCAGGTGAAACACCTGAATATGTACAAGGGCTTGAAAGCCTAGAGGAAGGGCCGTGGAGCCACACCAGCGACAGCACGCAGGCCAACTTGGTGCCTGCAGGTCAGCCAGGATGGTACTGGCCACGGGCGCTCTTCTGGAAGCTTTCTATTGCCCTGCCTGAGATACCCCTCCTGTCCCGGCCCCCACTCCTTTTTTTCCTTCCTCACCTCAGCCCGGAGAGATATTCCAGTGGAAGTTATGGGTGACACATCCTCTTCTTTACAGGTGGCAGCCTGGCAACTCCTGCCGAAAGTCCAGCAGAGCCCCACTCACACCGGGCCACCCACAAAGCCGTGGACCCTCACACCGTCCCACCAGCACAGCCCCGAGACTGCTGACGGGGCAGAGAATATGGTGCAAGGCACAGCTGCAGGGGCTATTGCTGCCTGGAGTGCTGTTTATATTGACCTCAACCCAGGCACACCTGGGGAGGGCTTGCCGGCAGGGTCAGGCTGCCCAGGTCAGCTAATCCTCAGCCCTCAGGGAATCACATTGCAGAATATGGACCTCGCTAAGACAGCATATTCGCCAAGGAAAAAAAGGACACAATGCCATTTGCAGCACCGTAGATGAGTCTCGAGGTAATCACGTGACTTGGAGTAAGTCAGAGAGTGAAAGACACATATCATATCATATCACTTATAGGTGTTACCTATAAATTGATACCAGGGCAGATATTTCCACGGAGACGGGCAATCACAGATTCATTAAACAAACTTATGGTTCACCAAAGGAAAGGTGTGAGGATTGAATTCATTACGATATTGGGGTTAACAGACAGATACAAACACAGTAGATGTATATAATCACCAAAGACCTACGGAGTACCAAGAGAAGACTACTCAACATTCTGTCATAACGTACATGGGAAAAGGATCCCAGGAAGAACAGACATATGTATATGTGTAAAAGAACCACCTCTTGCACACCTACAACAAGCTAAACGTTGTACTCAAACTTGCTGTAATAAAAAATAAAAAATTAAATTAAAAACACGAACAAGAAGTAGTGAGACAAACTTGAGGGGCTTTCTCCTGGCACATTCCGTTCTACATTCTAATCTAGAACACGACTTCCATTGAGGCTCTGCTGCCCTAGTAACCAGATTTGGTAAGGGAGAACTGCTGCCACCTTGTGGCCGTTTCACACAACTGCAGGTTTAATGCCAGCGCTAATGGTCAGTGGATATTCCAAATCATTACAGGCCTGTAAATGACACCTGCCCTGAAAACAAATCCTGGGGTCATATATCGACCAAAAAATTCAAAAGACGTCCATATTTCAAAACGACAGTTTCAAGAGGCATATTTCATGCACATTAGTGTTCTGCTTCTTTTGCTTTCTTTCTTTCTTTGTTAAAAAAAACGGGAATGGAGAAAGGCAACCCTCAGAATGGGCGAAAACGTTCACAAACGAATCAATGGACAAAGGTTTAATCTGCAATATATATAAACAGCTCATGCAGCTTAATATTAATAAAACAAACAACCCAATACAAAAATGGGCAGAAGATCTAAAGAGACGTTTCTTCAAAGAAGACACAGAGATGGCCAAGACGCACATGAAAAGCTGCTCAACATCACTAATTATTAGAGAAATGCAAATCAAAACTACAATGAGGTAAGACCTCACACCTGTTAGAATCGGCATCATCAGATAATCTACAATCAACAAATTCTGGGGACGGTGTGGACAAAAGGAACCCTCTTCCGCTATTGGTGGGAATGTAAATTGATACAGTCACTATGGAGAACAGTATGGAGGTTCCTTTAAAAAACTAAAAAGAGAATTACCATAGGATCCAGCAATCCCACTTCTGGGCATATACCCAGAGAAAACCATAAATCACAAAGACACATTCACCACAATGTTCATTGCAGCACTATTTACAATAGCCAGGTATTGGAAGCAACCTAAATGCCCACAGACAGACGAATGGATAAAGATGTGGTACATATACAAAATGGAATATTACTCAGCCATAAAAAGGAATGAAACTGGGTCATTTGTAGAGAAGTTGATGGATCTAGAGACTGTCATACAGAGTGAAGTAAGTCAGAAAGAGAAAAACAAATATTGTATATTAATGCCTATATGTGGAACCTAGAAAAATGGTAGAGATGAACTGGTTTGCAGGGCAGAAATAGAGACACAGAGGTAGAGAACAAACGTATGGACACAAAGTGCGGGAAGCCATGGGGTGGTGGTGGTGGGATGAGTTGGGAGATTAGGATTGACCTGTATACATGTCTATGCATAAAATAAATAACTAATAATAACCTACTGTATAAAAAATAACTAAAATTAAATTTCAAAATTTTAAATAATAAAATGTAAAAATAAAACAGAAAAAAAGTTCTTCCATTCACACTGATGTATTTATACGAATGAATTATTTCCATGCTTATATCTATAAATACATAAATGAGGAATAAAATCTAACTTGAACCAAAAAAGAAAAAAAAAAACTGAACCTAACAGTTATACAGAGGAAAACACTACCAAGGCACTTGCTCCACTGGTAAACAATTCTGAAATTGGTCAGAGGTGGGGAATCATCTCCCATACAGCCAGCAGCCCCGCCCGCCCACGCAAGGAGCATCCTCATTGCAAAGCTGGGAGATCGTGCCGAGGCCTCTGTGAGTAAACGTGAGCTGAGCCCCAGGCCAGTTGCTGCTGAACTGTTCCCACCCTTCCCAGGTGAAACACCTGAATATGTACAAGGGCTTGAAAGCCTAGAGGAAGGGCCGTGGAGCCACACCAGCGACAGCACGCAGGCCAACTTGGTGCCTGCAGGTCAGCCAGGATGGTACTGGCCATGGGCGCTCTTCTGGAAGCTTTCTATTGCCCTGCCTGAGATACCCCTCCTGTCCCGGCCCCCACTCCTTTTTTTCCTTCCTCACCTCAGCCCGGAGAGATATTCCAGTGGAAGTTATGAGTGACACATCCTCTTCTTTACAGGTGGCAGCCTGGCAACTCCTGCCGAAAGTCCAGCAGAGCCCCACTCACACCGGGCCAACCACAAAGCCCTGGACCCTCACACCCTCCCACCAGCACAGCCCCGAGACTGCTGACGGGGCAGAGAATATGGAGTCAGGCACAGCTGCAGGGGCTATTGCTGCCTGGAGTGCTGTTTATATTGACCTCAACCCAGGCACACCTGGGGAGGGCTTGCCGGCAGGGTCAGGCTGCCCAGGTCAGCTAATCCTCAGCCCTCAGGGAATCACATTGCAGAAAATGGACCTCGCTAAGACAGAATATTCGCCAAGGAAAAAAAGGACACAATGCCATTTGCAGCACCGTAGATGAGTCTCGAGGTAATCACGTGACTTGGAGTAAGTCTGAAAGTGAAAGACACATATCATATCATATCACTTATAGGTGTTACCTATAAATTGATACCAGGGCAGATATTTCCACGGAGAAGGGCAATCTCAGATTCATTAAACAAACTTATGGTTCACCAAAGGAAAGGTGTGAGGATTGAATTCATTACGATATTGGGGTTAACAGACAGATACAAACACAGTAGACGTATATAATCACCAAAGACCTACGGAGTACCAAGAGAAGACTACTCAACATTCTGTCATAACGTACATGGGAAAAGGATCCCAGGAAGAACAGACATATGTATATGTGTAAAAGAACCACCTCTTGCACACCTACAACAAGCTAAACGTTGTACTCAAACTTGCTGTAATAAAAAATAAAAAATTAAATTAAAAACACGAACAAGAAGTAGTGAGACAAACTTGAGGGGCTTTCTCCTGGCACATTCCGTTCTACATTCCAATCTAGAACACGACTTCCATTGAGGCTCTGCTGCCCTAGTAACCGGATTTGGTAAGGGAGAACTGCTGCCACCATGTGGCCGTTTCACACAACTGCAGGTTTAATGCCAGCGCTAAAGGTCAGTGGATATTCCAAATCATTACAGGCCTGTAAATGACACCTGCCCTGAAAACAAATCCTGGGGTCATATATCGACCAAAAAATTCAAAAGACGTCCATATTTCAAAACGACAGTTTCAAGAGGCATATTTCACGCACATTAGTGTTCTGCTTCTTTTGCTTTCTTTCTTTCTTTGTTAAAAAAACGGGAATGGACAAAGGCAACCCTCAGAATGGGCGAAAACGTTCACAAATGAATCAATGGACAAAGGTTTAATCTCCAATATATATAAACAGCTCATGCAGCTTAATATTAATAAAACAAACAACCCAATACAAAAATGGGCAGAAGATCTAAAGAGACGTTTCTTCAAAGAAGACACAGAGATGGCCAAGACGCACATGAAAAGCTGCTCAACATCACTAATCATTAGAGAAATGCAAATCAAAACTACAATGAGGTAAGACCTCACACCTGTTAGAATCGGCATCATCAGTTAATCTACAAACAACAAATTCTGGGAAGGGTGTGGACAAAAGGAACCCTCTTCCGCTATTGGTGGGAATGTAAATTGATACAGTCACTATGGAGAACAGTATGGAGGTTCCTTTAAAAAACTAAAAAGAGAATTACCATAAGATCCAGCAATCCCACTTCTGGGCATATACCCAGAGAAAACCATAAATCACAGAGACACATCCACCACAATGTTCATTGCAGCACTATTTACAATAGCCAGGTTATGGACGCAACATAAATGCCCACAGACAGACGAATGGATAAAGATGTGGTACATATATAAAATGGAATATTACTCAGCCATAAAAAGGAATGAAACTGGGTCATTTGTAGAGAAGTTGATGGATCTAGAGACTGTCATACAGAGTCAAGTAAGCCAGAAAGAGAAAAACAAATATTGTATATTAATGCCTATATGTGGAACCTAGAAAAATGGTGGAGATGAACTGGTTTGCAGGGCAGAAATAGAGACACAGAGGTAGAGAACAAACGTATGGACACAAAGTGGGGGAAGCCATGGGGTGGTGGTGGTGGGATGAGTTGGGAGATTAGGATTGACCTGTATACATGTCTATGCATAAAATAGATAACTAATAATAACCTACTGTATGAAAAAATAACTAAAATTAAATTTCAAAATTTTAAAAAATAAAATGTAAAAATAAAACAGAAAAAAAGTTCTTCCATTCACACTGATGTATTTATACGAATGAATTATTTCCATGCTTATATCTATAAATACATAAATGAGGAATAAAATCTAACTTGAACCAAAAAAGAAAAAAAAACTGAACCTAAGAATTATACAGAGGAAAACACTACGAAGGCACTTGCTCCAGTGGTAAACAATTCTGAAATTGGTCAGAGGTGGGGAATCATCTCCCATACAGCCAGCAGCCCCGCCCGCCCACGCAAGGAGCATCCTCATTGCAAAGCTGGGAGACCGTGCCGAGGCCTCTGTGAGTAAACGTGAGCTGAGCCCCAGGCCAGATGCTGCTGAACTGTTCCCACCCTTCCCAGGTGAAACACCTGAATATGTACAAGGGCTTGAAAGCCTAGAGGAAGGGCCGTGGAGCCACACCAGCGACAGCACGCAGGCCAACTTGGTGCCTGCAGGTCAGCCAGGATGGTACTGGCCACGGGCACTCTTCTGGAAGCTTTCTATTGCCCTGCCTGAGATACCCCTCCTGTCCCGGCCCCCACTCCTTTTTTTCCTTCCTCACCTCAGCCCGGAGAGATATTCCAGTGGAAGTTATGGGTGACACATCCTCTTCTTTACAGGTGGCAGCCTGGCAACTCCTGCCGAAAGTCCAGCAGAGCCCCACTCACACCGGGCCACCCACAAAGCCATGGACCCTCACACCCTCCCACCAGCAGAGCCCCGAGACTGCTGACGGGGCAGAGAATATGGAGTAACTCACAGCTGCAGGGGCTATTGCTGCCTGGAGTGCTGTTTATATTGACCTCAACCCAGGCACACCTGGGGAGGGCTTGCCGGCAGGGTCAGGCTGCCCAGGTCAGCTAATCCTCAGCCCTCAGGGAATCACATTGCAGAAAATGGACCTCGCTAAGACAGAATATTCGCCAAGGAAAAGAAGGACACAATGCCATTTGCAGCACCGTAGATGAGTCTCGAGGTAATCACGTGACTTGGAGTAAGTCTGAAAGTGAAAGACACATATCATATCATATCACTTATAGCTGTTACCTATAAATTGATACCAGGGCAGATATTTCCACGGAGAAGGGCAATCACAGATTCATTAAACAAACTTATGGTTCACCAAAGGAAAGGTGTGAGGATTGAATTCATTACGATATTGGGGTTAACAGACAGATACAAACACAGTAGACGTATATAATCACCAAAGACCTACGGAGTACCAAGAGAAGACTACTCAACATTCTGTCATAACGTACATGGGAAAAGGATCCCAGGAAGAACAGACATATGTATATGTGTAAAAGAACCACCTCTTGCACACCTACAACAAGCTAAACGTTGTACTCAAACTTGCTGTAATAAAAAATAAAAAATTAAATTAAAAACACGAACAAGAAGTAGTGAGACAAACTTGAGGGGCTTTCTCCTGGCACATTCCGTTCTACATTCCAATCTAGAACACGACTTCCATTGAGGCTCTGCTGCCCTAGTAACCAGATTTGGTAAGGGAGAACTGCTGCCACCATGTGGCCGTTTCACACAACTGCAGGTTTAATGCCAGCGCTAAAGGTCAGTGGATATTCCAAATCATTACAGGCCTGTAAATGACACCTGCCCTGAAAACAAATCCTGGGGTCATATATCGACCAAAAAATTCAAAAGACGTCCATATTTCAAAACGACAGTTTCAAGAGGCATATTTCACGCACATTAGTGTTCTGCTTCTTTTGCTTTCTTTCTTTCTTTGTTAAAAAAACGGGAATGGACAAAGGCAACCCTCAGAATGGGCGAAAACGTTCACAAATGAATCAATGGACAAAGGTTTAATCTCCAATATATATAAACAGCTCATGCAGCTTAATATTAATAAAACAAACAACCCAATACAAAAATGGGCAGAAGATCTAAAGAGACGTTTCTTCAAAGAAGACACAGAGATGGCCAAGACGCACATGAAAAGCTGCTCAACATCACTAATCATTAGAGAAATGCAAATCAAAACTACAATGAAGTAAGACCTCACACCTGTTAGAATCGGCATCATCAGATAATCTACAAACAACAAATTCTGGGAAGGGTGTGGACAAAAGGAACCCTCTTCCGCTATTGGTGGGAATGTAAATTGATACAGTCACTATGGAGAACAGTATGGAGGTTCCTTTAAAAAACTAAAAAGAGAATTACCATAAGATCCAGCAATCCCACTTCTGGGCATATACCCAGAGAAAACCATAAATCACAGAGACACATTCACCACAATGTTCATTGCAGCACTATTTACAATAGCCAGGTTATGGAAGCAACATAAATGCCCACAGACAGACGAATGGATAAAGATGTGGTACATATACAAAATGGAATATTACTCAGCCATAAAAAGGAATGAAACTGGGTCATTTGTAGAGAAGTTGATGGATCTAGAGACTGTCATACAGAGTCAAGTAAGCCAGAAAGAGAAAAACAAATATTGTATATTAATGCCTATATGTGGAACCTAGAAAAATGGTGGAGATGAACTGGTTTGCAGGGCAGAAATAGAGACACAGAGGTAGAGAACAAACGTATGGACACAAAGTGGGGGAAGCCATGGGGTGGTGGTGGTGGGATGAGTTGGGAGATTAGGATTGACCTGTATACATGTCTATGCATAAAATAGATAACTAATAATAACCTACTGTATAAAAAAATAACTAAAATTAAATTTCAAAATTTTAAAAAATAAAATGTAAAAATAAAACAGAAAAAAAGTTCTTCCATTCACACTGATGTATTTATACGAATGAATTATTTCCATGCTTATATCTATAAATATATAAATGAGGAATAAAATCTAACTTGAACCAAAAAAGAAAAAAAAACTGAACCTAAGAATTATACAGAGGAAAACACTACCAAGGCACTTGCTCCAGTGGTAAACAATTCTGAAATTGGTCAGAGGTGGGGAATCATCTCCCATACAGCCAGCAGCCCCGCCCGCCCACGCAAGGAGCATCCTCATTGCAAAGCTGGGAGACCGTGCCGAGGCCTCTGTGAGTAAACGTGAGCTGAGCCCCAGGCCAGATGCTGCTGAACTGTTCCCACCCTTCCCAGGTGAAACACCTGAATATGTACAAGGGCTTGAAAGCCTAGAGGAAGGGCCGTGGAGCCACACCAGCGACAGCACGCAGGCCAACTTGGTGCCTGCAGGTCAGCCAGGATGGTACTGGCCACGGGTACTCTTCTGGAAGCTTTCTATTGCCCTGCCTGAGATACCCCTCCTGTCCCGGCCCCCACTCCTTTTTTTCCTTCCTCACCTCAGCCCGGAGAGATATTCCAGTGGAAGTTATGGGTGACACATCCTCTTCTTTACAGGTGGCAGCCTGGCAACTCCTGCCGAAAGTCCAGCAGAGCCCCACTCACACCGGGCCACCCACAAAGCCGTGGACCCTCACACCCTCCCACCAGCACAGCCCCGAGACTGCTGACGGGGCAGAGAATATGGAGTCAGGCACAGCTGCAGGGGCTATTGCTGCCTGGAGTGCTGTTTATATTGACCTCAACCCAGGCACACCTGGGGAGGGCTTGCCGGCAGGGTCAGGCTGCCCAGGTCAGCTAATCCTCAGCCCTCAGGGAATCACATTGCAGAAAATGGACCTCGCTAAGACAGAATATTCGCCAAGGAGAAAAAGGACACAATGCCATTTGCAGCACCGTAGATGAGTCTCGAGGTAATCACGTGACTTGGAGTAAGTCTGAAAGTGAAAGACACATATCATATCATATCACTTATAGGTGTTACCTATAAATTGATACCAGGGCAGATATTTCCACGGAGAAGGGCAATCACAGATTCATTAAACAAACTTATGGTTCACCAAAGGAAAGGTGTGAGGATTGAATTCATTACGATATTGGGGTTAACAGACAGATACAAACACAGTAGACGTATATAATCACCAAAGACCTACGGAGTACCAAGAGAAGACTACTCAACATTCTGTCATAACGTACATGGGAAAAGGATCCCAGGAAGAACAGACATATGTATATGTGTAAAAGAACCACCTCTTGCACACCTACAAAAAGCTAAACGTTGTACTCAAACTTGCTGTAATAAAAAATAAAAAATTAAATTAAAAACACGAACAAGAAGTAGTGAGACAAACTTGAGGGGCTTTCTCCTGGCACATTCCGTTCTACATTCCAATCTAGAACACGACTTCCATTGAGGCTCTGCTGCCCTAGTAACCAGATTTGGTAAGGGAGAACTGCTGCCACCATGTGGCCGTTTCACACAACTGCAGGTTTAATGCCAGCGCTAAAGGTCAGTGGATATTCCAAATCATTACAGGCCTGTAAATGACACCTGCCCTGAAAACAAATCCTGGGGTCATATATCGACCAAAAAATTCAAAAGACGTCCATATTTCAAAACGACAGTTTCAAGAGGCATATTTCACGCACATTAGTGTTCTGCTTCTTTTGCTTTCTTTCTTTCTTTGTTAAAAAAACGGGAATGGACAAAGGCAACCCTCAGAATGGGCGAAAACGTTCACAAATGAATCAATGGACAAAGGTTTAATCTCCAATATATATAAACAGCTCATGCAGCTTAATATTAATAAAACAAACAACCCAATACAAAAATGGGCAGAAGATCTAAAGAGACGTTTCTTCAAAGAAGACACAGAGATGGCCAAGACGCACATGAAAAGCTGCTCAACATCACTAATCATTAGAGAAATGCAAATCAAAACTACAATGAGGTAAGACCTCACACCTGTTAGAATCGGCATCATCAGATAATCTACAAACAACAAATTCTGGGAAGGGTGTGGACAAAAGGAACCCTCTTCCGCTATTGGTGGGAATGTAAATTGATACAGTCACTATGGAGAACAGTATGGAGGTTCCTTTAAAAAACTAAAAAGAGAATTACCATAAGATCCAGCAATCCCACTTCTGGGCATATACCCAGAGAAAACCATAAATCACAGAGACACATTCACCACAATGTTCATTGCAGCACTATTTACAATAGCCAGGTTATGGAAGCAACATAAATGCCCACAGACAGACGAATGGATAAAGATGTGGTACATATACAAAATGGAATATTACTCAGCCATAAAAAGGAATGAAACTGGGTCATTTGTAGAGAAGTTGATGGATCTAGAGACTGTCATACAGAGTCAAGTAAGCCAGAAAGAGAAAAACAAATATTGTATATTAATGCCTATATGTGGAACCTAGAAAAATGGTGGAGATGAACTGGTTTGCAGGGCAGAAATAGAGACACAGAGGTAGAGAACAAACGTATGGACACAAAGTGGGGGAAGCCATGGGGTGGTGGTGGTGGGATGAGTTGGGAGATTAGGATTGACCTGTATACATGTCTATGCATAAAATAGATAACTAATAATAACCTACTGTATAAAAAAATAACTAAAATTAAATTTCAAAATTTTAAAAAATAAAATGTAAAAATAAAACAGAAAAAAAGTTCTTCCATTCACACTGATGTATTTATACGAATGAATTATTTCCATGCTTATATCTATAAATATATAAATGAGGAATAAAATCTAACTTGAACCAAAAAAGAAAAAAAAACTGAACCTAAGAATTATACAGAGGAAAACACTACGAAGGCACTTGCTCCAGTGGTAAACAATTCTGAAATTGGTCAGAGGTGGGGAATCATCTCCCATACAGCCAGCAGCCCCGCCCGCCCACGCAAGGAGCATCCTCATTGCAAAGCTGGGAGACCGTGCCGAGGCCTCTGTGAGTAAACGTGAGCTGAGCCCCAGGCCAGATGCTGCTGAACTGTTCCCACCCTTCCCAGGTGAAACACCTGAATATGTACAAGGGCTTGAAAGCCTAGAGGAAGGGCCGTGGAGCCACACCAGCGACAGCACGCAGGCCAACTTGGTGCCTGCAGGTCAGCCAGGATGGTACTGGCCACGGGCACTCTTCTGGAAGCTTTCTATTGCCCTGCCTGAGATACCCCTCCTGTCCCGGCCCCCACTCCTTTTTTTCCTTCCTCACCTCAGCCCGGAGAGATATTCCAGTGGAAGTTATGGGTGACACATCCTCTTCTTTACAGGTGGCAGCCTGGCAACTCCTGCCGAAAGTCCAGCAGAGCCCCACTCACACCGGGCCACCCACAAAGCCGTGGACCCTCACACCCTCCCACCAGCACAGCCCCGAGACTGCTGACGGGGCAGAGAATATGGAGTCAGGCACAGCTGCAGGGGCTATTGCTGCCTGGAGTGCTGTTTATATTGACCTCAACCCAGGCACACCTGGGGAGGGCTTGCCGGCAGGGTCAGGCTGCCCAGGTCAGCTAATCCTCAGCCCTCAGGGAATCACATTGCAGAAAATGGACCTCGCTAAGACAGAATATTCGCCAAGGAGAAAAAGGACACAATGCCATTTGCAGCACCGTAGATGAGTCTCGAGGTAATCACGTGACTTGGAGTAAGTCAGAAAGTGAAAGACACATATCATATCATATCACTTATAGGTGTTACCTATAAATTGATACCAGGGCAGATATTTCCACGGAGAAGGGCTATCACAGATTCATTAAACAAACTTATGGTTCACCAAAGGAAAGGTGTGAGGATTGAATTCATTACGATATTGGGGTTAACAGACAGATACAAACACAGTAGACGTATATAATCACCAAAGACCTACGGAGTACCAAGAGAAGACTACTCAACATTCTGTCATAACGTACATGGGAAAAGGATCCCAGGAAGAACAGACATATGTATATGTGTAAAAGAACCACCTCTTGCACACCTACAACAAGCTAAACGTTGTACTCAAACGTGCTGTAATAAAAAATAAAAAATTAAATTAAAAACACGAACAAGAAGTAGTGAGACAAACTTGAGGGGCTTTCTCCTGGCACATTCCGTTCTACATTCCAATCTAGAACACGACTTCCATTGAGGCTCTGCTGCCCTAGTAACCAGATTTGGTAAGGGAGAACTGCTGCCACCTTGTGGCCGTTTCACACAACTGCAGGTTTAATGCCAGCCCTAATGGTCAGTGGATATTCCAAATCATTACAGGCCTGTAAATGACACCTGCCCTGAAAACAAATCCTGGGGTCATATATCGACGAAAAAATTCAAAAGACGTCCATATTTCAAAACGACAGTTTCAAGAGGCATATTTCACGCACATTAGTGTTCTGCTTCTTTTGCTTTCTTTCTTTCTTTGTTAAAAAAAACGGGAATGGAAAAAGGCAACCCTCAGAATGGGCGAAAACGTTCACAAACGAATCAATGGACAAAGGTTTAATCTCCAATATATATAAACAGCTCATGCAGCTTAATACTAATAAAACAAACATCCCAATACAAAAATGGGCAGAAGATCTAAAGAGACGTTTCTTCAAAGAAGACACAGAGATGGCCAAGACGCACATGAAAAGCTGCTCAACATCACTAATTATTAGAGAAATGCAAATCAAAACTACAATGAGGTAAGACCTCACACCTGTTAGAATCGGCATCATCAGATAATCTACAAACAACAAATTCTGGGGAGGGTGTGGACAAAAGGAACCCTCTTCCGCTATTGGTGGGAATGTAAATTGATACAGTCACTATGGAGAACAGTATGGAGGTTCCTTTAAAAAACTAAAAAGAGAATTACCATAGGATCCAGCAATCCCACTTCTGGGCATATACCCAGAGAAAACCATAAATCACAGAGACACATTCACCACAATGTTCATTGCAGCACTATTTACAATAGCCAGGTTATGGAAGCAACCTAAATGCCCACAGACAGACGAATGGATAAAGATGTGGTACATATACAAAATGGAATATTACTCAGCCATAAAAAGGAATGAAACTGGGTCATTTGTAGAGAAGTTGATGGATCTAGAGACTGTCATACAGAGTGAAGTAAGCCAGAAAGAGAAAAACAAATATTGTATATTAATGCCTATATGTGGAACCTAGAAAAATGGTAGAGATGAACTGGTTTGCAGGGCAGAAATAGAGACACAGAGGTAGAGAACAAACGTATGGACACAAAGTGGGGGAAGCCATGGGGTGGTGGTGGTGGGATGAGTTGGGAGATTAGGATTGACCTGTATACATGTCTATGCATAAAATAGATAACTAATAATAACCTACTGTATAAAAAAATAACTAAAATTAAATTTCAAAATTTTAAAAAATAAAATGTAAAAATAAAACAGAAAAAAAGTTCTTCCATTCACACTGATGTATTTATACGAATGAATTATTTCCATGCTTATATCTATAAATATATAAATGAGGAATAAAATCTAACTTGAACCAAAAAAGAAAAAAAAACTGAACCTAAGAATTATACAGAGGAAAACACTACGAAGGCACTTGCTCCAGTGGTAAACAATTCTGAAATTGGTCAGAGGTGGGGAATCATCTCCCATACAGCCAGCAGCCCCGCCCGCCCACGCAAGGAGCATCCTCATTGCAAAGCTGGGAGACCGTGCCGAGGCCTCTGTGAGTAAACGTGAGCTGAGCCCCAGGCCAGATGCTGCTGAACTGTTCCCACCCTTCCCAGGTGAAACACCTGAATATGTACAAGGGCTTGAAAGCCTAGAGGAAGGGCCGTGGAGCCACACCAGCGACAGCACGCAGGCCAACTTGGTGCCTGCAGGTCAGCCAGGATGGTACTGGCCACGGGCACTCTTCTGGAAGCTTTCTATTGCCCTGCCTGAGATACCCCTCCTGTCCCGGCCCCCACTCCTTTTTTTCCTTCCTCACCTCAGCCCGGAGAGATATTCCAGTGGAAGTTATGGGTGACACATCCTCTTCTTTACAGGTGGCAGCCTGGCAACTCCTGCCGAAAGTCCAGCAGAGCCCCACTCACACCGGGCCACCCACAAAGCCGTGGACCCTCACACCCTCCCACCAGCACAGCCCCGAGACTGCTGACGGGGCAGAGAATATGGAGTCAGGCACAGCTGCAGGGGCTATTGCTGCCTGGAGTGCTGTTTATATTGACCTCAACCCAGGCACACCTGGGGAGGGCTTGCCGGCAGGGTCAGGCTGCCCAGGTCAGCTAATCCTCAGCCCTCAGGGAATCACATTGCAGAAAATGGACCTCGCTAAGACAGAATATTCGCCAAGGAGAAAAAGGACACAATGCCATTTGCAGCACCGTAGATGAGTCTCGAGGTAATCACGTGACTTGGAGTAAGTCAGAAAGTGAAAGACACATATCATATCATATCACTTATAGGTGTTACCTATAAATTGATACCAGGGCAGATATTTCCACGGAGAAGGGCTATCACAGATTCATTAAACAAACTTATGGTTCACCAAAGGAAAGGTGTGAGGATTGAATTCATTACGATATTGGGGTTAACAGACAGATACAAACACAGTAGACGTATATAATCACCAAAGACCTACGGAGTACCAAGAGAAGACTACTCAACATTCTGTCATAACGTACATGGGAAAAGGATCCCAGGAAGAACAGACATATGTATATGTGTAAAAGAACCACCTCTTGCACACCTACAACAAGCTAAACGTTGTACTCAAACGTGCTGTAATAAAAAATAAAAAATTAAATTAAAAACACGAACAAGAAGTAGTGAGACAAACTTGAGGGGCTTTCTCCTGGCACATTCCGTTCTACATTCCAATCTAGAACACGACTTCCATTGAGGCTCTGCTGCCCTAGTAACCAGATTTGGTAAGGGAGAACTGCTGCCACCTTGTGGCCGTTTCACACAGCTGCAGGTTTAATGCCAGCCCTAATGGTCAGTGGATATTCCAAATCATTACAGGCCTGTAAATGACACCTGCCCTGAAAACAAATCCTGGGGTCATATATCGACCAAAAAATTCAAAAGACGTCCATATTTCAAAACGACAGTTTCAAGAGGCATATTTCACGCACATTAGTGTTCTGCTTCTTTTGCTTTCTTTCTTTCATTGTTAAAAAAAACGGGAATGGAAAAAGGCAACCCTCAGAATGGGCGAAAACGTTCACAAACGAATCAATGGACAAAGGTTTAATCTCCAATATATATAAACAGCTCATGCAGCTTAATACTAATAAAACAAACATCCCAATACAAAAATGGGCAGAAGATCTAAAGAGACGTTTCTTCAAAGAAGACACAGAGATGGCCAAGACGCACATGAAAAGCTGCTCAACATCACTAATTATTAGAGAAATGCAAATCAAAACTACAATGAGGTAAGACCTCACACCTGTTAGAATCGGCATCATCAGATAATCTACAAACAACAAATTCTGGGGAGGGTGTGGACAAAAGGAACCCTCTTCCGCTATTGGTGGGAATGTAAATTGATACAGTCACTATGGAGAACAGTATGGAGGTTCCTTTAAAAAACTAAAAAGAGAATTACCATAGGATCCAGCAATCCCACTTCTGGGCATATACCCAGAGAAAACCATAAATCACAGAGACACATTCACCACAATGTTCATTGCAGCACTATTTACAATAGCCAGGTTATGGAAGCAACCTAAATGCCCACAGACAGACGAATGGATAAAGATGTGGTACATATACAAAATGGAATATTACTCAGCCATAAAAAGGAATGAAACTGGGTCATTTGTAGAGAAGTTGATGGATCTAGAGACTGTCATACAGAGTGAAGTAAGCCAGAAAGAGAAAAACAAATATTGTATATTAATGCCTATATGTGGAACCTAGAAAAATGGTAGAGATGAACTGGTTTGCAGGGCAGAAATAGAGACACAGAGGTAGAGAACAAACGTATGGACACAAAGTGGGGGAAGCCATGGGGTGGTGGTGGTGGGATGAGTTGGGAGATTAGGATTGACCTGTATACATGTCTATGCATAAAATAGATAACTAATAATAACCTACTGTATAAAAAATAACTAAAATTAAATTTCAAAATTTTAAAAAATAAAATGTAAAAATAAAACAGAAAAAAAGTTCTTCCATTCACACTGATGTATTTATACGAATGAATTATTTCCATGCTTATATCTATAAATACATAAATGAGGAATAAAATCTAACTTGAACCAAAAAAGAAAAAAAAAACTGAACCTAACAGTTATACAGAGGAAAACACTACCAAGGTACTTGCTCCATTGGTAAACAATTCTGAAATTGGTCAGAGGTGGGGAATCATCTCCCATACAGCCAGCAGCCCCGCCCGCCCACGCAAGGAGCATCCTCATTGCAAAGCTGGGAGACCGTGCCGAGGTCTCTGTGAGTAAACGTGAGCTGAGCCCCAGGCCAGATGCTGCTGAACTCTTCCCACCCTTCCCAGGTGAAACACCTGAATATGTACAAGGGCTTGAAAGCCTAGAGGAAGGGCCGTGGAGCCACACCAGCGACAGCACGCAGGCCAACTTGGTGCCTGCAGGTCAGCCAGGATGGTACTGGCCACGGGCGCTCTTCTGGAAGTTTTCTATTGCCCTGCCTGAGATACCCCTCCTGTCCCGGCCCCCACTCCTTTTTTTCCTTCCTCACCTCAGCCCGGAGAGATATTCCAGTGGAAGTTATGGGTGACACATCCTCTTCTTTACAGGTGGCAGCCTGGCAACTCCTGCCGAAAGTCCAGCAGAGCCCCACTCACACCGGGCCACCCACAAAGCCGTGGACCCTCACACCCTCCCACCAGCACAGCCCCGAGACTGCTGACGCGGCAGAGAATATGGTGCAAGGCACAGCTGCAGGGGCTATTGCTGCCTGGAGTGCTGTTTATATTGACCTCAACCCAGGCACACCTGGGGAGGGCTTGCCGGCAGGGTCAGGCTGCCCAGGTCAGCTAATCCTCAGCCCTCAGGGAATCACATTGCAGAATATGGACCTCGCTAAGACAGCATATTCGCCAAGGAAAAAAAGGACACAATGCCATTTGCAGCACCGTAGATGAGTCTCGAGGTAATCACGTGACTTGGAGTAAGTCAGAGAGTGAAAGACACATATCATATCATATCACTTATAGGTGTTACCTATAAATTGATACCAGGGCAGATATTTCCACGGAGAAGGGCAATCACAGATTCATTAAACAAACTTATGGTTCACCAAAGGAAAGGTGTGAGGATTGAATTCATTACGATATTGGGGTTAACAGACAGATACAAACACAGTAGACGTATATAATCACCAAAGACCTACGGAGTACCAAGAGAAGACTACTCAACATTCTGTCATAACGTACATGGGAAAAGGATCCCAGGAAGAACAGACATATGTATATGTGTAAAAGAACCACCTCTTGCACACCTACAACAAGCTAAACGTTGTACTCAAACTTGCTGTAATAAAAAATAAAAAATTAAATTAAAAACACGAACAAGAAGTAGTGAGACAAACTTGAGGGGCTTTCTCCTGGCACATTCCGTTCTACATTCCAATCTAGAACACGACTTCCATTGAGGCTCTGCTGCCCTAGTAACCAGATTTGGTAAGGGAGAACTGCTGCCACCTTATGGCCGTTTCACACAACTGCAGTTTTAATGCCAGCGCTAATGGTCAGTGGATATTCCAAATCATTACAGGCCTGTAAATGACACCTGCCCTGAAAACAAATCCTGGGGTCATATATCGACCAAAAAATTCAAAAGACGTCCATATTTCAAAACGACAGTTTCAAGAGGCATATTTCACGCACATTAGTGTTCTGCTTCTTTTGCTTTCTTTCTTTCTTTGTTAAAAAAAACGGGAATGGAGAAAGGCAACCCTCAGAATGGGCGAAAACGTTCACAAACGAATCAATGGACAAAGGTTTAATCTGCAATATATATAAACAGCTCATGCAGCTTAATATTAATAAAACAAACAACCCAATACAAAAATGGGCAGAAGATCTAAAGAGACGTTTCTTCAAAGAAGACACAGAGATGGCCAAGACGCACATGAAAAGCTGCTCAACATCACTAATTATTAGAGAAATGCAAATCAAAACTACAATGAGGTAAGACCTCACACCTGTTAGAATCGGCATCATCAGATAATCTACAATCAACAAATTCTGGGGACGGTGTGGACAAAAGGAACCCTCTTCCGCTATTGGTGGGAATGTAAATTGATACAGTCACTATGGAGAACAGTATGGAGGTTCCTTTAAAAAACTAAAAAGAGAATTACCATAGGATCCAGCAATCCCACTTCTGGGCATATACACAGAGAAAACCATAAATCACAAAGACACATTCACCACAATGTTCATTGCAGCACTATTTACAATAGCCAGGTAATGGAAGCAACCTAAATGCCCACAGACAGACGAATGGATAAAGATGTGGTACATATACAAAATGGAATATTACTCAGCCATAAAAAGGAATGAAACTGGGTCATTTGTAGAGAAGTTGATGGATCTAGAGACTGTCATACAGAGTGAAGTAAGTCAGAAAGAGAAAAACAAATATTGTATATTAATGCCTATATGTGGAACCTAGAAAAATGGTAGAGATGAACTGGTTTGCAGGGCAGAAATAGAGACACAGAGGTAGAGAACAAACGTATGGACACAAAGTGCGGGAAGCCATGGGGTGGTGGTGGTGGGATGAGTTGGGAGATTAGGATTGACCTGTATACATGTCTATGCATAAAATAAATAACTAATAATAACCTACTGTATAAAAAATAACTAAAATTAAATTTCAAAATTTTAAAAAATAAAATGTAAAAATAAAACAGAAAAAAAGTTCTTCCATTCACACTGATGTATTTATACGAATGAATTATTTCCATGCTTATATCTATAAATACATAAATGAGGAATAAAATCTAACTTGAACCAAAAAAGAAAAAAAAAAAACTGAACCTAACAGTTATACAGAGGAAAACACTACGAAGGCACTTGCTCCACTGGTAAACAATTCTGAAATTGGTCAGAGGTGGGGAATCATCTCCCATACAGCCAGCAGCCCCGCCCGCCCACGCAAGGAGCATCCTCATTGCAAAGCTGGGAGACCGTGCCGAGGCCTCTGTGAGTAAACGTGAGCTGAGCCCCAGGCCAGATGCTGCTGAACTGTTCCGACCCTTCCCAGGTGAAACACCTGAATATGTACAAGGGCTTGAAAGCCTAGAGGAAGGGCCGTGGAGCCACACCAGCGACAGCACGCAGGCCAACTTGGTGCCTGCAGGTCAGCCAGGATGGTACTGGCCATGGGCGCTCTTCTGGAAGCTTTCTATTGCCCTGCCTGAGATACCCCTCCTGTCCCGGCCCCCACTCCTTTTTTTCCTTCCTCACCTCAGCCCGGAGAGATATTCCAGTGGAAGTTATGGGTGACACATCCTCTTCTTTACAGGTGGCAGCCTGGCAACTCCTGCCGAAAGTCCAGCAGAGCCCCACTCACACCGGGCCACCCACAAAGCCGTGGACCCTCACACCCTCCCACCAGCACAGCCCCGAGACTGCTGACGGGGCAGAGAATATGGAGTCAGGCACAGCTGCAGGGGCTATTGCTGCCTGGAGTGCTGTTTATATTGACCTCAACCCAGGCACACCTGGGGAGGGCTTGCCGGCAGGGTCAGGCTGCCCAGGTCAGCTAATCCTCAGCCCTCAGGGAATCACATTGCAGAAAATGGACCTCGCTAAGACAGAATATTCGCCAAGGAAAAAAAGGACACAATGCCATTTGCAGCACCGTAGATGAGTCTCGAGGTAATCACGTGACTTGGAGTAAGTCTGAAAGTGAAAGACACATATCATATCATATCACTTATAGGTGTTACCTATAAATTGATACCAGGGCAGATATTTCCACGGAGAAGGGCAATCACAGATTCATTAAACAAACTTATGGTTCACCAAAGGAAAGGTGTGAGGATTGAATTCATTACGATATTGGGGTTAACAGACAGATACAAACACAGTAGACGTATATAATCACCAAAGACCTACGGAGTACCAAGAGAAGACTACTCAACATTCTGTCATAACGTACATGGGAAAAGGATCCCAGGAAGAACAGACATATGTATATGTGTAAAAGAACCACCTCTTGCACACCTACAACAAGCTAAACGTTGTACTCAAACTTGCTGTAATAAAAAATAAAAAATTAAATTAAAAACACGAACAAGAAGTAGTGAGACAAACTTGAGGGGCTTTCTCCTGGCACATTCCGTTCTACATTCCAATCTAGAACACGACTTCCATTGAGGCTCTGCTGCCCTAGTAACCAGATTTGGTAAGGGAGAACTGCTGCCACCATGTGGCCGTTTCACACAACTGCAGGTTTAATGCCAGCGCTAAAGGTCAGTGGATATTCCAAATCATTACAGGCCTGTAAATGACACCTGCCCTGAAAACAAATCCTGGGGTCATATATCGACCAAAAAATTCAAAAGACGTCCATATTTCAAAACGACAGTTTCAAGAGGCATATTTCACGCACATTAGTGTTCTGCTTCTTTTGCTTTCTTTCTTTCTTTCTTAAAAGAACGGGAATGGAAAAAGGCAACCCTCAGAATGGGCAAAAACGTTCACAAACGAATCAATGGACAAAGGTTTAATCTCCAATATATATAAACAGCTCATGCAGCTTAATATTAATAAAACAAAAACCCAATACAAAAATGGGCAGAAGATCTAAAGAGACGTTTCTTCAAAGAAGACACAGAGATGGCCAAGACGCACATGAAAAGCTGCTCAACATCACTAATTATTAGAGAAATGCAAATCAAAACTACAATGAGGTAAGACCTCACACCTGTTAGAATCGGCATCATCAGATAATCTACAAACAACAAACTCTGGGGAGGGTGTGGACAAAAGGAACCCTCTTCCGCTATTGGTGGGAATGTAAATTGATACAGTCACTATGGAGAACAGTATGGAGGTTCCTTTAAAAAACTAAAAAGAGAATTACCATAGGATCCAGCAATCCCACTTCTGGGCATATACCCAGAGAAAACCATAAATCACAGAGACACATTCACCACAATGTTCATTGCAGCACTATTTACAATAGCCAGGTTATGGAAGCAACATAAATGCCCACAGACAGACGAATGGATAAAGATGTGGTACATATATAAAATGGAATATTACTCAGCCATAAAAAGGAATGAAACTGGGTCATTTGTAGAGAAGTTGATGGATCTAGAGACTGTCATACAGAGTCAAGTAAGCCAGAAAGAGAAAAACAAATATTGTATATTAATGCCTATATGTGGAACCTAGAAAAATGGTAGAGATGAACTGGTTTGCAGGGCAGAAATAGAGACACAGAGGTAGAGAACAAACGTATGGAAACAAAGTGGGGGAAGCCATGGGGTGGTGGTGGTGGGATGAGTTGGGAGATTAGTATTGACATGTATACATGTCTATGCATAAAATAGATAACTAATAATAACCTACTGTATAAAAAAATAACTAAAATTAAATTTCAAAATTTTAAAAAATAAAATGTAAAAATAAAACAGAAAAAAAGTTCTTCCATTCACACTGATGTATTTATACGAATGAATTATTTCCATGCTTATATCTATAAATACATAAATGAGGAATAAAATCTAACTTGAACCAAAAAAGAAAAAAAAAAAACTGAACCTAACAGTTATACAGAGGAAAACACTACCAAGGCACTTGCTCCAGTGGTAAACAATTCTGAAATTGGTCAGAGGTGGGGAATCATCTCCCATACAGCCAGCAGCCCCACCCGCCCACGCAAGGAGCATCCTCATTGCAAAGCTGGGAGACCGTGCCGAGGCCTCTGTGAGTAAACGTGAGCTGAGCCCCAGGCCAGATGCTGCTGAACTGTTCCCACCCTTCCCAGGTGAAACACCTGAATATGTACAAGGGCTTGAAAGCCTAGAGGAAGGGCCGTGTAGCCACAGCAGCGACAGCACGCAGGCCAACTTGGTGCCTGCAGGTCAGCCAGGATGGTACTGGCCACGGGCGCTCTTCTGGATGCTTTCTATTGCCCTGCCTGAGATAACCCTCCTGTCCCGGCCCCCACTCCTTTTTTTCCTTCCTCACCTCAGCCCGGAGAGATATTCCAGTGGAAGTTATGGGTGACACATCCTCTTCTTTACAGGTGGCAGCCTGGCAACTCCTGCCGAAAGTCCAGCAGAGCCCCACTCACACCGGGCCACCCACAAAGCCGTGGACCCTCACACCCTCCCACCAGCACAGCCCCGAGACTGCTGACGGGGCAGAGAATATGGAGTCAGGCACAGCTGCAGGGGCTATTGCTGCCTGGAGTGCTGTTTATATTGACCTCACCCCAGGCACACCTGGGGAGGGCTTGCCGGCAGGGTCAGGCTGCCCAGGTCAGCTAATCCTCAGCCCTCAGGGAATCACATTGCAGAAAATGGACCTCGCTAAGACAGAATATTCGCCAAGGAGAAAAAGGACACAATGCCATTTGCAGCACCGTAGATGAGTCTCGAGGTAATCACGTGACTTGGAGTAAGTCAGAAAGTGAAAGACACATATCATATCATATCACTTATAGGTGTTACCTATAAATTGATACCAGGGCAGATATTTCCACAGAGAAGGGCAATCACAGATTCATTAAACAAACTTATGGTTCACCAAAGGAAAGGTGTGAGGATTGAATTCATTACGATATTGGGGTTAACAGACAGATACAAACACAGTAGACGTATATAATCACCAAAGACCTACGGAGTACCAAGAGAAGACTACTCAACATTCTGTCATAACGTACATGGGAAAAGGATCCCAGGAAGAACAGACATATGTATATGTGTAAAAGAACCACCTCTTGCACACCTACAACAAGCTAAACGTTGTACTCAAACGTGCTGTAATAAAAAATAAAAAATTAAATTAAAAACACGAACAAGAATTAGTGAGACAAACTTGAGGGGCTTTCTCCTGGCACATTCCGTTCTACATTCCAATCTAGAACACGACTTCCATTGAGGCTCTGCTGCCCTAGTAACCAGATTTGGTATGGAGAACTGCTGCCACCTTGTGGCCGTTTCACACAACTGCAGGTTTAATGCCAGCGCTAATGGTCAGTGGATATTCCAAATCATTACAGGCCTGTAAATGACACCTGCCCTAAAAACAAATCCTGGGGTCATATATCGACCAAAAAATTCAAAAGACGTCCATATTTCAAAACGACAGTTTCAAGAGGCATATTTCACGCACATTAGTGTTCTGCTTCTTTTGCTTTCTTTCTTTCTTTGTTAAAAAAAACGGGAATGGAAAAAGGCAACCCTCAGAATGGGCGAAAACGTTCACAAACGAATCAATGGACAAAGTTTTAATCTCCAATATATATAAACAGCTCATGCAGCTTAATATTAATAAAACAAACAACCCAATACAAAAATGGGCAGAAGATCTAAAGAGACGTTTCTTCAAAGAAGACACAGAGATGGCCAAGACGCACATGAAAAGCTGCTCAACATCACTAATTATTAGAGAAATGCAAATCAAAACTACAATGAGGTAAGACCTCACACCTGTTAGAATCGGCATCATCAGATAATCTACAAACAACAAATTCTGGGGAGGGTGTGGACAAAAGGAACCCTCTTCCGCTATTGGTGGGAATGTAAATTGATACAGTCACTATGGAGAACAGTATGGAGGTTCCTTTAAAAAACTAAAAAGAGAATTACCATAGGATCCAGCAATCCCACTTCTGGGCATATACCCAGAGAAAACCATAAATCACAGAGACACATTCACCACAATGTTCATTGCAGCACTATTTACAATAGCCAGGTTATGGAAGCAACATAAATGCCCACAGACAGACGAATGGATAAAGATGTGGTACATATATAAAATGGAATATTACTCAGCCATAAAAAGGAATGAAACTGGGTCATTTGTAGAGAAGTTGATGGATCTAGAGACTGTCATACAGAGTGAAGTAAGTCAGAAAGAGAAAAACAAATATTGTGTATTAATGCCTATATGTGGAACCTAGAAAAATGGTAGAGATGAACTGGTTTGCAGGTCAGAAATAGAGACACAGAGGTAGAGAACAAACGTATGGACACAAAGTGGGGGAAGCCATGGGGTGGTGGTGGTGGGATGAGTTGGGAGATTAGGATTGACCTGTATACATGTCTATGCATAAAATAGATAACTAATAATAACCTACTGTATAAAAAATAACTAAAATTAAATTTCAAAATTTTAAAAAATAAAATGTAAAAATAAAACAGAAAAAAAGTTCTTCCATTCACACTGATGTATTTATACGAATGAATTATTTCCATGCTTACATCTATAAATACATAAATGAGGAATAAAATCTAACTTGAACCAAAAAAGAAAAAAAAAAAACTGAACCTAACAGTTATACAGAGGAAAACACTACGAAGGCACTTGCTCCACTGGTAAACAATTCTGAAATTGGTCAGAGGTGGGGAATCATCTCCCATACAGCCAGCAGCCCCGCCCGCCCACGCAAGGAGCATCCTCATTGCAAAGCTGGGAGACCGTGCCGAGGCCTCTGTGAGTAAACGTGAGCTGAGCCCCAGGCCAGATGCTGCTGAACTGTTCCCACCCTTCCCAGGTGAAACACCTGAATATGTACAAGGGCTTGAAAGCCTAGAGGAAGGGCCGTGGAGCCACACCAGCGACAGCACGCAGGCCAACTTGGTGCCTGCAGGTCAGCCAGGATGGTACTGGCCACGGGCGCTCTTCTGGAAGCTTTCTATTGCCCTGCCTGAGATACCCCTCCTGTCCCGGCCCCCACTCCTTTTTTTCCTTCCTCACCTCAGCCCGGAGAGATATTCCAGTGGAAGTTATGGGTGACACATCCTCTTCTTTACAGGTGGCAGCCTGGCAACTCCTGCCGAAAGTCCAGCAGAGCCCCACTCACACCGGGCCACCCACAAAGCCGTGGACCCTCACACCCTCCCACCAGCACAGCCCCGAGACTGCTGACGGGGCAGAGGATATGGAGTAAGGCACAGCTGCAGGGGCTATTGCTGCCTGGAGTGCTGTTTATATTGACCTCAACCCAGGCACACCTGGGGAGGGCTTGCCGGCAGGGTCAGGCTGCCCAGGTCAGCTAATCCTCAGCCCTCAGGGAATCACATTGCAGAAAATGGACCTCGCTAGACAGAATATTCGCCAAGGAGAAAAAGGACACAATGCCATTTGCAGCACCGTAGATGAGTCTCGAGGTAATCACGTGACTTGGAGTAAGTCAGAAAGTGAAAGACACATATCATATCATATCACTTATAGGTGTTACGTATAAATTGATACCAGGGCAGATATTTCAACGGAGAAGGGCAATCACAGATTCATTAAACAAACTTATGGTTCACCAAAGGAAAGGTGTGAGGATTGAATTCATTACGATATTGGGGTTAACAGACATATACAAACACAGTAGACGTATATAATCACCAAAGACCTACGGAGTACCAAGAGAAGACTACTCAACATTCTGTCATAACGTACATGGGAAAAGGATCCCAGGAAGAACAGACATATGTATATGTGTAAAAGAAACACCTCTTGCACACCTACAACATGCTAAACGTTGTACTCAAACTTGCTGTAATAAAAAATAAAAAAATTAAATTAAAAACACGAACAAGAAGTAGTGAGACAAACTTGAGGGGCTTTCTCCTGGCACATTCCGTTCTACATTCCAATTTAGAACACGACTTCCATTGAGGCTCTGCTGCCCTAGTAACCAGATTTGGTAAGGGAGAACTGCTGCCACCTTGTGGCCGTTTCACACAACTGCAGGTTTAATGCCAGCGCTAATGGTCAGTGGATATTCCAAATCATTACAGGCCTGTAAATGACACCTGCCCTGAAAACAAATCCTGGGGTCATATATCGACCAAAAAATTCAAAAGACGTCCATATTTCAAAACGACAGTTTCAAGAGGCATATTTCACGCACATTAGTGTTCTGCTTCTTTTGCTTTCTTTCTTTCTTTGTTAAAAAAAACGGGAATGGAAAAAGGCAACCCTCAGAATGGGCGAAAACGTTCACAAACGAATCAATGGACAAAGGTTTAATCTCCAATATATATAAACAGCTCATGCAGCTTAATATTAATAAAACAAACAACCCAATACAAAAATGGGCAGAAGATCTAAAGAGACGTTTCTTCAAAGAAGACACAGAGATGGCCAAGACGCACATGAAAAGCTGCTCAACATCACTAATTATTAGAGAAATGCAAATCAAAACTACAATGAGGTAAGACCTCACACCTGTTAGAATCGGCATCATCAGATAATCTACAAACAACAAATTCTGGGGAGGGTGTGGACAAAAGGAACCCTCTTCCGCTATTGGTGGGAATGTAAATTGATACAGTCACTATGGAGAACAGTATGGAGGTTCCTTTAAAAAACTAAAAAGAGAATTACCATAGGATCCAGCAATCCCACTTCTGGGCATATACCCTGAGAAAACCATAAATCACAGAGACACATTCACCACAATGTTCATTGCAGCACTATTTACAATAGCCAGGTTATGGAAGCAACCTAAATGGCCACAGACAGACGAATGGATAAAGATGTGGTACATATATAAAATGGAATATTACTCAGCCATAAAAAGGAATGAAACTGGGTCATTTGTAGAAAAGTTGATGGATCTAGAGACTGTCATACAGAGTGAAGTAAGCCAGAAAGAGAAAAACAAATATTGTATATTAATGCCTATATGTGGAACCTAGAAAAATGGTAGAGATGAACTGGTTTGCAGGGCAGAAATAGAGACACAGAGGTAGAGAACAAACGTATGGACACAAAGTGGGGGAAGCCATGGGGTGGTGGTGGTGGGATGAGTTGGGAGATTAGGATTGACCTGTATACATGTCTATGCATAAAATAGATAACTAATAATAACCTACTGTATAAAATAATAACTAAAATTAAATTTCAAAATTTTTAAAAATAAAATGTAAAAATAAAACAGAAAAAAGTTCTTCCATTCACACTGATGTATTTATACGAATGAATTATTTCCATGCTTATATCTATAAATACATAAATGAGGAATAAAATCTAACTTGAACCAAAAAAGAAAAAAAAAAAAAACTGAACCTAACAGTTATACAGAGGAAAACACTACCAAGGCACTTGCTCCAGTGGTAAACAATTCTGAAATTGGTCAGAGGTGGGGAATCATCTCCCATACAGCCAGCAGCCCCGCCCGCCCACGCAAGGAGCATCCTCATTGCAAAGCTGGGAGACTGTGCCGAGGCCTCTGTGAGTAAACGTGAGCTGAGCCCCAGGCCAGATGCTGCTGAACTGTTCCCACCCTTCCCAGGTGAAACACCTGAATATGTACAAGGGCTTGAAAGCCTAGAGGAAGGGCCGTGGAGCCACACCAGCGACAGCACGCAGGCCAACTTGGTGCCTGCAGGTCAGCCAGGATGGTACTGGCCACGGGCGCTCTTCTGGAAGCTTTCTATTGCCCTGCCTGAGATACCCCTCCTGTCCCGGCCACTACTCCTTTTTTTCCTTCCTCACCTCAGCCCGGAGAGATATTCCAGTGGAAGTTATGGGTGACACATCCTCTTCTTTACAGGTGGCAGCCTGGCAACTCCTGACGAAAGTCCAGCAGAGCCCCACTCACACCGGGCCACCCACAAAGCCGTGGACCCTCACACCCTCCCACCAGCACAGCCCCGAGACTGCTGACGGGGCAGAGAATATGGAGTAAGGCACAGCTGCAGGGGCTATTGCTGCCTGGAGTGCTGTTTATATTGACCTCAACCCAGGCACACCTGGGGAGGGCTTGCCGGCAGGGTCAGGCTGCCCAGGTCAGCTAATCCTCAGCCCTCAGGGAATCACATTGCAGAAAATGGACCTCGCTAAGACAGAATATTCGCCAAGGAGAAAAAGGACACAATGCCATTTGCAGCACCGTAGATGAGTCTCGAGGTAATCACGTGACTTGGAGTAAGTCAGAAAGTGAAAGACACATATCATATCATATCACTTATAGGTGTTACGTATAAATTGATACCAGGGCAGATATTTCCACGGAGAAGGGCAATCACAGATTCATTAAACAAACTTATGGTTCACCAAAGGAAAGGTGTGAGGATTGAATTCATTACGATATTGGGGTTAACAGACATATACAAACACAGTAGACGTATATAATCACCAAAGACCTACGGAGTACCAAGAGAAGACTACTCAACATTCTGTCATAACGTACATGGGAAAAGGATCCCAGGAAGAACAGACATATGTATATGAGTAAAAGAACCACCTCTTGCACACCTACAACAAGCTAAACGTTGTACTCAAACTTGCTGTAATAAAAAATAAAAAATTAAATTAAAAACACGAACAAGAAGTAGTGAGACAAACTTGAGGGGCTTTCTCCTGGCACATTCCGTTCTACATTCCAATCTAGAACACGACTTCCATTGAGGCTCTGCTGCCCTAGTAACCAGATTTGGTAAGGGAGAACTGCTGCCACCTTGTGGCCGTTTCACACAACTGCAGGTTTAATGCCAGCGCTAATGGTCAGTGGATATTCCAAATCATTACAGGCCTGTAAATGACACCTGCCCTGAAAACAAATCCTGGGGTCATATATCGACCAAAAAATTCAAAAGACGTCCATATTTCAAAACGACAGTTTCAAGAGGCATATTTCACGCACATTAGTGTTCTGCTTCTTTTGCTTTCTTTCTTTCTTTGTTAAAAAAAACGGGAATGGAAAAAGGCAACCCTCAGAATGGGCGAAAACGTTCACAAACGAATCAATGGACAAAGGTTTAATCTCCAATATATATAAACAGCTCATGCAGCTTAATATTAATAAAACAAACAACCCAATACAAAAATGGGCAGAAGATCTAAAGAGACGTTTCTTCAAAGAAGACACAGAGATGGCCAAGACGCACATGAAAAGCTGCTCAACATCACTAATTATTAGAGAAATGCAAATCAAAACTACAATGAGGTAAGACCTCACACCTGTTAGAATCGGCATCATCTGATAATCTACAATCAACAAATTCTGGGGACGGTGTGGACAAAAGGAACCCTCTTCCGCTATTGGTGGGAATGTAAATTGATACAGTCACTATGGAGAACAGTATGGAGGTTCCTTTAAAAAACTAAAAAGAGAATTACCATAGGATCCAGCAATCCCACTTCTGGGCATATACCCAGAGAAAACCATAAATCACAAAGACACATTCACCACAATGTTCATTGCAGCACTATTTACAATAGCCAGGTAATGGAAGCAACCTAAATGCCCACAGACAGACGAATGGATAAAGATGTGGTACATATATAAAATGGAATATTACTCAGCCATAAAAAGGAATGAAACTGGGTCATTTGTAGAGAAGTTGATGGATCTAGAGACTGTCATACAGAGTGAAGTAAGCCAGAAAGAGAAAAACAAATATTGTATATTAATGCCTATATGTGGAACCTAGAAAAATGGTAGAGATGAACTGGTTTGCAGGGCAGAAATAGAGACACAGAGGTAGAGAACAAACGTATGGACACAAAGTGGGGGAAGCCATGGGGTGGTGGTGGTGGGATGAGTTGGGAGATTAGGATTGACCTGTATACATGTCTATGCATAAAATAGATAACTAATAATAACCTACTGTATGAAAAAATAACTAAAATTAAATTTCAAAATTTTAAAAAATAAAATGTAAAAATAAAACAGAAAAAAAGTTCTTCCATTCACACTGATGTATTTATACGAATGAATTATTTCCATGCTTATATCTATAAATACATAAATGAGGAATAAAATCTAACGTGAACCAAAAAAGAAAAAAAAAAAACTGAACCTAACAGTTATACAGAGGAAAACACTACCAAGGCACTTGCTCCACTGGTAAACAATTCTGAAATTGGTCAGAGGTGGGGAATCATCTCCCATACAGCCAGCAGCCCCGCCCACCCACGCAAGGAGCATCCTCATTGCAAAGCTGGGAGACTGTGCCGAGGCCTCTGTGAGTAAACGTGAGCTGAGCCCCAGGCCAGATGCTGCTGAACTGTTCCCACCCTTCCCAGGTGAAACACCTGAATATGTACAAGGGCTTGAAAGCCTAGAGGAAGGGCCGTGTAGCCACACCAGCGACAGCACGCAGGCCAACTTGGTGCCTGCAGGTCAGCCAGGATGGTACTGGCCACGGGCGCTCTTCTGGATGCTTTCTATTGCCCTGCCTGAGATAACCCTCCTGTCCCGGCCCCCACTCCTTTTTTTCCTTCCTCACCTCAGCCCGGAGAGATATTCCAGTGGAAGTTATGGGTGACACATCCTCTTCTTTACAGGTGGCAGCCTGGCAACTCCTGCCGAAAGTCCAGCAGAGCCCCACTCACACCGGGCCACCCACATAGCCGTGGAACCTCACACCCTCCCACCAGCACAGCCCCGAGACTGCTGACGGGGCAGAGAATATGGTGCAAGGCACAGCTGCAGGGGCTATTGCTGCCTGGAGTGCTGTTTATATTGACCTCAACCCAGGCAACCCTGGGGAGGGCTTGCCGGCAGGGTCAGGCTGCCCAGGTCAGCTAATCCTCAGCCCTCAGGGAATCACATTGCAGAATATGGACCTCGCTAAGACAGAATATTCGCCAAGGAAAAAAAGGACACAATGCCATTTGCAGCACCGTAGATGAGTCTCGAGGTAATCACGTGACTTGGAGTAAGTCAGAAAGTGAAAGACACATATCATATCATATCACTTATAGGTGTTACCTATAAATTGATACCAGGGCAGATATTTCCACGGAGAAGGGCAATCACAGATTCATTAAACAAACTTATGGTTCACCAAAGGAAAGGTGTGAGGATTGAATTCATTACGATATTGGGGTTAACAGACATATACAAACACAGTAGACGTATATAATCACCAAAGACCTACGGAGTACCAAGAGAAGACTACTCAACATTCTGTCATAACGTACATGGGAAAAGGATCCCAGGAAGAACAGACATATGTATATGTGTAAAAGAACCACCTCTTGCACACCTACAACATGCTAAACGTTGTACTCAAAGTTGCTGTAATAAAAAATAAAAAATTAAATTAAAAACACGAACAAGATGTAGTGAGACAAACTTGAGGGGCTTTCTCCTGGCACATTCCGTTCTACATTCCAATTTAGAACACGACTTCCATTGAGGCTCTGCTGCCCTAGTAACCAGATTTGGTAAGGGAGAACTGCTGCCACCTTGTGGCCGTTTCACACAACTGCAGGTTTAATGCCAGCGCTAATGGTCAGTGGATATTCCAAATCATTACAGGCCTGTAAATGACACCTGCCCTGAAAACAAATCCTGGGGTCACATATCGACCAAAAAATTCAAAAGACGTCCATATTTCAAAACGACAGTTTCAAGAGGCATATTTCACGCACATTAGTGTTCTGCTTCTTTTGCTTTCTTTCTTTCTTTGTTAAAAAAAACGGGAATGGAAAAAGGCAACCCTCAGAATGGGCGAAAACGTTCACAAACGAATCAATGGACAAAGGTTTAATCTCCAATATATATAAACAGCTCATGCAGCTTAATATTAATAAAACAAACAACCCAATACAAAAATGGGCAGAAGATCTAAAGAGACGTTTCTTCAAAGAAGACACAGAGATGGCCAAGACGCACATGAAAAGCTGCTCAACATCACTAATTATTAGAGAAATGCAAATCAAAACTACAATGAGGTAAGACCTCACACCTGTTAGAATCGGCATCATCAGATAATCTACAAACAACAAATTCTGGGGAGGGTGTGGACAAAAGGAACCCTCTTCCGCTATTGGTGGGAATGTAAATTGATACAGTCACTATGGAGAACAGTATGGAGGTTCCTTTAAAAAACTAAAAAGAGAATTACCATAGGATCCAGCAATCCCACTTCTGGGCATATACCCTGAGAAAACCATAAATCACAGAGACACATTCACCACAATGTTCATTGCAGCACTATTTACAATAGCCAGGTTATGGAAGCAACCTAAATGGCCACAGACAGACGAATGGATAAAGATGTGGTACATATATAAAATGGAATATTACTCAGCCATAAAAAGGAATGAAACTGGGTCATTTGTAGAGAAGTTGATGGATCTAGAGACTGTCATACAGAGTGAAGTAAGTCAGAAAGAGAAAAACAAATATTGTATATTAATGCCTATATGTGGAACCTAGAAAAATGGTAGAGTTGAACTGGTTTGCAGGGCAGAAATAGAGACACAGAGGTAGAGAACAAACGTATGGACACAAAGTGGGGGAGGCCATGGGGTGGTGGTGGTGGGATGAGTTGGGATATTAGGATTGACCTGTATACATGTCTATGCATAAAATAGATAACTAATAATAACCTACTGTATAAAAAAAATAAATAAAATTAAATTTCAAAATTTTAAAAAATAAAATGTAAAAATAAAACAGAAAAAAAGTTCTTCCATTCACACTGATGTATTTATACGAATGAATTATTTCCATGCTTATATCTATAAATACATAAATGAGGAATAAAATCTAACTTGAACCAATAAAGAAAAAAAAAACTGAACCTAAGAATTAAACAGAGTAAAACACTACCAAGGCACTTGCTCCAGTGGTAAACAATTCTGAAATTGGTCAGAGGTGGGGAATCATCTCCCATACAGCCAGCAGCCCCGCCCGCCCACGCCAGGAGCATCCTCATTGCAAAGCTGGGAGACCGTGCCGAGGCCTCTGTGAGTAAACGTGAGCTGAGCCCCAGGCCAGATGCTGCTGAACTGTTCCCACCCTTCCCAGGTGAAACACCTGAATATGTACAAGGGCTTGAAAGCCTAGAGGAAGGGCCGTGCAGCCACACCAGCGACAGCACGCAGGCCAACTTGGTGCCTGCAGGTCAGCCAGGATGGTACTGGCCACGGGCGCTCTTCTGGAAGCTTTCTATTGCCCTGCCTGAGATACCCCTCCTGTCCCGGCCCCCACTCCTTTTTTTCCTTCCTCACCTCAGCCCGGAGAGATATTCCAGTGGAAGTTATGGGTGACACATCCTCATCTTTACAGGTGGCAGCCTGGCAACTCCTGCCGAAAGTCCAGCAGAGCCCCACTCACACCAGGCCACCCACAAAGCCGTGGACCCTCACACCCTCCCACCAGCACAGCCCCGAGACTGCTGACGGGGCAGAGAATATGGAGTCAGGCACAGCTGCAGGGGCTATTGCTGCCTGGAGTGCTGTTTATATTGACCTCAACCCAGGCACACCTGGGGAGGGCTTGCCGGCAGGGTCAGGCTCCCAGGTCAGCTAATCCTCAGCCCTCAGGGAATCACATTGCAGAAAATGGACCTCGCTAAGACAGAATATTCGCCAAGGAGAAAAAGGACACAATGCCATTTGCAGCACCGTAGATGAGTCTCGAGGTAATCACGTGACTTGGAGTAAGTCATAAAGTGAAAGACACATATCATATCATATCACTTATAGGTGTTACCTATAAATTGATACCAGGGCAGATATTTCCACGGAGAAGGGCAATCACAGATTCATTAAACAAACTTATGGTTCACCAAAGGACAGGTGTGAGGATTGAATTCATTACGATATTGGGGTTAACAGACAGATACAAACACAGTAGACGTATATAATCACCAAAGACCTACGGAGTACCAAGAGAAGACTACTCAACATTCTGTCATAACGTACATGGGAAAAGGATCCCAGGAAGAACAGACATATGTATATGTGTAAAAGAACCACCTCTTGCACACCTACAACAAGCTAAACGTTGTACTCAAACTTGCTGTAATAAAAAATAAAAAATTAAATTAAAAACACGAACAAGAAGTAGTGAGACAAACTTGAGGGGCTTTCTCCTGGCACATTCCGTTCTACATTCCAATCTAGAACACGACTTCCATTGAGGCTCTGCTGCCCTAGTAACCAGATTTGGTAAGGGAGAACTGCTGCCACCTTGTGGCCGTTTCACACAACTGCAGGTTTAATGCCAGCGCTAATGGTCAGTGGATATTCCAAATCATTACAGGCCTGTAAATGACACCTGCCCTGAAAACAAATCCTGGTGTCATATATCGACCAAAAAATTCAAAAGACGTCCATATTTCAAAACGACAGTTTCAAGAGGCATATTTCACGCACATTAGTGTTCTGCTTCTTTTGCTTTCTTTCTTTCTTTCTTAAAAGAACGGGAATGGAAAAAGGCAACCCTCAGAATGGGCAAAAACGTTCACAAACGAATCAATGGACAAAGGTTTAATCTCCAATATATATAAACAGCTCATGCAGCTTAATATTAATAAAACAAACAACCCAATACAAAAATGGGCAGAAGATCTAAAGAGACGTTTCTTCAAAGAAGACACAGAGATGGCCAAGACGCACATGAAAAGCTGCTCAACATCACTAATTATTAGAGAAATGCAAATCAAAACTACAATGGGTTAAGACCTCACACCTGTTAGAATCGGCATCATCAGATAATCTACAAACAACAAATTCTGGGGAGGGTGTGGACAAAAGGAACCCTCTTCCGCTATTGGTGGGAATGTAAATTGATACAGTCACTATGGAGAACAGTATGGAAGTTCCTTTAAAAAACTAAAAAGAGAATTTCCATAGGATCCAGCAATCCCACTTCTGGGCATATACCCAGAGAAAACCATAAATCACAGAGACACATTCACCACAATGTTCATTGCAGCACTATTTACAATAGCCAGGTAATGGAAGCAACCTAAATGCCCACAGACAGACGAATGGATAAAGATGTGGTACATATACAAAATGGAATATTACTCAGCCATAAAAAGGAATGAAACTGGGTCATTTGTAGAGAAGTTGATGGATCTAGAGACTGTCATACAGAGTGAAGTAAGTCAGAAAGAGAAAAACAAATATTGTATATTAATGCCTATATGTGGAACCTAGAAAAATGGTAGAGATGAACTGGTTTGCAGGTCAGAAATAGAGACACAGAGGTAGAGAACAAACGTATGGACACAAAGTGGGGTAAGCCATGGGGTGGTGGTGGTGGGATGAGTTGGGAGATTGGGATTGACCTGTATACATGTCTATGCATAAAATAGATAACTAATAATAACCTACTGTATAAAAAAATAACTAAAATTAAATTTCAAAATTTTAAAAAATAAAATGTAAAAGTAAAACAGAAAAAAAGTTCTTCCATTCACACTGATGTATTTATACGAATGAATTATTTCCATGCTTATATCTATAAATACATAAATGAGGAATAAAATCTAACTTGAACCAAAAAAGAAAAAAAAACCTGAACCTAAGAATTATACAGAGGAAAACACTACCAAGGCACTTGCTCCAGTGGTAAACAATTCTGAAATTGGTCAGAGGTGGGGAATCATCTCCCATACAGCCAGCAGCCCCGCCCGCCCACGCAAGGAGCATCCTCATTGCAAAGCTGGGAGACCGTGCCGAGGCCTCTGTGAGTAAACATGAGCTGAGCCCCAGGCCAGATGCTGCTGAACTGTTCCCACCCTTCCCAGGTGAAACACCTGAATATGTACAAGGGCTTGAAAGCCTAAAGGAAGGGCCGTGGAGCCACACCAGCGACAGCACGCTGGCCAACTTGGTGCCTGCAGGTCAGCCAGGATGGTACTGGCCACGGGCGCTCTTCTGGAAGCTTTCTATTGCCCTGCCTGAGATACCCCTCCTGTCCCGGCCCCCACTCCTTTTTTTCCTTCCTCACCTCAGACCGGAGAGATATTCCAGTGGAAGTTATGGGTGACACATCCTCTTCTTTACAGGTGGCAGCCTGGCAACTCCTGCCGAAAGTCCAGCAGAGCCCCACTCACACCGGGCCACCCACAAAGCCGTGGACCCTCACACCCTCCCACCAGCACAGCCCCGAGACTGCTGACGGGGCAGAGAATATGGAGTCAGGCACAGCTGCAGGGGCTATTGCTGCCTGGAGTGCTGTTTATATTGACCTCAACCCAGGCACACCTGGGGAGGACTTGCCGGCAGGGTCAGGCTGCCCAGGTCAGCTAATCCTCAGCCCTCAGGGAATCACATTGCAGAAAATGGACCTCGCTAAGACAGAATATTCGCCAAGGAGAAAAAGGACACAATGCCATTTGCAGCATCGTAGATGAGTCTCGAGGTAATCACGTGACTTGGAGTAAGTCATAAAGTGAAAGACACATATCATATCATATCACTTATAGGTGTTACCTATAAATTGATACCAGGGCAGATATTTCCACGGAGAAGGGCAATCACAGATTCATTAAACAAACTTATGGTTCACCAAAGGAAAGGTGTGAGGATTGAATTCATTACGATATTGGGGTTAACAGACATATACAAACACAGTAGACGTATAGAATCACCAAAGACCTACGGAGTACCAAGAGAAGACTACTCAACATTCTGTCATAACGTACATGGGAAAAGGATCCCAGGAAGAAAAGACATATGTATATGTCTAAAAGAACCACCTCTTGCACACCTACAACATGCTAAACGTTGTACTCAAACCTGCTGTAATAAAAAATAAAAAATTAAATTAAAAACATGAACAAGAAGTAGTGAGACAAACTTGAGGGGCTTTCTCCTGGCACATTCCGTTCAACATTCCAATCTAGAACAGGACTTCCATTGAGGCTCTGCTGCCCTAGTAACCAGAGTTGGTAAGGGAGAACTGCTGCCACCTTGTGGCCGTTTCACACAACTGCAGGTTTAATTCCAGCGCTAATGGTCAGTGGATATTCCAAATCATTACAGGCCTGTAAATGACACCTGCCCTGAAAACAAATCCTGGGGTCATATATCGACCAAAAAATTCAAAAGACGTCCATATTTCAAAACGACAGTTTCAAGAGGCATATTTCACGCACATTAGTGTTCTGCTTCTTTTGCATTCTTTCTTTCTTTCTTAAAAGAACGGGAATGGAAAAAGGCAACCCTCAGAATGGGCAAAAACGTTCACAAACGAATCAATGGACAAAGGTTTAATCTCCAATATATATAAACAGCTCATGCAGCTTAATATTAATAAAACAAACAACCCAATACAAAAATGGGCAGAAGATCTAAAGAGACGTTTCCTCAAAGAAGACACAGAGATGGCCAAGACGCACATGAAAAGCTGCTCAACATCACTAATTATTAGAGAAATGCAAATCAAAACTACAATGGGGTAAGACCTCACACCTGTTAGAATCGGCATCATCAGATAATCTACAAACAACAAATTCTGGGGAGGGTGTGGACAAAAGGAACCCTCTTCCGCTATTGGTGGGAATGTAAATTGATACAGTCACTATGGAGAACAGTATGGAGGTTCTTTAAAAAACTAAAAAGAGAATTTCCATAGGATCCAGCAATCCCACTTCTGGGCATATACCCATAGAAAACCATAAATCACAAAGACACATTCACCACAATGTTCATTGCAGCACTATTTACAATAGCCAGGTAATGGAAGCAACCTAAATGCCCACAGACAGACGAATGGATAAAGATGTGGTACATATATAAAATGGAATATTACTCAGCCATAAAAAGGAATGAAACTGGGTCATTTGTAGAGAAGTTGATGGATCTAGAGACTGTCATACAGAGTGAAGTAAGTCAGAAAGAGAAAAACAAATATTGTATATTAATGCCTATATGTGGAACCTAGAAAAATGGTAGAGATGAACTGGTTTGCAGGGCAGAAAGAGACACAGAGGTAGAAAACAAACGTATGGACACAAAGTGGGGTAAGCCATGGGGTGGTGGTGGTGGGATGAGTTGGGAGATTAGGATTGACCTGTATACATGTCTATGCATAAAATAGATAACTAATAATAACCTACTGTATAAAAAAAATAACTAAAATTAAATTTCAAAATTTTAAAAAATAAAATGTAAAAGTAAAACAGAAAAAATGTTCTTCCATTCATACTGATGTATATATACGAATGAATTATTTCCATGCTTATATCTATAAATACATAAATGAGGAATAAAATCTAACTTGAACCAAAAAAGAAAAAAAAAACTGAACCTAAGAATTATACAGAGGAAAACACTACCAAGGAACTTGCTCCAGTGGTAAACAATTCTGAAATTGGTCAGAGGTGGGGAATCATCTCCCATACAGCCAGCAGCCCCGCCCGCCCACGCAAGGAGCATCCTCATTGCAAAGCTGGGAGACCGTGCCGAGGCCTCTGTGAGTAAACGTGAGCTGAGCCCCAGGCCAGATGCTGCTGAACTGTTCCCACCCTTCCCAGGTGAAACACCTGAATATGTACAAGGTCTTGAAAGCCTAGAGGAAGGGCCGTGGAGCCACACCAGCGACAGCACGCAGGCCAACTTGGTGCCTGCGGGACAGCCAGGATGGTACTGGCCACGGGCGCTTTTCTGGAAGCTTTCTCTTGCCCTGCCAGAGATACCCCTCCTGTCCTGGCCCCCACTCCTTTTTTTCCTTCCTCACCTCAGCCCGGAGAGATATTCCAGTGGAAGTTATGGGTGACACATCCTCTTCTTTACAGGTGGCAGCCTGGCAACTCCTGCCGAAAGTCCAGCAGAGCCCCACTCACACCGGGCCACCCACAAAGCCGTGGACCCTCACACCCTCCCACCAGCACAGCCCCGAGACTGCTGACGGGGCAGAGGATATGGAGTCAGGCACAGCTGCAGGGGCTATTGCTGCCTGGAGTGCTGTTTATATTGACCTCAACCCAGGCACACCTGGGGAGGGCTTGCCGGCAGGGTCAGGCTGCCCAGGTCAGCTTATCCTCAGCCCTCAGGGAATCACATTGCAGAAAATGGACCTCGCTAAAACAGAATATTCGCCAAGGAGAAAAAGGACACAATGCCATTTGCAGCACCGTAGATGAGTCTCGAGGTAATCACGTGACTTGGAGTAAGTCAGAAAGTGAAAGACACATATCATATCATATCACTTATAGGTGTTACCTATAAATTGATACCAGGGCAGATATTTCCACGGAGAAGGGCAATCACAGATTCATTAAACAAACTTATGGTTCACCAAAGGAAAGGTGTGAGGATTGAATTCATTACGATATTGGGGTTAACAGACAGATACAAACACAGTAGACGTATATAATCACCAAAGACCTACGGAGTACCAAGAGAAGACTACTCAACATTCTGTCATAACGTACATGGGAAAAGGATCCCAGGAAGAACAGACATATGTATATGTGTAAAAGAACCACCTCTTGCACACCTACAACAAGCTAAACGTTGTACTCAAACTTGCTGTAATAAAAAATAAAAAATTAAATTAAAAACACGAACAAGAAGTAGTGAGACAAACTTGAGGGGCTTTCTCCTGGCACATTCCGTTCTACATTCCAATCTAGAACACAACTTCCATTGAGGCTCTGCTGCCCTAGTAACCAGATTTGGTAAGGGAGAACTGCTGCCACCTTGTGGCCGTTTTACACAACTGCAGGTTTAATGCCAGCGCTAATGGTCAGTGGATATTCCAAATCATTACAGGCCTGTAAATGACACCTGCCCTGAAAACAAATCCTGGGGTCATATATCGACCAAAAAATTCAAAAGACGTCCATATTTCAAAACGACAGTTTCAAGAGGCATATTTCACGCACATTAGTGTTCTGCTTCTTTTGCTTTCTTTCTTTCTTTGTTAAAAAAAACGGGAATGGAGAAAGGCAACCCTCAGAATGGGCGAAAACGTTCACAAACGAATCAATGGACAAAGGTTTAATCTCCAATATATATAAACAGCTCATGCAGCTTAATATTAATAAAACAAACAACCCAATACAAAAATGGGCAGAAGATCTAAAGAGACGTTTCTTCAAAGAAGACACAGAGATGGCCAAGACGCACATGAAAAGCTGCTCAACATCACTAATTATTAGAGAAATGCAAATCAAAACTACAATCAGGTAAGACCTCACACCTGTTAGAATCGGCATCATCAGATAATCTACAATCAACAAATTCTGGGGACGGTGTGGACAAAAGGAACCCTCTTCCACTATTGGTGGGAATGTAAATTGATACAGTCACTATGTAGAACAGTATGGAGGTTCCTTTAAAAAACTAAAAAGAGAATTACCATAGGATCCAGCAATCCCACTTCTGGGCACATACCCAGAGAAAACCATAAATCACAAAGACACATTCACCACAATGTTCATTGCAGCACTATTTACAATAGCCAGGTAATGGAAGCAACCTAAATGCCCACAGACAGACGAATGGATAAAGATGTGGTACATATACAAAATGGAATATTACTCAGCCATAAAAAGGAATGATACTGGGTCATTTGTAGAGAAGTTGATGGGTCTAGAGACTGTCATACAGAGTGAAGTAACTCAGAAAGAGAAAAACAAATATTGTATATTAATGCCTATATGTGGAACCTAGAAAAATGGTAGAGATGAACTGGTTTGCAGGTCAGAAATAGAGACACAGAGGTAGAGAACAAACGTATGGACACAAAGTGGGGGAAGCCATGGGGTGGTGGTGGTGGGATGAGTTGGGAGATTAGGATTGACCTGTATACATGTCTATGCATAAAATAGATAACTAATAATAACCTACTGTATAAAAAAAATAACTAAAATTAAATTTCAAAATTTTAAAAAATAAAATGTAAAAATAAAACAGAAAAAAGTTCTTCCATTCACACTGATGTATTTATATGAATGAATTATTTCCAAGCTTATATCTATAAATACATAAATGAGGAATAAAATCTAACTTGAACCAAAAAAGAAAAAAAAACTGAACCTAACAGTTATACAGAGGAAAACACTACCAAGGCACTTGCTCCAGTGGTAAACAATTCTGAAATTGGTCAGAGGTGGGGAATCATCTCCCATACAGCCAGCAGCCCCGCCCGCCCACGCAAGGAGCATCCTCATTGCAAAGCTGGGAGACCGTGCCGAGGCCTCTGTGAGTAAACGTGAGCTGAGCCCCAGGCCAGATGCTGCTGAACTGTTCCCACCCTTCCCAGGTGAAACACCTGAATATGTACAAGGGCTTGAAAGCCTAGAGGAAGGGCCGTGGAGCCACACCAGCGACAGCACGCAGGCCAACTTGGTGCCTGCAGGTCAGCCAGGATGGTACTGGCCACGGGCGCTCTTCTGGAAGCTTTCTATTGCCCTGCCTGAGATACCCCTCCTGTCCCGGCCCCCACTCCTTTTTTTCCTTCCTCACCTCAGCCCGGAGAGATATTCCAGTGGAAGTTATGGGTGACACATCCTCTTCTTTACAGGTGGCAGCCTGGCAACTCCTGCCGAAAGTCCAGCAGAGCCCCACTCACACCGGGCCACCCACAAAGCCGTGGACCCTCACACCCTCCCACCAGCACAGCCCCGAGACTGCTGACGGGGCAGAGGATATGGAGTAAGGCACAGCTGCAGGGGCTATTGCTGCCTGGAGTGCTGTTTATATTGACCTCAACCCAGGCACACCTGGGGAGGGCTTGCCGGCAGGGTCAGGCTGCCCAGGTCAGCTAATCCTCAGCCCTCAGGGAATCACATTGCAGAAAATGGACCTCGCTAGACAGAATATTCGCCAAGGAGAAAAAGGACACAATGCCATTTGCAGCACCGTAGATGAGTCTCGAGGTAATCACGTGACTTGGAGTAAGTCAGAAAGTGAAAGACACATATCATATCATATCACTTATAGGTGTTACGTATAAATTGATACCAGGGCAGATATTTCCACGGAGAAGGGCAATCAAAGATTCATTAAACAAACTTATGGTTCACCAAAGGAAAGGTGTGAGGATTGAATTCATTACGATATTGGGGTTAACAGACATATACAAACACAGTAGACGTATATAATCACCAAAGACCTACGGAGTACCAAGAGAAGACTACTCAACATTCTGTCATAACGTACATGGGAAAAGGATCCCAGGAAGAACAGACATATGTATATGTGTAAAAGAAACACCTCTTGCACACCTACAACATGCTAAACGTTGTACTCAAACTTGCTGTAATAAAAAATAAAAAATTAAATTAAAAACACGAACAAGAAGTAGTGAGACAAACTTGAGGGGCTTTCTCCTGGCACATTCCGTTCTACATTCCAATTTAGAACACGACTTCCATTGAGGCTCTGCTGCCCTAGTAACCAGATTTGGTAAGGGAGAACTGCTGCCACCTTGTGGCCGTTTCACACAACTGCAGGTTTAATGCCAGCGCTAATGGTCAGTGGATATTCCAAATCATTACAGGCCTGTAAATGACACCTGCCCTGAAAACAAATCCTGGGGTCATATATCGACCAAAAAATTCAAAAGACGTCCATATTTCAAAACGACAGTTTCAAGAGGCATATTTCACGCACATTAGTGTTCTGCTTCTTTTGCTTTCTTTCTTTCTTTGTTAAAAAAAACGGGAATGGAAAAAGGCAACCCTCAGAATGGGCGAAAACGTTCACAAACGAATCAATGGACAAAGGTTTAATCTCCAATATATATAAACAGCTCATGCAGCTTAATATTAATAAAACAAACAACCCAATACAAAAATGGGCAGAAGATCTAAAGAGACGTTTCTTCAAAGAAGACACAGAGATGGCCAAGACGCACATGAAAAGCTGCTCAACATCACTAATTATTAGAGAAATGCAAATCAAAACTACAATGAGGTAAGACCTCACACCTGTTAGAATCGGCATCATCAGATAATCTACAAACAACAAATTCTGGGGAGGGTGTGGACAAAAGGAACCCTCTTCCGCTATTGGTGGGAATGTAAATTGATACAGTCACTATGGAGAACAGTATGGAGGTTCCTTTAAAAAACTAAAAAGAGAATTACCATAGGATCCAGCAATCCCACTTCTGGGCATATACCCTGAGAAAACCATAAATCACAGAGACACATTCACCACAATGTTCATTGCAGCACTATTTACAATAGCCAGGTTATGGAAGCAACCTAAATGGCCACAGACAGACGAATGGATAAAGATGTGGTACATATATAAAATGGAATATTACTCAGCCATAAAAAGGAATGAAACTGGGTCATTTGTAGAAAAGTTGATGGATCTAGAGACTGTCATACAGAGTGAAGTAAGCCAGAAAGAGAAAAACAAATATTGTATATTAATGCCTATATGTGGAACCTAGAAAAATGGTAGAGATGAACTGGTTTGCAGGGCAGAAATAGAGACACAGAGGTAGAGAACAAACGTATGGACACAAAGTGGGGGAAGCCATGGGGTGGTGGTGGTGGGATGAGTTGGGAGATTAGGATTGACCTGTATACATGTCTATGCATAAAATAGATAACTAATAATAACCTACTGTATAAAATAATAACTAAAATTAAATTTCAAAATTTTTAAAAATAAAATGTAAAAATAAAACAGAAAAAAGTTCTTCCATTCACACTGATGTATTTATACGAATGAATTATTTCCATGCTTATATCTATAAATACATAAATGAGGAATAAAATCTAACTTGAACCAAAAAAGAAAAAAAAAAAAAACTGAACCTAACAGTTATACAGAGGAAAACACTACCAAGGCACTTGCTCCAGTGGTAAACAATTCTGAAATTGGTCAGAGGTGGGGAATCATCTCCCATACAGCCAGCAGCCCCGCCCGCCCACGCAAGGAGCATCCTCATTGCAAAGCTGGGAGACTGTGCCGAGGCCTCTGTGAGTAAACGTGAGCTGAGCCCCAGGCCAGATGCTGCTGAACTGTTCCCACCCTTCCCAGGTGAAACACCTGAATATGTACAAGGGCTTGAAAGCCTAGAGGAAGGGCCGTGGAGCCACACCAGCGACAGCACGCAGGCCAACTTGGTGCCTGCAGGTCAGCCAGGATGGTACTGGCCACGGGCGCTCTTCTGGAAGCTTTCTATTGCCCTGCCTGAGATACCCCTCCTGTCCCGGCCCCTACTCCTTTTTTTCCTTCCTCACCTCAGCCCGGAGAGATATTCCAGTGGAAGTTATGGGTGACACATCCTCTTCTTTACAGGTGGCAGCCTGGCAACTCCTGACGAAAGTCCAGCAGAGCCCCACTCACACCGGGCCACCCACAAAGCCGTGGACCCTCACACCCTCCCACCAGCACAGCCCCGAGACTGCTGACGGGGCAGAGAATATGGAGTAAGGCACAGCTGCAGGGGCTATTGCTGCCTGGAGTGCTGTTTATATTGACCTCAACCCAGGCAACCCTGGGGAGGGCTTGCCGGCAGGGTCAGGCTGCCCAGGTCAGCTAATCCTCAGCCCTCAGGGAATCACATTGCAGAATATGGACCTCGCTAAGACAGAATATTCGCCAAGGAAAAAAAGGACACAATGCCATTTGCAGCACCGTAGATGAGTCTCGAGGTAATCACGTGACTTGGAGTAAGTCAGAAAGTGAAAGACACATATCATATCATATCACTTATAGGTGTTACCTATAAATTGATACCAGGGCAGATATTTCCACGGAGAAGGGCAATCACAGATTCATTAAACAAACTTATGGTTCACCAAAGGAAAGGTGTGAGGATTGAATTCATTACGATATTGGGGTTAACAGACATATACAAACACAGTAGACGTATATAATCACCAAAGACCTACGGAGTACCAAGAGAAGACTACTCAACATTCTGTCATAACGTACATGGGAAAAGGATCCCAGGAAGAACAGACATATGTATATGTGTAAAAGAACCACCTCTTGCACACCTACAACATGCTAAACGTTGTACTCAAAGTTGCTGTAATAAAAAATAAAAAATTAAATTAAAAACACGAACAAGAAGTAGTGAGACAAACTTGAGGGTCTTTCTCCTGGCACATTCCGTTCTACATTCCAATTTAGAACACGACTTCCATTGAGGCTCTGCTGCCCTAGTAACCAGATTTGGTAAGGGAGAACTGCTGCCACCTTGTGGCCGTTTCACACAACTGCAGGTTTAATGCCAGCGCTAATGGTCAGTGGATATTCCAAATCATTACAGGCCTGTAAATGACACCTGCCCTGAAAACAAATCCTGGGGTCACATATCGACCAAAAAATTCAAAAGACGTCCATATTTCAAAACGACAGTTTCAAGAGGCATATTTCACGCACATTAGTGTTCTGCTTCTTTTGCTTTCTTTCTTTCTTTGTTAAAAAAAACGGGAATGGAAAAAGGCAACCCTCAGAATGGGCGAAAACGTTCACAAACGAATCAATGGACAAAGGTTTAATCTCCAATATATATAAACAGCTCATGCAGCTTAATATTAATAAAACAAACAACCCAATACAAAAATGGGCAGAAGATCTAAAGAGACGTTTCTTCAAAGAAGACACAGAGATGGCCAAGACGCACATGAAAAGCTGCTCAACATCACTAATTATTAGAGAAATGCAAATCAAAACTACAATGAGGTAAGACCTCACACCTGTTAGAATCGGCATCATCAGATAATCTACAAACAACAAATTCTGGGGAGGGTGTGGACAAAAGGAACCCTCTTCCGCTATTGGTGGGAATGTAAATTGATACAGTCACTATGGAGAACAGTATGGAGGTTCCTTTAAAAAACTAAAAAGAGAATTACCATAGGATCCAGCAATCCCACTTCTGGGCATATACCCTGAGAAAACCATAAATCACAGAGACACATTCACCACAATGTTCATTGCAGCACTATTTACAATAGCCAGGTTATGGAAGCAACCTAAATGGCCACAGACAGACGAATGGATAAAGATGTGGTACATATATAAAATGGAATATTACTCAGCCATAAAAAGGAATGAAACTGGGTCATTTGTAGAGAAGTTGATGGATCTAGAGACTGTCATACAGAGTGAAGTAAGTCAGAAAGAGAAAAACAAATATTGTATATTAATGCCTATATGTGGAACCTAGAAAAATGGTAGAGTTGAACCGGTTTGCAGGGCAGAAATAGAGACACAGAGGTAGAGAACAAACGTATGGACACAAAGTGGGGGAGGCCATGGGGTGGTGGTGGTGGGATGAGTTGGGATATTAGGATTGACCTGTATACATGTCTATGCATAAAATAGATAACTAATAATAACCTACTGTATAAAAAAAATAAATAAAATTAAATTTCAAAATTTTAAAAAATAAAATGTAAAAATAAAACAGAAAAAAAGTTCTTCCATTCACACTGATGTATTTATACGAATGAATTATTTCCATGCTTATATCTATAAATACATAAATGAGGAATAAAATCTAACTTGAACCAATAAAGAAAAAAAAAACTGAACCTAAGAATTAAACAGAGTAAAACACTACCAAGGCACTTGCTCCAGTGGTAAACAATTCTGAAATTGGTCAGAGGTGGGGAATCATCTCCCATACAGCCAGCAGCCCCGCCCGCCCACGCCAGGAGCATCCTCATTGCAAAGCTGGGAGACCGTGCCGAGGCCTCTGTGAGTAAACGTGAGCTGAGCCCCAGGCCAGATGCTGCTGAACTGTTCCCACCCTTCCCAGGTGAAACACCTGAATATGTACAAGGGCTTGAAAGCCTAGAGGAAGGGCCGTGCAGCCACACCAGCGACAGCACGCAGGCCAACTTGGTGCCTGCAGGTCAGCCAGGATGGTACTGGCCACGGGCGCTCTTCTGGAAGCTTTCTATTGCCCTGCCTGAGATACCCCTCCTGTCCCGGCCCCCACTCCTTTTTTTCCTTCCTCACCTCAGCCCGGAGAGATATTCCAGTGGAAGTTATGGGTGACACATCCTCTTCTTTACAGGTGGCAGCCTGGCAACTCCTGCCGAAAGTCCAGCAGAGCCCCACTCACACCGGGCCACCCACAAAGCCGTGGACCCTCACACCCTCCCACCAGCACAGCCCCGAGACTGCTGACGGGGCAGAGAATATGGAGTCAGGCACAGCTGCAGGGGCTATTGCTGCCTGGAGTGCTGTTTATATTGACCTCAACCCAGGCACACCTGGGGAGGGCTTGCCGGCAGGGTCAGGCTCCCAGGTCAGCTAATCCTCAGCCCTCAGGGAATCACATTGCAGAAAATGGACCTCGCTAAGACAGAATATTCGCCAAGGAGAAAAAGGACACAATGCCATTTGCAGCACCGTAGATGAGTCTCGAGGTAATCACGTGACTTGGAGTAAGTCATAAAGTGAAAGACACATATCATATCATATCACTTATAGGTGTTACCTATAAATTGATACCAGGGCAGATATTTCCACGGAGAAGGGCAATCACAGATTCATTAAACAAACTTATGGTTCACCAAAGGACAGGTGTGAGGATTGAATTCATTACGATATTGGGGTTAACAGACAGATACAAACACAGTAGACGTATATAATCACCAAAGACCTACGGAGTACCAAGAGAAGACTACTCAACATTCTGTCATAACGTACATGGGAAAAGGATCCCAGGAAGAACAGACATATGTATATGTGTAAAAGAACCACCTCTTGCACACCTACAACAAGCTAAACGTTGTACTCAAACTTGCTGTAATAAAAAATAAAAAATTAAATTAAAAACACGAACAAGAAGTAGTGAGACAAACTTGAGGGGCTTTCTCCTGGCACATTCCGTTCTACATTCCAATCTAGAACACGACTTCCATTGAGGCTCTGCTGCCCTAGTAACCAGATTTGGTAAGGGAGAACTGCTGCCACCTTGTGGCCGTTTCACACAACTGCAGGTTTAATGCCAGCGCTAATGGTCAGTGGATATTCCAAATCATTACAGGCCTGTAAATGACACCTGCCCTGAAAACAAATCCTGGTGTCATATATCGACCAAAAAATTCAAAAGACGTCCATATTTCAAAACGACAGTTTCAAGAGGCATATTTCACGCACATTAGTGTTCTGCTTCTTTTGCTTTCTTTCTTTCTTTCTTAAAAGAACGGGAATGGAAAAAGGCAACCCTCAGAATGGGCAAAAACGTTCACAAACGAATCAATGGACAAAGGTTTAATCTCCAATATATATAAACAGCTCATGCAGCTTAATATTAATAAAACAAACAACCCAATACAAAAATGGGCAGAAGATCTAAAGAGACGTTTCTTCAAAGAAGACACAGAGATGGCCAAGACGCACATGAAAAGCTGCTCAACATCACTAATTATTAGAGAAATGCAAATCAAAACTACAATGGGTTAAGACCTCACACCTGTTAGAATCGGCATCATCAGATAATCTACAAACAACAAATTCTGGGGAGGGTGTGGACAAAAGGAACCCTCTTCCGCTATTGGTGGGAATGTAAATTGATACAGTCACTATGGAGAACAGTATGGAGGTTCCTTTAAAAAACTAAAAAGAGAATTTCCATAGGATCCAGCAATCCCACTTCTGGGCATATACCCAGAGAAAACCATAAATCACAGAGACACATTCACCACAATGTTCATTGCAGCACTATTTACAATAGCCAGGTAATGGAAGCAACCTAAATGCCCACAGACAGACGAATGGATAAAGATGTGGTACATATACAAAATGGAATATTACTCAGCCATAAAAAGGAATGAAACTGGGTCATTTGTAGAGAAGTTGATGGATCTAGAGACTGTCATACAGAGTGAAGTAAGTCAGAAAGAGAAAAACAAATATTGTATATTAATGCCTATATGTGGAACCTAGAAAAATGGTAGAGATGAACTGGTTTGCAGGGCAGAAATAGAGACACAGAGGTAGAGAACAAACGTATGGACACAAAGTGGGGTAAGCCATGGGGTGGTGGTGGTGGGATGAGTTGGGAGATTAGGATTGACCTGTATACATGTCTATGCATAAAATAGATAACTAATAATAACCTACTGTATAAAAAAATAACTAAAATTAAATTTCAAAATTTTAAAAAATAAAATGTAAAAGTAAAACAGAAAAAAAGTTCTTCCATTCACACTGATGTATTTATACGAATGAATTATTTCCATGCTTATATCTATAAATACATAAATGAGGAATAAAATCTAACTTGAACCAAAAAAGAAAAAAAAACCTGAACCTAAGAATTATACAGAGGAAAACACTACCAAGGCACTTGCTCCAGTGGTAAACAATTCTGAAATTGGTCAGAGGTGGGGAATCATCTCCCATACAGCCAGCAGCCCCGCCCGCCCACGCAAGGAGCATCCTCATTGCAAAGCTGGGAGACCGTGCCGAGGCCTCTGTGAGTAAACATGAGCTGAGCCCCAGGCCAGATGCTGCTGAACTGTTCCCACCCTTCCCAGGTGAAACACCTGAATATGTACAAGGGCTTGAAAGCCTAAAGGAAGGGCCGTGGAGCCACACCAGCGACAGCACGCTGGCCAACTTGGTGCCTGCAGGTCAGCCAGGATGGTACTGGCCACGGGCGCTCTTCTGGAAGCTTTCTATTGCCCTGCCTGAGATACCCCTCCTGTCCCGGCCCCCACTCCTTTTTTTCCTTCCTCACCTCAGACCGGAGAGATATTCCAGTGGAAGTTATGGGTGACACATCCTCTTCTTTACAGGTGGCAGCCTGGCAACTCCTGCCGAAAGTCCAGCAGAGCCCCACTCACACCGGGCCACCCACAAAGCCGTGGACCCTCACACCCTCCCACCAGCACAGCCCCGAGACTGCTGACGGGGCAGAGAATATGGAGTCAGGCACAGCTGCAGGGGCTATTGCTGCCTGGAGTGCTGTTTATATTGACCTCAACCCAGGCACACCTGGGGAGGGCTTGCCGGCAGGGTCAGGCTCCCAGGTCAGCTAATCCTCAGCCCTCAGGGAATCACATTGCAGAAAATGGACCTCGCTAAGACAGAATATTCGCCAAGGAGAAAAAGGACACAATGCCATTTGCAGCACCGTAGATGAGTCTCGAGGTAATCACGTGACTTGGAGTAAGTCATAAAGTGAAAGACACATATCATATCATATCACTTATAGGTGTTACCTATAAATTGATACCAGGGCAGATATTTCCACGGAGAAGGGCAATCACAGATTCATTAAACAAACTTATGGTTCACCAAAGGACAGGTGTGAGGATTGAATTCATTACGATATTGGGGTTAACAGACAGATACAAACACAGTAGACGTATATAATCACCAAAGACCTACGGAGTACCAAGAGAAGACTACTCAACATTCTGTCATAACGTACATGGGAAAAGGATCCCAGGAAGAACAGACATATGTATATGTGTAAAAGAACCACCTCTTGCACACCTACAACAAGCTAAACGTTGTACTCAAACTTGCTGTAATAAAAAATAAAAAATTAAATTAAAAACACGAACAAGAAGTAGTGAGACAAACTTGAGGGGCTTTCTCCTGGCACATTCCGTTCTACATTCCAATCTAGAACACGACTTCCATTGAGGCTCTGCTGCCCTAGTAACCAGATTTGGTAAGGGAGAACTGCTGCCACCTTGTGGCCGTTTCACACAACTGCAGGTTTAATGACAGCGCTAATGGTCAGTGGATATTCCAAATCATTACAGGCCTGTAAATGACACCTGCCCTGAAAACAAATCCTGGTGTCATATATCGACCAAAAAATTCAAAAGACGTCCATATTTCAAAACGACAGTTTCAAGAGGCATATTTCACGCACATTAGTGTTCTGCTTCTTTTGCTTTCTTTCTTTCTTTCTTAAAAGAACGGGAATGGAAAAAGGCAACCCTCAGAATGGGCAAAAACGTTCACAAACGAATCAATGGACAAAGGTTTAATCTCCAATATATATAAACAGCTCATGCAGCTTAATATTAATAAAACAAACAACCCAATACAAAAATGGGCAGAAGATCTAAAGAGACGTTTCTTCAAAGAAGACACAGAGATGGCCAAGACGCACATGAAAAGCTGCTCAACATCACTAATTATTAGAGAAATGCAAATCAAAACTACAATGGGTTAAGACCTCACACCTGTTAGAATCGGCATCATCAGATAATCTACAAACAACAAATTCTGGGGAGGGTGTGGACAAAAGGAACCCTCTTCCGCTATTGGTGGGAATGTAAATTGATACAGTCACTATGGAGAACAGTATGGAGGTTCCTTTAAAAAACTAAAAAGAGAATTTCCATAGGATCCAGCAATCCCACTTCTGGGCATATACCCAGAGAAAACCATAAATCACAGAGACACATTCACCACAATGTTCATTGCAGCACTATTTACAATAGCCAGGTAATGGAAGCAACCTAAATGCCCACAGACAGACGAATGGATAAAGATGTGGTACATATACAAAATGGAATATTACTCAGCCATAAAAAGGAATGAAACTGGGTCATTTGTAGAGAAGTTGATGGATCTAGAGACTGTCATACAGAGTGAAGTAAGTCAGAAAGAGAAAAACAAATATTGTATATTAATGCCTATATGTGGAACCTAGAAAAATGGTAGAGATGAACTGGTTTGCAGGGCAGAAATAGAGACACAGAGGTAGAGAACAAACGTATGGACACAAAGTGGGGTAAGCCATGGGGTGGTGGTGGTGGGATGAGTTGGGAGATTAGGATTGACCTGTATACATGTCTATGCATAAAATAGATAACTAATAATAACCTACTGTATAAAAAAATAACTAAAATTAAATTTCAAAATTTTAAAAAATAAAATGTAAAAGTAAAACAGAAAAAAAGTTCTTCCATTCACACTGATGTATTTATACGAATGAATTATTTCCATGCTTATATCTATAAATACATAAATGAGGAATAAAATCTAACTTGAACCAAAAAAGAAAAAAAAACCTGAACCTAAGAATTATACAGAGGAAAACACTACCAAGGCACTTGCTCCAGTGGTAAACAATTCTGAAATTGGTCAGAGGTGGGGAATCATCTCCCATACAGCCAGCAGCCCCGCCCGCCCACGCAAGGAGCATCCTCATTGCAAAGCTGGGAGACCGTGCCGAGGCCTCTGTGAGTAAACATGAGCTGAGCCCCAGGCCAGATGCTGCTGAACTGTTCCCACCCTTCCCAGGTGAAACACCTGAATATGTACAAGGGCTTGAAAGCCTAAAGGAAGGGCCGTGGAGCCACACCAGCGACAGCACGCTGGCCAACTTGGTGCCTGCAGGTCAGCCAGGATGGTACTGGCCACGGGCGCTCTTCTGGAAGCTTTCTATTGCCCTGCCTGAGATACCCCTCCTGTCCCGGCCCCCACTCCTTTTTTTCCTTCCTCACCTCAGACCGGAGAGATATTCCAGTGGAAGTTATGGGTGACACATCCTCTTCTTTACAGGTGGCAGCCTGGCAACTCCTGCCGAAAGTCCAGCAGAGCCCCACTCACACCGGGCCACCCACAAAGCCGTGGACCCTCACACCCTCCCACCAGCACAGCCCCGAGACTGCTGACGGGGCAGAGAATATGGAGTCAGGCACAGCTACAGGGGCTATTGCTGCCTGGAGTGCTGTTTATATTGACCTCAACCCAGGCACACCTGGGGAGGGCTTGCCGGCAGGGTCAGGCTGCCCAGGTCAGCTAATCCTCAGCCCTCAGGGAATCACATTGCAGAAAATGGACCTCGCTAAGACAGAATATTCGCCAAGGAGAAAAAGGACACAATGCCATTTGCAGCACCGTAGATGAGTCTCGAGGTAATCACGTGACTTGGAGTAAGTCATAAAGTGAAAGACACATATCATATCATATCACTTATAGGTGTTACCTATAAATTGATACCAGGGCAGATATTTCCACGGAGAAGGGCAATCACAGATTCATTAAACAAACTTATGGTTCACCAAAGGAAAGGTGTGAGGATTGAATTCATTACGATATTGGGGTTAACAGACATATACAAACACAGTAGACGTATAGAATCACCAAAGACCTACGGAGTACAAAGAGAAGACTACTCAACATTCTGTCATAACGTACATGGGAAAAGGATCCCAGGAAGAAAAGACATATGTATATGTCTAAAAGAACCACCTCTTGCACACCTACAACATGCTAAACGTTGTACTCAAACCTGCTGTAATAAAAAATAAAAAATTAAATTAAAAACATGAACAAGAAGTAGTGAGACAAACTTGAGGGGCTTTCTCCTGGCACATTCCGTTCAACATTCCAATCTAGAACAGGACTTCCATTGAGGCTCTGCTGCCCTAGTAACCAGAGTTGGTAAGGGAGAACTGCTGCCACCTTGTGGCCGTTTCACACAACTGCAGGTTTAATTCCAGCGCTAATGGTCAGTGGATATTCCAAATCATTACAGGCCTGTAAATGACACCTGCCCTGAAAACAAATCCTGGGGTCATATATCGACCAAAAAATTCAAAAGACGTCCATATTTCAAAACGACAGTTTCAAGAGGCATATTTCACGCACATTAGTGTTCTGCTTCTTTTGCATTCTTTCTTTCTTTCTTAAAAGAACGGGAATGGAAAAAGGCAACCCTCAGAATGGGCAAAAACGTTCACAAACGAATCAATGGACAAAGGTTTAATCTCCAATATATATAAACAGCTCATGCAGCTTAATATTAATAAAACAAACAACCCAATACAAAAATGGGCAGAAGATCTAAAGAGACGTTTCCTCAAAGAAGACACAGAGATGGCCAAGACGCACATGAAAAGCTGCTCAACATCACTAATTATTAGAGAAATGCAAATCAAAACTACAATGGGGTAAGACCTCACACCTGTTAGAATCGGCATCATCAGATAATCTACAAACAACAAATTCTGGGGAGGGTGTGGACAAAAGGAACCCTCTTCCGCTATTGGTGGGAATGTAAATTGATACAGTCACTATGGAGAACAGTATGGAGGTTCTTTAAAAAACTAAAAAGAGAATTTCCATAGGATCCAGCAATCCCACTTCTGGGCATATACCCATAGAAAACCATAAATCACAAAGACACATTCACCACAATGTTCATTGCAGCACTATTTACAATAGCCAGGTAATGGAAGCAACCTAAATGCCCACAGACAGACGAATGGATAAAGATGTGGTACATATACAAAATGGAATATTACTCAGCCATAAAAAGGAATGAAACTGGGTCATTTGTAGAGAAGTTGATGGATCTAGAGACTGTCATACAGAGTGAAGTAAGTCAGAAAGAGAAAAACAAATATTGTATATTAATGCCTATATGTGGAACCTAGAAAAATGGTAGAGATGAACTGGTTTGCAGGGCAGAAATAGAGACACAGAGGTAGAAAACAAACGTATGGACACAAAGTGGGGTAAGCCATGGGGTGGTGGTGGTGGGATGAGTTGGGAGATTAGGATTGACCTGTATACATGTCTATGCATAAAATAGATAACTAATAATAACCTACTGTATAAAAAAAATAACTAAAATTAAATTTCAAAATTTTAAAAAATAAAATGTAAAAGTAAAACAGAAAAAAAGTTCTTCCATTCACACTGATGTATATATACGAATGAATTATTTCCATGCTTATATCTATAAATACATAAATGAGGAATAAAATCTAACTTGAACCAAAAAAGAAAAAAAAAACTGAACCTAAGAATTATACAGAGGAAAACACTACCAAGGAACTTGCTCCAGTGGTAAACAATTCTGAAATTGGTCAGAGGTGGGGAATCATCTCCCATACAGCCAGCAGCCCCGCCCGCCCACGCAAGGAGCATCCTCATTGCAAAGCTGGGAGACCGTGCCGAGGCCTCTGTGAGTAAACGTGAGCTGAGCCCCAGGCCAGATGCTGCTGAACTGTTCCCACCCTTCCCAGGTGAAACACCTGAATATGTACAAGGGCTTGAAAGCCTAGAGGAAGGGCCGTGGAGCCACACCAGCGACAGCACGCAGGCCAACTTGGTGCCTGCGGGACAGCCAGGATGGTACTGGCCACGGGCGCTTTTCTGGAAGCTTTCTCTTGCCCTGCCAGAGATACCCCTCCTGTCCTGGCCCCCACTCCTTTTTTTCCTTCCTCACCTCAGCCCGGAGAGATATTCCAGTGGAAGTTATGGGTGACACATCCTCTTCTTTACAGGTGGCAGCCTGGCAACTCCTGCCGAAAGTCCAGCAGAGCCCCACTCACACCGGGCCACCCACAAAGCCGTGGACCCTCACACCCTCCCACCAGCACAGCCCCGAGACTGCTGACGGGGCAGAGGATATGGAGTCAGGCACAGCTTCAGGGGCTATTGCTGCCTGGAGTGCTGTTTATATTGACCTCAACCCAGGCACACCTGGGGAGGGCTTGCCGGCAGTGTCAGGCTGCCCAGGTCAGCTTATCCTCAGCCCTCAGGGAATCACATTGCAGAAAATGGACCTCGCTAAAACAGAATATTCGCCAAGGAGAAAAAGGACACAATGCCATTTGCAGCACCGTAGATGAGTCTCGAGGTAATCACGTGACTTGGAGTAAGTCAGAAAGTGAAAGACACATATCATATCATATCACTTATAGGTGTTACCTATAAATTGATACCAGGGCAGATATTTCCACGGAGAAGGGCAATCACAGATTCATTAAACAAACTTATGGTTCACCAAAGGAAAGGTGTGAGGATTGAATTCATTACGATATTGGGGTTAACAGACAGATACAAACACAGTAGACGTATATAATCACCAAAGACCTACGGAGTACCAAGAGAAGACTACTCAACATTCTGTCATAACGTACATGGGAAAAGGATCCCAGGAAGAACAGACATATGTATATGTGTAAAAGAACCACCTCTTGCACACCTACAACAAGCTAAACGTTGTACTCAAACTTGCTGTAATAAAAAATAAAAAATTAAATTAAAAACACGAACAAGAAGTAGTGAGACAAACTTGAGGGGCTTTCTCCTGGCACATTCCGTTCTACATTCCAATCTAGAACACAACTTCCATTGAGGCTCTGCTGCCCTAGTAACAAGATTTGGTAAGGGAGAACTGCTGCCACCTTGTGGCCGTTTTACACAACTGCAGGTTTAATGCCAGCGCTAATGGTCAGTGGATATTCCAAATCATTACAGGCCTGTAAATGACACCTGCCCTGAAAACAAATCCTGGGGTCATATATCGACCAAAAAATTCAAAAGACGTCCATATTTCAAAACGACAGTTTCAAGAGGCATATTTCACGCACATTAGTGTTCTGCTTCTTTTGCTTTCTTTCTTTCTTTGTTAAAAAAAACGGGAATGGAGAAAGGCAACCCTCAGAATGGGCGAAAACGTTCACAAACGAATCAATGGACAAAGGTTTAATCTCCAATATATATAAACAGCTCATGCAGCTTAATATTAATAAAACAAACAACCCAATACAAAAATGGGCAGAAGATCTAAAGAGACGTTTCTTCAAAGAAGACACAGAGATGGCCAAGACGCACATGAAAAGCTGCTCAACATCACTAATTATTAGAGAAATGCAAATCAAAACTACAATCAGGTAAGACCTCACACCTGTTAGAATCGGCATCATCAGATAATCTACAATCAACAAATTCTGGGGACGGTGTGGACAAAAGGAACCCTCTTCCACTATTGGTGGGAATGTAAATTGATACAGTCACTATGTAGAACAGTATGGAGGTTCCTTTAAAAAACTAAAAAGAGAATTACCATAGGATCCAGCAATCCCACTTCTGGGCACATACCCAGAGAAAACCATAAATCACAAAGACACATTCACCACAATGTTCATTGCAGCACTATTTACAATAGCCAGGTAATGGAAGCAACCTAAATGCCCACAGACAGACGAATGGATAAAGATGTGGTACATATACAAAATGGAATATTACTTAGCCATAAAAAGGAATGATACTGGGTCATTTGTAGAGAAGTTGATGGATCTAGAGACTGTCATACAGAGTGAAGTAACTCAGAAAGAGAAAAACAAATATTGTATATTAATGCCTATATGTGGAACCTAGAAAAATGGTAGAGATGAACTGGTTTGCAGGTCAGAAATAGAGACACAGAGGTAGAGAACAAACGTATGGACACAAAGTGGGGGAAGCCATGGGGTGGTGGTGGTGGGATGAGTTGGGAGATTAGGATTGACCTGTATACATGTCTATGCATAAAATAGATAACTAATAATAACCTACTGTATAAAAAAAATAACTAAAATTAAATTTCAAAATTTTAAAAAATAAAATGTAAAAATAAAACAGAAAAAAAGTTCTTCCATTCACACTGATGTATTTATATGAATGAATTATTTCCATGCTTATATCTATAAATACATAAATGAGGAATAAAATCTAACTTGAACCAAAAAAGAAAAAAAAAACTGAACCTAACAGTTATACAGAGGAAAACACTACCAAGGCACTTGCTCCAGTGGTAAACAATTCTGAAATTGGTCAGAGGTGGGGAATCATCTCCCATACAGCCAGCAGCCCCGCCCGCCCACGCAAGGAGCATCCTCATTGCAAAGCTGGGAGACCGTGCCGAGGCCTCTGTGAGTAAACGTGAGCTGAGCCCCAGGCCAGATGCTGCTGAACTGTTCCCACCCTTCCCAGGTGAAACACCTGAATATGTACAAGGGCTTGAAAGCCTAGAGGAAGGGCCGTGGAGCCACACCAGCGACAGCACGCAGGCCAACTTGGTGCCTGCAGGTCAGCCAGGATGGTACTGGCCACGGGCGCTCTTCTGGAAGCTTTCTATTGCCCTGCCTGAGATACCCCTCCTGTCCCGGCCCCCACTCCTTTTTTTCCTTCCTCACCTCAGCCCGGAGAGATATTCCAGTGGAAATTATGGGTGACACATCCTCTTCTTTACAGGTGGCAGCCTGGCAACTCCTGCCGAAAGTACAGCAGAGCCCCACTCACACCGGGCCACCCACAAAGCCGTGGACCCTCACACCCTCCCACCAGCAGAACCCCGAGACTGCTGACGGGGCAGAGAATATGGAGTCAGGCACAGCTGCAGGGGCTATTGCTGCCTGGAGTGCTGTTTATATTGACCTCAACCCAGGCACACCTGGGGAGGGCTTGCCGGCAGGGTCAGGCTGCCCAGGTCAGCTTATCCTCAGCCCTCAGGGAATCACATTGCAGAAAATGGACCTCGCTAAGACAGAATATTCGCTAAGGAAAAAAAGGACACAATGCCATTTGCAGCACCGTAGATGAGTCTCGAGGTAATCACGTGACTTGCAGTAAGTCAGAAAGTGAAAGACACATATCATATCATATCACTTATAGGTGTTACCTATAAATTGATACCAGGGCAGATATTTCCACGGAGAAGGGCAATCACAGATTCATTAAACAAACTTATGGTTCACCAAAGGAAAGGTGTGAGGATTGAATTTATTACGATATTGGGGTTAACAGACATATACAAACACAGTAGACGTATATAATCACCAAAGACCTACGGAGTACCAAGAGAAGACTACTCAACATTCTGTCATAACGTACATGGGAAAAGGATCCCAGGAAGAACAGACATATGTATATGTGTAAAAGAACCACCTCTTGCACACCTACAACATGCTAAACGTTGTACTCAAACTTGCTGTAATAAAAAATAAAAAATTAAATTAAAAACACGAACAAGAAGTAGTGAGACAAACTTGAGGGGCTTTCTCCTGGCACATTCCGTTCTACATTCCAATCTAGAACACGACTTCCATTGAGGCTCTGCTGCCCTAGTAACCAGATTTGGTAAGGGAGAACTGCTGCCACCTTGTGGCCGTTTCACACAACTGCAGGTTTAATGCCAGCGCTAATTGTCAGTGGATATTCCAAATCATTACAGGCCTGTAAATGACACCTGCCCTGAAAACAAATCCTGGGGTCATATATCGACCAAAAAATTCAAAAGACGTCCATATTTCAAAACGACAGTTTCAAGAGTCATATTTCACGCACATTAGTGTTCTGCTTCTTTTGCTTTCTTTCTTTGTTAAAAAAAACGGGAATGGAGAAAGGCAACCCTCAGAATGGGCAAAAACGTTCACAAACGAATCAATGGACAAAGGTTTAATCTCCAATATATATAAAGAGCTCATGCATCTTAATATTAATAAAACAAACAACCCAATACAAAAATGGGCAGAAGATCTAAAGAGACGTTTCTTCAAAGAAGACACAGAGATGGCCAAGACGCACATGAAAAGCTGCTCAACATCACTAATTATTAGAGAAATGCAAATCAAAACTACAATGAGGTAAGACCTCACTCCTGTTAGAATCGGCATCATCAGATAATCTACAAACAACAAATTCTGGGGACGGTGTGGACAAAAGGAACCCTCTTCCGCTATTGGTGGGAATGTAAATTGATACAGTCACTATGGAGAACAGTATGGAGGTTCCTTTAAAAAACTAAAAAGAGAATTACCATAGGATCCAGCAATCCCACTTCTGGGCATATACCCAGAGAAAACCATAAATCACAGAGACACATTCACCACAATGTTCATTGCAGCACTATTTACAATAGCCAGGTAATGGAAGCAACCTAAATGCCCACAGACAGACGAATGGATAAAGATGTGGTACATATATAAAATGGAATATTACTCAGCCATAAAAAAGAATGAAACTGGGTCATTTGTAGAGAAGTTGATGGATCTAGAGACTGTCATACAGAGTCAAGTAAGTCAGAAAGAGAAAAACAAATATTGTATATTAATGCCTATATGTGGAACCTAGAAAAATGGTAGAGATGAACTGGTTTGCAGGGCAGAAATAGAGACACAGAGGTAGAGAACAAACGTATGGACACAAAGTGGGGGAAGCCATGGGGTGGTGGTGGTGGGATGAGTTGGGAGATTAGGATTGACCTGTATACATGTCTATGCATAAAATAGATAACTAATAATAACCTACTGTATAAAAAAATAACTAAAATTAAATTTCAAAATTTTAAAAAATAAAATGTAAAAATAAAACAGAAAAAAAGTTCTTCCATTCACACTGATGTATTTATACGAATGAATTATTTCCATGCTTATATCTATAAATACATAAATGAGGAATAAAATCTAACTTGAACCAAAAAAGAAAAAAAAAACTGAACCTAAGAATTATACAGAGGAAAACACTACCAAGGCACTTGCTCCAGTGGTAAACAATTCTGAAATTGGTCAGAGGTGGGGAATCATCTCCCATACAGCCAGCAGCCCCGCCCGCCCACGCCAGGAGCATCCTCATTGCAAAGCTGGGAGACCGTGCCGAGGCCTCTGTGAGTAAACGTGAGCTGAGCCCCAGGCCAGATGCTGCTGAACTGTTCCCACCCTTCCCAGGTGAAACACCTGAATATGTACAAGGGCTTGAAAGCCTAGAGGAAGGGCCGTGGAGCCACACCAGCGACAGCACGCAGGCCAACTTGGTGCCTGCAGGACAGCCAGGATGGTACTGGCCACGGGCGCTCTTCTGGAAGTTTTCTATTGCCCTGCCTGAGATACCCCTCCTGTCCCGGCCCCCACTCCTTTTTTTCCTTCCTCACCTCAGCCTGGAGAGATATTCCAGTGGAAGTTATGGGTGACACATCCTCTTCTTTACAGGTGGCAGCCTGGCAACTCCTGCCGAAAGTCCAGCAGAGCCCCACTCACACCGGGCCACCCACAAAGCCGTGGACCCTCACACCCTCCCACCAGCACAGCCCCGAGACTGCTGACGGGGCTGAGAATATGGAGTCAGGCACAGCTGCAGGGGCTATTGCTGCCTGGAGTGCTGTTTATATTGACCTCAACCCAGGCACACCTGGGGAGGGCTTGCCGGCAGGGTCAGGCTGCCCAGGTCAGCTAATCCTCAGCCCTCAGGGAATCACATTGCAGAAAATGGACCTCGCTAAGACAGAATATTCGCCAAGGAGAAAAAGGACACAATGCCATTTGCAGCACCGTAGATGAGTCTCGAGGTAATCACGTGACTTGGAGTAAGTCAGAAAGTGAGAGACACATATCATATCATATCACTTATAGGTGTTACCTATAAATTGATACCAGGGCAGATATTTCCACGGAGAAGGGCAATCACAGATTCATTAAACAAACTTATGGTTCACCAAAGGAAATGTGTGAGGATTGAATTCATTACGATATTGGGGTTAACAGACAGATACAAACATAGTAGACGTATATAATCACCAAAGACCTACGGAGTACCAAGAGAAGACTACTCAACATTCTGTCATAACGTACATGGGAAAAGCATCCCAGGAAGAACAGACATATGTATATGTGTAAAAGAACCACCTCTTGCACACCTACAACATGCTAAACGTTGTACTCAAACTTGCTGTAATAAAAAATAAAAAATTAAATTAAAAACACGAACAAGAAGTAGTGAGACAAACTTGAGGGGCTTTCTCCTGGCACATTCCGTTCTACATTCCAATCTAGAACACGACTTCCATTGAGGCTCTGCTGCCCTAGTAACCAGATTTGGTAAGGGAGAACTGCTGCCACCTTGTGGCCGTTTCACACAACTGCAGGTTTAATGCCAGCGCTAATCGTCAGTGGATATTCCAAATCATTACAGGCCTGTAAATGACACCTGCCCTGAAAACAAATCCTGGGGTCATATATCGACCAAAAAATTCAAAAGACGTCCATATTTCAAAACGACAGTTTCAAGAGGCATATTTCACGCACATTAGTGTTCTGCTTCTTTTGCTTTCTTTCTTTCTTTGTTAAAAAAAACGGGAATGGAAAAAGGCAACCCTCAGAATGGGCGAAAACGTTCACAAACGAATCAATGGACAAAGGTTTAATCTCCAATATATATAAACAGCTCATGCATCTTAATATTAATAAAACAAACAACCCAATACAAAAATGGGCAGAAGATCTAAAGAGACGTTTCTTCAAAGAAGACACAGAGATGGCCAAGACGCACATGAAAAGCTGCTCAACATCACTAATTATTAGAGAAATGCAAATCAAAACTACAATGAGGTAAGACCTCACACCTGTTAGAATCGGCATCATCAGATAATCTAAAAACAACAAATTCTGGGGAGGGTGTGGACAAAAGGAACCCTCTTCCGCTATTGGTGGGAATGTAAATTGATACAGTCACTATGGAGAACAGTATGGAGGTTCCTTTAAAAAACTAAAAAGAGAATTACCATAGGAACAGCAATCCCACTTCTGGGCATATACCCAGAGAAAACCATAAATCACAAAGACACATTCACCACAATGTTCATTGCAGCACTATTTACAATAGCCAGGTTATGGAAGCAACATAAATGGCCACAGACAGACGAATGGATAAAGATGTGGTACATATATAAAATGGAATATTACTCAGCCATAAAAAGGAATGAAACTGGGTCATTTGTAGAGAAGTTGATGGATCTAGAGACTGTCATACAGAGTGAAGTAAGCCAGAAAGAGAAAAACAAATATTGTATATAAATGCCTATATGTGGAACCTAGAAAAATGGTAGAGATGAACTGGTTTGCAGGTCAGAAATAGAGACACAGAGGTAGAGAACAAACGTATGGACACAAAGTGGGGGAAGCCATGGGGTGGTGGTGGTGGGATGAGTTGGGAGATTAGGATTGACCTGTATACATGTCTATGCATAAAATAGATAACTAATAATAACCTACTGTATAAAAAAAATAACTAAAATTAAATTTCAAAATTTTAAAAAATAAAATGTAAAAATAAAACAGAAAAAAAGTTCTTCCATTCACACTGATGTATTTATATGAATGAATTATTTCCATGCTTATATCTATAAATACATAAATGAGGAATAAAATCTAACTTGAACCAAAAAAGAAAAAAAAACTGAACCTAACAGTTATACAGAGGAAAACACAACCAAGGCACTTGCTCCAGTGGTAAACAATTCTGAAATTGGTCAGAGGTGGGGAATCATCTCCCATACAGCCAGCAGCCCCGCCCGCCCACGCAAGGAGCATCCTCATTGCAAAGCTGGGAGACCGTGCCGAGGCCTCTGTGAGTAAACGTGAGCTGAGCCCCAGGCCAGATGCTGCTGAACTGTTCCCACCCTTCCCAGGTGAAACACCTGAATATGTACAAGGGCTTGAAAGCCTAGAGGAAGGGCCGTGGAGCCACACCAGCGACAGCACGCAGGCCAACTTGGTGCCTGCAGGTCAGCCAGGATGGTACTGGCCACGGGCGCTCTTCTGGAAGCTTTCTATTGCCCTGCCTGAGATACCCCTCCTGTCCCGGCCCCCACTCCTTTTTTTCCTTCCTCACCTCAGCCCGGAGAGATATTCCAGTGGAAATTATGGGTGACACATCCTCTTCTTTACAGGTGGCAGCCTGGCAACTCCTGCCGAAAGTCCAGCAGAGCCCCACTCACACCGGGCCACCCAAAAAGCCGTGGACCCTCACACCCTCCCACCAGCAGAGCCCCGAGACTGCTGACGGGGCAGAGAATATGGAGTCAGGCACAGCTGCAGGGGCTATTGCTGCCTGGAGTGCTGTTTATATTGACCTCAACCCAGGCACACCTGGGGAGGGCTTGCCGGCAGGGTCAGGCTGCCCAGGTCAGCTTATCCTCAGCCCTCAGGGAATCACATTGCAGAAAATGGACCTCGCTAAGACAGAATATTCGCCAAGGAAAAAAAGGACACAATGCCATTTGCAGCACCGCAGATGAGTCTCGAGGTAATCACGTGACTTGGAGTAAGTCAGAAAGTGAAAGACACATATCATATCATATCACTTATAGGTGTTACCTATAAATTGATACCAGGGCAGATATTTCCAGGGAGAAGGGCAATCACAGATTCATTAAACAAACTTATGGTTCACCAAAGGAAAGGTGTGAGGATTGAATTTATTACGATATTGGGGTTAACAGACATATACAAACACAGTAGACGTATATAATCACCAAAGACCTACGGAGTACCAAGAGAAGACTACTCAACATTCTGTCATAACGTACATGGGAAAAGGATCCCAGGAAGAACAGACATATGTATATGTGTAAAAGAACCACCTCTTGCACACCTACAACATGCTAAACGTTGTACTCAAACTTGCTGTAATAAAAAATAAAAAATTAAATTAAAAACACGAACAAGAAGTAGTGAGACAAACTTGAGGGGCTTTCTCCTGGCACATTCCGTTCTACATTCCAATCTAGAACACGACTTCCATTGAGGCTCTGCTGCCCTAGTAACCAGATTTGGTAAGGGAGAACTGCTGCCACCTTGTGGCCGTTTCACACAACTGCAGGTTTAATGCCAGCGCTAATGGTCAGTGGATATTCCAAATCATTACAGGCCTGTAAATGACACCTGCCCTGAAAACAAATCCTGGGGTCATATATCGACCAAAAAATTCCAAAGACGTCCATATTTCAAAACGACAGTTTCAAGAGGCATATTTCACGCACATTAGTGTTCTGCTTCTTTTGCTTTCTTTCTTTCTTTGTTAAAAAAAACGGGAATGGAGAAAGGCAACCCTCAGAATGGGCAAAAACATTCACAAACGAATCAATGGACAAAGGTTTAATCTCCAATATATATAAACAGCTCATGCAGCTTAATATTAATAAAACAAACAACCCAATACAAAAATGGGCAGAAGATCTAAAGAGACGTTTCTTCAAAGAAGACACAGAGATGGCCAAGACGCACATGAAAAGCTGCTCAACATCACTAATTATTAGAGAAATGCAAATCAAAACTACAATGAGGTAAGACCTCACTCCTGTTAGAATCGGCATCATCAGATAATCTACAAACAACAAATTCTGGGGAGGGTGTGGACAAAAGGAACCCTCTTCCGCTATTGGTGGGAATGTAAATTGATACAGTCACTATGGAGAAGAGTATGGAGGTTCCTTTAAAAAACTAAAAACAGAATTACCATAGGATCCAGCAATCCCACTTCTGGGCATATACCCAGAGAAAACCATAAATCACAGAGACACATTCACCACAATGTTCATTGCAGCACTATTTACAATAGCCAGGTTATGGAAGCAACATAAATGCCCACAGACAGACGAATGGATAAAGATGTGGTACATATATAAAATGGAATATTACTCAGCCATAAAAAAGAATGAAACTGGGTCATTTGTAGAGAAGTTGATGGATCTAGAGACTGTCATACAGAGTCTAGTAAGTCAGAAAGAGAAAAACAAATATTGTATATTAATGCCTATATGTGGAACCTAGAAAAATGGTAGAGATGAACTGGTTTGCAGGGCAGAAATAGAGACACAGAGGTAGAGAACAAACGTATGGACACAAAGTGGGGGAAGCCATGGGGTGGTGGTGGTGGGATGAGTTGGGAGATTAGGATTGACCTGTATACATGTCTATGCATAAAATAGATAACTAATAATAACCTACTGTATAAAAAAATAACTAAAATTAAATTTCAAAATTTTAAAAAATAAAATGTAAAAATAAAACAGAAAAAAAGTTCTTCCATTCACACTGATGTATTTATACGAATGAATTATTTCCATGCTTATATCTATAAATACATAAATGAGGAATAAAATCTAACTTGAACCAAAAAAGAAAAAAAAAACTGAACCTAAGAATTATACAGAGGAAAACACTACCAAGGCACTTGCTCCAGTGGTAAACAATTCTGAAATTGGTCAGAGGTGGGGAATCATCTCCCATACAGCCAGCAGCCCCGCCCGCCCACGCCAGGAGCATCCTCATTGCAAAGCTGGGAGACCGTGCCGAGGCCTCTGTGAGTAAACGTGAGCTGAGCCCCAGGCCAGATGCTGCTGAACTGTTCCCACCCTTCCCAGGTGAAGCACCTGAATATGTACAAGGGCTTGAAAGCCTAGAGGAAGGGCCGTGGAGCCACACCAGTGACAGCACGCAGGCCAACTTGGTGCCTGCAGGACAGCCAGGATGGTACTGGCCACGGGCGCTCTTCTGGAAGCTTTCTATTGCCCTGCCTGAGATACCCCTCCTGTCCCGGCCCCCACTCCTTTTTTTCCTTCCTCACCTCAGCCTGGAGAGATATTCCAGTGGAAGTTATGGGTGACACATCCTCTTCTTTACAGGTGGCAGCCTGGCAACTCCTGCCGAAAGTCCAGCAGAGCCCCACTCACACCGGGCCACCCACAAAGCCGTGGACCCTCACACCCTCCCACCAGCACAGCCCCGAGACTGCTGACGGGGCAGAGAATATGGAGTAAGGCACAGCTGCAGGGGCTATTGCTGCCTGGAGTGCTGTTTATATTGACCTCAACCCAGGCACACCTGGGGAGGGCTTGCCGGCAGGGTCAGGCTGCCCAGGTCAGCTAATCCTCAGCCCTCAGGGAATCACATTGCAGAAAATGGACCTCGCTAAGACACAATATTCGCCAAGGAGAAAAAGGACACAATGCCATTTGCAGCACCGTAGATGAGTCTCGAGGTAATCACGTGACTTGGAGTAAGTCAGAAAGTGAAAGACACATATCATATCATATCACTTATAGGTGTTACCTATAAATTGATACCAGGGCAGATATTTCCACGGAGAAGGGCAATCACAGATTCATTAAACAAACTTATGGTTCACCAAAGGAAATGTGTGAGGATTGAATTCATTACGATATTGGGGTTAACAGACAGATACAAACATAGTAGACGTATATAATCACCAAAGACCTACGGAGTACCAAGAGAAGACTACTCAACATTCTGTCATAACGTACATGGGAAAAGGATCCCAGGAAGAACAGACATATGTATATGTGTAAAAGAACCACCTCTTGCACACCTACAACATGCTAAACGTTGTACTCAAACTTGCTGTAATAAAAAATAAAAAATTAAATTAAAAACACGAACAAGAAGTAGTGAGACAAACTTGAGGGGCTTTCTCCTGGCACATTCCGTTCTACATTCCAATCTAGAACACGACTTCCATTGAGGCTCTGCTGCCCTAGTAACCAGATTTGGTAAGGGAGAACTGCTGCCACCTTGTGGCCGTTTCACACAACTGCAGGTTTAATGCCAGCGCTAATGGTCAGTGGATATTCCAAATCATTACAGGCCTGTAAATGACACCTGCCCTGAAAACAAATCCTGGGGTCATATATCGACCAAAAAATTCAAAAGACGTCCATATTTCAAAACGACAGTTTCAAGAGGCATATTTCACGCACATTAGTGTTCTGCTTCTTTTGCTTTCTTTCTTTCTTTGTTAAAAAAAACGGGAATGGAAAAAGGCAACCCTCAGAATGGGCGAAAACGTTCACAAACGAATCAATGGACAAAGGTTTAATCTCCAATATATATAAACAGCTCATGCATCTTAATATTAATAAAACAAACAACCCAATACAAAAATGGGCAGAAGATCTAAAGAGACGTTTCTTCAAAGAAGACACAGAGATGGCCAAGACGCACATGAAAAGCTGCTCAACATCACTAATTATTAGAGAAATGCAAATCAAAACTACAATGAGGTAAGACCTCACACCTGTTAGAATCGGCATCATCAGATAATCTAAAAACAACAAATTCTGGGGAGGGTGTGGACAAAAGGAACCCTCTTCCGCTATTGGTGGGAATGTAAATTGATACAGTCACTATGGAGAACAGTATGGAGGTTCCTTTAAAAAACTAAAAAGAGAATTACCATAGGAACAGCAATCCCACTTCTGGGCATATACCCAGAGAAAACCATAAATCACAAAGACACATTCACCACAATGTTCATTGCAGCACTATTTACAATAGCCAGGTTATGGAAGCAACATAAATGGCCACAGACAGACGAATGGATAAAGATGTGGTACATATATAAAATGGAATATTACTCAGCCATAAAAAGGAATGAAACTGGGTCATTTGTAGAGAAGTTGATGGATCTAGAGACTGTCATACAGAGTGAAGTAAGCCAGAAAGAGAAAAACAAATATTGTATATAAATGCCTATATGTGGAACCTAGAAAAATGGTAGAGATGAACTGGTTTGCAGGTCAGAAATAGAGACACAGAGGTAGAGAACAAACGTATGGACACAAAGTGGGGGAAGCCATGGGGTGGTGGTGGTGGGATGAGTTGGGAGATTAGGATTGACCTGTATACATGTCTATGCATAAAATAGATAACTAATAATAACCTACTGTATAAAAAAAAATAACTAAAATTAAATTTCAAAATTTTAAAAAATAAAATGTAAAAATAAAACAGAAAAAAAGTTCTTCCATTCACACTGATGTATTTATATGAATGAATTATTTCCATGCTTATATCTATAAATACATAAATGAGGAATAAAATCTAACTTGAACCAAAAAAGAAAAAAAAACTGAACCTAACAGTTATACAGAGGAAAACACAACCAAGGCACTTGCTCCAGTGGTAAACAATTCTGAAATTGGTCAGAGGTGGGGAATCATCTCCCATACAGCCAGCAGCCCCGCCCGCCCACGCAAGGAGCATCCTCATTGCAAAGCTGGGAGACCGTGCCGAGGCCTCTGTGAGTAAACGTGAGCTGAGCCCCAGGCCAGATGCTGCTGAACTGTTCCCACCCTTCCCAGGTGAAACACCTGAATATGTACAAGGGCTTGAAAGCCTAGAGGAAGGGCCGTGGAGCCACACCAGCGACAGCACGCAGGCCAACTTGGTGCCTGCAGGTCAGCCAGGATGGTACTGGCCACGGGCGCTCTTCTGGAAGCTTTCTATTGCCCTGCCTGAGATACCCCTCCTGTCCCGGCCCCCACTCCTTTTTTTCCTTCCTCACCTCAGCCCGGAGAGATATTCCAGTGGAAATTATGGGTGACACATCCTCTTCTTTACAGGTGGCAGCCTGGCAACTCCTGCCGAAAGTCCAGCAGAGCCCCACTCACACCGGGCCACCCAAAAAGCCGTGGACCCTCACACCCTCCCACCAGCACAGCCCCGAGACTGCTGACGGGGCAGAGAATATGGAGTCAGGCACAGCTGCAGGGGCTATTGCTGCCTGGAGTGCTGTTTATATTGACCTCAACCCAGGCACACCTGGGGAGGGCTTGCCGGCAGGGTCAGGCTGCCCAGGTCAGCTTATCCTCAGCCCTCAGGGAATCACATTGCAGAAAATGGACCTCGCTAAGACAGAATATTCGCCAAGGAAAAAAAGGACACAATGCCATTTGCAGCACCGCAGATGAGTCTCGAGGTAATCACGTGACTTGGAGTAAGTCAGAAAGTGAAAGACACATATCATATCATATCACTTATAGGTGTTACCTATAAATTGATACCAGGGCAGATATTTCCACGGAGAAGGGCAATCACAGATTCATTAAACAAACTTATGGTTCACCAAAGGAAAGGTGTGAGGATTGAATTTATTACGATATTGGGGTTAACAGACATATACAAACACAGTAGACGTATATAATCACCAAAGACCTACGGAGTACCAAGAGAAGACTACTCAACATTCTGTCATAACGTACATGGGAAAAGGATCCCAGGAAGAACAGACATATGTATATGTGTAAAAGAACCACCTCTTGCACACCTACAACATGCTAAACGTTGTACTCAAACTTGCTGTAATAAAAAATAAAAAATTAAATTAAAAACACGAACAAGAAGTAGTGAGACAAACTTGAGGGGCTTTCTCCTGGCACATTCCGTTCTACATTCCAATCTAGAACACGACTTCCATTGAGGCTCTGCTGCCCTAGTAACCAGATTTGGTAAGGGAGAACTGCTGCCACCTTGTGGCCGTTTCACACAACTGCAGGTTTAATGCCAGCGCTAATGGTCAGTGGATATTCCAAATCATTACAGGCCTGTAAATGACACCTGCCCTGAAAACAAATCCTGGGGTCATATATCGACCAAAAAATTCAAAAGACGTCCATATTTCAAAACGACAGTTTCAAGAGGCATATTTCACGCACATTAGTGTTCTGCTTCTTTTGCTTTCTTTCTTTCTTTGTTAAAAAAAACGGGAATGGAGAAAGGCAACCCTCAGAATGGGCAAAAACATTCACAAACGAATCAATGGACAAAGGTTTAATCTCCAATATATATAAACAGCTCATGCAGCTTAATATTAATAAAACAAACAACCCAATACAAAAATGGGCAGAAGATCTAAAGAGACGTTTCTTCAAAGAAGACACAGAGATGGCCAAGACGCACATGAAAAGCTGCTCAACATCACTAATTATTAGAGAAATGCAAATCAAAACTACAATGAGGTAAGACCTCACTCCTGTTAGAATCGGCATCATCAGATAATCTACAAACAACAAATTCTGGGGACGGTGTGGACAAAAGGAACCCTCTTCCGCTATTGGTGGGAATGTAAATTGATACAGTCACTATGGAGAAGAGTATGGAGGTTCCTTTAAAAAACTAAAAACAGAATTACCATAGGATCCAGCAATCCCACTTCTGGGCATATACCCAGAGAAAACCATAAATCACAGAGACACATTCACCACAATGTTCATTGCAGCACTATTTACAATAGCCAGGTTATGGAAGCAACATAAATGCCCACAGACAGACGAATGGATAAAGATGTGGTACATATATAAAATGGAATATTACTCAGCCATAAAAAAGAATGAAACTGGGTCATTTGTAGAGAAGTTGATGGATCTAGAGACTGTCATACAGAGTCTAGTAAGTCAGAAAGAGAAAAACAAATATTGTATATTAATGCCTATATGTGGAACCTAGAAAAATGGTAGAGATGAACTGGTTTGCAGGGCAGAAATAGAGACACAGAGGTAGAGAACAAACGTATGGACACAAAGTGGGGGAAGCCATGGGGTGGTGGTGGTGGGATGAGTTGGGAGATTAGGATTGACCTGTATACATGTCTATGCATAAAATAGATAACTAATAATAACCTACTGTATAAAAAAATAACTAAAATTAAATTTCAAAATTTTAAAAAATAAAATGTAAAAATAAAACAGAAAAAAAGTTCTTCCATTCACACTGATGTATTTATACGAATGAATTATTTCCATGCTTATATCTATAAATACATAAATGAGGAATAAAATCTAACTTGAACCAAAAAAGAAAAAAAAAACTGAACCTAAGAATTATACAGAGGAAAACACTACCAAGGCACTTGCTCCAGTGGTAAACAATTCTGAAATTGGTCAGAGGTGGGGAATCATCTCCCATACAGCCAGCAGCCCCGCCCGCCCACGCCAGGAGCATCCTCATTGCAAAGCTGGGAGACCGTGCCGAGGCCTCTGTGAGTAAACGTGAGCTGAGCCCCAGGCCAGATGCTGCTGAACTGTTCCCACCCTTCCCAGGTGAAGCACCTGAATATGTACAAGGGCTTGAAAGCCTAGAGGAAGGGCCGTGGAGCCACACCAGTGACAGCACGCAGGCCAACTTGGTGCCTGCAGGACAGCCAGGATGGTACTGGCCACGGGCGCTCTTCTGGAAGCTTTCTATTGCCCTGCCTGAGATACCCCTCCTGTCCCGGCCCCCACTCCTTTTTTTCCTTCCTCACCTCAGCCTGGAGAGATATTCCAGTGGAAGTTATGGGTGACACATCCTCTTCTTTACAGGTGGCAGCCTGGCAACTCCTGCCGAAAGTCCAGCAGAGCCCCACTCACACCGGGCCACCCACAAAGCCGTGGACCCTCACACCCTCCCACCAGCACAGCCCCGAGACTGCTGACGGGGCAGAGAATATGGAGTAAGGCACAGCTGCAGGGGCTATTGCTGCCTGGAGTGCTGTTTATATTGACCTCAACCCAGGCACACCTGGGGAGGGCTTGCCGGCAGGGTCAGGCTGCCCAGGTCAGCTAATCCTCAGCCCTCAGGGAATCACATTGCAGAAAATGGACCTCGCTAAGACAGAATATTCGCCAAGGAGAAAAAGGACACAATGCCATTTGCAGCACCGTAGATGAGTCTCGAGGTAATCACGTGACTTGGAGTAAGTCAGAAAGTGAAAGACACATATCATATCATATCACTTATAGGTGTTACCTATAAATTGATACCAGGGCAGATATTTCCACGGAGAAGGGCAATCACAGATTCATTAAACAAACTTATGGTTCACCAAAGGAAATGTGTGAGGATTGAATTCATTACGATATTGGGGTTAACAGACAGATACAAACATAGTAGACGTATATAATCACCAAAGACCTACGGAGTACCAAGAGAAGACTACTCAACATTCTGTCATAACGTACATGGGAAAAGGATCCCAGGAAGAACAGACATATGTATATGTGTAAAAGAACCACCTCTTGCACACCTACAACATGCTAAACGTTGTACTCAAACTTGCTGTAATAAAAAATAAAAAATTAAATTAAAAACACGAACAAGAAGTAGTGAGACAAACTTGAGGGGCTTTCTCCTGGCACATTCCGTTCTACATTCCAATCTAGAACACGACTTCCATTGAGGCTCTGCTGCCCTAGTAACCACATTTGGTAAGGGAGAACTGCTGCCACCTTGTGGCCGTTTCACACAACTGCAGGTTTAATGCCAGCGCTAATGGTCAGTGGATATTCCAAATCATTACAGGCCTGTAAATGACACCTGCCCTGAAAACAAATCCTGGGGTCATATATCGACCAAAAAATTCAAAAGACGTCCATATTTCAAAACGACAGTTTCAAGAGGCATATTTCACGCACATTAGTGTTCTGCTTCTTTTGCTTTCTTTCTTTCTTTGTTAAAAAAAACGGGAATGGAAAAAGGCAACCCTCAGAATGGGCGAAAACGTTCACAAACGAATCAATGGACAAAGGTTTAATCTCCAATATATATAAACAGCTCATGCATCTTAATATTAATAAAACAAACAACCCAATACAAAAATGGGCAGAAGATCTAAAGAGACGTTTCTTCAAAGAAGACACAGAGATGGCCAAGACGCACATGAAAAGCTGCTCAACATCACTAATTATTAGAGAAATGCAAATCAAAACTACAATGAGGTAAGACCTCACACCTGTTAGAATCGGCATCATCAGATAATCTACAAACAACAAATTCTGGGGAGGGTGTGGACAAAAGGAACCCTCTTCCGCTATTGGTGGGAATGTAAATTGATACAGTCACTATGGAGAAGAGTATGGAGGTTCCTTTAAAAAACTAAAAAGAGAATTACCATAGGAACAGCAATCCCACTTCTGGGCATATACCCAGAGAAAACCATAAATCACAGAGACACATTCACCACAATGTTCATTGCAGCACTATTTACAATAGCCAGGTTATGAAAGCAACATAAATGCCCACAGACAGACGAATGGATAAAGATGTGGTACATATATAAAATGGAATATTACTCAGCCATAAAAAGGAATGAAACTGGGTCATTTGTAGAGAAGTTGATGGATCTAGAGACTGTCGTACAGAGTCAAGTAAGTCAGAAAGAGAAAAACAAATATTGTATATTAATGCCTATATGTGGAACCTAGAAAAATGGTAGAGATGAACTGGTTTGCAGGGCAGAAATAGAGACACAGAGGTAGAGAACAAACGTTTGGACACAAAGTGAGGGAAGCCATGGGGTGGTGGTGGTGGGATGAGTTGGGAGATTAGGATTGACCTGTATACATGTCTATGCATAAAATAGATAACTAATAATAACCTACTGTATAAAAAAAATAACTAAAATTAAATTTCAAAATTTTAAAAAATAAAATGTAAAAATAAAACAGAAAAAAAGTTCTTCCATTCACACTGATGTATTTATACGAATGAATTATTTCCATGCTTATATCTATAAATACATAAATGAGGAATAAAATCTAACTTGAACCAAAAAAGAAAAAAAAAACTGAACCTAAGAATTATACAGAGGAAAACACTACCAAGGCACTTGCTCCAGTCGTAAACAATTCTGAAATTGGTCAGAGGTGGGGAATCATCTCCCATACAGCCAGCAGCCCCGCCCGCCCACGCAAGGAGCATCCTCATTGCAAACCTGGGAGACCGTGCCGAGGCCTCTGTGAGTAAACGTGAGCTGAGCCCCAGGCCAGATGCTGCTGAACTGTTCCCACCCTTCCCAGGTGAAACACCTGAATATGTACAAGGGCTTGAAAGCCTAGAGGAAGGGCCGTGCAGCCACACCACCGACAGCACGCAGGCCAACTTGGTGCCTGCAGGTCAGCCAGGATGGTACTGGCCACGGGCACTCTTCTGGAAGCTTTCTATTGCCCTGCCTGAGATACCCCTCCTGTCCCGGCCCCCACTCCTTTTTTTCCTTCCTCACCTCAGCCCGGAGAGATATTCCAGTGGAAGTTATGGGTGACACATCCTCTTCTTTACAGGTGGCAGCCTGGCAACTCCTGCCGAAAGTCCAGCAGAGCCCCACTCACACCGGGCCACCCACAAAGCCGTGGACCCTCACACCCTCCCACCAGCACAGCCCCGAGACTGCTGACGGGGCAGAGGATATGGAGTCAGGCACAGCTGCAGGGGCTATTGCTGCCTGGAGTGCTGTTTATATTGACCTCAAACCAGGCACACATGGGGAGGGCTTGCCGGCAGGGTCAGGCTGCCCAGGTCAGCTAATCCTCAGCCCTCAGGGAATCACATTGCAGAATATGGACCTCGCTAAGACAGAATATTCGCCAAGGAAAAAAAGGACACAATGCCATTTGCAGCACCGTAGATGAGTCTCGAGGTAATCACGTGACTTGGAGTAAGTCAGAAAGTGAAAGACACATATCATATCATATCACTTATAGGTGTTACCTATAAATTGATACCAGGGCAGATATTTCCACGGAGAAGGGCAATCACAGATTCATTAAACAAACTTATGGTTCACCAAAGGAAAGGTGTGAGGATTGAATTTATTACGATATTGGGGTTAACAGACATATACAAACACAGTAGACGTATATAATCACCAAAGACCTACGGAGTACCAAGAGAAGACTACTCAACATTCTGTCATAACGTACATGGGAAAAGGATCCCAGGAAGTACAGACATATGTATATGTGTAAAAGAACCACCTCTTGCACACCTACAACATGCTAAACGTTGTACTCAAACTTGCTGTAATAAAAAATAAAAAATAAAATTAAAAACACGAACAAGAAGTAGTGAGACAAACTTGAGGGGCTTTCTCCTGGCACATTCCGTTCTACATTCCAATCTAGAACACGACTTCCATTGAGGCTCTGCTGCCCTAGTAACCAGATTTGGTTAGGGAGAACTGCTGCCACCTTGTGGCCGTTTCACACAACTGCAGGTTTAATGCCAGCGCTAATGGTCAGTGGATATTCCAAATCATTACAGGCCTGTAAATGACACCTGCCCTGAAAACAAATCCTGGGGTCATATATCGACCAAAAAATTCAAAAGACGTCCATATTTCAAAACGACAGTTTCAAGAGGCATATTTCACGCACATTAGTGTTCTGCTTCTTTTGCTTTCTTTCTTTCTTTGTTAAAAAAAACGGGAATGGAGAAAGGCAACCCTCAGAATTGGCGAAAACGTTCACAAATGAATCAATGGACAAAGGTTTAATCTCCAATATATATAAACAGCTCATGCAGCTTAATATTAATAAAACAAACAACCTAATACAAAAATGGGCAGAAGATCTAAAGAGACGTTTCTTCAAAGAAGACACAGAGATGGCCAAGACGCACATGAAAAGCTGCTCAACATCACTAATTATTACAGAAATGCAAATCAAAACTACAATGAGGTAAGACCTCACACCTGTTAGAATCGGCAACATCAGATAATCTACAAACAACAAATTCTGGGGAGGTTGTGGACAAAAGGAACCCTCTTCCGCTATTGCTGGGAATGTAAATTGATACAGTCACGATGGAGAACAGTATGGAGGTTCCTTTAAAAAACTAAAAAGAGAATTACCATGGGATCCAGCAATCCCACTTCTGGGCATATACCCAGAGAAAACCATAAATCACAGAGACACATTCACCACAATGTTCATTGCAGCACTATTTACAATAGCCAGGTTATGGAAGCAACATAAATGGCCACAGACAGACGAATGGATAAAGATGTGGTACATATATAAAATGGAATATTACTCAGCCATAAAAAGGAATGAAACTGGGTCATTTGTAGAGAAGTTGATGGATCTAGAGACTGTCATACAGAGTCAAGTAAGCCAGAAAGAGAAAAACAAATATTGTATATTAATGCCTATATGTGGAACCTAGAAAAATGGTAGAGATTAACTGGTTGGCAGGGCAGAAATAGAGACACAGAGGTAGAGAACAAACGTATGGACACAAAGTGGGGGAAGCCATGGGGTGGTGGTGGTGGGATGTGTTGGGAGATTAGGATTGACCTGTATACATGTCTATGCATAAAATAGATAACTAATAATAACCTACTGTATAAAAAAATAACTAAAATTATATTTCAAAATTTTAAAAAATAAAATGTAAAAATAAAACAGAAAAAAAGTTCTTCCATTCACACTGATGTATTTATACGAATGAATTATTTCCATGCTTATATCTATAAATACATAAATGAGGAATAAAATCTAACTTGAACCAAAAAAGAAAAAAAAAAACTGAACCTAACAGTTATACAGAGGAAAACACTACCAAGGCACTTGCTCCAGTGGTAAACAATTCTGAAATTGGTCAGAGGTGGGGAATCATCTCCCATACAGCCAGCAGCCCCGCCCGCCCACGCAAGGAGCATCCTCATTGCAAAGCTGGGAGACCATGCCGAGGCCTCTGTGAGTAAACGTGAGCTGAGCCCCAGGCCAGATGCTGCTGAACTGTTCCCACCCTTCCCAGGTGAAACACCTGAATATGTACAAGGGCTTGAAAGCCTAGAGGAAGGGCCGTGGAGCCACACCAGCGACAGCACGCAGGCCAACTTGGTGCCTGCAGGTCAGCCAGGATGGTACTGGCCACGGGCGCTCTTCTGGAAGCTTTCTATTGCCCTGCCTGAGATACCCCTCCTGTCCCGGCCCCCACTCCTTTTTTTCCTTCCTCACCTCAGCCCGGAGAGATATTCCAGTGGAAGTTATGGGTGACACATCCTCTTCTTTACAGGTGGCAGCCTGGCAACTCCTGCCGACAGTCCAGCAGAGCCCCACTCACACCGGGCCACCCACAAAGCCGTGGACCCTCACACCGTCCCACCAGCAGAGCCCCGAGACTGCTGACGGGGCAGAGGATATGGAGTCAGGCACCGCTGCAGGGGCTATTGCTGCCTGGAGTGCTGTTTATATTGACTTCAACCCAGGCACACCTGGGGAGGGCTTGCCGGCAGGGTCAGGCTGCCCAGGTCAGCTAATCCTCAGCCCTCAGGGAATCACATTGCAGAATATGGACCTCGCTAAGACAGAATATTCGCCAAGGAAAAAAAGGACACAATGCCATTTGCAGCACCGTAGATGAGTCTCGAGGTAATCACGTGACTTGGAGTAAGTCAGAAAGTGAAAGACACATATCATATCATATCACTTATAGGTGTTACCTATAAATTGATACCAGGGCAGATATTTCCACGGAGTAGGGCAATCACAGATTCATTAAACAAACTTATGGTTCACCAAAGGAAAGGTGTGAGGATTGAATTCATTACGACTTTCGTGTTAACAGACAGATACAAACACAGTAGACGTATATAATCACCAAAGACCTACGGAGTACCAAGAGAAGACTACTCAACATTCTGTCATAACGTACACGGGAAAAGGATCCCAGGAAGAACAGACATATGTATATGTGTAAAAGAACCACCTCTTGCACACCTACAACAAGCTAAACGTTGTACTCAAACTTGCTGTAATAAAAAATAAAAAATTAAATTAAAAACACGAACAAGAAGTAGTGAGACAAACTTGAGGGGCTTTCTCCTTGCACATTCCGTTCTACATTCCAATCTAGTACGCGACTTCCATTTAGGCTCTGCTGCCCTAGTAACCAGATTTGGTAAGGGAGAACTGCTGCCACCTTGTGGCCGTTTCACACAACAGCAGCTTTAATCGCAGCGCTAATGGTCAGTGGATATTCCAAATCATTACAGGCCTGTAAATGACACCTGCCCTGAAAACAAATCCTGGGGTCATATATCGACCAAAAAATTCAAAAGACGTCCATATTTCAAAACGACAGTTTCAAGAGGCATATTTCACGCACATTAGTGTTCTGCTTCTTTTGCTTGCTTTCTTTCTTTGTTAAAAAAACGGGAATGGAAAAAGGCAACCCTCAGAATGGGCGAAAACGTTCACAAACGTATCAATGGACAAAGGTTTAATCTCCAATATATATAAACAGCTCATGCAGCTTAATATTAATAAAACAAACAACCCAATACAAAAATGGGCAGAAGATCTAAAGAGACGTTTCTTCAAAGAAGACACAGAGATGGCCAAGACGCACATGACAAGCTGCTCAACATCACTAATTATTAGAGAAATGCAAATCAAAACTACAATGAGGTAAGACCTCACACCAGTTAGAATCGGCATCATCAGATAATCTACAAACAACAAATTCTGGGGAGGGTGTGGACAAAAGGAACCCTCTTCCGCTATTGGTGGGAATGTAAATTGATACAGTCACTATGGAGAACAGTATGGAGGTTCCTTTAAAAAACTAAAAAGAGAATTACCATAGGATCCAGCAATCCCACTTCTGGGCATTTACCCAGAGAAAACCATAAATCACAGAGACACAATCACCACAATGTTCATTGCAGCACTATTTACAATAGCCATGTAATGGAAGCAACCTAAATGCCCACAGACAGACGAATGGATAAAGATGTGGTACATATATAAAATGGAATATTACTCAGCCATAAAAAGGAATGAAACTGGGTCATTTGTAGAGAAGTTGATGGATCTAGAGACTGTCATACAGAGTGAAGTCAGTCAGAAAGAGAAAAACAAATATTGTATATTAATGCCTATATGTGGAACCTAGAAAAACGGTACAGATGAACTGGTTTGCAGGGCAGAAATAGAGACACAGAGGCAGAGAACAAACGTATGGATACAAAGTGGGGGAAGCCATGGGGTGGTGGTGGTGGGATGAGTTGGGAGATTGGGATTGACCTGTATACATGTCTATGCATAAAATAGATAACTAATAATAACCTACTGTATAAAAAATAAATAAAATTAAATTTCAAAATTTTCAAAAATAAAATGTAAAAATAAAACAGAAAAAAAGTTCTTCCATTCACACTGATGTATTTATAAGAATGAATTAGTTCCATGCTTATATCCATAAATACATAAAAGGGGAATAAAATGTAACTTCAACCAAAAAAGCAAAAAAAAGCTGAACCTAACAGTTATACAGAGGGATACACAACCTAGGCACTTGCTCCAGTGGTAAACAATTCTGAAATTGGTCAGAGGTGGGGAATCATCCCCCATACAGCCAGCAGCCCCGCCCGCCCACGCAAGGAGCGTCCTTATTGCAAAGCTGTGGGACCGTGGCGAGGCCTCTGTGAGTAAACGTGAGCTGTGCCCCAGGCCAGCTGCTGCTGAACTGTTCCCACCCTTCCCAGGTGAAACACCTGAATATGTACAAGGGCTTGAAAGCCTAGAGGAAGGGCCGTGGAGCCACACCAGCGACAGCACGCAGGCCAACTTGGTGCCTGCAGGTCAGCCAGGATGGTCCTGGCCACGGGCGCTCTTCTGGAAGCTTTCCATTGGCCTGCCTGAGATACCCCTCCTGTCCCGGCCCCCACTCCTTTTTTTCCTTCCTCACCTCAGCCCGGAGATATATTCCAGTGGAAGTTATGGGTGACACATCCTCTTCTTTACAGGTGGCAGCCTGGCAACTCCTGCCGAAAGTCCAGCAGAGCCCCACTCACACCGGGCCACCCACAATGCCGTGGACCCTCAGAGCGTCCCAGCAGCACAGCCCCGAGACTGCTGACGGGGCAGAGAATATGGAGTCAGGCACAGCTGCAGGGGCTATTGCTGCCTGGAGTGCTGTTTATATTGACCTCAACCCAGGCACACCTGGGGAGGGCTTGCCGGCAGGGTCAGGCTGCCCAGGTCAGCTAATCCTCAGCCCTCAGGGAATCACATTGCAGAAAATGGACCTCGCTAAGACAGAATGTTCGCCAAGGAAAAAAAGGACACAATGCCATTTGCAGCACCGTAGATGAGTCTCGAGGTAATCACGTGACTTGGAGTAAGTCAGAAAGTGAAAGACACATATCATATCATATCACTTATAGGTGTTACCTATAAATTGATACCAGGGCAGATATTTCCACGGAGAAGGGCAATCACAGGTTCATTAAACAAACTTATGGTTCACCAAAGGAAAGGTGTGAGCATTGAATTCATTACGATATTGGGGTTATCAGACATATACAAACACAGTAGACGTATATAATCACCAAACACCTACGGAGTACCAAGAGAAGACTACTCAACATTCTGTCATAACGTACATGGGAAAAGGATCCCAGGAAGAACAGACATATGTATATGTGTAAAAGAACCACCTCTTGCACACCTACAACAAGCTAAACGTTGTACTCAAACTTGCTGTAATAAAAAATAAAAAATTAAATTAAAAACACGAACAAGAAGTAGTGAGACAAACATGAGGGGCTTTCTCCTGGCACATTCCGTTCTACATTCCAATCTAGAACGCGACATCCATTGAGGCTCTGCTGCCCTAATAACCAGATTTGGTAAGGGAGAACTGCTGCCACCTTGTGGCCGTTTCACACAACAGCAGCTTTAATCCCAGCAATAATGGTCAGTGGATATTCCAAATCATTACAGGCCTGTAAATGACACCTGCCCTGAAAACAAATCCTGGGGTCATATATCGACCAAAAAATTCAAAAGACGTCCATATTTCAAAACGACAGTTTCAAGAGGCATATTTCACGCACATTAGTGTTCTGCTTCCTTTGCTTGCTTTCTTTCTTTGTTAAAAAAACGGGAATGGAAAAAGGCAACCCTCAGAATGGGCGAAAACGTTCACAAACGAATCAATGGACAAAGGTTTAATCTCCAATATATATAAACAGCTCATGCAGCTTAATATTAATAAAACAAACAACCCAATACAAAAATGGGCAGAAGATCTAAATAGACGTTTCTTCAAAGAAGACACAGAGATGGCCAAGACGCACATGACAAGCTGCTCAACATCACTAATTATTAGAGAACTGCAAATCAAAACTACAATGAGGTAAGACCTCACACCTGTTAGAATCGGCATCATCAGATAATCTACAAACAACAAATTCTGGGGAGGGTGTGGACAAAAGGAACCCTCTTCCGCTATTGGTGTGAATGTAAATTGATACAGTCACTATGGAGAACAGTATGGAGGTTCCTTTAAAAAACTAAAAAGAGAATTACCATAGGATCCAGCAATCCCACTTCTGGGCATTTACCCAGACAAAACCATAAATCACAGAGACACATTCAGCACAATGTTCATTGCAGCACTATTTACAATAGCCAGGTAATGGAAGCAACCTAAATGGCCACAGACAGACGAATGGATAATGATGTGGTACATATATAAAATGGAATATTACTCAGCCATAAAAAGGAATGAAACTGGGTCATTTGTAGAGAAGTTGACGGATCTAGAGACTGTCATACAGAGTGAAGTAAGTCAGAAAGAGAAAAACATATATTGTATATTAATGCCTATATGTGGAACCTAGAAAAACGGTACAGAAAAACTGGTTTGCAGAGCAGAAATAGAGACACAGAGGCAGAGAACAAACGTATGGACACAAAGTGGGGGAAGCCATGGGGTGGTGGTGGTGGGATGAGTTGGGAGATTAGGATTGACCTGTATACATGTCTATGCATAAAATAGATAACTAATAATAACCTACTGTATAAAAAAATAACTAAAATTAAGTTTCAAAATTTTAAAAAATAAAATGTAAAAATAAAACAGAAAAAAAGTTCTTCCATTCACACTGATGTATTTATAAGAATGGATTATTTCCATGCTTATATCCATAAATACATAAAATGGGAATAAAATATAACTTGAACCAAAAAAGAAAAAAAAAGCTGAACCTAACAGTTATACAGAGGGAAACACAACCAAGGCACTTGCTCCAGCGGTAAACAATTCTGAAATTCGTCAGAGGTGGGGAATCATCACCCATACAGCCAGCAGCCCCGCCCGCCCACGCAAGGAGTGTCCTTATTGCAAAGCTGTGGGAACGTGCCGAGGCCTCTGTGAGTAAACGTGAGCTGAGCCCCAGGCCAGCTGCTGCTGAACTGTTCCCACCCTTCCCAGGTGAAACACCTGAATATGTACAAGGGCTTGAAAGCCTAGAGGAAGGGCCGTGGAGCCACACCAGCGACAGCACGCAGGCCAACTTGGTGCCTGCAGGTCAGCCAGGATGGTCCTGGCCACGGGCGCTCTTCTGGAAGCTTTCCATGGCCCTGCCTGAGATACCCCTCCTGTCCCGGCCCCCACTCCTTTTTTTCCTTCCTCACCTCAGCCCGGAGAGATATTCCAGTGGAAGTTATGGGTGACACATCCTCTTCTTTACAGGTGGCAGCCTGGCAACTCCTGCAGAAAGTCCAGCAGAGCCCCACTCACACCGGGCCACCCACAAAGCCGTGGACCCTCACAGCGTCCCAGCAGCACAGCCCCGAGACTGCTGACGGGGCAGAGAATATGGAGTCAGGCACAGCTGCAGGGGCTATTGCTGCCTGGAGTGCTGTTTATATTGACCTCAACCCAGGCACACCTGGGGAGGGCTTGCCGGCAGGGTCAGGCTGCCCAGGTCAGCTAATCCTCAGCCCTCACGGAATCACATTGCAGAAAATGGACCTCGCTAAGACAGAATATTCGCCAAGGAAAAAAAGGACACAATGCCATTTGCAGCACCGTAGATGAGTCTAGAGGTAATCACGTGACTTGTAGTAAGTCAGAAAGTGAAAGACACATATCATATCATATCACTTATAGGTGTTACGTATAAATTGATACCAGAGCAGATATTTCCACGGAGAAGGGCAATCACAGATTCATTAAACAAACTTATGGTTCACCAAAGGAAAGGTGTGAGGATTGAATTCATTACGATATTGGGGTTAACAGACATATACAAACACAGTAGACGTATATAATCACCAAAGACCTACGGAGTACCAAGAGAAGACTACTCAACATTCTGTCATAACGTACATAGGAAAAGGATCCCAGGAAGAACAGACATATGTATATGTGTAAAAGAACCACCTCTTGCACACCTACAACAAGCTAAACGTTGTACTCAAACTTGCTGTAATAAAAAATAAAAAATTAAATTAAAAACACGAACAAGAAGTAGTGAGACAAACTTGAGGGGCTTTCTCCTGGCACATTCCGTTCTACATTCCAATCTAGAACGCGACTTCCATTGAGGCTCTGCTGCCCTAGTAACCAGCTTTGGTAAGGGAGAACTGCTGCCACCTTGTGGCCGTTTCACACAAGAGCAGCTTTAATCCCAGCGCTAATGGTCAGTGGATATTCCAAATCATTACAGGCTTGTAAATGACACCTGCCCTGAAAACAAATCCTGGGGTCATATATCGACCAAAAAATTCAAAAGACGTCCATATTTCAAAACGACAGTTTCAAGAGGCATATTTCACGCACATTAGTGTTCTGCTTCTTTTGCTTGCTTTCTTTGTTAAAAAAACGGGAATGGAAAAAGGCAACCCTCAGAATGGGCGAAAACGTTCACAAACGAATCAATGGACAAAGGTTTAATCTCCAATATATATAAACAGTTCATGCAGCTTAATATTAATAAAACAAACAACCCAATACAAAAATGGGCAGAAGATCTAAAGAGACGTTTCTTCAAAGAAGACACAGAGATGGCCAAGACGCACATGACAAGCTGCTCAACATCACTAATTATTAGAGAAATGCAAATCAAAACTACAATGAGGTAAGACCTCACACCAGTTAGAATCGGCATCATCAGATAATCTACAAACAACAAATTCTGGGGAGGGTGTGGAAAAAAGGAACCCTCTTCCGCTATTGGTGGGAATGTAAATTGATACAGTCACTATGGAGAACAGTATGGAGGTTCCTTTAAAAAACTAAAAAGAGAATTACCATAGGATCCAGCAATCCCACTTCTGGGCATTTACCCAGAGAAAACCATAAATCACAGAGACACAATCACCACAATGTTCATTGCAGCACTATTTACAATAGCCAGGTAAAGAAAGCAACCTAAATGCCCACAGACAGACGAATGGATAAAGATGTGGTACATATATAAAATGGAATATTACTCAGCCATAAAAAGGAATGAAACTGGGTCATTTGTAGAGATGTTGATGGATCTAGAGACTGTCATACAGAGTGAAGTAAGTCAGAAAGAGAAAAACAAATATTGTATGTTAATGCCTATATGTGGAACCTAGAAAAACGGTACAGATGAACTGGTTTGCAGGGCAGAAATAGAGACACAGAGGCAGAGAACAAACGTATGGACACAAAGTGGGGGAAGCCATGGGGTGGTGGTGGTGGGATGAGTTGGGAGATTGGGATTGACCTGTATACATGTCTATGCATAAAATAGATAACTAATAATAACCTACTGTATAAAAAAATAAATAAAATTTAATTTCAAAATTTTTAAAAATATAATGTAAAAATAAAACAGAAAAAAAGTTCTTCCATTCACACTGATGTATTTATAAGAATGAATTAGTTCCATGCTTATATCCATAAATACATAAAAGAGGAATAAAATCTAACTTGAACCAAAAAAGAAAAAAAAAGCTGAACCTGACAGTTATACAGAGGGAAACACAACCAAGGCACTTGCTCCAGTGGTAAACAATTCTGAAATTGGTCAGAGGTGGGGAATTATCCCCCATACAGCCAGCAGCCCCGCCCGCCCACGCAAGGAGCGTCCTTATTGCAAAGCTGTGGGACCGTGGCGAGGCCTCTGTGAGTACACGTGAGCTGAGCCCCAGGCCAGCTGCTGCTGAACTGTTCACACCCTTCCCAGGTGAAACACCTGAATATGTACAAGGGCTTGAAAGCCTAGAGGAAGGGCCGTGGAGCCACACCAGCGACAGCACGCAGGCCAACTTGGTGCCTGCAGGTCAGCCAGGATTGTCCTGGCCACGGGCGCTCTTCTGGAAGCTTTCCATTGGCCTGCCTGAGATACCCCTCCTGTCCCGGCCCCCACTCCTTTTTTTCCTTCCTCACCTCAGCCCGGAGAGATATTCCAGTGGAAGTTATGGGTGACACATCCTCTTCTTTACAGGTGGCAGCCTGGCAACTCCTGCAGAAAGTCCAGCAGAGCCCCACTCACACCGGGCCACCCACAAAGCCGTGGAGCCTCACACCCTCCCACCAGCACAGCCCCGAGACTGCTGACGGGGCAGAGAATATGGAGTCAGGCACAGCTGCAGGGGCTATTGCTGCCTGGAGTGCTGTTTATATTGACCTCAACCCAGGCACACCTGGGGAGGGCTTGCCGGCAGGGTCAGGCTGCCCAGGTAAGCTAATCCTCAGCCCTCAGGGAATCACATTGCAGAAAATGGACCTCGCTAAGACAGAATATTCGCCAAGGAAAAAAAGGACACAATGCCATTTGTAGCACCGTAGATGAGTCTAGAGGTAATCACGTGACTTGGAGTAAGTCAGAAAGTGAAAGACACATATCATATCATATCACTTATAGGTGTTACCTATAAATTGATACCAGAGCAGATATTTCCACGGAGAAAAGCAATCACAGATTCATTAAACAAACTTATGGTTCACCAAAGGAAAGGTGTGAGGATTGAATTCATTACGATATTGGGGTTAACAGACATATACAAACACACTAGACGTATACAATCACCAAACACCTACGGAGTACCAAGAGAAGACTACTCAACATTCTGTCATAACGTACATGGGAAAAGGATCCCAGGAAGAACAGACATATGTATATGTGTAAAAGAACCACCTCTTGCACACCTACAACAAGCTAAACGTTGTACTCAAACCTGCTGTAATAAAAAATAAAAAATTAAATTAAAAACACGAACAAGAAGTAGTGAGACAAACTTGAGGGGCTTTCTCCTGGCACATTCCATTCTACATTCCAATCTAGAACGCGACTTCCATTGAGGCTCGGCTGCCCTAGTAACCAGATTTGGTAAGGGAGAATTGCTGCCACCTTGTGGCCGTTTCACACAAGAGCAGCTTTAATCCCAGCGCTAATGGTCAGTGGATATTCCAAATCATTACAGGCCTGTAAATGACACCTGCCCTGAAAACAAATCCTGGGGTCATATATCGACCAAAAAATTCAAAAGACGTCCATATTTCAAAACGACAGTTTCAAGAGGCATATTTCACGCACATTAGTGTTCTGCTTCTTTTGCTTGCTTTCTTTCTTTGTTAAAAAAACGGGAATGGAAAAAGGCAACACTCAGAATGGGCGAAAACGTTCACAAACGTATCAATGGACAAAGGTTTAATCTCCAATATATATAAACAGCTCATGCAGCTTAATATTAATAAAACAAACAACCCAATACAAAAATGGGCAGAAGATCTAAAGAGACGTTTCTTCAAAGAAGACACAGAGATGGCCAAGACGCACATGACAAGCTGCTCAACATCACTAATTATTAGAGAAATGCAAATCAAAACTACAATGAGGTAAGACCTCACACCTGTGAGAATCGGCCTCATCAGATAATCTACAAACAACAAATTCTGGGGAGGGTGTGGACAAAAGGAACCCTCTTCCGCTATTGGTGGGAATGTAAATTGATACAGTCTCTATGGAGAACAGTATGGAGGTTCCTTTAAAAAACTAAAAAGAGAATTACCATAGGATCCAGCAATCCCACTTTTGGGCATTTACCCAGAGAAAACCATAAATCACAGAGACACATTCACCACAATGTTCATTGCAGCACTATTTACAATAGCCAGGTAAAGGAAGCAACCTAAATGGCCACAGACAGACGAATGGATAAAGATGTGGTACATATATAAAATGGAATATTACTCAGCCATAAAAAGGAATGAAACTGGGTCATTTGTAGAGAAGTTGATGGATCTAGAGACTGTCATACAGAGTGAAGTAAGTCAGAAAGAGAAAAACAAATATTGTATATTAATGCCTATATGTGGAACCTAGAAAAACGGTACAGATGAACTGGTTTGCAGGGCAGAAATAGAGACACAGAGGCAGAGAACAAATGTATGGACACAAAGTGGGGGAAGCCATGGGGTGGTGGTGGTGGGATGAGTTGGGAGATTGGGATTGACCTGTATACATGTCTGTGCATAAAATAGATAACTAATAATAACCTACTGTATAAAAAATAAATAAAATTAAATTTCAAAATTTTCAAAAATAAAATGTAAAAATAAAACAGAAAAAAAGTTCTTCCATTCACACTGATGTATTTATAAGAATGAATTAGTTCCATGCTTATATCCATAAATACATAAAAGGGGAATAAAATCTAACTTCAACCAAAAAAGCGAAGAAAAGCTGAACCTAACAGTTATACAGAGGGAAACACAACCTAGGCACTTGCTCCAGTGGTAAACAATTCTGAAATTGGTCAGAGGTGGGGAATCATCCCCCATACAGCCAGCAGCCCCGCCCTCCCACGCAAGGAGCGTCCTTATTGCAAAGCTGTGGGACCGTGGCGAGGCCTCTGTGAGTAAACGTGAGCTGTGCCCCAGGCCAGCTGCTGCTGAACTGTTCCCACCCTTCCCAGGTGAAACACCTGAATATGTACAAGGGCTTGAAAGCCTAGAGGAAGGGCCGTGGAGCCACACCAGCGACAGCACGCAGGCCAACTTGGTGCCTGCAGGTCAGCCAGGATGGTCCTGGCCACGGGCGCTCTTCTGGAAGCTTTCCATTGGCCTGCCTGCGATACCCCTCCTGTCCCGGCCCCCACTCCTTTTTTTCCTTCCTCACCTCTGCCCGGAGATATATTCCAGTGGAAGTTATGGGTGACACATCCTCTTCTTTATAGGTGGCAGCCAGGCAACTCCTGCAGAAAGTCCAGCAGAGCCCCACTCACACCGGGCCACCCACAAAGCCGTGGACCCTCAGAGCGTCCCAGCAGCACAGCCCCGAGACTGCTGACGGGGCAGAGAATATGGAGTCAGGCACAGCTGCAGGGGCTATTGCTGCCTGGAGTGCTGTTTATATTGACCTCAACCCAGTCACACCTGGGGAGGGCTTGCCGGCAGGGTCAGGCTGCCCAGGTCAGCTAATCCTCAGCCCTCAGGGAATCACATTGCAGAAAATGGACCTCGCTAAGACAGAATGTTCGCCAAGGAAAAAAAGGACACAATGCCATTTGCAGCACCATAGATGAGTCTAGAGGTAATCACGTGACTTGGAGTAAGTCAGAAAGTGAAAGACACATATCATATCATATCACTTATAGGTGTTACGTATAAATTCATACCAGGACAGATATTTCCACGGAGAAGGGCAATCACAGATTCATTAAACAAACTTATGGTTCACCAAAGAAAGGTGTGAGGATTGAATTCATTACGATATTGGGGTTAACAGACATATACAAACACAGTTGACGTATATAATCACCAAAGACCTACGGAGTACCAAGAGAAGACTACTCAACATTCTGTCATAACGTACATGGGAAAAGGATCCCAGGAAGAACAGACATATGTATATGTGTAAAAGAACCACCTCTTGCACACCTAAAACAAGCTAAACGTTGTACTCAAACTTGCTGCAATAAAAAATAAAAAATTAAATTAAAAACACGAACAAGAAGTAGTGAGACAAACTTGAGGGGCTTTCTCCTGGCACATTCCGTTCTACATTCCAATCTAGAACGCGACTTCCATTGAGGCTCTGCTGCCCTAGTAACCAGATTTGGTAAGGGAGAACTGCTGCCACCTTGTGGCCGTTTAATACAACAGCAAGTTTAATCCCAGCGCTAATGGTCAGTGGATATTCCAAATCATTACAGGCCTGTAAATGACACCTGCCCTGAAAACAAATCCTGGGTTCATATATCGACCAAAAAATTCAAAGACGTCTATATTTCAAAACGACAATTTCAAGAGGCATATTTCACGCACATTAGTGTTCTGCTTCTTTTGCTTGCTTTCTTTGTTAAAAAAACGGGAATGGAAAAAGGCAACCCTCAGAATGGGCGAAAACGTTCACAAACGTATCAATGGACAAAGGTTTAATCTCCAATATATATAAACAGCTCATGCAGATTAATATTAATAAAACAAACAACCCAATACAAAAATGGGCAGAAGATCTAAAGAGACGTTTCTTCAAAGAAGACACAGATATGGCCAAGACGCACATGAAAAGCTGCTCAACATCACTAATTATTAGAGAAATGCAAATCAAAACTAAAATGAGGTAAGACCTCACACCTGTTAGAATCGGCATCATCAGATAATCTACAAACAACAAATTCTGGGGAGGGTGTGGACAAAAGGAACCCTCTTCTGCTATTGGTGGGAATGTAAATTGATACAGTCACTATGGAGAACAGTATGGAGGTTCCTTTAAAAAACTAAAAACAGAATTACCATAGGATCCAGCAATCCCACTTCTGGGCATTTACCCAGAGAAAACCATAAATCACAGAGACACATTCACCACAATGTTCATTGCAGCACTATTTACAATAGCCAGGTAATGGAAGCAACCTAAATGGCCACAGACAGACGAATGGATAAAGATGTGGTACATATATAAAATGGAATATTACTCAGCCATAAAAAGGAATGAAACTGGGTCATTTGTAGAGAAGTTGATGGATCTAGAGACTGTCATACAGAGTGAAGTAAGTCAGAAAGAGAAAAACAAATATTGTATATTAATGCCTATATGTGGAACCTAGAAAAATGGAACAGATGAACTGGTTTGCAGGGCTGAAATAGAGACACAGAGGCAGAGAACAAACGTATGGACACAAAGTGGGGGAAGCCATGCGGTGGTGGTTGTGGGATGAGTTGGGAGATTGGGATTGACCTGTATACATGTCTATGCATAAAATAGATAACTAATAATAACCTACTGTATAAAAAAATAAATAAAATTAAATTTCAAAATTTTTAAAAATATAATGTTAAAATAAAACAGAAAAAAAGTTCTTCCATTCACACTGATGTATTTATAAGAATGAATTAGTTCCATGCTTATATCCATAAATACATAAAAGGGGAATAAAATCTAACTTGAACCAAAAAAGAAAAAAAAAGCTGAACCTAACAGTTATACAGAGGGAAACACAACCAAGGCACTTGCTCCAGTGGTAAACAATTCTGAAATTGGTCAGAGGTGGGGAATCATCCCCCATACAGCCAGCAGCCCCGCCCGCCCACGCAAGTAGCGTCCTTATTGCAAAGCTGTGGGACCGTGGCGAGGCCTCTGTGAGTAAACGTGAGCTGTGCCCCAGGCCAGCTGCTGCTGAACTGTTCACACCCTTCACAGGTGAAACACCTGAATATGTACAAGGGCTTGAAAGCCTAGAGGAAGGGCCGTGGAGCCACACCAGCGACAGCACGCTGGCCAACTTGGTGCCTGCAGGTCAGCCAGGATGGTCCTGGCCACGGGCGCTCTTCTGGAAGATTTCCATTGGCCTGCCTGAGATACCCCTCCTGTCCCGGCCCCCACTCCTTTTTTTCCTTCCTCACCTCAGCCCGGAGAGATATTCCAGTGGAAGTTATGGGTGACACATCCTCTTCTTTACAGGTGGCAGCCTGGCAACTCCTGCCGAAAGTCCAGCAGAGCCCCACTCACACCGGGCCACCCACAAAGCCTTGGACCCTCACACCCTCCCACCAGCACAGCCCCGAGACTGCTGACGGGGCAGAGAATATGGAGTCAGGCACAGCTGCAGGTGACATTGCTGCCTGGAGTGCTGTTTATATTGACCTCAACACAGGCACACCTGGGGAGGGCTTGCCGGCAGGGTCAGGCTGCCCAGGTCAGCTACTCCTCAGCCCTCAGGGAATCACTTTGCAGAAAATGGACCTCGCTAAGACAGAATGTTCGCCAAGGAAAAAAAGGACACAATGCCATTTGCAGCACCATAGATGAGTCTAGAGGTAATCACGTGACTTGGAGTAAGTCAGAAAGTGAAAGACACATATCATATCATATCACTTATAGGTGTTACGTATAAGTTCATACCAGGACAGATATTTCCACGGAGAAGGGCAATCACAGATTCATTAAACAAACTTAAGATTCACCAAAGAAAGGTGTGAGGATTGAATTCATTACGATATTGGGGTTAACAGACATATACAAACACAGTAGACGTATATAATCACCAAAGACCTACGGAGTACCAAGAGAAGACTACTCAACATTCTGTCATAACGTACATGGGAAAAGGATCCCAGGAAGAACAGACATATGTATATGTGTAAAAGAACCACCTCTTGCACACCTAAAACAAGCTAAACGTTGTACTCAAACTTGCTGCAATAAAAAATAAAAAATTAAATTAAAAACACGAACAAGAAGTAGTGAGACAAACTTGAGGGGCTTTCTCCTGGCACATTCCGTTCTACATTCCAATCTAGAACACGACTTCCATTGAGGCTCTGCTGCCCTAGTAACCAGATTTGGTAAGGGAGAACTGCTGCCACCTTGTGGCCGTTTAATACAACAGCAGGTTTAATCCCAGCGCTAATGGTCAGTGGATATTCCAAATCATTACAGGCCTGTAAATGACACCTGCCCTGAAAACAAATCCTGGGGTCATATATCGACCAAAAAATTCAAAAGATGTCCATATTTCAAAACGACAGTTTCAAGAGGCATATTTCACGCACATTAGTGTTCTGCTTATTTTGCTTGCTTTCTTTCTTTGTTAAAAAATCGGGAATGGAAAAAGGCAACCCTCAGAATGGGCGAAAACGTTCACAAACGAATCAATGGACAAAGGTTTAATCTCCAATATATATAAACAGCTCATGCAGCTTAATATTAATAAAACAAACAACCCAATACAAAAATGGGCAGAAGATCTAAAGAGACGTTTCTTCAAAGAAGACACAGAGATGGCCAAGACGCACATGAAAAGCTGCTCAACATCACTAATTATTAGAGAAATGCAAATCAAAACTACAATGAGGTAAGACCTCACACCTGTTAGAATCGGCATCATCAGATAATCTACAAACAACAAACTCTGGGGAGGGTGTGGACAAAAGGAACCCTCTTCCGCTATTGGTGGGAATGTAAATTGATACAGTCACTATGGAGAACAGTATGGAGGTTCCTTTAAAAAACTAAAAAGAGAATTACCATAGGATCCAGCAATCCCACTTCTGGGCATATACCCAGAGAAAACCATAAATCACAGAGACACATTCACCACAATGTTCATTGCAACACTATTTACAATAGCCAGGTTATGGAAGCAACATAAGTGCCCACAGACAGACGAATGGATAAAGATGTGGTACATATATAAAATGGAATATTACTCAGCCATAAAAAGGAATGAAACTGGGTCATTTGTAGAGAAGTTGATGGATCTAGAGACTGTCATACAGAGTGAAGTAAGCCAGAAAGAGAAAAACAAATATTGTATATTAATGCCTATATGTGGAACCTAGAAAAATGGTAGAGATGAACTGGTTTGCAGGGCAGAAATAGAGACACAGAGGTAGAGAACAAACGTATGGAAACAAAGTGGGGGAAGCCATGGGGTGGTGGTGGTGGGATGAGTTGGGAGATTAGGATTGACCTGTATACATGTCTATGCATAAAATAGATAACTAATAATAACCTACTGTATAAAAAAAATAACTAAAATTAAATTTCAAAATTTTAAAAAATAAAATGTAAAAATAAAACAGAAAAAAAGTTCTTCCATTCACACTGATGTATTTATACGAATGAATTATTTCCATGCTTATATCTATAAATACATAAATGAGGAATAAAATCTAACTTGAACCAAAAAAGAAAAAAAAACTGAACCTAAGAATTATACAGAGGAAAACACTACGAAGGCACTTGCTCCAGTGGTAAACAATTCTGAAATTGGTCAGAGGTGGGGAATCATCTCCCATACAGCCAGCAGCCCCGCCCGCCCACGCAAGGAGCATCCTCATTGCAAAGCTGGGAGACCGTGCCGAGGCCTCTGTGAGTAAACGTGAGCTGAGCCCCAGGCCAGATGCTGCTGAACTGTTCCCACCCTTCCCAGGTGAAACACCTGAATATGTACAAGGGCTTGAAAGCCTAGAGGAAGGGCCGTGGAGCCACACCAGCGACAGCACGCAGGCCAACTTGGTGCCTGCAGGTCAGCCAGGATGGTACTGCCACGGGCGCTCTTCTGGAAGCTTTCTATTGCCCTGCCTGAGATACCCCTCCAGTCCCGGCCCCCACTCCTTTTTTTCCTTCCTCACCTCAGCCCGGAGAGATATTCCAGTGGAAGTTATGGGTGACACATCCTCTTCTTTACAGGTGGCAGCCTGGCAACTCCTGCCGAAAGTCCAGCAGAGCCCCACTCACACCGGGCCACCCACAAAGCCGTGGACCCTCACACCCTCCCACCAGCACAGCCCCGAGACTGCTGACGGGGCAGAGAATATGGAGTCAGGCACAGCTGCAGGGGCTATTGCTGCCTGGAGTGCTGTTTATATTGACCTCAACCCAGGCACACCTGGGGAGGGCTTGCCGGCAGGGTCAGGCTGCCCAGGTCAGCTAATCCTCAGCCCTCAGGGAATCACATTGCAGAAAATGGACCTCGCTAAGACAGAATATTCGCCAAGGAGAAAAAGGACACAATGCCATTTGCAGCACCGTAGATGAGTCTCGAGGTAATCACGTGACTTGGAGTAAGTCAGAAAGTGAAAGACAAATATCATATCATAGCACTTATAGGTGTTACCTATAAATTGATACCAGGGCAGATATTTCCACGGAGAAGGGCAATCACAGATTCATTAAACAAACTTATGGTTCACCAAAGGAAAGGTGTGAGGATTGAATTCATTACGATATTGGGGTTAACAGACAGATACAAACACAGTAGACGTATATAATCACCAAAGACCTACGGAGTACCAAGAGAAGACTACTCAACATTCTGTCATAACGTACATGGGAAAAGGATCCCAGGAAGAACAGACATATGTATATGTGTAAAAGAACCACCTCTTGCACACCTAAAACAAGCTAAACGTTGTACTCAAACTTGCTGCAATAAAAAATAAAAAATTAAATTAAAAACACGAACAAGAAGTAGTGAGACAAACTTGAGGGGCTTTCTCCTGGCACATTCCGTTCTACATTCCAATCTAGAACACGACTTCCATTGAGTCTCTGCTGCCCTAGTAACCAGAAATGGTAAGGGAGAACTGCTGCCACCTTGTGGCCGTTTCACACAACTGCAGGTTTAATGCCAGCGCTAATGGTCAGTGGATATTCCAAATCATTACAGGCCTGTAAATGACACCTGCCCTGAAAACAAATCCTGCGGTCATATATCGACCAAAAAATTCAAAAGACGTCCATATTTCAAAACGACAGTTTCAAGAGGCATATTACACGCACATTAGTGTTCTGCTTCTTTTGCTTTCTTACTTTCTTTGTTAAAAAAAACGGGAATGGAGAAAGGCAACCCTCAGAATGGGCGAAAACGTTCACAAACGAATCAATGGACAAAGGTTTAATCTCCAATATATATAAACAGCTCATGCAGCTTAATATTAATAAAACAAACAACCCAATACAAAAATGGGCAGAAGATCTAAAGAGACGTTTCTTCAAAGAAGACACAGAGATGGCCAAGACGCACATGAAAAGCTGCTCAACATCACTAATTATTAGAGAAATGCAAATCAAAACTACAATGAGGTAAGACCTCACACCTGTTAGAATCGGCATCATCAGATAATCTACAAACAACAAATTCTGGGGAGGGTGTGGACAAAAGGAACCCTCTTCCGTTATTGGTGGGAATGTAAATTGATACAGTCACTATGGAGAACAGTATGGAGGTTCCTTTAAAAAACTAAAAAGAGAATTACCATAGGATCCAGCAATCCCACTTCTGGGCATATACCCAGAGAAAACCATAAATCACAAAGACACATTCACCACAATGTTCATTGAAGCACTATTTACAATAGCCAGGTAATGGAAGCAACCTAAATGCCCACAGACAGACGAATGGATAAAGATGTGGTACATATACAAAATGGAATATTACTCAGCCATAAAAAGGAATGAAACTGGGTCATTTGTAGAGAAGTTGATGGATCTAGAGACTGTCATACAGAGTGAAGTAAGCCAGAAAGAGAAAAACAAATATTGTATATTAATGCCTATATGTGGAACCTAGAAAAATGGTAGAGATGAACTGGTTTGCAGGGCAGAAATAGAGACACAGAGGTAGAGAACAAACGTATGGACACAAAGTGGGAGAAGCCATGGGGTGGTGGTGGTGGGATGAGTTGGGAGATTAGTATTGACATGTATACATGTCTATGCATAAAATAGATAACTAATAATAACCTACTGTATAAAAAAATAACTAAAATTAAATTTCAAAATTTTAAAAAATAAAATGTAAAAATAAAACAGAAAAAAAGTTCTTCCATTCACACTGATGTATTTATACGAATGAATTATTTCCATGCTTATATCTATAAATACATAAATGAGGAATAAAATCTAACTTGAACCAAAAAAGAAAAAAAAAAAACTGAACCTAACAGTTATACAGAGGAAAACAATACCAAGGCACTTGCTCCAGTGGTAAACAATTCTGAAATTGGTCAGAGGTGGGGAATCATCTCCCATACAGCCAGCAGCCCCGCCCGCCCACGCAAGGAGCATCCTCATTGCAAAGCTGGGAGACCGTGCCGAGGCTTCTGTGAGTAAACGTGAGCTGAGCCCCAGGCCAGATGCTGCTGAACTGTTCCCACCCTTCCCAGGTGAAACACCTGAATATGTACAAGGGCTTGAAAGCCTAGAGGAAGGGCCGTGGAGCCACACCAGCGACAGCACGCAGGCCAACTTGGTGCCTGCAGGTCAGCCAGGATGGTACTGGCCACGGGCGCTCTTCTGGATGCTTTCTATTGCCCTGCCTGAGATAACCCTCCTGTCCCGGCCCCCACTCCTTTTTTTCCTTCCTCACCTCAGCCCGGAGAGATATTCAAGTGGAAGTTATGGGTGACACATCCTCTTCTTTACAGGTGGCAGCCTGGCAACTCCTGCCGAAAGTCCAGCAGAGCCCCACTCACACCGGGCCACCCACAAAGCCGTGGACCCTCACACCCTCCCACCAGCACAGCCCCGAGACTGCTGACGGGGCAGAGAATATGGAGTAAGGCACAGCTGCAGGGGCTATTGCTGCCTGGAGTGCTGTTTATATTGACCTCAACCCAGGCACACCTGGGGAGGGCTTGCCGGCAGGGTCAGGCTGCCCAGGTCAGCTAATCCTCAGCCCTCAGGGAATCACATTGCAGAAAATGGACCTCGCTAAGACAGAATATTCGCCAAGGAGAAAAAGGACACAATGCCATTTGCAGCACCGTAGATGAGTCTCGAGGTAATCACGTGACTTGGAGTAAGTCAGAAAGTGAAAGACACATATCATATCATATCACTTATAGGTGTTACGTATAAATTGATACCAGGGCAGATATTTCCACGGAGAAGGGCAATCACAGATTCATTAAACAAACTTATGGTTCACCAAAGGAAAGGTGTGAGGATTGAATTCATTACGATATTGGGGTTAACAGACATATACAAACACAGTAGACGTATATAATCACCAAAGACCTACGGAGTACCAAGAGAAGACTACTCAACATTCTGTCATAACGTACATGGGAAAAGGATCCCAGGAAGAACAGACATATGTATATGTGTAAAAGAACCACCTCTTGAACACCTACAACATGCTAAACGTTGTACTCAAACTTGCTGTAATAAAAAATAAAAAAATAAATTAAAAACACGAACAAGAAGTAGTGAGACAAACTTGAGGGGCTTTCTCCTGGCACATTCCGTTCTACATTCCAATCTAGAACACGACTTCCATTGAGTCTCTGCTGCCCTAGTAACCAGATTTGGTAAGGGAGAACTGCTGCCACCTTGTGGCCGTTTCACACAACTGCAGTTTTAATGCCAGCGGTAATGGTCAGTGGATATTCCAAATCATTACAGGCCTGTAAATGACACCTGCCCTGAAAACAAATCCTGGGGTCATATATCGACCAAAAAATTCAAAAGACGTCCATATTTCAAAACGACAGTTTCAAGAGGCATATTTCACGCACATTAGTGTTCTGCTTCTTTTGCTTTCTTTCTTTCTTTGTTGAAAAAAACGGGAATGGAGAAAGGCAACCCTCAGAATGGGCAAAAACGTTCACAAACGAATCAATGGACAAAGGTTTAATCTCCAATATATATAAACAGCTCATGCAGCTTAATATTAATAAAACAAACAACCCAATACAAAAATGGGCAGAAGATCTAAAGAGACGTTTCTTCAAAGAAGACACAGAGATGGCCAAGACGCAAATGAAAAGCTGCTCAACATCAGTAATTATTAGAGAAATGCAAATCAAAACTACAATGAGGTAAGACCTCACACCTGTTAGAATCGGCATCATCAGATAATCTACAATCAACAAATTCTGGGGACGGTGTGGACAAAAGGAACCCTCTTCCGCTATTGGTGGGAATGTAAATTGATACAGTCACTATGGAGAACAGTATGGAGGTTCCATTAAAAAACTAAAAAGAGAATTACCATAGGATCCAGCAATCCCACTTCTGGGCATATACCCAGAGAAAACCATAAATCACAAAGACACATTCACCACAATTTTCATTGCAGCACTATTTACAATAGCCAGGTAATGGAAGCAACCTAAATGCCCACAGACAGACGAATGGATAAAGATGTGGTACATATACAAAATGGAATATTACTCAGCCATAAAAAGGAATGAAACTGGGTCATTTGTAGAGAAGTTGATGGATCTAGAGACTGTCATACAGAGTGATGTAAGTCAGAAAGAGAAAAACAAATATTGTATATTAATGCCTATATGTGGAACCTAGAAAAATGCTACAGATGAACTGGTTTGCAGGGCAGAAATAGAGACACAGAGGTAGAGAACAAACGTATGGACACAATGTGGGGGAAGCCATGGGGTGGTGGTGGTGGGATGAGTTGGGAGATTAGGATTGACCTGTATACATGTCTATGCATAAAATAGATAACTAATAATAACCTACTGTATAAAAAAATAACTAAAATTAAAGTTCAAAATTTTAAAAAATAAAATGTAAAAATAAAACAGAAAAAAAGTTCTTCCATTCACACTGATGTATTTATACGAATGAATTATTTCCATGCTTATATCTATAAATACATAAATGAGGAATAAAATCTAACTTGAACCAAAAAAGAAAAAAAAAAACTGAACGTAACAGTTATACAGAGGAAAACACTAAAAAGGCACTTGCTCCAGTCGTAAACAATTCTGAAATTGGTCAGAGGTGGGGAATCATCTCCCATACAGCCAGCAGCCCCGCCCGCCCACGCCAGGAGCATCCTCATTGCAAAGCTGGGAGACCCTGCCGAGGCCTCTGTGAGTAAACGTGAGCTGAGCCCCAGGCCAGCTGCTGCTTAACTGTTCCCACACTTCCCAGGTGAGACACCTGAATATGTACAAGGGCTTGAAAGCCTAGAGGAAGGGCCGTGGAGCCACACCAGCGACAGCACGCAGGCCAACTTGGTGCCTGCTGGTCAGCCAGGATGGTACTGGCCACGGGCGCTCTTCTGGAAGCTTTCTATTGCCCTGCCTGAGATACCCCTCCTGTCCCGGCCCCCATTCCTTTTTTTCCTTCCTCACCTCAGCCTGGAGAGGTATTCCAGTGGAATTTATGGGTGACACATCCTCTTCTTTACAGGTGGCAGCCTGGCAACTCCTGCCGAAAGTCCAGCAGAGCCCCACTCACACCGGGCCACCCACAAAGCCGTGGACCCTCACACCCTCCCACCAACACAGCCCCGAGACTGCTGACGGGGCAGAGAATATGGAGTCAGGCACAGCTGCAGGGGCTATTGCTGCCTGGAGTGCTGTTTATATTGACCTCAACCCAGGCACACCTGGGGAGGGCTTGCCGGCAGGGTCAGGCTGCCCAGGTCAGCTAATCCTCAGCCCTCAGGGAATCACATTGCAGAATATGGACCTCGCTAAGACAGAATATTCGCCAAGGAAAAAAAGGACACAATGCCATTTGCAGCACCGTAGATGAGTCTCGAGGTAATCACGTGACTTGGAGTAAGTCAGAAAGTGAAAGACACATATCATATCATATCACTTATAGGTGTTACCTATAAATTGATACCAGGGCAGATATTTCCACGGAGAAGGGCAATCACAGATTCATTAAACAAACTTATGGTTCACCAAAGGAAAGGTGTGAGGATTGAATTCATTACGATATTCGTGTTAACAGACAGATACAAACACAGTAGACGTATATAATCACCAAAGAGCTACGGAGTACCAAGAGAAGACTACTCAACATTCTGTCATAACGTACATGGGAAAAGGATCCCAGGAAGAACAGACATATGTATATGTGTAAAAGAACCACCTCTTGCACACCTACAACAAGCTAAACGTTGTACTCAAACTTGCTGTAATAAAAAATAAAAAATTAAATTAAAAACACGAACAAGAAGTAGTGAGACAAACTTGAGGGGCTTTCTCCTGGCACATTCCGTTCTACATTCCAATCTAGAACACGACTTCCATTGAGGCTCTGCTGCCCTAGTAACCAGATTTGGTAAGGGAGAACTGCTGCCACCTTGTGGCCGTTTCACACAACTGCAGGTTTAATGCCAGCGCTAATGGTCAGTGGATATTCCAAATCATTACAGGCCTGTAAATGACACCTGCCCTGAAAACAAATCCTGGGGTCATATATCGACCAAAAAATTCAAAAGACGTCCATATTTCAAAACGACAGTTTCAAGAGGCATATATCACGCACATTAGTGTTCTGCTTCTTTTGCTTTCTTTCTTTCTTTGTTAAAAAAACGGGAATGGAAAAAGGCAACCCTCAGAATGTGCAAAAACGTTCACAAACGAATCAATGGACAAAGGTTTAATCTCCAATATATATAAACAGCTCATGCAGCTTAATATTAATAAAACAAACAACCCAATACAAAAATGGGCAGAAGATCTAAAGAGACGTTTCTTCAAAGAAGACACAGAGATGGCCAAGACGCACATGAAAAGCTGCTCAACATCACTAATTATTAGAGAAATGCAAATCAAAACTACAATGAGGTAAGACCTCACACCTGTTAGAATCGGCATCATCAGATAATCTACAAACAACAAACTCTGGGGAGTGTGTGGACAAAAGGAACCCTCTTCCGCTATTGGTGGGAATGTAAATTGATACAGTCACTATGGAGAACAGTATGCAGGTTCCTTTAAAAAACTAAAAAGAGAATTACCATAGGATCCAGCAATTCCACTCATGGGCATATACCCTGAGAAAACCATAAATCACAGAGACACATTCACCACAATGTTCATTGCAGCACTATTTACAATAGCCAGGTTATGGAAGCAACATAAATGCCCACAGACAGACGAATGGATAAAGATGTGGTACATATATAAAATGGAATATTACTCAGCCATAAAAAGGAATGAAACTGGGTCATTTGTAGAGAAGTTGATGGATCTAGAGACTGTCATACAGAGTCAAGTAAGCCAGAAAGAGAAAAACAAATATTGTATATTAATGCCTATATGTGGAACCTAGAAAAATGGTAGAGATGAACTGGTTTGCAGGGCAGAAATAGAGACACAGAGGTAGAGAACAAACGTATGGACACAAAGTGGGGGAAGCCATGGGGTGGTGGTGGTGGGATGAGTTGGGAGATTAGGATTGACCTGTATACATGTCTATGCATAAAATAGATAACTAATAATAACCTACTGTATAAAAAAATAACTAAAATTAAATTTCAAAATTTTAAAAAATAAAATGTAAAAATAAAACAGAAATAAAGTTCTTCCATTCACACTGATGTATTTATACGAATGAATAATTTCCATGCTTATATCTATAAATACATAAATGAGGAATAAAATCTAACTTGAACCAAAAAAGAAAAAAAAACTGAACCTAAGAATTATACAGAGGAAAACACTACGAAGGCACTTGCTCCAGTGGTAAACAATTCTGAAATTGGTCAGAGGTGGGGAATCATCTCCCATACAGCCAGCAGCCCCGCCCGCCCACGCAAGGAGCATCCTCATTGCAAAGCTGGGAGACCGTGCCGAGGCCTCTGTGAGTAAACGTGAGCTGAGCCCCAGGCCAGATGCTGCTGAACTGTTCCCACCCTTCCCAGGTGAAACACCTGAATATGTACAAGGGCTTGAAAGCCTAGAGGAAGGGCCGTGGAGCCACACCAGCGACAGCACGCAGGCCAACTTGGTGCCTGCAGGTCAGCCAGGATGGTCCTGGCCACGGGCGCTCTTCTGGAAGCTTTCTATTGCCCTGCCTGAGATACCCCTCCTGTCCCGGCCCCCACTCCTTTTTTTCCTTCCTCACCTCAGCCCGGAGAGATATTCCAGTGGAAGTTATGGGTGACACATCCTCTTCTTTACAGGTGGCAGCCTGGCAACTCCTGCCGAAAGTCCAGCAGAGCCCCACTCACACCGGGCCACCCACAAACCCGTGGACCCTCACACCCTCCCACCAGCACAGCCCCGAGACTGCTGACGGGGCAGAGGATATGGAGTCAGGCACAGATGCAGGGGCTATTGCTGCCTGGAGTGCTGTTTATATTGACCTCAACCCAGGCACACCTGGGGAGGGCTTGCCGGCAGGGTCAGGCTGCCCAGGTCAGCTAATCCTCAGCCCTCAGGGAATCACCTTGCAGAATATGGACCTCGCTAAGACAGAATATTCGCCAAGGAAAAAAAGGACACAATGCCATTTGCAGCACCGTAGATGAGTCTCGAGGTAATCACGTGACTTGGAGTAAGTCAGAAAGTGAAAGACACATATCATATCATATCACTTATAGGTGTTACCTATAAATTGATACCAGGGCAGATATTTCCACGGAGAAGGGCAATCACAGATTCATTAAACAAACTTATGGTTCACCAAAGGAAAGGTGTGAGGATTGAATTCATTACGATATTGGGGTTAACAGACATATACAAACACAGTAGACGTATAGATTCACCAAAGACCTACGGAGTACCAAGGGAAGACTACTCAACATTCTGTCATAACGTACATGGGAAAAGGATCCCAGGAAGAACAGACATATGTATATGTGTAAAAGAACCACCTCTTGCACACCTACAACAAGCTAAACGTTGTACTCAAACTTGCTGTAATAAAAAATAAAAAATTAAATTAAAAACACGAACAAGAAGTAGTGAGACAAACTTGAGGGGCTTTCTCCTGGCACATTCCGTTCTACATTCCAATCTAGAATGCGACTTCCATTGAGGCTCTGCTGCCCTAGTAACCAGATTTGGTAAGGGAGAACTGCTGCCACCTTGTGGCCGTTTCACACAACAGCAGCTTTAATCCCAGCGCTAATGGTCAGTGGATATTCCAAATCATTACAGGCCTGTAAATGACACCTGCCCTGAAAACATATCCTGGGGTCATATATCGACCAAAAAATTCAAAAGACGTCCATATTTCAAAACGACATTTTCAAGAGGCATATTTCACGCACATTAGTGTTCTGCTTCTTTTGCTTGCTTTCTTTCTTTGTTAAAAAAACGGGAATGGAAAAAGGCAACCCTCAGAATGGGCGAAAACGTTCACAAACGAATCAATGGACAAAGGTTTAATCTCCAATATATATAAACAGCTCATGCAGCTTAATATTAATAAAACAAACAACCCAATACAAAAATGGGCAGAAGATCTAAAGAGACGTTTCTTCAAAGAAGACACAGAGATGGCCAAGACGCACATGAAAAGCTGCTCAACATCACTAATTATTAGAGAAATGCAAATCAAAACTACAATGAGGTAAGACCTCACACCTGTGAGAATCGGCCTCATCAGATAATCTACAAACAACAAATTCTGGGGAGGGTGTGGACAAAAGGAACCCTCTTCCGCTATTGGTGGGAATGTAAATTGATACAGTCACTATGGAGAACAGTATGGAGGTTCCTTTAAAAAACTAAAAAGAGAATTACCATAGGATCCAGCAATCCCACTTCTGGGCATATACCCAGAGAAAACCATAAATCACAAAGACACATTCACCACAATGTTCATTGCAGCACTATTTACAATAGCCAGGTAATGGAAGCAACCTAAATGCCCACAGACAGACGAATGGATAAAGATGTGGTACATATATAAAATGGAATATTACTCAGCCAAACAAAGGAATGAAACTGAGTCATTTGTAGAGAAATTGATGGATCTAGAGACTGTCATACAGAGTGAAGTAAGTCAGAAAGAGAAAAACAAATATTGTATATTAATGCCTATATGTGGAACCTAGAAAAATGGTACAGATGAACTGGTTTGCAGGGCAGAAATAGAGACACAGAGGTAGAGAACAAACGTATGGACATGGACACAAAGTGGGGGAAGCCATGGGGTGGTGGTGGTGGGATGAGTTGGGAGATTGGGATTGACCTGTATACATGTATATGCATAAAATAGATAACTAATAATAACCTACTGTATAGAAAAATAAATTAAATTAAATTTCAAAATTTTTAAAAATAAAATGTAAAAATAAAACAGAAAAAAAGTTCTTCCATTCACACTGATGTATTTATAAGAATGAATTATTTCCATGCTTATATCCATAAATACATAAAAGAGGAATAAAATCTAACTTGAACCAAAAAAGAAAAAAAAAACTGAACCTAACATTTATACAGAGGAAAACACTACCAAGGCACTTGCTCCAGTGGTAAACAATTCTGAAATTGGTCAGAGGTGGGGAATCATCTCCCATACAGCCAGCAGCCCCGCCCGCCCACGCAAGGAGCGTCCTTATTGCAAAGCTGGGGGACCGTGCCGAGGCCTCTGTGAGGAAACGTGAGCTGAGCCCCAGGCCAGCTGCTGCTGAACTCTTCCCACCCTTCCCAGGTGAAACACCTGAATATGTACAAGGGCTTGAAAGCCTAGAGGAAGGGCCGTGGAGCCACACCAGCGACAGCACGCAGGCCAACTTGGTGCCTGCTGGTCAGCCAGGATGGTCCTGGCCACGGGCGCTCTTCTGGAAGCTTTCCATTGCCCTGCCTGAGATACCCCTCCTGTCCCGGCCCCCACTCCTTTTTTTCCTTCCTCACCTCAGCCCGGAGAGATATTCCAGTGGAAGTTATGGGTGACACATCCTCTTCTTTACAGGTGGCAGCCTGGCAACTCCTGCCGAAAGTCCAGCAGAGCCCCACTCACACCGGGCCCCCCACAAAGCCGTGGACCCTCACACCCTCCCACCAGCACAGCCCCGAGACTGCTGACGGGGCAGAGAATAGGCAGTCAGGCACAGCTGCAGGGGCTATTGCTGCCTGGAGTGCTGTTTATATTGAACTCAACCCAGGCACACCTGGGGAGGGCTTGCCGGCAGGGTCAGGCTGCCCAGGTCAGCTAAACCTCAGCCCTCGGGGAATCACATTGCAGAAAATGGACCTCGCTAAGACAGAATATTCGCCAAGGAAAAAAAGACACAATGCCATTTGCAGCACCGTAGATGAGTCTCGAGATAATCACGTGACTTGGAGTAAGTCAGAAAGTGAAAGACACATATCATATCATATCACTTATAGGTGTTACCTATAAATTGATACCAGGGCAGATATTTCCACGGAGAAGGGCAATCACAGATTCATTAAACAAACTTATGGTTCACCAAAGGAAAGGTGTGAGGATTAAATTCATTACGATATTGGGGTTAACAGACATATACAAACACAGTAGACGTATAGATTCACCAAAGACCTACGGAGTACCAAGAGAAGACTACTCAACATTCTGTCATAACGTACATGGGAAAAGGATCCCAGGAAGAACAGACATATGTATATGTGTAAAAGAACCACCTCTTGCACACCTACAACAAGCTAAACGTTGTACTCAAACTTGCTGTAATAAAAAATAAAAAATTAAATTAAAAACACGAACAAGAAGTAGTGAGACAAACTTGAGGGGCTTTCTCCTGGCACATTCCGTTCTACATTCCAATCTAGAATGCGACTTCCATTGAGGCTCTGCTGCCCTAGTAACCAGATTTGGTAAGGGAGAACTGCTGCCACCTTGTGGCCGTTTCACACAACAGCAGCTTTAATCCCAGCGCTAATGGTCAGTGGATATTCCAAATCATTACAGGCCTGTAAATGACACCTGCCCTGAAAACATATCCTGGGGTCATATATCGACCAAAAAATTCAAAAGACGTCCATATTTCAAAACGACATTTTCAAGAGGCATATTTCACGCACATTAGTGTTCTGCTTCTTTTGCTTGCTTTCTTTCTTTGTTAAAAAAACGGGAATGGAAAAAGGCAACCCTCAGAATGGGCGAAAACGTTCACAAACGAATCAATGGACAAAGGTTTAATCTCCAATATATATAAACAGCTCATGCAGCTTAATATTAATAAAACAAACAACCCAATACAAAAATGGGCAGAAGATCTAAAGAGACGTTTCTTCAAAGAAGACACAGAGATGGCCAAGACGCACATGAAAAGCTGCTCAACATCACTAATTATTAGAGAAATGCAAATCAAAACTACAATGAGGTAAGACCTCACACCTGTGAGAATCGGCCTCATCAGATAATCTACAAACAACAAATTCTGGGGAGGGTGTGGACAAAAGGAACCCTCTTCCGCTATTGGTGGGAATGTAAATTGATACAGTCACTATGGAGAACAGTATGGAGGTTCCTTTAAAAAACTAAAAAGAGAATTACCATAGGATCCAGCAATCCCACTTCTGGGCATATACCCAGAGAAAACCATAAATCACAAAGACACATTCACCACAATGTTCATTGCAGCACTATTTACAATAGCCAGGTAATGGAAGCAACCTAAATGCCCACAGACAGACGAATGGATAAAGATGTGGTACATATATAAAATGGAATATTACTCAGCCAAACAAAGGAATGAAACTGAGTCATTTGTAGAGAAATTGATGGATCTAGAGACTGTCATACAGAGTGAAGTAAGTCAGAAAGAGAAAAACAAATATTGTATATTAATGCCTATATGTGGAACCTAGAAAAATGGTACAGATGAACTGGTTTGCAGGGCAGAAATAGAGACACAGAGGTAGAGAACAAACGTATGGACATGGACACAAAGTGGGGGAAGCCATGGGGTGGTGGTGGTGGGATGAGTTGGGAGATTGGGATTGACCTGTATACATGTATATGCATAAAATAGATAACTAATAATAACCTACTGTATAGAAAAATAAATTAAATTAAATTTCAAAATTTTTAAAAATAAAATGTAAAAATAAAACAGAAAAAAAGTTCTTCCATTCACACTGATGTATTTATAAGAATGAATTATTTCCATGCTTATATCCATAAATACATAAAAGAGGAATAAAATCTAACTTGAACCAAAAAAGAAAAAAAAAACTGAACCTAACATTTATACAGAGGAAAACACTACCAAGGCACTTGCTCCAGTGGTAAACAATTCTGAAATTGGTCAGAGGTGGGGAATCATCTCCCATACAGCCAGCAGCCCCGCCCGCCCACGCAAGGAGCGTCCTTATTGCAAAGCTGGGGGACCGTGCCGAGGCCTCTGTGAGGAAACGTGAGCTGAGCCCCAGGCCAGCTGCTGCTGAACTCTTCCCACCCTTCCCAGGTGAAACACCTGAATATGTACAAGGGCTTGAAAGCCTAGAGGAAGGGCCGTGGAGCCACACCAGCGACAGCACGCAGGCCAACTTGGTGCCTGCAGGTCAGCCAGGATGGTCCTGGCCACGGGCGCTCTTCTGGAAGCTTTCCATTGCCCTGCCTGAGATACCCCTCCTGTCCCGGCCCCCACTCCTTTTTTTCCTTCCTCACCTCAGCCCGGAGAGATATTCCAGTGGAAGTTATGGGTGACACATCCTCTTCTTTACAGGTGGCAGCCTGGCAACTCCTGCCGAAAGTCCAGCAGAGCCCCACTCACACCGGGCCCCCCACAAAGCCGTGGACCCTCACACCCTCCCACCAGCACAGCCCCGAGACTGCTGACGGGGCAGAGATTATGCAGTCAGGCACAGCTGCAGGGGCTATTGCTGCCTGGAGTGCTGTTTATATTGACCTCAACCCAGGCACACCTGGGGAGGGCTTGCCGGCAGGGTCAGGCTGCCCAGGTCAGCTAATCCTCAGCCCTCGGGGAATCACATTGCAGAAAATGGACCTCGCTAAGACAGAATATTCGCCAAGGAAAAAAAAGGACACAATGCCATTTGCAGCACCGTAGATGAGTCTCGAGGTAATCACGTGACTTGGAGTAAGTCAGAAAGTGAAAGACACATATCATATCATATCACTTATAGGTGTTACCTATAAATTGATACCAGGGCAGATATTTCCACGGAGAAGGGCAATCACAGATTCATTAAACAAACTTATGGTTCACCAAAGGAAAGGTGTGAGTATTGAATTCATTACGATATTGGGGTTAACAGACATATACAAACACAGTAGACGTATAGATTCACCAAAGAGCTACGGAGTACCAAGAGAAGACTACTCAACATTCTGTCATAACGTACATGGGAAAAGGATCCCAGGAAGAACAGACATATGTATATGTGTAAAAGAACCACCTCTTGCACACCTACAACAAGCTAAACGTTGTACTCAAACTTGCTGTAATAAAAAATAAAAAATTAAATTAAAAACACGAACAAGAAGTAGTGAGACAAACTTGAGGGGCTTTCTCCTGGCACATTCCGTTCTACATTCCTATGTAGAACGCGACTTCCATTGAGGCTCTGCTGCCCTATTAAGCAGATTTGGTAAGGGAGAACTGCTGCCACCTTGTGGCCGTTTCACACAACAGCAGCTTTAATCCCAGTGCTAATGGTCAGTGGATATTCCAAATCATTACAGGCCTGTAAATGACACCTGCCCTGAAAACATATCCTGGGGTCATATATCGACCAAAAAATTCAAAAGACGTCCATATTTCAAAACGACAGTTTCAAGAGGCATATTTCACGCACATTAGTGTTCTGCTTCTTTTGCTTGCTTTCTTTCTTTGTTAAAAAAACGGGAATGGAAAAAGGCAACCCTCAGAATGGGCGAAAACGTTCACAAACGAATCAATGGACAAAGGTTTAATCTCCAATACATATAAACAGCTCATGCAGCTTAATATTAATAAAACAAACAACCCAATACAAAAATGGGCAGAAGATCTAAAGAGACGTTTCTTCAAAGAAGACACAGAGATGGCCAAGACGCACATGAAAAGCTGCTCAACATCACTAATTATTAGAGAAATGCAAATCAAAACTACAATGAGGTAAGACCTCACACCTGTGAGAATCGGCCTCATCAGATAATCTACAAACAACAAATTCTGGGGAGGGTGTGGACAAAAGGAACCCTCTTCCGCTATTGGTGGGAATGTAAATTGATACAGTCACTATGGAGAACAGTATGGAGGTTCCTTTAAAAAACTAAAAAGAGAATTACCATAGGATCCAGCAATCCCACTTCTGGGCATATACCCAGAGAAAACCATAAATCACAAAGACACATTCACCACAATGTTCATTGCAGCACTATTTACAATAGCCAGGTAATGGAAGCAACCTAAATGCCCACAGACAGACGAATGGATAAAGATGTGGTACATATATAAAATGGAATATTACTCAGCCAAAAAAAGGAATGAAACTGAGTCATTTGTAGAGAAGTTGATGGATCTAGAGACTGTCATACAGAGTGAAGTAAGTCAGAAAGAGAAAAACAAATATTGTATATTAATGCCTATATGTGGAACCTAGAAAAATGGTACAGATGAACTGGTTTGCAGGGCAGAAATAGAGACACAGAGGTAGAGAACAAACGTATGGACATGGACACAAAGTGGGGGAAGCCATGGGGTGGTGGTGGTGGGATGAGTTGGGAGATTGGGATTGACCTGTATACATGTATATGCATAAAATAGATAACTAATAATAACCTACTGTATAGAAAAATAAATTAAATTAAATTTCAAAATTTTTAAAAATAAAATGTAAAAATAAAACAGAAAAAAAGTTCTTCCATTCACACTGATGTATTTATAAGAATGAATTATTTCCATGCTTATATCCATAAATACATAAAAGAGGAATAAAATCTAACTTGAACCAAAAAAGAAAAAAAAAACTGAACCTAACATTTATACAGAGGAAAACACTACCAAGGCACTTGCTCCAGTGGTAAACAATTCTGAAATTGGTCAGAGGTGGGGAATCATCTCCCATACAGCCAGCAGCCCCGCCCGCCCACGCAAGGAGCGTCCTTATTGCAAAGCTGGGGGACCGTGGCGAGGCCTCTGTGAGGAAACGTGAGCTGAGCCCCAGGCCAGCTGCTGCTGAACTCTTCCCACCCTTCCCAGGTGAAACACCTGAATATGTACAAGGGCTTGAAAGCCTAGAGGAAGGGCCGTGGAGCCACACCAGCGACAGCACGCAGGCCAACTTGGTGCCTGCAGGTCAGCCAGGATGGTCCTGGCCACGGGCGCTCTTCTGGAAGCTTTCCATTGCCCTGCCTGAGATACCCCTCCTGTCCCGGCCCCCACTCCTTTTTTTCCTTCCTCACCTCAGCCCGGAGAGATATTCCAGTGGAAGTTATGGGTGACACATCCTCTTCTTTACAGGTGGCAGCCTGGCAACTCCTGCCGAAAGTCCAGCAGAGCCCCACTCACACCGGGCCCCCCACAAAGCCGTGGACCCTCACACCCTCCCACCAGCACAGCCCCGAGACTGCTGACGGGGCAGAGAATATGCAGTCAGGCACAGCTGCAGGGGCTATTGCTGCCTGGAGTGCTGTTTATATTGACCTCAACCCAGGCACACCTGGGGAGGGCTTGCCGGCAGGGTCAGGCTGCCCAGGCCAGCTAATCCTCAGCCCTCGGGGAATCACATTGCAGAAAATGGACCTCGCTAAGACAGAATATTCGCCAAGGAAAAAAAGGGCACAATGCCATTTGCAGCACCGTAGATGAGTCTCGAGGTAATCACGTGACTTGGAGTAAGTCAGAAAGTGAAAGACACATATCATATCATATCACTTATAGGTGTTACCTATAAATTGATACCAGGGCAGATATTTCCACGGAGAAGGGCAATCACAGATTCATTAAACAAACTTATGGTTCACCAAAGGAAAGGTGTGAGGATTAAATTCATTACGATATTGGGGTTAACAGACATATACAAACACAGTAGACGTATAGATTCACCAAAGACCTACGGAGTACCAAGAGAAGACTACTCAACATTCTGTCATAACGTACATGGGAAAAGGATCCCAGGAAGAACAGACATATGTATATGTGTAAAAGAACCACCTCTTGCACACCTACAACAAGCTAAACGTTGTACTCAAACTTGCTGTAATAAAAAATAAAAAATTAAATTAAAAACACGAACAAGAAGTAGTGAGACAAACTTGAGGGGCTTTCTCCTGGCACATTCCGTTCTACATTCCAATCTAGAACGCGACTTCCATTGAGGCTCTGCTGCCCTAGTAACCAGATTTGGTAAGGGAGAACTGCTGCCACCTTGTGGCCGTTTCACACAACAGCAGCTTTAATCCCAGCGCTAATGGTCAGGGGATATTCCAAATCATTACAGGCCTGTAAATGACACCTGCCCTGAAAACATATCCTGGGGTCATATATCGACCAAAAAATTCAAAAGACGTCCATATTTCAAAACGACAGTTTCAAGAGGCATATTTCACGCACATTAGTGTTCTGCTTCTTTTGCTTGCTTTCTTTCTTTCTTAAAAAAACGGGAATGGAAAAAGGCAACCCTCAGAATGGGCGAAAACGTTCACAAACGAATCAATGGACAAAGGTTTAATCTCCAATACATATAAACAGCTCATGCAGCTTAATATTAATAAAACAAACAACCCAATACAAAAATGGGCAGAAGATCTAAAGAGACGTTTCTTCAAAGAAGACACAGAGATGGCCAAGACGCACATGAAAAGCTGCTCAACATCACTAATTATTAGAGAAATGCAAATCAAAACTACAATGAGGTAAGACCTCACACCTGTGAGAATCGGCCTCATCAGATAATCTACAAACAACAAATTCTGGGGAGGGTGTGGACAAAAGGAACCCTCTTCCGCTATTGGTGGGAATGTAAATTGATACAGTCACTATGGTGAACAGTATGGAGGTTCCTTTAAAAAACTAAAAAGAGAATTACCATAGGATCCAGCAATCCCACTTCTGGGCATATACCCAGAGAAAACCATAAATCACAAAGACACATTCACCACAATGTTCATTGCAGCACTATTTACAATAGCCAGGTAATGGAAGCAACCTAAATGCCCACAGACAGACGAATGGATAAAGATGTGGTACATATATAAAATGGAATATTACTCAGCCAAAAAAAGGAATGAAACTGAGTCATTTGTAGAGAAGTTGATGGATCTAGAGACTGTCATACAGAGTGAAGTAAGTCAGAAAGAGAAAAACAAATATTGTATATTAATGCCTATATGTGGAACCTAGAAAAATGGTACAGATGAACTGGTTTGCAGGGCAGAAATAGAGACACAGAGGTAGAGAACAAACGTATGGACATGGACACAAAGTGGGGGAAGCCATGGGGTGGTGGTGGTGGGATGAGTTGGGAGATTGGGATTGACCTGTATACATGTATATGCATAAAATAGATAACTAATAATAACCTACTGTATAGAAAAACAAATTAAATTATATTTCAAAATTTTAAAAATAAAATGTAAAAATAAAACAGAAAAAAAGTTCTTCCATTCACACTGATGTATTTATAAGAATGAATTATTTCCATGCTTATATCCATAAATACATAAAAGAGGAATAAAATCTAACTTGAACCAAAAAAGAAAAAAAAAAACTGAACCTAACATTTATACAGAGGAAAACACTACCAAGGCACTTGCTCCAGTGGTAAACAATTCTGAAATTGGTCAGAGGTGGGGAATCATCTCCCATACAGCCAGCAGCCCCGCCCGCCCACGCAAGGAGCGTCCTTATTGCAAAGCTGGGGGACCGTGGCGAGGCCTCTGTGAGTAAACGTGAGCTGAGCCCCAGGCCAGCTGCTGCTGAACTCTTCCCACCCTTCCCAGGTGAAACACCTGAATATGTACAAGGGCTTGAAAGCCTAGAGGAAGGGCCGTGGAGCCACACCAGCGACAGCACGCAGGCCAACTTGGTGCCTGCAGGTCAGCCAGGATGGTCCTGGCCACGGGCGCTCTTCTGGAAGCTTTCCATTGCCCTGCCTGAGATACCCCTCCTGTCCCGGCCCCCACTCCTTTTTTTCCTTCCTCACCTCAGCCCGGAGAGATATTCCAGTGGAAGTTATGGGTGACACATCCTCTTCTTTACAGGTGGCAGCCTGGCAACTCCTGCCGAAAGTCCAGCAGAGCCCCACTCACACCGGGCCCCCCACAAAGCCGTGGACCCTCACACCCTCCCACCAGCACAGCCCCGAGACTGCTGACGGGGCAGAGAATATGCAGTCAGGCACAGCTGCAGGGGCTATTGCTGCCTGGAGTGCTGTTTATATTGACCTCAACCCAGGCACACCTGGGGAGGGCTTGCCGGCAGGGTCAGGCTGCCCAGGTCAGCTAATCCTCAGCCCTCGGGGAATCACATTGCAGAAAATGGACCTCGCTAAGACAGAATATTCGCAAAGGAAAAAAAGGACACAATGCCATTTGCAGCACCGTAGATGAGTCTCGAGGTAATCACGTGACTTGGAGTAAGTCAGAAAGTGAAAGACACATATCATATCATATCACTTATAGGTGTTACCTATAAACTGATACCAGGGCAGATATTTCCACGGAGAAGGGCAATCACAGATTCATTAAACAAACTTATGGTTCACCAAAGGAAAGGTGTGAGGATTGAATTCATTACGATATTGGGGTTAACAGACATATACAAACACAGTAGACGTATAGAATCGCCAAAGACCTACGGAGTACCAAGAGAAGACTACTCAACATTCTGTCATAACGTACATGGGAAAAGGATCCCAGGAAGAACAGACATATGTATATGTGTAAAAGAACCACCTCTTGCACACCTACAACAAGCTAAACGTTGTACTCAAACGTGCTGTAATAAAAAATAAAAAATTAAATTAAAAACACGAACAAGAAGTAGTGAGACAAACTTGAGGGGCTTTCTCCTGGCACATTCCGTTCTACATTCCAATCTAGAACGTGACTTCCATTGAGGCTCTGCTGCCCTAGTAACCAGATTTGGTAAGGGAGAACTGCTGCCACCTTGTGGCCGTTTCACACAACAGCAGCTTTAATCCCAGCACTAATGGTCAGTGGATATTCCAAATCATTACAGGCCTGTAAATGACACCTGCCCTGAAAACAAATCCTGGGGTCATATATCGCCCAAAAAATTCAAAGGACGTCCATATTTCAAAACGACAGTTTCAAGAGGCATATTTCACGCACATTAGTGTTCTGCTTCTTTTGCTTGCTTTCTTTCTTTGTTAAAAAAACGGGAATGGAAAAAGGCAACCCTCAGAATGGGCGAAAACGTTCACAAACGAATCAATGGACAAAGGTTTAATCTCCAATATATATAAACAGCTCATGCAGCTTAATATTAATAAAACAAACAACCCAATACAAAAATGGGCAGAAGATCTAAAGAGACGTTTCTTCAAAGAAGACACAGAGATGGCCAAGACGCACATGAAAAGCTGCTCAACATCACTAATTATTAGAGAAATGCAAATCAAAACTACAATGAGGTAAGACCTCACACCTGTGAGAATCGGCCTCATCAGATAATCTACAAACAACAAATTCTGGGGAGGGTGTGGACAAAAGGAACCCTCTTCCGCTATTGGTGGGAATGTAAATTGATACAGACACGATGGAGAACAGTATGGAGGTTCCTTTAAAAAACTAAAAAGAGAATTACCATAGGATCCAGCAATCCCACTTCTGGGCATATACCCAGAGAAAACCATAAATCACAAAGACACATTCAACACAATGTTCATTGCAGCACTATTTACAATAGCCAGGTAATGGAAGCAACCTAAATGCCCACAGACAGACGAATGGATAAAGATGTGGTACATATATAAAATGGAATATTACTCAGCCAAAAAAAGGAATGAAACTGAGTCATTTGAAGAGAAGTTGATGGATCTAGAGACTGTCATACAGAGTGAAGTAAGTCAGAAAGAGAAAAACAAATATTGTATATTAATGCCTATATGTGGAACCTAGAAAAATGGTACAGATGAACTGGTTTGCAGGGCAGAAATAGAGACACAGAGGTAGAGAACAAACGTATGGACATGGACACAAAGTGGGGGAAGCCATGGGGTGGTGGTGGTGGGATGAGTTGGGAGATTGGGATTGACCTGTATACATGTATATGCATAAAATAGATAACTAATAATAACCTACTGTATAAAAAAATAAATTAAATTTCAAAATTTTTAAAAATAAAATGTAAAAATAAAACAGAAAAAAAGTTCTTCCATTCACACTGATGTATTTATAAGAATGAATTATTTCCATGCTTATATCCATAAATACATAAAAGAGGAATAAAATCTAACTTGAACCAAAAAAGAAAAAAAAAACTGAACCTAACATTTATACAGAGGAAAACACTACCAAGGCACTTGCTCAAGTGGTAAACAATTCTGAAATTGGTCAGAGGTGGGGAATCATCTCCCATACAGCCAGCAGCCCCGCCCGCCCACGCAAGGAGCGTCCTTATTGCAAAGCTGGGGGACCGTGCCGAGGCCTCTGTGAGTAAACGTGAGCTGAGCCCCAGGCCAGCTGCTGCTGAACTCTTCCCACCCTTCCCAGGTGAAACACCTGAATATGTACAAGGGCTTGAAAGCCTAGAGGAAGGGCCGTGGAGCCACACCAGCGACAGCACGCAGGCCAACTTGGTGCCTGCAGGTCAGCCAGGATGGTCCTGGCCACGGGCGCTCTTCTGGAAGCTTTCCATTGCCCTGCCTGAGATACCCCTCCTGTCCCGGCACCCACTCCTTTTTTTCCTTCCTCACCTCAGCCCGGAGAGATATTCCAGTTGAAGTTATGGGTGACACATCCTCTTCTTTACAGGTGGCAGCCTGGCAACTCCTGCCGAAAGTCCAGCAGAGCCCCACGCACACCGGGACCCCACAAAGCCGTGGACCCTCACACCCTCCCACCCGCACAGCCCCGAGACTGCTGACGGGGCAGAGAATATGGAGTCAGGCACAGCTGCAGGGGCTATTGCTGCCTGGAGTCCTGATTATATTGACCTCAACCCAGGCACACCTGGGGAGGGCTTGCCGGCATGGTCAGGCTGCCCAGGTCAGCTAATCCTCAGCCCTCGGGGAATCACATTGCAGAAAATGGACCTCGCTAAGACAGAATATTCGCCAAGGAAAAAAAGGACACAATGCCATTTGCAGCACTGTAGATGAGTCTCGAGGTAATCACGTGACTTGGAGTAAGTCAGAAAGTGAAAGACACATATCATATCATATCACTTATAGGTGTTACCTATAAATTGATACCAGGGCAGATATTTCCACGGAGAAGGGCAATCACAGATTCATTAAACAAACTTATGGTTCACCAAAGGAAAGGTGTGAGGATTGAATTCATTACGATATTGGGGTTAACAGACATATACAAACACAGTAGATGTATAGAATCACCAAAGACCTACGGAGTACCAAGAGAAGACTACTCAACATTCTGTCATAACGTACATGGGAAAAGGATCCCAGGAAGAACAGACATATGTATATGTGTAAAAGAACCACCTCTTGCACACCTACAACAAGCTAAACGTTGTACTCAAACTTGCTGTAATAAAAAATAAAAAATTAAATTAAAAACACGAACAAGAAGTAGTGAGACAAACTTGAGGGGCTTTCTCCTGGCACATTCCGTTCTACATTCCAATCTAGAACGCGACTTCCATTGAGGCTCTGCTGCCCTAGTAACCAGATTTGGTAAGGGAGAACTGCTGCCACCTTGTGGCCGTTTCACACAACAGCAGCTTTAATCCCAGCGCTAATGGTCAGTGGATATTCCAAATCATTACAGGCCTGTAAATGACACCTGCCCTGAAAACAAATCCTGGGGTCATATATCGACCAAAAAATTCAAAAGACGTCCATATTTCAAAACGACAGTTTCAAGAGGCATATTTCACGCACATTAGTGTTCTGCTTCTTTTGCTTGTTTTCTTTCTTTGTTAAAATAACGGGAATGGAAAAAGGCAACCCTCAGAATGGGCGAAAACGTTCACAAACGAATCAATGGACAAAGGTTTAATCTCCAATATATATAAACAGCTCATGCAGCTTAATATTAATAAAACAAACAACCCAATACAAAAATGGGCAGAAGATCTAAAGAGACGTTTCTTCAAAGAAGACACAGAGATGGCCAAGACGCACATGAAAAGCTGCTCAACATCACTAATTATTAGAGAAATGCAAATCAAAACTACAATGAGGTAAGACCTCACACCTGTGAGAATCGGCCTCATCAGATAATCTACAAACAACAAATTCTGGGGAGGGTGTGGACAAAAGGAACCCTCTTCCGCTATTGGTGGGAATGTAAATTGATACAGTCACTATGGAGAACAGTATGGAGGTTCCTTTAAAAAACTAAAAAGAGAATTACCATAGGATCCAGCAATCCCACTTCTGGGCATATACCCAGAGAAAACCATAAATCACAAAGACACATTCACCACAATGTTCACTGCAGCACTATTTACAATAGCCAGGCAATGGAAGCAACCTAAATGCCCACAGACAGACGAATGGATAAAGATTTGGTACATATATAAAATGGAATATTACTCAGCCAAAAAAAGGAATGAAACTGGGTCATTTGTAGAGAAGTTGATGGATCTAGAGACTGTCATACAGAGTGAAGTAAGTCAGAAAGAGAAAAACAAATATTGTATATTAATGCCTATATGTGGAACCTAGAAAAATGGTACAGATGAACTGGTTTGCAGGGCAGAAATAGAGACACAGAGGTAGAGAACAAACGTATGGACATGGACACAAAGTGGGGGAAGCCATGGGGTGGTGGTGGTGGGATGAGTTGGGAGATTGGGATTGACCTGTATACATGTATATGCATAAAATAGATAACTAATAATAACCTACTGTATAAAAAAATAAATTAAATTAAATTTCAAAAATTTTAAAAATAAAATGTAAAAATAAAACAGAAAAAAAGTTCTTCCATTCACACTGATGTATTTATAAGAATGAATTATTTCCATGCTTATATCCATAAATACATAAAAGAGGAATAAAATCTAACTTGAACCAAAAAAGAAAAAAAAACTGAACCTAACATTTATACAGAGGAAAACACTACCAAGGCACTTGCTCCAGTGGTAAACAATTCTGAAATTGGTCAGAGGTGGGGAATCATCTCCCATAGAGCCAGCAGCCCCGCCCGCCCACGCAAGGAGCGTCCTTATTGCAAAGCTGGGGGACCGTGCCGAGGCCTCTGTGAGGAAACGTGAGCTGAGCCCCAGGCCAGCTGCTGCTGAACTCTTCCCACCCTTCCCAGGTGAAACACCTGAATATGTACAAGGGCTTGAAAGCCTAGAGGAAGGGCCGTGGAGCCACACCAGCGACAGCACGCAGGCCAACTTGGTGCCTGCAGGTCAGCCAGGATGGTCCTGGACACGGGCGCTCTTCTGGAAGCTTTCCATTGCCCTGCCTGAGATACCCCTCCTGTCCCGGCCCCCACTCCTTTTTTTCCTTCCTCACCTCAGCCCGGAGAGATATTCCAGTGGAAGTTATGGGTGACACATCCTCTTCTTTACAGGTGGCAGCCTGGCAACTCCTGCCGAAAGTCCAGCAGAGCCCCACTCACACCGGGCCCCCCACAAAGCCGTGGACCCTCCCACCCTCCCACCAGCACAGCCCCGAGACTGCTGACGGGGCAGAGAATATGCAGTCAGGCACAGCTGCAGGGGCTATTGCTGCCTAGAGTGCTGTTTATATTGACCTCAACCCAGGCACACCTGGGGAGGGCTTGCCGGCAGGGTCAGGCTGCCCAGGTCAGCTAATCCTCAGCCCTCGGGGAATCACATTGCAGAAAATGGACCTCGCTAAGACAGAATATTCGCCAAGGAAAAAAAAGGACACAATGCCATTTGCAGAACCGTAGATGAGTCTCGAGGTAATCACGTGACTTGGAGTAAGTCAGAAAGTGAAAGACACATATCATATCATATCACTTATAGGTGTTACCTATAAATTGATACCAGGGCAGATATTTCCACGGAGAAGGGCAATCACAGATTCATTAAACAAACTTATGGTTCACCAAAGGAAAGGTGTGAGGATTGAATTCATTACGATATTGGGGTTAACAGACATATACAAACACAGTAGACGTATAGAATCGCCAAAGACCTACGGAGTACCAAGAGAAGACTACTCAACATTCTGTCATAACGTACATGGGAAAAGGATCCCAGGAAGAACAGACATATGTATATGTGTAAAAGAACCACCTCTTGCACACCTACAACAAGCTAAACGTTGTACTCAAACGTGCTGTAATAAAAAATAAAAAATTAAATTAAAAACACGAACAAGAAGTAGTGAGACAAACTTGAGGGGCTTTCTCCTGGCACATTCCGTTCTACATTCCAATCTAGAACGCGACTTCCATTGAGGCTCTGCTGCCCTAGTAACCAGATTTGGTAAGGGAGAACTGCTGCCACCTTGTGGCCGTTTCACACAACAGCAGCTTTAATCCCAGCGCTAATGGTCAGTGGATATTCCAAATCATTACAGGCCTGTAAATGACACCTGCCCTGAAAACATATCCTGGGGTCATATATCGACCAAAAAATTCCAAAGACGTCCATATTTCAAAACGACAGTTTCAAGAGGCATATTTCACGCACATTAGTGTTCTGCTTCTTTTGCTTGCTTTCTTTCTTTGTTAAAATAACGGGAATGGAAAAAGGCAACCCTCAGAATGGGCGAAAACGTTCACAAACGAATCAATGGACAAAGGTTTAATCTCCAATACATATAAACAGCTCATGCAGCTTAATATTAATAAAACAAACAACCCAATACAAAAATGGGCAGAAGATCTAAAGAGACGTTTCTTCAAAGAAGACACAGAGATGGCCAAGATGCACATGAAAAGCTGCTCAACATCACTAATTATTAGAGAAATGCAAATCAAAACTACAATGAGGTAAGACCTCACACCTGTGAGAATCGGCCTCATCAGATAATCTACAAACAACAAATTCTGGGGAGGGTGTGGACAAAAGGAACCCTCTTCTGCTATTGGTGGGAATGTAAATTGATACAGTCACGATGGAGAACAGTATGGAGGTTCCTTTAAAAAACTAAAAAGAGAATTACCATAGGATCCAGCAATCCCACTTCTGGGCATATACCCAGAGAAAACCATAAATCACAAAGACACATTCACCACAATGTTCATTGCAGCACTATTTACAATAGCCAGGCAATGGAAGCAACCTAAATGCCCACAGACAGACGAATGGATAAAGATGTGGTACATATATAAAATGGAATATTACTCAGCCAAAAAAAGGAATGAAACTGGGTCATTTGTAGAGAAGTTGATGGATCTAGAGACTGTCATACAGAGTGAAATAAGTCAGAAAGAGAAAAACAAATATTGTATATTAATGCCTATATGTGGAACCTAGAAAAATGGTACAGATGAACTGGTTTGCAGGGCAGAAATAGAGACACAGAGGTAGAGAACAAACGTATGGACATGGACACAAAGTGGGGGAAGCCATGGGGTGGTGGTGGTGGGATGAGTTGGGAGATTGGGATTGACCTGTATACATGTATATGCATAAAATAGATAACTAATAATAACCTACTGTATAAAAAAATAAATTAAATTTCAAAATTTTTAAAAATAAAATGTAAAAATATAACAGAAAAAAAGTTCTTCCATTCACACTGATGTATTTATAAGAATGAATTATTTCCATGCTTATATCCATAAATACATAAAAGAGGAATAAAATCTAACTTGAACCAAAAAAGAAAAAAAAACTGAACCTAACATTTATACAGAGGAAAACACTACCAAGGCACTTGCTCCAGTGGTAAACAATTCTGAAATTGGTCAGAGGTGGGGAATCATCTCCCATACAGCCAGCAGCCCCGCCCGCCCACGCAAGGAGCGTCCTTATTGCAAAGCTGGGGGACCGTGCCGAGGCCTCTGTGAGGAAACGTGAGCTGAGCCCCAGGCCAGCTGCTGCTGAACTCTTCCCACCCTTCCCAGGTGAAACACCTGAATATGTACAAGGGCTTGAAAGCCTAGAGGAAGGGCCGTGGAGCCACACCAGCGACAGCACGCAGGCCAACTTGGTGCCTGCAGGTCAGCCAGGATGGTCCTGGCCACGGGCGCTCTTCTGGAAGCTTTCCATTGCCCTGCCTGAGATACCCCTCCTGTCCCGGCCCCCACTCCTTTTTTTCCTTCCTCACCTCAGCCCGGAGAGATATTCCAGTGGAAGTTATGGGTGACACATCCTCTTCTTTACAGGTGGCAGCCTGGCAACTCCTGCCGAAAGTCCAGCAGAGCCCCACTCACACCGGGCCCCCCACAAAGCCGTGGACCCTCACACCCTCCCACCAGCACAGCCCCGAGACTGCTGACGGGGCAGAGAATATGCAGTCAGGCACAGCTGCAGGGGCTATTGCTGCCTGGAGTGCTGTTTATATTGACCTCAACCCAGGCACACCTGGGGAGGGCTTGCCGGCAGGGTCAGGCTGCCCAGGTCAGCTAATCCTCAGCCCTCGGGGAATCACATTGCAGAAAATGGACCTCGCTAAGACAGAATATTCGCCAAGGAAAAAAAAGGACACAATGCCATTTGCAGCACCGTAGATGAGTCTCGAGGTAATCACGTGACTTGGAGTAAGTCAGAAAGTGAAAGACACATATCATATCATATCACTTATAGGTGTTACCTATAAATTGATACCAGGGCAGATATTTCCACGGAGAAGGGCAATCACAGATTCATTAAACAAACTTATGGTTCACCAAAGGAAAGGTGTGAGGATTGAATTCATTACGATATTGGGGTTAACAGACATATACAAACACAGTAGACGTATAGAATCGCCAAAGACCTACGGAGTACCAAGAGAAGACTACTCAACATTCTGTCATAACGTACATGGGAAAAGGATCCCAGGAAGAACAGACATATGTATATGTGTAAAAGAACCACCTCTTGCACACCTACAACAAGCTAAACGTTGTACTCAAACGTGCTGTAATAAAAAATAAAAAATTAAATTAAAAACACGAACAAGAAGTAGTGAGACAAACTTGAGGGGCTTTCTCCTGGCACATTCCGTTCTACATTCCAATCTAGAACGCGACTTCCATTGAGGCTCTGCTGCCCTAGTAACCAGATTTGGTAAGGAAGAACTGCTGCCACCTTGTGGCCGTTTCACACAACAGCAGCTTTAATCCCAGCGCTAATGGTCAGTGGATATTCCAAATCATTACAGGCCTGTAAATGACACCTGCCCTGAAAACATATCCTGGGGTCATATATCGACCAAAAAATTCCAAAGACGTCCATATTTCAAAACGACAGTTTCAAGAGGCATATTTCACGCACATTAGTGTTCTGCTTCTTTTGCTTGCTTTCTTTCTTTGTTAAAAAAACGGGAATGGAAAAAGGCAACCCTCAGAATGGGCGAAAACGTTCACAAACGAATCAATGGACAAAGGTTTAATCTCCAATACATATAAACAGCTCATGCAGCTTAATATTAATAAAACAAACAACCCAATACAAAAATGGGCAGAAGATCTAAAGAGACGTTTCTTCAAAGAAGACACAGAGATGGCCAAGACGCACATGAAAAGCTGCTCAACATCACTAATTATTAGAGAAATGCAAATCAAAACTACAATGAGGTAAGACCTCACACCTGTGAGAATCGGCCTCATCAGATAATCTACAAACAACAAATTCTGGGGAGGGTGTGGACAAAAGGAACCCTCTTCTGCTATTGGTGGGAATGTAAATTGATACAGTCACGATGGAGAACAGTATGGAGGTTCCTTTAAAAAACTAAAAAGAGAATTACCATAGGATCCAGCAATCCCACTTCTGGGCATATACCCAGAGAAAACCATAAATCACAAAGACACATTCACCACAATGTTCATTGCAGCACTATTTACAATAGCCAGGCAATGGAAGCAACCTAAATGCCCACAGACAGACGAATGGATAAAGATGTGGTACATATATAAAATGGAATATTACTCAGCCAAAAAAAGGAATGAAACTGGGTCATTTGTAGAGAAGTTGATGGATCTAGAGACTGTAATACAGAGTGAAATAAGTCAGAAAGAGAAAAACAAATATTGTATATTAATGCCTATATGTGGAACCTAGAAAAATGGTACAGATGAACTGGTTTGCAGGGCAGAAATAGAGACACAGAGGTAGAGAACAAACGTATGGACATGGACACAAAGTGGGGGAAGCCATGGGGTGGTGGTGGTGGGATGAGTTGGGAGATTGGGATTGACCTGTATACATGTATATGCATAAAATAGATAACTAATAATAACCTACTGTATAAAAAAATAAATTAAATTAAATTTCAAAAATTTTAAAAATAAAATGTAAAAATAAAACAGAAAAAAAGTTCTTCCATTCACACTGATGTATTTATAAGAATGAATTATTTCCATGCTTATATCCATAAATACATAAAAGAGGAATAAAATCTAACTTGAACCAAAAAAGAAAAAAAAAACTGAACCTAACATTTATACAGAGGAAAACACTACCAAGGCACTTGCTCCAGTGGTAAACAATTCTGAAATTGGTCAGAGGTGGGGAATCATCTCCCATAGAGCCAGCAGCCCCGCCCGCCCACGCAAGGAGCGTCCTTATTGCAAAGCTGGGGGACCGTGCCGAGGCCTCTGTGAGGAAACGTGAGCTGAGCCCCAGGCCAGCTGCTGCTGAACTCTTCCCACCCTTCCCAGGTGAAACACCTGAATATGTACAAGGGCTTGAAAGCCTAGAGGAAGGGCCGTGGAGCCACACCAGCGACAGCACGCAGGCCAACTTGGTGCCTGCAGGTCAGCCAGGATGGTCCTGGCCACGGGCGCTCTTCTGGAAGCTTTCCATTGCCCTGCCTGAGATACCCCTCCTGTCCCGGCCCCCACTCCTTTTTTTCCTTCCTCACCTCAGCCCGGAGAGATATTCCAGTGGAAGTTATGGGTGACACATCCTCTTCTTTACAGGTGGCAGCCTGGCAACTCCTGCCGAAAGTCCAGCAGAGCCCCACTCACACCGGGCCCCCCACAAAGCCGTGGACCCTCACACCCTCCCACCAGCACAGCCCCGAGACTGCTGACGGGGCAGAGAATATGCAGTTAGGCACAGCTGCAGGGGCTATTGCTGCCTGGAGTCCTGATTATATTGACCTCAACACAGGCACACCTGGGGAGGGCTTGCCGGCATGGTCAGGCTGCCCAGGTCAGCTAATCCTCAGCCCTCGGGGAATCACATTGCAGAAAATGGACCTCGCTAAGACAGAATATTCGCCAAGGAAAAAAAGGACACAATGCCATTTGCAGCACTGTAGATGAGTCTCGAGGTAATCACGTGACTTGGAGTAAGTCAGAAAGTGAAAGACACATATCATATCATATCACTTATAGGTGTTACCTATAAATTGATACCAGGGCAGATATTTCCACGGAGAAGGGCAATCACAGATTCATTAAACAAACTTATGGTTCACCAAAGGAAAGGTGTGAGGATTGAATTCATTACGATATTGGGGTTAACAGAAATATACAAACACAGTAGATGTATAGAATCACCAAAGACCTACGGAGTACCAAGAGAAGACTACTCAACATTCTGTCATAACGTACATGGGAAAAGGATCCCAGGAAGAACAGACATATGTATATGTGTAAAAGAACCACCTCTTGCACACCTACAACAAGCTAAACGTTGTACTCAAACTTGCTGTAATAAAAAATAAAAAATTAAATTAAAAACACGAACAAGAAGTAGTGAGACAAACTTGAGGGGCTTTCTCCTGGCACATTCCGTTCTACATTCCAATCTAGAACGCGACTTCCATTGAGGCTCTGCTGCCCTAGTAACCAGATTTGGTAAGGGAGAACTGCTGCCACCTTGTGGCCGTTTCACACAACAGCAGCTTTAATCCCAGCGCTAATGGTCAGTGGATATTCCAAATCATTACAGGCCTGTAAATGACACCTGCCCTGAAAACAAATCCTGGGGTCATATATCGACCAAAAAATTCAAAAGACGTCCATATTTCAAAACGACAGTTTCAAGAGGCATATTTCACGCACATTAGTGTTCTGCTTCTTTTGCTTGCTTTCTTTCTTTGTTAAAATAACGGGAATGGAAAAAGGCAACCCTCAGAATGGGCGAAAACGTTCACAAACGAATCAATGGAAAAAGGTTTAATCTCCAATATATATAAACAGCTCATGCAGCTTAATATTAATAAAACAAACAACCCAATACAAAAATGGGCAGAAGATCTAAAGAGACGTTTCTTCAAAGAAGACACAGAGATGGCCAAGACGCACATGAAAAGCTGCTCAACATCACTAATTATTAGAGAAATGCAAATCAAAACTACAATGAGGTAAGTCCTCACACCTGTGAGAATCGGCCTCATCAGATAATCTACAAACAACAAATTCTGGGGAGGGTGTGGACAAAAGGAACCCTCTTCCGCTATTGGTGGGAATGTAAATTGATACAGTCACTATGGAGAACAGTATGGAGGTTCCTTTAAAAAACTAAAAAGAGAATTACCATAGGATCCAGCAATCCCACTTCTGGGCATATACCCAGAGAAAACCATAAATCACAAAGACACATTCACCACAATGTTCATTGCAGCACTATTTACAATAGCCAGGTAATGGAAGCAACCTAAATGCCCACAGACAGACGAATGGATAAAGATGTGGTACATATATAAAATGGAATATTACTCAGCCAAAAAAAGGAATGAAACTGGGTCATTTGTAGAGAAGTTGATGGATCTAGAGACTGTCATACAGAGTGAAGTAAGTCAGAAAGAGAAAAACAAATATTGTATATTAATGCCTATATGTGGAACCTAGAAAAATGGTACAGATGAACTGGTTTGCAGGGCAGAAATAGAGACACAGAGGTAGAGAACAAACGTATGGACATGGACACAAAGTGGGGGAAGCCATGGGGTGGTGGTGGTGGGATGAGTTGGGAGATTGGGATTGACCTGTATACATGTATATGCATAAAATAGATAACTAATAATAACCTACTGTATAAAAAAATAAATTAAATTAAATTTCAAAAATTTTAAAAATAAAATGTAAAAATAAAACAGAAAAAAAGTTCTTCCATTCACACTGATGTATTTATAAGAATGAATTATTTCCATGCTTATATCCATAAATACATAAAAGAGGAATAAAATCTAACTTGAACCAAAAAAGAAAAAAAAACTGAACCTAACATTTATACAGAGGAAAACACTACCAAGGCACTTGCTCCAGTGGTAAACAATTCTGAAATTGGTCAGAGGTGGGGAATCATCTCCCATAGAGCCAGCAGCCCCGCCCGCCCACGCAAGGAGCGTCCTTATTGCAAAGCTGGGGGACCGTGCCGAGGCCTCTGTGAGGAAACGTGAGCTGAGCCCCAGGCCAGCTGCTGCTGAACTCTTCCCACCCTTCCCAGGTGAAACACCTGAATATGTACAAGGGCTTGAAAGCCTAGAGGAAGGGCCGTGGAGCCACACCAGCGACAGCACGCAGGCCAACTTGGTGCCTGCAGGTCAGCCAGGATGGTCCTGGCCACGGGCGCTCTTCTGGAAGCTTTCCATTGCCCTGCCTGAGATACCCCTCCTGTCCCGGCCCCCACTCCTTTTTTTCCTTCCTCACCTCAGCCCGGAGAGATATTCCAGTGGAAGTTATGGGTGACACATCCTCTTCTTTACAGGTGGCAGCCTGGCAACTCCTGCCGAAAGTACAGCAGAGCCCCACTCACACCGGGCCCCCCACAAAGCCGTGGACCCTCACACCCTCCCACCAGCACAGCCCCGAGACTGCTGACGGGGCAGAGAATATGCAGTCAGGCACAGCTGCAGGGGCTATTGCTGCCTGGAGTGCTGTTTATATTGACCTCAACCCAGGCACACCTGGGGAGGGCTTGCCGGCAGGGTCAGGCTGCCCAGGTCAGCTAATCCTCAGCCCTCGGGGAATCACATTGCAGAAAATGGACCTCGCTAAGACAGAATATTCGCCAAGGAAAAAAAAGGACACAATGCCATTTGCAGCACCGTAGATGAGTCTCGAGGTAATCACGTGACTTGGAGTAAGTCAGAAAGTGAAAGACACATATCATATCATATCACTTATAGGTGTTACCTATAAATTGATACCAGGGCAGATATTTCCACGGAGAAGGGCAATCACAGATTCATTAAACAAACTTATGGTTCACCAAAGGAAAGGTGTGAGGATTGAATTCATTACGATATTGGGGTTAACAGACATATACAAACACAGTAGACGTATAGAATCGCCAAAGACCTACGGAGTACCAAGAGAAGACTACTCAACATTCTGTCAAAACGTACATGGGAAAAGGATCCCAGGAAGAACAGACATATGTATATGTGTAAAAGAACCACCTCTTGCACACCTACAACAAGCTAAACGTTGTACTCAAACGTGCTGTAATAAAAAATAAAAAATTAAATTAAAAACACGAACAAGAAGTAGTGAGACAAACTTGAGGGGCTTTCTCCTGGCACATTCCGTTCTACATTCCAATCTAGAACGCGACTTCCATTGAGGCTCTGCTGCCCTAGTAACCAGATTTGGTAAGGGAGAACTGCTGCCACCTTGTGGCCGTTTCACACAACAGCAGCTTTAATCCCAGCGCTAATGGTCAGTGGATATTCCAAATCATTACAGGCCTGTAAATGACACCTGCCCTGAAAACATATCCTGGGGTCATATATCGACCAAAAAATTCCAAAGACGTCCATATTTCAAAACGACAGTTTCAAGAGGCATATTTCACGCACATTAGTGTTCTGCTTCTTTTGCTTGCTTTCTTTCTTTGTTAAAAAAACGGGAATGGAAAAAGGCAACCCTCAGAATGGGCGAAAACGTTCACAAACGAATCAATGGACAAAGGTTTAATCTCCAATACATATAAACAGCTCATGCAGCTTAATATTAATAAAACAAACAACCCAATACAAAAATGGGCAGAAGATCTAAAGAGACGTTTCTTCAAAGAAGACACAGAGATGGCCAAGACGCACATGAAAAGCTGCTCAACATCACTAATTATTAGAGAAATGCAAATCAAAACTACAATGAGGTAAGACCTCACACCTGTGAGAATCGGCCTCATCAGATAATCTACAAACAACAAATTCTGGGGAGGGTGTGGACAAAAGGAACCCTCTTCTGCTATTGGTGGGAATGTAAATTGATACAGTCACGATGGAGAACAGTATGGAGGTTCCTTTAAAAAACTAAAAAGAGAATTACCATAGGATCCAGCAATCCCACTTCTGGGCATATACCCAGAGAAAACCATAAATCACAAAGACACATTCACCACAATGTTCATTGCAGCACTATTTACAATAGCCAGGCAATGGAAGCAACCTAAATGCCCACAGACAGACGAATGGATAAAGATGTGGTACATATATAAAATGGAATATTACTCAGCCAAAAAAAGGAATGAAACTGGGTCATTTGTAGAGAAGTTGATGGATCTAGAGACTGTCATACAGAGTGAAATAAGTCAGAAAGAGAAAAACAAATATTGTATATTAATGCCTATATGTGGAACCTAGAAAAATGGTACAGATGAACTGGTTTGCAGGGCAGAAATAGAGACACAGAGGTAGAGAACAAACGTATGGACATGGACACAAAGTGGGGGAAGCCATGGGGTGGTGGTGGTGGGATGAGTTGGGAGATTGGGATTGACCTGTATACATGTATATGCATAAAATAGATAACTAATAATAACCTACTGTATAAAAAAATAAATTAAATTTCAAAATTTTTAAAAATAAAATGTAAAAATATAACAGAAAAAAAGTTCTTCCATTCACACTGATGTATTTATAAGAATGAATTATTTCCATGCTTATATCCATAAATACATAAAAGAGGAATAAAATCTAACTTGAACCAAAAAAGAAAAAAAAACTGAACCTAACATTTATACAGAGGAAAACACTACCAAGGCACTTGCTCCAGTGGTAAACAATTCTGAAATTGGTCAGAGGTGGGGAATCATCTCCCATAGAGCCAGCAGCCCCGCCCGCCCACGCAAGGAGCGTCCTTATTGCAAAGCTGGGGGACCGTGCCGAGGCCTCTGTGAGGAAACGTGAGCTGAGCCCCAGGCCAGCTGCTGCTGAACTCTTCCCACCCTTCCCAGGTGAAACACCTGAATATGTACAAGGGCTTGAAAGCCTAGAGGAAGGGCCGTGGAGCCACACCAGCGACAGCACGCAGGCCAACTTGGTGCCTGCAGGTCAGCCAGGATGGTCCTGGCCACGGGCGCTCTTCTGGAAGCTTTCCATTGCCCTGCCTGAGATACCCCTCCTGTCCCGGCCCCCACTCCTTGTTTTCCTTCCTCACCTCAGCCCGGAGAGATATTCCAGTGGAAGTTATGGGTGACACATCCTCTTCTTTACAGGTGGCAGCCTGGCAACTCCTGCCGAATGTCCAGCAGAGCCCCACTCACACTGGGCCCCCCACAAAGCCGTGGACCCTCACACCCTCCCACCAGCACAGCCCCGAGACTGCTGACGGGGCAGAGAATATGCAGTCAGGCACAGCTGCAGGGGCTATTGCTGCCTGGAGTGCTGTTTATATTGACCTCAACCCAGGCACACCTGGGGAGGGCTTGCCGGCAGGGTCAGGCTGCCCAGGTCAGCTAATCCTCAGCCCTCGGGGAATCACATTGCAGAAAATGGACCTCGCTAAGACAGAATATTCGCCAAGGAAAAAAAAGGACACAATGCCATTTGCAGCACCGTAGATGAGTCTCGAGGTAATCACGTGACTTGGAGTAAGTCAGAAAGTGAAAGACACATATCATATCATATCACTTATAGGTGTTACCTATAAATTGATACCAGGGCAGATATTTCCACGGAGAAGGGCAATCACAGATTCATTAAACAAACTTATGGTTCACCAAAGGAAAGGTGTGAGGATTGAATTCATTACGATATTGGGGTTAACAGACATATACAAACACAGTAGACGTATAGAATCGCCAAAGACCTACGGAGTACCAAGAGAAGACTACTCAACATTCTGTCATAACGTACATGGGAAAAGGATCCCAGGAAGAACAGACATATGTATATGTGTAAAAGAACCACCTCTTGCACACCTACAACAAGCTAAACGTTGTACTCAAACTTGCTGTAATAAAAAATAAAAAATTAAATTAAAAACACGAACAAGAAGTAGTGAGACAAACTTGAGGGGCTTTCTCCTGGCACATTCCGTTCTACATTCCAATCTAGAACGCGACTTCCATTGAGGCTCTGCTGCCCTAGTAACCAGATTTGGTAAGGGAGAACTGCTGCCACCTTGTGGCCGTTTCACACAACAGCAGCTTTAATCCCAGCACTAATGGTCAGTGGATATTCCAAATCATTACAGGCCTGTAAATGACACCTGCCCTGAAAACAAACCCTGGGGTCATATATCGACCAAAAAATTCAAAGGACGTCCATATTTCAAAACGACAGTTTCAAGAGGCATATTTCACGCACATTAGTGTTCTGCTTCTTTTGCTTGCTTTCTTTCTTTGTTAAAAAAACGGGAATGGAAAAAGGCAACCCTCAGAATGGGCGAAAACGTTCACAAACGAATCAATGGACAAAGGTTTAATCTCCAATATATATAAACAGCTCATGCAGCTTAATATTAATAAAACAAACAACCCAATACAAAAATGGGCAGAAGATCTAAAGAGACGTTTCTTCAAAGAAGACACAGAGATGGCCAAGACGCACATGAAAAGCTGCTCAACATCACTAATTATTAGAGAAATGCAAATCAAAACTACAATGAGGTAAGACCTCACACCTGTGAGAATCGGCCTCATCAGATAATCTACAAACAACAAATTCTGGGGAGGGTGTGGACAAAAGGAACCCTCTTCCGCTATTGGTGGGAATGTAAATTGATACAGTCACGATGGAGAACAGTATGGAGGTTCCTTTAAAAAACTAAAAAGAGAATTACCATAGGATCCAGCAATCCCACTTCTGGGCATATACCCAGAGAAAACCATAAATCACAAAGACACATTCAACACAATGTTCATTGCAGCACTATTTACAATAGCCAGGTAATGGAAGCAACCTAAATGCCCACAGACAGACGAATGGATAAAGATGTGGTACATATATAAAATGGAATATTACTCAGCCAAAAAAAGGAATGAAACTGAGTCATTTGAAGAGAAGTTGATGGATCTAGAGACTGTCATACAGAGTGAAGTAAGTCAGAAAGAGAAAAACAAATATTGTATATTAATGCCTATATGTGGAACCTAGAAAAATGGTACAGATGAACTGGTTTGCAGGGCAGAAATAGAGACACAGAGGTAGAGAACAAACGTATGGACATGGACACAAAGTGGGGGAAGCCATGGGGTGGTGGTGGTGGGATGAGTTGGGAGATTGGGATTGACCTGTATACATGTATATGCATAAAATAGGTAACTAATAATAACCTACTGTATAAAAAAATAAATTAAATTTCAAAATTTTTAAAAATAAAATGTAAAAATAAAACAGAAAAAAAGTTCTTCCATTCACACTGATGTATTTATAAGAATGAATTATTTCCATGCTTATATCCATAAATACATAAAAGAGGAATAAAATCTAACTTGAACCAAAAAAGAAAAAAAAAACTGAACCTAACATTTATACAGAGGAAAACACTACCAAGGCACTTGCTCCAGTGGTAAACAATTCTGAAATTGGTCAGAGGTGGGGAATCATCTCCCATACAGCCAGCAGCCCCGCCCGCCCACGCAAGGAGCGTCCTTATTGCAAAGCTGGGGGACCGTGCCGAGGCCTCTGTGAGTAAACGTGAGCTGAGCCCCAGGCCAGCTGCTGCTGAACTCTTCCCACCCTTCCCAGGTGAAACACCTGAATATGTACAAGGGCTTGAAAGCCTAGAGGAAGGGCCGTGGAGCCACACCAGCGACAGCACGCAGGCCAACTTGGTGCCTGCAGGTCAGCCAGGATGGTCCTGGCCACGGGCGCTCTTCTGGAAGCTTTCCATTGCCCTGCCTGAGATACCCCTCCTGTCCCGGCCCCCACTCCTTTTTTTCCTTCCTCACCTCAGCCCGGAGAGATATTCCAGTGGAAGTTATGGGTGACACATCCTCTTCTTTACAGGTGGCAGCCTGGCAACTCCTGCCGAAAGTCCAGCAGAGCCCCACTCACACCGGGACCCCACAAAGCCGTGGACCCTCACACCCTCCCACCCGCACAGCCCCGAGACTGCTGACGGGGCAGAGAATATGGAGTCAGGCACAGCTGCAGGGGCTATTGCTGCCTGGAGTGCTGATTATATTGACCTCAACCCAGGCACACCTGGGGAGGGCTTGCCGGCATGGTCAGGCTGCCCAGGTCAGCTAATCCTCAGCCCTCGGGGAATCACATTGCAGAAAATGGACCTCGCTAAGACAGAATATTCGCCAAGGAATAAAAGGACACAATGCCATTTGCAGCACTGTAGATGAGTCTCGAGGTAATCACGTGACTTGGAGTAAGTCAGAAAGTGAAAGACACATATCATATCATATCACTTATAGGTGTTACCTATAAATTGATACCAGGGCAGATATTTCCACGGAGAAGGGCAATCACAGATTCATTAAACAAACTTATGGTTCACCAAAGGAAAGGTGTGAGGATTGAATTCATTACGATACTGGGGTTAACAGACATATACAAACACAGTAGACGTATAGAATCGCCAAAGACCTACGGAGTACCAAGAGAAGACTACTCAACATTCTGTCATAACGTACATGGGAAAAGGATCCCAGGAAGAACAGACATATGTATATGTGTAAAAGAACCACCTCTTGCACACCTACAACAAGCTAAACGTTGTACTCAAACTTGCTGTAATAAAAAATAAAAAATTAAATTAAAAACACGAACAAGAAGTAGTGAGACAAACTTGAGGGGCTTTCTCCTGGCACATTCCGTTCTACATTCCAATCTAGAACGCGACTTCCATTGAGGCTCTGCTGCCCTAGTAACCAGATTTGGTAAGGGAGAACTGCTGCCACCTTGTGGCCGTTTCACACAACAGCAGCTTTAATCCCAGCGCTAATGGTCAGTGGATATTCCAAATCATTACAGGCCTGTAAATGACACCTGCCCTGAAAACAAATCCTGGGGTCATATATCGACCAAAAAATTCAAAAGACATCCATATTTCAAAACGACAGTTTCAAGAGGCATATTTCACGCACATTAGTGTTCTGCTTCTTTTGCTTGCTTTCTTTCTTTGTTAAAATAACGGGAATGGAAAAAGGCAACCCTCAGAATGGGCGAAAACGTTCACAAACGAATCAATGGACAAAGGTTTAATCTCCAATATATATAAACAGCTCATGCAGCTTAATATTAATAAAACAAACAACCCAATACAAAAATGGGCAGAAGATCTAAAGAGACGTTTCTTCAAAGAAGACACAGAGATGGCCAAGACGCACATGAAAAGCTGCTCAACATCACTAATTATTAGAGAAATGCAAATCAAAACTACAATGAGGTAAGACCTCACACCTGTGAGAATCGGCCTCATCAGATAATCTACAAACAACAAATTCTGGGGAGGGTGTGGACAAAAGGAACCCTCTTCCGCTATTGGTGGGAATGTAAATTGATACAGTCACTATGGAGAACAGTATGGAGGTTCCTTTAAAAAACTAAAAAGAGAATTACCATAGGATCCAGCAATCCCACTTCTGGGCATATACCCAGAGAAAACCATAAATCACAAAGACACATTCACCACAATGTTCACTGCAGCACTATTTACAATAGCCAGGCAATGGAAGCAACCTAAATGCCCACAGACAGACGAATGGATAAAGATTTGGTACATATATAAAATGGAATATTACTCAGCCAAAAAAAGGAATGAAACTGGGTCATTTGTAGAGAAGTTGATGGATCTAGAGACTGTCATACAGAGTGAAGTAAGTCAGAAAGAGAAAAACAAATATTGTATATTAATGCCTATATGTGGAACCTAGAAAAATGGTACAGATGAACTGGTTTGCAGGGCAGAAATAGAGACACAGAGGTAGAGAACAAACGTATGGACATGGACACAAAGTGGGGGAAGCCATGGGGTGGTGGTGGTGGGATGAGTTGGGAGATTGGGATTGACCTGTATACATGTATATGCATAAAATAGATAACTAATAATAACCTACTGTATAAAAAAATAAATTAAATTAAATTTCAAAAATTTTAAAAATAAAATGTAAAAATAAAACAGAAAAAAAGTTCTTCCATTCACACTGATGTATTTATAAGAATGAATTATTTCCATGCTTATATCCATAAATACATAAAAGAGGAATAAAATCTAACTTGAACCAAAAAAGAAAAAAAAACTGAACCTAACATTTATACAGAGGAAAACACTACCAAGGCACTTGCTCCAGTGGTAAACAATTCTGAAATTGGTCAGAGGTGGGGAATCATCTCCCATAGAGCCAGCAGCCCCGCCCGCCCACGCAAGGAGCGTCCTTATTGCAAAGCTGGGGGACCGTGCCGAGGCCTCTGTGAGGAAACGTGAGCTGAGCCCCAGGCCAGCTGCTGCTGAACTCTTCCCACCCTTCCCAGGTGAAACACCTGAATATGTACAAGGGCTTGAAAGCCTAGAGGAAGGGCCGTGGAGCCACACCAGCGACAGCACGCAGGCCAACTTGGTGCCTGCAGGTCAGCCAGGATGGTCCTGGCCACGGGCGCTCTTCTGGAAGCTTTCCATTGCCCTGCCTGAGATACCCCTCCTGTCCCGGCCCCCACTCCTTGTTTTCCTTCCTCACCTCAGCCCGGAGAGATTCCAGTGGAAGTTATGGGTGACACATCCTCTTCTTTACAGGTGGCAGCCTGGCAACTCCTGCCGAAAGTCCAGCAGAGCCCCACTCACACCGGGCCCCCCACAAAGCCGTGGACCCTCACACCCTCCCACCAGCACAGCCCCGAGACTGCTGACGGGGCAGAGAATATGCAGTCAGGCACAGCTGCAGGGGCTATTGCTGCCTGGAGTGCTGTTTATATTGACCTCAACCCAGGCACACCTGGGGAGGGCTTGCCGGCAGGGTCAGGCTGCCCAGGTCAGCTAATCCTCAGCCCTCGGGGAATCACATTGCAGAAAATGGACCTCGCTAAGACAGAATATTCGCCAAGGAAAAAAAAGGACACAATGCCATTTGCAGCACCGTAGATGAGTCTCGAGGTAATCACGTGACTTGGAGTAAGTCAGAAAGTGAAAGACACATATCATATCATATCACTTATAGGTGTTACCTATAAATTGATACCAGGGCAGATATTTCCACGGAGAAGGGCAATCACAGATTCATTAAACAAACTTATGGTTCACCAAAGGAAAGGTGTGAGGATTGAATTCATTACGATATTGGGGTTAACAGACATATACAAACACAGTAGACGTATAGAATCGCCAAAGACCTACGGAGTACCAAGAGAAGACTACTCAACATTCTGTCATAACGTACATGGGAAAAGGATCCCAGGAAGAACAGACATATGTATATGTGTAAAAGAACCACCTCTTGCACACCTACAACAAGCTAAACGTTGTACTCAAACGTGCTGTAATAAAAAATAAAAAATTAAATTAAAAACACGAACTAGAAGTAGTGAGACAAACTTGAGGGGCTTTCTCCTGGCACATTCCGTTCTACATTCCAATCTAGAACGCGACTTCCATTGAGGCTCTGCTGCCCTAGTAACCAGATTTGGTAAGGGAGAACTGCTGCCACCTTGTGGCCGTTTCACACAACAGCAGCTTTAATCCCAGCGCTAATGGTCAGTGGATATTCCAAATCATTACAGGCCTGTAAATGACACCTGCCCTGAAAACATATCCTGGGGTCATATATCGACCAAAAAATTCCAAAGACGTCCATATTTCAAAACGACAGTTTCAAGAGGCATATTTCACGCACATTAGTGTTCTGCTTCTTTTGCTTGCTTTCTTTCTTTGTTAAAAAAACGGGAATGGAAAAAGGCAACCCTCAGAATGGGCGAAAACGTTCACAAACGAATCAATGGACAAAGGTTTAATCTCCAATACATATAAACAGCTCATGCAGCTTAATATTAATAAAACAAACAACCCAATACAAAAATGGGCAGAAGATCTAAAGAGACGTTTCTTCAAAGAAGACACAGAGATGGCCAAGACGCACATGAAAAGCTGCTCAACATCACTAATTATTAGAGAAATGCAAATCAAAACTACAATGAGGTAAGACCTCACACCTGTGAGAATCGGCCTCATCAGATAATCTACAAACAACAAATTCTGGGGAGGGTGTGGACAAAAGGAACCCTCTTCCGCTATTGGTGGGAATGTAAATTGATACAGTCACGATGGAGAACAGTATGGAGGTTCCTTTAAAAAACTAAAAAGAGAATTACCATAGGATCCAGCAATCCCACTTCTGGGCATATACCCAGAGAAAACCATAAATCACAAAGACACATTCACCACAATGTTCATTGCAGCACTATTTACAATAGCCAGGCAATGGAAGCAACCTAAATGCCCACAGACAGACGAATGGATAAAGATGTGGTACATATATAAAATGGAATATTACTCAGCCAAAAAAAGGAATGAAACTGGGTCATTTGTAGAGAAGTTGATGGATCTAGAGACTGTCATACAGAGTGAAGTAAGTCAGAAAGAGAAAAACAAATATTGTATATTAATGCCTATATGTGGAACCTAGAAAAATGGTACAGATGAACTGGTTTGCAGGGCAGAAATAGAGACACAGAGGTAGAGAACAAACGTATGGACATGGACACAAAGTGGGGGAAGCCATGGGGTGGTGGTGGTGGGATGAGTTGGGAGATTGGGATTGACCTGTATACATGTATATGCATAAAATAGATAACTAATAATAACCTACTGTATAAAAAAATAAATTAAATTTCAAAACTTTTAAAAATAAAATGTAAAAATATAACAGAAAAAAAGTTCTTCCATTCACACTGATGTATTTATAAGAATGAATTATTTCCATGCTTATATCCATAAATACATAAAAGAGGAATAAAATCTAACTTGAACCAAAAAAGAAAAAAAAACTGAACCTAACATTTATACAGAGGAAAACACTACCAAGGCACTTGCTCCAGTGGTAAACAATTCTGAAATTGGTCAGAGGTGGGGAATCATCTCCCATAGAGCCAGCAGCCCCGCCCGCCCACGCAAGGAGCGTCCTTATTGCAAAGCTGGGGGACCGTGCCGAGGCCTCTGTGAGGAAACGTGAGCTGAGCCCCAGGCCAGCTGCTGCTGAACTCTTCCCACCCTTCCCAGGTGAAACACCTGAATATGTACAAGGGCTTGAAAGCCTAGAGGAAGGGCCGTGGAGCCACACCAGCGACAGCACGCAGGCCAACTTGGTGCCTGCAGGTCAGCCAGGATGGTCCTGGCCACGGGCGCTCTTCTGGAAGCTTTCCATTGCCCTGCCTGAGATACCCCTCCTGTCCCGGCCCCCACTCCTTTTTTTCCTTCCTCACCTCAGCCCGGAGAGATATTCCAGTGGAAGTTATGGGTGACACATCCTCTTCTTTACAGGTGGCAGCCTGGCAACTCCTGCCGAAAGTCCAGCAGAGCCCCACTCACACCGGGCCCCCCACAAAGCCGTGGACCCTCACACCCTCCCACCAGCACAGCCCCGAGACTGCTGACGGGGCAGAGAATATGCAGTCAGGCACAGCTGCAGGGGCTATTGCTGCCTGGAGTGCTGTTTATATTGACCTCAACCCAGGCACACCTGGGGAGGGCTTGCCGGCAGGGTCAGGCTGCCCAGGTCAGCTAATCCTCAGCCCTCGGGGAATCACATTGCAGAAAATGGACCTCGCTAAGACAGAATATTCGCCAAGGAAAAAAAAGGACACAATGCCATTTGCAGCACCGTAGATGAGTCTCGAGGTAATCACGTGACTTGGAGTAAGTCAGAAAGTGAAAGACACATATCATATCATATCACTTATAGGTGTTACCTATAAATTGATACCAGGGCAGATATTTCCACGGAGAAGGGCAATCACAGATTCATTAAACAAACTTATGGTTCACCAAAGGAAAGGTGTGAGGATTGAATTCATTACGATATTGGGGTTAACAGACATATACAAACACAGTAGACGTATAGAATCGCCAAAGACCTACGGAGTACCAAGAGAAGACTACTCAACATTCTGTCATAACGTACATGGGAAAAGGATCCCAGGAAGAACAGACATATGTATATGTGTTAAAGAACCACCTCTTGCACACCTACAACAAGCTAAACGTTGTACTCAAACGTGCTGTAATAAAAAATAAAAAATTAAATTAAAAACACGAACAAGAAGTAGTGAGACAAACTTGAGGGGCTTTCTCCTGGCACATTCCGTTCTACATTCCAATCTAGAACGCGACTTCCATTGAGGCTCTGCTGCCCTAGTAACCAGATTTGGTAAGGGAGAACTGCTGCCACCTTGTGGCCGTTTCACACAACAGCAGCTTTAATCCCAGCGCTAATGGTCAGTGGATATTCCAAATCATTACAGGCCTGTAAATGACACCTGCCCTGAAAACATATCCTGGGGTCATATATCGACCAAAAAATTCCAAAGACGTCCATATTTCAAAACGACAGTTTCAAGAGGCATATTTCACGCACATTAGTGTTCTGCTTCTTTTGCTTGCTTTCTTTCTTTGTTAAAAAAACGGGAATGGAAAAAGGCAACCCTCAGAATGGGCGAAAACGTTCACAAACGAATCAATGGACAAAGGTTTAATCTCCAATACATATAAACAGCTCATGCAGCTTAATATTAATAAAACAAACAACCCAATACAAAAATGGGCAGAAGATCTAAAGAGACGTTTCTTCAAAGAAGACACAGAGATGGCCAAGACGCACATGAAAAGCTGCTCAACATCACTAATTATTAGAGAAATGCAAATCAAAACTACAATGAGGTAAGACCTCACACCTGTGAGAATCGGCCTCATCAGATAATCTACAAACAACAAATTCTGGGGAGGGTGTGGACAAAAGGAACCCTCTTCCGCTATTGGTGGGAATGTAAATTGATACAGTCACGATGGAGAACAGTATGGAGGTTCCTTTAAAAAACTAAAAAGAGAATTACCATAGGATCCAGCAATCCCACTTCTGGGCATATACCCAGAGAAAACCATAAATCACAAAGACACATTCACCACAATGTTCATTGCAGCACTATTTACAATAGCCAGGCAATGGAAGCAACCTAAATGCCCACAGACAGACGAATGGATAAAGATGTGGTACATATATAAAATGGAATATTACTCAGCCAAAAAAAGGAATGAAACTGGGTCATTTGTAGAGAAGTTGATGGATCTAGAGACTGTCATACAGAGTGAAGTAAGTCAGAAAGAGAAAAACAAATATTGTATATTAATGCCTATATGTGGAACCTAGAAAAATGGTACAGATGAACTGGTTTGCAGGGCAGAAATAGAGACACAGAGGTAGAGAACAAACGTATGGACATGGACACAAAGTGGGGGAAGCCATGGGGTGGTGGTGGTGGGATGAGTTGGGAGATTGGGATTGACCTGTATACATGTATATGCATAAAATAGATAACTAATAATAACCTACTGTATAAAAAAATAAATTAAATTTCAAAATTTTTAAAAATAAAATGTAAAAATATAACAGAAAAAAAGTTCTTCCATTCACACTGATGTATTTATAAGAATGAATTATTTCCATGCTTATATCCATAAATACATAAAAGAGGAATAAAATCTAACTTGAACCAAAAAAGAAAAAAAAACTGAACCTAACATTTATACAGAGGAAAACACTACCAAGGCACTTGCTCCAGTGGTAAACAATTCTGAAATTGGTCAGAGGTGGGGAATCATCTCCCATACAGCCAGCAGCCCCGCCCGCCCACGCAAGGAGCGTCCTTATTGCAAAGCTGGGGGACCGTGCCGAGGCCTCTGTGAGGAAACGTGAGCTGAGCCCCAGGCCAGCTGCTGCTGAACTCTTCCCACCCTTCCCAGGTGAAACACCTGAATATGTACAAGGGCTTGAAAGCCTAGAGGAAGGGCTGTGGAGCCACACCAGCGACAGCACGCAGGCCAACTTGGTGCCTGCAGGTCAGCCAGGATGGTCCTGGCCACGGGCGCTCTTCTGGAAGCTTTCCATTGCCCTGCCTGAGATACCCCTCCTGTCCCGGCCCCCACTCCTTTTTTTCCTTCCTCACCTCAGCCCGGAGAGATATTCCAGTGGAAGTTATGGGTGACACATCCTCTTCTTTACAGGTGGCAGCCTGGCAACTCCTGCCGAAAGTCCAGCAGAGCCCCACTCACACCGGGCCCCCCACAAAGCCGTGGACCCTCACACCCTCCCACCAGCACAGCCCCGAGACTGCTGACGGGGCAGAGAATATGCAGTCAGGCACAGCTGCAGGGGCTATTGCTGCCTGGAGTGCTGTTTATATTGACCTCAACCCAGGCACACCTGGGGAGGGCTTGCCGGCAGGGTCAGGCTGCCCAGGTCAGCTAATCCTCAGCCCTCGGGGAATCACATTGCAGAAAATGGACCTCGCTAAGACAGAATATTCGCCAAGGAAAAAAAAGGACACAATGCCATTTGCAGCACCGTAGATGAGTCTCGAGGTAATCACGTGACTTGGAGTAAGTCAGAAAGTGAAAGACACATATCATATCATATCACTTATAGGTGTTACCTATAAATTGATACCAGGGCAGATATTTCCACGGAGAAGGGCAATCACAGATTCATTAAACAAACTTATGGTTCACCAAAGGAAAGGTGTGAGGATTGAATTCATTACGATATTGGGGTTAACAGACATATACAAACACAGTAGACGTATAGAATCGCCAAAGACCTACGGAGTACCAAGAGAAGACTACTCAACATTCTGTCATAACGTACATGGGAAAAGGATCCCAGGAAGAACAGACATATGTATATGTGTAAAAGAACCACCTCTTGCACACCTACAACAAGCTAAACGTTGTACTCAAACTTGCTGTAATAAAAAATAAAAAATTAAATTAAAAACACGAACAAGAAGTAGTGAGACAAACTTGAGGGGCTTTCTCCTGGCACATTCCGTTCTACATTCCAATCTAGAACGCGACTTCCATTGAGGCTCTGCTGCCCTAGTAACCAGATTTGGTAAGGGAGAACTGCTGCCACCTTGTGGCCGTTTCACACAACAGCAGCTTTAATCCCAGCGCTAATGGTCAGTGGATATTCCAAATCATTACAGGCCTGTAAATGACACCTGCCCTGAAAACATATCCTGGGGTCATATATCGACCAAAAAATTCCAAAGACGTCCATATTTCAAAACGACAGTTTCAAGAGGCATATTTCACGCACATTAGTGTTCTGCTTCTTTTGCTTGCTTTCTTTCTTTGTTAAAAAAACGGGAATGGAAAAAGGCAACCCTCAGAATGGGCGAAAACGTTCACAAACGAATCAATGGACAAAGATTTAATCTCCAATACATATAAACAGCTCATGCAGCTTAATATTAATAAAACAAACAACCCAATACAAAAATGGGCAGAAGATCTAAAGAGACGTTTCTTCAAAGAAGACACAGAGATGGCCAAGACGCACATGAAAAGCTGCTCAACATCACTAATTATTAGAGAAATGCAAATCAAAACTACAATGAGGTAAGACCTCACACCTGTGAGAATCGGCCTCATCAGATAATCTACAAACAACAAATTCTGGGGAGGGTGTGGACAAAAGGAACCCTCTTCCGCTATTGGTGGGAATGTAAATTGATACAGTCACGATGGAGAACAGTATGGAGGTTCCTTTAAAAAACTAAAAAGAGAATTACCATAGGATCCAGCAATCCCACTTCTGGGCATATACCCAGAGAAAACCATAAATCACAAAGACACATTCAACACAATGTTCATTGCAGCACTATTTACAATAGCCAGGTAATGGAAGCAACCTAAATGCCCACAGACAGACGAATGGATAAAGATGTGGTACATATATAAAATGGAATATTACTCAGCCAAAAAAAGGAATGAAACTGAGTCATTTGAAGAGAAGTTGATGGATCTAGAGACTGTCATACAGAGTGAAGTAAGTCAGAAAGAGAAAAACAAATATTGTATATTAATGCCTATATGTGGAACCTAGAAAAATGGTACAGATGAACTGGTTTGCAGGGCAGAAATAGAGACACAGAGGTAGAGAACAAACGTATGGACATGGACACAAAGTGGGGGAAGCCATGGGGTGGTGGTGGTGGGATGAGTTGGGAGATTGGGATTGACCTGTATACATGTATATGCATAAAATAGATAACTAATAATAACCTACTGTATAAAAAAATAAATTAAATTTCAAAATTTTTAAAAATAAAATGTAAAAATAAAACAGAAAAAAAGTTCTTCCATTCACACTGATGTATTTATAAGAATGAATTATTTCCATGCTTATATCCATAAATACATAAAAGAGGAATAAAATCTAACTTGAACCAAAAAAGAAAAAAAAAACTGAACCTAACATTTATACAGAGGAAAACACTACCAAGGCACTTGCTCCAGTGGTAAACAATTCTGAAATTGGTCAGAGGTGGGGAATCATCTCCCATACAGCCAGCAGCCCCGCCCGCCCACGCAAGGAGCGTCCTTATTGCAAAGCTGGGGGACCGTGCCGAGGCCTCTGTGAGTAAACGTGAGCTGAGCCCCAGGCCAGCTGCTGCTGAACTCTTCCCACCCTTCCCAGGTGAAACACCTGAATATGTACAAGGGCTTGAAAGCCTAGAGGAAGGGCCGTGGAGCCACACCAGCGACAGCACGCAGGCCAACTTGGTGCCTGCAGGTCAGCCAGGATGGTCCTGGCCACGGGCGCTCTTCTGGAAGCTTTCCATTGCCCTGCCTGAGATACCCCTCCTGTCCCGGCCCCCACTCCTTTTTTTCCTTCCTCACCTCAGCCCGGAGAGATATTCCAGTTGAAGTTATGGGTGACACATCCTCTTCTTTACAGGTGGCAGCCTGGCAACTCCTGCCGAAAGTCCAGCAGAGCCCCACGCACACCGGGACCCCACAAAGCCGTGGACCCTCACACCCTCCCACCCGCACAGCCCCGAGACTGCTGACGGGGCAGAGAATATGGAGTCAGGCACAGCTGCAGGGGCTATTGCTGCCTGGAGTACTGATTATATTGACCTCAACACAGGCACACCTGGGGAGGGCTTGCCGGCATGGTCAGGCTGCCCAGGTCAGCTAATCCTCAGCCCTCGGGGAATCACATTGCAGAAAATGGACCTCGCTAAGACAGAATATTCGCCAAGGAAAAAAAGGACACAATGCCATTTGCAGCACTGTAGATGAGTCTCGAGGTAATCACGTGACTTGGAGTAAGTCAGAAAGTGAAAGACACATATCATATCATATCACTTATAGGTGTTACCTATAAATTGATACCAGGGCAGATATTTCCACGGAGAAGGGCAATCACAGATTCATTAAACAAACTTATGGTTCACCAAAGGAAAGGTGTGAGGATTGAATTCATTACGATATTGGGGTTAACAGAAATATACAAACACAGTAGATGTATAGAATCACCAAAGACCTACGGAGTACCAAGAGAAGACTACTCAACATTCTGTCATAACGTACATGGGAAAAGGATCCCAGGAAGAACAGACATATGTATATGTGTAAAAGAACCACCTCTTGCACACCTACAACAAGCTAAACGTTGTACTCAAACTTGCTGTAATAAAAAATAAAAAATTAAATTAAAAACACGAACAAGAAGTAGTGAGACAAACTTGAGGGGCTTTCTCCTGGCACATTCCGTTCTACATTCCAATCTAGAACGCGACTTCCATTGAGGCTCTGCTGCCCTAGTAACCAGATTTGGTAAGGGAGAACTGCTGCCACCTTGTGGCCGTTTCACACAACAGCAGCTTTAATCCCAGCGCTAATGGTCAGTGGATATTCCAAATCATTACAGGCCTGTAAATGACACCTGCCCTGAAAACAAATCCTGGGGTCATATATCGACCAAAAAATTCAAAAGACGTCCATATTTCAAAACGACAGTTTCAAGAGGCATATTTCACGCACATTAGTGTTCTGCTTCTTTTGCTTGCTTTCTTTCTTTGTTAAAATAACGGGAATGGAAAAAGGCAACCCTCAGAATGGGCGAAACCGTTCACAAACGAATCAATGGACAAAGGTTTAATCTCCAATATATATAAACAGCTCATGCAGCTTAATATTAATAAAACAAACAACCCAATACAAAAATGGGCAGAAGATCTAAAGAGACGTTTCTTCAAAGAAGACACAGAGATGGCCAAGACGCACATGAAAAGCTGCTCAACATCACTAATTATTAGAGAAATGCAAATCAAAACTACAATGAGGTAAGACCTCACACCTGTGAGAATCGGCCTCATCAGATAATCTACAAACAACAAATTCTGGGGAGGGTGTGGACAAAAGGAACCCTCTTCCGCTATTGGTGGGAATGTAAATTGATACAGTCACTATGGAGAACAGTATGGAGGTTCCTTTAAAAAACTAAAAAGAGAATTACCATAGGATCCAGCAATCCCACTTCTGGGCATATACCCAGAGAAAACCATAAATCACAAAGACACATTCACCACAATGTTCATTGCAGCACTATTTACAATAGCCAGGTAATGGAAGCAACCTAAATGCCCACAGACAGACGAATGGATAAAGATTTGGTACATATATAAAATGGAATATTACTCAGCCAAAAAAAAGAATGAAACTGGGTCATTTGTAGAGAAGTTGATGGATCTAGAGACTGTCATACAGAGTGAAGTAAGTCAGAAAGAGAAAAACAAATATTGTTTATTAATGCCTATATGTGGAACCTAGAAAAATGGTACAGATGAACTGGTTTGCAGGGCAGAAATAGAGACACAGAGGTAGAGAACAAACGTATGGACATGGACACAAAGTGGGGGAAGCCATGGGGTGGTGGTGGTGGGATGAGTTGGGAGATTGGGATTGACCTGTATACATGTATATGCATAAAATAGATAACTAATAATAACCTACTGTATAAAAAAATAAATTAAATTAAATTTCAAAAATTTTAAAAATTAAATGTAAAAATAAAACAGAAAAAAAGTTCTTCCATTCACACTGATGTATTTATAAGAATGAATTATTTCCATGCTTATATCCATAAATACATAAAAGAGGAATAAAATCTAACTTGAACCAAAAAAGAAAAAAAAACTGAACCTAACATTTATACAGAGGAAAACACTACCAAGGCACTTGCTCCAGTGGTAAACAATTCTGAAATTGGTCAGAGGTGGGGAATCATCTCCCATAGAGCCAGCAGCCCCGCCCGCCCACGCAAGGAGCGTCCTTATTGCAAAGCTGGGGGACCGTGCCGAGGCCTCTGTGAGGAAACGTGAGCTGAGCCCCAGGCCAGCTGCTGCTGAACTCTTCCCACCCTTCCCAGGTGAAACACCTGAATATGTACAAGGGCTTGAAAGCCTAGAGGAAGGGCCGTGGAGCCACACCAGCGACAGCACGCAGGCCAACTTGGTGCCTGCAGGTCAGCCAGGATGGTCCTGGCCACGAGCGCTCTTCTGGAAGCTTTCCATTGCCCTGCCTGAGATACCCCTCCTGTCCCGGCCCCCACTCCTTTTTTTCCTTCCTCACCTCAGCCCGGAGAGATATTCCAGTGGAAGTTATGGGTGACACATCCTCTTCTTTACAGGTGGCAGCCTGGCAACTCCTGCCGAAAGTACAGCAGAGCCCCACTCACACCGGGCCCCCCACAAAGCCGTGGACCCTCACACCCTCCCACCAGCACAGCCCCGAGACTGCTGACGGGGCAGAGAATATGCAGTCAGGCACAGCTGCAGGGGCTATTGCTGCCTGGAGTGCTGTTTATATTGACCTCAACCCAGGCACACCTGGGGAGGGCTTGCCGGCAGGGTCAGGCTGCCCAGGTCAGCTAATCCTCAGCCCTCGGGGAATCACATTGCAGAAAATGGACCTCGCTAAGACAGAATATTCGCCAAGGAAAAAAAAGGACACAATGCCATTTGCAGCACCGTAGATGAGTCTCGAGGTAATCACGTGACTTGGAGTAAGTCAGAAAGTGAAAGACACATATCATATCATATCACTTATAGGTGTTACCTATAAATTGATACCAGGGCAGATATTTCCACGGAGAAGGGCAATCACAGATTCATTAAACAAACTTATGGTTCACCAAAGGAAAGGTGTGAGGATTGAATTCATTACGATATTGGGGTTAACAGACATATACAAACACAGTAGACGTATAGAATCGCCAAAGACCTACGGAGTACCAAGAGAAGACTACTCAACATTCTGTCATAACGTACATGGGAAAAGGATCCCAGGAAGAACAGACATATGTATATGTGTAAAAGAACCACCTCTTGCACACCTACAACAAGCTAAACGTTGTACTCAAACGTGCTGTAATAAAAAATAAAAAATTAAATTAAAAACACGAACAAGAAGTAGTGAGACAAACTTGAGGGGCTTTCTCCTGGCACATTCCGTTCTACATTCCAATATAGAACGCGACTTCCATTGAGGCTCTGCTGCCCTAGTAACCAGATTTGGTAAGGGAGAACTGCTGCCACCTTGTGGCCGTTTCACACAACAGCAGCTTTAATCCCAGCGCTAATGGTCAGTGGATATTCCAAATCATTACAGGCCTGTAAATGACACCTGCCCTGAAAACATATCCTGGTGTCATATATCGACCAAAAAATTCCAAAGACGTCCATATTTCAAAACGACAGTTTCAAGAGGCATATTTCACGCACATTAGTGTTCTGCTTCTTTTGCTTGCTTTCTTTCTTTGTTAAAAAAACGGGAATGGAAAAAGGCAACCCTCAGAATGGGCGAAAACGTTCACAAACGAATCAATGGACAAAGGTTTAAACTCCAATACATATAAACAGCTCATGCAGCTTAATATTAATAAAACAAACAACCCAATACAAAAATGGGCAGAAGATCTAAAGAGACGTTTCTTCAAAGAAGACACAGAGATGGCCAAGACGCACATGAAAAGCTGCTCAACATCACTAATTATTAGAGAAATGCAAATCAAAACTACAATGAGGTAAGACCTCACACCTGTGAGAATCGGCCTCATCAGATAATCTACAAACAACAAATTCTGGGGAGGGTGTGGACAAAAGGAACCCTCTTCTGCTATTGGTGGGAATGTAAATTGATACAGTCACGATGGAGAACAGTATGGAGGTTCCTTTAAAAAACTAAAAAGAGAATTACCATAGGATCCAGCAATCCCACTTCTGGGCATATACCCAGAGAAAACCATAAATCACAAAGACACATTCACCACAATGTTCATTGCAGCACTATTTACAATAGCCAGGCAATGGAAGCAACCTAAATGCCCACAGACAGACGAATGGATAAAGATGTGGTACATATATAAAATGGAATATTACTCAGCCAAAAAAAGGAATGAAACTGGGTCATTTGTAGAGAAGTTGATGGATCTAGAGACTGTCATACAGAGTGAAATAAGTCAGAAAGAGAAAAACAAATATTGTATATTAATGCCTATATGTGGAACCTAGAAAAATGGTACAGATGAACTGGTTTGCAGGGCAGAAATAGAGACACAGAGGTAGAGAACAAACGTATGGACATGGACACAAAGTGGGGGAAGCCATGGGGTGGTGGTGGTGGGATGAGTTGGGAGATTGGGATTGACCTGTATACATGTATATGCATAAAATAGATAACTAATAATAACCTACTGTATAAAAAAATAAATTAAATTTCAAAATTTTTAAAAATAAAATGTAAAAATATAACAGAAAAAAAGTTCTTCCATTCACACTGATGTATTTATAAGAATGAATTATTTCCATGCTTATATCCATAAATACATAAAAGAGGAATAAAATCTAACTTGAACCAAAAAAGAAAAAAAAACTGAACCTAACATTTATACAGAGGAAAACACTACCAAGGCACTTGCTCCAGTGGTAAACAATTCTGAAATTGGTCAGAGGTGGGGAATCATCTCCCATAGAGCCAGCAGCCCCGCCCGCCCACGCAAGGAGCGTCCTTATTGCAAAGCTGGGGGACCGTGCCGAGGCCTCTGTGAGGAAACGTGAGCTGAGCCCCAGGCCAGCTGCTGCTGAACTCTTCCCACCCTTCCCAGGTGAAACACCTGAATATGTACAAGGGCTTGAAAGCCTAGAGGAAGGGCCGTGGAGCCACACCAGCGACAGCACGCAGGCCAACTTGGTGCCTGCAGGTCAGCCAGGATGGTCCTGGCCACGGGCGCTCTTCTGGAAGCTTTCCATTGCCCTGCCTGAGATACCCCTCCTGTCCCGGCCCCCACTCCTTGTTTTCCTTCCTCACCTCAGCCCGGAGAGATATTCCAGTGGAAGTTATGGGTGACACATCCTCTTCTTTACAGGTGGCAGCCTGGCAACTCCTGCCGAAAGTCCAGCAGAGCCCCACTCACACTGGGCCCCCCACAAAGCCGTGGACCCTCACACCCTCCCACCAGCACAGCCCCGAGACTGCTGACGGGGCAGAGAATATGCAGTCAGGCACAGCTGCAGGGGCTATTGCTGCCTGGAGTGCTGTTTATATTGACCTCAACCCAGGCACACCTGGGGAGGGCTTGCCGGCAGGGTCAGGCTGCCCAGGTCAGCTAATCCTCAGCCCTCGGGGAATCACATTGCAGAAAATGGACCTCGCTAAGACAGAATATTCGCCAAGGAAAAAAAAGGACACAATGCCATTTGCAGCACCGTAGATGAGTCTCGAGGTAATCACGTGACTTGGAGTAAGTCAGAAAGTGAAAGACACATATCATATCATATCACTTATAGGTGTTACCTATAAATTGATACCAGGGCAGATATTTCCACGGAGAAGGGCAATCACAGATTCATTAAACAAACTTATGGTTCACCAAAGGAAAGGTGTGAGGATTGAATTCATTACGATATTGGGGTTAACAGACATATACAAACACAGTAGACGTATAGAATCGCCAAAGACCTACGGAGTACCAAGAGAAGACTACTCAACATTCTGTCATAACGTACATGGGAAAAGGATCCCAGGAAGAACAGACATATGTATATGTGTAAAAGAACCACCTCTTGCACACCTACAACAAGCTAAACGTTGTACTCAAACTTGCTGTAATAAAAAATAAAAAATTAAATTAAAAACACGAACAAGAAGTAGTGAGACAAACTTGAGGGGCTTTCTCCTGGCACATTCCGTTCTACATTCCAATCTAGAACGCGACTTCCATTGAGGCTCTGCTGCCCTAGTAACCAGATTTGGTAAGGGAGAACTGCTGCCACCTTGTGGCCGTTTCACACAACAGCAGCTTTAATCCCAGCACTAATGGTCAGTGGATATTCCAAATCATTACAGGCCTGTAAATGACACCTGCCCTGAAAACAAACCCTGGGGTCATATATCGACCAAAAAATTCAAAGGACGTCCATATTTCAAAACGACAGTTTCAAGAGGCATATTTCACGCACATTAGTGTTCTGCTTCTTTTGCTTGCTTTCTTTCTTTGTTAAAAAAACGGGAATGGAAAAAGGCAACCCTCAGAATGGGCGAAAACGTTCACAAACGAATCAATGGACAAAGGTTTAATCTCCAATATATATAAACAGCTCATGCAGCTTAATATTAATAAAACAAACAACCCAATACAAAAATGGGCAGAAGATCTAAAGAGACGTTTCTTCAAAGAAGACACAGAGATGGCCAAGACGCACATGAAAAGCTGCTCAACATCACTAATTATTAGAGAAATGCAAATCAAAACTACAATGAGGTAAGACCTCACACCTGTGAGAATCGGCCTCATCAGATAATCTACAAACAACAAATTCTGGGGAGGGTGTGGACAAAAGGAACCCTCTTCCGCTATTGGTGGGAATGTAAATTGATACAGTCACGATGGAGAACAGTATGGAGGTTCCTTTAAAAAACTAAAAAGAGAATTACCATAGGATCCAGCAATCCCACTTCTGGGCATATACCCAGAGAAAACCATAAATCACAAAGACACATTCAACACAATGTTCATTGCAGCACTATTTACAATAGCCAGGTAATGGAAGCAACCTAAATGCCCACAGACAGACGAATGGATAAAGATGTGGTACATATATAAAATGGAATATTACTCAGCCAAAAAAAGGAATGAAACTGAGTCATTTGAAGAGAAGTTGATGGATCTAGAGACTGTCATACAGAGTGAAGTAAGTCAGAAAGAGAAAAACAAATATTGTATATTAATGCCTATATGTGGAACCTAGAAAAATGGTACAGATGAACTGGTTTGCAGGGCAGAAATAGAGACACAGAGGTAGAGAACAAACGTATGGACATGGACACAAAGTGGGGGAAGCCATGGGGTGGTGGTGGTGGGATGAGTTGGGAGATTGGGATTGACCTGTATACATGTATATGCATAAAATAGATAACTAATAATAACCTACTGTATAAAAAAATAAATTAAATTTCAAAATTTTTAAAAATAAAATGTAAAAATAAAACAGAAAAAAAGTTCTTCCATTCACACTGATGTATTTATAAGAATGAATTATTTCCATGCTTATATCCATAAATACATAAAAGAGGAATAAAATCTAACTTGAACCAAAAAAGAAAAAAAAAACTGAACCTAACATTTATACAGAGGAAAACACTACCAAGGCACTTGCTCCAGTGGTAAACAATTCTGAAATTGGTCAGAGGTGGGGAATCATCTCCCATACAGCCAGCAGCCCCGCCCGCCCACGCAAGGAGCGTCCTTATTGCAAAGCTGGGGGACCGTGCCGAGGCCTCTGTGAGGAAACGTGAGCTGAGCCCCAGGCCAGCTGCTTCTGAACTCTTCCCACCCTTCCCAGGTGAAACACCTGAATATGTACAAGGGCTTGAAAGCCTAGAGGAAGGGCCGTGGAGCCACACCAGCGACAGCACGCAGGCCAACTTGGTGCCTGCAGGTCAGCCAGGATGGTCCTGGCCACGGGCGCTCTTCTGGAAGCTTTCCATTGCCCTGCCTGAGATACCCCTCCTGTCCCGGCCCCCACTCCTTTTTTTCCTTCCTCACCTCAGCCCGGAGAGATATTCCAGTGGAAGTTATGGGTGACACATCCTCTTCTTTACAGGTGGCAGCCTGGCAACTCCTGCCGAAAGTCCAGCAGAGCCCCACTCACACCGGGACCCCACAAAGCCGTGGACCCTCACACCCTCCCACCCGCACAGCCCCGAGACTGCTGACGGGGCAGAGAATATGGAGTCAGGCACAGCTGCAGGGGCTATTGCTGCCTGGAGTGCTGATTATATTGACCTCAACCCAGGCACACCTGGGGAGGGCTTGCCGGCATGGTCAGGCTGCCCAGGTCAGCTAATCCTCAGCCCTCGGGGAATCACATTGCAGAAAATGGACCTCGCTAAGACAGAATATTCGCCAAGGAAAAAAAGGACACAATGCCATTTGCAGCACTGTAGATGAGTCTCGAGGTAATCACGTGACTTGGAGTAAGTCAGAAAGTGAAAGACACATATCATATCATATCACTTATAGGTGTTACCTATAAATTGATACCAGGGCAGATATTTCCACGGAGAAGGGCAATCACAGATTCATTAAACAAACTTATGGTTCACCAAAGGAAAGGTGTGAGGATTGAATTCATTACGATACTGGGGTTAACAGACATATACAAACACAGTAGACGTATAGAATCGCCAAAGACCTACGGAGTACCAAGAGAAGACTACTCAACATTCTGTCATAACGTACATGGGAAAAGGATCCCAGGAAGAACAGACATATGTATATGTGTAAAAGAACCACCTCTTGCACACCTACAACAAGCTAAACGTTGTACTCAAACTTGCTGTAATAAAAAATAAAAAATTAAATTAAAAACACGAACAAGAAGTAGTGAGACAAACTTGAGGGGCTTTCTCCTGGCACATTCCGTTCTACATTCCAATCTAGAACGCGACTTCCATTGAGGCTCTGCTGCCCTAGTAACCAGATTTGGTAAGGGAGAACTGCTGCCACCTTGTGGCCGTTTCACACAACAGCAGCTTTAATCCCAGCGCTAATGGTCAGTGGATATTCCAAATCATTACAGGCCTGTAAATGACACCTGCCCTGAAAACATATCCTGGGGTCATATATCGACCAAAAAATTCCAAAGACGTCCATATTTCAAAACGACAGTTTCAAGAGGCATATTTCACGCACATTAGTGTTCTGCTTCTTTTGCTTGCTTTCTTTCTTTGTTAAAAAAACGGGAATGGAAAAAGGCAACCCTCAGAATGGGCGAAAACGTTCACAAACGAATCAATGGACAAAGATTTAATCTCCAATACATATAAACAGCTCATGCAGCTTAATATTAATAAAACAAACAACCCAATACAAAAATGGGCAGAAGATCTAAAGAGACGTTTCTTCAAAGAAGACACAGAGATGGCCAAGACGCACATGAAAAGCTGCTCAACATCACTAATTATTAGAGAAATGCAAATCAAAACTACAATGAGGTAAGACCTCACACCTGTGAGAATCGGCCTCATCAGATAATCTACAAACAACAAATTCTGGGGAGGGTGTGGACAAAAGGAACCCTCTTCCGCTATTGGTGGGAATGTAAATTGATACAGTCACGATGGAGAACAGTATGGAGGTTCCTTTAAAAAACTAAAAAGAGAATTACCATAGGATCCAGCAATCCCACTTCTGGGCATATACCCAGAGAAAACCATAAATCACAAAGACACATTCAACACAATGTTCATTGCAGCACTATTTACAATAGCCAGGTAATGGAAGCAACCTAAATGCCCACAGACAGACGAATGGATAAAGATGTGGTACATATATAAAATGGAATATTACTCAGCCAAAAAAAGGAATGAAACTGAGTCATTTGAAGAGAAGTTGATGGATCTAGAGACTGTCATACAGAGTGAAGTAAGTCAGAAAGAGAAAAACAAATATTGTATATTAATGCCTATATGTGGAACCTAGAAAAATGGTACAGATGAACTGGTTTGCAGGGCAGAAATAGAGACACAGAGGTAGAGAACAAACGTATGGACATGGACACAAAGTGGGGGAAGCCATGGGGTGGTGGTGGTGGGATGAGTTGGGAGATTGGGATTGACCTGTATACATGTATATGCATAAAATAGATAACTAATAATAACCTACTGTATAAAAAAATAAATTAAATTTCAAAATTTTTAAAAATAAAATGTAAAAATAAAACAGAAAAAAAGTTCTTCCATTCACACTGATGTATTTATAAGAATGAATTATTTCCATGCTTATATCCATAAATACATAAAAGAGGAATAAAATCTAACTTGAACCAAAAAAGAAAAAAAAAACTGAACCTAACATTTATACAGAGGAAAACACTACCAAGGCACTTGCTCCAGTGGTAAACAATTCTGAAATTGGTCAGAGGTGGGGAATCATCTCCCATACAGCCAGCAGCCCCGCCCGCCCACGCAAGGAGCGTCCTTATTGCAAAGCTTGGGGACCGTGCCGAGGCCTCTGTGAGTAAACGTGAGCTGAGCCCCAGGCCAGCTGCTGCTGAACTCTTCCCACCCTTCCCAGGTGAAACACCTGAATATGTACAAGGGCTTGAAAGCCTAGAGGAAGGGCCGTGGAGCCACACCAGCGACAGCACGCAGGCCAACTTGGTGCCTGCAGGTCAGCCAGGATGGTCCTGGCCACGGGCGCTCTTCTGGAAGCTTTCCATTGCCCTGCCTGAGATACCCCTCCTGTCCCGGCCCCCACTCCTTTTTTTCCTTCCTCACCTCAGCCCGGAGAGATATTCCAGTTGAAGTTATGGGTGACACATCCTCTTCTTTACAGGTGGCAGCCTGGCAACTCCTGCCGAAAGTCCAGCAGAGCCCCACGCACACCGGGACCCCACAAAGCCGTGGACCCTCACACCCTCCCACCCGCACAGCCCCGAGACTGCTGACGGGGCAGAGAATATGGAGTCAGGCACAGCTGCAGGGGCTATTGCTGCCTGGAGTACTGATTATATTGACCTCAACACAGGCACACCTGGGGAGGGCTTGCCGGCATGGTCAGGCTGCCCAGGTCAGCTAATCCTCAGCCCTCGGGGAATCACATTGCAGAAAATGGACCTCGCTAAGACAGAATATTCGCCAAGGAAAAAAAGGACACAATGCCATTTGCAGCACTGTAGATGAGTCTCGAGGTAATCACGTGACTTGGAGTAAGTCAGAAAGTGAAAGACACATATCATATCATATCACTTATAGGTGTTACCTATAAATTGATACCAGGGCAGATATTTCCACGGAGAAGGGCAATCACAGATTCATTAAACAAACTTATGGTTCACCAAAGGAAAGGTGTGAGGATTGAATTCATTACGATATTGGGGTTAACAGAAATATACAAACACAGTAGATGTATAGAATCACCAAAGACCTACGGAGTACCAAGAGAAGACTACTCAACATTCTGTCATAACGTACATGGGAAAAGGATCCCAGGAAGAACAGACATATGTATATGTGTAAAAGAACCACCTCTTGCACACCTACAACAAGCTAAACGTTGTACTCAAACTTGCTGTAATAAAAAATAAAAAATTAAATTAAAAACACGAACAAGAAGTAGTGAGACAAACTTGAGGGGCTTTCTCCTGGCACATTCCGTTCTACATTCCAATCTAGAACGCGACTTCCATTGAGGCTCTGCTGCCCTAGTAACCAGATTTGGTAAGGGAGAACTGCTGCCACCTTGTGGCCGTTTCACACAACAGCAGCTTTAATCCCAGCGCTAATGGTCAGTGGATATTCCAAATCATTACAGGCCTGTAAATGACACCTGCCCTGAAAACAAATCCTGGGGTCATATATCGACCAAAAAATTCAAAAGACGTCCATATTTCAAAACGACAGTTTCAAGAGGCATATTTCACGCACATTAGTGTTCTGCTTCTTTTGCTTGCTTTCTTTCTTTGTTAAAATAACGGGAATGGAAAAAGGCAACCCTCAGAATGGGCGAAAACGTTCACAAACGAATCAATGGACAAAGGTTTAATCTCCAATATATATAAACAGCTCATGCAGCTTAATATTAATAAAACAAACAACCCAATACAAAAATGGGCAGAAGATCTAAAGAGACGTTTCTTCAAAGAAGACACAGAGATGGCCAAGACGCACATGAAAAGCTGCTCAACATCACTAATTATTAGAGAAATGCAAATCAAAACTACAATGAGGTAAGACCTCACACCTGTGAGAATCGGCCTCATCAGATAATCTACAAACAACAAATTCTGGGGAGGGTGTGGACAAAAGGAACCCTCTTCCGCTATTGGTGGGAATGTAAATTGATACAGTCACTATGGAGAACAGTATGGAGGTTCCTTTAAAAAACTAAAAAGAGAATTACCATAGGATCCAGCAATCCCACTTCTGGGCATATACCCAGAGAAAACCATAAATCACAAAGACACATTCACCACAATGTTCATTGCAGCACTATTTACAATAGCCAGGTAATGGAAGCAACCTAAATGCCCACAGACAGACGAATGGATAAAGATTTGGTACATATATAAAATGGAATATTACTCAGCCAAAAAAAAGAATGAAACTGGGTCATTTGTAGAGAAGTTGATGGATCTAGAGACTGTCATACAGAGTGAAGTAAGTCAGAAAGAGAAAAACAAATATTGTTTATTAATGCCTATATGTGGAACCTAGAAAAATGGTACAGATGAACTGGTTTGCAGGGCAGAAATAGAGACACAGAGGTAGAGAACAAACGTATGGACATGGACACAAAGTGGGGGAAGCCATGGGGTGGTGGTGGTGGGATGAGTTGGGAGATTGGGATTGACCTGTATACATGTATATGCATAAAATAGATAACTAATAATAACCTACTGTATAAAAAAATAAATTAAATTAAATTTCAAAAATTTTAAAAATTAAATGTAAAAATAAAACAGAAAAAAAGTTCTTCCATTCACACTGATGTATTTATAAGAATGAATTATTTCCATGCTTATATCCATAAATACATAAAAGAGGAATAAAATCTAACTTGAACCAAAAAAGAAAAAAAACTGAACCTAACATTTATACAGAGGAAAACACTACCAAGGCACTTGCTCCAGTGGTAAACAATTCTGAAATTGGTCAGAGGTGGGGAATCATCTCCCATAGAGCCAGCAGCCCCGCCCGCCCACGCAAGGAGCGTCCTTATTGCAAAGCTGGGGGACCGTGCCGAGGCCTCTGTGAGGAAACGTGAGCTGAGCCCCAGGCAGCTGCTGCTGAACTCTCTTCCCACCCTTCCCAGGTGAAACACCTGAATATGTACAAGGGCTTGAAAGCCTAGAGGAAGGGCCGTGGAGCCACACCAGCGACAGCACGCAGGCCAACTTGGTGCCTGCAGGTCAGCCAGGATGGTCCTGGCCACGAGCGCTCTTCTGGAAGCTTTCCATTGCCCTGCCTGAGATACCCCTCCTGTCCCGGCCCCCACTCCTTTTTTTCCTTCCTCACCTCAGCCCGGAGAGATATTCCAGTGGAAGTTATGGGTGACACATCCTCTTCTTTACAGGTGGCAGCCTGGCAACTCCTGCCGAAAGTACAGCAGAGCCCCACTCACACCGGGCCCCCCACAAAGCCGTGGACCCTCACACCCTCCCACCAGCACAGCCCCGAGACTGCTGACGGGGCAGAGAATATGCAGTCAGGCACAGCTGCAGGGGCTATTGCTGCCTGGAGTGCTGTTTATATTGACCTCAACCCAGGCACACCTGGGGAGGGCTTGCCGGCAGGGTCAGGCTGCCCAGGTCAGCTAATCCTCAGCCCTCGGGGAATCACATTGCAGAAAATGGACCTCGCTAAGACAGAATATTCGCCAAGGAAAAAAAAGGACACAATGCCATTTGCAGCACCGTAGATGAGTCTCGAGGTAATCACGTGACTTGGAGTAAGTCAGAAAGTGAAAGACACATATCATATCATATCACTTATAGGTGTTACCTATAAATTGATACCAGGGCAGATATTTCCACGGAGAAGGGCAATCACAGATTCATTAAACAAACTTATGGTTCACCAAAGGAAAGGTGTGAGGATTGAATTCATTACGATATTGGGGTTAACAGACATATACAAACACAGTAGACGTATAGAATCGCCAAAGACCTACGGAGTACCAAGAGAAGACTACTCAACATTCTGTCATAACGTACATGGGAAAAGGATCCCAGGAAGAACAGACATATGTATATGTGTAAAAGAACCACCTCTTGCACACCTACAACAAGCTAAACGTTGTACTCAAACGTGCTGTAATAAAAAATAAAAAATTAAATTAAAAACACGAACAAGAAGTAGTGAGACAAACTTGAGGGGCTTTCTCCTGGCACATTCCGTTCTACATTCCAATCTAGAACGCGACTTCCATTGAGGCTCTGCTGCCCTAGTAACCAGATTTGGTAAGGGAGAACTGCTGCCACCTTGTGGCCGTTTCACACAACAGCAGCTTTAATCCCAGCGCTAATGGTCAGTGGATATTCCAAATCATTACAGGCCTGTAAATGACACCTGCCCTGAAAACATATCCTGGTGTCATATATCGACCAAAAAATTCCAAAGACGTCCATATTTCAAAACGACAGTTTCAAGAGGCATATTTCACGCACATTAGTGTTCTGCTTCTTTTGCTTGCTTTCTTTCTTTGTTAAAAAAACGGGAATGGAAAAAGGCAACCCTCAGAATGGGCGAAAACGTTCACAAACGAATCAATGGACAAAGGTTTAAACTCCAATACATATAAACAGCTCATGCAGCTTAATATTAATAAAACAAACAACCCAATACAAAAATGGGCAGAAGATCTAAAGAGACGTTTCTTCAAAGAAGACACAGAGATGGCCAAGACGCACATGAAAAGCTGCTCAACATCACTAATTATTAGAGAAATGCAAATCAAAACTACAATGAGGTAAGACCTCACACCTGTGAGAATCGGCCTCATCAGATAATCTACAAACAACAAATTCTGGGGAGGGTGTGGACAAAAGGAACCCTCTTCTGCTATTGGTGGGAATGTAAATTGATACAGTCACGATGGAGAACAGTATGGAGGTTCCTTTAAAAAACTAAAAAGAGAATTACCATAGGATCCAGCAATCCCACTTCTGGGCATATACCCAGAGAAAACCATAAATCACAAAGACACATTCACCACAATGTTCATTGCAGCACTATTTACAATAGCCAGGCAATGGAAGCAACCTAAATGCCCACAGACAGACGAATGGATAAAGATGTGGTACATATATAAAATGGAATATTACTCAGCCAAAAAAAGGAATGAAACTGGGTCATTTGTAGAGAAGTTGATGGATCTAGAGACTGTCATACAGAGTGAAATAAGTCAGAAAGAGAAAAACAAATATTGTATATTAATGCCTATATGTGGAACCTAGAAAAATGGTACAGATGAACTGGTTTGCAGGGCAGAAATAGAGACACAGAGGTAGAGAACAAACGTATGGACATGGACACAAAGTGGGGGAAGCCATGGGGTGGTGGTGGTGGGATGAGTTGGGAGATTGGGATTGACCTGTATACATGTATATGCATAAAATAGATAACTAATAATAACCTACTGTATAAAAAAATAAATTAAATTTCAAAATTTTTAAAAATAAAATGTAAAAATATAACAGAAAAAAAGTTCTTCCATTCACACTGATGTATTTATAAGAATGAATTATTTCCATGCTTATATCCATAAATACATAAAAGAGGAATAAAATCTAACTTGAACCAAAAAAGAAAAAAAAACTGAACCTAACATTTATACAGAGGAAAACACTACCAAGGCACTTGCTCCAGTGGTAAACAATTCTGAAATTGGTCAGAGGTGGGGAATCATCTCCCATAGAGCCAGCAGCCCCGCCCGCCCACGCAAGGAGCGTCCTTATTGCAAAGCTGGGGGACCGTGCCGAGGCCTCTGTGAGGAAACGTGAGCTGAGCCCCAGGCCAGCTGCTGCTGAACTCTTCCCACCCTTCCCAGGTGAAACACCTGAATATGTACAAGGGCTTGAAAGCCTAGAGGAAGGGCCGTGGAGCCACACCAGCGACAGCACGCAGGCCAACTTGGTGCCTGCAGGTCAGCCAGGATGGTCCTGGCCACGGGCGCTCTTCTGGAAGCTTTCCATTGCCCTGCCTGAGATACCCCTCCTGTCCCGGCCCCCACTCCTTGTTTTCCTTCCTCACCTCAGCCCGGAGAGATATTCCAGTGGAAGTTATGGGTGACACATCCTCTTCTTTACAGGTGGCAGCCTGGCAACTCCTGCCGAAAGTCCAGCAGAGCCCCACTCACACTGGGCCCCCCACAAAGCCGTGGACCCTCACACCCTCCCACCAGCACAGCCCCGAGACTGCTGACGGGGCAGAGAATATGCAGTCAGGCACAGCTGCAGGGGCTATTGCTGCCTGGAGTGCTGTTTATATTGACCTCAACCCAGGCACACCTGGGGAGGGCTTGCCGGCAGGGTCAGGCTGCCCAGGTCAGCTAATCCTCAGCCCTCGGGGAATCACATTGCAGAAAATGGACCTCGCTAAGACAGAATATTCGCCAAGGAAAAAAAAGGACACAATGCCATTTGCAGCACCGTAGATGAGTCTCGAGGTAATCACGTGACTTGGAGTAAGTCAGAAAGTGAAAGACACATATCATATCATATCACTTATAGGTGTTACCTATAAATTGATACCAGGGCAGATATTTCCACGGAGAAGGGCAATCACAGATTCATTAAACAAACTTATGGTTCACCAAAGGAAAGGTGTGAGGATTGAATTCATTACGATATTGGGGTTAACAGACATATACAAACACAGTAGACGTATAGAATCGCCAAAGACCTACGGAGTACCAAGAGAAGACTACTCAACATTCTGTCATAACGTACATGGGAAAAGGATCCCAGGAAGAACAGACATATGTATATGTGTAAAAGAACCACCTCTTGCACACCTACAACAAGCTAAACGTTGTACTCAAACTTGCTGTAATAAAAAATAAAAAATTAAATTAAAAACACGAACAAGAAGTAGTGAGACAAACTTGAGGGGCTTTCTCCTGGCACATTCCGTTCTACATTCCAATCTAGAACGCGACTTCCATTGAGGCTCTGCTGCCCTAGTAACCAGATTTGGTAAGGGAGAACTGCTGCCACCTTGTGGCCGTTTCACACAACAGCAGCTTTAATCCCAGCACTAATGGTCAGTGGATATTCCAAATCATTACAGGCCTGTAAATGACACCTGCCCTGAAAACAAACCCTGGGGTCATATATCGACCAAAAAATTCAAAGGACGTCCATATTTCAAAACGACAGTTTCAAGAGGCATATTTCACGCACATTAGTGTTCTGCTTCTTTTGCTTGCTTTCTTTCTTTGTTAAAAAAACGGGAATGGAAAAAGGCAACCCTCAGAATGGGCGAAAACGTTCACAAACGAATCAATGGACAAAGGTTTAATCTCCAATATATATAAACAGCTCATGCAGCTTAATATTAATAAAACAAACAACCCAATACAAAAATGGGCAGAAGATCTAAAGAGACGTTTCTTCAAAGAAGACACAGAGATGGCCAAGACGCACATGAAAAGCTGCTCAACATCACTAATTATTAGAGAAATGCAAATCAAAACTACAATGAGGTAAGACCTCACACCTGTGAGAATCGGCCTCATCAGATAATCTACAAACAACAAATTCTGGGGAGGGTGTGGACAAAAGGAACCCTCTTCCGCTATTGGTGGGAATGTAAATTGATACAGTCACGATGGAGAACAGTATGGAGGTTCCTTTAAAAAACTAAAAAGAGAATTACCATAGGATCCAGCAATCCCACTTCTGGGCATATACCCAGAGAAAACCATAAATCACAAAGACACATTCAACACAATGTTCATTGCAGCACTATTTACAATAGCCAGGTAATGGAAGCAACCTAAATGCCCACAGACAGACGAATGGATAAAGATGTGGTACATATATAAAATGGAATATTACTCAGCCAAAAAAAGGAATGAAACTGAGTCATTTGAAGAGAAGTTGATGGATCTAGAGACTGTCATACAGAGTGAAGTAAGTCAGAAAGAGAAAAACAAATATTGTATATTAATGCCTATATGTGGAACCTAGAAAAATGGTACAGATGAACTGGTTTGCAGGGCAGAAATAGAGACACAGAGGTAGAGAACAAACGTATGGACATGGACACAAAGTGGGGGAAGCCATGGGGTGGTGGTGGTGGGATGAGTTGGGAGATTGGGATTGACCTGTATACATGTATATGCATAAAATAGATAACTAATAATAACCTACTGTATAAAAAAATAAATTAAATTTCAAAATTTTTAAAAATAAAATGTAAAAATAAAACAGAAAAAAAGTTCTTCCATTCACACTGATGTATTTATAAGAATGAATTATTTCCATGCTTATATCCATAAATACATAAAAGAGGAATAAAATCTAACTTGAACCAAAAAAGAAAAAAAAAACTGAACCTAACATTTATACAGAGGAAAACACTACCAAGGCACTTGCTCCAGTGGTAAACAATTCTGAAATTGGTCAGAGGTGGGGAATCATCTCCCATACAGCCAGCAGCCCCGCCCGCCCACGCAAGGAGCGTCCTTATTGCAAAGCTGGGGGACCGTGCCGAGGCCTCTGTGAGGAAACGTGAGCTGAGCCCCAGGCCAGCTGCTGCTGAACTCTTCCCATCCTTCCCAGGTGAAACACCTGAATATGTACAAGGGCTTGAAAGCCTAGAGGAAGGGCCGTGGAGCCACACCAGCGACAGCACGCAGGCCAACTTGGTGCCTGCAGGTCAGCCAGGATGGTCCTGGCCACGGGCGCTCTTCTGGAAGCTTTCCATTGCCCTGCCTGAGATACCCCTCCTGTCCCGGCCCCCACTCCTTTTTTTCCTTCCTCACCTCAGCCCGGAGAGATATTCCAGTGGAAGTTATGGGTGACACATCCTCTTCTTTACAGGTGGCAGCCTGGCAACTCCTGCCGAAAGTCCAGCAGAGCCCCACTCACACCGGGACCCCACAAAGCCGTGGACCCTCACACCCTCCCACCCGCACAGCCCCGAGACTGCTGACGGGGCAGAGAATATGGAGTCAGGCACAGCTGCAGGGGCTATTGCTGCCTGGAGTGCTGATTATATTGACCTCAACCCAGGCACACCTGGGGAGGGCTTGCCGGCATGGTCAGGCTGCCCAGGTCAGCTAATCCTCAGCCCTCGGGGAATCACATTGCAGAAAATGGACCTCGCTAAGACAGAATATTCGCCAAGGAAAAAAAGGACACAATGCCATTTGCAGCACTGTAGATGAGTCTCGAGGTAATCACGTGACTTGGAGTAAGTCAGAAAGTGAAAGACACATATCATATCATATCACTTATAGGTGTTACCTATAAATTGATACCAGGGCAGATATTTCCACGGAGAAGGGCAATCACAGATTCATTAAACAAACTTATGGTTCACCAAAGGAAAGGTGTGAGGATTGAATTCATTACGATACTGGGGTTAACAGACATATACAAACACAGTAGACGTATAGAATCGCCAAAGACCTACGGAGTACCAAGAGAAGACTACTCAACATTCTGTCATAACGTACATGGGAAAAGGATCCCAGGAAGAACAGACATATGTATATGTGTAAAAGAACCACCTCTTGCACACCTACAACAAGCTAAACGTTGTACTCAAACTTGCTGTAATAAAAAATAAAAAATTAAATTAAAAACACGAACAAGAAGTAGTGAGACAAACTTGAGGGGCTTTCTCCTGGCACATTCCGTTCTACATTCCAATCTAGAACGCGACTTCCATTGAGGCTCTGCTGCCCTAGTAACCAGATTTGGTAAGGGAGAACTGCTGCCACCTTGTGGCCGTTTCACACAACAGCAGCTTTAATCCCAGCGCTAATGGTCAGTGGATATTCCAAATCATTACAGGCCTGTAAATGACACCTGCCCTGAAAACAAATCCTGGGGTCATATATCGACCAAAAAATTCAAAAGACGTCCATATTTCAAAACGACAGTTTCAAGAGGCATATTTCACGCACATTAGTGTTCTGCTTCTTTTGCTTCCTTTCTTTCTTTGTTAAAATAACGGGAATGGAAAAAGGCAACCCTCAGAATGGGCGAAAACGTTCACAAACGAATCAATGGACAAAGGTTTAATCTCCAATATATATAAACAGCTCATGCAGCTTAATATTAATAAAACAAACAACCCAATACAAAAATGGGCAGAAGATCTAAAGAGACGTTTCTTCAAAGAAGACACAGAGATGGCCAAGACGCACATGAAAAGCTGCTCAACATCACTAATTATTAGAGAAATGCAAATCAAAACTACAATGAGGTAAGACCTCACACCTGTGAGAATCGGCCTCATCAGATAATCTACAAACAACAAATTCTGGGGAGGGTGTGGACAAAAGGAACCCTCTTCCGCTATTGGTGGGAATGTAAATTGATACAGTCACTATGGAGAACAGTATGGAGGTTCCTTTAAAAAACTAAAAAGAGAATTACCATAGGATCCAGCAATCCCACTTCTGGGCATATACCCAGAGAAAACCATAAATCACAAAGACACATTCACCACAATGTTCACTGCAGCACTATTTACAATAGCCAGGCAATGGAAGCAACCTAAATGCCCACAGACAGACGAATGGATAAAGATTTGGTACATATATAAAATGGAATATTACTCAGCCAAAAAAAGGAATGAAACTGGGTCATTTGTAGAGAAGTTGATGGATCTAGAGACTGTCATACAGAGTGAAGTAAGTCAGAAAGAGAAAAACAAATATTGTATATTAATGCCTATATGTGGAACCTAGAAAAATGGTACAGATGAACTGGTTTGCAGGGCAGAAATAGAGACACAGAGGTAGAGAACAAACGTATGGACATGGACACAAAGTGGGGGAAGCCATGGGGTGGTGGTGGTGGGATGAGTTGGGAGATTGGGATTGACCTGTATACATGTATATGCATAAAATAGATAACTAATAATAACCTACTGTATAAAAAAATAAATTAAATTAAATTTCAAAAATTTTAAAAATAAAATGTAAAAATAAAACAGAAAAAAAGTTCTTCCATTCACACTGATGTATTTATAAGAATGAATTATTTCCATGCTTATATCCATAAATACATAAAAGAGGAATAAAATCTAACTTGAACCAAAAAAGAAAAAAAAACTGAACCTAACATTTATACAGAGGAAAACACTACCAAGGCACTTGCTCCAGTGGTAAACAATTCTGAAATTGGTCAGAGGTGGGGAATCATCTCCCATAGAGCCAGCAGCCCCGCCCGCCCACGCAAGGAGCGTCCTTATTGCAAAGCTGGGGGACCGTGCCGAGGCCTCTGTGAGGAAACGTGAGCTGAGCCCCAGGCCAGCTGCTGCTGAACTCTTCCCACCCTTCCCAGGTGAAACACCTGAATATGTACAAGGGCTTGAAAGCCTAGAGGAAGGGCCGTGGAGCCACACCAGCGACAGCACGCAGGCCAACTTGGTGCCTGCAGGTCAGCCAGGATGGTCCTGGCCACGGGCGCTCTTCTGGAAGCTTTCCATTGCCCTGCCTGAGATACCCCTCCTGTCCCGGCCCCCACTCCTTGTTTTCCTTCCTCACCTCAGCCCGGAGAGATATTCCAGTGGAAGTTATGGGTGACACATTCTCTTCTTTACAGGTGGCAGCCTGGCAACTCCTGCCGAAAGTCCAGCAGAGCCCCACTCACACCGGGCCCCCCACAAAGCCGTGGACCCTCACACCCTCCCACCAGCACAGCCCCGAGACTGCTGACGGGGCAGAGAATATGCAGTCAGGCACAGCTGCAGGGGCTATTGCTGCCTGGAGTGCTGTTTATATTGACCTCAACCCAGGCACACCTGGGGAGGGCTTGCCGGCAGGGTCAGGCTGCCCAGGTCAGCTAATCCTCAGCCCTCGGGGAATCACATTGCAGAAAATGGACCTCGCTAAGACAGAATATTCGCCAAGGAAAAAAAAGGACACAATGCCATTTGCAGCACCGTAGATGAGTCTCGAGGTAATCACGTGACTTGGAGTAAGTCAGAAAGTGAAAGACACATATCATATCATATCACTTATAGGTGTTACCTATAAATTGATACCAGGGCAGATATTTCCACGGAGAAGGGCAATCACAGATTCATTAAACAAACTTATGGTTCACCAAAGGAAAGGTGTGAGGATTGAATTCATTACGATATTGGGGTTAACAGACATATACAAACACAGTAGACGTATAGAATCGCCAAAGACCTACGGAGTACCAAGAGAAGACTACTCAACATTCTGTCATAACGTACATGGGAAAAGGATCCCAGGAAGAACAGACATATGTATATGTGTAAAAGAACCACCTCTTGCACACCTACAACAAGCTAAACGTTGTACTCAAACGTGCTGTAATAAAAAATAAAAAATTAAATTAAAAACACGAACTAGAAGTAGTGAGACAAACTTGAGGGGCTTTCTCCTGGCACATTCCGTTCTACATTCCAATCTAGAACGCGACTTCCATTGAGGCTCTGCTGCCCTAGTAACCAGATTTGGTAAGGGAGAACTGCTGCCACCTTGTGGCCGTTTCACACAACAGCAGCTTTAATCCCAGCGCTAATGGTCAGTGGATATTCCAAATCATTACAGGCCTGTAAATGACACCTGCCCTGAAAACATATCCTGGGGTCATATATCGACCAAAAAATTCCAAAGACGTCCATATTTCAAAACGACAGTTTCAAGAGGCATATTTCACGCACATTAGTGTTCTGCTTCTTTTGCTTGCTTTCTTTCTTTGTTAAAAAAACGGGAATGGAAAAAGGCAACCCTCAGAATGGGCGAAAACGTTCACAAACGAATCAATGGACAAAGGTTTAATCTCCAATACATATAAACAGCTCATGCAGCTTAATATTAATAAAACAAACAACCCAATACAAAAATGGGCAGAAGATCTAAAGAGACGTTTCTTCAAAGAAGACACAGAGATGGCCAAGACGCACATGAAAAGCTGCTCAACATCACTAATTATTAGAGAAATGCAAATCAAAACTACAATGAGGTAAGACCTCACACCTGTGAGAATCGGCCTCATCAGATAATCTACAAACAACAAATTCTGGGGAGGGTGTGGACAAAAGGAACCCTCTTCCGCTATTGGTGGGAATGTAAATTGATACAGTCACGATGGAGAACAGTATGGAGGTTCCTTTAAAAAACTAAAAAGAGAATTACCATAGGATCCAGCAATCCCACTTCTGGGCATATACCCAGAGAAAACCATAAATCACAAAGACACATTCACCACAATGTTCATTGCAGCACTATTTACAATAGCCAGGCAATGGAAGCAACCTAAATGCCCACAGACAGACGAATGGATAAAGATGTGGTACATATATAAAATGGAATATTACTCAGCCAAAAAAAGGAATGAAACTGGGTCATTTGTAGAGAAGTTGATGGATCTAGAGACTGTCATACAGAGTGAAGTAAGTCAGAAAGAGAAAAACAAATATTGTATATTAATGCCTATATGTGGAACCTAGAAAAATGGTACAGATGAACTGGTTTGCAGGGCAGAAATAGAGACACAGAGGTAGAGAACAAACGTATGGACATGGACACAAAGTGGGGGAAGCCATGGGGTGGTGGTGGTGGGATGAGTTGGGAGATTGGGATTGACCTGTATACATGTATATGCATAAAATAGATAACTAATAATAACCTACTGTATAAAAAAATAAATTAAATTTCAAAATTTTTAAAAATAAAATGTAAAAATATAACAGAAAAAAAGTTCTTCCATTCACACTGATGTATTTATAAGAATGAATTATTTCCATGCTTATATCCATAAATACATAAAAGAGGAATAAAATCTAACTTGAACCAAAAAAGAAAAAAAAACTGAACCTAACATTTATACAGAGGAAAACACTACCAAGGCACTTGCTCCAGTGGTAAACAATTCTGAAATTGGTCAGAGGTGGGGAATCATCTCCCATAGAGCCAGCAGCCCCGCCCGCCCACGCAAGGAGCGTCCTTATTGCAAAGCTGGGGGACCGTGCCGAGGCCTCTGTGAGGAAACGTGAGCTGAGCCCCAGGCCAGCTGCTGCTGAACTCTTCCCACCCTTCCCAGGTGAAACACCTGAATATGTACAAGGGCTTGAAAGCCTAGAGGAAGGGCCGTGGAGCCACACCAGCGACAGCACGCAGGCCAACTTGGTGCCTGCAGGTCAGCCAGGATGGTCCTGGCCACGGGCGCTCTTCTGGAAGCTTTCCATTGCCCTGCCTGAGATACCCCTCCTGTCCCGGCCCCCACTCCTTTTTTTCCTTCCTCACCTCAGCCCGGAGAGATATTCCAGTGGAAGTTATGGGTGACACATCCTCTTCTTTACAGGTGGCAGCCTGGCAACTCCTGCCGAAAGTCCAGCAGAGCCCCACTCACACCGGGCCCCCCACAAAGCCGTGGACCCTCACACCCTCCCACCAGCACAGCCCCGAGACTGCTGACGGGGCAGAGAATATGCAGTCAGGCACAGCTGCAGGGGCTATTGCTGCCTGGAGTGCTGTTTATATTGACCTCAACCCAGGCACACCTGGGGAGGGCTTGCCGGCAGGGTCAGGCTGCCCAGGTCAGCTAATCCTCAGCCCTCGGGGAATCACATTGCAGAAAATGGACCTCGCTAAGACAGAATATTCGCCAAGGAAAAAAAAGGACACAATGCCATTTGCAGCACCGTAGATGAGTCTCGAGGTAATCACGTGACTTGGAGTAAGTCAGAAAGTGAAAGACACATATCATATCATATCACTTATAGGTGTTACCTATAAATTGATACCAGGGCAGATATTTCCACGGAGAAGGGCAATCACAGATTCATTAAACAAACTTATGGTTCACCAAAGGAAAGGTGTGAGGATTGAATTCATTACGATATTGGGGTTAACAGACATATACAAACACAGTAGACGTATAGAATCGCCAAAGACCTACGGAGTACCAAGAGAAGACTACTCAACATTCTGTCATAACGTACATGGGAAAAGGATCCCAGGAAGAACAGACATATGTATATGTGTAAAAGAACCACCTCTTGCACACCTACAACAAGCTAAACGTTGTACTCAAATGTGCTGTAATAAAAAATAAAAAATTAAATTAAAAACACGAACAAGAAGTAGTGAGACAAACTTGAGGGGCTTTCTCCTGGCACATTCCGTTCTACATTCCAATCTAGAACGCGACTTCCATTGAGGCTCTGCTGCCCTAGTAACCAGATTTGGTAAGGGAGAACTGCTGCCACCTTGTGGCCGTTTCACACAACAGCAGCTTTAATCCCAGCGCTAATGGTCAGTGGATATTCCAAATCATTACAGGCCTGTAAATGACACCTGCCCTGAAAACATATCCTGGGGTCATATATCGACCAAAAAATTCCAAAGACGTCCATATTTCAAAACGACAGTTTCAAGAGGCATATTTCACGCACATTAGTGTTCTGCTTCTTTTGCTTGCTTTCTTTCTTTGTTAAAAAAACGGGAATGGAAAAAGGCAACCCTCAGAATGGGCGAAAACGTTCACAAACGAATCAATGGACAAAGGTTTAATCTCCAATACATATAAACAGCTCATGCAGCTTAATATTAATAAAACAAACAACCCAATACAAAAATGGGCAGAAGATCTAAAGAGACGTTTCTTCAAAGAAGACACAGAGATGGCCAAGACGCACATGAAAAGCTGCTCAACATCACTAATTATTAGAGAAATGCAAATCAAAACTACAATGAGGTAAGACCTCACACCTGTGAGAATCGGCCTCATCAGATAATCTACAAACAACAAATTCTGGGGAGGGTGTGGACAAAAGGAACCCTCTTCCGCTATTGGTGGGAATGTAAATTGATACAGTCACGATGGAGAACAGTATGGAGGTTCCTTTAAAAAACGAAAAAGAGAATTACCATAGGATCCAGCAATCCCACTTCTGGGCATATACCCAGAGAAAACCATAAATCACAAAGACACATTCACCACAATGTTCATTGCAGCACTATTTACAATAGCCAGGCAATGGAAGCAACCTAAATGCCCACAGACAGACGAATGGATAAAGATGTGGTACATATATAAAATGGAATATTACTCAGCCAAAAAAAGGAATGAAACTGGGTCATTTGTAGAGAAGTTGATGGATCTAGAGACTGTCATACAGAGTGAAGTAAGTCAGAAAGAGAAAAACAAATATTGTATATTAATGCCTATATGTGGAACCTAGAAAAATGGTACAGATGAACTGGTTTGCAGGGCAGAAATAGAGACACAGAGGTAGAGAACAAACGTATGGACATGGACACAAAGTGGGGGAAGCCATGGGGTGGTGGTGGTGGGATGAGTTGGGAGATTGGGATTGACCTGTATACATGTATATGCATAAAATAGATAACTAATAATAACCTACTGTATAAAAAAATAAATTAAATTTCAAAATTTTTAAAAATAAAATGTAAAAATATAACAGAAAAAAAGTTCTTCCATTCACACTGATGTATTTATAAGAATGAATTATTTCCATGCTTATATCCATAAATACATAAAAGAGGAATAAAATCTAACTTGAACCAAAAAAGAAAAAAAAACTGAACCTAACATTTATACAGAGGAAAACACTACCAAGGCACTTGCTCCAGTGGTAAACAATTCTGAAATTGGTCAGAGGTGGGGAATCATCTCCCATACAGCCAGCAGCCCCGCCCGCCCACGCAAGGAGCGTCCTTATTGCAAAGCTGGGGGACCGTGCCGAGGCCTCTGTGAGGAAACGTGAGCTGAGCCCCAGGCCAGCTGCTGCTGAACTCTTCCCACCCTTCCCAGGTGAAACACCTGAATATGTACAAGGGCTTGAAAGCCTAGAGGAAGGGCTGTGGAGCCACACCAGCGACAGCACGCAGGCCAACTTGGTGCCTGCAGGTCAGCCAGGATGGTCCTGGCCACGGGCGCTCTTCTGGAAGCTTTCCATTGCCCTGCCTGAGATACCCCTCCTGTCCCGGCCCCCACTCCTTTTTTTCCTTCCTCACCTCAGCCCGGAGAGATATTCCAGTGGAAGTTATGGGTGACACATCCTCTTCTTTACAGGTGGCAGCCTGGCAACTCCTGCCGAAAGTCCAGCAGAGCCCCACTCACACCGGGCCCCCCACAAAGCCGTGGACCCTCACACCCTCCCACCAGCACAGCCCCGAGACTGCTGACGGGGCAGAGAATATGCAGTCAGGCACAGCTGCAGGGGCTATTGCTGCCTGGAGTGCTGTTTATATTGACCTCAACCCAGGCACACCTGGGGAGGGCTTGCCGGCAGGGTCAGGCTGCCCAGGTCAGCTAATCCTCAGCCCTCGGGGAATCACATTGCAGAAAATGGACCTCGCTAAGACAGAATATTCGCCAAGGAAAAAAAAGGACACAATGCCATTTGCAGCACCGTAGATGAGTCTCGAGGTAATCACGTGACTTGGAGTAAGTCAGAAAGTGAAAGACACATATCATATCATATCACTTATAGGTGTTACCTATAAATTGATACCAGGGCAGATATTTCCACGGAGAAGGGCAATCACAGATTCATTAAACAAACTTATGGTTCACCAAAGGAAAGGTGTGAGGATTGAATTCATTACGATATTGGGGTTAACAGACATATACAAACACAGTAGACGTATAGAATCGCCAAAGACCTACGGAGTACCAAGAGAAGACTACTCAACATTCTGTCATAACGTACATGGGAAAAGGATCCCAGGAAGAACAGACATATGTATATGTGTAAAAGAACCACCTCTTGCACACCTACAACAAGCTAAACGTTGTACTCAAACTTGCTGTAATAAAAAATAAAAAATTAAATTAAAAACACGAACAAGAAGTAGTGAGACAAACTTGAGGGGCTTTCTCCTGGCACATTCCGTTCTACATTCCAATCTAGAACGCGACTTCCATTGAGGCTCTGCTGCCCTAGTAACCAGATTTGGTAAGGGAGAACTGCTGCCACCTTGTGGCCGTTTCACACAACAGCAGCTTTAATCCCAGCGCTAATGGTCAGTGGATATTCCAAATCATTACAGGCCTGTAAATGACACCTGCCCTGAAAACATATCCTGGGGTCATATATCGACCAAAAAATTCCAAAGACGTCCATATTTCAAAACGACAGTTTCAAGAGGCATATTTCACGCACATTAGTGTTCTGCTTCTTTTGCTTGCTTTCTTTCTTTGTTAAAAAAACGGGAATGGAAAAAGGCAACCCTCAGAATGGGCGAAAACGTTCACAAACGAATCAATGGACAAAGGTTTAATCTCCAATACATATAAACAGCTCATGCAGCTTAATATTAATAAAACAAACAACCCAATACAAAAATGGGCAGAAGATCTAAAGAGACGTTTCTTCAAAGAAGACACAGAGATGGCCAAGACGCACATGAAAAGCTGCTCAACATCACTAATTATTAGAGAAATGCAAATCAAAACTACAATGAGGTAAGACCTCACACCTGTGAGAATCGGCCTCATCAGATAATCTACAAACAACAAATTCTGGGGAGGGTGTGGACAAAAGGAACCCTCTTCCGCTATTGGTGGGAATGTAAATTGATACAGTCACGATGGAGAACAGTATGGAGGTTCCTTTAAAAAACTAAAAAGAGAATTACCATAGGATCCAGCAATCCCACTTCTGGGCATATACCCAGAGAAAACCATAAATCACAAAGACACATTCACCACAATGTTCATTGCAGCACTATTTACAATAGCCAGGCAATGGAAGCAACCTAAATGCCCACAGACAGACGAATGGATAAAGATGTGGTACATATATAAAATGGAATATTACTCAGCCAAAAAAAGGAATGAAACTGGGTCATTTGTAGAGAAGTTGATGGATCTAGAGACTGTCATACAGAGTGAAGTAAGTCAGAAAGAGAAAAACAAATATTGTATATTAATGCCTATATGTGGAACCTAGAAAAATGGTACAGATGAACTGGTTTGCAGGGCAGAAATAGAGACACAGAGGTAGAGAACAAACGTATGGACATGGACACAAAGTGGGGGAAGCCATGGGGTGGTGGTGGTGGGATGAGTTGGGAGATTGGGATTGACCTGTATACATGTATATGCATAAAATAGATAACTAATAATAACCTACTGTATAAAAAAATAAATTAAATTTCAAAATTTTTAAAAATAAAATGTAAAAATATAACAGAAAAAAAGTTCTTCCATTCACACTGATGTATTTATAAGAATGAATTATTTCCATGCTTATATCCATAAATACATAAAAGAGGAATAAAATCTAACTTGAACCAAAAAAGAAAAAAAAAACTGAACCTAATATTTATACAGAGGAAAACACTACCAAGGCACTTGCTCCAGTGGTAAACAATTCTGAAATTGGTCAGAGGTGGGGAATCATCTCCCATACAGCCAGCAGACCCGCCCGCCCACGCAAGGAGCGTCCTTATTGCAAAGCTGGGGGACCATGCCGAGGCCTCTGTGAGGAAACGTGAGCTGAGCCCCAGGCCAGCTGCTGCTGAACTCTTCCCACCCTTCCCAGGTGAAACACCTGAACATGTACAAGGGCTTGAAAGCCTAGAGGAAGGGCCGTGGAGCCACACCAGCGACAGCACGCAGGCCAACTTGGTGCCTGCAGGTCAGCCAGGATGGTCCTGGCCACGGGCGCTCTTCTGGAAGCTTTCCATTGCCCTGCCTGAGATACCCCTCCTGTCCCGGCCCCCACTCCTTTTTTTCCTTCCTCACCTCAGCCCGGAGAGATATTCCAGTGGAAGTTATGGGTGACACATCCTCTTCTTTACAGGTGGCAGCCTGGCAACTCCTGCCGAAAGTCCAGCAGAGCCCCACTCACACCGGGCCCCCCACAAAGCCGTGGACCCTCACACCCTCCCACCAGCACAGCCCCGAGACTGCTGACGGGGCAGAGAATATGCAGTCAGGCACAGCTGCAGGGGCTATTGCTGCCTGGAGTGCTGTTTATATTGACCTCAACCCAGGCACACCTGGGGAGGGCTTGCCGGCAGGGTCAGGCTGCCCAGGTCAGCTAATCCTCAGCCCTCGGGGAATCACATTGCAGAAAATGGACCTCGCTAAGACAGAATATTCGCCAAGGAAAAAAAAGGACACAATGCCATTTGCAGCACCGTAGATGAGTCTCGAGGTAATCACGTGACTTGGAGTAAGTCAGAAAGTGAAAGACACATATCATATCATATCACTTATAGGTGTTACCTATAAATTGATACCAGGGCAGATATTTCCACGGAGAAGGGCAATCACAGATTCATTAAACAAACTTATGGTTCACCAAAGGAAAGGTGTGAGGATTGAATTCATTACGATATTGGGGTTAACAGACGTATACAAACACAGTAGATGTATAGAATCGCCAAAGACCTACGGAGTACCAAGAGAAGACTACTCAACATTCTGTCATAACGTACATGGGAAAAGGATCCCAGGAAGAACAGACATATGTATATGTGTAAAAGAACCACCTCTTGCACACCTACAACAAGCTAAACGTTGTACTCAAACTTGCTGTAATAAAAAATAAAAAATTAAATTAAAAACACGAACAAGAAGTAGTGAGACAAACTTGAGGGGCTTTCTCCTGGCACATTCCGTTCTACATTCCAATCTAGAACGCGACTTCCATTGAGGCTCTGCTGCCCTAGTAACCAGATTTGGTAAGGGAGAAATGCTGACACCTTGTGGCCGTTTCACACAACGGCAGCTTTAATCCCAGCGCTACTGGTCAGTGGATATTCCAAATCATTACAGGCCTGTAAATGACACCTGCCCTGAAAACAAATCCTGGGGTCATATATCGACCAAAAAATTCAAGAGACGTCCATATTTCAAAACGACAGTTTCAAGAGGCATATTTCACGCACATTAGTGTTCTGCTTCTTTTGCTTGCTTTCTTTCTTTGTTAAAAAAACGGGAATGGAAAAAGGCAACCCTCAGAATGGGCGAAAACGTTCACAAACGAATCAATGGACAAAGGTTTAATCTCCAATATATATAAACAGCTCATGCAGCTTAATATTAATAAAACAAACAACCCAATACAAAAATGGGCAGAAGATCTAAAGAGACGTTTCTTCAAAGAAGACACAGAGATGGCCAAGACGCACATGAAAAGCTGCTCAACATCACTAATTATTAGAGAAATGCAAATCAAAACTACAATGAGGTAAGACCTCACACCTGTGAGAATCGGCCTCATCAGATAATCTACAAACAACAAATTCTGGGGAGGGTGTGGACAAAAGGAACCCTCTTCCGCTATTGGTGGGAATGTAAATTGATACAGTCACTATGGAGAACAGTATGGAGGTTCCTTTAAAAAACTAAAAAGAGAATTACCATAGGATCCAGCAATCCCCCTTCTGGGCATATACCCAGAGAAAACCATAAATCACAAAGACACATTCACCACAAGGTTCATTGCAGCACTATTTACAATAGCCAGGTAATGGAAGCAACCTAAATGCCCACAGACAGACGAATGGATAAAGATGTGGTACATATATAAAATGGAATATTACTCAGCCAAAAAAAGGAATGAAACTGAGTCATTTGTAGAGAAGTTGATGGATCTAGAGACTGTCATACAGAGTGAAGTAAGTCAGAAAGAGAAAAACAAATATTGTATATTAATGCCTATATGTGGAACCTAGAAAAATGGTAGAGATGAACTGGTTTGCAGGGCAGAAATAGAGACACAGAGGTAGAGAACAAACGTATGGACATGGACACAAAGTGGGGGAAGCCATGGGGTGGTGGTGGTGGGATGAGTTGGGAGATTGGGATTGACCTGTATACATGTATATGCATAAAATAGATAACTAATAATAACCTACTGTATAAAAAAATAAATTAAATTATATTTCAAAATTTTTAAAAATAAAATGTAAAAATATAACAGAAAAAAAGTTCTTCCATTCACACTGATGTATTTATAAGAATGAATTATTTCCATGCTTATATCCATAAATACATAAAAGAGGAATAAAATCTAACTTGAACCAAAAAAGAAAAAAAAACCTGAACCTAACATTTATACAGAGGAAAAGACTACCAAGGCACTTGCTCCAGTGGTAAACAATTCTGAAATTGGTCAGAGGTGGGGAATCATCTCCCATACAGCCAGCAGCCCCGCCCGCCCACGCAAGGAGCGTCCTTATTGCAAAGCTGGGGGACCGTGCCGAGGCCTCTGTGAGGAAACGTGAGCTGAGCCCCAGGCCAGCTGCTGCTGAACTCTTCCCACCCTTCCCAGGTGAAACACCTGAATATGTACAAGGGCTTGAAAGCCTAGAGGAAGGGCCGTGGAGCCACACCAGCGACAGCACGCAGGCCAACTTGGTGCCTGCAGGTCAGCCAGGATGGTCCTGGCCACGGGCGCTCTTCTGGAAGCTTTCCATTGCCCTGCCTGAGATACCCCTCCTGTCCCGGCCCCCACTCCTTTTTTTCCTTCCTCACCTCAGCCCGGAGAGATATTCCAGTGGAAGTTATGGGTGACACATCCTCTTCTTTACAGGTGGCAGCCTGGCAACTCCTGCCGAAAGTCCAGCAGAGCCCCACTCACACCGGGCCCCCCACAAAGCCGTGGACCCTCACACCCTCCCACCAGCACAGCCCCGAGACTGCTGACGGGGCAGAGAATATGCAGTCAGGCACAGCTGCAGGGGCTATTGCTGCCTGGAGTGCTGTTTATATTGACCTCAACCCAGGCACACCTGGGGAGGGCTTGCCGGCAGGGTCAGGCTGCCCAGGTCAGCTAATCCTCAGCCCTCGGGGAATCACATTGCAGAAAATGGACCTCGCTAAGACAGAATATTCGCCAAGGAAAAAAAAGGACACAATGCCATTTGCAGCACCGTAGATGAGTCTCGAGGTAATCACGTGACTTGGAGTAAGTCAGAAAGTGAAAGACACATATCATATCATATCACTTATAGGTGTTACCTATAAATTGATACCAGGGCAGATATTTCCACGGAGAAGGGCAATCACAGATTCATTAAACAAACTTATGGTTCACCAAAGGAAAGGTGTGAGGATTGAATTCATTACGATATTGGGGTTAACAGACGTATACAAACACAGTAGATGTATAGAATCGCCAAAGACCTACGGAGTACCAAGAGAAGACTACTCAACATTCTGTCATAACGTACATGGGAAAAGGATCCCAGGAAGAACAGACATATGTATATGTGTAAAAGAACCACCTCTTGCACACCTACAACAAGCTAAACGTTGTACTCAAACTTGCTGTAATAAAAAATAAAAAATTAAATTAAAAACACGAACAAGAAGTAGTGAGACAAACTTGAGGGGCTTTCTCCTGGCACATTCCGTTCTACATTCCAATCTAGAACGCGACTTCCATTGAGGCTCTGCTGCCCTAGTAACCAGATTTGGTAAGGGAGAAATGCTGACACCTTGTGGCCGTTTCACACAACGGCAGCTTTAATCCCAGCGCTACTGGTCAGTGGATATTCCAAATCATTACAGGCCTGTAAATGACACCTGCCCTGAAAACAAATCCTGGGGTCATATATCGACCAAAAAATTCAAGAGACGTCCATATTTCAAAACGACAGTTTCAAGAGGCATATTTCACGCACATTAGTGTTCTGCTTCTTTTGCTTGCTTTCTTTCTTTGTTAAAAAAACGGGAATGGAAAAAGGCAACCCTCAGAATGGGCGAAAACGTTCACAAACGAATCAATGGACAAAGGTTTAATCTCCAATATATATAAACAGCTCATGCAGCTTAATATTAATAAAACAAACAACCCAATACAAAAATGGGCAGAAGATCTAAAGAGACGTTTCTTCAAAGAAGACACAGAGATGGCCAAGACGCACATGAAAAGCTGCTCAACATCACTAATTATTAGAGAAATGCAAATCAAAACTACAATGAGGTAAGACCTCACACCTGTGAGAATCGGCCTCATCAGATAATCTACAAACAACAAATTCTGGGGAGGGTGTGGACAAAAGGAACCCTCTTCCGCTATTGGTGGGAATGTAAATTGATACAGTCACTATGGAGAACAGTATGGAGGTTCCTTTAAAAAACTAAAAAGAGAATTACCATAGGATCCAGCAATCCCCCTTCTGGGCATATACCCAGAGAAAACCATAAATCACAAAGACACATTCACCACAAGGTTCATTGCAGCACTATTTACAATAGCCAGGTAATGGAAGCAACCTAAATGCCCACAGACAGACGAATGGATAAAGATGTGGTACATATATAAAATGGAATATTACTCAGCCAAAAAAAGGAATGAAACTGAGTCATTTGTAGAGAAGTTGATGGATCTAGAGACTGTCATACAGAGTGAAGTAAGTCAGAAAGAGAAAAACAAATATTGTATATTAATGCCTATATGTGGAACCTAGAAAAATGGTAGAGATGAACTGGTTTGCAGGGCAGAAATAGAGACACAGAGGTAGAGAACAAACGTATGGACATGGACACAAAGTGGGGGAAGCCATGGGGTGGTGGTGGTGGGATGAGTTGGGAGATTGGGATTGACCTGTATACATGTATATGCATAAAATAGATAACTAATAATAACCTACTGTATAAAAAAATAAATTAAATTATATTTCAAAATTTTTAAAAATAAAATGTAAAAATATAACAGAAAAAAAGTTCTTCCATTCACACTGATGTATTTATAAGAATGAATTATTTCCATGCTTATATCCATAAATACATAAAAGAGGAATAAAATCTAACTTGAACCAAAAAAGAAAAAAAAACCTGAACCTAACATTTATACAGAGGAAAAGACTACCAAGGCACTTGCTCCAGTGGTAAACAATTCTGAAATTGGTCAGAGGTGGGGAATCATCTCCCATACAGCCAGCAGCCCCGCCCGCCCACGCAAGGAGCGTCCTTATTGCAAAGCTGGGGGACCGTGCCGAGGCCTCTGTGAGGAAACGTGAGCTGAGCCCCAGGCCAGCTGCTGCTGAACTCTTCCCACCCTTCCCAGGTGAAACACCTGAATATGTACAAGGGCTTGAAAGCCTAGAGGAAGGGCCGTGGAGCCACACCAGCGACAGCACGCAGGCCAACTTGGTGCCTGCAGGTCAGCCAGGATGGTCCTGGCCACGGGCGCTCTTCTGGAAGCTTTCCATTGCCCTGCCTGAGATACCCCTCCTGTCCCGGCCCCGACTCCTTTTCTTCCTTCCTCACCTCAGCCCGGAGAGATATTCCAGTGGAAGTTATGGGTGACACATCCTCTTCTTTACAGGTGGCAGCCTGGCAACTCCTGCCGAAAGTCCAGCAGAGCCCCACTCACACCGGGCCCCCCACAAAGCCGTGGACCCTCACACCCACCCACCAGCACAGCCCCGAGACTGCTGACGGGGCAGAGAATATGCAGTCAGGCACAGCTGCAGGGGCTATTGCTGCCTGGAGTGCTGTTTATATTGACCTCAACCCAGGCACACCTGGGGAGGGCTTGCCGGCAGGGTCAGGCTGCCCAGGTCAGCTAATCCTCAGCCCTCGGGGAATCACATTGCAGAAAATGGACCTCGCTAAGACAGAATATTCGCCAAGGAAAAAAAGGACACAATGCCATTTGCAGCACCGTAGATGAGTCTCGAGGTAATCACGTGACTTTGAGTAAGTCAGAAAGTGAAAGACACATATCATATCATATCACTTATAGGTGTTACCTATAAATTGATACCAGGGCAGATATTTCCACGGAGAAGGGCAATCACAGATTCATTAAACAAACTTATGGTTCACCAAAGGAAAGGTGTGAGGATTGAATTCATTACGATATTGGGGTTAACAGACATATACAAACACAGTAGACCTATAGAATCACCAAAGACCTACGGAGTACCAAGAGAAGACTACTCAACATTCTGTCATAACGTACATGGGAAAAGGATCCCAGGAAGAACAGACATATGTATATGTGTAAAAGAACCACCTCTTGCACACCTACAACAAGCTAAACGATGTACTCAAACTTGCTGTAATAAAAAATAAAAAATTAAATTAAAAACACGAACAAGAAGTAGTGAGACAAACTTGAGGGGCTTTCTCCTGGCACATTCCGTTCTACATTCCAATCTAGAACGCGACTTCCATTGAGGCTCTGCTGCCCTAGTAACCAGATTTGGTAAGGGAGAACTGCTGCCACCTTGTGGCCGTTTCACACAACAGCAGCTTTAATCCCAGCACTAATGGTCAGTGGATATTCCAAATCATTACAGGCCTGTAAATGACACCTGCCCTGAAAACTAATCCTGGGGTCATATATCGACCAAAAAATTCAAAAGACGTCCATATTTCAAAACGACAGTTTCAAGAGGCATATTTCACGCACATTAGTGTTCTGCTTCTTTTGCTTGCTTTCTTTCTTTGTTAAAAAAACGGGAATGGAAAAAGGCAACCCTCAGAATGGGCGAAAACGTTCACAAACGAATCAATGGACAAAGGTTTAATCTCCAATATATATAAACAGCTCATGCAGCTTAATATTAATAAAACAAACAACCCAATACAAAAATGGGCAGAAGATCTAAAGAGACGTTTCTTCAAAGAAGACACAGAGATGGCCAAGACGCACATGAAAAGCTGCTCAACATCACTAATTATTAGAGAAATGCAAATCAAAACTACAATGAGGTAAGACCTCACACCTGTGAGAATCGGCCTCATCAGATAATCTACAAACAACAAATTCTGGGGAGGGTGTGGACAAAAGGAACCCTCTTCCGCTATTGGTGGGAATGTAAATTGATACAGTCACGATGGAGAACAGTATGGAGGTTCCTTTAAAAAACTAAAAAGAGAATTACCATAGGATCCAGCAATCCCACTTCTGGGCATATACCCATAGAAAACCATAAATCACAAAGACATATTCACCACAATGTTCATTGCAGCACTATTTACAATAGCCAGGTAATGGAAGCAACCTAAATGCCCACAGACAGACGAATGGATAAAGATGTGGTACATATATAAAATGGAATATTACTCAGCCAAAAAAAGGAATGAAACTGAGTCATTTGTAGAGAAGTTGATGGATCTAGAGACTGTCATACAGAGTGAAGTAAGTCAGAAAGAGAAAAACAAATATTGTATATTAATGCCTATATGTGGAACCTAGAAAAATGGTACAGATGAACTGGTTTGCAGGGCAGAAATAGAGACACAGAGGTAGAGAACAAACGTATGGACATGGACACAAAGTGGGGGAAGCCATGGGGTGGTGGTGGTGGGATGAGTTGGGAGATTGGGATTGACCTGTATACATGTATATGCATAAAATAGATAACTAATAATAACCTACTGTATAAAAAAATAAATTAAATTTCAAAATTTTAAAAAATAAAATGTAAAAATAAAACAGAAAAAAAGTTCTTCCATTCACACTGATGTATTTATAAGAATGAATTATTTCCATGCTTATATCCATAAATACATAAAAGAGGAATAAAATCTAACTTGAATCAAAAAAGAAAAAAAAAACTGAACCTAACATTTATACAGAGGAAAACACTACCAAGGCACTTGCTCCAGTGGTAAACAATTCTGAAATTGGTCAGAGGTGGGGAATCATCTCCCATAGAGCCAGCAGCCCCGCCCGCCCACGCAAGGAGCGTCCTTATTGCAAAGCTGGGGGACCGTGGCGAGGCCTCTGTGAGGAAACGTGAGCTGAGCCCCTGGCCAGCTGCTGCTGAACTCTTCCCACCCTTCCCAGGTGAAACACCTGAATATGTACAAGGGCTTGAAAGCCTAGAGGAAGGGCCGTGGAGCCACACCAGCGACAGCACGCAGGCCAACTTGGTGCCTGCAGGTCAGCCAGGATGGACCTGGCCACGGGCGCTCTTCTGGAAGCTTTCCATTGCCCTGCCTGAGATACCCCTCCTGTCCCGGCCCCCACTCCTTTTTTTCCTTCCTCAGCTCAGCCCGGAGAGATATTCCAGTTGAAGTTATGGGTGACACATCCTCTTCTTTACAGGTGGCAGCCTGGCAACTCCTGCCGAAAGTCCAGCAGAGCCCCACTCACACCGGGACCCCACAAAGCCGTGGACCCTCACACCCTCCCACCAGCACAGCCCCGAGACTGCTGACGGGGCAGAGAATATGGAGTCAGGCACAGCTGCAGGGGCTATTGCTGCCTGGAGTGCTGTTTATATTGACCTCAACCCAGGCACACCTGGGGAGGGCTTGCCGGCAGGGTCAGGCTGCCCAGGTCAGCTAATCCTCAGCCCTCGGGGAATCACATTGCAGAAAATGGACCTCGCTAAGACAGAATATTCGCCAAGGAAAAAAAGGACACAATGCCATTTGCAGCACTGTAGATGAGTCTCGTGGTAATCACGTGACTTGGAGTAAGTCAGAAAGTGAAAGACACATATCATATCATATCACTTATAGGTGTTACCTATAAATTGATACCAGGGCAGATATTTCCACGGAGAAGGGCAATCACAGATTCATTAAACAAACTTAAGGTTCACCAAAGGAAAGGTGTGAGGATTGAATTCATTACGATATTGGGGTTAACAGACATATACAAACACAGTAGACATATATAATCACCAAAGACCTACGGAGTACCAAGAGAAGACTACTCAACATTCTGTCATAACGTACATGGGAAAAGGATCCCAGGAAGAACAGACATATGTATATGTGTAAAAGAACCACCTCTTGCACACCTACAACAAGCTAAACGTTGTACTCAAACTTGCAGTAATAAAAAATAAAAAATTAAATTAAAAACACGAACAAGAAGTAGTGAGACAAACTTGAGGGGCTTTCTCCTGGCACATTCCGTTCTACATTCCAATCTAGAACGCGACTTCCATTGAGGCTCTGCTGCCCTAGTAACCAGATTTGTTAAGGGAGAACTGCTGCCACCTTGTGGCCGTTTCACACAACAGCAGCTTTAATCCCAGCGCTAATGGTCAGGGGATATTCCAAATCATTACAGGCCTGTAAATGACACCTGCCCTGAAAACATATCCTGGGGTCATATATCGACCAAAAAATTCAAAAGACGTCCATATTTCAAAACGACAGTTTCAAGAGGCATATTTCACGCACATTAGTGTTCTGCTTCTTTTGCTTGCTTTCTTTCTTTGTTAAAAAAACGGGAATGGAAAAAGGCAACCCTCAGAATGGGCGAAAACGTTCACAAACGAATCAATGGACAAAGGTTTAATCTCCAATATATATAAACAGCTCATGCAGCTTAATATTAATAAAACAAACAACCCAATACAAAAATGGGCAGAAGATCTAATGAGACGTTTCTTCAAAGAATACACAGAGATGGCCAAGACGCACATGAAAAGCTGCTCAACATCACTAATTATTAGAGAAATGCAAATCAAAACTACAATGAGGTAAGACCTCACACCTGTGAGAATCGGCCTCATCAGATAATCTACAAACAACAAATTCTGGGGAGGGTGTGGACAAAAGGAACCCTCTTCCGCTATTGGTGGGAATGTAAATTGATACAGTCACTATGGAGAACAGTATGGAGGTTCCTTTAGAAAACTAAAAAGAGAATTACCATAGGATCCAGCAATCCCACTTCTGGGCATATACCCAGAGAAAACCATAAATCACAAAGACACATTCACCACAATGTTCATTGCAGCACTATTTACAATAGCCAGGTAATGCAAGCAACTTAAATGCCCACAGACAGACGAATGGATAAAGATGTGGTACATATATAAAATGGAATATTACTCAGCCAAAAAAAGGAATGAAACTGGGTCATTTGTAGAGAAGTTGATGGATCTAGAGACTGTCATACAGAGTGAAGTAAGTCAGAAAGAGAAAAACAAATATTGTATATTAATGCCTATATGTGGAACCTAGAAAAATGGTACAGATGAACTGGTTTGCAGGGCAGAAATAGAGACACAGAGGTAGAGAACAAACGTGTGGACATGGACACAAAGTGGGGGAAGCCATGGGGTGGTGGTGGTGGGATGAGTTGGGAGATTGGGATTGACCTGTATACATGTATATGCATAAAATAGATAACTAATAATAACCTACTGTATAAAAAAATAAATTAAATTTCAAAATTTTTAAAAATAAAATGTAAAAATAAAACAGAAAAAAAGTTCTTCCATTCACACTGATGTATTTATAAGAATGAATTATTTCCATGCTTATATCCATAAATACATAAAAGAGGAATAAAATCTAACTTGAACCAAAAAAGAAAAAAAAAAACTGAACCTAACATTTATACAGAGGAAAACACTACCAAGGCACTTGCACCAGTGGTAAACAATTCTGAAATTGGTCAGAGGTGGGGAATCATCTCCCATACAGCCAGCAGCCCCGCCCGCCCATGCAAGGAGCGTCCTTATTGCAAAGCTGGGGGACCGTGCCGAGGCCTCTGTGAGGAAACGTGAGCTGAGCCCCAGGCCAGCTGCTGCTGAACTCTTCCCACCCTTCCCAGGTGAAACACCTGAATATGTACAAGGGCTTGAAAGCCTAGAGGAAGGGCCGTGGAGCCACACCAGCGACAGCACGCAGGCCAACTTGGTGCCTGCAGGTCAGCCAGGATGGTCCTGGCCACGGGCGCTCTTCTGGAAGCTTTCCATTGCCCTGCCTGAGATACCCCTCCTGTCCCGGCCCCCACTCCTTTTTTTCCTTCCTCACCTCAGCCCGGAGAGATATTCCAGTGGAAGTTATGGGTGACACATCCTCTTCTTTACAGGTGGCAGCCTGGCAACTCCTGCCGAAAGTCCAGCAGAGCCCCACTCACACCGGGCCCCCCACAAAGCCGTGGACCCTCACACCCTCCCACCAGCACAGCCCCGAGACTGCTGACAGGGCAGAGAATATGCAGTCAGGCACAGCTGCAGGGGCTATTGCTGCCTGGAGTGCTGTTTATATTGACCTCAACCCAGGCACACCTGGGGAGGGCTTGCCGGTAGGGTCAGGCTGCCCAGGTCAGCTAATCCTCAGCCCTCGGGGAATCACATTGCAGAAAATGGACCTCGCTAAGACAGAATATTCGCCAAGGAAAAAAAAGGACACAATGCCATTTGCAGCACCGTAGATGAGTCTCGAGGTAATCACGTGACTTGGAGTAAGTCAGAAAGTGAAAGACACATATCATATCATATCACTTATAGGTGTTACCTATAAATTGATACCAGGGCAGATATTTCCACGGAGAAGGGCAATCACAGATTCATTAAACAAACTTATGGTTCACCAAAGGAAAGGTGTGAGGATTGAATTCATTACGATATTGGGGTTAACAGACATATACAAACACAGTAGACGTATAGAATCGCCAAAGACCTACGGAGTACCAAGAGAAGACTACTCAACATTCTGTCATAACGTACATGGGAAAAGGATCCCAGGAAGAACAGACATATGTATATGTGTAAAAGAACCACCTCTTGCACACCTACAACAAGCTAAACGTTGTACTCAAACGTGCTGTAATAAAAAATAAAAAATTAAATTAAAAACACGAACAAGAAGTAGTGAGACAAACTTGAGGGGCTTTCTCCTGGCACATTCCGTTCTACATTCCAATCTAGAACGCGACTTCCATTGAGGCTCTGCTGCCCTAGTAACCAGATTTGGTAAGGGAGAACTGCTGCCACCTTGTGGCCGTTTCACACAACAGCAGCTTTAATCCCAGCGCTAATGGTCAGTGGATATTCCAAATCATTACAGGCCTGTAAATGACACCTGCCCTGAAAACATATCCTGGGGTCATATATCGACCAAAAAATTCAAAAGACGTCCATATTTCAAAACGACAGTTTCAAGAGGCATATTTCACGCACATTAGTGTTCTGCTTCTTTTGCTTGCTTTCTTTCTTTGTTAAAAAAACGGGAATGGAAAAAGGCAACCCTCAGAATGGGCGAAAACGTTCACAAACGAATCAATGGACAAAGGTTTAATCTCCAATATATATAAACAGCTCATGCAGCTTAATATTAATAAAACAAACAACCCAATACAAAAATGGGCAGAAGATCTAAAGAGACGTTTCTTCAAAGAAGACACAGAGATGGCCAAGACGCACATGAAAAGCTGCTCAACATCACTAATTATTAGAGAAATGCAAATCAAAACTACAATGAGGTAAGACCTCACACCTGTGAGAATCGGCCTCATCAGATAATCTACAAACAACAAATTCTGGGGAGGGTGTGGACAAAAGGAACCCTCTTCCGCTATTGGTGGGAATGTAAATTGATACAGTCACGATGGAGAACAGTATGGAGGTTCCTTTAAAAAACTAAAAAGAGAATTACCATAGGATCCAGCAATCCCACTTCTGGGCATATACCCAGAGAAAACCATAAATCACAAAGACACATTCACCACAATGTTCATTGCAGCACAATTTACAATAGCTAGGTAATGGAAGCAACCTAAATGCCCACAGACAGACGAATGGATAAAGATGTGGTACATATATAAAATGGAATATTACTCAGCCAAAAAAAGGAATGAAACTGAGTCATTTGTAGAGAAGTTGATGGATCTAGAGACTGTCATACAGAGTGAAGTAAGTCAGAAAGAGAAAAACAAATATTGTATATTAATGCCTATATGTGGAACCTAGAAAAATGGTACAGATGAACTGGTTTGCAGGGCAGAAATAGAGACACAGAGGTAGAGAACAAACGTATGGACATGGACACAAAGTGGGGGAAGCCATGGGGTGGTGGTGGTGGGATGAGTTGGGAGATTGGGATTGACCTGTATACATGTATATGCATAAAATAGATAACTAATAATAACCTACTGTATAGAAAAATAAATTAAATTATATTTCAAAATTTTTAAAAATAAAATGTAAAAATAAAACAGAAAAAAAGTTCTTCCATTCACACTGATGTATTTATAAGAATGAATTATTTCCATGCTTATATCCATAAATACATAAAAGAGGAATAAAATCTAACTTGAACCAAAAAAGAAAAAAAAAACTGAACCTAACATTTATACAGAGGAAAAGACTACCAAGGCACTTGCTCCAGTGGTAAACAATTCTGAAATTGGTCAGAGGTGGGGAATCATCTCCCATACAGCCAGCAGCCCCGCCCGCCCACGCAAGGAGCGTCCTTATTGCAAAGCTGGGGGACCGTGCCGAGGCCTCTGTGAGGAAACGTGAGCTGAGCCCCAGGCCAGCTGCTGCTGAACTCTTCCCACCCTTCCCAGGTGAAACACCTGAATATGTACAAGGGCTTGAAAGCCTAGAGGAAGGGCCGTGGAGCCACACCAGCGACAGCACGCAGGCCAACTTGGTGCCTGCAGGTCAGCCAGGATGGTCCTGGCCACGGGCGCTCTTCTGGAAGCTTTCCATTGCCCTGCCTGAGATACCCCTCCTGTCCCGGCCCCCACTCCTTTTTTTCCTTCCTCACCTCAGCCCGGAGAGATATTCCAGTGGAAGTTATGGGTGACACATCCTCTTCTTTACAGGTGGCAGCCTGGCAACTCCTGCCGAAAGTCCAGCAGAGACCCACTCACACCGGGCCCCCCACAAAGCCGTGGACCCTCACACCCTCCCACCAGCACAGCCCCGAGACTGCTGACGGGGCAGAGAATATGCAGTCAGGCACAGCTGCAGGGGCTATTGCTGCCTGGAGTGCTGTTTATATTGACCTCAACCCAGGCACACCTGGGGAGGGCTTGCCGGCAGGGTCAGGCTGCCCAGGTCAGCTAATCCTCAGCCCTCGGGGAATCACATTGCAGAAAATGGACCTCGCTAAGACAGAATATTCGCCAAGGAAAAAAAAGGACACAATGCCATTTGCAGCACCGTAGATGAGTCTCGAGGTAATCACGTGACTTGGAGTAAGTCAGAAAGTGAAAGACACATATCATATCATATCACTTATAGGTGTTACCTATAAATTGATACCAGGGCAGATATTTCCACGGAGAAGGGCAATCACAGATTCATTAAACAAACTTATGGTTCACCAAAGGAAAGGTGTGAGGATTGAATTCATTACGATATTGGGGTTAACAGACATATACAAACACAGTAGACGTATAGAATCGCCAAAGACCTACGGAGTACCAAGAGAAGACTACTCAACATTCTGTCATAACGTACATGGGAAAAGGATCCCAGGAAGAACAGATATATGTATATGTGTAAAAGAACCACCTCTTGCACACCTACAACAAGCTAAACGTTGTACTCAAACGTGCTGTAATAAAAAATAAAAAATTAAATTAAAAACACGAACAAGAAGTAGTGAGACAAACTTGAGGGGCTTTCTCCTGGCACATTCCGTTCTACATTCCAATCTAGAACGCGACTTCCATTGAGGCTCTGCTGCCCTAGTAACCAGATTTGGTAAGGGAGAACTGCTGCCACCTTGTGGCCGTTTCACACAACAGCAGCTTTAATCCCAGCGCTAATGGTCAGTGGATATTCCAAATCATTACAGGCCTGTAAATGACACCTGCCCTGAAAACATATCCTGGGGTCATATATCGACCAAAAAATTCAAAAGACGTCCATATTTCAAAACGACAGTTTCAAGAGGCATATTTCACGCACATTAGTGTTCTGCTTCTTTTGCTTGCTTTCTTTCTTTGTTAAAAAAACGGGAATGGAAAAAGGCAACCCTCAGAATGGGCGAAAACGTTCACAAACGAATCAATGGACAAAGGTTTAATCTCCAATATATATAAACAGCTCATGCAGCTTAATATTAATAAAACAAACAACCCAATACAAAAATGGGCAGAAGATCTAAAGAGACGTTTCTTCAAAGAAGACACAGAGATGGCCAAGACGCACATGAAAAGCTGCTCAACATCACTAATTATTAGAGAAATGCAAATCAAAACTACAATGAGGTAAGACCTCACACCTGTGAGAATCGGCCTCATCAGATAATCTACAAACAACAAATTCTGGGGAGGGTGTGGACAAAAGGAACCCTCTTCCGCTATTGGTGGGAATGTAAATTGATACAGTCACGATGGAGAACAGTATGGAGGTTCCTTTAAAAAACTAAAAAGAGAATTACCATAGGATCCAGCAATCCCACTTCTGGGCATATACCCAGAGAAAACCATAAATCACAAAGACACATTCACCACAATGTTCATTGCAGCACAATTTACAATAGCCAGGTAATGGAAGCAACCTAAATGCCCACAGACAGACGAATGGATAAAGATGTGGTACATATATAAAATGGAATATTACTCAGCCAAAAAAAGGAATGAAACTGAGTCATTTGTAGAGAAGTTGATGGATCTAGAGACTGTCATACAGAGTGAAGTAAGTCAGAAAGAGAAAAACAAATATTGTATATTAATGCCTATATGTGGAACCTAGAAAAATGGTACAGATGAACTGGTTTGCAGGGCAGAAATAGAGACACAGAGGTAGAGAACAAACGTATGGACATGGACACAAAGTGGGGGAAGCCATGGGGTGGTGGTGGTGGGATGAGTTGGGAGATTGGGATTGACCTGTATACATGTATATGCATAAAATAGATAACTAATAATAACCTACTGTATAGAAAAATAAATTAAATTATATTTCAAAATTTTTAAAAATAAAATGTAAAAATAAAACAGAAAAAAAGTTCTTCCATTCACACTGATGTATTTATAAGAATGAATTATTTCCATGCTTATATCCATAAATACATAAAAGAGGAATAAAATCTAACTTGAACCAAAAAAGAAAAAAAAAACTGAACCTAACATTTATACAGAGGAAAACACTACCAAGGCACTTGCTCCAGTGGTAAACAATTCTGAAATTGGTCAGAGGTGGGGAATCATCTCCCATACAGCCAGCAGCCCCGCCCGCCCACGCAAGGAGCGTCCTTATTGCAAAGCTGGGGGACCGTGCCGAGGCCTCTGTGAGGAAACGTGAGCTGAGCCCCAGGCCAGCTGCTGCTGAACTCTTCCCACCCTTCCCAGGTGAAACACCTGAATATGTACAAGGGCTTGAAAGCCTAGAGGAAGGGCCGTGGAGCCACACCAGCGACAGCACGCAGGCCAACTTGGTGCCTGCAGGTCAGCCAGGATGGTCCTGGCCACGGGCGCTCTTCTGGAAGCTTTCCATTGCCCTGCCTGAGATACCCCTCCTGTCCCGGCCCCCACTCCTTTTTTTCCTTCCTCACCTCAGCCCGGAGAGATATTCCAGTGGAAGTTATGGGTGACACATCCTCTTCTTTACAGGTGGCAGCCTGGCAACTCCTGCCGAAAGTCCAGCAGAGACCCACTCACACCGGGCCCCCCACAAAGCCGTGGACCCTCACACCCTCCCACCAGCACAGCCCCGAGACTGCTGACGGGGCAGAGAATATGCAGTCAGGCACAGCTGCAGGGGCTATTGCTGCCTGGAGTGCTGTTTATATTGACCTCAACCCAGGCACACCTGGGGAGGGCTTGCCGGCAGGGTCAGGCTGCCCAGGTCAGCTAATCCTCAGCCCTCGGGGAATCACATTGCAGAAAATGGACCTCGCTAAGACAGAATATTCGCCAAGGAAAAAAAAGGACACAATGCCATTTGCAGCACCGTAGATGAGTCTCGAGGTAATCACGTGACTTGGAGTAAGTCAGAAAGTGAAAGACACATATCATATCATATCACTTATAGGTGTTACCTATAAATTGATACCAGGGCAGATATTTCCACGGAGAAGGGCAATCACAGATTCATTAAACAAACTTATGGTTCACCAAAGGAAAGGTGTGAGGATTGAATTCATTACGATATTGGGGTTAACAGACATATACAAACACAGTAGACGTATAGAATCGCCAAAGACCTACGGAGTACCAAGAGAAGACTACTCAACATTCTGTCATAACGTACATGGGAAAAGGATCCCAGGAAGAACAGATATATGTATATGTGTAAAAGAACCACCTCTTGCACACCTACAACAAGCTAAACGTTGTACTCAAACGTGCTGTAATAAAAAATAAAAAATTAAATTAAAAACACGAACAAGAAGTAGTGAGACAAACTTGAGGGGCTTTCTCCTGGCACATTCCGTTCTACATTCCAATCTAGAACGCGACTTCCATTGAGGCTCTGCTGCCCTAGTAACCAGATTTGGTAAGGGAGAACTGCTGCCACCTTGTGGCCGTTTCACACAACAGCAGCTTTAATCCCAGCGCTAATGGTCAGTGGATATTCCAAATCATTACAGGCCTGTAAATGACACCTGCCCTGAAAACATATCCTGGGGTCATATATCGACCAAAAAATTCAAAAGACGTCCATATTTCAAAACGACAGTTTCAAGAGGCATATTTCACGCACATTAGTGTTCTGCTTCTTTTGCTTGCTTTCTTTCTTTGTTAAAAAAACGGGAATGGAAAAAGGCAACCCTCAGAATGGGCGAAAACGTTCACAAACGAATCAATGGACAAAGGTTTAATCTCCAATATATATAAACAGCTCATGCAGCTTAATATTAATAAAACAAACAACCCAATACAAAAATGGGAAGAAGATCTAAAGAGACGTTTCTTCAAAGAAGACACAGAGATGGCCAAGACGCACATGAAAAGCTGCTCAACATCACTAATTATTAGAGAAATGCAAATCAAAACTACAATGAGGTAAGACCTCACACCTGTGAGAATCGGCCTCATCAGATAATCTACAAACAACAAATTCTGGGGAGGGTGTGGACAAAAGGAACCCTCTTCCGCTATTGGTGGGAATGTAAATTGATACAGTCACTATGGAGAACAGTATGGAGGTTCCTTTAAAAAACTAAAAAGAGAATTACCATAGGATCCAGCAATCCCACTTCTGGGCATATACCCAGAGAAAACCATAAATCACAAAGACACATTCACCACAATGTTCATTGCAGCACAATTTACAATAGCCAGGTAATGGAAGCAACCTAAATGCCCACAGACAGACGAATGGATAAAGATGTGGTACATATATAAAATGGAATATTACTCAGCCAAAAAAAGGAATGAAACTGAGTCATTTGTAGAGAAGTTGATGGATCTAGAGACTGTCATACAGAGTGAAGTAAGTCAGAAAGAGAAAAACAAATATTGTATATTAATGCCTATATGTGGAACCTAGAAAAATGGTACAGATGAACTGGTTTGCAGGGCAGAAATAGAGACACAGAGGTAGAGAACAAACGTATGGACATGGACACAAAGTGGGGGAAGCCATGGGGTGGTGGTGGTGGGATGAGTTGGGAGATTGGGATTGACCTGTATACATGTATATGCATAAAATAGATAACTAATAATAACCTACTGTATAGAAAAATAAATTAAATTAAATTTCAAAATTTTTAAAAATAAAATGTAAAAATATAACAGAAAAAAAGTTCTTCCATTCACACTGATGTATTTATAAGAATGAATTATTTCCATGCTTATATCCATAAATACATAAAAGAGGAATAAAATCTAACTTGAACCAAAAAAGAAAAAAAAAACTGAACCTAACATTTATACAGAGGAAAACACTACCAAGGCACTTGCTCCAGTGGTAAACAATTCTGAAATTGGTCAGAGGTGGGGAATCATCTCCCATACAGCCAGCAGCCCCGCCCGCCCACGCAAGGAGCGTCCTTATTGCAAAGCTGGGGGACCGTGCCGAGGCCTCTGTGAGGAAACGTGAGCTGAGCCCCAGGCCAGCTGCTGCTGAACTCTTCCCACCCTTCCCAGGTGAAACACCTGAATATGTACAAGGGCTTGAAAGCCTAGAGGAAGGGCCGTGGAGCCACACCAGCGACAGCACGCAGGCCAACTTGGTGCCTGCAGGTCAGCCAGGATGGTCCTGGCCACGGGCGCTCTTCTGGAAGCTTTCCATTGCCCTGCCTGAGATACCCTTCCTGTCCCGGCCCCCACTCCTTTTTTTCCTTCCTCACCTCAGCCCGGAGAGATATTCCAGTGGAAGTTATGGGTGACACATCCTCTTCTTTACAGGTGGCAGCCTGGCAACTCCTGCCGAAAGTCCAGCAGAGCCCCACTCACACCGGGCCCCCCACAAAGCCGTGGACCCTCACACCCTCCCACCAGCACAGCCCCAAGACTGCTGACGGGGCAGAGAATATGCAGTCAGGCACAGCTGCAGGGGCTATTGCTGCCTGGAGTGCTGTTTATATTGACCTCAACCCAGGCACACCTGGGGAGGGCTTGCCGGCAGGGTCAGGCTGCCCAGGTCAGCTAATCCTCAGCCCTCGGGGAATCACATTGCAGAAAATGGACCTCGCTAAGACAGAATATTCGCCAAGGAAAAAAAAGGACACAATGCCATTTGCAGCACCGTAGATGCGTCTCGAGGTAATCACGTGACTTGGAGTAAGTCAGAAAGTGAAAGACACATATCATATCATATCACTTATAGGTGTTACCTATAAATTGATACCAGGGCAGATATTTCCACGGAGAAGGGCAATCACAGATTCATTAAACAAACTTATGGTTCACCAAAGGAAAGGTGTGAGGATTGAATTCATTACGATATTGGGGTTAACAGACATATACAAACACAGTAGACGTATAGAATCGCCAAAGACCTACGGAGTACCAAGAGAAGACTACTCAACATTCTGTCATAACGTACATGGGAAAAGGATCCCAGGAAGAACAGACATATGTATATGTGTAAAAGAACCACCTCTTGCACACCTACAACAAGCTAAACGTTGTACTCAAACTTGCTGTAATAAAAAATAAAAAATTAAATTAAAAACACGAACAAGAAGTAGTGAGACAAACTTGAGGGGCTTTCTCCTGGCACATTCCGTTCTACATTCCAATCTAGAACGCGACTTCCATTGAGGCTCTGCTGCCCTAGTAACCAGATTTGGTAAGGGAGAACTGCTGCCACCTTGTGGCCGTTTCACACAACAGCAGCTTTAATCCCAGCGCTAATGGTCAGTGGATATTCCAAATCATTACAGGCCTGTAAATGACACCTGCCCTGAAAACATATCCTGGTGTCATATATCGACCAAAAAATTCCAAAGACGTCCATATTTCAAAACGACATTTTCAAGAGGCATATTTCACGCACATTAGTGTTCTGCTTCTTTTGCTTGCTTTCTTTCTTTGTTAAAAAAACGGGAATGGAAAAAGGCAACCCTCAGAATGGGCGAAAACGTTCACAAACGAATCAATGGACAAAGGTTTAATCTCCAATATATATAAACAGCTCATGCAGCTTAATATTAATAAAACAAACAACCCAATACAAAAATGGGCAGAAGATCTAAAGAGACGTTTCTTCAAAGAAGACACAGAGATGGCCAAGACGCACATGAAAAGCTGCTCAACATCACTAATTATTAGAGAAATGCAAATCAAAACTACAATGAGGTAAGACCTCACACCTGTGAGAATCGGCCTCATCAGATAATCTACAAACAACAAATTCTGGGGAGGGTGTGGACAAAAGGAACCCTCTTCCGCTATTGGTGGGAATGTAAATTGATACAGTCACGATGGAGAACAGTATGGAGGTTCCTTTAAAAAACTAAAAAGAGAATTACCATAGGATCCAGCAATCCCACTTCTGGGCATATACCCAGAGAAAACCATAAATCACAAAGACACATTCAACACAATGTTCATTGCAGCACTATTTACAATAGCCAGGCAATGGAAGCAACCTAAATGCCCACAGACAGACGAATGGATAAAGATGTGGTACATATATAAAATGGAATATTACTCAGCCAAAAAAAGGAATGAAACTGGGTCATTTGTAGAGAAGTTGATGGATCTAGAGACTGTCATACAGAGTGAAGTAAGTCAGAAAGAGAAAAACAAATATTGTATATTAATGCCTATATGTGGAACCTAGAAAAATGGTACAGATGAACTGGTTTGCAGGGCAGAAATAGAGACACAGAGGTAGAGAACAAACGTATGGACATGGACACAAAGTGGGGGAAGCCATGGGGTGGTGGTGGTGGGATGAGTTGGGAGATTGGGATTGACCTGTATACATGTATATGCATAAAATAGATAACTAATAATAACCTACTGTATAGAAAAATAGATTAAATTAAATTTCAAAATTTTTAAAAATAAAATGTAAAAATAAAACAGAAAAAAAGTTCTTCCATTCACACTGATGTATTTATAAGAATGAATTATTTCCATGCTTATATCCATAAATACATAGAAGAGGAATAAAATCTAACTTGAATCAAAAAAGAAAAAAAAAACTGAACCTAACATTTATACAGAGGAAAACACTACCAAGGCACTTGCTCCAGTGGTAAACAATTCTGAAATTGGTCAGAGGTGGGGAATCATCTCCCATACAGCCAGCAGCCCCGCCCGCCCACGCAAGGAGCGTCCTTATTGCAAAGCTGGGGGACCGTGCCGAGGCCTCTGTGAGGAAACGTGAGCTGAGCCCCAGGCCAGCTGCTGCTGAACTCTTCCCACCCTTCCCAGGTGAAACACCTGAATATGTACAAGGGCTTGAAAGCCTAGAGGAAGGGCCGTGGAGCCACACCAGCGACAGCACGCAGGCCAACTTGGTGCCTGCAGGTCAGCCAGGATGGTCCTGGCCACGGGCGCTCTTCTGGAAGCTTTCCATTGCCCTGCCTGAGATACCCCTCCTGTCCCGGCCCCCACTCCTTTTTTTCCTTCCTCACCTCAGCCCGGAGAGATATTCCAGTGGAAGTTATGGGTGACACATCCTCTTCTTTACAGGTGGCAGCCTGGCAACTCCTGCCGAAAGTCCAGCAGAGCCCCACTCACACCGGGCCCCCCACAAAGCCGTGGACCCTCACACCCTCCCACCAGCACAGCCCCGAGACTGCTGACGGGGCAGAGAATATGCAGTCAGGCACAGCTGCAGGGGCTATTGCTGCCTGGAGTGCTGTTTATATTGACCTCAACCCAGGCACACCTGGGGAGGGCTTGCCGGCAGGGTCAGGCTGCCCAGGTCAGCTAATCCTCAGCCCTCGGGGAATCACATTGCAGAAAATGGACCTCGCTAAGACAGAATATTCGCCAAGGAAAAAAAAGGACACAATGCCATTTGCAGCACCGTAGATGAGTCTCGAGGTAATCACGTGACTTGGAGTAAGTCAGAAAGTGAAAGACACATATCATATCATATCACTTATAGGTGTTACCTATAAATTGATACCAGGGCAGATATTTCCACGGAGAAGGGCAATCACAGATTCATTAAACAAACTTATGGTTCACCAAAGGAAAGGTGTGAGGATTGAATTCATTACGATATTGGGGTTAACAGACATATACAAACACAGTAGACGTATAGAATCGCCAAAGACCTACGGAGTACCAAGAGAAGACTACTCAACATTCTGTCATAACGTACATGGGAAAAGGATCCCAGGAAGAACAGACATATGTATATGTGTAAAAGAACCACCTCTTGCACACCTACAACAAGCTAAACGTTGTACTCAAACTTGCTGTAATAAAAAATAAAAAATTAAATTAAAAACACGAACAAGAAGTAGTGAGACAAACTTGAGGGGCTTTCTCCTGGCACATTCCGTTCTACATTCCAATCTAGAACGCGACTTCCATTGAGGCTCTGCTGCCCTAGTAACCAGATTTGGTAAGGGAGAACTGCTGCCACCTTGTGGCCGTTTCACACAACAGCAGCTTTAATCCCAGCGCTAATGGTCAGTGGATATTCCAAATCATTACAGGCCTGTAAATGACACCTGCCCTGAAAACATATCCTGGGGTCATATATCGACCAAAAAATTCCAAAGACGTCCATATTTCAAAACGACATTTTCAAGAGGCATATTTCACGCACATTAGTGTTCTGCTTCTTTTGCTTGCTTTCTTTCTTTGTTAAAAAAACGGGAATGGAAAAAGGCAACCCTCAGAATGGGCGAAAACGTTCACAAACGAATCAATGGACAAAGGTTTAATCTCCAATATATATAAACAGCTCATGCAGCTTAATATTAATAAAACAAACAACCCAATACAAAAATGGGCAGAATATCTAAAGAGACGTTTCTTCAAAGAAGACACAGAGATGGCCAAGACGCACATGAAAAGCTGCTCAACATCACTAATTATTAGAGAAATGCAAATCAAAACTACAATGAGGTAAGACCTCACACCTGTGAGAATCGGCCTCATCAGATAATCTACAAACAACAAATTCTGGGGAGGGTGTGGACAAAAGGAACCCTCTTCCGCTATTGGTGGGAATGTAAATTGATACAGTCACGATGGAGAACAGTATGGAGGTTCCTTTAAAAAACTAAAAAGAGAATTACCATAGGATCCAGCAATTCCACTTCTGGGCATATACCCAGAGAAAACCATAAATCACAAAGACACATTCAACACAATGTTCATTGCAGCACTATTTACAATAGCCAGGCAATGGAAGCAACCTAAATGCCCACAGACAGACGAATGGATAAAGATGTGGTACATATATAAAATGGAATATTACTCAGCCAAAAAAAGGAATGAAACTGGGTCATTTGTAGAGAAGTTGATGGATCTAGAGACTGTCATACAGAGTGAAGTAAGTCAGAAAGAGAAAAACAAATATTGTATATTAATGCCTATATGTGGAACCTAGAAAAATGGTACAGATGAACTGGTTTGCAGGGCAGAAATAGAGACACAGAGGTAGAGAACAAACGTATGGACATGGACACAAAGTGGGGGAAGCCATGGGGTGGTGGTGGTGGGATGAGTTGGGAGATTGGGATTGACCTGTATACATGTATACGCATAAAATAGATAACTAATAATAACCTACTGTATAGAAAAATAAATTAAATTAAATTTCAAAATTTTTAAAAATAAAATGTAAAAATAAAACAGAAAAAAAGTTCTTCCATTCACACTGATGTATTTATAAGAATGAATTATTTCCATGCTTATATCCATAAATTCATAAAAGAGGAATAAAATCTAACTTGAACCAAAAAAGAAAAAAAAACTGAACCTAACATTTATACAGAGGAAAACACTACCAAGGCACTTGCTCCAGTGGTAAACAATTCTGAAATTGGTCAGAGGTGGGGAATCATCTCCCATACAGCCAGCAGCCCCGCCCGCCCACGCAAGGAGCGTCCTTATTGCAAAGCTGGGGGACCGTGCCGAGGCCTCTGTGAGGAAACGTGAGCTGAGCCCCAGGCCAGCTGCTGCTGAACTCTTCCCACCCTTCCCAGGTGAAACACCTGAATATGTACAAGGGCTTGAAAGCCTAGAGGAAGGGCCGTGGAGCCACACCAGCGACAGCACGCAGGCCAACTTGGTGCCTGCAGGTCAGCCAGGATGGTCCTGGCCACGGGCGCTCTTCTGGAAGCTTTCCATTGCCCTGCCTGAGATACCCCTCCTGTCCCGGCCCCCACTCCTTTTTTTCCTTCCTCACCTCAGCCCGGAGAGATATTCCAGTGGAAGTTATGGGTGACACATCCTCTTCTTTACAGGTGGCAGCCTGGCAACTCCTGCCGAAAGTGCAGCAGAGCCCCACTCACACCGGGCCCCCCACAAAGCCGTGGACCCTCACACCATCCCACCAGCACAGCCCCGAGACTGCTGACGGGGCAGAGAATATGCAGTCAGGCACAGCTGCAGGGGCTATTGCTGCCTGGAGTGCTGTTTATATTGACCTCAACCCAGGCACACCTGGGGAGGGCTTGCCGGCAGGGTCAGGCTGCCCAGGTCAGCTAATCCTCAGCCCTCGGGGAATCACATTGCAGAAAATGGACCTCGCTAAGACAGAATATTCGCCAAGGAAAAAAAAGGACACAATGCCATTTGCAGCACCGTAGATGAGTCTCGAGGTAATCACGTGACTTGGAGTAAGTCAGAAAGTGAAAGACACATATCATATCATATCACTTATAGGTGTTACCTATAAATTGATACCAGGGCAGATATTTCCACGGAGAAGGGCAATCACAGATTCATTAAACAAACTTATGGTTCACCAAAGGAAAGGTGTGAGGATTGAATTCATTACGATATTGGGGTTAACAGACATATACAAACACAGTAGACGTATAGAATCGCCAAAGACCTACGGAGTACCAAGAGAAGACTACTCAACATTCTGTCATAACGTACATGGGAAAAGGATCCCAGGAAGAACAGACATATGTATATGTGTAAAAGAACCACCTCTTGCACACCTACAACAAGCTAAACGTTGTACTCAAACTTGCTGTAATAAAAAATAAAAAATTAAATTAAAAACACGAACAAGAAGTAGTGAGACAAACTTGAGGGGCTTTCTCCTGGCACATTCCGTTCTACATTCCAATCTAGAATGCGACTTCCATTGAGGCTCTGCTGCCCTAGTAACCAGATTTGGTAAGGGAGAACTGCTGCCACCTTGTGGCCGTTTCACACAACAGCAGCTTTAATCCCAGCGCTAATGGTCAGTGGATATTCCAAATCATTACAGGCCTGTAAATGACACCTGCCCTGAAAACATATCCTGGGGTCATATATCGACCAAAAAATTCAAAGGACGTCCATATTTCAAAACGACAGTTTCAAGAGGCATATTTCACGCACATTAGTGTTCTGCTTCTTTTGCTTGCTTTCTTTCTTTGTTAAAAAAACGGGAATGGAAAAAGGCAACCCTCAGAATGGGCGAAAACGTTCACAAACGAATCAATAGACAAAGGTTTAATCTCCAATATATATAAACAGCTCATGCAGCTTAATATTAATAAAACAAACAACCCAATACAAAAATGGGCAGAAGATCTAAAGAGACGTTTCTTCAAAGAAGACACAGAGATGGCCAAGACGCACATGAAAAGCTGCTCAACATCACTATTAGAGAAATGCAAATCAAAACTACAATGAGGTAAGACCTCACACCTGTGAGAATCGGCCTCATCAGATAATCTACAAACAACAAATTCTGGGGAGGGTGTGGACAAAAGGAACCCTCTTCCGCTATTGGTGGGAATGTAAATTGATACAGTCACGATGGAGAACAGTATGGAGGTTCCTTTAAAAAACTAAAAAGAGTTTTTTTTTTTTGCAAGGAGCCCGCGAGGGGGGTTGGCGCGCGCTAAACGGGAGAAGCACTGGTTTGAGAAAAGCATGGGTCGCAAGTACACATTGGGACCCTGCCATTAATGGAGGGGAAAAGCGGGGAGACGCCAGCAGATTCCATCCTGTAAGCTGGTAGGAAGCCTGAAGGCTTGATGGGATTCCAGTGTGATAGGAGGCAAGGACATGCTTCAGGACCCCGGAGGAAGATGGCGGAAGAGTAAGACGCGGAGATCACCTTCCTCCCCACAGATACATCAGAAATTCATCTACACGTGGAACAACTCCTACAGAACACCTACTGAACGCTGACAGAAGACCTCAGACCCCCCAAAAGGCAAGAAGCTCCCCACATACCTGGGTAGGGCAAAAGAAAAAAAGAATAAACAGAGACAATAGGATAGGGACGGGACCTGCACCAGTGGGAGGGAGCCGTGAAGGGGGGAAGGTTTCTACACACTACAAGCCCCTTCGCGGGCGGAGACTGCAGGTGGCGGAGGGGGAAAGCTTCGGAGTAGCGGAGGAGAGCACAGCAACAGGGGTGCGGAGGGCAAAGCGGAGAGATTCTGGCACAGAGGACCGGTGCCCTCAGGCACACACCAGCCCGAGAGGCTTGTCTGCTCGGCCGCCGTGGCGGGCGGGGCTGGGAGCTGAGGCTCGGGTATCGGCTTTCAGTCGGAGCGCAGGGAGAGGACTGGGGCTGGCGGCAGGAAGAGAGCCTGAAGGAGTTAGTGCACCACGGCTAGCCCGGAGGGAGTCCGGGGAAAGGGTCTGGAGCTGCTGAAGAGGCAAGAGACTTTTTTCCCTTTTGTTTCCTGGTGCGCGAGGAGAGGGCATTAAGAGGGCTGCTTGGGGAAGCGCCGGTGACAGGCACGAGCCGCGGGTAAGGCACGGACCTCGGAGACGGGCGTGGGCCGCCGCCGCCGCCGCCGCCCGCCCGCCGCGGCCCGCCGCCGCCGCCGCCGCCGCCGCCGCGGGGCCTGTGTGCGAGCGCGGGTCACTGTCCGCCCCGCCTTCCGGGGGGCCTGTGCACCCCGCCACTGCTGGGGTCCCCGAGACCCGGGGACGGCTTTCCCGGGAAAGCGCACGGAGCGCCACGGGCTGCTGCAACGTCACGCCGGCCTCTGCCGCCGCAGGCCCGCCCCACACTGCGCGCCCCTCCCTCCCCTCTGCCTGAGTGAGCCAGAGCCCCCGAATCAGCGGCTCCTTTAAACCCGTCCTGTCTGAGCGAAGAACGGACGCCCTCCGGCGACCTACGCGCAGAGGCGGGGCCAGGTCCAAGGCTGAGACCCGGGAGCTGTGAGAGCAGAGGCAGGGAAATCTCTCTGTGCAGCCTCGGAGGCAGCGGATTAAAGCTCCACGGTCCATTTGATGTGCCCTGCGTCTGTGGAGTGCATGAATGGACAGCGAATCATCCCAAATTGAGGAAGTGGACTTTGAGGACAAGATTTAAGACTTTCCCCCCTTTTCCTCTTTTTACAACGAATTATTCCAAATTAAGGAGGTGGACTTAGAGAGCAAGATTTCAGACTTCTCGCCCTTTTCCTCTTTTTACAACGAATTATCCCAAATTGAGGAGGTGGACTTGGAGAGCAAGATTTTTGATTTTTCCCCCTGCTCTCTTTTTGTGAATGTGTATGTGTAATCTTCTGTGTAAGATTCTCTCTGTATAGCTTTGCTTCCACCATATGTCTCAGGGTTCTATCGGTCCGGTTTTTTTTTTTTTTTTTCAATAATTACTTTCTAATTTTAATAACGCTACTATATTTCATACTTTATTCTATTTTACTTTACCTGCTCTTTCTTTTTTTCCTACTCTCCCTTCCTCCCTCCCTCCCTCCGCTCCTCCTTTCCTTCTTTCTTTTTCTTTCCTCCCTCCCACCCTTCTTCTTTCCACTTTCTTTTTCTTTCCTTCCTCCCTCCCTCCTGTCTTTCTTCCTTTCCTTTCTCCCTCCCTCCCTCCTTTCTTTCCATCCTTCCTCCCTCCCTCCCTCCCTTTCTTTCTTCCTTCCTTCCTTCCTTCCTTTCTTCCCTTCTTCCTTTCTTTCCCTCTCTCTTTCTTTCTTCTACTAATTCTTTCTTTCTACTTTTTCTCCCTGTTACTCTGAGCCGGGTGGATGAAAGGCTCTTGGTGCTGCAGCCAGGAGCCAGTGCTGTGCCTCTGAAGTGGGAGAGCCAACTTCAGGACACGGGTCCACAACAGACCTCCCAGCTCCACATAATATCAAGCAGCGAAAATCTCCCAGAGATCTCCATCCCAACACCAGCACCCAGCTTCAGTCAACGACCAGCAAGCTACAGTGCAGGTCACCCTATGCCAAGCAACTAGCAAGGCAGGAACACAACCCCACCCATTAGCAGAGAGGCTACCTAAAAACATAATAAGGCCATAGGCACCCCAAAACACACCACCAGACGTGGACCTGTCCACCAGAAAGACAAGATCGAGCCTCAACCACCAGAGCACAGGAATTAGTCCCCCCCACCAGGAAGCCTACCCAACCTACTGAAACAACCTTAGCCACTGGGGTCAGACACCAAAAACAACGGGAACTACGAATCTGCAGCCGGCAAAAAGGAGACCCCAAACACAGTAACATAAGCAAAATGAGAAGGCAGAAAAACACACAGCAGGTGAAGGAGCAAGATAAACACCTACCAGACCTAACAAATGAAGAGGTAATAGGCAGTCTACCTGAAAAAGAATTCAGAATAATGATAGTAAAGCTGATCCAAGATTCTATTTCCATGATCCATAATCTTGGAAATAGAATAGACAACATGCAAGAAACAGTTAACAAGGACCTAGAAGAACTAAAGATGAATCAAGCATCGATTAAAAACACAATAAATGAAATGAAAAATACTCTAGATGGGATCAATAGCAGAATAACTGAGGCAGAAGAACGGATAAGTGAGGTGGAAGATAAAATAGTGGAAATAACTGATGCAGAGCAAAATAAAGAAAAAAGAATGAAAAGAACAGAGGAGAGTCTCAGAGATCTCTGGGACAACATTAAACGCACCAACATTCGAATTATAGGGGTTCCAGAAGAAGAAGAGAAAAAGAAAGGGACTGAGAAAATATTTGAAGAGATTATAGTTGAAAACTTCCCTAATTTGGGAAAGGAAATAGTTAATCAAGTCCAGGAGGCACAGAGAGTCCCATACAGAATAAATCCAAGGAGAAATACACCAAGACACATATTAATCAAACTGTCAAAAATTAAACACAAAGAAATCATATTAAAAGCAGCAAGGCAAAAACAACAAATAACACACAAGGGAATCCCCATAAGGTTAACAGCTGATCTCTCAGCAGAAACCCTACAAGCCAGAAGGGAGTGGCAGGACATAATTAAAGTGATGAAGGAGAGAAACCTGCAACCTAGATTACTCTACCCAGCAAGGATCTCATTCAGATTTGATGGAGAAATTAAAACCTTTACAGACAAGCAAAAGCTGAGAGAGTTCAGCACCACCAAACCAGCTTTACAACAAATGCTAAAGGAACTTCTCTAGGCAAGAAACACAACAGAAGGAATATACCTACAATAACGAACCCAAAGCAATTAAGGAAATGGGAATAGGAACATACATATCAATAATTACCTTAAATGTAAATGGACTAAATGCTCCCACCAAAAGACACAGAGTGGCTGAATGGATACAAAAACAAGACCCATATATATGCTGTCTACAAGAGACCCACTTCAGACCTAGAGACACATACAGATTGAAAGTAAAGGGATGGAAAAAGATATTCCATGCAAATGGAAATCAAAAGAAAGCTGGAGTAGCAATTCTTATATCAGACAAAATAGACTTTAAAATAAAGACTATTAGAAGAGACAAGGAAGGACACTACATAACGATAAAGGGATCGATCCAAGAAGAAGATATAACAATTGTAAATATTTATGCACCCAACATAGGAGCACCTCAATACATAAGGCAAATACTAACAGCCATAAAAGGGGAAATCGACAGTAACACACTCATAGTAGGGGACTTTAACACCCCACTTTCACCAATGGACAGATCATCCAAAATGAAAATAAATAAGGAAACACAAGCTTTAAATGATACATTAAACGAGATGGACTTAGTTGATATTTATAGGACATTCCATCCAAAAACAACAGAATACACATTTTTCTCAAGTGCTCATGGAACATTCTCCAGGATAGATCATATCTTGGGTCACAAATCAAGCCTCGGTAATTTTAAGAAAATTGAAATTGTATCAAGTATCTTCTCCGACCACAATGCTATGAGACTAGACATCAATTACAGGAAAAGATGTGTAAAAAATACAAACACATGGAGGCTAAACAATACACTACTCAATAACGAAGTGATCACTGAAGAAATCAAAGAGGAAATTAAAAAATACCTAGAAACAAATGACAATGGAGACACGACGACCCAAAACCTATGGGACGCAGCAAAAGCAGTTCTAAGGGGGAAGTTTATAGCAATACAATCCCACCTTAAGAAACAGGAAGCATTTCGAGTAAACAACCTGACCCTGCACCTAAAGCAATTAGAGAAAGAAGAACAAAAATACCCCAAAGCTAGCAGAAGGAAAGAAATCATAAAGATCAGATCAGAAATAAATGAAAAAGAAATGAAGGAAACGATAGCAAAGATCAACCAAACTAAAAGCTGGTTCTTTGAGAAGATAAACAAAATTGACAAACCATTAGCCAGACTCATCAAGAAAAAAAGGGAGAAGACTCAAATCAATAGAATTAGAAATGAAAAAGGAGAAGTAACAACTGACACTGCAGAAATACAAAAGATTATGAGAGATTACTATAAGCAACTCTATTCCAATAAAATGGACAACCTGGAAGAAATGGACACATTCTTAGAAATGCACAACCTGCCAAGACTGACTCAGGAAGAAATAGAAAATATGAATAGACCAATCACAAGCACTGAAATTGAAACTGTGATTAAAAATCTTCCATCAAACAAAAGCCCAGGACCAGATGGCTTCACAGGTGAATTCTATCAAACATTTAGAGAAGAGCTAACACCTATCCTTCTCAAACTCTTCCAAAATATAGCAGAGGGAGGAACACTCCCAAACTCATTCTACGAGGCCGACATCACCTTGATACCAAAACCAGGCAAGGATGTCACAAAGAAAGAAAACTACAGGCCAATATCACTGATGAACATAGATGCAAAAATCCTCAACAAAATACTAGCAAACAGAATCCAACAGCACATTAAAAGGATCATACACCATGATCAAGTGGGGTTTATCCCAGGAATGCAAGGATTCTTCAATATACGCAAATCAATCAATGTAATACACCATATTAACAAGTTGAAGGAGAAAAACCATATGATCATCTCAATAGATGCAGAGAAAGCTTTCGACAAAATTCAACACCCATTTATGATAAAAACCCTGCAGAAAGTAGGTATAGAGGGATCTTTCCTCAACATAATAAAGGCCATATATGACAAACCCACAGCCAACATTGTCCTCAATGGTGAAAAACTGAAACCATTTCCACTAAGATCAGGAACAAGACAAGGCTGCCCACTCTCACCACTCTTATTCAACATAGTTTTGGAAGTTTTAGCCACAGCAATCAGAGAAGAAAAGGAAATAAAAGGAATCCAAATTGGAAAAGAAGAAGTAAAGCTGTCACTGTTTGCAGATGACATGATACTATACATAGAGAATCCTAAAGATGCTACCGAAAAACTACTAGAGCTAATCAATGAATTTGGTAAAGTAGCAGGATATAAAATTAATGTACAGAAATCTCTGGCATTCCTATACACTAATGATGAAAAATCTGAAAATGAAATCAAGAAAACACTCCCATTTACCATTGCAACAAAAAGAATAAAATATCTAGGAATAAACCTACCTAAGGAGACAAAAGACCTGTATGCAGAAAACTATAAGACACTGATGAAAGAAATTAAAGATGATACAAATAGATGGAGAGATATACCATGCTCCTGGATTGGAAGAATCAATATTGTGAAAATGACTCTACTACCGAAAGCAATCTACAGATTCAATGCAATCCCTATCAAACTACCAATGGCATTTTTCACAGAACTAGAACAAAAAATTTCAAAATTTGTTTGGAAAAACAAAAGGCCCCGAATAGCTAAAGCAATCTTGAGAACGAAAAACGGAGCTGGAGGAATCAGGCTCCCTGACTTCAGACTATACTACAAAGCTACAGTAATTAAGACAGTCTGGTACTGGCATAAAAACAGAAAGATAGATCAGTGGATCAGGATAGAAAGCCCAGAGATAAACCCACGCACATATGGCCAACTTATCTTTGATAAAGGAGGCAGGAATGTACAGTGGAGAAAGGACAGCCTCTTCAATAAGTGGTGCTGGGAAAACTGGACAGGGACATGTAAAAGTTTGAGATTAGATCATTCCCTAGCACCATACACAAAAATAAGCTCAAAATGGATTAAAGACTTAAATGTAAGGCCAGAAACTATCAAACTCTTAGAGGAAAACATAGGTAGAACACTCTATGACATAAATCACAGCAAGATCCTTTTGGACCCACCTCCTAGAGAAATGGAAATAAAAACAAAGATAAACAAATGGGACCTAATGAAACTTCAAAGCTTTTGCACAGCAAAGGAAACCATAAAGAAGACCAAAAGACAACCCTCAGAATGGGAGAAAATATTTGCAAATGAAGCAACTGACAAAGGATTAATCTCCAAAATTTATAAACAGCTCATGCAGCTCAATAGCAAAAAAACAGACAACCCAATCCAAAAATGGGCAGAAGACTTAAATAGGCATTTCTCCAAAGAAGATATACAGACTGCCAACAAACACATGAAAGAATGCTCAACATCATTAATCATTAGAGAAATGCAAATCAAAACTACAATGAGATATCATCTCACACCAGTCAGAATGGCCATCATCAAGGAATCTAGAAACAATAAATGCTGGAGAGGGTGTGGAGAAAAGGGAACACTCTTGCACTGCTGGTGGGAATGTGAATTGGTACAGCCACTATGGAGAACGGTATGGAGGTTCCTTAAAAAACTAAAAATAGAACTACCATATGACCCAGCAATCCCACTACTGGGCATATACCCTGAGAAAACCATAATTCCAAAAGAGACATGTACCAAAATGTTCATTGCAGCTCTATTCACAATAGCCCGGAGCTGGAAACAACCTAAGTGTCCATCATCGGATGAATGGATAAAGAAGATGTGGCACATATATACAATGGAATATTACTCAGCCATAAAAAGAAACGAAACTGAGCTATTTGTAATGAGGTGGATAGACCTAGAGTCTGTCATACAGAGTGAAGTTAGTCAGAAAGAGAAAGACAAATACCGTATGCTAACACATATATACGGAATTAAAAAAAAAATGTCATGAAGAACCTAGGGGCAAAACGAGAATAAAGACACAGACCTACTTGAGAATGGACTTGAGGATATGGGGAGGGGGAAGGGTAAGCTGTGACAAAGCGAAAGAGAGGCATGGACATATATACACTACCAAACGTAAGGTAGATAGATAGTGGGAAGCAGCCGCAGAGCACAGGGAGATCAGCTCGGTGCTTTGTGACCGCCTGGAGGGGTGGGATGGGAAGGGTGGGAGGGAGGGAGATGCATGAGGGAAGGGATGTGGGAACAGATGTATATGTATGACTGATTCACTTTGTTATAAAGCAGAAACTAATTAAAAAAAAAAAAAAGAGAAATCTAGAAACAATAAATGCTGGAGAGGGTGTGGAGAAAAGGGAACACTCTTGCACTGCTGGTGGGAATGTGAATTGGTACAGCCACTATGGAGAACGGTATGGAGGTTCCTTAAAAAACTACAAATAGAACTACCATATGACCCAGCAATCCCACTACTGGGCATATACCCTGAGAAAACCATAATTCAAAAAGAGACATGTACCAAAATGTTCATTGCAGCTCTATTCACAATAGCCCGGAGCTGGAAACAACCTAAGTGTCCATCATCGGATGAATGGATAAAGAAGATGTGGCACATATATACAATGGAATATTACTCAGCCATAAAAAGAAACGAAACTGAGCTATTTGTAATGAGGTGGATAGACCTAGAGTCTGTCATACAGAGTGAAGTTAGTCAGAAAGAGAAAGACAAATACCGTATGCTAACACATATATACGGAATTTAAAAAAAAAATGTCATGAAGAACCTAGGGGCAAAACGGGAATGAAGACGCAGACCTACTTGAGAATGGACTTGAGGATATGGGGAGGGGGAAGGGTGGGCTGTGACAAGGCGAAAGAGAGGCATGGACGTGTATACACTACCAAACGTCAGGTAGATAGATAGAGGGAAGCAGCCGCAGAGCACAGGGAGATCAGCTCGGTGCTTTGTGACCGCCTGGAGGGGTGGGATGGGGAGGGCGGGAGGGAGGGAGATGCATGAGGGAAGGGATGTGGGAACAGATGTATATGTATGACTGATTCACTTTGTTATAAAGCAGAAACTAATTAAAAAAATAAATAAATAAACTTAAAAAAAAAAAAAAAAAAAAAAAAACTAAAAAGAGAATTACCATAGGATCCAGCAATCCCACTTCTGGGCATATACCCAGAGAAAACCATAAATCACAAAGACACATTCACCACAATGTTCATTGCAGCACTATTTACAGTAGCCAGGCAATGGAAGCAACCTAAATGCCCACAGACAGACGAATGGATAAAGATGTGGTACATATATAAAATGGAATATTACTCAGCCAAAAAAAGGAATGAAACTGGGTCATTTGTAGAGAAGTTGATGGATCTAGAGACTGTCATACAGAGTGAAGTAAGTCAGAAAGAGAAAAACAAATATTGTATATTAATGCCTATATGTGGAACCTAGAATAATGGTACAGATGAACTGGTTTGCAGGGCAGAAATAGAGACACAGAGGTAGAGAACAAACGTATGGACATGGACACAAAGTGGGGGAAGCCATGGGGTGGTGGTGGTGGGATGAGTTGGGAGATTGGGATTGACCTGTATACATGTATATGCATAAAATAGATAACTAATAATAACCTACTGTATAAAAAAATAAATTAAATTTCAAAATTTTTAAAAATAAAATGTAAAAATAAAACAGAAAAAAAGTTCTTCCATTCACACTGATATATTTATAAGAATGAATTATTTCCATGCTTATATCCATAAATACATAAAAGAGGAATAAAATCTAACTTGAACCAAAAAAGAAAAAAAAAACTGAACCTAACATTTATACAGAGGAAAACACTACCAAGGCACTTGCTCCAGTGGTAAACAATTCTGAAATTGGTCAGAGGTGGGGAATCATCTCCCATACAGCCAGCAGCCCCGCCCGCCCACGCAAGGAGCGTCCTTATTGCAAAGCTGGGGGACCGTGCCGAGGCCTCTGTGAGGAAACGTGAGCTGAGCCCCAGGCCAGCTGCTGCTGAACTCTTCCCACCCTTCCCAGGTGAAACACCTGAATATGTACAAGGGCTTGAAAGCCTAGAGGAAGGGCCGTGGAGCCACACCAGCGACAGCACGCAGGCCAATTTGGTGCCTGCAGGTCAGCCAGGATGGTCCTGGCCACGGGCGCTCTTCTGGAAGCTTTCCATTGCCCTGCCTGAGATACCCCTCCTGTCCCGGCCCCCACTCCTTTTTTTCCTTCCTCACCTCAGCCCAGAGAGATATTCCAGTGGAAGTTATGGGTGACACATCCTCTTCTTTACAGGTGGCAGCCTGGCAACTCCTGCCAAAAGTCCAGCAGAGCCCCACTCACACCGGGCCCCCCACAAAGCCGTGGACCCTCACACCCTCCCACCAGCACAGCCCCGAGACTGCTGACGGGGCAGAGAATATGCAGTCAGGCACAGCTGCAGGGGCTATTGCTGCCTGGAGTGCTGTTTATATTGACCTCAACCCAGGCACACCTGGGGAGGGCTTGCCGGCAGGGTCAGGCTGCCCAGGTCAGCTAATCCTCAGCCCTCGGGGAATCACATTGCAGAAAATGGACCTCGCTAAGACAGAATATTCGCCAAGGAAAAAAAAGGACACAATGCCATTTGCAGCACCGTAGATGCGTCTCGAGGTAATCACGTGACTTGGAGTAAGTCAGAAAGTGAAAGACACATATCATATCATATCACTTATAGGTGTTACCTATAAATTGATACCAGGGCAGATATTTCCACGGAGAAGGGCAATCACAGATTCATTAAACAAACTTATGGTTCACCAAAGGAAAGGTGTGAGGATTGAATTCATTACGATATTGGGGTTAACAGACATATACAAACACAGTAGACGTATAGAATCGCCAAAGACCTACGGAGTACCAAGAGAAGACTACTCAACATTCTGTCATAACGTACATGGGAAAAGGATCCCAGGAAGAACAGACATATGTATATGTGTAAAAGAACCACCTCTTGCACACCTACAACAAGCTAAACGTTGTACTCAAACTTGCTGTAATAAAAAATAAAAAATTAAATTAAAAACACGAACAAGAAGTAGTGAGACAAACTTGAGGGGCTTTCTCCTGCCACATTCCGTTCTACATTCCAATCTAGAACGCGACTTCCATTGAGGCTCTGCTGCCCTAGTAACCAGATTTGGTAAGGGAGAACTGCTGCCACCTTGTGGCCGTTTCACACAACAGCAGCTTTAATCCCAGCGCTAATGGTCAGTGGATATTCCAAATCATTACAGGCCTGTAAATGACACCTGCCCTGAAAACATATCCTGGTGTCATATATCGACCAAAAAATTCAAAAGACGTCCATATTTCAAAACGACATTTTCAAGAGGCATATTTCACGCACATTAGTGTTCTGCTTCTTTTGCTTGCTTTCTTTCTTTGTTAAAAAAACGGGAATGGAAAAAGGCAACCCTCAGAATGGGCGAAAACTTTCACAAACGAATCAATGGACAAAGGTTTAATCTCCAATATATATAAACAGCTCATGCAGCTTAATATTAATAAAACAAACAACGCAATACAAAAATGGGCAGAAGATCTAAAGAGACGTTTCTTCAAAGAAGACACAGAGATGGCCAAGACGCACATGAAAAGCTGATCAACATCACTAATTATTAGAGAAATGCAAATCAAAACTACAATGAGGTAAGACCTCACACCTGTGAGAATCGGCCTCATCAGATAATCTACAAACAACAAATTCTGGGGAGGGTGTGGACAAAAGGAACCCTCTTCCGCTATTGGTGGGAATGTAAATTGATACAGTCACGATGGAGAACAGTATGGAGGTTCCTTTAAAAAACTAAAAAGAGAATTACCATAGGAGCCAGCAATCCCACTTCTGGGCATATACCCAGAGAAAACCATAAATCACAAAGACACATTCACCACAATGTTCATTGCAGCACTATTTACAATAGCCAGGCAATGGAAGCAACCTAAATGCCCACAGACAGACGAATGGATAAAGATGTGGTACATATATAAAATGGAATATTACTCAGCCAAAAAAAGGAATGAAACTGGGTCATTTGTAGAGAAGTTGATGGATCTAGAGACTGTCATACAGAGTGAAGTAAGTCAGAAAGAGAAAAACAAATATTGTATATTAATGCCTATATGTGGAACCTAGAAAAATGGTACAGATGAACTGGTTTGCAGGGCAGAAATAGAGACACAGAGGTAGAGAACAAACGTATGGACATGGACACAAAGTGGGGGAAGCCATGGGGTGGTGGTGGTGGGATGAGTTGGGAGATTGGGATTGACCTGTATACATGTATATGCATAAAATAGATAACTAATAATAACCTACTGTATAAAAAAATAAATTAAATTAAATTTCAAAATTTTTAAAAATAAAATGTAAAAATAAAACAGAAAAAAAGTTCTTCCATTCACACTGATGTATTTATAAGAATGAATTATTTCCATGCTTATATCCATAAATACATAAAAGAGGAATAAAATCTAACTTGAACCAAAAAAGAAAAAAAAAACTGAACCTAACATTTATACAGAGGAAAACACTACCAAGGCACTTGCTCCAGTGGTAAACAATTCTGAAATTGGTCAGAGGTGGGGAATCATCTCCCATACAGCCAGCAGCCCCGCCCACCCACGCAAGGAGCATCCTTATTGCAAAGCTGGGGGACCGTGCCGAGGCCTCTGTGAGGAAACGTGAGCTGAGCCCCAGGCCAGCTGCTGCTGAACTCTTCCCACCCTTCCCAGGTGAAACACCTGAATATGTACAAGGGCTTGAAAGCCTAGAGGAAGGGCCGTGGAGCCACACCAGCGACAGCACGCAGGCCAACTTGGTGCCTGCAGGTCAGCCAGGATGGTCCTGGCCACGGGCGCTCTTCTGGAAGCTTTCCATTGCCCTGCCTGAGATACCCCTCCTGTCCCGGCCCCCACTCCTTTTTTTCCTTCCTCACCTCAGCCCGGAGAGATATTCCAGTGGAAGTTATGGGTGACACATCCTCTTCTTTACAGGTGGCAGCCTGGCAACTCCTGCCGAAAGTCCAGCAGAGCCCCACTCACACCGGGCCACCCACAAAGCCGTGGACCCTCACACCCTCCCACCAGCACAGCCCCGAGACTGCTGATGGGGCAGAGAATATGCAGTCAGGCACAGCTGCAGGGGCTATTGCTGCCTGGAGTGCTGTTTATATTGACCTCAACCCAGGCACACCTGGGGAGGGCTTGCCGGCAGGGCCAGGCTGCCCAGGTCAGCTAATCCTCAGCCCTCGGGGAATCACATTGCATAAAATGGACCTCGCTAAGACAGAATATTCGCCAAGGAAAAAAAAGGACACAATGCCATTTGCAGCACCGTAGATGAGTCTCGAGGTAATCACGTGACTTGGAGTAAGTCAGAAAGTGAAAGACACATATCATATCATATCACTTATAGGTGTTACCTATAAATTGATACCAGGGCAGATATTTCCACGGAGAAGGGCAATCACAGATTCATTAAACAAACTTATGGTTCACCAAAGGAAAGGTGTGAGGATTGAATTCATTACGATATTGGGGTTAACAGACATATACAAACACAGTAGACGTATAGAATCACCAAAGACCTACGGAGTACCAAGAGAAGACTACTCAACATTCTGTCATAACGTACATGGGAAAAGGATCCCAGGAAGAACAGACATATGTATATGTGTAAAAGAACCACCTCTTGCACACCTACAACAAGCTAAACGTTGTACTCAAACTTGCTGTAATAAAAAATAAAAAATTAAATTAAAAACACGAACAAGAAGTAGTGAGACAAACTTGAGGGGCTTTCTCCTGGCACATTCCGTTCTACATTCCAATCTAGAACGCGACTTCCATTGAGGCTCTGCTGCCCTAGTAACCAGATTTGGTAAGGGAGAACTGCTGCCACCTTGTGGCCGTTTCACACAACAGCAGCTTTAATCCCAGCGCTAATGGTCAGGGGATATTCCAAATCATTACAGGCCTGTAAATGACACCTGCCCTGAAAACAAATCCTGGGGTCATATATCGACCAAAAAATTCAAAAGACGTCCATATTTCAAAACGACAGTTTCAAGAGGCATATTTCACGCACATTAGTGTTCTGCTTCTTTTGCTTGCTTTCTTTCTTTGTTAAAAAAACGGGAATGGAAAAAGGCAACCCTCAGAATGGGCGAAAACGTTCACAAACGAATCAATGGACAAAGGTTTAATCTCCAATATATATAAACAGCTCATGCAGCTTAATATTAATAAAACAAACAACCCAATACAAAAATGGGCAGAAGATCTAAAGAGACGTTTCTTCAAAGAAGACACAGAGATGGCCAAGACGCACATGAAAAGCTGCTCTACATCACTAATTATTAGAGAAATGCAAATCAAAACTACAATGAGGTAAGACCTCACACCTGTGAGAATAGGCATCATCAGATAATCTACAAACAACAAATTCTGGGGAGGGTGTGGACAAAAGGAACCCTCTTCCGCTATTGGTGGGAATGTAAATTGATACAGTCACTATGGAGAACAGTATGGAGGTTCCTTTAAAAAACTAAAAAGAGAATTACCATAGGATCCAGCAATCCCACTTCTGGGCATATACCCAGAGAAAACCATAAATCACAAAGACACATTCACCACAATGTTCATTGCAGTGCTATTTACAATAGCCAGGTAATGGAAGCAACCTAAATGCCCACAGACAGACGAATGGATAAAGATGTGGTACATATATAAAATGGAATATTACTCAGCCAAAAAAAGGAATGAAACTGGGTCATTTATAGAGAAGTTGATGGATCTAGAGACTGTCATACAGAGTGAAGTAAGTCAGAAAGAGAAAAACAAATATTGTATATTAATGCCTATATGTGGAACCTAGAAAAATGGTACAGATGAACTGGTTTGCAGGGCAGAAATAGAGACACAGAGGTAGAGAACAAACGTATGGACATGGACACAAAGTGGGGGAAGCCATGGGGTGGTGGTGGTGGGATGAGTTGGGAGATTGGGATTGACCTGTATACATGTATATGCATAAAATAGATAACTAATAATAACCTACTGTATAAAAAAATAAATTAAATTTCAAAATTTTTAAAAATAAAATGTAAAAATAAAACAGAAAAAAAGTTCTTCCATTCACACTGATGTATTTATAAGAATGAATTATTTCCATGCTTATATCCATAAATACATAAAAGAGGAATAAAATCTAACTTGAACCAAAAAAGAAAAAAAAAACTGATCCTAACATTTATACAGAGGAAAACACTACCAAGGCACTTGCTCCAGTGGTAAACAATTCTGAAATTGGTCAGAGGTGGGGAATCATCTCAAATACAGCCAGCAGCCCCGCCCACCCACGCAAGGAGCGTCCTTATTGCAAAGCTGGGGGACCGTGCCGAGGCCTCTGTGAGGAACCGTGAGCTGAGCCCCAGGCCAGCTGCTGCTGAACTCTTCCCACCCTTCCCAGGTGAAACACCTGAATATGTACAAGGGCTTGAAAGCCTAGAGGAAGGGCCGTGGAGCCACACCAGCGACAGCACGCAGGCCAACTTGGTGCCTGCAGGTCAGCCAGGATGGTCCTGGCCACGGGCGCTCTTCTGGAAGCTTTCCATTGCCCTGCCTGAGATACCCTTCCTGTCCCGGCCCCCACTCCTTTTTTTCCTTCCTCACCTCAGCCCGGAGAGATATTCCAGTGGAAGTTATGGGTGACACATCCTCTTCTTTACAGGTGGCAGCCTGGCAACTCCTGCCGAAAGTGCAGCAGAGCCCCACTCACACCGGGCCCCCCACAAAGCCGTGGACCCTCACACCCTCCCACCAGCACAGCCCCGAGACTGCTGACGGGGCAGAGAATATGGAGTCAGGCACAGCTGCAGGGGCTATTGCTGCCTGGAGTGCTGTTTATATTGACCTCAACCCAGGCACACCTGGGGAGGGCTTGCCGGCAGGGCCAGGCTGCCCAGGTCAGCTAATCCTCAGCCCTCGGGGAATCACATTGCATAAAATGGACCTCGCTAAGACAGAATATTCGCCAAGGAAAAAAAAGGACACAATGCCATTTGCAGCACCGTAGATGAGTCTCGAGGTAATCACGTGACTTGGAGTAAGTCAGAAAGTGAAAGACACATATCATATCATATCACTTATAGGTGTTACCTATAAATTGATACCAGGGCAGATATTTCCACGGAGAAGGGCAATCACAGATTCATTAAACAAACTTATGGTTCACCAAAGGAAAGGTGTGAGGATTGAATTCATTACGATATTGGGGTTAACAGACATATACAAACACAGTAGACGTATAGAATCACCAAAGACCTACGGAGTACCAAGAGAAGACTACTCAACATTCTGTCATAACGTACATGGGAAAAGGATCCCAGGAAGAACAGACATATGTATATGTGTAAAAGAACCACCTCTTGCACACCTACAACAAGCTAAACGTTGTACTCAAACTTGCTGTAATAAAAAATAAAAAATTAAATTAAAAACACGAACAAGAAGTAGTGAGAGAAACTTGAGGGGCTTTCTCCTGGCACATTCCGTTCTACATTCCAATCTAGAACGCGACTTCCATTGAGGCTCTGCTGCCCTAGTAACCAGATTTGGTAAGGGATAACTGCTGCCACCTTGTGGCCGTTTCACACAACAGCAGCTTTAATCCCAGCGCTAATGGTCAGTGGATATTCCAAATCATTACAGGCCTGTAAATGACACCTGCCCTGAAAACATATCCTGGTGTCATATATCGACCAAAAAATTCAAAAGACGTCCATATTTCAAAACGACATTTTCAAGAGGCATATTTCACGCACATTAGTGTTCTGCTTCTTTTGCTTGCTTTCTTTCTTTGTTAAAAAAACGGGAATGGAAAAAGGCAACCCTCAGAATGGGCGAAAACGTTCACAAACGAATCAATGGACAAAGGTTTAATCTCCAATATATATAAACAGCTCATGCAGCTTAATATTAATAAAACAAACAACGCAATACAAAAATGGGCAGAAGATCTAAAGAGACGTTTCTTCAAAGAAGACACAGAGATGGCCAAGACGCACATGAAAAGCTGCTCAACATCACTAATTATTAGAGAAATGCAAATCAAAACTACAATGAGGTAAGACCTCACACCTGTGAGAATCGGCCTCATCAGATAATCTACAAACAACAAATTCTGGGGAGGGTGTGGACAAAAGGAACCCTCTTCCGCTATTGGTGGGAATGTAAATTGATACAGTCACGATGGAGAACAGTATGGAGGTTCCTTTAAAAAACTAAAAAGAGAATTACCATAGGATCCAGCAATCCCACTTCTGGGCATATACCCAGAGAAAACCATAAATCACAAAGACACATTCACCACAATGTTCATTGCAGCACTATTTACAATAGCCAGGCAATGGAAGCAACCTAAATGCCCACAGACAGACGAATGGATAAAGATGTGGTACATATATAAAATGGAATATTACTCAGCCAAAAAAAGGAATGAAACTGGGTCATTTGTAGAGAAGTTGATGGATCTAGAGACTGTCATACAGAGTGAAGTAAGTCAGAAAGAGAAAAACAAATATTGTATATTAATGCCTATATGTGGAACCTAGAAAAATGGTACAGATGAACTGGTTTGCAGGGCAGAAATAGAGACACAGAGGTAGAGAACAAACGTATGGACATGGACACAAAGTGGGGGAAGCCATGGGGTGGTGGTGGTGGGATGAGTTGGGAGATTGGGATTGACCTGTATACATGTATATGCATAAAATAGATAACTAATAATAACCTACTGTATAAAAAAATAAATTAAATTAAATTTCAAAATTTTTAAAAATAAAATGTAAAAATAAAACAGAAAAAAAGTTCTTCCATTCACACTGATGTATTTATAAGAATGAATTATTTCCATGCTTATATCCATAAATACATAAAAGAGGAATAAAATCTAACTTGAACCAAAAAAGAAAAAAAAAACTGAACCTAACATTTATACAGAGGAAAACACTACCAAGGCACTTGCTCCAGTGGTAAACAATTCTGAAATTGGTCAGAGGTGGGGAATCATCTCCCATACAGCCAGCAGCCCCGCCCGCCCACGCAAGGAGCGTCCTTATTGCAAAGCTGGGGGACCGTGCCGAGGCCTCTGTGAGGAAACGTGAGCTGAGCCCCAGGCCAGCTGCTGCTGAACTCTTCCCACCCTTCCCAGGTGAAACACCTGAATATGTACAAGGGCTTGAAAGCCTAGAGGAAGGGCCGTGGAGCCACACCAGCGACAGCACGCAGGCCAACTTGGTGCCTGCAGGTCAGCCAGGATGGTCCTGGCCACGGGCACTCTTCTGGAAGCTTTCCATTGCCCTGCCTGAGATACCCCTCCTGTCCCGGCCCCCACTCCTTTTTTTCCTTCCTCACCTCAGCCCGGAGAGATATTCCAGTGGAAGTTATGGGTGACACATCCTCTTCTTTACAGGTGGCAGCCTGGCAACTACTGCCGAAAGTCCAGCAGAGCCCCACTCACACCGGGCCCCCGACAAAGCCGTGGACCCTCACACCCTCCCACCAGCACAGCCCCGAGACTGCTGACGGGGCAGAGAATATGCAGTCAGGCACAGCTGCAGGGGCTATTGCTGCCTGGAGTGCTGTTTATATTGACCTCAACCCAGGCACACCTGGGGAGGGCTTGCCGGCAGGGTCAGGCTGCCCAGGTCAGCTAATCCTCAGCCCTCGGGGAATCACATTGCAGAAAATGGACCTCGCTAAGACAGAATATTCGCCAAGGAAAAAAAAGGACACAATGCCATTTGCAGCACCGTCGATGAGTCTCGAGGTAATCACGTGACTTGGAGTAAGTCAGAAAGTAAAAGACACATATCATATCATATCACTTATAGGTGTTACCTATAAATTGATACCAGGGCAGATATTTCCACGGAGAAGGGCAATCACAGATTCATTAAACAAACTTATGGTTCACCAAAGGAAAGGTGTGAGGATTGAATTCATTACGATATTGGGGTTAACAGACATATACAAACACAGTAGACGTATAGAATCGCCAAAGACCTACGGAGTACCAAGAGAAGACTACTCAACATTCTGTCATAACGTACATGGGAAAAGGATCCCAGGAAGAACAGACATATGTATATGTGTAAAAGAACCACCTCTTGCACACCTACAACAAGCTAAACGTTGTACTCAAACTTGCTGTAATAAAAAATAAAAAATTAAATTAAAAACACGAACAAGAAGTAGTGAGACAAACTTGAGGGGCTTTCTCCTGGCACATTCCTTTCTACATTCCAATCTAGAACGCGACTTCCATTGAGGCTCTGCTGCCCTAGTAACCAGATTTGGTAAGGGAGAACTGCTGCCACCTTGTGGCCGTTTCACACAACAGCAGCTTTAATCCCAGCGCTAATGGTCAGTGGATATTCCAAATCATTACAGGCCTGTAAATGACACCTGCCCTGAAAACATATCCTGGTGTCATATATCGACCAAAAAATTCAAAAGACGTCCATATTTCAAAACGACATTTTCAAGAGGCATATTTCACGCACATTAGTGTTCTGCTTCTTTTGCTTGCTTTCTTTCTTTGTTAAAAAAACGGGAATGGAAAAAGGCAACCCTCAGAATGGGCGAAAACGTTCACAAACGAATCAATGGACAAAGGTTTAATCTCCAATATATATAAACAGCTCATGCAGCTTAATATTAATAAAACAAACAACCCAATACAAAAATGGGCAGAAGATGTAAAGAGACGTTTCTTCAAAGAAGACACAGAGATGGCCAAGACGCACATGAAAAGCTGCTCAACATCACTAATTATTAGAGAAATGCAAATCAAAACTACAATGAGGTAAGACCTCACACCTGTGAGAATCGGCCTCATCAGATAATCTACAAACAACAAATTCTGGGGAGGGTGTGGACAAAAGGAACCCTCTTCCGCTATTGGTGGGAATGTAAATTGATACAGTCACGATGGAGAACAGTATGGAGGTTCCTTTAAAAAACTAAAAAGAGAATTACCATAGGATCCAGCAATTCCACTTCTGGGCATATACCCAGAGAAAACCATAAATCACAAAGACACATTCACCACAATGTTCATTGCAGCACTATTTACAATAGCCAGGCAATGGAAGCAACCTAAATGCCCACAGACAGACGAATGGATAAAGATTTGGTACATATATAAAATGGAATATTACTCAGCCAAAAAAAGGAATGAAACTGGGTCATTTGTAGAGAAGTTGATGGATCTAGAGACTGTCATACAGAGTGAAGTAAGTCAGAAAGAGAAAAACAAATATTGTATATTAATGCCTATATGTGGAACCTAGAAAAATGGTACAGATGAACTGGTTTGCAGGGCAGAAATAGAGACACAGAGGTAGAGAACAAACGTATGGACATGGACACAAAGTGGGGGAAGCCATGGGGTGGTGGTGGTGGGATGAGTTGGGAGATTGGGATTGACCTGTATACATGTATATGCATAAAATAGATAACTAATAATAACCTACTGTATAGAAAAATAAATTAAATTAAATTTCAAAATTTTTAAAAATAAAATGTAAAAATAAAACAGAAAAAAAGTTCTTCCATTCACACTGATGTATTTATAAGAATGAATTATTTCCATGCTTATATCCATAAATTCATAAAAGAGGAATAAAATCTAACTTGAACCAAAAAAGAAAAAAAAAACTGAACCTAACATTTATACAGAGGAAAACACTACCAAGGCACTTGCTCCAGTGGTAAACAATTCTGAAATTGGTCAGAGGTGGGGAATCATCTCCCATACAGCCAGCAGCCCCGCCCGCCCACGCAAGGAGCGTCCTTATTGCAAAGCTGGGGGACCGTGCCGAGGCCTCTGTGAGGAAACGTGAGCTGAGCCCCAGGCCAGCTGCTGCTGAACTCTTCCCACCCTTCCCAGGTGAAACACCTGAATATGTACAAGGGCTTGAAAGCCTAGAGGAAGGGCCGTGGAGCCACACCAGCGACAGCACGCAGGCCAACTTGGTGCCTGCAGGTCAGCCAGGATGGTCCTGGCCACGGGCGCTCTTCTGGAAGCTTTCCATTGCCCTGCCTGAGATACCCCTCCTGTCCCGGCCCCCACTCCTTTTTTTCCTTCCTCACCTCAGCCCGGAGAGATATTCCAGTGGAAGTTATGGGTGACACATCCTCTTCTTTACAGGTGGCAGCCTGGCAACTCCTGCCGAAAGTCCAGCAGAGACCCACTCACACCGGGCCCCCCACAAAGCCGTGGACCCTCACACCCTCCCACCAGCACAGCCCCGAGACTGCTGACGGGGCAGAGAATATGCAGTCAGGCACAGCTGCAGGGGCTATTGCTGCCTGGAGTGCTGTTTATATTGACCTCAACCCAGGCACACCTGGGGAGGGCTTGCCGGCAGGGTCAGGCTGCCCAGGTCAGCTAATCCTCAGCCCTCGGGGAATCACATTGCAGAAAATGGACCTCGCTAAGACAGAATATTCGCCAAGGAAAAAAAAGGACACAATGCCATTTGCAGCACCGTAGATGAGTCTCGAGGTAATCACGTGACTTGGAGTAAGTCAGAAAGTGAAAGACACATATCATATCATATCACTTATAGGTGTTACCTATAAATTGATACCAGGGCAGATATTTCCACGGAGAAGGGCAATCACAGATTCATTAAACAAACTTATGGTTCACCAAAGGAAAGGTGTGAGGATTGAATTCATTACGATATTGGGGTTAACAGACATATACAAACACAGTAGACGTATAGAATCGCCAAAGACCTACGGAGTACCAAGAGAAGACTACTCAACATTCTGTCATAACGTACATGGGAAAAGGATCCCAGGAAGAACAGACATATGTATATGTGTAAAAGAACCACCTCTTGCACACCTACAACAAGCTAAACGTTGTACTCAAACTTGCTGTAATAAAAAATAAAAAATTAAATTAAAAACACGAACAAGAAGTAGTGAGACAAACTTGAGGGGCTTTCTCCTGGCACATTCCGTTCTACATTCCAATCTAGAACGCGACTTCCATTGAGGCTCTGCTGCCCTAGTAACCAGATTTGGTAAGGGAGAACTGCTGCCACCTTGTGGCCGTTTCACACAACAGCAGCTTTAATCCCAGCGCTAATGGTCAGTGGATATTCCAAATCATTACAGGCCTGTAAATGACACCTGCCCTGAAAACATATCCTGGGGTCATATATCGACCAAAAAATTCCAAAGACGTCCATATTTCAAAACGACAGTTTCAAGAGGCATATTTCACGCACATTAGTGTTCTGCTTCTTTTGCTTGCTTTCTTTCTTTGTTAAAAAAACGGGAATGGAAAAAGGCAACCCTCAGAATGGGCGAAAACGTTCACAAACGAATCAATGGACAAAGGTTTAATCTCCAATATATATAAACAGCTCATGCAGCTTAATATTAATAAAACAAACAACCCAATACAAAAATGGGCAGAAGATGTAAAGAGACGTTTCTTCAAAGAAGACACAGAGATGGCCAAGACGCACATGAAAAGCTGCTCAACATCACTAATTATTAGAGAAATGCAAATCAAAACTACAATGAGGTAAGACCTCACACCTGTGAGAATCGGCCTCATCAGATAATCTACAAACAACAAATTCTGGGGAGGGTGTGGACAAAAGGAACCCTCTTCCGCTATTGGTGGGAATGTAAATTGATACAGTCACGATGGAGAACAGTATGGAGGTTCCTTTAAAAAACTAAAAAGAGAATTACCATAGGATCCAGCAATTCCACTTCTGGGCATATACCCAGAGAAAACCATAAATCACAAAGACACATTCACCACAATGTTCATTGCAGCACTATTTACAATAGCCAGGCAATGGAAGCAACCTAAATGCCCACAGACAGACGAATGGATAAAGATTTGGTACATATATAAAATGGAATATTACTCAGCCAAAAAAAGGAATGAAACTGGGTCATTTGTAGAGAAGTTGATGGATCTAGAGACTGTCATACAGAGTGAAGTAAGTCAGAAAGAGAAAAACAAATATTGTATATTAATGCCTATATGTGGAACCTAGAAAAATGGTACAGATGAACTGGTTTGCAGGGCAGAAATAGAGACACAGAGGTAGAGAACAAACGTATGGACATGGACACAAAGTGGGGGAAGCCATGGGGTGGTGGTGGTGGGATGAGTTGGGAGATTGGGATTGACCTGTATACATGTATATGCATAAAATAGATAACTAATAATAACCTACTGTATAGAAAAATAAATTAAATTAAATTTCAAAATTTTTAAAAATAAAATGTAAAAATAAAACAGAAAAAAAGTTCTTCCATTCACACTGATGTATTTATAAGAATGAATTATTTCCATGCTTATATCCATAAATTCATAAAAGAGGAATAAAATCTAACTTGAACCAAAAAAGAAAAAAAAAACTGAACCTAACATTTATACAGAGGAAAACACTACCAAGGCACTTGCTCCAGTGGTAAACAATTCTGAAATTGGTCAGAGGTGGGGAATCATCTCCCATACAGCCAGCAGCCCCGCCCGCCCACGCAAGGAGCGTCCTTATTGCAAAGCTGGGGGACCGTGCCGAGGCCTCTGTGAGGAAACGTGAGCTGAGCCCCAGGCCAGCTGCTGCTGAACTCTTCCCACCCTTCCCAGGTGAAACACCTGAATATGTACAAGGGCTTGAAAGCCTAGAGGAAGGGCCGTGGAGCCACACCAGCGACAGCACGCAGGCCAACTTGGTGCCTGCAGGTCAGCCAGGATGGTCCTGGCCACGGGCGCTCTTCTGGAAGCTTTCCATTGCCCTGCCTGAGATACCCCTCCTGTCCCGGCCCCCACTCCTTTTTTTCCTTCCTCACCTCAGCCCGGAGAGATATTCCAGTGGAAGTTATGGGTGACACATCCTCTTCTTTACAGGTGGCAGCCTGGCAACTCCTGCCGAAAGTCCAGCAGAGACCCACTCACACCGGGCCCCCCACAAAGCCGTGGACCCTCACACCCTCCCACCAGCACAGCCCCGAGACTGCTGACGGGGCAGAGAATATGCAGTCAGGCACAGCTGCAGGGGCTATTGCTGCCTGGAGTGCTGTTTATATTGACCTCAACCCAGGCACACCTGGGGAGGGCTTGCCGGCAGGGTCAGGCTGCCCAGGTCAGCTAATCCTCAGCCCTCGGGGAATCACATTGCAGAAAATGGACCTCGCTAAGACAGAATATTCGCCAAGGAAAAAAAAGGACACAATGCCATTTGCAGCACCGTAGATGAGTCTCGAGGTAATCACGTGACTTGGAGTAAGTCAGAAAGTGAAAGACACATATCATATCATATCACTTATAGGTGTTACCTATAAATTGATACCAGGGCAGATATTTCCACGGAGAAGGGCAATCACAGATTCATTAAACAAACTTATGGTTCACCAAAGGAAAGGTGTGAGGATTGAATTCATTACGATATTGGGGTTAACAGACATATACAAACACAGTAGACGTATAGAATCGCCAAAGACCTACGGAGTACCAAGAGAAGACTACTCAACATTCTGTCATAACGTACATGGGAAAAGGATCCCAGGAAGAACAGACATATGTATATGTGTAAAAGAACCACCTCTTGCACACCTACAACAAGCTAAACGTTGTACTCAAACTTGCTGTAATAAAAAATAAAAAATTAAATTAAAAACACGAACAAGAAGTAGTGAGACAAACTTGAGGGGCTTTCTCCTGGCACATTCCGTTCTACATTCCAATCTAGAACGCGACTTCCATTGAGGCTCTGCTGCCCTAGTAACCAGATTTGGTAAGGGAGAACTGCTGCCACCTTGTGGCCGTTTCACACAACAGCAGCTTTAATCCCAGCGCTAATGGTCAGTGGATATTCCAAATCATTACAGGCCTGTAAATGACACCTGCCCTGAAAACATATCCTGGGGTCATATATCGACCAAAAAATTCCAAAGACGTCCATATTTCAAAACGACAGTTTCAAGAGGCATATTTCACGCACATTAGTGTTCTGCTTCTTTTGCTTGCTTTCTTTCTTTGTTAAAAAAACGGGAATGGAAAAAGGCAACCCTCAGAATGGGCGAAAACGTTCACAAACGAATCAATGGACAAAGGTTTAATCTCCAATATATATAAACAGCTCATGCAGCTTAATATTAATAAAACAAACAACCCAATACAAAAATGGGCAGAAGATCTAAAGAGACGTTTCTTCAAAGAAGACACAGAGATGGCCAAGACGCACATGAAAAGCTGCTCAACATCACTATTAGAGAAATGCAAATCAAAACTACAATGAGGTAAGACCTCACACCTGTGAGAATCGGCCTCATCAGATAATCTACAAACAACAAATTCTGGGGAGGGTGTGGACAAAAGGAACCCTCTTCCGCTATTGGTGGGAATGTAAATTGATACAGTCACGATGGAGAACAGTATGGAGGTTCCTTTAAAAAACTAAAAAGAGAATTACCATAGGATCCAGCAATCCCACTTCTGGGCATATACCCAGAGAAAACCATAAATCACAAAGACACATTCACCACAATGTTCATTGCAGCACTATTTACAATAGCCAGGCAATGGAAGCAACCTAAATGCCCACAGACAGACGAATGGATAAAGATGTGGTACATATATAAAATGGAATATTACTCAGCCAAAAAAAGGAATGAAACTGGGTCATTTGTAGAGAAGTTGATGGATCTAGAGACTGTCATACAGAGTGAAGTAAGTCAGAAAGAGAAAAACAAATATTGTATATTAATGCCTATATGTGGAACCTAGAAAAATGGTACAGATGAACTGGTTTGCAGGGCAGAAATAGAGACACAGAGGTAGAGAACAAACGTATGGACATGGACACAAAGTGGGGGAAGCCATGGGGTGGTGGTGGTGGGATGAGTTGGGAGATTGGGATTGACCTGTATACATGTATATGCATAAAATAGATAACTAATAATAACCTACTGTATAAAAAAATAAATTAAATTTCAAAATTTTTAAAAATAAAATGTAAAAATAAAACAGAAAAAAAGTTCTTCCATTCACACTGATGTATTTATAAGAATGAATTATTTCCATGCTTATATCCATAAATACATAAAAGAGGAATAAAATCTAACTTGAACCAAAAAAGAAAAAAAAAACTGAACCTAACATTTATACAGAGGAAAACACTACCAAGGCACTTGCTCCAGTGGTAAACAATTCTGAAATTGGTCAGAGGTGGGGAATCATCTCCCATACAGCCAGCAGCCCCGCCCGCCCACGCAAGGAGCGTCCTTATTGCAAAGCTGGGGGACCGTGCCGAGGCCTCTGTGAGGAAACGTGAGCTGAGCCCCAGGCCAGCTGCTGCTGAACTCTTCCCACCCTTCCCAGGTGAAACACCTGAATATGTACAAGGGCTTGAAAGCCTAGAGGAAGTGCCGTGGAGCCACACCAGCGACAGCACGCAGGCCAACTTGGTGCCTGCAGGTCAGCCAGGATGGTCCTGGCCACGGGTGCTCTTCTGGAAGCTTTCCATTGCCCTGCCTGAGATACCCCTCCTGTCCCGGCCCCCACTCCTTTTTTTCCTTCCTCACCTCAGCCCGGAGAGATATTCCAGTGGAAGTTATGGGTGACACATCCTCTTCTTTACAGGTGCCAGCCTGGCAACTCCTGCCAAAAGTCCAGCAGAGCCCCACTCACACCGGGCCCCCCACAAAGCCGTGGACCCTCACACCCTCCCACCAGCACAGCCCCAAGACTGCTGACGGGGCAGAGAATATGCAGTCAGGCACAGCTGCAGGGGCTATTGCTGCCTGGAGTGCTGTTTATATTGACCTCAACCCAGGCACACCTGGGGAGGGCTTGCCGGCAGGGTCAGGCTGCCCAGGTCAGCTAATCCTCAGCCCTCGGGGAATCACATTGCAGAAAATGGACCTCGCTAAGACAGAATATTCGCCAAGGAAAAAAAAGGACACAATGCCATTTGCAGCACCGTAGATGCGTCTCGAGGTAATCACGTGACTTGGAGTAAGTCAGAAAGTGAAAGACACATATCATATCATATCACTTATAGGTGTTACCTATAAATTGATACCAGGGCAGATATTTCCACGGAGAAGGGCAATCACAGATTCATTAAACAAACTTATGGTTCACCAAAGGAAAGGTGTGAGGATTGAATTCATTACGATATTGGGGTTAACAGACATATACAAACACAGTAGACGTATAGAATCGCCAAAGACCTACGGAGTACCAAGAGAAGACTACTCAACATTCTGTCATAACGTACATGGGAAAAGGATCCCAGGAAGAACAGACATATGTATATGTGTAAAAGAACCACCTCTTGCACACCTACAACAAGCTAAACGTTGTACTCAAACTTGCTGTAATAAAAAATAAAAAATTAAATTAAAAACACGAACAAGAAGTAGTGAGACAAACTTGAGGGGCTTTCTCCTGGCACATTCCGTTCTACATTCCAATCTAGAAGGCGACTTCCATTGAGGCTCTGCTGCCCTAGTAACCAGATTTGGTAAGGGAGAACTGCTGCCACCTTGTGGCCGTTTCACACAACAGCAGCTTTAATCCCAGCGCTAATGGTCAGTGGATATTCCAAATCATTACAGGCCTGTAAATGACACCTGCCCTGAAAACATATCCTGGGGTCATATATCGACCAAAAAATTCCAAAGACGTCCATATTTCAAAACGACATTTTCAAGAGGCATATTTCACGCACATTAGTGTTCTGCTTCTTTTGCTTGCTTTCTTTCTTTGTTAAAAAAACGGGAATGGAAAAAGGCAACCCTCAGAATGGGCGAAAACGTTCACAAACGAATCAATGGACAAAGGTTTAATCTCCAATATATATAAACAGCTCATGCAGCTTAATATTAATAAAACAAACAACCCAATACAAAAATGGGCAGAAGATCTAAAGAGACGTTTCTTCAAAGAAGACACAGAGATGGCCAAGACGCACATGAAAAGCTGCTCAACATCACTAATTATTAGAGAAATGCAAATCAAAACTACAATGAGGTAAGACCTCACACCTGTGAGAATCGGCCTCATCAGATAATCTACAAACAACAAATTCTGGGGAGGGTGTGGACAAAAGGAACCCTCTTCCGCTATTGGTGGGAATGTAAATTGATACAGTCACGATGGAGAACAGTATGGAGGTTCCTTTAAAAAACTAAAAAGAGAATTACCATAGGATCCAGCAATCCCACTTCTGGGCATATACCCAGAGAAAACCATAAATCACAAAGACACATTCACCACAATGTTCATTGCAGCACTATTTACAATAGCCAGGCAATGGAAGCAACCTAAATGCCCACAGACAGACGAATGGATAAAGATTTGGTACATATATAAAATGGAATATTACTCAGCCAAAAAAAGGAATGAAACTGGGTCATTTGTAGAGAAGTTGATGGATCTAGAGACTGTCATACAGAGTGAAGTAAGTCAGAAAGAGAAAAACAAATATTGTATATTAATGCCTATATGTGGAACCTAGAAAAATGGTACAGATGAACTGGTTTGCAGGGCAGAAATAGAGACACAGAGGTAGAGAACAAACGTATGGACATGGACACAAAGTGGGGGAAGCCATGGGGTGGTGGTGGTGGGATGAGTTGGGAGATTGGGATTGACCTGTATACATGTATATGCATAAAATAGATAACTAATAATAACCTACTGTATAAAAAAATAAATTAAATTAAATTTCAAAATTTTTAAAAATAAAATGTAAAAATAAAACAGAAAAAAAGTTCTTCCATTCACACTGATGTATTTATAAGAATGAATTATTTCCATGCTTATATCCATAAATACATAAAAGAGGAATAAAATCTAACTTGAACCAAAAAAGAAAAAAAAAACTGAACCTAACATTTATACAGAGGAAAACACTACCAAGGCACTTGCTCCAGTGGTAAACAATTCTGAAATTGGTCAGAGGTGGGGAATCATCTCCCATAGAGCCAGGAGCCCCGCCCGCCCACGCAAGGATCTTCCTTATTGCAAAGCTGGGGGACCGTGCCGAGGCCTCTGTGAGGAAACGTGAGCTGAGCCCCAGGCCAGCTGCTGCTGAACTCTTCCCACCCTTCCCAGGTGAAACACCTGAATATGTACAAGGGCTTGAAAGCCTAGAGGAAGGGCCGTGGAGCCACACCAGCGACAGCACGCAGGCCAACTTGGTGCCTGCAGGTCAGCCAGGATGGTCCTGGCCACGGGCGCTCTTCTGGAAGCTTTCCATTGCCCTGCCTGAGATACCCCTCCTGTCCCGGCCACCACTCCTTTTTTTCCTTCCTCACCTCAGCCCGGAGAGATATTCCAGTGGAAGTTATGGGTGACACATCCTCTTCTTTACAGGTGGCAGCCTGGCAACTCCTGCCAAAAGTCCAGCAGAGCCCCACTCACACCGGGCCCCCCACAAAGCCGTGTACCCTCACACCCTCCCACCAGCACAGCCCCGAGACTGCTGACGGGGCAGAGAATATGCAGTCAGGCACAGCTGCAGGGGCTATTGCTGCCTGGAGTGCTGTTTATATTGACCTCAACCCAGGCACACCTGGGGAGGGCTTGCCGGCAGGGTCAGGCTGCCCAGGTCAGCTAATCCTCAGCCCTCGGGGAATCACATTGCAGAAAATGGACCTCGCTAAGACAGAATATTCGCCAAGGAAAAAAAAGGACACAATGCCATTTGCAGCACTGTAGATGAGTCTCGAGGTAATCACGTGACTTGGAGTAAGTCAGAAAGTGAAATACACATATCATATCATATCACTTATAGGTGTTACCTATAAATTGATACCAGGGCAGATATTTCCACGGAGAAGGGCAATCACAGATTCATTAAACAAACTTATGGTTCACCAAAGGAAAGGTGTGAGGATTGAATTCATTACGATATTGGGGTTAACAGACATATACAAACACAGTAGACGTATAGAATCGCCAAAGACCTACGGAGTACCAAGAGAAGACTACTCAACGTTCTGTCATAACGTACATGGGAAAAGGATCCCAGGAAGAACAGACATATGTATATGTGTAAAAGAACCACCTCTTGCACACCTACAACAAGCTAAACGTTGTACTCAAACTTGCTGTAATAAAAAATAAAAAATTAAATTAAAAACACGAACAAGAAGTAGTGAGACAAACTTGAGGGGCTTTCTCCTGGCACATTCCGTTCTACATTCCAATCTAGAACGCGACTTCCATTGAGGCTCTGCTGCCCTAGTAACCAGATTTGGTAAGGGAGAACTGCTGCCACCTTGTGGCCGTTTCACACAACAGCAGCTTTAATCCCAGCGCTAATGGTCAGGGGATATTCCAAATCATTACAGGCCTGTAAATGACACCTGCCCTGAAAACATATCCTGGGGTCATATATCGACCAAAAAATTCAAAAGACGTCTATATTTCAAAACGACAGTTTCAAGAGGCATATTTCACGCACATTAGTGTTCTGCTTCTTTGCTTGCTTTCTTTCTTTGTTAAAAAAACGGGAATGGAAAAAGGCAACCCTCAGAATGTGCGAAAACGTTCACAAACGAATCAATGGACAAAGGTTTAATCTCCAATATATATAAACAGCTCATGCAGCTTAATATTAATAAAACAAACAACCCAATACAAAAATGGGCAGAAGATCTAAAGAGACGTTTCTTCAAAGAAGACACAGAGATGGCCAAGACGCACATGAAAAGCTGCTCAACATCACTAATTATTAGAGAAATGCAAATCAAAACTACAATGAGGTAAGACCTCACACCTGTGAGAATCGGCCTCATCAGATAATCTACAAACAACAAATTCTGGGGAGGGTGTGGACAAAAGGAACCCTCTTCCGCTATTGGTGGGAATGTAAATTGATACAGTCACGATGGAGAACAGTATGGAGGTTCCTTTAAAAAACTAAAAAGAGAATTACCATAGGATCCAGCAATCCCACTTCTGGGCATATACCCAGAGAAAACCATAAATCACAAAGACACATTCACCACAATGTTCATTGCAGCACTATTTACAATAGCCAGGCAATGGAAGCAACCTAAATGCCCACAGACAGACGAATGGATAAAGATTTGGTACATATATAAAATGGAATATTACTCAGCCAAAAAAAGGAATGAAACTGGGTCATTTGTAGAGAAGTTGATGGATCTAGAGACTGTCATACAGAGTGAAGTAAGTCAGAAAGAGAAAAACAAATATTGTATATTAATGCCTATATGTGGAACCTAGAAAAATGGTACAGATGAACTGGTTTGCAGGGCAGAAATAGAGACACAGAGGTAGAGAACAAACGTATGGACATGGACACAAAGTGGGGGAAGCCATGGGGTGGTGGTGGTGGGATGAGTTGGGAGATTGGGATTGACCTGTATACAGGTATATGCATAAAATAGATAACTAATAATAACCTACTGTATAAAAAAATAAATTAAATTTCAAAATTTTTAAAAATAAAATGTAAAAATAAAACAGAAAAAAAGTTCTTCCATTCACACTGATGTATTTATAAGAATGAATTATTTCCATGCTTATATCCATAAATACATAGAAGAGGAATAAAATCTAACTTGAACCAAAAAAGAAAAAAAAACTGAACCTAACATTTATACAGAGGAAAACACTACCAAGGCACTTGCTCCAGTGGTAAACAATTCTGAAATTGGTCAGAGGTGGGGAATCATCTCCCATACAGCCAGCAGCCCCGCCCGCCCACGCAAGGAGCGTCCTTATTGCAAAGCTGGGGGACCGTGCCGAGGCCTCTGTGAGGAAACGTGAGCTGAGCCCCAGGCCAGCTGCTGCTGAACTCTTCCTACCCTTCCCAGGTGAAACACCTGAATATGTACAAGGGCTTGAAAGCCTAGAGGAAGGGCCGTGGAGCCACACCAGCGACAGCACGCAGGCCAACTTGGTGCCTGCAGGTCAGCCAGGATGGTCCTGGCCACGGGCGCTCTTCTGGAAGCTTTCCATTGCCCTGCCTGAGATACCCCTCCTGTCCCGGCCCCGACTCCTTTTCTTCCTTCCTCACCTCAGCCCGGAGAGATATTCCAGTGGAAGTTATGGGTGACACATCCTCTTCTTTACAGGTGGCAGCCTGGCAACTCCTGCCGAAAGTCCAGCAGAGCCCCACTCACACCGGGCCCCCCACAAAGCCGTGGACCCTCACACCCACCCACCAGCACAGCCCCAAGACTGCTGACGGGGCAGAGAATATGCAGTCAGGCACAGCTGCAGGGGCTATAGCTGCCTGGAGTGCTGTTTATATTGACCTCAACCCAGGCACACCTGGGGAGGGCTTGCCGGCAGGGTCAGGCTGCCCAGGTCAGCTAATCCTCAGCCCTCGGGGAATCACATTGCAGAAAATGGACCTCGCTAAGACAGAATATTCGCCAAGGAAAAAAAGGACACAATGCCATTTGCAGCACCGTAGATGAGTCTCGAGGTAATCACGTGACTTTGAGTAAGTCAGAAAGTGAAAGACACATATCATATCATATCACTTATAGGTGTTACCTATAAATTGATACCAGGGCAGATATTTCCACGGAGAAGGGCAATCACAGATTCATTAAACAAACTTATGGTTCACCAAAGGAAAGGTGTGAGGATTGAATTCATTATGATATTGGGGTTAACAGACATATACAAACACAGTAGACGTATAGAATCACCAAAGACCTACGGAGTACCAAGAGAAGACTACTCAACATTCTGTCATAACGTACATGGGAAAAGGATCCCAGGAAGAACAGACATATGTATATGTGTAAAAGAACCACCTCTTGCACACCTACAACAAGCTAAACGATGTACTCAAACTTGCTGTAATAAAAAATAAAAAATTAAATTAAAAACACGAACAAGAAGTAGTGAGACAAACTTGAGGGGCTTTCTCCTGGCACATTCCGTTCTACATTCCAATCTAGAACGCGACTTCCATTGAGGCTCTGCTGCCCTAGTAACCAGATTTGGTAAGGGAGAACTGCTGCCACCTTGTGGCCGTTTCACACAACAGCAGCTTTAATCCCAGCGCTAATGGTCAGGGGATATTCCAAATCATTACAGGCCTGTAAATGACACCTGCTCTGAAAACAAATCCTGGGGTCATATATCGACCAAAAAATTCAAAAGACGTCCATATTTCAAAACGACAGTTTCAAGAGGCATATTTCACGCACATTAGTGTTCTGCTTCTTTTGCTTGCTTTCTTTCTTTGTTAAAAAAACGGGAATGGAAAAAGGCAACCCTCAGAATGGGCGAAAACGTTCACAAACGAATCAATGGACAAAGGTTTAATCTCCAATATATATAAACAGCTCATGCAGCTTAATATTAATAAAACAAACAACCCAATATAAAAATGGGCAGAAGATCTAAAGAGACGTTTCTTCAAAGAAGACACAGAGATGGCCAAGACGCACATGAAAAGCTGCTCTACATCACTAATTATTAGAGAAATGCAAATCAAAACTACAATGAGGTAAGACCTCACACCTGTGAGAATCGGCCTCATCAGATAATCTACAAACAACAAATTCTGGGGAGGGTGTGGACAAAAGGAACCCTCTTCCACTATTGGTGGGAATGTAAATTGATACAGTCACGATGGAGAACAGTATGGAGGTTCCTTTAAAAAACTAAAAAGAGAATTACCATAGGATCCAGCAATCCCACTTCTGGGCATATACCCAGAGAAAACCATAAATCACAAAGACACATTCACCACAATGTTCATTGCAGCACTATTTACAATAGCCAGGCAATGGAAGCAACCTAAATGCCCACAGACAGACGAATGGATAAAGATTTGGTACATATATAAAATGGAATATTACTCAGCCAAAAAAAGGAATGAAACTGGGTCATTTGTAGAGAAGTTGATGGATCTAGAGACTGTCATACAGAGTGAAGTAAGTCAGAAAGAGAAAAACAAATATTGTATATTAATGCCTATATGTGGAACCTAGAAAAATGGTACAGATGAACTGGTTTGCAGGGCAGAAATAGAGACACAGAGGTAGAGAACAAACGTATGGACATGGACACAAAGTGGGGGAAGCCATGGGGTGGTGGTGGTGGGATGAGTTGGGAGATTGGGATTGACCTGTATACATGTATATGCATAAAATAGATAACTAATAATAACCTACTGTATAAAAAAATAAATTAAATTAAATTTCAAAATTTTTAAAAATAAAATGTAAAAATAAAACAGAAAAAAAGTTCTTCCATTCACACTGATGTATTTATAAGAATGAATTATTTCCATGCTTATATCCATAAATACATAAAAGAGGAATAAAATCTAACTTGAACCAAAAAAGAAAAAAAAAACTGAACCTAACATTTATACAGAGGAAAACACTACCAAGGCACTTGCTCCAGTGGTAAACAATTCTGAAATTGGTCAGAGGTGGGGAATCATCTCCCATAGAGCCAGGAGCCCCGCCCGCCCACGCAAGGATCTTCCTTATTGCAAAGCTGGGGGACCGTGCCGAGGCCTCTGTGAGGAAACGTGAGCTGAGCCCCAGGCCAGCTGCTGCTGAACTCTTCCCACCCTTCCCAGGTGAAACACCTGAATATGTACAAGGGCTTGAAAGCCTAGAGGAAGGGCCGTGGAGCCACACCAGCGACAGCACGCAGGCCAACTTGGTGCCTGCAGGTCAGCCAGGATGGTCCTGGCCACGGGCGCTCTTCTGGAAGCTTTCCATTGCCCTGCCTGAGATACCCCTCCTGTCCCGGCCACCACTCCTTTTTTTCCTTCCTCACCTCAGCCCGGAGAGATATTCCAGTGGAAGTTATGGGTGACACATCCTCTTCTTTACAGGTGGCAGCCTGGCAACTCCTGCCAAAAGTCCAGCAGAGCCCCACTCACACCGGGCCCCCCACAAAGCCGTGTACCCTCACACCCTCCCACCAGCACAGCCCCGAGACTGCTGACGGGGCAGAGAATATGCAGTCAGGCACAGCTGCAGGGGCTATTGCTGCCTGGAGTGCTGTTTATATTGACCTCAACCCAGGCACACCTGGGGAGGGCTTGCCGGCAGGGTCAGGCTGCCCAGGTCAGCTAATCCTCAGCCCTCGGGGAATCACATTGCAGAAAATGGACCTCGCTAAGACAGAATATTCGCCAAGGAAAAAAAAGGACACAATGCCATTTGCAGCACTGTAGATGAGTCTCGAGGTAATCACGTGACTTGGAGTAAGTCAGAAAGTGAAATACACATATCATATCATATCACTTATAGGTGTTACCTATAAATTGATACCAGGGCAGATATTTCCACGGAGAAGGGCAATCACAGATTCATTAAACAAACTTATGGTTCACCAAAGGAAAGGTGTGAGGATTGAATTCATTACGATATTGGGGTTAACAGACATATACAAACACAGTAGACGTATAGAATCGCCAAAGACCTACGGAGTACCAAGAGAAGACTACTCAACGTTCTGTCATAACGTACATGGGAAAAGGATCCCAGGAAGAACAGACATATGTATATGTGTAAAAGAACCACCTCTTGCACACCTACAACAAGCTAAACGTTGTACTCAAACTTGCTGTAATAAAAAATAAAAAATTAAATTAAAAACACGAACAAGAAGTAGTGAGACAAACTTGAGGGGCTTTCTCCTGGCACATTCCGTTCTACATTCCAATCTAGAACGCGACTTCCATTGAGGCTCTGCTGCCCTAGTAACCAGATTTGGTAAGGGAGAACTGCTGCCACCTTGTGGCCGTTTCACACAACAGCAGCTTTAATCCCAGCGCTAATGGTCAGGGGATATTCCAAATCATTACAGGCCTGTAAATGACACCTGCCCTGAAAACATATCCTGGGGTCATATATCGACCAAAAAATTCAAAAGACGTCTATATTTCAAAACGACAGTTTCAAGAGGCATATTTCACGCACATTAGTGTTCTGCTTCTTTGCTTGCTTTCTTTCTTTGTTAAAAAAACGGGAATGGAAAAAGGCAACCCTCAGAATGTGCGAAAACGTTCACAAACGAATCAATGGACAAAGGTTTAATCTCCAATATATATAAACAGCTCATGCAGCTTAATATTAATAAAACAAACAACCCAATACAAAAATGGGCAGAAGATCTAAAGAGACGTTTCTTCAAAGAAGACACAGAGATGGCCAAGACGCACATGAAAAGCTGCTCAACATCACTAATTATTAGAGAAATGCAAATCAAAACTACAATGAGGTAAGACCTCACACCTGTGAGAATCGGCCTCATCAGATAATCTACAAACAACAAATTCTGGGGAGGGTGTGGACAAAAGGAACCCTCTTCCGCTATTGGTGGGAATGTAAATTGATACAGTCACGATGGAGAACAGTATGGAGGTTCCTTTAAAAAACTAAAAAGAGAATTACCATAGGATCCAGCAATCCCACTTCTGGGCATATACCCAGAGAAAACCATAAATCACAAAGACACATTCACCACAATGTTCATTGCAGCACTATTTACAATAGCCAGGCAATGGAAGCAACCTAAATGCCCACAGACAGACGAATGGATAAAGATTTGGTACATATATAAAATGGAATATTACTCAGCCAAAAAAAGGAATGAAACTGGGTCATTTGTAGAGAAGTTGATGGATCTAGAGACTGTCATACAGAGTGAAGTAAGTCAGAAAGAGAAAAACAAATATTGTATATTAATGCCTATATGTGGAACCTAGAAAAATGGTACAGATGAACTGGTTTGCAGGGCAGAAATAGAGACACAGAGGTAGAGAACAAACGTATGGACATGGACACAAAGTGGGGGAAGCCATGGGGTGGTGGTGGTGGGATGAGTTGGGAGATTGGGATTGACCTGTATACAGGTATATGCATAAAATAGATAACTAATAATAACCTACTGTATAAAAAAATAAATTAAATTTCAAAATTTTTAAAAATAAAATGTAAAAATAAAACAGAAAAAAAGTTCTTCCATTCACACTGATGTATTTATAAGAATGAATTATTTCCATGCTTATATCCATAAATACATAGAAGAGGAATAAAATCTAACTTGAACCAAAAAAGAAAAAAAAACTGAACCTAACATTTATACAGAGGAAAACACTACCAAGGCACTTGCTCCAGTGGTAAACAATTCTGAAATTGGTCAGAGGTGGGGAATCATCTCCCATACAGCCAGCAGCCCCGGCCGCCCACGCAAGGAGCGTCCTTATTGCAAAGCTGGGGGACCGTGCCGAGGCCTCTGTGAGGAAACGTGAGCTGAGCCCCAGGCCAGCTGCTGCTGAACTCTTCCTACCCTTCCCAGGTGAAACACCTGAATATGTACAAGGGCTTGAAAGCCTAGAGGAAGGGCCGTGGAGCCACACCAGCGACAGCACGCAGGCCAACTTGGTGCCTGCAGGTCAGCCAGGATGGTCCTGGCCACGGGCGCTCTTCTGGAAGCTTTCCATTGCCCTGCCTGAGATACCCCTCCTGTCCCGGCCCCGACTCCTTTTCTTCCTTCCTCACCTCAGCCCGGAGAGATATTCCAGTGGAAGTTATGGGTGACACATCCTCTTCTTTACAGGTGGCAGCCTGGCAACTCCTGCCGAAAGTCCAGCAGAGCCCCACTCACACCGGGCCCCCCACAAAGCCGTGGACCCTCACACCCACCCACCAGCACAGCCCCAAGACTGCTGACGGGGCAGAGAATATGCAGTCAGGCACAGCTGCAGGGGCTATAGCTGCCTGGAGTGCTGTTTATATTGACCTCAACCCAGGCACACCTGGGGAGGGCTTGCCGGCAGGGTCAGGCTGCCCAGGTCAGCTAATCCTCAGCCCTCGGGGAATCACATTGCAGAAAATGGACCTCGCTAAGACAGAATATTCGCCAAGGAAAAAAAGGACACAATGCCATTTGCAGCACCGTAGATGAGTCTCGAGGTAATCACGTGACTTTGAGTAAGTCAGAAAGTGAAAGACACATATCATATCATATCACTTATAGGTGTTACCTATAAATTGATACCAGGGCAGATATTTCCACGGAGAAGGGCAATCACAGATTCATTAAACAAACTTATGGTTCACCAAAGGAAAGGTGTGAGGATTGAATTCATTATGATATTGGGGTTAACAGACATATACAAACACAGTAGACGTATAGAATCACCAAAGACCTACGGAGTACCAAGAGAAGACTACTCAACATTCTGTCATAACGTACATGGGAAAAGGATCCCAGGAAGAACAGACATATGTATATGTGTAAAAGAACCACCTCTTGCACACCTACAACAAGCTAAACGATGTACTCAAACTTGCTGTAATAAAAAATAAAAAATTAAATTAAAAACACGAACAAGAAGTAGTGAGACAAACTTGAGGGGCTTTCTCCTGGCACATTCCGTTCTACATTCCAATCTAGAACGCGACTTCCATTGAGGCTCTGCTGCCCTAGTAACCAGATTTGGTAAGGGAGAACTGCTGCCACCTTGTGGCCGTTTCACACAACAGCAGCTTTAATCCCAGCGCTAATGGTCAGGGGATATTCCAAATCATTACAGGCCTGTAAATGACACCTGCTCTGAAAACAAATCCTGGGGTCATATATCGACCAAAAAATTCAAAAGACGTCCATATTTCAAAACGACAGTTTCAAGAGGCATATTTCACGCACATTAGTGTTCTGCTTCTTTTGCTTGCTTTCTTTCTTTGTTAAAAAAACGGGAATGGAAAAAGGCAACCCTCAGAATGGGCGAAAACGTTCACAAACGAATCAATGGACAAAGGTTTAATCTCCAATATATATAAACAGCTCATGCAGCTTAATATTAATAAAACAAACAACCCAATATAAAAATGGGCAGAAGATCTAAAGAGACGTTTCTTCAAAGAAGACACAGAGATGGCCAAGACGCACATGAAAAGCTGCTCTACATCACTAATTATTAGAGAAATGCAAATCAAAACTACAATGAGGTAAGACCTCACACCTGTGAGAATCGGCCTCATCAGATAATCTACAAACAACAAATTCTGGGGAGGGTGTGGACAAAAGGAACCCTCTTCCACTATTGGTGGGAATGTAAATTGATACAGTCACGATGGAGAACAGTATGGAGGTTCCTTTAAAAAACTAAAAAGAGAATTACCATAGGATCCAGCAATCCCACTTCTGGGCATATACCCAGAGAAAACCATAAATCACAAAGACACATTCACCACAATGTTCATTGCAGCACTATTTACAATAGCCAGGCAATGGAAGCAACCTAAATGCCCACAGACAGACGAATGGATAAAGATTTGGTACATATATAAAATGGAATATTACTCAGCCAAAAAAAGGAATGAAACTGGGTCATTTGTAGAGAAGTTGATGGATCTAGAGACTGTCATACAGAGTGAAGTAAGTCAGAAAGAGAAAAACAAATATTGTATATTAATGCCTATATGTGGAACCTAGAAAAATGGTACAGATGAACTGGTTTGCAGGGCAGAAATAGAGACACAGAGGTAGAGAACAAACGTATGGACATGGACACAAAGTGGGGGAAGCCATGGGGTGGTGGTGGTGGGATGAGTTGGGAGATTGGGATTGACCTGTATACAGGTATATGCATAAAATAGATAACTAATAATAACCTACTGTATAAAAAAATAAATTAAATTTCAAAATTTTTAAAAATAAAATGTAAAAATAAAACAGAAAAAAAGTTCTTCCATTCACACTGATGTATTTATAAGAATGAATTATTTCCATGCTTATATCCATAAATACATAGAAGAGGAATAAAATCTAACTTGAACCAAAAAAGAAAAAAAAACTGAACCTAACATTTATACAGAGGAAAACACTACCAAGGCACTTGCTCCAGTGGTAAACAATTCTGAAATTGGTCAGAGGTGGGGAATCATCTCCCATACAGCCAGCAGCCCTGCCCGCCCACGCAAGGAGCGTCCTTATTGCAAAGCTGGGGGACCGTGCCGAGGCCTCTGTGAGGAAACGTGAGCTGAGCCCCAGGCCAGCTGCTGCTGAACTCTTCCCACCCTTCCCAGGTGAAACACCTGAACATGTACAAGGGCTTGAAAGCCTAGAGGAAGGGCCGTGGAGCCACACCAGCGACAGCACGCAGGCCAACTTGGTGCCTGCAGGTCAGCCAGGATGGTCCTGGCCACGGGCGCTCTTCTGGAAGCTTTCCATTGCCCTGCCTGAGATACCCCTCCTGTCCCGGCCCCCACTCCTTTTTTTCCTTCCTCACCTCAGCCCGGAGAGATATTCCAGTGGAAGTTATGGGTGACACATCCTCTTCTTTACAGGTGGCAGCCTGGCAACTCCTGCCGAAAGTGCAGCAGAGCCCCACTCACACCGGGCCCCCCACAAAGCCGTGGACCCTCACACCATCCCACCAGCACAGCCCCGAGACTGCTGACGGGGCAGAGAATATGGAGTCAGGCACAGCTGCAGGGGCTATTGCTGCCTGGAGTGCTGTTTATATTGACCTCAACCCAGGCACACCTGGGGAGGCCTTGCCGGTAGGGCCAGGCTGCCCAGGTCAGCTAATCCTCAGCCCTCGGGGAATCACACTGCAGAAAATGGACCTCGATAGGACAGAATATTCGCCAAGGAAAACAAGGACACAATGCCATTTGCAGCACCGTAGTTGAGTCTCGAGGTAATCACGTGACTTGGAGTAAGTCAGAAAGTGAAAGACACATATCATATCATATCACTTATAGGTGTTACCTATAAATTGATACCAGGGCAGATATTTCCACGGAGAAGGGCAATCACAGATTCATTAAACAAACTTATGGTTCACCAAAGGAAAGGGGTGAGGATTGAATTCATTACGATATTGGGGTTAACAGACATATACAAACACAGTAGACGTATAGATTCACCAAAGACCTACGGAGTACCAAGAGAAGACTACTCAACATTCTGTCATAACGTACATGGGAAAAGGATCCCAGGAAGAACAGACATATGTATATGTGTAAAAGAACCACCTCTTGCACACCTACAACAAGCTAAACGTTGTACTCAAACTTGCTGTAATAAAAAATAAAAAATTAAATTAAAAACACGAACAAGAAGTAGTGAGAGAAACTTGAGGGGCTTTCTCCTGGCACATTCCGTTCTACATTCCAATCTAGAACGCGACTTCCATTGAGGCTCTGCTGCCCTAGTAACCAGATTTGGTAAGGGATAACTGCTGCCACGTTGTGGCCGTTTCACACAACAGCAGCTTTAATCCCAGCGCTAATGGTCAGTGGATATTCCAAATCATTACAGGCCTGTAAATGACACCTGCCCTGAAAACAAATCCTGGGGTCATATATCGACCAAAAAATTCAAAAGACGTCCATATTTCAAAACGACAGTTTCAAGAGGCATATTTCACGCACATTAGTGTTCTGCTTCTTTTGCTTGCTTTCTTTCTTTGTTAAAAAAACGGGAATGGAAAAAGGCAACCCTCAGAATGGGCGAAAACGTTCACAAACGAATCAATGGACAAAGGTTTAATTTCCAATATATATAAACAGCTCATGCAGCTTAATATTAATAAAACAAACAACCCAATACAAAAATGGGCAGAAGATCTAAAGAGACGTTTCTTCAAAGAAGACACAGAGATGGCCAAGACGCACATGAAAAGCTGCTCAACATCACTAATTATTAGAGAAATGCAAATCAAAACTACAATGAGGTAAGACCTCACACCTGTGAGAATCGGCATCATCAGATAATCTACAAACAACAAATTCTGGGGAGGGTGTGGACAAAAGGAACCCTCTTCCGCTATTGGTGGGAATGTAAATTGATACAGTCACGATGGAGAACAGTATGGAGGTTCCTTTAAAAAACTAAAAAGAGAATTACCATAGGATCCAGCAATCCCACTTCTGGGCATATACCCAGAGAAAACCATAAATCACAAAGACACATTCACCACAATGTTCATTGCAGCACTATTTACAATAGCCAGGCAATGGAAGCAACCTAAATGCCCACAGACAGACGAATGGATAAAGATGTGGTACATATATAAAATGGAATATTACTCAGCCAAAAAAAGGAATGAAACTGGGTCATTTGTAGAGAAGTTGATGGATCTAGAGACTGTCATACAGAGTGAAGTAAGTCAGAAAGAGAAAAACAAATATTGTATATTAATGCCTATATGTGGAACCTAGAAAAATGGTACAGATGAACTGGTTTGCAGGGCAGAAATAGAGACACAGAGGTAGAGAACAAACGTATGGACATGGACACAAAGTGGGGGAAGCCATGGGGTGGTGGTGGTGGGATGAGTTGGGAGATTGGGATTGACCTGTATACATGTATATGCATAAAATAGATAACTAATAATAACCTACTGTATAAAAAAATAAATTAAATTTCAAAATTTTTAAAAATAAAATGTAAAAATAAAACAGAAAAAAAGTTCTTCCATTCACACTGATGTATTTATAAGAATGAATTATTTCCATGCTTATATCCATAAATACATAAAAGAGGAATAAAATCTAACTTGAACCAAAAAAGAAAAAAAAAACTGAACCTAACATTTATACAGAGGAAAACACTACCAAGGCACTTGCTCCAGTGGTAAACAATTCTGAAATTGGTCAGAGGTGGGGAATCATCTCCCATACAGCCAGCAGCCCCGCCCGCCCACGCAAGGAGCGTCCTTATTGCAAAGCTGGGGGACCGTGCCGAGGCCTCTGTGAGGAAACGTGAGCTGAGCCCCAGGCCAGCTGCTGCTGAACTCTTCCCACCCTTCCCAGGTGAAACACCTGAATATGTACAAGGGCTTGAAAGCCTAGAGGAAGTGCCGTGGAGCCACACCAGCGACAGCACGCAGGCCAATTTGGTGCCTGCAGGTCAGCCAGGATGGTCCTGGCCACGGGCGCTCTTCTGGAAGCTTTCCATTGCCCTGCCTGAGATACCCCTCCTGTCCCGGCCCCCACTCCTTTTTTTCCTTCCTCACCTCAGCCCGGAGAGATATTCCAGTGGAAGTTATGGGTGACACATCCTCTTCTTTACAGGTGGCAGCCTGGCAACTCCTGCCAAAAGTCCAGCAGAGCCCCACTCACACCGGGCCCCCCACAAAGCCGTGGACCCTCACACCCTCCCACCAGCACAGCCCCAAGACTGCTGACGGGGCAGAGAATATGCAGTCAGGCACAGCTGCAGGGGCTATTGCTGCCTGGAGTGCTGTTTATATTGACCTCAACCCAGGCACACCTGGGGAGGGCTTGCCGGCAGGGTCAGGCTGCCCAGGTCAGCTAATCCTCAGCCCTCGGGGAATCACATTGCAGAAAATGGACCTCGCTAAGACAGAATATTCGCCAAGGAAAAAAAAGGACACAATGCCATTTGCAGCACCGTAGATGCGTCTCGAGGTAATCACGTGACTTGGAGTAAGTCAGAAAGTGAAAGACACATATCATATCATATCACTTATAGGTGTTACCTATAAATTGATACCAGGGCAGATATTTCCACGGAGAAGGGCAATCACAGATTCATTAAACAAACTTATGGTTCACCAAAGGAAAGGTGTGAGGATTGAATTCATTACGATATTGGGGTTAACAGACATATACAAACACAGTAGACGTATAGAATCGCCAAAGACCTACGGAGTACCAAGAGAAGACTACTCAACATTCTGTCATAACGTACATGGGAAAAGGATCCCAGGAAGAACAGACATATGTATATGTGTAAAAGAACCACCTCTTGCACACCTACAACAAGCTAAACGTTGTACTCAAACTTGCTGTAATAAAAAATAAAAAAATAAATAAAAAACACGAACAAGAAGTAGTGAGACAAACTTGAGGGGCTTTCTCCTGGCACATTCCGTTCTACATTCCAATCTAGAACGCGACTTCCATTGAGGCTCTGCTGCCCTAGTAACCAGATTTGGTAAGGGAGAACTGCTGCCACCTTGTGGCCGTTTCACACAACAGCAGCTTTAATCCCAGCGCTAATGGTCAGTGGATATTCCAAATCATTACAGGCCTGTAAATGACACCTGCCCTGAAAACATATCCTGGGGTCATATATCGACCAAAAAATTCCAAAGACGTCCATATTTCAAAACGACATTTTCAAGAGGCATATTTCACGCACATTAGTGTTCTGCTTCTTTTGCTTGCTTTCTTTCTTTGTTAAAAAAACGGGAATGGAAAAAGGCAACCCTCAGAATGGGCGAAAACGTTCACAAACGAATCAATGGACAAAGGTTTAATCTCCAATATATATAAACAGCTCATGCAGCTTAATATTAATAAAACAAACAACCCAATACAAAAATGGGCAGAAGATCTAAAGAGACGTTTCTTCAAAGAAGACACAGAGATGGCCAAGACGCACATGAAAAGCTGCTCAACATCACTAATTATTAGAGAAATGCAAATCAAAACTACAATGAGGTAAGACCTCACACCTGTGAGAATCGGCCTCATCAGATAATCTACAAACAACAAATTCTGGGGAGGGTGTGGACAAAAGGAACCCTCTTCCGCTATTGGTGGGAATGTAAATTGATACAGTCACGATGGAGAACAGTATGGAGGTTCCTTTAAAAAACTAAAAAGAGAATTACCATAGGATCCAGCAATCCCACTTCTGGGCATATACCCAGAGAAAACCATAAATCACAAAGACACATTCACCACAATGTTCATTGCAGCACTATTTACAATAGCCAGGCAATGGAAGCAACCTAAATGCCCACAGACAGACGAATGGATAAAGATTTGGTACATATATAAAATGGAATATTACTCAGCCAAAAAAAGGAATGAAACTGGGTCATTTGTAGAGAAGTTGATGGATCTAGAGACTGTCATACAGAGTGAAGTAAGTCAGAAAGAGAAAAACAAATATTGTATATTAATGCCTATATGTGGAACCTAGAAAAATGGTACAGATGAACTGGTTTGCAGGGCAGAAATAGAGACACAGAGGTAGAGAACAAACGTATGGACATGGACACAAAGTGGGGGAAGCCATGGGGTGGTGGTGGTGGGATGAGTTGGGAGATTGGGATTGACCTGTATACATGTATATGCATAAAATAGATAACTAATAATAACCTACTGTATAAAAAAATAAATTAAATTAAATTTCAAAATTTTTAAAAATAAAATGTAAAAATAAAACAGAAAAAAAGTTCTTCCATTCACACTGATGTATTTATAAGAATGAATTATTTCCATGCTTATATCCATAAATACATAAAAGAGGAATAAAATCTAACTTGAACCAAAAAAGAAAAAAAAAACTGAACCTAACATTTATACAGAGGAAAACACTACCAAGGCACTTGCTCCAGTGGTAAACAATTCTGAAATTGGTCAGAGGTGGGGAATCATCTCCCATAGAGCCAGGAGCCCCGCCCGCCCACGCAAGGATCTTCCTTATTGCAAAGCTGGGGGACCGTGCCGAGGCCTCTGTGAGGAAACGTGAGCTGAGCCCCAGGCCAGCTGCTGCTGAACTCTTCCCACCCTTCCCAGGTGAAACACCTGAATATGTACAAGGGCTTGAAAGCCTAGAGGAAGGGCCGTGGAGCCACACCAGCGACAGCACGCAGGCCAACTTGGTGCCTGCAGGTCAGCCAGGATGGTCCTGGCCACGGGCGCTCTTCTGGAAGCTTTCCATTGCCCTGCCTGAGATACCCCTCCTGTCCCGGCCACCACTCCTTTTTTTCCTTCCTCACCTCAGCCCGGAGAGATATTCCAGTGGAAGTTATGGGTGACACATCCTCTTCTTTACAGGTGGCAGCCTGGCAACTCCTGCCAAAAGTCCAGCAGAGCCCCACTCACACCGGGCCCCCCACAAAGCCGTGGACCCTCACACCCTCCCACCAGCACAGCCCCGAGACTGCTGACGGGGCAGAGAATATGCAGTCAGGCACAGCTGCAGGGGCTATTGCTGCCTGGAGTGCTGTTTATATTGACCTCAACCCAGGCACACCTGGGGAGGGCTTGCCGGCAGGGTCAGGCTGCCCAGGTCAGCTAATCCTCAGCCCTCGGGGAATCACATTGCAGAAAATGGACCTCGCTAAGACAGAATATTCGCCAAGGAAAAAAAAGGACACAATGCCATTTGCAGCACTGTAGATGAGTCTCGAGGTAATCACGTGACTTGGAGTAAGTCAGAAAGTGAAATACACATATCATATCATATCACTTATAGGTGTTACCTATAAATTGATACCAGGGCAGATATTTCCACGGAGAAGGGCAATCACAGATTCATTAAACAAACTTATGGTTCACCAAAGGAAAGGTGTGAGGATTGAATTCATTACGATATTGGGGTTAACAGACATATACAAACACAGTAGACGTATAGAATCGCCAAAGACCTACGGAGTACCAAGAGAAGACTACTCAACGTTCTGTCATAACGTACATGGGAAAAGGATCCCAGGAAGAACAGACATATGTATATGTGTAAAAGAACCACCTCTTGCACACCTACAACAAGCTAAACGTTGTACTCAAACTTGCTGTAATAAAAAATAAAAAATTAAATTAAAAACACGAACAAGAAGTAGTGAGACAAACTTGAGGGGCTTTCTCCTGGCACATTCCGTTCTACATTCCAATCTAGAACGCGACTTCCATTGAGGCTCTGCTGCCCTAGTAACCAGATTTGGTAAGGGAGAACTGCTGCCACCTTGTGGCCGTTTCACACAACAGCAGCTTTAATCCCAGCGCTAATGGTCAGGGGATATTCCAAATCATTACAGGCCTGTAAATGACACCTGCCCTGAAAACATATCCTGGGGTCATATATCGACCAAAAAATTCAAAAGACGTCTATATTTCAAAACGACAGTTTCAAGAGGCATATTTCACGCACATTAGTGTTCTGCTTCTTTGCTTGCTTTCTTTCTTTGTTAAAAAAACGGGAATGGAAAAAGGCAACCCTCAGAATGTGCGAAAACGTTCACAAACGAATCAATGGACAAAGGTTTAATCTCCAATATATATAAACAGCTCATGCAGCTTAATATTAATAAAACAAACAACCCAATACAAAAATGGGCAGAAGATCTAAAGAGACGTTTCTTCAAAGAAGACACAGAGATGGCCAAGACGCACATGAAAAGCTGCTCAACATCACTAATTATTAGAGAAATGCAAATCAAAACTACAATGAGGTAAGACCTCACACCTGTGAGAATCGGCCTCATCAGATAATCTACAAACAACAAATTCTGGGGAGGGTGTGGACAAAAGGAACCCTCTTCCGCTATTGGTGGGAATGTAAATTGATACAGTCACGATGGAGAACAGTATGGAGGTTCCTTTAAAAAACTAAAAAGAGAATTACCATAGGATCCAGCAATCCCACTTCTGGGCATATACCCAGAGAAAACCATAAATCACAAAGACACATTCACCACAATGTTCATTGCAGCACTATTTACAATAGCCAGGCAATGGAAGCAACCTAAATGCCCACAGACAGACGAATGGATAAAGATTTGGTACATATATAAAATGGAATATTACTCAGCCAAAAAAAGGAATGAAACTGGGTCATTTGTAGAGAAGTTGATGGATCTAGAGACTGTCATACAGAGTGAAGTAAGTCAGAAAGAGAAAAACAAATATTGTATATTAATGCCTATATGTGGAACCTAGAAAAATGGTACAGATGAACTGGTTTGCAGGGCAGAAATAGAGACACAGAGGTAGAGAACAAACGTATGGACATGGACACAAAGTGGGGGAAGCCATGGGGTGGTGGTGGTGGGATGAGTTGGGAGATTGGGATTGACCTGTATACAGGTATATGCATAAAATAGATAACTAATAATAACCTACTGTATAAAAAAATAAATTAAATTTCAAAATTTTTAAAAATAAAATGTAAAAATAAAACAGAAAAAAAGTTCTTCCATTCACACTGATGTATTTATAAGAATGAATTATTTCCATGCTTATATCCATAAATACATAGAAGAGGAATAAAATCTAACTTGAACCAAAAAAGAAAAAAAAACTGAACCTAACATTTATACAGAGGAAAACACTACCAAGGCACTTGCTCCAGTGGTAAACAATTCTGAAATTGGTCAGAGGTGGGGAATCATCTCCCATACAGCCAGCAGCCCCGCCCGCCCACGCAAGGAGCGTCCTTATTGCAAAGCTGGGGGACCGTGCCGAGGCCTCTGTGAGGAAACGTGAGCTGAGCCCCAGGCCAGCTGCTGCTGAACTCTTCCTACCCTTCCCAGGTGAAACACCTGAATATGTACAAGGGCTTGAAAGCCTAGAGGAAGGGCCGTGGAGCCACACCAGCGACAGCACGCAGGCCAACTTGGTGCCTGCAGGTCAGCCAGGATGGTCCTGGCCACGGGCGCTCTTCTGGAAGCTTTCCATTGCCCTGCCTGAGATACCCCTCCTGTCCCGGCCCCGACTCCTTTTCTTCCTTCCTCACCTCAGCCCGGAGAGATATTCCAGTGGAAGTTATGGGTGACACATCCTCTTCTTTACAGGTGGCAGCCTGGCAACTCCTGCCGAAAGTCCAGCAGAGCCCCACTCACACCGGGCCCCCCACAAAGCCGTGGACCCTCACACCCACCCACCAGCACAGCCCCAAGACTGCTGACGGGGCAGAGAATATGCAGTCAGGCACAGCTGCAGGGGCTATAGCTGCCTGGAGTGCTGTTTATATTGACCTCAACCCAGGCACACCTGGGGAGGGCTTGCCGGCAGGGTCAGGCTGCCCAGGTCAGCTAATCCTCAGCCCTCGGGGAATCACATTGCAGAAAATGGACCTCGCTAAGACAGAATATTCGCCAAGGAAAAAAAGGACACAATGCCATTTGCAGCACCGTAGATGAGTCTCGAGGTAATCACGTGACTTTGAGTAAGTCAGAAAGTGAAAGACACATATCATATCATATCACTTATAGGTGTTACCTATAAATTGATACCAGGGCAGATATTTCCACGGAGAAGGGCAATCACAGATTCATTAAACAAACTTATGGTTCACCAAAGGAAAGGTGTGAGGATTGAATTCATTATGATATTGGGGTTAACAGACATATACAAACACAGTAGACGTATAGAATCACCAAAGACCTACGGAGTACCAAGAGAAGACTACTCAACATTCTGTCATAACGTACATGGGAAAAGGATCCCAGGAAGAACAGACATATGTATATGTGTAAAAGAACCACCTCTTGCACACCTACAACAAGCTAAACGATGTACTCAAACTTGCTGTAATAAAAAATAAAAAATTAAATTAAAAACACGAACAAGAAGTAGTGAGACAAACTTGAGGGGCTTTCTCCTGGCACATTCCGTTCTACATTCCAATCTAGAACGCGACTTCCATTGAGGCTCTGCTGCCCTAGTAACCAGATTTGGTAAGGGAGAACTGCTGCCACCTTGTGGCCGTTTCACACAACAGCAGCTTTAATCCCAGCGCTAATGGTCAGGGGATATTCCAAATCATTACAGGCCTGTAAATGACACCTGCTCTGAAAACAAATCCTGGGGTCATATATCGACCAAAAAATTCAAAAGACGTCCATATTTCAAAACGACAGTTTCAAGAGGCATATTTCACGCACATTAGTGTTCTGCTTCTTTTGCTTGCTTTCTTTCTTTGTTAAAAAAACGGGAATGGAAAAAGGCAACCCTCAGAATGGGCGAAAACGTTCACAAACGAATCAATGGACAAAGGTTTAATCTCCAATATATATAAACAGCTCATGCAGCTTAATATTAATAAAACAAACAACCCAATATAAAAATGGGCAGAAGATCTAAAGAGACGTTTCTTCAAAGAAGACACAGAGATGGCCAAGACGCACATGAAAAGCTGCTCTACATCACTAATTATTAGAGAAATGCAAATCAAAACTACAATGAGGTAAGACCTCACACCTGTGAGAATCGGCCTCATCAGATAATCTACAAACAACAAATTCTGGGGAGGGTGTGGACAAAAGGAACCCTCTTCCACTATTGGTGGGAATGTAAATTGATACAGTCACGATGGAGAACAGTATGGAGGTTCCTTTAAAAAACTAAAAAGAGAATTACCATAGGATCCAGCAATCCCACTTCTGGGCATATACCCAGAGAAAACCATAAATCACAAAGACACATTCACCACAATGTTCATTGCAGCACTATTTACAATAGCCAGGCAATGGAAGCAACCTAAATGCCCACAGACAGACGAATGGATAAAGATTTGGTACATATATAAAATGGAATATTACTCAGCCAAAAAAAGGAATGAAACTGGGTCATTTGTAGAGAAGTTGATGGATCTAGAGACTGTCATACAGAGTGAAGTAAGTCAGAAAGAGAAAAACAAATATTGTATATTAATGCCTATATGTGGAACCTAGAAAAATGGTACAGATGAACTGGTTTGCAGGGCAGAAATAGAGACACAGAGGTAGAGAACAAACGTATGGACATGGACACAAAGTGGGGGAAGCCATGGGGTGGTGGTGGTGGGATGAGTTGGGAGATTGGGATTGACCTGTATACAGGTATATGCATAAAATAGATAACTAATAATAACCTACTGTATAAAAAAATAAATTAAATTTCAAAATTTTTAAAAATAAAATGTAAAAATAAAACAGAAAAAAAGTTCTTCCATTCACACTGATGTATTTATAAGAATGAATTATTTCCATGCTTATATCCATAAATACATAGAAGAGGAATAAAATCTAACTTGAACCAAAAAAGAAAAAAAAACTGAACCTAACATTTATACAGAGGAAAACACTACCAAGGCACTTGCTCCAGTGGTAAACAATTCTGAAATTGGTCAGAGGTGGGGAATCATCTCCCATACAGCCAGCAGCCCCGCCCGCCCACGCAAGGAGCGTCCTTATTGCAAAGCTGGGGGACCGTGCCGAGGCCTCTGTGAGGAAACGTGAGCTGAGCCCCAGGCCAGCTGCTGCTGAACTCTTCCCACCCTTCCCAGGTGAAACACCTGAACATGTACAAGGGCTTGAAAGCCTAGAGGAAGGGCCGTGGAGCCACACCAGCGACAGCACGCAGGCCAACTTGGTGCCTGCAGGTCAGCCAGGATGGTCCTGGCCACGGGCGCTCTTCTGGAAGCTTTCCATTGCCCTGCCTGAGATACCCCTCCTGTCCCGGCCCCCACTCCTTTTTTTCCTTCCTCACCTCAGCCCGGAGAGATATTCCAGTGGAAGTTATGGGTGACACATCCTCTTCTTTACAGGTGGCAGCCTGGCAACTCCTGCCGAAAGTGCAGCAGAGCCCCACTCACACCGGGCCCCCCACAAAGCCGTGGACCCTCACACCATCCCACCAGCACAGCCCCGAGACTGCTGACGGGGCAGAGAATATGGAGTCAGGCACAGCTGCAGGGGCTATTGCTGCCTGGAGTGCTGTTTATATTGACCTCAACCCAGGCACACCTGGGTAGGGCTTGCCGGTAGGGCCAGGCTGCCCAGGTCAGCTAATCCTCAGCCCTCGGGGAATCACACTGCAGAAAATGGACCTCGATAGGACAGAATATTCGCCAAGGAAAACAAGGACACAATGCCATTTGCAGCACCGTAGTTGAGTCTCGAGGTAATCACGTGACTTGGAGTAAGTCAGAAAGTGAAAGACACATATCATATCATATCACTTATAGGTGTTACCTATAAATTGATACCAGGGCAGATATTTCCACGGAGAAGGGCAATCACAGATTCATTAAACAAACTTATGGTTCACCAAAGGAAAGGTGTGAGGATTGAATTCATTACGATATTGGGGTTAACAGACATATACAAACACAGTAGACGTATAGATTCACCAAAGACCTACGGAGTACCAAGAGAAGACTACTCAACATTCTGTCATAACGTACATGGGAAAAGGATCCCAGGAAGAACAGACATATGTATATGTGTAAAAGAACCACCTCTTGCACACCTACAACAAGCTAAACGTTGTACTCAAACTTGCTGTAATAAAAAATAAAAAATTAAATTAAAAACACGAACAAGAAGTAGTGAGAGAAACTTGAGGGGCTTTCTCCTAGCACATTCCGTTCTACATTCCAATCTAGAACGCGACTTCCATTGAGGCTCTGCTGCCCTAGTAACCAGATTTGGTAAGGGATAACTGCTGCCACCTTGTGGCCGTTTCACACAACAGCAGCTTTAATCCCAGCGCTAATGGTCAGTGGATATTCCAAATCATTACAGGCCTGTAAATGACACCTGCCCTGAAAACAAATCCTGGGGTCATATATCGACCAAAAAATTCAAAAGACGTCCATATTTCAAAACGACAGTTTCAAGAGGCATATTTCACGCACATTAGTGTTCTGCTTCTTTTGCTTGCTTTCTTTCTTTGTTAAAAAAACGGGAATGGAAAAAGGCAACCCTCAGAATGGGCGAAAACGTTCACAAACGAATCAATGGACAAAGGTTTAATTTCCAATATATATAAACAGCTCATGCAGCTTAATATTAATAAAACAAACAACCCAATACAAAAATGGGCAGAAGATCTAAAGAGACGTTTCTTCAAAGAAGACACAGAGATGGCCAAGACGCACATGAAAAGCTGCTCAACATCACTAATTATTAGAGAAATGCAAATCAAAACTACAATGAGGTAAGACCTCACACCTGTGAGAATCGGCATCATCAGATAATCTACAAACAACAAATTCTGGGGAGGGTGTGGACAAAAGGAACCCTCTTCCGCTATTGGTGGGAATGTAAATTGATACAGTCACGATGGAGAACAGTATGGAGGTTCCTTTAAAAAACTAAAAAGAGAATTACCATAGGATCCAGCAATCCCACTTCTGGGCATATACCCAGAGAAAACCATAAATCACAAAGACACATTCACCACAATGTTCATTGCAGCACTATTTACAATAGCCAGGCAATGGAAGCAACCTAAATGCCCACAGACAGACGAATGGATAAAGATGTGGTACATATATAAAATGGAATATTACTCAGCCAAAAAAAGGAATGAAACTGGGTCATTTGTAGAGAAGTTGATGGATCTAGAGACTGTCATACAGAGTGAAGTAAGTCAGAAAGAGAAAAACAAATATTGTATATTAATGCCTATATGTGGAACCTAGAAAAATGGTACAGATGAACTGGTTTGCAGGGCAGAAATAGAGACACAGAGGTAGAGAACAAACGTATGGACATGGACACAAAGTGGGGGAAGCCATGGGGTGGTGGTGGTGGGATGAGTTGGGAGATTGGGATTGACCTGTATACATGTATATGCATAAAATAGATAACTAATAATAACCTACTGTATAAAAAAATAAATTAAATTTCAAAATTTTTAAAAATAAAATGTAAAAATAAAACAGAAAAAAAGTTCTTCCATTCACACTGATGTATTTATAAGAATGAATTATTTCCATGCTTATATCCATAAATACATAAAAGAGGAATAAAATCTAACTTGAACCAAAAAAGAAAAAAAAAACTGAACCTAACATTTATACAGAGGAAAACACTACCAAGGCACTTGCTCCAGTGGTAAACAATTCTGAAATTGGTCAGAGGTGGGGAATCATCTCCCATACAGCCAGCAGCCCCGCCCGCCCACGCAAGGAGCGTCCTTATTGCAAAGCTGGGGGACCGTGCCGAGGCCTCTGTGAGGAAACGTGAGCTGAGCCCCAGGCCAGCTGCTGCTGAACTCTTCCCACCCTTCCCAGGTGAAACACCTGAATATGTACAAGGGCTTGAAAGCCTAGAGGAAGTGCCGTGGAGCCACACCAGCGACAGCACGCAGGCCAATTTGGTGCCTGCAGGTCAGCCAGGATGGTCCTGGCCACGGGCGCTCTTCTGGAAGCTTTCCATTGCCCTGCCTGAGATACCCCTCCTGTCCCGGCCCCCACTCCTTTTTTTCCTTCCTCACCTCAGCCCGGAGAGATATTCCAGTGGAAGTTATGGGTGACACATCCTCTTCTTTACAGGTGGCAGCCTGGCAACTCCTGCCAAAAGTCCAGCAGAGCCCCACTCACACCGGGCCCCCCACAAAGCCGTGGACCCTCACACCCTCCCACCAGCACAGCCCCAAGACTGCTGACGGGGCAGAGAATATGCAGTCAGGCACAGCTGCAGGGGCTATTGCTGCCTGGAGTGCTGTTTATATTGACCTCAACCCAGGCACACCTGGGGAGGGCTTGCCGGCAGGGTCAGGCTGCCCAGGTCAGCTAATCCTCAGCCCTCGGGGAATCACATTGCAGAAAATGGACCTCGCTAAGACAGAATATTCGCCAAGGAAAAAAAAGGACACAATGCCATTTGCAGCACCGTAGATGCGTCTCGAGGTAATCACGTGACTTGGAGTAAGTCAGAAAGTGAAAGACACATATCATATCATATCACTTATAGGTGTTACCTATAAATTGATACCAGGGCAGATATTTCCACGGAGAAGGGCAATCACAGATTCATTAAACAAACTTATGGTTCACCAAAGGAAAGGTGTGAGGATTGAATTCATTACGATATTGGGGTTAACAGACATATACAAACACAGTAGACGTATAGAATCGCCAAAGACCTACGGAGTACCAAGAGAAGACTACTCAACATTCTGTCATAACGTACATGGGAAAAGGATCCCAGGAAGAACAGACATATGTATATGTGTAAAAGAACCACCTCTTGCACACCTACAACAAGCTAAACGTTGTACTCAAACTTGCTGTAATAAAAAATAAAAAATTAAATAAAAAACACGAACAAGAAGTAGTGAGACAAACTTGAGGGGCTTTCTCCTGGCACATTCCGTTCTACATTCCAATCTAGAACGCGACTTCCATTGAGGCTCTGCTGCCCTAGTAACCAGATTTGGTAAGGGAGAACTGCTGCCACCTTGTGGCCGTTTCACACAACAGCAGCTTTAATCCCAGCGCTAATGGTCAGTGGATATTCCAAATCATTACAGGCTTGTAAATGACACCTGCCCTGAAAACATATCCTGGGGTCATATATCGACCAAAAAATTCCAAAGACGTCCATATTTCAAAACGACATTTTCAAGAGGCATATTTCACGCACATTAGTGTTCTGCTTCTTTTGCTTGCTTTCTTTCTTTGTTAAAAAAACGGGAATGGAAAAAGGCAACCCTCAGAATGGGCGAAAACGTTCACAAACGAATCAATGGACAAAGGTTTAATCTCCAATATATATAAACAGCTCATGCAGCTTAATATTAATAAAACAAACAACCCAATACAAAAATGGGCAGAAGATCTAAAGAGACGTTTCTTCAAAGAAGACACAGAGATGGCCAAGACGCACATGAAAAGCTGCTCAACATCACTAATTATTAGAGAAATGCAAATCAAAACTACAATGAGGTAAGACCTCACACCTGTGAGAATCGGCCTCATCAGATAATCTACAAACAACAAATTCTGGGGAGGGTGTGGACAAAAGGAACCCTCTTCCGCTATTGGTGGGAATGTAAATTGATACAGTCACGATGGAGAACAGTATGGAGGTTCCTTTAAAAAACTAAAAAGAGAATTACCATAGGATCCAGCAATCCCACTTCTGGGCATATACCCAGAGAAAACCATAAATCACAAAGACACATTCACCACAAAGTTCATTGCAGCACTATTTACAATAGCCAGGCAATGGAAGCAACCTAAATGCCCACAGACAGACGAATGGATAAAGATTTGGTACATATATAAAATGGAATATTACTCAGCCAAAAAAAGGAATGAAACTGGGTCATTTGTAGAGAAGTTGATGGATCTAGAGACTGTCATACAGAGTGAAGTAAGTCAGAAAGAGAAAAACAAATATTGTATATTAATGCCTATATGTGGAACCTAGAAAAATGGTACAGATGAACTGGTTTGCAGGGCAGAAATAGAGACACAGAGGTAGAGAACAAACGTATGGACATGGACACAAAGTGGGGGAAGCCATGGGGTGGTGGTGGTGGGATGAGTTGGGAGATTGGGATTGACCTGTATACATGTATATGCATAAAATAGATAACTAATAATAACCTACTGTATAAAAAAATAAATTAAATTAAATTTCAAAATTTTTAAAAATAAAATGTAAAAATAAAACAGAAAAAAAGTTCTTCCATTCACACTGATGTATTTATAAGAATGAATTATTTCCATGCTTATATCCATAAATACATAAAAGAGGAATAAAATCTAACTTGAACCAAAAAAGAAAAAAAAAACTGAACCTAACATTTATACAGAGGAAAACACTACCAAGGCACTTGCTCCAGTGGTAAACAATTCTGAAATTGGTCAGAGGTGGGGAATCATCTCCCATAGAGCCAGGAGCCCCGCCCGCCCACGCAAGGATCTTCCTTATTGCAAAGCTGGGGGACCGTGCCGAGGCCTCTGTGAGGAAACGTGAGCTGAGCCCCAGGCCAGCTGCTGCTGAACTCTTCCCACCCTTCCCAGGTGAAACACCTGAATATGTACAAGGGCTTGAAAGCCTAGAGGAAGGGCCGTGGAGCCACACCAGCGACAGCACGCAGGCCAACTTGGTGCCTGCAGGTCAGCCAGGATGGTCCTGGCCACGGGCGCTCTTCTGGAAGCTTTCCATTGCCCTGCCTGAGATACCCCTCCTGTCCCGGCCACCACTCCTTTTTTTCCTTCCTCACCTCAGCCCGGAGAGATATTCCAGTGGAAGTTATGGGTGACACATCCTCTTCTTTACAGGTGGCAGCCTGGCAACTCCTGCCAAAAGTCCAGCAGAGCCCCACTCACACCGGGCCCCCCACAAAGCCGTGGACCCTCACACCCTCCCACCAGCACAGCCCCGAGACTGCTGACGGGGCAGAGAATATGCAGTCAGGCACAGCTGCAGGGGCTATTGCTGCCTGGAGTGCTGTTTATATTGACCTCAACCCAGGCACACCTGGGGAGGGCTTGCCGGCAGGGTCAGGCTGCCCAGGTCAGCTAATCCTCAGCCCTCGGGGAATCACATTGCAGAAAATGGACCTCGCTAAGACAGAATATTCGCCAAGGAAAAAAAAGGACACAATGCCATTTGCAGCACTGTAGATGAGTCTCGAGGTAATCACGTGACTTGGAGTAAGTCAGAAAGTGAAATACACATATCATATCATATCACTTATAGGTGTTACCTATAAATTGATACCAGGGCAGATATTTCCACGGAGAAGGGCAATCACAGATTCATTAAACAAACTTATGGTTCACCAAAGGAAAGGTGTGAGGATTGAATTCATTACGATATTGGGGTTAACAGACATATACAAACACAGTAGACGTATAGAATCGCCAAAGACCTACGGAGTACCAAGAGAAGACTACTCAACGTTCTGTCATAACGTACATGGGAAAAGGATCCCAGGAAGAACAGACATATGTATATGTGTAAAAGAACCACCTCTTGCACACCTACAACAAGCTAAACGTTGTACTCAAACTTGCTGTAATAAAAAATAAAAAATTAAATTAAAAACACGAACAAGAAGTAGTGAGACAAACTTGAGGGGCTTTCTCCTGGCACATTCCGTTCTACATTCCAATCTAGAACGCGACTTCCATTGAGGCTCTGCTGCCCTAGTAACCAGATTTGGTAAGGGAGAACTGCTGCCACCTTGTGGCCGTTTCACACAACAGCAGCTTTAATCCCAGCGCTAATGGTCAGGGGATATTCCAAATCATTACAGGCCTGTAAATGACACCTGCCCTGAAAACATATCCTGGGGTCATATATCGACCAAAAAATTCAAAAGACGTCTATATTTCAAAACGACAGTTTCAAGAGGCATATTTCACGCACATTAGTGTTCTGCTTCTTTGCTTGCTTTCTTTCTTTGTTAAAAAAACGGGAATGGAAAAAGGCAACCCTCAGAATGTGCGAAAACGTTCACAAACGAATCAATGGACAAAGGTTTAATCTCCAATATATATAAACAGCTCATGCAGCTTAATATTAATAAAACAAACAACCCAATACAAAAATGGGCAGAAGATCTAAAGAGACGTTTCTTCAAAGAAGACACAGAGATGGCCAAGACGCACATGAAAAGCTGCTCAACATCACTAATTATTAGAGAAATGCAAATCAAAACTACAATGAGGTAAGACCTCACACCTGTGAGAATCGGCCTCATCAGATAATCTACAAACAACAAATTCTGGGGAGGGTGTGGACAAAAGGAACCCTCTTCCGCTATTGGTGGGAATGTAAATTGATACAGTCACGATGGAGAACAGTATGGAGGTTCCTTTAAAAAACTAAAAAGAGAATTACCATAGGATCCAGCAATCCCACTTCTGGGCATATACCCAGAGAAAACCATAAATCACAAAGACACATTCACCACAATGTTCATTGCAGCACTATTTACAATAGCCAGGCAATGGAAGCAACCTAAATGCCCACAGACAGACGAATGGATAAAGATTTGGTACATATATAAAATGGAATATTACTCAGCCAAAAAAAGGAATGAAACTGGGTCATTTGTAGAGAAGTTGATGGATCTAGAGACTGTCATACAGAGTGAAGTAAGTCAGAAAGAGAAAAACAAATATTGTATATTAATGCCTATATGTGGAACCTAGAAAAATGGTACAGATGAACTGGTTTGCAGGGCAGAAATAGAGACACAGAGGTAGAGAACAAACGTATGGACATGGACACAAAGTGGGGGAAGCCATGGGGTGGTGGTGGTGGGATGAGTTGGGAGATTGGGATTGACCTGTATACAGGTATATGCATAAAATAGATAACTAATAATAACCTACTGTATAAAAAAATAAATTAAATTTCAAAATTTTTAAAAATAAAATGTAAAAATAAAACAGAAAAAAAGTTCTTCCATTCACACTGATGTATTTATAAGAATGAATTATTTCCATGCTTATATCCATAAATACATAGAAGAGGAATAAAATCTAACTTGAACCAAAAAAGAAAAAAAAACTGAACCTAACATTTATACAGAGGAAAACACTACCAAGGCACTTGCTCCAGTGGTAAACAATTCTGAAATTGGTCAGAGGTGGGGAATCATCTCCCATACAGCCAGCAGCCCCGCCCGCCCACGCAAGGAGCGTCCTTATTGCAAAGCTGGGGGACCGTGCCGAGGCCTCTGTGAGGAAACGTGAGCTGAGCCCCAGGCCAGCTGCTGCTGAACTCTTCCTACCCTTCCCAGGTGAAACACCTGAATATGTACAAGGGCTTGAAAGCCTAGAGGAAGGGCCGTGGAGCCACACCAGCGACAGCACGCAGGCCAACTTGGTGCCTGCAGGTCAGCCAGGATGGTCCTGGCCACGGGCGCTCTTCTGGAAGCTTTCCATTGCCCTGCCTGAGATACCCCTCCTGTCCCGGCCCCGACTCCTTTTCTTCCTTCCTCACCTCAGCCCGGAGAGATATTCCAGTGGAAGTTATGGGTGACACATCCTCTTCTTTACAGGTGGCAGCCTGGCAACTCCTGCCGAAAGTCCAGCAGAGCCCCACTCACACCGGGCCCCCCACAAAGCCGTGGACCCTCACACCCACCCACCAGCACAGCCCCAAGACTGCTGACGGGGCAGAGAATATGCAGTCAGGCACAGCTGCAGGGGCTATAGCTGCCTGGAGTGCTGTTTATATTGACCTCAACCCAGGCACACCTGGGGAGGGCTTGCCGGCAGGGTCAGGCTGCCCAGGTCAGCTAATCCTCAGCCCTCGGGGAATCACATTGCAGAAAATGGACCTCGCTAAGACAGAATATTCGCCAAGGAAAAAAAGGACACAATGCCATTTGCAGCACCGTAGATGAGTCTCGAGGTAATCACGTGACTTTGAGTAAGTCAGAAAGTGAAAGACACATATCATATCATATCACTTATAGGTGTTACCTATAAATTGATACCAGGGCAGATATTTCCACGGAGAAGGGCAATCACAGATTCATTAAACAAACTTATGGTTCACCAAAGGAAAGGTGTGAGGATTGAATTCATTATGATATTGGGGTTAACAGACATATACAAACACAGTAGACGTATAGAATCACCAAAGACCTACGGAGTACCAAGAGAAGACTACTCAACATTCTGTCATAACGTACATGGGAAAAGGATCCCAGGAAGAACAGACATATGTATATGTGTAAAAGAACCACCTCTTGCACACCTACAACAAGCTAAACGATGTACTCAAACTTGCTGTAATAAAAAATAAAAAATTAAATTAAAAACACGAACAAGAAGTAGTGAGACAAACTTGAGGGGCTTTCTCCTGGCACATTCCGTTCTACATTCCAATCTAGAACGCGACTTCCATTGAGGCTCTGCTGCCCTAGTAACCAGATTTGGTAAGGGAGAACTGCTGCCACCTTGTGGCCGTTTCACACAACAGCAGCTTTAATCCCAGCGCTAATGGTCAGGGGATATTCCAAATCATTACAGGCCTGTAAATGACACCTGCTCTGAAAACAAATCCTGGGGTCATATATCGACCAAAAAATTCAAAAGACGTCCATATTTCAAAACGACAGTTTCAAGAGGCATATTTCACGCACATTAGTGTTCTGCTTCTTTTGCTTGCTTTCTTTCTTTGTTAAAAAAACGGGAATGGAAAAAGGCAACCCTCAGAATGGGCGAAAACGTTCACAAACGAATCAATGGACAAAGGTTTAATCTCCAATATATATAAACAGCTCATGCAGCTTAATATTAATAAAACAAACAACCCAATATAAAAATGGGCAGAAGATCTAAAGAGACGTTTCTTCAAAGAAGACACAGAGATGGCCAAGACGCACATGAAAAGCTGCTCTACATCACTAATTATTAGAGAAATGCAAATCAAAACTACAATGAGGTAAGACCTCACACCTGTGAGAATCGGCCTCATCAGATAATCTACAAACAACAAATTCTGGGGAGGGTGTGGACAAAAGGAACCCTCTTCCACTATTGGTGGGAATGTAAATTGATACAGTCACGATGGAGAACAGTATGGAGGTTCCTTTAAAAAACTAAAAAGAGAATTACCATAGGATCCAGCAATCCCACTTCTGGGCATATACCCAGAGAAAACCATAAATCACAAAGACACATTCACCACAATGTTCATTGCAGCACTATTTACAATAGCCAGGCAATGGAAGCAACCTAAATGCCCACAGACAGACGAATGGATAAAGATTTGGTACATATATAAAATGGAATATTACTCAGCCAAAAAAAGGAATGAAACTGGGTCATTTGTAGAGAAGTTGATGGATCTAGAGACTGTCATACAGAGTGAAGTAAGTCAGAAAGAGAAAAACAAATATTGTATATTAATGCCTATATGTGGAACCTAGAAAAATGGTACAGATGAACTGGTTTGCAGGGCAGAAATAGAGACACAGAGGTAGAGAACAAACGTATGGACATGGACACAAAGTGGGGGAAGCCATGGGGTGGTGGTGGTGGGATGAGTTGGGAGATTGGGATTGACCTGTATACAGGTATATGCATAAAATAGATAACTAATAATAACCTACTGTATAAAAAAATAAATTAAATTTCAAAATTTTTAAAAATAAAATGTAAAAATAAAACAGAAAAAAAGTTCTTCCATTCACACTGATGTATTTATAAGAATGAATTATTTCCATGCTTATATCCATAAATACATAGAAGAGGAATAAAATCTAACTTGAACCAAAAAAGAAAAAAAAACTGAACCTAACATTTATACAGAGGAAAACACTACCAAGGCACTTGCTCCAGTGGTAAACAATTCTGAAATTGGTCAGAGGTGGGGAATCATCTCCCATACAGCCAGCAGCCCCGCCCGCCCACGCAAGGAGCGTCCTTATTGCAAAGCTGGGGGACCGTGCCGAGGCCTCTGTGAGGAAACGTGAGCTGAGCCCCAGGCCAGCTGCTGCTGAACTCTTCCCACCCTTCCCAGGTGAAACACCTGAACATGTACAAGGGCTTGAAAGCCTAGAGGAAGGGCCGTGGAGCCACACCAGCGACAGCACGCAGGCCAACTTGGTGCCTGCAGGTCAGCCAGGATGGTCCTGGCCACGGGCGCTCTTCTGGAAGCTTTCCATTGCCCTGCCTGAGATACCCCTCCTGTCCCGGCCCCCACTCCTTTTTTTCCTTCCTCACCTCAGCCCGGAGAGATATTCCAGTGGAAGTTATGGGTGACACATCCTCTTCTTTACAGGTGGCAGCCTGGCAACTCCTGCCGAAAGTGCAGCAGAGCCCCACTCACACCGGGCCCCCCACAAAGCCGTGGACCCTCACACCATCCCACCAGCACAGCCCCGAGACTGCTGACGGGGCAGAGAATATGGAGTCAGGCACAGCTGCAGGGGCTATTGCTGCCTGGAGTGCTGTTTATATTGACCTCAACCCAGGCACACCTGGGTAGGGCTTGCCGGTAGGGCCAGGCTGCCCAGGTCAGCTAATCCTCAGCCCTCGGGGAATCACACTGCAGAAAATGGACCTCGATAGGACAGAATATTCGCCAAGGAAAACAAGGACACAATGCCATTTGCAGCACCGTAGTTGAGTCTCGAGGTAATCACGTGACTTGGAGTAAGTCAGAAAGTGAAAGACACATATCATATCATATCACTTATAGGTGTTACCTATAAATTGATACCAGGGCAGATATTTCCACGGAGAAGGGCAATCACAGATTCATTAAACAAACTTATGGTTCACCAAAGGAAAGGTGTGAGGATTGAATTCATTACGATATTGGGGTTAACAGACATATACAAACACAGTAGACGTATAGATTCACCAAAGACCTACGGAGTACCAAGAGAAGACTACTCAACATTCTGTCATAACGTACATGGGAAAAGGATCCCAGGAAGAACAGACATATGTATATGTGTAAAAGAACCACCTCTTGCACACCTACAACAAGCTAAACGTTGTACTCAAACTTGCTGTAATAAAAAATAAAAAATTAAATTAAAAACACGAACAAGAAGTAGTGAGAGAAACTTGAGGGGCTTTCTCCTGGCACATTCCGTTCTACATTCCAATCTAGAACGCGACTTCCATTGAGGCTCTGCTGCCCTAGTAACCAGATTTGGTAAGGGATAACTGCTGCCACCTTGTGGCCGTTTCACACAACAGCAGCTTTAATCCCAGCGCTAATGGTCAGTGGATATTCCAAATCATTACAGGCCTGTAAATGACACCTGCCCTGAAAACAAATCCTGGGGTCATATATCGACCAAAAAATTCAAAAGACGTCCATATTTCAAAACGACAGTTTCAAGAGGCATATTTCACGCACATTAGTGTTCTGCTTCTTTTGCTTGCTTTCTTTCTTTGTTAAAAAAACGGGAATGGAAAAAGGCAACCCTCAGAATGGGCGAAAACGTTCACAAACGAATCAATGGACAAAGGTTTAATTTCCAATATATATAAACAGCTCATGCAGCTTAATATTAATAAAACAAACAACCCAATACAAAAATGGGCAGAAGATCTAAAGAGACGTTTCTTCAAAGAAGACACAGAGATGGCCAAGACGCACATGAAAAGCTGCTCAACATCACTAATTATTAGAGAAATGCAAATCAAAACTACAATGAGGTAAGACCTCACACCTGTGAGAATCGGCATCATCAGATAATCTACAAACAACAAATTCTGGGGAGGGTGTGGACAAAAGGAACCCTCTTCCGCTATTGGTGGGAATGTAAATTGATACAGTCACGATGGAGAACAGTATGGAGGTTCCTTTAAAAAACTAAAAAGAGAATTACCATAGGATCCAGCAATCCCACTTCTGGGCATATACCCAGAGAAAACCATAAATCACAAAGACACATTCACCACAATGTTCATTGCAGCACTATTTACAATAGCCAGGCAATGGAAGCAACCTAAATGCCCACAGACAGACGAATGGATAAAGATGTGGTACATATATAAAATGGAATATTACTCAGCCAAAAAAAGGAATGAAACTGGGTCATTTGTAGAGAAGTTGATGGATCTAGAGACTGTCATACAGAGTGAAGTAAGTCAGAAAGAGAAAAACAAATATTGTATATTAATGCCTATATGTGGAACCTAGAAAAATGGTACAGATGAACTGGTTTGCAGGGCAGAAATAGAGACACAGAGGTAGAGAACAAACGTATGGACATGGACACAAAGTGGGGGAAGCCATGGGGTGGTGGTGGTGGGATGAGTTGGGAGATTGGGATTGACCTGTATACATGTATATGCATAAAATAGATAACTAATAATAACCTACTGTATAAAAAAATAAATTAAATTTCAAAATTTTTAAAAATAAAATGTAAAAATAAAACAGAAAAAAAGTTCTTCCATTCACACTGATGTATTTATAAGAATGAATTATTTCCATGCTTATATCCATAAATACATAAAAGAGGAATAAAATCTAACTTGAACCAAAAAAGAAAAAAAAAACTGAACCTAACATTTATACAGAGGAAAACACTACCAAGGCACTTGCTCCAGTGGTAAACAATTCTGAAATTGGTCAGAGGTGGGGAATCATCTCCCATACAGCCAGCAGCCCCGCCCGCCCACGCAAGGAGCGTCCTTATTGCAAAGCTGGGGGACCGTGCCGAGGCCTCTGTGAGGAAACGTGAGCTGAGCCCCAGGCCAGCTGCTGCTGAACTCTTCCCACCCTTCCCAGGTGAAACACCTGAATATGTACAAGGGCTTGAAAGCCTAGAGGAAGTGCCGTGGAGCCACACCAGCGACAGCACGCAGGCCAATTTGGTGCCTGCAGGTCAGCCAGGATGGTCCTGGCCACGGGCGCTCTTCTGGAAGCTTTCCATTGCCCTGCCTGAGATACCCCTCCTGTCCCGGCCCCCACTCCTTTTTTTCCTTCCTCACCTCAGCCCGGAGAGATATTCCAGTGGAAGTTATGGGTGACACATCCTCTTCTTTACAGGTGGCAGCCTGGCAACTCCTGCCAAAAGTCCAGCAGAGCCCCACTCACACCGGGCCCCCCACAAAGCCGTGGACCCTCACACCCTCCCACCAGCACAGCCCCAAGACTGCTGACGGGGCAGAGAATATGCAGTCAGGCACAGCTGCAGGGGCTATTGCTGCCTGGAGTGCTGTTTATATTGACCTCAACCCAGGCACACCTGGGGAGGGCTTGCCGGCAGGGTCAGGCTGCCCAGGTCAGCTAATCCTCAGCCCTCGGGGAATCACATTGCAGAAAATGGACCTCGCTAAGACAGAATATTCGCCAAGGAAAAAAAAGGACACAATGCCATTTGCAGCACCGTAGATGCGTCTCGAGGTAATCACGTGACTTGGAGTAAGTCAGAAAGTGAAAGACACATATCATATCATATCACTTATAGGTGTTACCTATAAATTGATACCAGGGCAGATATTTCCACGGAGAAGGGCAATCACAGATTCATTAAACAAACTTATGGTTCACCAAAGGAAAGGTGTGAGGATTGAATTCATTACGATATTGGGGTTAACAGACATATACAAACACAGTAGACGTATAGAATCGCCAAAGACCTACGGAGTACCAAGAGAAGACTACTCAACATTCTGTCATAACGTACATGGGAAAAGGATCCCAGGAAGAACAGACATATGTATATGTGTAAAAGAACCACCTCTTGCACACCTACAACAAGCTAAACGTTGTACTCAAACTTGCTGTAATAAAAAATAAAAAATTAAATAAAAAACACGAACAAGAAGTAGTGAGACAAACTTGAGGGGCTTTCTCCTGGCACATTCCGTTCTACATTCCAATCTAGAACGCGACTTCCATTGAGGCTCTGCTGCCCTAGTAACCAGATTTGGTAAGGGAGAACTGCTGCCACCTTGTGGCCGTTTCACACAACAGCAGCTTTAATCCCAGCGCTAATGGTCAGTGGATATTCCAAATCATTACAGGCCTGTAAATGACACCTGCCCTGAAAACATATCCTGGGGTCATATATCGACCAAAAAATTCCAAAGACGTCCATATTTCAAAACGACATTTTCAAGAGGCATATTTCACGCACATTAGTGTTCTGCTTCTTTTGCTTGCTTTCTTTCTTTGTTAAAAAAACGGGAATGGAAAAAGGCAACCCTCAGAATGGGCGAAAACGTTCACAAACGAATCAATGGACAAAGGTTTAATCTCCAATATATATAAACAGCTCATGCAGCTTAATATTAATAAAACAAACAACCCAATACAAAAATGGGCAGAAGATCTAAAGAGACGTTTCTTCAAAGAAGACACAGAGATGGCCAAGACGCACATGAAAAGCTGCTCAACATCACTAATTATTAGAGAAATGCAAATCAAAACTACAATGAGGTAAGACCTCACACCTGTGAGAATCGGCCTCATCAGATAATCTACAAACAACAAATTCTGGGGAGGGTGTGGACAAAAGGAACCCTCTTCCGCTATTGGTGGGAATGTAAATTGATACAGTCACGATGGAGAACAGTATGGAGGTTCCTTTAAAAAACTAAAAAGAGAATTACCATAGGATCCAGCAATCCCACTTCTGGGCATATACCCAGAGAAAACCATAAATCACAAAGACACATTCACCACAATGTTCATTGCAGCACTATTTACAATAGCCAGGCAATGGAAGCAACCTAAATGCCCACAGACAGACGAATGGATAAAGATTTGGTACATATATAAAATGGAATATTACTCAGCCAAAAAAAGGAATGAAACTGGGTCATTTGTAGAGAAGTTGATGGATCTAGAGACTGTCATACAGAGTGAAGTAAGTCAGAAAGAGAAAAACAAATATTGTATATTAATGCCTATATGTGGAACCTAGAAAAATGGTACAGATGAACTGGTTTGCAGGGCAGAAATAGAGACACAGAGGTAGAGAACAAACGTATGGACATGGACACAAAGTGGGGGAAGCCATGGGGTGGTGGTGGTGGGATGAGTTGGGAGATTGGGATTGACCTGTATACATGTATATGCATAAAATAGATAACTAATAATAACCTACTGTATAAAAAAATAAATTAAATTAAATTTCAAAATTTTTAAAAATAAAATGTAAAAATAAAACAGAAAAAAAGTTCTTCCATTCACACTGATGTATTTATAAGAATGAATTATTTCCATGCTTATATCCATAAATACATAAAAGAGGAATAAAATCTAACTTGAACCAAAAAAGAAAAAAAAAACTGAACCTAACATTTATACAGAGGAAAACACTACCAAGGCACTTGCTCCAGTGGTAAACAATTCTGAAATTGGTCAGAGGTGGGGAATCATCTCCCATAAAGCCAGGAGCCCCGCCCGCCCACGCAAGGATCTTCCTTATTGCAAAGCTGGGGGACCGTGCCGAGGCCTCTGTGAGGAAACGTGAGCTGAGCCCCAGGCCAGCTGCTGCTGAACTCTTCCCACCCTTCCCAGGTGAAACACCTGAATATGTACAAGGGCTTGAAAGCCTAGAGGAAGGGCCGTGGAGCCACACCAGCGACAGCACGCAGGCCAACTTGGTGCCTGCAGGTCAGCCAGGATGGTCCTGGCCACGGGCGCTCTTCTGGAAGCTTTCCATTGCCCTGCCTGAGATACCCCTCCTGTCCCGGCCACCACTCCTTTTTTTCCTTCCTCACCTCAGCCCGGAGAGATATTCCAGTGGAAGTTATGGGTGACACATCCTCTTCTTTACAGGTGGCAGCCTGGCAACTCCTGCCAAAAGTCCAGCAGAGCCCCACTCACACCGGGCCCCCCACAAAGCCGTGGACCCTCACACCCTCCCACCAGCACAGCCCCGAGACTGCTGACGGGGCAGAGAATATGCAGTCAGGCACAGCTGCAGGGGCTATTGCTGCCTGGAGTGCTGTTTATATTGACCTCAACCCAGGCACACCTGGGGAGGGCTTGCCGGCAGGGTCAGGCTGCCCAGGTCAGCTAATCCTCAGCCCTCGGGGAATCACATTGCAGAAAATGGACCTCGCTAAGACAGAATATTCGCCAAGGAAAAAAAAGGACACAATGCCATTTGCAGCACTGTAGATGAGTCTCGAGGTAATCACGTGACATGGAGTAAGTCAGAAAGTGAAATACACATATCATATCATATCACTTATAGGTGTTACCTATAAATTGATACCAGGGCAGATATTTCCACGGAGAAGGGCAATCACAGATTCATTAAACAAACTTATGGTTCACCAAAGGAAAGGTGTGAGGATTGAATTCATTACGATATTGGGGTTAACAGACATATACAAACACAGTAGACGTATAGAATCGCCAAAGACCTACGGAGTACCAAGAGAAGACTACTCAACGTTCTGTCATAACGTACATGGGAAAAGGATCCCAGGAAGAACAGACATATGTATATGTGTAAAAGAACCACCTCTTGCACACCTACAACAAGCTAAACGTTGTACTCAAACTTGCTGTAATAAAAAATAAAAAATTAAATTAAAAACACGAACAAGAAGTAGTGAGACAAACTTGAGGGGCTTTCTCCTGGCACATTCCGTTCTACATTCCAATCTACAACGCGACTTCCATTGAGGCTCTGCTGCCCTAGTAACCAGATTTGGTAAGGGAGAACTGCTGCCACCTTGTGGCCGTTTCACACAACAGCAGCTTTAATCCCAGCGCTAATGGTCAGGGGATATTCCAAATCATTACAGGCCTGTAAATGACACCTGCCCTGAAAACAAATCCTGGGGTCATATATCGACCAAAAAATTCAAAAGACGTCTATATTTCAAAACGACAGTTTCAAGAGGCATATTTCACGCACATTAGTGTTCTGCTTCTTTGCTTGCTTTCTTTCTTTGTTAAAAAAACGGGAATGGAAAAAGGCAACCCTCAGAATGTGCGAAAACGTTCACAAACGAATCAATGGACAAAGGTTTAATCTCCAATATATATAAACAGCTCATGCAGCTTAATATTAATAAAACAAACAACCCAATACAAAAATGGGCAGAAGATCTAAAGAGACGTTTCTTCAAAGAAGACACAGAGATGGCCAAGACGCACATGAAAAGCTGCTCAACATCACTAATTATTAGAGAAATGCAAATCAAAACTACAATGAGGTAAGACCTCACACCTGTGAGAATCGGCCTCATCAGATAATCTACAAACAACAAATTCTGGGGAGGGTGTGGACAAAAGGAACCCTCTTCCGCTATTGGTGGGAATGTAAATTGATACAGTCACTATGGAGAACAGTATGGAGGTTCCTTTAAAAAACTAAAAAGAGAATTACCATAGGATCCAGCAATCCCACTTCTGGGCATATACCCAGAGAAAACCATAAATCACAAAGACACATTCACCACAATGTTCATTGCAGCACTATTTACAATAGCCAGGCAATGGAAGCAACCTAAATGCCCACAGACAGACGAATGGATAAAGATTTGGTACATATATAAAATGGAATATTACTCAGCCAAAAAAAGGAATGAAACTGGGTCATTTGTAGAGAAGTTGATGGATCTAGAGACTGTCATACAGAGTGAAGTAAGTCAGAAAGAGAAAAACAAATATTGTATATTAATGCCTATATGTGGAACCTAGAAAAATGGTACAGATGAACTGGTTTGCAGGGCAGAAATAGAGACACAGAGGTAGAGAACAAACGTATGGACATGGACACAAAGTGGGGGAAGCCATGGGGTGGTGGTGGTGGGATGAGTTGGGAGATTGGGATTGACCTGTATACAGGTATATGCATAAAATAGATAACTAATAATAACCTACTGTATAAAAAAATAAATTAAATTTCAAAATTTTTAAAAATAAAATGTAAAAATAAAACAGAAAAAAAGTTCTTCCATTCACACTGATGTATTTATAAGAATGAATTATTTCCATGCTTATATCCATAAATACATAGAAGAGGAATAAAATCTAACTTGAACCAAAAAAGAAAAAAAAACTGAACCTAACATTTATACAGAGGAAAACACTACCAAGGCACTTGCTCCAGTGGTAAACAATTCTGAAATTGGTCAGAGGTGGGGAATCATCTCCCATACAGCCAGCAGCCCCGCCCGCCCACGCAAGGAGCGTCCTTATTGCAAAGCTGGGGGACCGTGCCGAGGCCTCTGTGAGGAAACGTGAGCTGAGCCCCAGGCCAGCTGCTGCTGAACTCTTCCTACCCTTCCCAGGTGAAACACCTGAATATGTACAAGGGCTTGAAAGCCTAGAGGAAGGGCCGTGGAGCCACACCAGCGACAGCACGCAGGCCAACTTGGTGCCTGCAGGTCAGCCAGGATGGTCCTGGCCACGGGCGCTCTTCTGGAAGCTTTCCATTGCCCTGCCTGAGATACCCCTCCTGTCCCGGCCCCGACTCCTTTTCTTCCTTCCTCACCTCAGCCCGGAGAGATATTCCAGTGGAAGTTATGGGTGACACATCCTCTTCTTTACAGGTGGCAGCCTGGCAACTCCTGCCGAAAGTCCAGCAGAGCCCCACTCACACCGGGCCCCCCACAAAGCCGTGGACCCTAATACCCACCCACCAGCACAGCCCCAAGACTGCTGACGGGGCAGAGAATATGCAGTCAGGCACAGCTGCAGGGGCTATAGCTGCCTGGAGTGCTGTTTATATTGACCTCAACCCAGGCACACCTGGGGAGGGCTTGCCGGCAGGGTCAGGCTGCCCAGGTCAGCTAATCCTCAGCCCTCGGGGAATCACATTGCAGAAAATGGACCTCGCTAAGACAGAATATTCGCCAAGGAAAAAAAGGACACAATGCCATTTGCAGCACCGTAGATGAGTCTCGAGGTAATCACGTGACTTGGAGTAAGTCAGAAAGTGAAAGACACATATCATATCATATCACTTATAGGTGTTACCTATAAATTGATACCAGGGCAGATATTTCCACGGAGAAGGGCAATCACAGATTCATTAAACAAACTTATGGTTCACCAAAGGAAAGGTGTGAGGATTGAATTCATTACGATATTGGGGTTAACAGACATATACAAACACAGTAGACGTATAGAATCACCAAAGACCTACGGAGTACCAAGAGAAGACTACTCAACATTCTGTCATAACGTACATGGGAAAAGGATCCCAGGAAGAACAGACATATGTATATGTGTAAAAGAACCACCTCTTGCACACCTACAACAAGCTAAACGATGTACTCAAACTTGCTGTAATAAAAAATAAAAAATTAAATTAAAAACACGAACAAGAAGTAGTGAGACAAACTTGAGGGGCTTTCTCCTGGCACATTCCGTTCTACATTCCAATCTAGAACGCGACTTCCATTGAGGCTCTGCTGCCCTAGTAACCAGATTTGGTAAGGGAGAACTGCTGCCACCTTGTGGCCGTTTCACACAACAGCAGCTTTAATCCCAGCGCTAATGGTCAGGGGATATTCCAAATCATTACAGGCCTGTAAATGACACCTGCTCTGAAAACAAATCCTGGGGTCATATATCGACCAAAAAATTCAAAAGACGTCCATATTTCAAAACGACAGTTTCAAGAGGCATATTTCACGCACATTAGTGTTCTGCTTCTTTTGCTTGCTTTCTTTCTTTGTTAAAAAAACGGGAATGGAAAAAGGCAACCCTCAGAATGGGCGAAAACGTTCACAAACGAATCAATGGACAAAGGTTTAATCTCCAATATATATAAACAGCTCATGCAGCTTAATATTAATAAAACAAACAACCCAATATAAAAATGGGCAGAAGATCTAAAGAGACGTTTCTTCAAAGAAGACACAGAGATGGCCAAGACGCACATGAAAAGCTGCTCTACATCACTAATTATTAGAGAAATGCAAATCAAAACTACAATGAGGTAAGACCTCACACCTGTGAGAATCGGCCTCATCAGATAATCTACAAACAACAAATTCTGGGGAGGGTGTGGACAAAAGGAACCCTCTTCCGCTCTTGCTGGGAATGTAAATTGATACAGTCACTATGGAGAACAGTATGGAGGTTCCTTTAGAAAACTAAAAAGAGAATTACCATAGGATCCAGCAATCCCACTTCTGGGCATATACCCAGAGAAAACCATAAATCACAAAGACACATTCACCACAATGTTCATTGCAGCACTATTTACAATAGCCAGGTAATGGAAGCAACCTAAATGCCCACAGACAGACGAATGGATAAAGATGTGGTACATATATAAAATGGAATATTACTCAGCCAAAAAAAGGAATGAAACTGGGTCATTTGTAGAGAAGTTGATGGATCTAGAGACTGTCATACAGAGTGAAGTAAGTCAGAAAGAGAAAAACAAATATTGTATATTAATGCCTATATGTGGAACCTAGAAAAATGGTAGAGATGAACTGGTTTGCAGGGCAGAAATAGAGACACAGAGGTAGAGAACAAACGTATGGACATGGACACAAAGTGGGGGAAGCCATGGTGTGGTGGTGGTGGGATGAGTTGGGAGATTGGGATTGACCTGTATACAGGTATATGCATAAAATAGATAACTAATAATAACCTACTGTATAAAAAAATAAATTAAATTTCAAAATTTTTAGAAATAAAATGTAAAAATAAAACAGAAAAAAAGTTCTTCCATTCACACTGATGTATTTATAAGAATGAATTATTTCCATGCTTATATCCATAAATACATAGAAGAGGAATAAAATCTAACTTGAACCAAAAAAGAAAAAAAAACTGAACCTAACATTTATACAGAGGAAAACACTACCAAGGCACTTGCTCCAGTGGTAAACAATTCTGAAATTGGTCAGAGGTGGGGAATCATCTCCCATACAGCCAGCAGCCCCGCCCGCCCACGCAAGGAGCGTCCTTATTGCAAAGCTGGGGGACCGTGCCGAGGCCTCTGTGAGGAAACGTGAGCTGAGCCCCAGGCCAGCTGCTGCTGAACTCTTCCCACCCTTCCCAGGTGAAACACCTGAATATGTACAAGGGCTTGAAAGCCTAGAGGAAGGGCCGTGGAGCCACACCAGCGACAGCACGCAGGCCAACTTGGTGCCTGCAGGTCAGCCAGGATGGTCCTGGCCACGGGCGCTCTTCTGGAAGCTTTCCATTGCCCTGCCTGAGATACCCCTCCTGTCCCGGCCCCCACTCCTTTTTTTCCTTCCTCACCTCAGCCCGGAGAGATATTCCAGTGGAAGTTATGGGTGACACATCCTCTTCTTTACAGGTGGCAGCCTGGCAACTCCTGCCGAAAGTGCAGCAGAGCCCCACTCACACCGGGCCCCCCACAAAGCCGTGGACCCTCACACCATCCCACCAGCACAGCCCCGAGACTGCTGACGGGGCAGAGAATATGCAGTCAGGCACAGCTGCAGGGGCTATTGCTGCCTGGAGTGCTGTTTATATTGAGCTCAACCCAGGCACACCTGGGGAGGGCTTGCCGGTAGGGCCAGGCTGCCCAGGTCAGCTAATCCTCAGCCCTCGGGGAATCACACTGCAGAAAATTGACCTCGATAAGACAGAATATTCGCCAAGGAAAACAAGGACACAATGCCATTTGCAGCACCGTAGATGAGTCTCGAGGTAATCACGTGACTTGGAGTAAGTCAGAAAGTGAAAGACACATATCATATCATATCACTTATAGGTGTTACCTATAAATTGATACCAGGGCAGATATTTCCACGGAGAAGGGCAATCACAGATTCATTAAACAAACTTATGGTTCACCAAAGGAAAGGTGTGAGGATTGAATTCATTACGATATTGGGGTTAACAGACATATACAAACACAGTAGACGTATAGATTCACCAAAGACCTACGGAGTACCAAGAGAAGACTACTCAACATTCTGTCATAACGTACATGGGAAAAGGATCCCAGGAAGAACAGACATATGTATATGTGTAAAAGAACCACCTCTTGCACACCTACAACAAGCTAAACGTTGTACTCAAACTTGCTGTAATAAAAAATAAAAAATTAAATTAAAAACACGAACAAGAAGTAGTGAGAGAAACTTGAGGGGCTTTCTCCTGGCACATTCCGTTCTACATTCCAATCTAGAACGCGACTTCCATTGAGGCTCTGCTGCCCTAGTAACCAGATTTGGTAAGGGATAACTGCTGCCACCTTGTGGCCGTTTCACACAACAGCAGCTTTAATCCCAGCGCTAATGGTCAGTGGATATTCCAAATCATTACAGGCCTGTAAATGACACCTGCCCTGAAAACAAATCCTGGGGTCATATATCGACCAAAAAATTCAAAAGACGTCCATATTTCAAAACGACAGTTTCAAGAGGCATATTTCACGCACATTAGTGTTCTGCTTCTTTTGCTTGCTTTCTTTCTTTGTTAAAAAAACGGGAATGGAAAAAGGCAACCCTCAGAATGGGCGAAAACGTTCACAAACGAATCAATGGACAAAGGTTTAATCTCCAATATATATAAACAGCTCATGCAGCTTAATATTAATAAAACAAACAACCCAATACAAAAATGGGCAGAAGATCTAAAGAGACGTTTCTTCAAAGAAGACACAGAGATGGCCAAGACGCACATGAAAAGCTGCTCAACATCACTAATTATTAGAGAAATGCAAATCAAAACTACAATGAGGTAAGACCTCACACCTGTGAGAATCGGCATCATCAGATAATCTACAAACAACAAATTCTGGGGAGGGTGTGGACAAAAGGAACCCTCTTCCGCTATTGGTGGGAATGTAAATTGATACAGTCACGATGGAGAACAGTATGGAGGTTCCTTTAAAAAACTAAAAAGAGAATTACCATAGGATCCAGCAATCCCACTTCTGGGCATATACCCAGAGAAAACCATAAATCACAAAGACACATTCACCACAATGTTCATTGCAGCACTATTTACAATAGCCAGGCAATGGAAGCAACCTAAATGCCCACAGACAGACGAATGGATAAAGATGTGGTACATATATAAAATGGAATATTACTCAGCCAAAAAAAGGAATGAAACTGGGTCATTTGTAGAGAAGTTGATGGATCTAGAGACTGTCATACAGAGTGAAGTAAGTCAGAAAGAGAAAAACAAATATTGTATATTAATGCCTATATGTGGAACCTAGAAAAATGGTACAGATGAACTGGTTTGCAGGGCAGAAATAGAGACACAGAGGTAGAGAACAAACGTATGGACATGGACACAAAGTGGGGGAAGCCATGGGGTGGTGGTGGTGGGATGAGTTGGGAGATTGGGATTGACCTGTATACATGTATATGCATAAAATAGATAACTAATAATAACCTACTGTATAAAAAAATAAATTAAATTTCAAAATTTTTAAAAATAAAATGTAAAAATAAAACAGAAAAAAAGTTCTTCCATTCACACTGATGTATTTATAAGAATGAATTATTTCCATGCTTATATCCATAAATACATAAAAGAGGAATAAAATCTAACTTGAACCAAAAAAGAAAAAAAAAACTGAACCTAACATTTATACAGAGGAAAACACTACCAAGGCACTTGCTCCAGTGGTAAACAATTCTGAAATTGGTCAGAGGTGGGGAATCATCTCCCATACAGCCAGCAGCCCCGCCCGCCCACGCAAGGAGCGTCCTTATTGCAAAGCTGGGGGACCGTGCCGAGGCCTCTGTGAGGAAACGTGAGCTGAGCCCCAGGCCAGCTGCTGCTGAACTCTTCCCACCCTTCCCAGGTGAAACACCTGAATATGTACAAGGGCTTGAAAGCCTAGAGGAAGTGCCGTGGAGCCACACCAGCGACAGCACGCAGGCCAATTTGGTGCCTGCAGGTCAGCCAGGATGGTCCTGGCCACGGGCGCTCTTCTGGAAGCTTTCCATTGCCCTGCCTGAGATACCCCTCCTGTCCCGGCCCCCACTCCTTTTTTTCCTTCCTCACCTCAGCCCGGAGAGATATTCCAGTGGAAGTTATGGGTGACACATCCTCTTCTTTACAGGTGGCAGCCTGGCAACTCCTGCCAAAAGTCCAGCAGAGCCCCACTCACACCGGGCCCCCCACAAAGCCGTGGACCCTCACACCCTCCCACCAGCACAGCCCCAAGACTGCTGACGGGGCAGAGAATATGCAGTCAGGCACAGCTGCAGGGGCTATTGCTGCCTGGAGTGCTGTTTATATTGACCTCAACCCAGGCACACCTGGGGAGGGCTTGCCGGCAGGGTCAGGCTGCCCAGGTCAGCTAATCCTCAGCCCTCGGGGAATCACATTGCAGAAAATGGACCTCGCTAAGACAGAATATTCGCCAAGGAAAAAAAAGGACACAATGCCATTTGCAGCACCGTAGATGCGTCTCGAGGTAATCACGTGACTTGGAGTAAGTCAGAAAGTGAAAGACACATATCATATCATATCACTTATAGGTGTTACCTATAAATTGATACCAGGGCAGATATTTCCACGGAGAAGGGCAATCACAGATTCATTAAACAAACTTATGGTTCACCAAAGGAAAGGTGTGAGGATTGAATTCATTACGATATTGGGGTTAACAGACATATACAAACACAGTAGACGTATAGAATCGCCAAAGACCTACGGAGTACCAAGAGAAGACTACTCAACATTCTGTCATAACGTACATGGGAAAAGGATCCCAGGAAGAACAGACATATGTATATGTGTAAAAGAACCACCTCTTGCACACCTACAACAAGCTAAACGTTGTACTCAAACTTGCTGTAATAAAAAATAAAAAAATAAATAAAAAACACGAACAAGAAGTAGTGAGACAAACTTGAGGGGCTTTCTCCTGGCACATTCCGTTCTACATTCCAATCTAGAACGCGACTTCCATTGAGGCTCTGCTGCCCTAGTAACCAGATTTGGTAAGGGAGAACTGCTGCCACCTTGTGGCCGTTTCACACAACAGCAGCTTTAATCCCAGCGCTAATGGTCAGTGGATATTCCAAATCATTACAGGCCTGTAAATGACACCTGCCCTGAAAACATATCCTGGGGTCATATATCGACCAAAAAATTCCAAAGACGTCCATATTTCAAAACGACATTTTCAAGAGGCATATTTCACGCACATTAGTGTTCTGCTTCTTTTGCTTGCTTTCTTTCTTTGTTAAAAAAACGGGAATGGAAAAAGGCAACCCTCAGAATGGGCGAAAACGTTCACAAACGAATCAATGGACAAAGGTTTAATCTCCAATATATATAAACAGCTCATGCAGCTTAATATTAATAAAACAAACAACCCAATACAAAAATGGGCAGAAGATCTAAAGAGACGTTTCTTCAAAGAAGACACAGAGATGGCCAAGACGCACATGAAAAGCTGCTCAACATCACTAATTATTAGAGAAATGCAAATCAAAACTACAATGAGGTAAGACCTCACACCTGTGAGAATCGGCCTCATCAGATAATCTACAAACAACAAATTCTGGGGAGGGTGTGGACAAAAGGAACCCTCTTCCGCTATTGGTGGGAATGTAAATTGATACAGTCACGATGGAGAACAGTATGGAGGTTCCTTTAAAAAACTAAAAAGAGAATTACCATAGGATCCAGCAATCCCACTTCTGGGCATATACCCAGAGAAAACCATAAATCACAAAGACACATTCACCACAATGTTCATTGCAGCACTATTTACAATAGCCAGGCAATGGAAGCAACCTAAATGCCCACAGACAGACGAATGGATAAAGATTTGGTACATATATAAAATGGAATATTACTCAGCCAAAAAAAGGAATGAAACTGGGTCATTTGTAGAGAAGTTGATGGATCTAGAGACTGTCATACAGAGTGAAGTAAGTCAGAAAGAGAAAAACAAATATTGTATATTAATGCCTATATGTGGAACCTAGAAAAATGGTACAGATGAACTGGTTTGCAGGGCAGAAATAGAGACACAGAGGTAGAGAACAAACGTATGGACATGGACACAAAGTGGGGGAAGCCATGGGGTGGTGGTGGTGGGATGAGTTGGGAGATTGGGATTGACCTGTATACATGTATATGCATAAAATAGATAACTAATAATAACCTACTGTATAAAAAAATAAATTAAATTAAATTTCAAAATTTTTAAAAATAAAATGTAAAAATAAAACAGAAAAAAAGTTCTTCCATTCACACTGATGTATTTATAAGAATGAATTATTTCCATGCTTATATCCATAAATACATAAAAGAGGAATAAAATCTAACTTGAACCAAAAAAGAAAAAAAAAACTGAACCTAACATTTATACAGAGGAAAACACTACCAAGGCACTTGCTCCAGTGGTAAACAATTCTGAAATTGGTCAGAGGTGGGGAATCATCTCCCATAGAGCCAGGAGCCCCGCCCGCCCACGCAAGGATCTTCCTTATTGCAAAGCTGGGGGACCGTGCCGAGGCCTCTGTGAGGAAACGTGAGCTGAGCCCCAGGCCAGCTGCTGCTGAACTCTTCCCACCCTTCCCAGGTGAAACACCTGAATATGTACAAGGGCTTGAAAGCCTAGAGGAAGGGCCGTGGAGCCACACCAGCGACAGCACGCAGGCCAACTTGGTGCCTGCAGGTCAGCCAGGATGGTCCTGGCCACGGGCGCTCTTCTGGAAGCTTTCCATTGCCCTGCCTGAGATACCCCTCCTGTCCCGGCCACCACTCCTTTTTTTCCTTCCTCACCTCAGCCCGGAGAGATATTCCAGTGGAAGTTATGGGTGACACATCCTCTTCTTTACAGGTGGCAGCCTGGCAACTCCTGCCAAAAGTCCAGCAGAGCCCCACTCACACCGGGCCCCCCACAAAGCCGTGGACCCTCACACCCTCCCACCAGCACAGCCCCGAGACTGCTGACGGGGCAGAGAATATGCAGTCAGGCACAGCTGCAGGGGCTATTGCTGCCTGGAGTGCTGTTTATATTGACCTCAACCCAGGCACACCTGGGGAGGGCTTGCCGGCAGGGTCAGGCTGCCCAGGTCAGCTAATCCTCAGCCCTCGGGGAATCACATTGCAGAAAATGGACCTCGCTAAGACAGAATATTCGCCAAGGAAAAAAAAGGACACAATGCCATTTGCAGCACTGTAGATGAGTCTCGAGGTAATCACGTGACTTGGAGTAAGTCAGAAAGTGAAATACACATATCATATCATATCACTTATAGGTGTTACCTATAAATTGATACCAGGGCAGATATTTCCACGGAGAAGGGCAATCACAGATTCATTAAACAAACTTATGGTTCACCAAAGGAAAGGTGTGAGGATTGAATTCATTACGATATTGGGGTTAACAGACATATACAAACACAGTAGACGTATAGAATCGCCAAAGACCTACGGAGTACCAAGAGAAGACTACTCAACGTTCTGTCATAACGTACATGGGAAAAGGATCCCAGGAAGAACAGACATATGTATATGTGTAAAAGAACCACCTCTTGCACACCTACAACAAGCTAAACGTTGTACTCAAACTTGCTGTAATAAAAAATAAAAAATTAAATTAAAAACACGAACAAGAAGTAGTGAGACAAACTTGAGGGGCTTTCTCCTGGCACATTCCGTTCTACATTCCAATCTAGAACGCGACTTCCATTGAGGCTCTGCTGCCCTAGTAACCAGATTTGGTAAGGGAGAACTGCTGCCACCTTGTGGCCGTTTCACACAACAGCAGCTTTAATCCCAGCGCTAATGGTCAGGGGATATTCCAAATCATTACAGGCCTGTAAATGACACCTGCCCTGAAAACATATCCTGGGGTCATATATCGACCAAAAAATTCAAAAGACGTCTATATTTCAAAACGACAGTTTCAAGAGGCATATTTCACGCACATTAGTGTTCTGCTTCTTTGCTTGCTTTCTTTCTTTGTTAAAAAAACGGGAATGGAAAAAGGCAACCCTCAGAATGTGCGAAAACGTTCACAAACGAATCAATGGACAAAGGTTTAATCTCCAATATATATAAACAGCTCATGCAGCTTAATATTAATAAAACAAACAACCCAATACAAAAATGGGCAGAAGATCTAAAGAGACGTTTCTTCAAAGAAGACACAGAGATGGCCAAGACGCACATGAAAAGCTGCTCAACATCACTAATTATTAGAGAAATGCAAATCAAAACTACAATGAGGTAAGACCTCACACCTGTGAGAATCGGCCTCATCAGATAATCTACAAACAACAAATTCTGGGGAGGGTGTGGACAAAAGGAACCCTCTTCCGCTATTGGTGGGAATGTAAATTGATACAGTCACGATGGAGAACAGTATGGAGGTTCCTTTAAAAAACTAAAAAGAGAATTACCATAGGATCCAGCAATCCCACTTCTGGGCATATACCCAGAGAAAACCATAAATCACAAAGACACATTCACCACAATGTTCATTGCAGCACTATTTACAATAGCCAGGCAATGGAAGCAACCTAAATGCCCACAGACAGACGAATGGATAAAGATTTGGTACATATATAAAATGGAATATTACTCAGCCAAAAAAAGGAATGAAACTGGGTCATTTGTAGAGAAGTTGATGGATCTAGAGACTGTCATACAGAGTGAAGTAAGTCAGAAAGAGAAAAAGAAATATTGTATATTAATGCCTATATGTGGAACCTAGAAAAATGGTACAGATGAACTGGTTTGCAGGGCAGAAATAGAGACACAGAGGTAGAGAACAAACGTATGGACATGGACACAAAGTGGGGGAAGCCATGGGGTGGTGGTGGTGGGATGAGTTGGGAGATTGGGATTGACCTGTATACAGGTATATGCATAAAATAGATAACTAATAATAACCTACTGTATAAAAAAATAAATTAAATTTCAAAATTTTTAAAAATAAAATGTAAAAATAAAACAGAAAAAAAGTTCTTCCATTCACACTGATGTATTTATAAGAATGAATTATTTCCATGCTTATATCCATAAATACATAGAAGAGGAATAAAATCTAACTTGAACCAAAAAAGAAAAAAAAACTGAACCTAACATTTATACAGAGGAAAACACTACCAAGGCACTTGCTCCAGTGGTAAACAATTCTGAAATTGGTCAGAGGTGGGGAATCATCTCCCATACAGCCAGCAGCCCCGCCCGCCCACGCAAGGAGCGTCCTTATTGCAAAGCTGGGGGACCGTGCCGAGGCCTCTGTGAGGAAACGTGAGCTGAGCCCCAGGCCAGCTGCTGCTGAACTCTTCCTACCCTTCCCAGGTGAAACACCTGAATATGTACAAGGGCTTGAAAGCCTAGAGGAAGGGCCGTGGAGCCACACCAGCGACAGCACGCAGGCCAACTTGGTGCCTGCAGGTCAGCCAGGATGGTCCTGGCCACGGGCGCTCTTCTGGAAGCTTTCCATTGCCCTGCCTGAGATACCCCTCCTGTCCCGGCCCCGACTCCTTTTCTTCCTTCCTCACCTCAGCCCGGAGAGATATTCCAGTGGAAGTTATGGGTGACACATCCTCTTCTTTACAGGTGGCAGCCTGGCAACTCCTGCCGAAAGTCCAGCAGAGCCCCACTCACACCGGGCCCCCCACAAAGCCGTGGACCCTCACACCCACCCACCAGCACAGCCCCAAGACTGCTGACGGGGCAGAGAATATGCAGTCAGGCACAGCTGCAGGGGCTATAGCTGCCTGGAGTGCTGTTTATATTGACCTCAACCCAGGCACACCTGGGGAGGGCTTGCCGGCAGGGTCAGGCTGCCCAGGTCAGCTAATCCTCAGCCCTCGGGGAATCACATTGCAGAAAATGGACCTCGCTAAGACAGAATATTCGCCAAGGAAAAAAAGGACACAATGCCATTTGCAGCACCGTAGATGAGTCTCGAGGTAATCACGTGACTTTGAGTAAGTCAGAAAGTGAAAGACACATATCATATCATATCACTTATAGGTGTTACCTATAAATTGATACCAGGGCAGATATTTCCACGGAGAAGGGCAATCACAGATTCATTAAACAAACTTATGGTTCACCAAAGGAAAGGTGTGAGGATTGAATTCATTATGATATTGGGGTTAACAGACATATACAAACACAGTAGACGTATAGAATCACCAAAGACCTACGGAGTACCAAGAGAAGACTACTCAACATTCTGTCATAACGTACATGGGAAAAGGATCCCAGGAAGAACAGACATATGTATATGTGTAAAAGAACCACCTCTTGCACACCTACAACAAGCTAAACGATGTACACAAACTTGCTGTAATAAAAAATAAAAAATTAAATTAAAAACACGAACAAGAAGTAGTGAGACAAACTTGAGGGGCTTTCTCCTGGCACATTCCGTTCTACATTCCAATCTAGAACGCGACTTCCATTGAGGCTCTGCTGCCCTAGTAACCAGATTTGGTAAGGGAGAACTGCTGCCACCTTGTGGCCGTTTCACACAACAGCAGCTTTAATCCCAGCGCTAATGGTCAGGGGATATTCCAAATCATTACAGGCCTGTAAATGACACCTGCTCTGAAAACAAATCCTGGGGTCATATATCGACCAAAAAATTCAAAAGACGTCCATATTTCAAAACGACAGTTTCAAGAGGCATATTTCACGCACATTAGTGTTCTGCTTCTTTTGCTTGCTTTCTTTCTTTGTTAAAAAAACGGGAATGGAAAAAGGCAACCCTCAGAATGGGCGAAAACGTTCACAAACGAATCAATGGACAAAGGTTTAATCTCCAATATATATAAACAGCTCATGCAGCTTAATATTAATAAAACAAACAACCCAATATAAAAATGGGCAGAAGATCTAAAGAGACGTTTCTTCAAAGAAGACACAGAGATGGCCAAGACGCACATGAAAAGCTGCTCTACATCACTAATTATTAGAGAAATGCAAATCAAAACTACAATGAGGTAAGACCTCACACCTGTGAGAATCGGCCTCATCAGATAATCTACAAACAACAAATTCTGGGGAGGGTGTGGACAAAAGGAACCCTCTTCCACTATTGGTGGGAATGTAAATTGATACAGTCACGATGGAGAACAGTATGGAGGTTCCTTTAAAAAACTAAAAAGAGAATTACCATAGGATCCAGCAATCCCACTTCTGGGCATATACCCAGAGAAAACCATAAATCACAAAGACACATTCACCACAATGTTCATTGCAGCACTATTTACAATAGCCAGGCAATGGAAGCAACCTAAATGCCCACAGACAGACGAATGGATAAAGATTTGGTACATATATAAAATGGAATATTACTCAGCCAAAAAAAGGAATGAAACTGGGTCATTTGTAGAGAAGTTGATGGATCTAGAGACTGTCATACAGAGTGAAGTAAGTCAGAAAGAGAAAAACAAATATTGTATATTAATGCCTATATGTGGAACCTAGAAAAATGGTACAGATGAACTGGTTTGCAGGGCAGAAATAGAGACACAGAGGTAGAGAACAAACGTATGGACATGGACACAAAGTGGGGGAAGCCATGGGGTGGTGGTGGTGGGATGAGTTGGGAGATTGGGATTGACCTGTATACAGGTATATGCATAAAATAGATAACTAATAATAACCTACTGTATAAAAAAATAAATTAAATTTCAAAATTTTTAAAAATAAAATGTAAAAATAAAACAGAAAAAAAGTTCTTCCATTCACACTGATGTATTTATAAGAATGAATTATTTCCATGCTTATATCCATAAATACATAGAAGAGGAATAAAATCTAACTTGAACCAAAAAAGAAAAAAAAACTGAACCTAACATTTATACAGAGGAAAACACTACCAAGGCACTTGCTCCAGTGGTAAACAATTCTGAAATTGGTCAGAGGTGGGGAATCATCTCCCATACAGCCAGCAGCCCCGCCCGCCCACGCAAGGAGCGTCCTTATTGCAAAGCTGGGGGACCGTGCCGAGGCCTCTGTGAGGAAACGTGAGCTGAGCCCCAGGCCAGCTGCTGCTGAACTCTTCCCACCCTTCCCAGGTGAAACACCTGAACATGTACAAGGGCTTGAAAGCCTAGAGGAAGGGCCGTGGAGCCACACCAGCGACAGCACGCAGGCCAACTTGGTGCCTGCAGGTCAGCCAGGATGGTCCTGGCCACGGGCGCTCTTCTGGAAGCTTTCCATTGCCCTGCCTGAGATACCCCTCCTGTCCCGGCCCCCACTCCTTTTTTTCCTTCCTCACCTCAGCCCGGAGAGATATTCCAGTGGAAGTTATGGGTGACACATCCTCTTCTTTACAGGTGGCAGCCTGGCAACTCCTGCCGAAAGTGCAGCAGAGCCCCACTCACACCGGGCCCCCCACAAAGCCGTGGACCCTCACACCATCCCACCAGCACAGCCCCGAGACTGCTGACGGGGCAGAGAATATGGAGTCAGGCACAGCTGCAGGGGCTATTGCTGCCTGGAGTGCTGTTTATATTGACCTCAACCCAGGCACACCTGGGTAGGGCTTGCCGGTAGGGCCAGGCTGCCCAGGTCAGCTAATCCTCAGCCCTCGGGGAATCACACTGCAGAAAATGGACCTCGATAGGACAGAATATTCGCCAAGGAAAACAAGGACACAATGCCATTTGCAGCACCGTAGTTGAGTCTCGAGGTAATCACGTGACTTGGAGTAAGTCAGAAAGTGAAAGACACATATCATATCATATCACTTATAGGTGTTACCTATAAATTGATACCAGGGCAGATATTTCCACGGAGAAGGGCAATCACAGATTCATTAAACAAACTTATGGTTCACCAAAGGAAAGGTGTGAGGATTGAATTCATTACGATATTGGGGTTAACAGACATATACAAACACAGTAGACGTATAGATTCACCAAAGACCTACGGAGTACCAAGAGAAGACTACTCAACATTCTGTCATAACGTACATGGGAAAAGGATCCCAGGAAGAACAGACATATGTATATGTGTAAAAGAACCACCTCTTGCACACCTACAACAAGCTAAACGTTGTACTCAAACTTGCTGTAATAAAAAATAAAAAATTAAATTAAAAACACGAACAAGAAGTAGTGAGAGAAACTTGAGGGGCTTTCTCCTGGCACATTCCGTTCTACATTCCAATCTAGAACGCGACTTCCATTGAGGCTCTGCTGCCCTAGTAACCAGATTTGGTAAGGGAGAACTGCTGCCACCTTGTGGCCGTTTCACACAACAGCAGCTTTAATCCCAGCGCTAATGGTCAGTGGATATTCCAAATCATTACAGGCCTGTAAATGACACCTGCCCTGAAAACAAATCCTGGGGTCATATATCGACCAAAAAATTCAAAAGACGTCCATATTTCAAAACGACAGTTTCAAGAGGCATATTTCACGCACATTAGTGTTCTGCTTCTTTTGCTTGCTTTCTTTCTTTGTTAAAAAAACGGGAATGGAAAAAGGCAACCCTCAGAATGGGCGAAAACGTTCACAAACGAATCAATGGACAAAGGTTTAATTTCCAATATATATAAACAGCTCATGCAGCTTAATATTAATAAAACAAACAACCCAATACAAAAATGGGCAGAAGATCTAAAGAGACGTTTCTTCAAAGAAGACACAGAGATGGCCAAGACGCACATGAAAAGCTGCTCAACATCACTAATTATTAGAGAAATGCAAATCAAAACTACAATGAGGTAAGACCTCACACCTGTGAGAATCGGCATCATCAGATAATCTACAAACAACAAATTCTGGGGAGGGTGTGGACAAAAGGAACCCTCTTCCGCTATTGGTGGGAATGTAAATTGATACAGTCACGATGGAGAACAGTATGGAGGTTCCTTTAAAAAACTAAAAAGAGAATTACCATAGGATCCAGCAATCCCACTTCTGGGCATATACCCAGAGAAAACCATAAATCACAAAGACACATTCACCACAATGTTCGTTGCAGCACTATTTACAATAGCCAGGCAATGGAAGCAACCTAAATGCCCACAGACAGACGAATGGATAAAGATGTGGTACATATATAAAATGGAATATTACTCAGCCAAAAAAAGGAATGAAACTGGGTCATTTGTAGAGAAGTTGATGGATCTAGAGACTGTCATACAGAGTGAAGTAAGTCAGAAAGAGAAAAACAAATATTGTATATTAATGCCTATATGTGGAACCTAGAAAAATGGTACAGATGAACTGGTTTGCAGGGCAGAAATAGAGACACAGAGGTAGAGAACAAACGTATGGACATGGACACAAAGTGGGGGAAGCCATGGGGTGGTGGTGGTGGGATGAGTTGGGAGATTGGGATTGACCTGTATACATGTATATGCATAAAATAGATAACTAATAATAACCTACTGTATAAAAAAATAAATTAAATTTCAAAATTTTTAAAAATAAAATGTAAAAATAAAACAGAAAAAAAGTTCTTCCATTCACACTGATGTATTTATAAGAATGAATTATTTCCATGCTTATATCCATAAATACATAAAAGAGGAATAAAATCTAACTTGAACCAAAAAAGAAAAAAAAAACTGAACCTAACATTTATACAGAGGAAAACACTACCAAGGCACTTGCTCCAGTGGTAAACAATTCTGAAATTGGTCAGAGGTGGGGAATCATCTCCCATACAGCCAGCAGCCCCGCCCGCCCACGCAAGGAGCGTCCTTATTGCAAAGCTGGGGGACCGTGCCGAGGCCTCTGTGAGGAAACGTGAGCTGAGCCCCAGGCCAGCTGCTGCTGAACTCTTCCCACCCTTCCCAGGTGAAACACCTGAATATGTACAAGGGCTTGAAAGCCTAGAGGAAGTGCCGTGGAGCCACACCAGCGACAGCACGCAGGCCAATTTGGTGCCTGCAGGTCAGCCAGGATGGTCCTGGCCACGGGCGCTCTTCTGGAAGCTTTCCATTGCCCTGCCTGAGATACCCCTCCTGTCCCGGCCCCCACTCCTTTTTTTCCTTCCTCACCTCAGCCCGGAGAGATATTCCAGTGGAAGTTATGGGTGACACATCCTCTTCTTTACAGGTGGCAGCCTGGCAACTCCTGCCAAAAGTCCAGCAGAGCCCCACTCACACCGGGCCCCCCACAAAGCCGTGGACCCTCACACCCTCCCACCAGCACAGCCCCAAGACTGCTGACGGGGCAGAGAATATGCAGTCAGGCACAGCTGCAGGGGCTATTGCTGCCTGGAGTGCTGTTTATATTGACCTCAACCCAGGCACACCTGGGGAGGGCTTGCCGGCAGGGTCAGGCTGCCCAGGTCAGCTAATCCTCAGCCCTCGGGGAATCACATTGCAGAAAATGGACCTCGCTAAGACAGAATATTCGCCAAGGAAAAAAAAGGACACAATGCCATTTGCAGCACCGTAGATGCGTCTCGAGGTAATCACGTGACTTGGAGTAAGTCAGAAAGTGAAAGACACATATCATATCATATCACTTATAGGTGTTACCTATAAATTGATACCAGGGCAGATATTTCCACGGAGAAGGGCAATCACAGATTCATTAAACAAACTTATGGTTCACCAAAGGAAAGGTGTGAGGATTGAATTCATTACGATATTGGGGTTAACAGACATATACAAACACAGTAGACGTATAGAATCGCCAAAGACCTACGGAGTACCAAGAGAAGACTACTCAACATTCTGTCATAACGTACATGGGAAAAGGATCCCAGGAAGAACAGACATATGTATATGTGTAAAAGAACCACCTCTTGCACACCTACAACAAGCTAAACGTTGTACTCAAACTTGCTGTAATAAAAAATAAAAAATTAAATAAAAAACACGAACAAGAAGTAGTGAGACAAACTTGAGGGGCTTTCTCCTGGCACATTCCGTTCTACATTCCAATCTAGAACGCGACTTCCATTGAGGCTCTGCTGCCCTAGTAACCAGATTTGGTAAGGGAGAACTGCTGCCACCTTGTGGCCGTTTCACACAACAGCAGCTTTAATCCCAGCGCTAATGGTCAGTGGATATTCCAAATCATTACAGGCCTGTAAATGACACCTGCCCTGAAAACATATCCTGGGGTCATATATCGACCAAAAAATTCCAAAGACGTCCATATTTCAAAACGACATTTTCAAGAGGCATATTTCACGCACATTAGTGTTCTGCTTCTTTTGCTTGCTTTCTTTCTTTGTTAAAAAAACGGGAATGGAAAAAGGCAACCCTCAGAATGGGCGAAAACGTTCACAAACGAATCAATGGACAAAGGTTTAATCTCCAATATATATAAACAGCTCATGCAGCTTAATATTAATAAAACAAACAACCCAATACAAAAATGGGCAGAAGATCTAAAGAGACGTTTCTTCAAAGAAGACACAGAGATGGCCAAGACGCACATGAAAAGCTGCTCAACATCACTAATTATTAGAGAAATGCAAATCAAAACTACAATGAGGTAAGACCTCACACCTGTGAGAATCGGCCTCATCAGATAATCTACAAACAACAAATTCTGGGGAGGGTGTGGACAAAAGGAACCCTCTTCCGCTATTGGTGGGAATGTAAATTGATACAGTCACGATGGAGAACAGTATGGAGGTTCCTTTAAAAAACTAAAAAGAGAATTACCATAGGATCCAGCAATCCCACTTCTGGGCATATACCCAGAGAAAACCATAAATCACAAAGACACATTCACCACAATGTTCATTGCAGCACTATTTACAATAGCCAGGCAATGGAAGCAACCTAAATGCCCACAGACAGACGAATGGATAAAGATTTGGTACATATATAAAATGGAATATTACTCAGCCACAAAAAGGAATGAAACTGGGTCATTTGTAGAGAAGTTGATGGATCTAGAGACTGTCATACAGAGTGAAGTAAGTCAGAAAGAGAAAAACAAATATTGTATATTAATGCCTATATGTGGAACCTAGAAACATGGTACAGATGAACTGGTTTGCAGGGCAGAAATAGAGACACAGAGGTAGAGAACAAACGTATGGACATGGACACAAAGTGGGGGAAGCCATGGGGTGGTGGTGGTGGGATGAGTTGGGAGATTGGGATTGACCTGTATACATGTATATGCATAAAATAGATAACTAATAATAACCTACTGTATAAAAAAATAAATTAAATTAAATTTCAAAATTTTTAAAAATAAAATGTAAAAATAAAACAGAAAAAAAGTTCTTCCATTCACACTGATGTATTTATAAGAATGAATTATTTCCATGCTTATATCCATAAATACATAAAAGAGGAATAAAATCTAACTTGAACCAAAAAAGAAAAAAAAAACTGAACCTAACATTTATACAGAGGAAAACACTACCAAGGCACTTGCTCCAGTGGTAAACAATTCTGAAATTGGTCAGAGGTGGGGAATCATCTCCCATAAAGCCAGGAGCCCCGCCCGCCCACGCAAGGATCTTCCTTATTGCAAAGCTGGGGGACCGTGCCGAGGCCTCTGTGAGGAAACGTGAGCTGAGCCCCAGGCCAGCTGCTGCTGAACTCTTCCCACCCTTCCCAGGTGAAACACCTGAATATGTACAAGGGCTTGAAAGCCTAGAGGAAGGGCCGTGGAGCCACACCAGCGACAGCACGCAGGCCAACTTGGTGCCTGCAGGTCAGCCAGGATGGTCCTGGCCACGGGCGCTCTTCTGGAAGCTTTCCATTGCCCTGCCTGAGATACCCCTCCTGTCCCGGCCACCACTCCTTTTTTTCCTTCCTCACCTCAGCCCGGAGAGATATTCCAGTGGAAGTTATGGGTGACACATCCTCTTCTTTACAGGTGGCAGCCTGGCAACTCCTGCAAAAAGTCCAGCAGAGCCCCACTCACACCGGGCCCCCCACAAAGCCGTGGACCCTCACACCCTCCCACCAGCACAGCCCCGAGACTGCTGACGGGGCAGAGAATATGCAGTCAGGCACAGCTGCAGGGGCTATTGCTGCCTGGAGTGCTGTTTATATTGACCTCAACCCAGGCACACCTGGGGAGGGCTTGCCGGCAGGGTCAGGCTGCCCAGGTCAGCTAATCCTCAGCCCTCAGGGAATCACATTGCAGAAAATGGACCTCGCTAAGACAGAATATTCGCCAAGGAAAAAAAAGGACACAATGCCATTTGCAGCACTGTAGATGAGTCTCGAGGTAATCACGTGACTTGGAGTAAGTCAGAAAGTGAAATACACATATCATATCATATCACTTATAGGTGTTACCTATAAATTGATACCAGGGCAGATATTTCCACGGAGAAGGGCAATCACAGATTCATTAAACAAACTTATGGTTCACCAAAGGAAAGGTGTGAGGATTGAATTCATTACGATATTGGGGTTAACAGACATATACAAACACAGTAGACGTATAGAATCGCCAAAGACCTACGGAGTACCAAGAGAAGACTACTCAACGTTCTGTCATAACGTACATGGGAAAAGGATCCCAGGAAGAACAGACATATGTATATGTGTAAAAGAACCACCTCTTGCACACCTACAACAAGCTAAACGTTGTACTCAAACTTGCTGTAATAAAAAATAAAAAATTAAATTAAAAACACGAACAAGAAGTAGTGAGACAAACTTGAGGGGCTTTCTCCTGGCACATTCCGTTCTACATTCCAATCTACAACGCGACTTCCATTGAGGCTCTGCTGCCCTAGTAACCAGATTTGGTAAGGGAGAACTGCTGCCACCTTGTGGCCGTTTCACACAACAGCAGCTTTAATCCCAGCGCTAATGGTCAGGGGATATTCCAAATCATTACAGGCCTGTAAATGACACCTGCCCTGAAAACAAATCCTGGGGTCATATATCGACCAAAAAATTCAAAAGACGTCTATATTTCAAAACGACAGTTTCAAGAGGCATATTTCACGCACATTAGTGTTCTGCTTCTTTGCTTGCTTTCTTTCTTTGTTAAAAAAACGGGAATGGAAAAAGGCAACCCTCAGAATGTGCGAAAACGTTCACAAACGAATCAATGGACAAAGGTTTAATCTCCAATATATATAAACAGCTCATGCAGCTTAATATTAATAAAACAAACAACCCAATACAAAAATGGGCAGAAGATCTAAAGAGACGTTTCTTCAAAGAAGACACAGAGATGGCCAAGACGCACATGAAAAGCTGCTCAACATCACTAATTATTAGAGAAATGCAAATCAAAACTACAATGAGGTAAGACCTCACACCTGTGAGAATCGGCCTCATCAGATAATCTACAAACAACAAATTCTGGGGAGGGTGTGGACAAAAGGAACCCTCTTCCGCTATTGGTGGGAATGTAAATTGATACAGTCACTATGGAGAACAGTATGGAGGTTCCTTTAAAAAACTAAAAAGAGAATTACCATAGGATCCAGCAATCCCACTTCTGGGCATATACCCAGAGAAAACCATAAATCACAAAGACACATTCACCACAATGTTCATTGCAGCACTATTTACAATAGCCAGGCAATGGAAGCAACCTAAATGCCCACAGACAGACGAATGGATAAAGATTTGGTACATATATAAAATGGAATATTACTCAGCCAAAAAAAGGAATGAAACTGGGTCATTTGTAGAGAAGTTGATGGATCTAGAGACTGTCATACAGAGTGAAGTAAGTCAGAAAGAGAAAAACAAATATTGTATATTAATGCCTATATGTGGAACCTAGAAAAATGGTACAGATGAACTGGTTTGCAGGGCAGAAATAGAGACACAGAGGTAGAGAACAAACGTATGGACATGGACACAAAGTGGGGGAAGCCATGGGGTGGTGGTGGTGGGATGAGTTGGGAGATTGGGATTGACCTGTATACAGGTATATGCATAAAATAGATAACTAATAATAACCTACTGTATAAAAAAATAAATTAAATTTCAAAATTTTTAAAAATAAAATGTAAAAATAAAACAGAAAAAAAGTTCTTCCATTCACACTGATGTATTTATAAGAATGAATTATTTCCATGCTTATATCCATAAATACATAGAAGAGGAATAAAATCTAACTTGAACCAAAAAAGAAAAAAAAACTGAACCTAACATTTATACAGAGGAAAACACTACCAAGGCACTTGCTCCAGTGGTAAACAATTCTGAAATTGGTCAGAGGTGGGGAATCATCTCCCATACAGCCAGCAGCCCCGCCCGCCCACGCAAGGAGCGTCCTTATTGCAAAGCTGGGGGACCGTGCCGAGGCCTCTGTGAGGAAACGTGAGCTGAGCCCCAGGCCAGCTGCTGCTGAACTCTTCCTACCCTTCCCAGGTGAAACACCTGAATATGTACAAGGGCTTGAAAGCCTAGAGGAAGGGCCGTGGAGCCACACCAGCGACAGCACGCAGGCCAACTTGGTGCCTGCAGGTCAGCCAGGATGGTCCTGGCCACGGGCGCTCTTCTGGAAGCTTTCCATTGCCCTGCCTGAGATACCCCTCCTGTCCCGGCCCCGACTCCTTTTCCTCCTTCCTCACCTCAGCCCGGAGAGATATTCCAGTGGAAGTTATGGGTGACACATCCTCTTCTTTACAGGTGGCAGCCTGGCAACTCCTGCCGAAAGTCCAGCAGAGCCCCACTCACACCGGGCCCCCCACAAAGCCGTGGACCCTCACACCCACCCACCAGCACAGCCCCAAGACTGCTGACGGGGCAGAGGATATGCAGTCAGGCACAGCTGCAGGGGCTATAGCTGCCTGGAGTGCTGTTTATATTGACCTCAACCCAGGCACACCTGGGGAGGGCTTGCCGGCAGGGTCAGGCTGCCCAGGTCAGCTAATCCTCAGCCCTCGGGGAATCACATTGCAGAAAATGGACCTCGCTAAGACAGAATATTCGCCAAGGAAAAAAAGGACACAATGCCATTTGCAGCACCGTAGATGAGTCTCGAGGTAATCACGTGACTTGGAGTAAGTCAGAAAGTGAAAGACACATATCATATCATATCACTTATAGGTGTTACCTATAAATTGATACCAGGGCAGATATTTCCACGGAGAAGGGCAATCACAGATTCATTAAACAAACTTATGGTTCACCAAAGGAAAGGTGTGAGGATTGAATTCATTACGATATTGGGGTTAACAGACATATACAAACACAGTAGACGTATAGAATCACCAAAGACCTACGGAGTACCAAGAGAAGACTACTCAACATTCTGTCATAACGTACATGGGAAAAGGATCCCAGGAAGAACAGACATATGTATATGTGTAAAAGAACCACCTCTTGCACACCTACAACAAGCTAAACGATGTACTCAAACTTGCTGTAATAAAAAATAAAAAATTAAATTAAAAACACGAACAAGAAGTAGTGAGACAAACTTGAGGGGCTTTCTCCTGGCACATTCCGTTCTACATTCCAATCTAGAACGCGACTTCCATTGAGGCTCTGCTGCCCTAGTAACCAGATTTGGTAAGGGAGAACTGCTGCCACCTTGTGGCCGTTTCACACAACAGCAGCTTTAATCCCAGCGCTAATGGTCAGGGGATATTCCAAATCATTACAGGCCTGTAAATGACACCTGCTCTGAAAACAAATCCTGGGGTCATATATCGACCAAAAAATTCAAAAGACGTCCATATTTCAAAACGACAGTTTCAAGAGGCATATTTCACGCACATTAGTGTTCTGCTTCTTTTGCTTGCTTTCTTTCTTTGTTAAAAAAACGGGAATGGAAAAAGGCAACCCTCAGAATGGGCGAAAACGTTCACAAACGAATCAATGGACAAAGGTTTAATCTCCAATATATATAAACAGCTCATGCAGCTTAATATTAATAAAACAAACAACCCAATATAAAAATGGGCAGAAGATCTAAAGAGACGTTTCTTCAAAGAAGACACAGAGATGGCCAAGACGCACATGAAAAGCTGCTCTACATCACTAATTATTAGAGAAATGCAAATCAAAACTACAATGAGGTAAGACCTCACACCTGTGAGAATCGGCCTCATCAGATAATCTACAAACAACAAATTCTGGGGAGGGTGTGGACAAAAGGAACCCTCTTCCGCTCTTGGTGGGAATGTAAATTGATACAGTCACTATGGAGAACAGTATGGAGGTTCCTTTAGAAAACTAAAAAGAGAATTACCATAGGATCCAGCAATCCCACTTCTGGGCATATACCCAGAGAAAACCATAAATCACAAAGACACATTCACCACAATGTTCATTGCAGCACTATTTACAATAGCCAGGTAATGGAAGCAACCTAAATGCCCACAGACAGACGAATGGATAAAGATGTGGTACATATATAAAATGGAATATTACTCAGCCAAAAAAAGGAATGAAACTGGGTCATTTGTAGAGAAGTTGATGGATCTAGAGACTGTCATACAGAGTGAAGTAAGTCAGAAAGAGAAAAACAAATATTGTATATTAATGCCTATATGTGGAACCTAGAAAAATGGTAGAGATGAACTGGTTTGCAGGGCAGAAATAGAGACACAGAGGTAGAGAACAAACGTATGGACATGGACACAAAGTGGGGGAAGCCATGGTGTGGTGGTGGTGGGATGAGTTGGGAGATTGGGATTGACCTGTATACAGGTATATGCATAAAATAGATAACTAATAATAACCTACTGTATAAAAAAATAAATTAAATTTCAAAATTTTTAGAAATAAAATGTAAAAATAAAACAGAAAAAAAGTTCTTCCATTCACACTGATGTATTTATAAGAATGAATTATTTCCATGCTTATATCCATAAATACATAGAAGAGGAATAAAATCTAACTTGAACCAAAAAAGAAAAAAAAACTGAACCTAACATTTATACAGAGGAAAACACTACCAAGGCACTTGCTCCAGTGGTAAACAATTCTGAAATTGGTCAGAGGTGGGGAATCATCTCCCATACAGCCAGCAGCCCCGCCCGCCCACGCAAGGAGCGTCCTTATTGCAAAGCTGGGGGACCGTGCCGAGGCCTCTGTGAGGAAACGTGAGCTGAGCCCCAGGCCAGCTGCTGCTGAACTCTTCCCACCCTTCCCAGGTGAAACACCTGAATATGTACAAGGGCTTGAAAGCCTAGAGGAAGTGCCGTGGAGCCACACCAGCGACAGCACGCAGGCCAACTTGGTGCCTGCAGGTCAGCCAGGATGGTCCTGGCCACGGGCGCTCTTCTGGAAGCTTTCCATTGCCCTGCCTGAGATACCCCTCCTGTCCCGGCCCCCACTCCTTTTTTTCCTTCCTCACCTCAGCCCGGAGAGATATTCCAGTGGAAGTTATGGGTGACACATCCTCTTCTTTACAGGTGGCAGCCTGGCAACTCCTGCCGAAAGTGCAGCAGAGCCCCACTCACACCGGGCCCCCCACAAAGCCGTGGACCCTCACACCATCCCACCAGCACAGCCCCGAGACTGCTGACGGGGCAGAGAATATGCAGTCAGGCACAGCTGCAGGGGCTATTGCTGCCTGGAGTGCTGTTTATATTGAGGTCAACCCAGGCACACCTGGGGAGGGCTTGCCGGTAGGGCCAGGCTGCCCAGGTCAGCTAATCCTCAGCCCTCGGGGAATCACACTGCAGAAAATTGACCTCGATAAGACAGAATATTCGCCAAGGAAAACAAGGACACAATGCCATTTGCAGCACCGTAGATGAGTCTCGAGGTAATCACGTGACTTGGAGTAAGTCAGAAAGTGAAAGACACATATCATATCATATCACTTATAGGTGTTACCTATAAATTGATACCAGGGCAGATATTTCCACGGAGAAGGGCAATCACAGATTCATTAAACAAACTTATGGTTCACCAAAGGAAAGGTGTGAGGATTGAATTCATTACGATATTGGGGTTAACAGACATATACAAACACAGTAGACGTATAGATTCACCAAAGACCTACGGAGTACCAAGAGAAGACTACTCAACATTCTGTCATAACGTACATGGGAAAAGGATCCCAGGAAGAACAGACATATGTATATGTGTAAAAGAACCACCTCTTGCACACCTACAACAAGCTAAACGTTGTACTCAAACTTGCTGTAATAAAAAATAAAAAATTAAATTAAAAACACGAACAAGAAGTAGTGAGACAAACTTGAGGGGCTTTCTCCTGGCACATTCCGTTCTACATTCCAATCTAGAACGCGACTTCCATTGAGGCTCTGCTGCCCTAGTAACCAGATTTGGTAAGGGATAACTGCTGCCACCTTGTGGCCGTTTCACACAACAGCAGCTTTAATCCCAGCGCTAATGGTCAGTGGATATTCCAAATCATTACAGGCCTGTAAATGACACCTGCCCTGAAAACAAATCCTGGGGTCATATATCGACCAAAAAATTCAAAAGACGTCCATATTTCAAAACGACAGTTTCAAGAGGCATATTTCACGCACATTAGTGTTCTGCTTCTTTTGCTTGCTTTCTTTCTTTCTTAAAAAAACGGGAATGGAAAAAGGCAACCCTCAGAATGGGCGAAAACGTTCACAAACGAATCAATGGACAAAGGTTTAATCTCCAATATATATAAACAGCTCATGCAGCTTAATATTAATAAAACAAACAACCCAATACAAAAATGGGCAGAAGATCTAAAGAGACGTTTCTTCAAAGAAGACACAGAGATGGCCAAGACGCACATGAAAAGCTGCTCAACATCACTAATTATTAGAGAAATGCAAATCAAAACTACAATGAGGTAAGACCTCACACCTGTGAGAATCGGCATCATCAGATAATCTACAAACAACAAATTCTGGGGAGGGTGTGGACAAAAGGAACCCTCTTCCGCTATTGGTGGGAATGTAAATTGATACAGTCACGATGGAGAACAGTATGGAGGTTCCTTTAAAAAACTAAAAAGAGAATTACCATAGGATCCAGCAATCCCACTTCTGGGCATATACCCAGAGAAAACCATAAATCACAAAGACACATTCACCACAATGTTCATTGCAGCACTATTTACAATAGCCAGGCAATGGAAGCAACCTAAATGCCCACAGACAGACGAATGGATAAAGATGTGGTACATATATAAAATGGAATATTACTCAGCCAAAAAAAGGAATGAAACTGGGTCATTTGTAGAGAAGTTGATGGATCTAGAGACTGTCATACAGAGTGAAGTAAGTCAGAAAGAGAAAAACAAATATTGTATATTAATGCCTATATGTGGAACCTAGAAAAATGGTACAGATGAACTGGTTTGCAGGGCAGAAATAGAGACACAGAGGTAGAGAACAAACGTATGGACATGGACACAAAGTGGGGGAAGCCATGGGGTGGTGGTGGTGGGATGAGTTGGGAGATTGGGATTGACCTGTATACATGTATATGCATAAAATAGATAACTAATAATAACCTACTGTATAAAAAAATAAATTAAATTAAATTTCAAAATTTTTAAATATAAAATGTAAAAATAAAACAGAAAAAAAGTTCTTCCATTCACACTGATGTATTTATAAGAATGAATTATTTCCATGCTTATATCCATAAATACATAAAAGAGGAATAAAATCTAACTTGAACCAAAAAAGAAAAAAAAACTGAACCTAACATTTATACAGAGGAAAACACTACCAAGGCACTTGCTCCAGTGGTAAACAATTCTGAAATTGGTCAGAGGTGGGGAATCATCTCCCATACAGCCAGCAGCCCCGCCCGCCCACGCAAGGAGCGTCCTTATTGCAAAGCTGGGGGACCGTGCCGAGGCCTCTGTGAGGAAACGTGAGCTGAGCCCCAGGCCAGCTGCTGCTGAACTCTTCCCACCCTTCCCAGGTGAAACACCTGAATATGTACAAGGGCTTGAAAGCCTAGAGGAAGGGCCGTGGAGCCACACCAGCGACAGCACGCAGGCCAACTTGGTGCCTGCAGGTCAGCCAGGATGGTCCTGGCAACGGGCGCTCTTCTGGAAGCTTTCCATTGCCCTGCCTGAGATACCCCTCCTGTCCCGGCCCCCACTCCTTTTTTTCCTTCCTCACCTCAGCCCGGAGAGATATTCCAGTGGAAGTTATGGGTGACACATCCTCTTCTTTACAGGTGGCAGCCTGGCAACTCCTGCCGAAAGTCCAGCAGAGCCCCACTCACACCGGGCCCCCCACAAAGCCGTGGACCCTCACACCCTCCCACCAGCACAGCCCCGAGACTGCTGACGGGGCAGAGAATATGCAGTCAGGCACAGCTGCAGGGGCTATTGCTGCCTGGAGTGCTGTTTATATTGACCTCAACCCAGGCACACCTGGGGAGGGCTTGCCGGCAGGGTCAGGCTGCCCAGGTCAGCTAATCCTCAGCCCTCGGGGAATCACATTGCAGAAAATGGACCTCGCTAAGACAGAATATTCGCCAAGGAAAAAAAGGACACAATGCCATTTGCAGCACCGTCGATGAGTCTCGAGGTAATCACGTGACTTGGAGTAAGTCAGAAAGTAAAAGACACATATCATATCATATCACTTATAGGTGTTACCTATAAATTGATACCAGGGCAGATATTTCCACGGAGAAGGGCAATCACAGATTCATTAAACAAACTTATGGTTCACCAAAGGAAAGGTGTGAGGATTGAATTCATTACGATATTGGGGTTAACAGACATATACAAACACAGTAGACGTATAGAATCGCCAAAGACCTACGGAGTACCAAGAGAAGACTACTCAACATTCTGTCATAACGTACATGGGAAAAGGATCCCAGGAAGAACAGACATATGTATATGTGTAAAAGAACCACCTCTTGCACACCTACAACAAGCTAAACGTTGTACTCAAACTTGCTGTAATAAAAAATAAAAAATTAAATTAAAAACACGAACAAGAAGTAGTGAGACAAACTTGAGGGGCTTTCTCCTGGCACATTCCTTTCTACATTCCAATCTAGAAGGCGACTTCCATTGAGGCTCTGCTGCCCTAGTAACCAGATTTGGTAAGGGAGAACTGCTGCCACCTTGTGGCCGTTTCACACAACAGCAGCTTTAATCCCAGCACTAATGGTCAGGGGATATTCCAAATCATTACAGGCCTGTAAATGACACCTGCCCTGAAAACAAATCCTGGGGTCATATATCGACCAAAAAATTCAAAAGACGTCCATATTTCAAAACGACAGTTTCAAGAGGCATATTTCACGCACATTAGTGTTCTGCTTCTTTTGCTTGCTTTCTTTCTTTGTTAAAAAAACGGGAATGGAAAAGGCAACCCTCAGAATGGGCGAAAACGTTCACAAACGAATCAATGGACAAAGGTTTAATCTCCAATATATATAAACAGCTCATGCAGCTTAATATTAATAAAACAAACAACCCAATACAAAAATGGGCAGAAGATCTAAAGAGACGTTTCTTCAAAGAAGACACAGAGATGGCCAAGACGCACATGAAAAGCTGCTCAACATCACTAATTATTAGAGAAATGCAAATCAAAACTACAATGAGGTAAGACCTCACACCTGTGAGAATCGGCCTCATCAGATAATCTACAAACAACAAATTCTGGGGAGGGTGTGGACAAAAGGAAACCTCTTCCGCTATTGGTGGGAATGTAAATTGATACAGTCACGATGGAGAACAGTATGGAGGTTCCTTTAAAAAACTAAAAAGAGAATTACCATAGGATCCAGCAATCCCACTTCTGGGCATATACCCAGAGAAAACCACAAATCACAAAGAAACATTCACCACAATGTTCATTGCAGCACTATTCACAATAGCCAGGCAATGGAAGCAACCTAAATGCCCACAGACAGACGAATGGATAAAGATGTGGTACATATATAAAATGGAATATTACTCAGCCAAAAAAAGGAATGAAACTGGGTCATTTGTAGAGAAGTTGATGGATCTAGAGACTGTCATACAGAGTGAAGTAAGTCAGAAAGAGAAAAACAAATATTGTATATTAATGCCTATATGTGGAACCTAGAAAAATGGTACAGATGAACTGGTTTGCAGGGCAGAAATAGAGACACAGAGGTAGAGAACAAACGTATGGACATGGACACAAAGTGGGGGAAGCCATGGGGTGGTGGTGGTGGGATGAGTTGGGAGATTGGGATTGACCTGTATACATGTATATGCATAAAATAGATAACTAATAATAACCTACTGTATTAAAAAATAAATTAAATTTCAAAATTTTTAAAAATAAAATGTAAAAATAAAACAGAAAAAAAGTTCTTCCATTCACACTGATGTATTTATAAGAATGAATTATTTCCATGCTTATATCCATAAATACATAAAAGAGGAATAAAATCTAACTTGAACCAAAAAAGAAAAAAAAAACTGAACCTAACATTTATACAGAGGAAAACACTACCAAGGCACTTGCTCCAGTGGTAAACAATTCTGAAATTGGTCAGAGGTGGGGAATCATCTCCCATACAGCCAGCAGCCCCGCCCGCCCACGCAAGGAGCGTCCTTATTGCAAAGCTGGGGGACCGTGCCGAGGCCTCTGTGAGGAAACGTGAGCTGAGCCCCAGGCCAGCTGCTGCTGAACTCTTCCCACCCTTCCCAGGTGAAACACCTGAATATGTACAAGGGCTTGAAAGCCTAGAGGAAGGGCCGTGGAGCCACACCAGCGACAGCACGCAGGCCAACTTGGTGCCTGTAGGTCAGCCAGGATGGTCCTGGCCACGGGCGCTCTTCTGGAAGCTTTCCATTGCCCTGCCTGAGATACCCCTCCTGTCCCGGCCCCCACTCCTTTTTTTCCTTCCTCACCTCAGCCCGGAGAGATATTCCAGTGGAAGTTATGGGTGACACATCCTCTTCTTTACAGGTGGCAGCCTGGCAACTCCTGCCGAAAGTCCAGCAGAGCCCCACTCACACCGGGCCCCCCACAAAGCCGTGGACCCTCACACCCTCCCACCAGCACAGCCCCGAGACTGCTGACGGGGCAGAGAATATGGAGTCAGGCACAGCTGCAGGGGCTATTGCTGCCTGGAGTGCTGTTTATATTGACCTCAACCCAGGCACACCTGGGGAGGGCTTGCCGGCAGGGCCAGGCTGCCCAGGTCAGCTAATCCTCAGCCCTCGGGGAATCACACTGCAGAAAATGGACCTCGCTAAGACAGAATATTCGCCAAGGAAAACAAGGACACAATGCCATTTGCAGCACCGTAGATGAGTCTCGAGGTAATCACGTGACTTGGAGTAAGTCAGAAAGTGAAAGACACATATCATATCATATCACTTATAGGTGTTACCTATAAATTGATACCAGGGCAGATATTTCCACGGAGAAGGGCAATCACAGATTCATTAAACAAACTTATGGTTCACCAAAGGAAAGGTGTGAGGATTGAATTCATTACGATATTGGGGTTAACAGACATATACAAACACAGTAGACGTATAGATTCACCAAAGACCTACAGAGAACCAAGAGAAGACTACTCAACATTCTGTCATAACGTACATGGGAAAAGGATCCCAGGAAGAACAGACATATGTATATGTGTAAAAGAACCACCTCTTGCACACCTACAACAAGCTAAACGTTGTACTCAAACTTGCTGTAATAAAAAATAAAAAATTAAATTAAAAACACGAACAAGAAGTAGTGAGACAAACTTGAGGGGCTTTCTCCTGGCACATTCCGTTCTACATTCCAATCTAGAACGCGACTTCCATTGAGGCTCTGCTGCCCTAGTAACCAGATTTGGTAAGGGAGAACTGCTGCCACCTTGTGGCCGTTTCACACAACAGCAGCTTTAATCCCAGCGCTAATGGTCAGGGGATATTCCAAATCATTACAGGCCTGTAAATGACACCTGCCCTGAAAACAAATCCTGGGGTCATATATCGACCAAAAAATTCAAAAGACGTCCATATTTCAAAACGACAGTTTCAAGAGGCATATTTCACGCACATTAGTGTTCTGCTTCTTTTGCTTGCTTTCTTTCTTTGTTAAAAAAACGGGAATGGAAAAAGGCATCCCTCAGAATGGGCGAAAACATTCACAAACGAATCAATGGACAAAGGTTTAATCTCCAATATATATAAACAGCTCATGCAGCTTAATATTAATAAAACAAACAACCCAATACAAAAATGGGCAGAAGATCTAAAGAGACGTTTCTTCAAAGAAGACACAGAGATGGCCAAGACGCACATGAAAAGCTGCTCAACATCACTAATTATTAGAGAAATGCAAATCAAAACTACAATGAGGTAAGACCTCACACCTGTGAGAATCGGCCTCATCAGATAATCTACAAACAACAAATTCTGGGGAGGGTGTGGACAAAAGGAACCCTCTTCCGCTATTGGTGGGAATGTAAATTGATAGAGTCACGATGGAGAACAGTATGGAGGTTCCTTTAAAAAACTAAAAAGAGAATTACCATAGGATCCAGCAATCCCACTTCTGGGCATATACCCAGAGAAAACCATAAATCACAAAGACACATTCACCACAATGTTCATTGCAGCACTATTTACAATAGCCAGGTAATGGAAGCAACCTAAATGCCCACAGACAGACGAATGGATAAAGATGTGGTACATATATAAAATGGAATATTACTCAGCCAAAAAAAGGAATGAAACTGGGTCATTTGTAGAGAAGTTGATGGATCTAGAGACTGTCATACAGAGTGAAGTAAGTCAGAAAGAGAAAAACAAATATTGTATATAAATGCCTATATGTGGAACCTAGAAAAATCGTACAGATGAACTGGTTTGCAGGGCAGAAATAGAGACACAGAGGTAGAGAACAAACGTATGGACATGGACACAAAGTGGGGGAAGCCATGGGGTGGTGGTGGTGGTATGAGTTGGGAGATTGGGATTGACCTGTATACATGTATATGCATAAAATAGATAACTAATAATAACCTACTGTATAAAAAAATAAATTAAATTTCAAAATTTTTAAAAATAAAATGTAAAAATAAAACAGAAAAAAAGTTCTTCCATTCACACTGATGTATTTATAAGAATGAATTATTTCCATGCTTATATCCATAAATACATAAAAGAGGAATAAAATCTAACTTGAACCAAAAAAGAAAAAAAAAACTGAACCTAACATTTATACAGAGGAAAACACTACCAAGGCACTTGCTCCAGTGGTAAACAATTCTGAAATTGGTCAGAGGTGGGGAATCATCTCCCATACAGCCAGCAGCCCCGCCCACCCACGCAAGGAGCGTCCTTATTGCAAAGCTGGGGTACCGTGCCGAGGCCTCTGTGAGTAAACGTGAGCTGAGCCCCAGGCCAGCTGCTGCTGAACTCTTCCCACCCTTCCCAGGTGAAACACCTGAATATGTACAAGGGCTTGAAAGCCTAGAGGAAGGGCCGTGGAGCAACACCAGCGACAGCACGCAGGCCAACTTGGTGCCTGCAGGTCAGCCAGGATGGTCCTGGCCATGGGCGCTCTTCTGGAAGCTTTCCATTGCCCTGCCTGAGATAGCCCTCCTGTCCCGGCCCCCACTCCTTTTTTTCCTTCCTCACCTCAGCCCGGAGAGATATTCCAGTGGAAGTTATGGGTGACACATCCTCTTCTTTACAGGTGGCAGCCTGGCAACTCCTGCCGAAAGTGCAGCAGAGCCCCACTCACACCGGGCCCCCCACAAAGCCGTGGACCCTCACACCCTCCCACCAGCACAGCCCCGAGACTGCTGACGGGGCAGAGAATATGGAGTCAGGCACAGCTGCAGGGGCTATTGCTGCCTGGAGTGCTGTTTATATTGACCTCAACCCAGGCACACCAGGGGAGGGCTTGCCAGCAGGGCCAGGCTGCCCAGGTCAGCTAATCCTCAGCCCTCGGGGAATCACACTGCAGAAAATGGACCTCGCTAAGACAGAATATTCGCCAAGGAAAACAAGGACACAATGCCATTTGCAGCACCGTAGATGAGTCTCGAGGTAATCACGTGACTTGGAGTAAGTCAGAAAGTGAAAGACACATATCATATCATATCACTTATAGGTGTTACCTATAAATTGATACCAGGGCAGATATTTCCACGGAGAAGGGCAATCACAGATTCATTAAACAAACTTATGGTTCACCAAAGGAAAGGTGTGAGGATTGAATTCATTACGATATTGGGGTTAACAGACATATACAAACACAGTAGACGTATAGATTCACCAAAGACCTACGGAGTACCAAGAGAAGACTACTCAACATTCTGTCATAACGTACATGGGAAAAGGATCCCAGGAAGAACAGACATATGTATATGTGTAAAAGAACCACCTCTTGCACACCTACAACAAGCTAAACGTTGTACTCAAACTTGCTGTAATAAAAAATAAAAAATTAAATTAAAAACACGAACAAGAAGTAGTGAGACAAACTTGAGGGGCTTTCTCCTGGCACATTCCGTTCTACATTCCAATCTAGAACGCGACTTCCATTGAGGCTCTGCTGCCCTAGTAACCAGATTTGGTAAGGGAGAACTGCTGCCACCTTGTGGCCGTTTCACACAACAGCAGCTTTAATCCCAGCGCTAATGGTCAGTGGATATTCCAAATCATTACAGGCCTGTAAATGACACCTGCCCTGAAAACAAATCCTGGGGTCATATATCGACCAAAAAATTCAAAAGACGTCCATATTTCAAAACGACAGTTTCAAGAGGCATATTTCACGCACATTAGTGTTCTGCTTCTTTTGCTTGCTTGCTTTCTTTGTTAAAAAAACGGGAATGGAAAAAGGCAACCCTCAGAATGGGCGAAAACGTTCACAAACGAATCAATGGACAAAGGTTTAATCTCCAATATATATAAACAGCTCATGCAGCTTAATATTAATAAAACAAACAACCCAATACAAAAATGGGCAGAAGATCTAAAGAGACGTTTCTTCAAAGAAGACACAGAGATGGCCAAGACGCACATGAAAAGCTGCTCAACATCACTAATTATTAGAGAAATGCAAATCAAAACTACAATGAGGTAAGACCTCACACCTGTGAGAATCGGCCTCATCAGATAATCTACAAACAACAAATTCTGGGGAGGGTGTGGACAAAAGGAACCCTCTTCCGCTATTGGTGGGAATGTAAATTGATAGAGTCACGATGGAGAAAAGTATGGAGGTTCCTTTAAAAAACTAAAAAGAGAATTACCATAGGATCCAGCAATCCCACTTCTGGGCATATACCCAGAGAAAACCATAAATCACAAAGACACATTCACCACAATGTTCATTGCAGCACTATTTACAATAGCCAGGCAATGGAAGCAACCTAAATGCCCACAGACAGACGAATGGATAAAGATGTGGTACATATATAAAATGGAATATTACTCAGCCAAAAAAAGGAATGAAACTGGGTCATTTGTAGAGAAGTTGATGGATCTAGAGACTGTCATACAGAGTGAAGTAAGTCAGAAAGAGAAAAACAAATATTGTATATTAATGCCTATATGTGGAACCTAGAAAAATGGTACAGATGAACTGGTTTGCAGGGCAGAAATAGAGACACAGAGGTAGAGAACAAACGTATGGACATGGACACAAAGTGGGGGAAGCCATGGGGTGGTGGTGGTGGGATGAGTTGGGAGATTGGGATTGACCTGTATACATGTATATGCATAAAATAGATAACTAATAATAACCTACTGTATAAAAAAATAAATTTCAAAATTTTTAAAAATAAAATGTAAAAATAAAACAGAAAAAAAGTTCTTCCATTCACACTGATGTATTTATAAGAATGAATTATTTCCATGCTTATATCCATAAATACATAAAAGAGGAATAAAATCTAACTTGAACCAAAAAAGAAAAAAAAAACTGAACCTAACATTTATACAGAGGAAAACACTACCAAGGCACTTGCTCCAGTGGTAAACAATTCTGAAATTGGTCAGAGGTGGGGAATCATCTCCCATACAGCCAGCAGCCCCGCCCGCCCACGCAAGGAGCGTCCTTATTGCAAAGCTGGGGGACCATGCCGAGGCCTCTGTGAGGAAACGTGAGCTGAGCCCCAGGCCAGCTGCTGCTGAACTCTTCCCACCCTTCCCAGGTGAAACACCTGAATATGTACAAGGGCTTGAAAGCCTAGAGGAAGGGCCGTGGAGCCACACCAGCGACAGCACGCAGGCCAACTTGGTGCCTGCAGGTCAGCCAGGATGGTCCTGGCCACGGGCACTCTTCTGGAAGCTTTCCATTGCCCTGCCTGAGATACCCCTCCTGTCCCGGCCCCCACTCCTTTTTTTCCTTCCTCACCTCAGCCCGGAGAGATATTCCAGTGGAAGTTATGGGTGACACATCCTCTTCTTTACAGGTGGCAGCCTGGCAACTCCTGCCGAAAGTGCAGCAGAGCCCCACTCACACCGGGCTACCCACAAAGCCGTGGACCCTCACACCCTCCCACCAGCACAGCCCCGAGACTGCTGACGGGGCAGAGAATATGGAGTCAGGCACAGCTGCAGGGGCTATTGCTGCCTGGAGTGCTGTTTATATTGACCTCAACCCAGGCACACCTGGGGAGGGCTTGCCGGCAGGGCCAGGCTGCCCAGGTCAGCTAATCCTCAGCCCTCGGGGAATCACACTGTAGAAAATGGACCTCGCTAAGACAGAATATTCGCCAAGGAAAACAAGGACACAATGCCATTTGCAGCACCGTATATGAGTCTCGAGGTAATCACGTGACTTGGAGTAAGTCAGAAAGTGAAAGAAACATATCATATCATATCACTTATAGGTGTTACCTATAAATTGATACCAGGGCAGATATTTCCACGGAGAAGGGCAATCACAGATTCATTAAACAAACTTATGGTTCACCAAAGGAAAGGTGTGAGGATTGAATTCATTACGATATTGGGGTTAACAGACATATACAAACACAGTAGACGTATAGATTCACCAAAGACCTACGGAGTACCAAGAGAAGACTACTCAACATTCTGTCATAACGTACATGGGAAAAGGATCCCAGGAAGAACAGACATATGTATATGTGTAAAAGAACCACCTCTTGCACACCTACAACAAGCTAAACGTTGTACTCAAACTTGCTGTAATAAAAAATAAAAAATTAAATTAAAAACACGAACAAGAAGTAGTGAGACAAACTTGAGGGGCTTTCTCCTGGCACATTCCGTTCTACATTCCAATCTAGAACGCGACTTCCATTGAGGCTCTGCTGCCCTAGTAACCAGATTTGGTAAGGGAGAACTGCTGCCACCTTGTGGCCGTTTCACACAACAGCAGCTTTAATCCCAGCGCTAATGGTCAGTGGATATTCCAAATCATTACAGGCCTGTAAATGACACCTGCCCTGAAAACAAATCCTGGGGTCATATATCGACCAAAAAATTCAAAAGACGTCCATATTTCAAAACGACAGTTTCAAGAGGCATATTTCACGCACATTAGTGTTCTGCTTCTTTTGCTTGCTTGCTTTCTTTGTTAAAAAAACGGGAATGGAAAAAGGCAACCCTCAGAATGGGCGAAAACGTTCAGAAACGAATCAATGGACAAAGGTTTAATCTCCAATATATATAAACAGCTCATGCAGCTTAATATTAATAAAACAAACAACCCAATACAAAAATGGGCAGAAGATCTAGAGACGTTTCTTCAAAGAAGACACAGAGATGGCCAAGACGCACATGAAAAGCTGCTCAACATCACTAATTATTAGAGAAATGCAAATCAAAACTACAATGAGGTAAGACCTCACACCTGTGAGAATCGGCCTCATCAGATAATCTACAAACAACAAATTCTGGGGAGGGTGTGGACAAAAGGAACCCTCTTCCGCTATTGGTGGGAATGTAAATTGATACAGTCACTATGGAGAACAGTATGGAGGTTCCTTTAAAAAACTAAAAAGAGAATTACCATAGGATCCAGCAATCCCACTTCTGGGCATATACCCAGAGAAAACCATAAATCACAAAGACACATTCACCACAATGTTCATTGCAGCACTATTTACAATAGCCAGGTAATGGAAGCAACCTAAATGCCCACAGACAGACGAATGGATAAAGATGTGGTACATATATAAAATGGAATATTACTCAGCCAAAAAAAGGAATGAAACTGGGTCATTTGTAGAGAAGTTGATGGATCTAGAGACTGTCATACAGAGTGAAGTAAGTCAGAAAGAGAAAAACAAATATTGTATATAAATGCCTATATGTGGAACCTAGAAAAATGGTACAGATGAACTGGTTTGCAGGGCAGAAATAGAGACACAGAGGTAGAGAACAAACGTATGGACATGGACACAAAGTGGGGGAAGCCATGGGGTGGTGGTGGTGGGATGAGTTGGGAGATTGGGATTGACCTGTATACATGTATATGCATAAAATAGATAACTAATAATAACCTACTGTATAAAAAAATAAATTAAATTTCAAAATTTTTAAAAATAAAATGTAAAAATAAAACAGAAAAAAAGTTCTTCCATTCACACTGATGTATTTATAAGAATGAATTATTTCCATGCTTATATCCATAAATACATAAAAGAGGAATAAAATCTAACTTGAACCAAAAAAGAAAAAAAAAACTGAACCTAACATTTATACAGAGGAAAACACTACCAAGGCACTTGCTCCAGTGGTAAACAATTCTGAAATTGGTCAGAGGTGGGGAATCATCTCCCATACAGCCAGCAGCCCCGCCCACCCACGCAAGGAGCGTCCTTATTGCAAAGCTGGGGTACCGTGCCGAGGCCTCTGTGAGTAAACGTGAGCTGAGCCCCAGGCCAGCTGCTGCTGAACTCTTCCCACCCTTCCCAGGTGAAACACCTGAATATGTACAAGGGCTTGAAAGCCTAGAGGAAGGGCCGTGGAGCAACACCAGCGACAGCACGCAGGCCAACTTGGTGCCTGCAGGTCAGCCAGGATGGTCCTGGCCATGGGCGCTCTTCTGGAAGCTTTCCATTGCCCTGCCTGAGATAGCCCTCCTGTCCCGGCCCCCACTCCTTTTTTTCCTTCCTCACCTCAGCCCGGAGAGATATTCCAGTGGAAGTTATGGGTGACACATCCTCTTCTTTACAGGTGGCAGCCTGGCAACTCCTGCCGAAAGTGCAGCAGAGCCCCACTCACACCGGGCCCCCCACAAAGCCGTGGACCCTCACACCCTCCCACCAGCACAGCCCCGAGACTGCTGACGGGGCAGAGAATATGGAGTCAGGCACAGCTGCAGGGGCTATTGCTGCCTGGAGTGCTGTTTATATTGACCTCAACCCAGGCACACCAGGGGAGGGCTTGCCAGCAGGGCCAGGCTGCCCAGGTCAGCTAATCCTCAGCCCTCGGGGAATCACACTGCAGAAAATGGACCTCGCTAAGACAGAATATTCGCCAAGGAAAACAAGGACACAATGCCATTTGCAGCACCGTAGATGAGTCTCGAGGTAATCACGTGACTTGGAGTAAGTCAGAAAGTGAAAGACACATATCATATCATATCACTTATAGGTGTTACCTATAAATTGATACCAGGGCAGATATTTCCACGGAGAAGGGCAATCACAGATTCATTAAACAAACTTATGGTTCACCAAAGGAAAGGTGTGAGGATTGAATTCATTACGATATTGGGGTTAACAGACATATACAAACACAGTAGACGTATAGATTCACCAAAGACCTACGGAGTACCAAGAGAAGACTACTCAACATTCTGTCATAACGTACATGGGAAAAGGATCCCAGGAAGAACAGACATATGTATATGTGTAAAAGAACCACCTCTTGCACACCTACAACAAGCTAAACGTTGTACTCAAACTTGCTGTAATAAAAAATAAAAAATTAAATTAAAAACACGAACAAGAAGTAGTGAGACAAACTTGAGGGGCTTTCTCCTGGCACATTCCGTTCTACATTCCAATCTAGAACACGACTTCCATTGAGGCTCTGCTGCCCTAGTAACCAGATTTGGTAAGGGAGAACTGCTGCCACCTTGTGGCCGTTTCACACAACAGCAGCTTTAATCCCAGCGCTAATGGTCAGTGGATATTCCAAATCATTACAGGCCTGTAAATGACACCTGCCCTGAAAACAAATCCTGGGGTCATATATCGACCAAAAAATTCAAAAGACGTCCATATTTCAAAACGACAGTTTCAAGAGGCATATTTCACGCACATTAGTGTTCTGCTTCTTTTGCTTGCTTGCTTTCTTTGTTAAAAAAACGGGAATGGAAAAAGGCAACCCTCAGAATGGGCGAAAACGTTCACAAACGAATCAATGGACAAAGGTTTAATCTCCAATATATATAAACAGCTCATGCAGCTTAATATTAATAAAACAAACAACCCAATACAAAAATGGGCAGAAGATCTAAAGAGACGTTTCTTCAAAGATGACACAGAGATGGCCAAGACGCACATGAAAAGCTGCTCAACATCACTAATTATTAGAGAAATGCAAATCAAAACTACAATGAGGTAAGACCTCACACCTGTGAGAATCGGCCTCATCAGATAATCTACAAACAACAAATTCTGGGGAGGGTGTGGACAAAAGGAACCCTCTTCCGCTATTGGTGGGAATGTAAATTGATAGAGTCACGATGGAGAACAGTATGGAGGTTCCTTTAAAAAACTAAAAAGAGAATTACCATAGGATCCAGCAATCCCACTTCTGGGCATATACCCAGAGAAAACCATAAATCACAAAGACACATTCACCACAATGTTCATTGCAGCACTATTTACAATAGCCAGGCAATGGAAGCAACCTAAATGCCCACAGACAGACGAATGGATAAAGATGTGGTACATATATAAAATGGAATATTACTCAGCCAAAAAAAGGAATGAAACTGGGTCATTTGTAGAGAAGTTGATGGATCTAGAGACTGTCATACAGAGTGAAGTAAGTCAGAAAGAGAAAAACAAATATTGTATATTAATGCCTATATGTGGAACCTAGAAAAATGGTACAGATGAACTGGTTTGCAGGGCAGAAATAGAGACACAGAGGTAGAGAACAAACGTATGGACATGGACACAAAGTGGGGGAAGCCATGGGGTGGTGGTGGTGGGATGAGTTGGGAGATTGGGATTGACCTGTATACATGTATATGCATAAAATAGATAACTAATAATAACCTACTGTATAAAAAAATAAATTTCAAAATTTTTAAAAATAAAATGTAAAAATAAAACAGAAAAAAAGTTCTTCCATTCACACTGATGTATTTATAAGAATGAATTATTTCCATGCTTATATCCATAAATACATAAAAGAGGAATAAAATCTAACTTGAACCAAAAAAGAAAAAAAAAACTGAACCTAACATTTATACAGAGGAAAACACTACCAAGGCACTTGCTCCAGTGGTAAACAATTCTGAAATTGGTCAGAGGTGGGGAATCATCTCCCATACAGCCAGCAGCCCCGCCCGCCCACGCAAGGAGCGTCCTTATTGCAAAGCTGGGGGACCATGCCGAGGCCTCTGTGAGGAAACGTGAGCTGAGCCCCAGGCCAGCTGCTGCTGAACTCTTCCCACCCTTCCCAGGTGAAACACCTGAATATGTACAAGGGCTTGAAAGCCTAGAGGAAGGGCCGTGGAGCCACACCAGCGACAGCACGCAGGCCAACTTGGTGCCTGCAGGTCAGCCAGGATGGTCCTGGCCACGGGCACTCTTCTGGAAGCTTTCCATTGCCCTGCCTGAGATACCCCTCCTGTCCCGGCCCCCACTCCTTTTTTTCCTTCCTCACCTCAGCCCGGAGAGATATTCCAGTGGAAGTTATGGGTGACACATCCTCTTCTTTACAGGTGGCAGCCTGGCAACTCCTGCCGAAAGTGCAGCAGAGCCCCACTCACACCGGGCCACCCACAAAGCCGTGGACCCTCACACCCTCCCACCAGCGCAGCCCCGAGACTGCTGACGGGGCAGAGAATATGGAGTCAGGCACAGCTGCAGGGGCTATTGCTGCCTGGAGTGCTGTTTATATTGACCTCAACCCAGGCACACCTGGGGAGGGCTTGCCGGCAGGGCCAGGCTGCCCAGGTCAGCTAATCCTCAGCCCTCGGGGAATCACACTGCAGAAAATGGACCTCGCTAAGACAGAATATTCGCCAAGGAAAACAAGGACACAATGCCATTTGCAGCACCGTAGATGAGTCTCGAGGTAATCACGTGACTTGGAGTAAGTCAGAAAGTGAAAGACACATATCATATCATATCACTTATAGGTGTTACCTATAAATTGATACCAGGGCAGATATTTCCACGGAGAAGGGCAATCACAGATTCATTAAACAAACTTATGGTTCACCAAAGGAAAGGTGTGAGGATTGAATTCATTACGATATTGGGGTTAACAGACATATACAAACACAGTAGACGTATAGATTCACCAAAGACCTACGGAGTACCAAGAGAAGACTACTCAACATTCTGTCATAACGTACATGGGAAAAGGATCCCAGGAAGAACAGACATATGTATATGTGTAAAAGAACCACCTCTTGCACACCTACAACAAGCTAAACGTTGTACTCAAACTTGCTGTAATAAAAAATAAAAAATTAAATTAAAAACACGAACAAGAAGTAGTGAGACAAACTTGAGGGGCTTTCTCCTGGCACATTCCGTTCTACATTCCAATCTAGAACGCGACTTCCATTGAGGCTCTGCTGCCCTAGTAACCAGATTTGGTAAGGGAGAACTGCTGCCACCTTGTGGCCGTTTCACACAACAGCAGCTTTAATCCCAGCGCTAATGGTCAGTGGATATTCCAAATCATTACAGGCCTGTAAATGACACCTGCCCTGAAAACAAATCCTGGGGTCATATATCGACCAAAAAATTCAAAAGACGTCCATATTTCAAAACGACAGTTTCAAGAGGCATATTTCACGCACATTAGTGTTCTGCTTCTTTTGCTTGCTTTCTTTCTTTGTTAAAAAAACGGGAATGGAAAAAGGCAACCCTCAGAATGGGCGAAAACGTTCAGAAACGAATCAATGGACAAAGGTTTAATCTCCAATATATATAAACAGCTCATGCAGCTTAATATTAATAAAACAAACAACCCAATACAAAAATGGGCAGAAGATCTAGAGACGTTTCTTCAAAGAAGACACAGAGATGGCCAAGACGCACATGAAAAGCTGCTCAACATCACTAATTATTAGAGAAATGCAAATCAAAACTACAATGAGGTAAGACCTCACACCTGTGAGAATCGGCCTCATCAGATAATCTACAAACAACAAATTCTGGGGAGGGTGTGGACAAAAGGAACCCTCTTCCGCTATTGGTGGGAATGTAAATTGATACAGTCACTATGGAGAACAGAATGGAGGTTCCTTTAAAAAACTAAAAAGAGAATTACCATAGGATCCAGCAATCCCACTTCTGGGCATATACCCAGAGAAAACCATAAATCACAAAGACACATTCACCACAATGTTCATTGCAGCACTATTTACAATAGACAGGTAATGGAAGCAACCTAAATGCCCACAGACAGACGAATGGATAAAGATGTGGTACATATATAAAATGGAATATTACTCAGCCAAAAAAAGGAATGAAACTGGGTCATTTGTAGAGAAGTTGATGGATCTAGAGACTGTCATACAGAGTGAAGTAAGTCAGAAAGAGAAAAACAAATATTGTATATTAATGCCTATATGTGGAACCTAGAAAAATGGTACAGATGAACTGGTTTGCAGGGCAGAAATAGAGACACAGAGGTAGAGAACAAACGTATGGACATGGACACAAAGTGGGGGAAGCCATGGGGTGGTGGTGGTGGGATGAGTTGGGAGATTGGGATTGACCTGTATACATGTATATGCATAAAATAGATAACTAATAATAACCTACTGTATAAAAAAATAAATTAAATTTCAAAATTTTTAAAAATAAAATGTAAAAATAAAACAGAAAAAAAGTTCTTCCATTCACACTGATGTATTTATAAGAATGAATTATTTCCATGCTTATATCCATAAATACATAAAAGAGGAATAAAATCTAACTTGAACCAAAAAAGAAAAAAAAAACTGAACCTAACATTTATACAGAGGAAAACACTACCAAGGCACTTGCTCCAGTGGTAAACAATTCTGAAATTGGTCAGAGGTGGGGAATCATCTCCCATACAGCCAGCAGCCCCGCCCGCCCACGCAAGGAGCGTCCTTATTGCAAACCTGGGGGACCGTGCCGAGTCCTCTGTGAGGAAACGTGAGCTGAGCCCCAGGCCAGCTGCTGCTGAACTCTTCCCACCCTTCCCAGGTGAAACACCTGAATATGTACAAGGGCTTGAAAGCCTAGAGGAAGGGCCGTGGAGCCACACCAGCAACAGCACGCAGGCCAACTTGGTGCCTGCAGGTCAGCCAGGATGGTCCTGGCCACGGGCGCTCTTCTGGAAGCTTTCCATTGCCCTGCCTGAGATACCCTTCCTGTCCCGGCCCCCACTCCTTTTTTTCCTTCCTCACCTCAGCCCGGAGAGATATTCCAGTGGAAGTTATGGGTGACACATCCTCTTCTTTACAGGTGGCAGCCTGGCAACTCCTGCCGAAAGTGCAGCAGAGCCCCACTCACACCGGGCCCCCCACAAAGCCGTGGACCCTCACACCCTCCCACCAGCACAGCCCCGAGACTGCTGACGGGGCAGAGAATATGCAGTCAGGCACAGCTGCAGGGGCTATTGCTGCCTGGAGTGCTGTTTATATTGACCTCAACCCAGGCACACCTGGGGAGGGCTTGCCGGCAGGGCCAGGCTGCCCAGGTCAGCTAATCCTCAGCCCTCGGGGAATCACACTGCAGAAAATGGACCTCGCTAAGACAGAATATTCGCCAAGGAAAACAAGGACACAATGCCATTTGCAGCACCGTAGATGAGTCTCGAGGTAATCACGTGACTTGGAGTAAGTCAGAAAGTGAAAGACACATATCATATCATATCACTTATAGGTGTTACCTATAAATTGATACCAGGGCAGATATTTCCACGGAGAAGGGCAATCACAGATTCATTAAACAAACTTATGGTTCACCAAAGGAAAGGTGTGAGGATTGAATTCATTACGATATTGGGGTTAACAGACATATACAAACACAGTAGACGTATAGATTCACCAAAGACCTACAGAGAACCAAGAGAAGACTACTCAACATTCTGTCATAACGTACATGGGAAAAGGATCCCAGGAAGAACAGACATATGTATATGTGTAAAAGAACCACCTCTTGCACACCTACAACAAGCTAAACGTTGTACTCAAACTTGCTGTAATAAAAAATAAAAAATTAAATTAAAAACACGAACAAGAAGTAGTGAGACAAACTTGAGGGGCTTTCTCCTGGCACATTCCGTTCTACATTCCAATCTAGAACGCGACTTCCATTGAGGCTCTGCTGCCCTAGTAACCAGATTTGGTAAGGGAGAACTGCTGCCACCTTGTGGCCGTTTCACACAACAGCAGCTTTAATCCCAGCGCTAATGGTCAGTGGATATTCCAAATCATTACAGGCCTGTAAATGACACCTGCCCTGAAAACAAATCCTGGGGTCATATATCGACCAAAAAATTCCAAAGACGTCCATATTTCAAAACGACAGTTTCAAGAGGCATATTTCACGCACATTAGTGTTCTGCTTCTTTTGCTTGCTTTCTTTCTTTGTTAAAATAACGGGAATGGAAAAAGGCAACCCTCAGAATGGGCGAAAACGTTCACAAACGAATCAATGGACAAAGGTTTAATCTCCAATATATATAAACAGCTCATGCAGCTTAATATTAATAAAACAAACAACCCAATACAAAAATGGGCAGAAGATCTAAAGAGACGTTTCTTCAAAGAAGACACAGAGATGGCCAAGACGCACATGAAAAGCTGCTCAACATCACTAATTATTAGAGAAATGCAAATCAAAACTACAATGAGGTAAGACCTCACACCTGTGAGAATCGGCCTCATCAGATAATCTACAAACAACAAATTCTGGGGAGGGTGTGGACAAAAGGAACCCTCTTCCGCTATTGGTGGGAATGTAAATTGATACAGTCCCTATGGAGAACAGTATGGAGGTTCCTTTAAAAAACTAAAAAGAGAATTACCATAGGATCCAGCAATCCCACTTCTGGGCATATACCCAGAGAAAACCATAAATCACAAAGACACATTCACCACAATGTTCACTGCAGCACTATTTACAATAGCCAGGCAATGGAAGCAACCTAAATGCCCACAGACAGACGAATGGATAAAGATTTGGTACATATATAAAATGGAATATTACTCAGCCAAAAAAAGGAATGAAACTGGGTCATTTGTAGAGAAGTTGATGGATCTAGAGACTGTCATACAGAGTGAAGTAAGTCAGAAAGAGATAAACAAATATTGTATATTAATGCCTATATGTGGAACCTAGAAAAATGGTACAGATGAACTGGTTTGCAGGGCAGAAATAGAGACACAGAGGTAGAGAACAAACGTATGGACATGGACACAAAGTGGGGGAAGCCATGGGGTGGTGGTGGTGGGATGAGTTGGGAGATTGGGATTGACCTGTATACATGTATATGCATAAAATAGATAACTAATAATAACCTACTGTATAAAAAAATAAATTAAATTAAATTTCAAAAATTTTAAAAATAAAATGTAAAAATAAAACAGAAAAAAAGTTCTTCCATTCACACTGATGTATTTATAAGAATGAATTATTTCCATGCTTATATCCATAAATACATAAAAGATGAATAAAATCTAACTTGAACCAAAAAAGAAAAAAAAACTGAACCTAACATTTATACAGAGGAAAACACTACCAAGGCACTTGCTCCAGTGGTAAACAATTCTGAAATTGGTCAGAGGTGGGGAATCATCTCCCATAGAGCCAGCAGCCCCGCCCGCCCACGCAAGGAGCGTCCTTATTGCAAAGCTGGGGGACCGTGCCGAGGCCTCTGTGAGGAAACGTGAGCTGAGCCCCAGGCCAGCTGCTGCTGAACTCTTCCCACCCTTCCCAGGTGAAACACCTGAATATGTACAAGGGCTTGAAAGCCTAGAGGAAGGGCCGTGGAGCCACACCAGCGACAGCACGCAGGCCAACTTGGTGCCTGCAGGTCAGCCAGGATGGTCCTGGCCACGGGCGCTCTTCTGGAAGCTTTCCATTGCCCTGCCTGAGATACCCCTCCTGTCCCGGCCCCCACTCATTTTTTTCCCTCCTCACCTCAGCCCGGAGAGATATTCCAGTGGAAGTTATGGGTGACACATCCTCTTCTTTACAGGTGGCAGCCTGGCAACTCCTGCCGAAAGTGCAGCAGAGCCCCACTCACACCGGGCCCCCCACAAAGCCGTGGACCCTCACACCCTCCCACCAGCACAGCCCCGAGACTGCTGACGGGGCAGAGAATATGCAGTCAGGCACAGCTGCAGGGGCTATTGCTGCCTGGAGTGCTGTTTATATTGACCTCAACCCAGGCACACCTGGGGAGGGCTTGCCGGCAGGGTCAGGCTGCCCAGGTCAGCTAATCCTCAGCCCTCGGGGAATCACATTGAAGAAAATGGACCTCGCTAAGACAGAATATTCGCCAAGGAAAAAAAAGGACACAATGCCATTTGCAGCACCGTAGATGAGTCTCGAGGTAATCACGTGACTTGGAGTAAGTCAGAAAGTGAAAGACACATATCATATCATATCACTTATAGGTGTTACCTATAAATTGATACCAGGGCAGATATTTCCACGGAGAAGGGCAATCACAGATTCATTAAACAAACTTATGGTTCACCAAAGGAAAGGTGTGAGGATTGAATTCATTACGATATTGGGGTTAACAGACATATACAAACACAGTAGACGTATAGAATCGCCAAAGACCTACGGAGTACCAAGAGAAGACTACTCAACATTCTGTCATAACGTACATGGGAAAAGGATCCCAGGAAGAACAGACATATGTATATGTGTAAAAGAACCACCTCTTGCACACCTACAACAAGCTAAACGTTGTACTCAAACGTGCTGTAATAAAAAATAAAAAATTAAATTAAAAACACGAACAAGAAGTAGTGAGACAAACTTGAGGGGCTTTCTCCTGGCACATTCCGTTCTACATTCCAATCTAGAACGCGACTTCCATTGAGGCTCTGCTGCCCTAGTAACCAGATTTGGTAAGGGAGAACTGCTGCCACCTTGTGGCCGTTTCACACAACAGCAGATTTAATCCCAGCGCTAATGGTCAGTGGATATTCCAAATCATTACAGGCCTGTAAATGACACCTGCCCTGAAAACATATCCTGGGGTCATATATCGACCAAAAAATTCCAAAGACGTCCATATTTCAAAACGACAGTTTCAAGAGGCATATTTCACGCACATTAGTGTTCTGCTTCTTTTGCTTGCTTTCTTTCTTTGTTAAAAAAACGGGAATGGAAAAAGGCAACCCTCAGAATGGGCGAAAACGTTCACAAACGAATCAATGGACAAAGGTTTAATCTCCAATACATATAAACAGCTCATGCAGCTTAATATTAATAAAACAAACAACCCAATACAAAAATGGGCAGAAGATCTAAAGAGACGTTTCTTCAAAGAAGACACAGAGATGGCCAAGACGCACATGAAAAGCTGCTCAACATCACTAATTATTAGAGAAATGCAAATCAAAACTACAATGAGGTAAGACCTCACACCTGTGAGAATCGGCATCATCAGATAATCTACAAACAACAAATTCTGGGGAGGGTGTGGACAAAAGGAACCCTCTTCCACTATTGGTGGGAATGTAAATTGATACAGTCACGATGGAGAACAGTATGGAGGTTCCTTTAAAAAACTAAAAAGAGAATTACCATAGGATCCAGCAATCCCACTTCTGGGCATATACCCAGAGAAAACCATAAATCACAAAGACACATTCACCACAATGTTCATTGCAGCACTATTTACAATAGCCAGGCAATGGAAGCAACCTAAATGCCCACAGACAGACGAATGGATAAAGATGTGGTACATATATAAAATGGAATATTACTCAGCCAAAAAAAGGAATGAAACTGGGTCATTTGTAGAGAAGTTGATGGATCTAGAGACTGTCATACAGAGTGAAGTAAGTCAGAAAGAGAAAAACAAATATTGTATATTAATGCCTATATGTGGAACCTAGAAAAATGGTACAGATGAACTGGTTTGCAGGGCAGAAATAGAGACACAGAGGTAGAGAACAAACGTATGGACATGGACACAAAGTGGGGGAAGCCATGGGTGGTGGTGGTGGGATGAGTTGGGAGATTGGGATTGACCTGTATACATGTATATGCATAAAATAGATAACTAATAATAACCTACTGTATAAAAAATAAATTAAATTTCAAAATTTTTAAAAATAAAATGTAAAAATATAACAGAAAAAAAGTTCTTCCATTCACACTGATGTATTTATAAGAATGAATTATTTCCATGCTTATATCCATAAATACATAAAAGAGGAATAAAATCTAACTTGAACCAAAAAAGAAAAAAAAACTGAACCTAACATTTATACAGAGGAAAACACTACCAAGGCACTTGCTCCAGTGGTAAACAATTCTGAAATTGGTCAGAGGTGGGGAATCATCTCCCATACAGCCAGCAGCCCCGCCCGCCCACGCAAGGAGCGTCCTTATTGCAAAGCTGGGGGACCGTGCCGAGGCCTCTGTGAGGAAACGTGAGCTGAGCCCCAGGCCAGCTGCTGCTGAACTCTTCCCACCCTTCCCAGGTGAAACACCTGAATATGTACAAGGGCTTGAAAGCCTAGAGGAAGGGCCGTGGAGCCACACCAGCGACAGCACGCAGGCCAACTTGGTGCCTGCAGGTCAGCCAGGATGGTCCTGGCCACGGGCGCTCTTCTGGAAGCTTTCCATTGCCCTGCCTGAGATACCCCTCCTGTCCCGGCCCCCACTCCTTTTTTTCCTTCCTCACCTCAGCCCGGAGAGATATTCCAGTGGAAGTTATGGGTGACACATCCTCTTCTTTACAGGTGGCAGCCTGGCAACTCCTGCCGAAAGTCCAGCAGAGCCCCACTCACACCGGGCCCCCCACAAAGCCGTGGACCCTCACACCCTCCCACCAGCACAGCCCCGAGACTGCTGACGGGGCAGAGAATATGCAGTCAGGCACAGCTGCAGGGGCTATTGCTGCCTGGAGTGCTGTTTATATTGACCTCAACCCAGGCACACCTGGGGAGGGCTTGCCGGCAGGGTCAGGCTGCCCAGGTCAGCTAATCCTCAGCCCTCGGGGAATCACATTGCAGAAAATGGACCTCGCTAAGACAGAATATTCGCCAAGGAAAAAAAAGGACACAATGCCATTTGCAGCACCGTAGATGAGTCTCGAGGTAATAACGTGACTTGGAGTAAGTCAGAAAGTGAAAGACACATATCATATCATATCACTTATAGGTGTTACCTATAAATTGATACCAGGGCAGATATTTCCACGGAGAAGGGCAATCACAGATTCATTAAACAAACTTATGGTTCACCAAAGGAAAGGTGTGAGGATTGAATTCATTACGATATTGGGGTTAACAGACATATACAAACACAGTAGACGTATAGAATCGCCAAAGACCTACGGAGTACCAAGAGAAGACTACTCAACATTCTGTCATAACGTACATGGGAAAAGGATCCCAGGAAGAACAGACATATGTATATGTGTAAAAGAACCACCTCTTGCACACCTACAACAAGCTAAACGTTGTACTCAAACTTGCTGTAATAAAAAATAAAAAATTAAATTAAAAACACGAACAAGAAGTAGTGAGACAAACTTGAGGGGCTTTCTCCTGGCACATTCCGTTCTACATTCCAATCTAGAACGCGACTTCCATTGAGGCTCTGCTGCCCTAGTAACCAGATTTGGTAAGGGAGAACTGCTGCCACCTTGTGGCCGTTTCACACAACAGCAGCTTTAATCCCAGTGCTAATGGTCAGTGGATATTCCAAATCATTACAGGCCTGTAAATGACACCTGCCCTGACAACATATCCTGGGGTCATATATCGACCAAAAAATTCAAAAGACGTCCATATTTCAAAACGACAGTTTCAAGAGGCATATTTCACGCACATTAGTGTTCTGCTTCTTTTGCTTGCTTTCTTTCTTTGTTAAAAAAACGGGAATGGAAAAAGGCAACCCTCAGAATGGGCGAAAACGTTCACAAACGAATCAATGGACAAAGGTTTAATCTCCAATACATATAAACAGCTCATGCAGCTTAATATTAATAAAACAAACAACCCAATACAAAAATGGGCAGAAGATCTAAAGAGACGTTTCTTCAAAGAAGACACAGAGATGGCCAAGACGCACATGAAAAGCTGCTCAACATCAGTAATTATTAGAGAAATGCAAATCAAAACTACAATGAGGTAAGACCTCACACCTGTGAGAATCGGCCTCATCAGATAATCTACAAACAACAAATTCTGGGGAGGGTGTGGACAAAAGGAACCCTCTTCCGCTATTGGTGGGAATGTAAATTGATACAGTCACGATGGAGAACAGTATGGAGGTTCCTTTAAAAAACTAAAAAGAGAATTACCATAGGATCCAGCAATCCCACTTCTGGGCATATACCCAGAGAAAACCATAAATCACAAAGACACATTCACCACAATGTTCATTGCAGCACTATTTACAATAGCCAGGCAATGGAAGCAACCTAAATGCCCACAGACAGACGAATGGATAAAGATGTGGTACATATATAAAATGGAATATTACTCAGCCAAAAAAAGGAATGAAACTGGGTCATTTGTAGAGAAGTTGATGGATCTAGAGACTGTCATACAGAGTGAAGTAAGTCAGAAAGAGAAAAACAAATATTGTATATTAATGCCTATATGTGGAACCTAGAAAAATGGTACAGATGAACTGGTTTGCGGGGCAGAAATAGAGACACAGAGGTAGAGAACAAACGTATGGACATGGACACAAAGTGGGGGAAGCCATGGGGTGGTGGTGGTGGGATGAGTTGGGAGATTGGGATTGACCTGTATACATGTATATGCATAAAATAGATAACTAATAATAACCTACTGTATAAAAAAATAAATTAAATTTCAAAATTTTTAAAAATAAAATGTAAAAATAAAACAGAAAAAATGTTCTTCCATTCACACTGATGTATTTATAAGAATGAATTATTTCCATGCTTATATCCATAAATACATAAAAGAGGAATAAAATCTAACTTGAACCAAAAAAGAAAAAAAAAACTGAACCTAACATTTATACAGAGGAAAACACTACCAAGGCACTTGCTCCAGTGTTAAACAATTCTGAAATTGGTCAGAGGTGGGGAATCATCTCCCATACAGCCAGCAGCCCCGCCCGCCCACGCAAGGAGCGTCCTTATTGCAAAGCTGGGGGACCATGCCGAGGCCTCTGTGAGGAAACGTGAGCTGAGCCCCAGGCCAGCTGCTGCTGAACTCTTCCCACCCTTCCCAGGTGAAACACCTGAACATGTACAAGGGCTTGAAAGCCTAGAGGAAGGGCCGTGGAGCCACACCAGCGACAGCACGCAGGCCAACTTGGTGCCTGCACGTCAGCCAGGATGGTCCTGGCCACGGGCGCTCTTCTGGAAGCTTTCCATTGCCCTGCCTGAGATACCCCTCCTGTCCCGGCCCCCACTCCTTTTTTTCCTTCCTCACCTCAGCCCGGAGAGATATTCCAGTGGAAGTTATGGGTGACACATCCTCTTCTTTACAGGTGGCAGCCTGGCAACTCCTGCCGAAAGTCCAGCAGAGCCCCACTCACACCGGGCCCCCCACAAAGCCGTGGACCCTCACACCCTCCCACCAGCACAGCCCCGAGACTGCTGACGGGGCAGAGAATATGCAGTCAGGCACAGCTGCAGGGGCTATTGCTGCCTGGAGTGCTGTTTATATTGACCTCAACCCAGGCACACCTGGGGAGGGCTTGCCGGCAGGGTCAGGCTGCCCAGGTCAGCTAATCCTCAGCCCTCGGGGAATCACATTGCAGAAAATGGACCTCGCTAAGACAGAATATTCGCCAAGGAAAAAAAAGGACACAATGCCATTTGCAGCACCGTAGATGAGTCTCGAGGTAATCACGTGACTTGGAGTAAGTCAGAAAGTGAAAGACACATATCATATCATATCACTTATAGGTGTTACCTATAAATTGATACCAGGGCAGATATTTCCACGGAGAAGGGCAATCACAGATTCATTAAACAAACTTATGGTTCACCAAAGGAAAGGTGTGAGGATTGAATTCATTATGATATTGGGGTTAACAGACATATACAAACACAGTAGACGTATAGAATCGCCAAAGACCTACGGAGTACCAAGAGAAGACTACTCAACATTCTGTCATAACGTACATGGGAAAAGGATCCCAGGAAGAACAGACATATGTATATGTGTAAAAGAACCACCTCTTGCACACCTACAACAAGCTAAACGTTGTACTCAAAGTTGCTGTAATAAAAAATAAAAAATTAAATTAAAAACACGAACAAGAAGTAGTGAGACAAACTTGAGGGGCTTTCTCCTGGCACATTCCGTTCTACATTCCAATCTAGAATGCGACTTCCATTGAGGCTCTGCTGCCCTAGTAACCAGATTTGGTAAGGGAGAACTGCTGCCACCTTGTGGCCGTTTCACACAACAGCAGCTTTAATCCCAGCGCTAATGGTCAGGGGATATTCCAAATCATTACAGGCCTGTAAATGACACCTGCCCTGAAAACATATCCTGGGGTCATATATCGACCAAAAAATTCAAAAGACGTCCATATTTCAAAACGACAGTTTCAAGAGGCATATTTCACGCACATTAGTGTTCTGCTTCTTTTGCTTGCTTTCTTTCTTTGTTAAAAAAACGGGAATGGAAAAAGGCAACCCTCAGAATGGGCGAAAACGTTCACAAACGAATCAATGGACAAAGGTTTAATCTCCAATATATATAAACAGCTCATGCAGCTTAATATTAATAAAACAAACAACCCAATACAAAAATGGGCAGAAGATCTAAAGAGACGTTTCTTCAAAGAAGACACAGAGATGGCCAAGACGCACATGAAAAGCTGCTCAACATCACTAATTATTAGAGAAATGCAAATCAAAACTACAATGAGGTAAGACCTCACACCTGTGAGAATCGGCCTCATCAGATAATCTACAAACAACAAATTCTGGGGAGGGTGTGGACAAAAGGAACCCTCTTCCGCTATTGGTGGGAATGTAAATTGATACAGTCACGATGGAGAACAGTATGGAGGTTCCTTTAAAAAACTAAAAAGAGAATTACCATAGGATCCAGCAATCCCACTTCTGGGCATATACCCAGAGAAAACCATAAATCACAAAGACACATTCACCACAATGTTCATTGCAGCACTATTTACAATAGCCAGGTAATGGAAGCAACCTAAATGCCCCAGACAGATGAATGGATAAAGATGTGGTACATATATAAAATGGAATATTACTCAGCCAAAAAAAGGAATGAAACTGGGTCATTTGTAGAGAAGTTGATGGATCTAGAGACTGTCATACAGAGTGAAGTAAGTCAGAAAGAGAAAAACAAATATTGTATATTAATGCCTATATGTGGAACCTAGAAAAATGGTACAGATGAACTGGTTTGCAGGGCAGAAATAGAGACACAGAGGTAGAGAACAAACGTATGGACATGGACACAAAGTGGGGGAAGCCATGGGGTGGTGGTGGTGGGATGAGTTGGGAGATTGGGATTGACCTGTATACATGTATATGCATAAAATAGATAACTAATAATAACCTACTGTATAAAAAAATAAATTAAATTTCAAAATTTTTAAAAATAAAATGTAAAAATAAAACAGAAAAAAAGTTCTTCCATTCACACTGATGTATTTATAAGAATGAATTATTTCCATGCTTATATCCATAAATACATAAAAGAGGAATAAAATCTAACTTGAACCAAAAGAGAAAAAAAAAACTGAACCTAACATTTATACAGAGGAAAACACTACCAAGGCACTTGCTCCAGTGGTAAACAATTCTGAAATTGGTCAGAGGTGGGGAATCATCTCCCATACAGCCAGCAGCCCCGCCCGCCCACGCAAGGAGCGTCCTTTTTGCAAAGCTGGGGGACCGTGCCGAGGCCTCTGTGAATAAACGTGAGCTGAGCCCCAGGCCAGCTGCTGCTGAACTCTTCCCACCCTTCCCAGGTGAAACACCTGAATATGTACAAGGGCTTGAAAGCCTAGAGAAAGGGCCGTGGAGCCACACCAGTGACAGCACGCAGGCCAACTTGGTGCCTGCAGGTCAGCCAGGATGGTCCTGGCCACGGGCGCTCTTCTGGAAGCTTTCCATTGCCCTGCCTGAGATATTCCTCCTATCCCGGCCCCCACTCCTTTTTTTCCTTCCTCACCTCAGCCCGGAGAGATATTCCAGTGGAAGTTATGGGTGACACATCCTCTTCTTTACAGGTGGCAGCCTGGCAACTCCTGCTCAAAGTCCAGCAGAGCCCCACTCACACCGGGCCCCCCACAAAGCCGTGGACCCTCACACCCTCCCACCAGCACAGCCCCGAGACTGCTGACGGGGCAGAGAATATGCAGTCAGGCACAGCTGCAGGGGCTATTGCTGCCTGGAGTGCTGTTTATATTGACCTCAACCCAGGCACACCTGGGGAGGGCTTGCCGGCAGGGCCAGGCTGCCCAGGTCAGCTAATCCTCAGCCCTCGGGGAATCACACTGCAGAAAATGGACCTCGCTAAGACAGAATATTCGCCAAGGAAAACAAGGACACAATGCCATTTGCAGCACCGTAGATGAGTCTCGAGGTAATCACGTGACTTGGAGTAAGTCAGAAAGTGAAAGACACATATCATATCATATCACTTATAGGTGTTACCTATAAATTGATACCAGGGCAGATATTTCCACGGAGAAGGGCAATCACAGATTCATTAAACAAACTTATGGTTCACCAAAGGAAAGGTGTGAGGATTGAATTCATTACGATATTGGGGTTAACAGACGTATACAAACACAGTAGATGTATAGAATCACCAAAGACCTACGGAGTACCAAGAGAAGACTACTCAACATTCTGTCATAACGTACATGGGAAAAGGATCCCAGGAAGAACAGACATATGTATATGTGTAAAAGAACCACCTCTTGCACACCTACAACAAGCTAAACGTTGTACTCAAACTTGCTGTAATAAAAAATAAAAAATTAAATTAAAAACACGAACAAGAAGTAGTGAGACAAACTTGAGGGGCTTTCTCCTGGCACATTCCGTTCTACATTCCAATCTAGAACGCGACTTCCATTGAGGCTCTGCTGCCCTAGTAACCAGATTTGGTAAGGGAGAAATGCTGCCACCTTGTGGCCGTTTCACACAACGGCAGCTTTAATCCCAGCGCTACTGGTCAGTGGATATTCCAAATCATTACAGGCCTGTAAATGACACCTGCCCTGAAAACAAATCCTGGGGTCATATATCGACCAAAAAATTCAAGAGACGTCCATATTTCAAAACGACAGTTTCAAGAGGCATATTTCACGCACATTAGTGTTCTGCTTCTTTTGCTTGCTTTCTTTCTTTGTTAAAAAAACGGGAATGGAAAAAGGCAACCCTCAGAATGGGCGAAAACGTTCACAAACGAATCAATGGACAAAGGTTTAATCTCCAATATATATAAACAGCTCATGCAGCTTAATATTAATAAAACAAACAACCCAATACAAAAATGGGCAGAAGATCTAAAGAGACGTTTCTTCAAAGAAGACACAGAGATGGCCAAGACGCACATGAAAAGCTGCTCAACATCACTAATTATTAGAGAAATGCAAATCAAAACTACAATGAGGTAAGACCTCACACCTGTGAGAATCGGCCTCATCAGATAATCTACAAACAACAAATTCTGGGGAGGGTGTGGACAAAAGGAACCCTCTTCCGCTATTGGTGGGAATGTAAATTGATACAGTCACTATGGAGAACAGTATGGAGGTTCCTTTAAAAAACTAAAAAGAGAATTACCATAGGATCCAGCAATCCCACTTCTGGGCATATACCCAGAGAAAACCATAAATCACAAAGACACATTCACCACAATGTTCATTGCAGCACTATTTACAATAGCCAGGTAATGGAAGCAACCTAAATGCCCACAGACAGACGAATGGATAAAGATGTGGTACATATATAAAATGGAATATTACTCAGCCAAAAAAAGGAATGAAACTGAGTCATTTGTAGAGAAGTTGATGGATCTAGAGACTGTCATACAGAGTGAAGTAAGTCAGAAAGAGAAAAACAAATATTGTATATTAATGCCTATATGTGGAACCTAGAAAAATGGTAGAGATGAACTGGTTTGCAGGGCAGAAATAGAGACACAGAGGTAGAGAACAAACGTATGGACATGGACACAAAGTGGGGGAAGCCATGGGGTGGTGGTGGTGGGATGAGTTGGGAGATTGGGATTGACCTGTATACATGTATATGCATAAAATAGATAACTAATAATAACCTACTGTATAAAAAAATAAATTAAATTATATTTCAAAATTTTTAAAAATAAAATGTAAAAATATAACAGAAAAAAAGGTCTTCCATTCACACTGATGTATTTATAAGAATGAATTATTTCCATGCTTATATCCATAAATACATAAAAGAGGAATAAAATCTAACTTGAACCAAAAAAGAAAAAAAAAACTGAACCTAACATTTATACAGAGGAAAAGACTACCAAGGCACTTGCTCCAGTGGTAAACAATTCTGAAATTGGTCAGAGGTGGGGAATCATCTCCCATACAGCCAGCAGCCCCGCCCGCCCACGCAAGGAGCGTCCTTATTGCAAAGCTGGGGGACCGTGCCGAGGCCTCTGTGAGGAAACGTGAGCTGAGCCCCAGGCCAGCTGCTGCTGAACTCTTCCCACCCTTCCCAGGTGAAACACCTGAATATGTACAAGGGCTTGAAAGCCTAGAGGAAGGGCCGTGGAGCCACACCAGCGACAGCACGCAGGCCAACTTGGTGCCTGCAGGTCAGCCAGGATGGTCCTGGCCACGGGCGCTCTTCTGGAAGCTTTCCATTGCCCTGCCTGAGATACCCCTCCTGTCCCGGCCCCGACTCCTTTTCTTCCTTCCTCACCTCAGCCCGGAGAGATATTCCAGTGGAAGTTATGGGTGACACATCCTCTTCTTTACAGGTTGTAGCCTGGCAACTCCTGCCGAAAGTCCAGCAGAGCCCCACTCACACCGGGCCCCCCACAAAGCCGTGGACCCTCACACCCACCCACCAGCACAGCCCCAAGACTGCTGACGGGGCAGAGAATATGCAGTCAGGCACAGCTGCAGGGGCTATTGCTGCCTGGAGTGCTGTTTATATTGACCTCAACCCAGGCACACCTGGGGAGGGCTTGCCGGCAGGGTCAGGCTGCCCAGGTCAGCTAATCCTCAGCCCTCGGGGAATCACATTGCAGAAAATGGACCTCGCTAAGACAGAATATTCGCCAAGGAAAACAAGGACACAATGCCATTTGCAGCACCGTAGATGAGTCTCGAGGTAATCACGTGACTTTGAGTAAGTCAGAAAGTGAAAGACACATATCATATCATATCACTTATAGGTGTTACCTATAAATTGATACCAGGGCAGATATTTCCACGGAGAAGGGCAATCACAGATTCATTAAACAAACTTATGGTTCACCAAAGGAAAGGTGTGAGGATTGAATTCATTACGATATTGGGGTTAACAGACATATACAAACACAGTAGACGTATAGAATCACCAAAGACCTACGGAGTACCAAGAGAAGACTACTCAACATTCTGTCATAACGTACATGGGAAAAGGATCCCAGGAAGAACAGACATATGTATATGTGTAAAAGAACCACCTCTTGCACACCTACAACAAGCTAAACGATGTACTCAAACTTGCTGTAATAAAAAATAAAAAATTAAATTAAAAACACGAACAAGAAGTAGTGAGACAAACTTGAGGGGCTTTCTCCTGGCACATTCCGTTCTACATTCCAATCTAGAACGCGACTTCCATTGAGGCTCTGCTGCCCTAGTAACCAGATTTGGTAAGGGAGAACTGCTGCCACCTTGTGGCCGTTTCACACAACAGCAGCTTTAATCCCAGCACTAATGGTCAGTGGATATTCCAAATCATTACAGGCCTGTAAATGACACCTGCCCTGAAAACTAATCCTGGGGTCATATATCGACCAAAAAATTCAAAAGACGTCCATATTTCAAAACGACAGTTTCAAGAGGCATATTTCACGCACATTAGTGTTCTGCTTCTTTTGCTTTCTTTCTTTCTTTGTTAAAAAAACGGGAATGGAAAAAGGCAACCCTCAGAATGGGCGAAAACGTTCACAAACGAATCAATGGACAAAGGTTTAATCTCCAATATATATAAACAGCTCATGCAGCTTAATATTAATAAAACAAACAACCCAATACAAAAATGGGCAGAAGATCTAAAGAGACGTTTCTTCAAAGAAGACACAGAGATGGCCAAGACGCACATGAAAAGCTGCTCAACATCACTAATTATTAGAGAAATGCAAATCAAAACTACAATGAGGTAAGACCTCACACCTGTGAGAATCGGCCTCATCAGATAATCTACAAACAACAAATTCTGGGGAGGGTGTGGACAAAAGGAATCCTCTTCCGCTATTGGTGGGAATGTAAATTGATACAGTCACGATGGAGAACATTATGGAGGTTCCTTTAAAAAACTAAAAAGAGAATTACCATAGGATCCAGCAATTCCACTTCTGGGCATATACCCATAGAAAACCATAAATCACAAAGACATATTCACCACAATGTTCATTGCAGCACTATTTACAATAGCCAGGTAATGGAAGCAACCTAAATGCCCACAGACAGACGAATGGATAAAGATGTGGTACATATATAAAATGGAATATTACTCAGCCAAAAAAAGGAATGAAACTGAGTCATTTGTAGAGAAGTTGATGGATCTAGAGACTGTCATACAGAGTGAAGTAAGTCAGAAAGAGAAAAACAAATATTGTATATTAATGCCTATATGTGGAACCTAGAAAAATGGTACAGATGAACTGGTTTGCAGGGCAGTAATAGAGACACAGAGGTAGAGAACAAACGTATGGACATGGACACAAAGTGGGGGAAGCCAAGGGGTGGTGGTGGTGGGATGAGTTGGGAGATTGGGATTGACCTGTATACATGTATATGCATAAAATAGATAACTAATAATAACCTACTGTATAAAAAAATAAATTAAATTTCAAAATTTTAAAAAATAAAATGTAAAAATAAAACAGAAAAAAAGTTCTTCCATTCACACTGATGTATTTATAAGAATGAATTATTTCCATGCTTATATCCATAAATACATAAAAGAGGAATAAAATCTAACTTGAATCAAAAAAGAAAAAAAAAACTGAACCTAACATTTATACAGAGGAAAACACTACCAAGGCACTTGCTCCAGTGGTAAACAATTCTGAAATTGGTCAGAGGTGGGGAATCATCTCCCATACAGCCAGCAGCCCCGCCCGCCCACGCAAGGAGCGTCCTTATTGCAAAGCTGGGGGACCATGCCGAGGCCTCTGTGAGTAAACGTGAGCTGAGACCCAGGCCAGCTGCTGCTGAACTCTTCCCACCCTTCCCAGGTGAAACACCTGAATATGTACAAGGGCTTGAAAACCTAGAGGAAGGGCCGTGGAGCCACACCAGCGACAGCACGCAGGCCAACTTGGTGCCTGCAGGTCAGCCAGGATGGACCTGGCCACGGGCGCTCTTCTGGAAGCTTTCCATTGCCCTGCCTGAGATACCCCTCCTGTCCCGGCCCCCACTCCTTTTTTTCCTTCCTCAGCTCAGCCCGGAGAGATATTCCAGTTGAAGTTATGGGTGACACATCCTCTTCTTTACAGGTGGCAGCCTGGCAACTCCTGCCGAAAGTCCAGCAGAGCCCCACTCACACCGGGACCCCACAAAGCCGTGGACCCTCACACCCTCCCATCAGCACAGCCCCGAGACTGCTGACGGGGCAGAGAATATGGAGTCAGGCACAGCTGCAGTGGCTATTGCTGCCTGGAGTGCTGTTTATATTGACCTCAACCCAGGCACACCTGGGGAGGGCTTGCCGGCAGGGTCAGGCTGCCCAGGTGAGCTAATCCTCAGCCCTCGGGGAATCACATTGCAGAAAATGGACCTCGCTAAGACAGAATATTCGCCAAGGAAAAAAAGGACACAATGCCATTTGCAGCACTGTAGATGAGTCTCGAGGTAATCACGTGACTTGGAGTAAGTCAGAAAGTGAAAGACACATATCATATCATATCACTTATAGGTGTTACCTATAAATTGATACCAGGGCAGATATTTCCACGGAGAAGGGCAATCACAGATTCATTAAACAAACTTAAGGTTCACCAAAGGAAAGGTGTGAGGATTGAATTCATTACGATATTGGGGTTAACAGACATATACAAACACAGTAGACGTATAGAATCGCCAAAGACCTACGGAGTACCAAGAGAAGACTACTCAACATTCTGTCATAACGAACATGGGAAAAGGATCCCAGGAAGAACAGACATATGTATATGTGTAAAAGAACCACCTCTTGCACACCTACAACAAGCTAAACGTTGTACTCAAACGTGCTGTAATAAAAAATAAAAAATTAAATTAAAAACACGAACAAGAAGTAGTGAGACAAACTTGAGGGGCTTTCTCCTGGCACATTCCGTTCTACATTCCAATCTAGAACGCGACTTCCATTGAGGCTCTGCTGCCCTAGTAACCAGATTTGGTAAGGGAGAACTGCTGCCACCTTGTGGCCGTTTCACACAACAGCAGCTTTAATCCCAGCGCTAATGGTCAGTGGATATTCCAAATCATTACAGGCCTGTAAATGACACCTGCCCTGAAAACATATCCTGGGGTCATATATCGACCAAAAAATTCAAAAGACGTCCATATTTCAAAACGACATTTTCAAGAGGCATATTTCACGCACATTAGTGTTCTGCTTCTTTTGCTTGCTTTCTTTCTTTGTTAAAAAAACGGGAATGGAAAAAGGCAACCCTCAGAATGGGCGAAAACGTTCACAAACGAATCAATGGACAAAGGTTTAATCTCCAATATATATAAACAGCTCATGCAGCTTAATATTAATAAAACAAACAACCCAATACAAAAATGGGCAGAAGATCTAAAGAGACGTTTCTTCAAAGAAGACACAGAGATGGCCAAGACGCACATGAAAAGCTGCTCAACATCACTATTAGAGAAATGCAAATCAAAACTACAATGAGGTAAGACCTCACACCTGTGAGAATCGGCCTCATCAGATAATCTACAAACAACAAATTCTGGGGAGGGTGTGGACAAAAGGAACCCTCTTCCGCTATTGGTGGGAATGTAAATTGATACAGTCACGATGGAGAACAGTATGGAGGTTCCTTTAAAAAACTAAAAAGAGAATTACCATAGGATCCAGCAATCCCACTTCTGGGCATATACCCAGAGAAAACCATAAATCACAAAGACACATTCACCACAATGTTCATTGCAGCACTATTTACAGTAGCCAGGCAATGGAAGCAACCTAAATGCCCACAGACAGACGAATGGATAAAGATGTGGTACATATATAAAATGGAATATTACTCAGCCAAAAAAAGGAATGAAACTGGGTCATTTGTAGAGAAGTTGATGGATCTAGAGACTGTCATACAGAGTGAAGTAAGTCAGAAAGAGAAAAACAAATATTGTATATTAATGCCTATATGTGGAACCTAGAAAAATGGTACAGATGAACTGGTTTGCAGGGCAGAAATAGAGACACAGAGGTAGAGAACAAACGTATGGACATGGACACAAAGTGGGGGAAGCCATGGGGTGGTGGTGGTGGGATGAGTTGGGAGATTGGGATTGACCTGTATACATGTATATGCATAAAATAGATAACTAATAATAACCTACTGTATAAAAAAATAAATTAAATTTCAAAATTTTTAAAAATAAAATGTAAAAATAAAACAGAAAAAAAGTTCTTCCATTCACACTGATGTATTTATAAGAATGAATTATTTCCATGCTTATATCCATAAATACATAAAAGAGGAATAAAATCTAACTTGAACCAAAAAAGAAAAAAAAAACTGAACCTAACATTTATACAGAGGAAAACACTACCAAGGCACTTGCTCCAGTGGTAAACAATTCTGAAATTGGTCAGAGGTGGGGAATCATCTCCCATACAGACAGCAGCCCCGCCCGCCCACGCAAGGAGCGTCCTTATTGCAAAGCTGGGGGACCGTGCCGAGGCCTCTGTGAGGAAACGTGAGCTGAGCCCCAGGCCAGCTGCTGCTGAACTCTTCCCACCCTTCCCAGGTGAAACACCTGAATATGTACAAGGGCTTGAAAGCCTAGAGGAAGGGCCGTGGAGCCACACCAGCGACAGCACGCAGGCCAACTTGGTGCCTGCAGGTCAGCCAGGATGGTCCTGGCCATGGGCGCTCTTCTGGAAGCTTTCCATTGCCCTGCCTGAGATACCCCTCCTGTCCCGGCCCCCACTCCTTTTTTTCCTTCCTCACCTCAGCCCGGAGAGATATTCCAGTGGAAGTTATGGGTGACACATCCTCTTCTTTACAGGTGGCAGCCTGGCAACTCCAGCCAAAAGTCCAGCAGAGCCCCACTCACACCGGGCCCCCCACAAAGCCGTGGACCCTCACACCCTCCCACCAGCACAGCCCCAAGACTGCTGACGGGGCAGAGAATATGCAGTCAGGCACAGCTGCAGGGGCTATTGCTGCCTGGAGTGCTGTTTATATTGACCTCAACCCAGGCACACCTGGGGAGGGCTTGCCGGCAGGGTCAGGCTGCCCAGGTCAGCTTATCCTCAGCCCTCGGGGAATCACATTGCAGAAAATGGACCTCGCTAAGACAGAATATTCGCCAAGGAAAAAAAAGGACACAATGCCATTTGCAGCACCGTAGATGAGTCTCGAGGTAATCACGTGACTTGGAGTAAGTCAGAAAGTGAAAGACACATATCATATCATATCACTTATAGGTGTTACCTATAAATTGATACCAGGGCAGATATTTCCACGGAGAAGGGCAATCACAGATTCATTAAACAAACTTATGGTTCACCAAAGGAAAGGTGTGAGGATTGAATTCATTACGATATTGGGGTTAACAGACACATACAAACACAGTAGACGTATAGAATCGCCAAAGACCTACGGAGTACCAAGAGAAGACTACTCAACATTCTGTCATAACGTACATGGGAAAAGGATCCCAGGAAGAACAGACATATGTATATGTGTAAAAGAACCACCTCTTGCACACCTACAACAAGCTAAACGTTGTACTCAAACTTGCTGTAATAAAAAATAAAAAATTAAATTAAAAACACGAACAAGAAGTAGTGAGACAAACTTGAGGGGCTTTCTCCTGGCACATTCCGTTCTACATTCCAATCTAGAACGCGACTTCCATTGAGGCTCTGCTGCCCTAGTAACCAGATTTGGTAAGGGAGAACTGCTGCCACCTTGTGGCCGTTTCACACAACAGCAGCTTTAATCCCAGCGCTAATGGTCAGTGGATATTCCAAATCATTACAGGCCTGTAAATGACACCTGCCCTGAAAACATATCCTGGGGTCATATATCGACCAAAAAATTCAAAAGACGTCCATATTTTAAAACGACATTTTCAAGAGGCATATTTCACGCACATTAGTGTTCTGCTTCTTTTGCTTGCTTTCTTTCTTTGTTAAAAAAACGGGAATGGAAAAAGGCAACCCTCAGAATGGGCGAAAACGTTCACAAACGAATCAATGGACAAAGGTTTAATCTCCAATATATATAAACAGCTCATGCAGCTTAATATTAATAAAACAAACAACCCAATACAAAAATGGGCAGAAGATCTAAAGAGACGTTTCTTCAAAGAAGACACAGAGATGGCCAAGACGCACATGAAAAGCTGCTCAACATCACTAATTATTAGAGAAATGCAAATCAAAACTACAATGAGGTAAGACCTCACACCTGTGAGAATCGGCCTCATCAGATAATCTACAAACAACAACTTCTGGGGAGGGTGTGGACAAAAGGAACCCTCTTCCGCTATTGGTGGGAATGTAAATTGATACAGTCACTATGGAGAACAGTATGCAGGTTCCTTTAAAAAACTAAAAAGAGAATTACCATAGGATCCAGCAATCCCCCTTCTGGGCATATACCCAGAGAAAACCATAAATCACAAAGACACATTCACCACAATGTTCATTGCAGCACTATTTACAATAGCCAGGTAATGGAAGCAACCTAAATGCCCACAGACAGACGAATGGATAAAGATGTGGTACATATATAAAATGGAATATTACTCAGCCAAAAAAAGGAATGAAACTGAGTCATTTGTAGAGAAGTTGATGGATCTAGAGACTGTCATACAGAGTGAAGTAAGTCAGAAAGAGAAAAACAAATATTGTATATTAATGCCTATATGTGGAACCTAGAAAAATGGTAGAGATGAACTGGTTTGCAGGGCAGAAATAGAGACACAGAGGTAGAGAACAAACGTATGGACATGGACACAAAGTGGGGGAAGCCATGGGGTGGTGGTGGTGGGATGAGTTGGGAGATTGGGATTGACCTGTATACATGTATATGCATAAAATAGATAACTAATAATAACCTACTGTATAAAAAAATAAATTAAATTATATTTCAAAATTTTTAAAAATAAAATGTAAAAATATAACAGAAAAAAAGTTCTTCCATTCACACTGATGTATTTATAAGAATGAATTATTTCCATGCTTATATCCATAAATACATAAAAGAGGAATAAAATCTAACTTGAACCAAAAAAGAAAAAAAAACTGAACCTAACATTTATACAGAGGAAAAGACTACCAAGGCACTTGCTCCAGTGGTAAACAATTCTGAAATTGGTCAGAGGTGGGGAATCATCTCCCATACAGCCAGCAGCCCCGCCCGCCCACGCAAGGAGCGTCCTTATTGCAAAGCTGGGGGACCGTGCCGAGGCCTCTGTGAGGAAACGTGAGCTGAGCCCCAGGCCAGCTGCTGCTGAACTCTTCCCACCCTTCCCAGGTGAAACACCTGAATATGTACAAGGGCTTGAAAGCCTAGAGGAAGGGCCGTGGAGCCACACCAGCGACAGCACGCAGGCCAACTTGGTGCCTGCAGGTCAGCCAGGATGGTCCTGGCCACGGGCGCTCTTCTGGAAGCTTTCCATTGCCCTGCCTGAGATACCCCTCCTGTCCAGGCCCCGACTCCTTTTCTTCCTTCCTCACCTCAGCCCGGAGAGATATTCCAGTGGAAGTTATGGGTGACACATCCTCTTCTTTACAGGTGGCAGCCTGGCAACTCCTGCCGAAAGTCCAGCAGAGCCCCACTCACACCGGGCCCCCCACAAAGCCGTGGACCCTCACACCCACCCACCAGCACAGCCCCAAGACTGCTGACGGGGCAGAGAATATGCAGTCAGGCACAGCTGCAGGGGCTATTGCTGCCTGGAGTGCTGTTTATATTGACCTCAACCCAGGCACACCTGGGGAGGGCTTGCCGGCAGGGTCAGGCTGCCCAGGTCAGCTAATCCTCAGCCCTCGGGGAATCACATTGCAGAAAATGGACCTCGCTAAGACAGAATATTCGCCAAGGAAAAAAAGGACACAATGCCATTTGCAGCACCGTAGATGAGTCTCGAGGTAATCACGTGACTTGGAGTAAGTCAGAAAGTGAAAGACACATATCATATCATATCACTTATAGGTGTTACCTATAAATTGATACCAGGGCAGATATTTCCACGGAGAAGGGCAATCACAGATTCATTAAACAAACTTATGGTTCACCAAAGGAAAGGTGTGAGGATTGAATTCATTACGATATTGGGGTTAACAGACATATACAAACACAGTAGACGTATAGAATCGCCAAAGACCTACGGAGTACCAAGAGAAGACTACTCAACATTCTGTCATAACGAACATGGGAAAAGGATCCCAGGAAGAACAGACATATGTATATGTGTAAAAGAACCACCTCTTGCACACCTACAACAAGCTAAACTTTGTACTCAAACGTGCTGTAATAAAAAACAAAAAATTAAATTAAAAACACGAACAAGAAGTAGTGAGACAAACTTGAGGGGCTTTCTCCTGGCACATTCCGTTCTACATTCCAATCTAGAACGCGACTTCCATTGAGGCTCTGCTGCCCTAGTAACCAGATTTGGTAAGGGAGAACTGCTGCCACCTTGTGGCCGTTTCACACAACAGCAGCTTTAATCCCAGCGCTAATGGTCAGTGGATATTCCAAATCATTACAGGCCTGTAAATGACACCTGCCCTGAAAACATATCCTGGGGTCATATATCGACCAAAAAATTCAAAAGACGTCCATATTTCAAAACGACATTTTCAAGAGGCATATTTCACGCACATTAGTGTTCTGCTTCTTTTGCTTGCTTTCTTTCTTTGTTAAAAAAACGGGAATGGAAAAAGGCAACCCTCAGAATGGGCGAAAACGTTCACAAACGAATCAATGGACAAAGGTTTAATCTCCAATATATATAAACAGCTCATGCAGCTTAATATTAATAAAACAAACAACCCAATACAAAAATGGGCAGAAGATCTAAAGAGACGTTTCTTCAAAGAAGACACAGAGATGGCCAAGACGCACATGAAAAGCTGCTCAACATCACTATTAGAGAAATGCAAATCAAAACTACAATGAGGTAAGACCTCACACCTGTGAGAATCGGCCTCATCAGATAATCTACAAACAACAAATTCTGGGGAGGGTGTGGACAAAAGGAACCCTCTTCCGCTATTGGTGGGAATGTAAATTGATACAGTCACGATGGAGAACAGTATGGAGGTTCCTTTAAAAAACTAAAAAGAGAATTACCATAGGATCCAGCAATCCCACTTCTGGGCATATACCCAGAGAAAACCATAAATCACAAAGACACATTCACCACAATGTTCATTGCAGCACTATTTACAGTAGCCAGGCAATGGAAGCAACCTAAATGCCCACAGACAGACGAATGGATAAAGATGTGGTACATATATAAAATGGAATATTACTCAGCCAAAAAAAGGAATGAAACTGGGTCATTTGTAGAGAAGTTGATGGATCTAGAGACTGTCATACAGAGTGAAGTAAGTCAGAAAGAGAAAAACAAATATTGTATATTAATGCCTATATGTGGAACCTAGAAAAATGGTACAGATGAACTGGTTTGCAGGGCAGAAATAGAGACACAGAGGTAGAGAACAAACGTATGGACATGGACACAAAGTGGGGGAAGCCATGGGGTGGTGGTGGTGGGATGAGTTGGGAGATTGGGATTGACCTGTATACATGTATATGCATAAAATAGATAACTAATAATAACCTACTGTATAAAAAAATAAATTAAATTTCAAAATTTTTAAAAATAAAATGTAAAAATAAAACAGAAAAAAAGTTCTTCCATTCACACTGATGTATTTATAAGAATGAATTATTTCCATGCTTATATCCATAAATACATAAAAGAGGAATAAAATCTAACTTGAACCAAAAAAGAAAAAAAAAACTGAACCTAACATTTATACAGAGGAAAACACTACCAAGGCACTTGCTCCAGTGGTAAACAATTCTGAAATTGGTCAGAGGTGGGGAATCATCTCCCATACAGACAGCAGCCCCGCCCGCCCACGCAAGGAGCGTCCTTATTGCAAAGCTGGGGGACCGTGCCGAGGCCTCTGTGAGGAAACGTGAGCTGAGCCCCAGGCCAGCTGCTGCTGAACTCTTCCCACCCTTCCCAGGTGAAACACCTGAATATGTACAAGGGCTTGAAAGCCTAGAGGAAGGGCCGTGGAGCCACACCAGCGACAGCACGCAGGCCAACTTGGTGCCTGCAGGTCAGCCAGGATGGTCCTGGCCATGGGCGCTCTTCTGGAAGCTTTCCATTGCCCTGCCTGAGATACCCCTCCTGTCCCGGCCCCCACTCCTTTTTTTCCTTCCTCACCTCAGCCCGGAGAGATATTCCAGTGGAAGTTATGGGTGACACATCCTCTTCTTTACAGGTGGCAGCCTGGCAACTCCAGCCAAAAGTCCAGCAGAGCCCCACTCACACCGGGCCCCCCACAAAGCCGTGGACCCTCACACCCTCCCACCAGCACAGCCCCAAGACTGCTGACGGGGCAGAGAATATGCAGTCAGGCACAGCTGCAGGGGCTATTGCTGCCTGGAGTGCTGTTTATATTGACCTCAACCCAGGCACACCTGGGGAGGGCTTGCCGGCAGGGTCAGGCTGCCCAGGTCAGCTTATCCTCAGCCCTCGGGGAATCACATTGCAGAAAATGGACCTCGCTAAGACAGAATATTCGCCAAGGAAAAAAAAGGACACAATGCCATTTGCAGCACCGTAGATGAGTCTCGAGGTAATCACGTGACTTGGAGTAAGTCAGAAAGTGAAAGACACATATCATATCATATCACTTATAGGTGTTACCTATAAATTGATACCAGGGCAGATATTTCCACGGAGAAGGGCAATCACAGATTCATTAAACAAACTTATGGTTCACCAAAGGAAAGGTGTGAGGATTGAATTCATTACGATATTGGGGTTAACAGACACATACAAACACAGTAGACGTATAGAATCGCCAAAGACCTACGGAGTACCAAGAGAAGACTACTCAACATTCTGTCATAACGTACATGGGAAAAGGATCCCAGGAAGAACAGACATATGTATATGTGTAAAAGAACCACCTCTTGCACACCTACAACAAGCTAAACGTTGTACTCAAACTTGCTGTAATAAAAAATAAAAAATTAAATTAAAAACACGAACAAGAAGTAGTGAGACAAACTTGAGGGGCTTTCTCCTGGCACATTCCGTTCTACATTCCAATCTAGAACGCGACTTCCATTGAGGCTCTGCTGCCCTAGTAACCAGATTTGGTAAGGGAGAACTGCTGCCACCTTGTGGCCGTTTCACACAACAGCAGCTTTAATCCCAGCGCTAATGGTCAGTGGATATTCCAAATCATTACAGGCCTGTAAATGACACCTGCCCTGAAAACATATCCTGGGGTCATATATCGACCAAAAAATTCAAAAGACGTCCATATTTTAAAACGACATTTTCAAGAGGCATATTTCACGCACATTAGTGTTCTGCTTCTTTTGCTTGCTTTCTTTCTTTGTTAAAAAAACGGGAATGGAAAAAGGCAACCCTCAGAATGGGCGAAAACGTTCACAAACGAATCAATGGACAAAGGTTTAATCTCCAATATATATAAACAGCTCATGCAGCTTAATATTAATAAAACAAACAACCCAATACAAAAATGGGCAGAAGATCTAAAGAGACGTTTCTTCAAAGAAGACACAGAGATGGCCAAGACGCACATGAAAAGCTGCTCAACATCACTAATTATTAGAGAAATGCAAATCAAAACTACAATGAGGTAAGACCTCACACCTGTGAGAATCGGCCTCATCAGATAATCTACAAACAACAACTTCTGGGGAGGGTGTGGACAAAAGGAACCCTCTTCCGCTATTGGTGGGAATGTAAATTGATACAGTCACTATGGAGAACAGTATGCAGGTTCCTTTAAAAAACTAAAAAGAGAATTACCATAGGATCCAGCAATCCCCCTTCTGGGCATATACCCAGAGAAAACCATAAATCACAAAGACACATTCACCACAATGTTCATTGCAGCACTATTTACAATAGCCAGGTAATGGAAGCAACCTAAATGCCCACAGACAGACGAATGGATAAAGATGTGGTACATATATAAAATGGAATATTACTCAGCCAAAAAAAGGAATGAAACTGAGTCATTTGTAGAGAAGTTGATGGATCTAGAGACTGTCATACAGAGTGAAGTAAGTCAGAAAGAGAAAAACAAATATTGTATATTAATGCCTATATGTGGAACCTAGAAAAATGGTAGAGATGAACTGGTTTGCAGGGCAGAAATAGAGACACAGAGGTAGAGAACAAACGTATGGACATGGACACAAAGTGGGGGAAGCCATGGGGTGGTGGTGGTGGGATGAGTTGGGAGATTGGGATTGACCTGTATACATGTATATGCATAAAATAGATAACTAATAATAACCTACTGTATAAAAAAATAAATTAAATTATATTTCAAAATTTTTAAAAATAAAATGTAAAAATATAACAGAAAAAAAGTTCTTCCATTCACACTGATGTATTTATAAGAATGAATTATTTCCATGCTTATATCCATAAATACATAAAAGAGGAATAAAATCTAACTTGAACCAAAAAAGAAAAAAAAACTGAACCTAACATTTATACAGAGGAAAAGACTACCAAGGCACTTGCTCCAGTGGTAAACAATTCTGAAATTGGTCAGAGGTGGGGAATCATCTCCCATACAGCCAGCAGCCCCGCCCGCCCACGCAAGGAGCGTCCTTATTGCAAAGCTGGGGGACCGTGCCGAGGCCTCTGTGAGGAAACGTGAGCTGAGCCCCAGGCCAGCTGCTGCTGAACTCTTCCCACCCTTCCCAGGTGAAACACCTGAATATGTACAAGGGCTTGAAAGCCTAGAGGAAGGGCCGTGGAGCCACACCAGCGACAGCACGCAGGCCAACTTGGTGCCTGCAGGTCAGCCAGGATGGTCCTGGCCACGGGCGCTCTTCTGGAAGCTTTCCATTGCCCTGCCTGAGATACCCCTCCTGTCCAGGCCCCGACTCCTTTTCTTCCTTCCTCACCTCAGCCCGGAGAGATATTCCAGTGGAAGTTATGGGTGACACATCCTCTTCTTTACAGGTGGCAGCCTGGCAACTCCTGCCGAAAGTCCAGCAGAGCCCCACTCACACCGGGCCCCCCACAAAGCCGTGGACCCTCACACCCACCCACCAGCACAGCCCCAAGACTGCTGACGGGGCAGAGAATATGCAGTCAGGCACAGCTGCAGGGGCTATTGCTGCCTGGAGTGCTGTTTATATTGACCTCAACCCAGGCACACCTGGGGAGGGCTTGCCGGCAGGGTCAGGCTGCCCAGGTCAGCTAATCCTCAGCCCTCGGGGAATCACATTGCAGAAAATGGACCTCGCTAAGACAGAATATTCGCCAAGGAAAAAAAGGACACAATGCCATTTGCAGCACCGTAGATGAGTCTCGAGGTAATCACGTGACTTTGAGTAAGTCAGAAAGTGAAAGACACATATCATATCATATCACTTATAGGTGTTACCTATAAATTGATACCAGGGCAGATATTTCCACGGAGAAGGGCAATCACAGATTCATTAAACAAACTTATGGTTCACCAAAGGAAAGGTGTGAGGATTGAATTCATTACGATATTGGGGTTAACAGACATATACAAACACAGTAGACGTATAGAATCACCAAAGACCTACGGAGTACCAAGAGAAGACTACTCAACATTCTGTCATAACGTACATGGGAAAAGGATCCCAGGAAGAACAGACATATGTATATGTGTAAAAGAACCACCTCTTGCACACCTACAACAAGCTAAACGATGTACTCAAACTTGCTGTAATAAAAAATAAAAAATTAAATTAAAAACACGAACAAGAAGTAGTGAGACAAACTTGAGGGGCTTTCTCCTGGCACATTCCGTTCTACATTCCAATCTAGAACGCGACTTCCATTGAGGCTCTGCTGCCCTAGTAACCAGATTTGGTAAGGGAGAACTGCTGCCACCTTGTGGCCGTTTCACACAACAGCAGCTTTAATCCCAGCACTAATGGTCAGTGGATATTCCAAATCATTACAGGCCTGTAAATGACACCTGCCCTGAAAACTAATCCTGGGGTCATATATCGACCAAAAAATTCAAAAGACGTCCATATTTCAAAACGACAGTTTCAAGAGGCATATTTCACGCACATTAGTGTTCTGCTTCTTTTGCTTGCTTTCTTTCTTTGTTAAAAAAACGGGAATGGAAAAAGGCAACCCTCAGAATGGGCGAAAACGTTCACAAACGAATCAATGGACAAAGGTTTAATCTCCAATATATATAAACAGCTCATGCAGCTTAATATTAATAAAACAAACAACCCAATACAAAAATGGGCAGAAGATCTAAAGAGACGTTTCTTCAAAGAAGACACAGAGATGGCCAAGACGCACATGAAAAGCTGCTCAACATCACTAATTATTAGAGAAATGCAAATCAAAACTACAATGAGGTAAGACCTCACACCTGTGAGAATCGGCCTCATCAGATAATCTACAAACAACAAATTCTGGGGAGGGTGTGGACAAAAGGAACCCTCTTCCGCTATTGGTGGGAATGTAAATTGATACAGTCACTATGGAGAACAGTATGGAGGTTCCTTTAAAAAACTAAAAAGAGAATTACCATAGGATCCAGCAATCCCACTTCTGGGCATATACCCATAGAAAACCATAAATCACAAAGACATATTCACCACAATGTTCATTGCAGCAGTATTTACAATAGCCAGGTAATGGAAGCAACCTAAATGCCCACAGACAGACGAATGGATAAAGATGTGGTACATATATAAAATGGAATATTACTCAGCCAAAAAAAGGAATGAAACTGAGTCATTTGTAGAGAAGTTGATGGATCTAGAGACTGTCATACAGAGTGAAGTAAGTCAGAAAGAGAAAAACAAATATTGTATATTAATGCCTATATGTGGAACCTAGAAAAATGGTACAGATGAACTGGTTTGCAGGGCAGAAATAGAGACACAGAGGTAGAGAACAAACGTATGGACATGGACACAAAGTGGGGGAAGCCATGGGGTGGTGGTGGTGGGATGAGTTGGGAGATTGGGATTGACCTGTATACATGTATATGCATAAAATAGATAACTAATAATAACCTACTGTATAAAAAAATAAATTAAATTTCAAAATTTTAAAAAATAAAATGTAAAAATAAAACAGAAAAAAAGTTCTTCCATTCACACTGATGTATTTATAAGAATGAATTATTTCCATGCTTATATCCATAAATACATAAAAGAGGAATAAAATCTAACTTGAATCAAAAAAGAAAAAAAAAACTGAACCTAACATTTATACAGAGGAAAACACTACCAAGGCACTTGCTCCAGTGGTAAACAATTCTGAAATTGGTCAGAGGTGGGGAATCATCTCCCATACAGCCAGCAGCCCCGCCCGCCCACGCAAGGAGCGTCCTTATTGCAAAGCTGGGGGACCGTGCCGAGGCCTCTGTGAGTAAACGTGAGCTGAGACCCAGGCCAGCTGCTGCTGAACTCTTCCCACCCTTCCCAGGTGAAACACCTGAATATGTACAAGGGCTTGAAAACCTAGAGGAAGGGCCGTGGAGCCACACCAGCGACAGCACGCAGGCCAACTTGGTGCCTGCAGGTCAGCCAGGATGGACCTGGCCACGGGCGCTCTTCTGGAAGCTTTCCATTGCCCTGCCTGAGATACCCCTCCTGTCCCGGCCCCCACTCCTTTTTTTCCTTCCTCAGCTCAGCCCGGAGAGATATTCCAGTTGAAGTTATGGGTGACACATCCTCTTCTTTACAGGTGGCAGCCTGGCAACTCCTGCCGAAAGTCCAGCAGAGCCCCACTCACACCGGGACCCCACAAAGCCGTGGACCCTCACACCCTCCCACCAGCACAGCCCCGAGACTGCTGACGGGGCAGAGAATATGGAGTCAGGCACAGCTGCAGGGGCTATTGCTGCCTGGAGTGCTGTTTATATTGACCTCAACCCAGGCACACCTGGGGAGGGCTTGCCGGCAGGGTCAGGCTGCCCAGGTCAGCTAATCCTCAGCCCTCGGGGAATCACATTGCAGAAAATGGACCTTACTAAGACAGAATATTCGCCAAGGAAAAAAAGGACACAATGCCATTTGCAGCACTGTAGATGAGTCTCGAGGTAATCACGTGACTTGGAGTAAGTCAGAAAGTGAAAGACACATATCATATCATATCACTTATAGGTGTTACCTATAAATTGATACCAGGGCAGATATTTCCACGGAGAAGGGCAATCACAGATTCATTAAACAAACTTAAGGTTCACCAAAGGAAAGGTGTGAGGATTGAATTCATTACGATATTGGGGTTAACAGACATATACAAACACAGTAGACGTATATAATCACCAAAGACCTACGGAGTACCAAGAGAAGACTACTCAACATTCTGTCATAACGTACATGGGAAAAGGATCCCAGGAAGAACAGACATATGTATATGTGTAAAAGAACCACCTCTTGCACACCTACAACAAGCTAAACGTTGTACTCAAACTTGCTGTAATAAAAAATAAAAAATTAAATTAAAAACACGAACAAGAAGTAGTGAGACAAACTTGAGGGGCTTTCTCCTGGCACATTCCGTTCTACATTCCAATCTAGAACGCGACTTCCATTGAGGCTCTGCTGCCCTAGTAACCAGATTTGGTAAGGGAGAACTGCTGCCACCTTGTGGCCGTTTCACACAACAGCAGCTTTAATCCCAGCGCTAATGGTCAGGGGATATTCCAAATCATTACAGGCCTGTAAATGACACCTGCCCTGAAAACAAATCCTGGGGTCATATATCGACCAAAAAATTCAAAAGACGTCCATATTTCAAAACGACAGTTTCAAGAGTCATATTTCACGCACATTAGTGTTCTGCTTCTTTTGCTTGCTTTCTTTCTTTGTTAAAAAAACGGGAATGGAAAAAGGCAACCCTCAGAATGGGCGAAAACGTTCACAAACGAATCAATGGACAAAGGTTTAATCTCCAATATATATAAACAGCTCATGCAGCTTAATATTAATAAAACAAACAACCCAATACAAAAATGGGCAGAAGATCTAAAGAGACGTTTCTTCAAAGAAGACACAGAGATGGCCAAGACGCACATGAAAAGCTGCTCAACATCACTAATTATTAGAGAAATGCAAATCAAAACTACAATGAGGTAAGACCTCACACCTGTGAGAATCGGCCTCATCAGATAATCTACAAACAACAAATTCTGGGGAGGGTGTGGACAAAAGGAACCCTCTTCCGCTATTGGTGGGAATGTAAATTGATACAGTCACTATGGAGAACAGTATGGAGGTTCCTTTAGAAAACTAAAAAGAGAATTACCATAGGATCCAGCAATCCCACTTCTGGGCATATACCCAGAGAAAACCATAAATCACAAAGACACATTCACCACAATGTTCATTGCAGCACTATTTACAATAGCCAGGTAATGGAAGCAACCTAAATGCCCACAGACAGATGAATGGATAAAGATGTGGTACATATATAAAATGGAATATTACTCAGCCAAAAAAAGGAATGAAACTGGGTCATTTGTAGAGAAGTTGATGGATCTAGAGACTGTCATACAGAGTGAAGTAAGTCAGAAAGAGAAAAACAAATATTGTATATTAATGCCTATATGTGGAACCTAGAAAAATGGTACAGATGAACTGGTTTGCAGGGCAGAAATAGAGACACAGAGGTAGAGAACAAACGTATGGACATGGACACAAAGTGGGGGAAGCCATGGGGTGGTGGTGGTGGGATGAGTTGGGAGATTGGGATTGACCTGTATACATGTATATGCATAAAATAGATAACTAATAATAACCTACTGTATAAAAAAATAAATTAAATTTCAAAATTTTAAAAAATAAAATGTAAAAATAAAACAGAAAAAAAGTTCTTCCATTCACACTGATGTATTTATAAGAATGAATTATTTCCATGCTTATATCCATAAATACATAAAAGAGGAATAAAATCTAACTTGAACCAAAAAAGAAAAAAAAAAACTGAACCTAACATTTATACAGAGGAAAACAATACCAAGGCACTTGCACCAGTGGTAAACAATTCTGAAATTGGTCAGAGGTGGGGAATCATCTCCCATACAGCCAGCAGCCCCGCCCGCCCACGCAAGGAGCGTCCTTATTGCAAAGCTGGGGGACCGTGCCGAGGCCTCTGTGAGGAAACGTGAGCTGAGCCCCAGGCCAGCTGCTGCTGAACTCTTCCCACCCTTCCCAGGTGAAACACCTGAATATGTACAAGGGCTTGAAAGCCTAGAGGAAGGGCCGTGGAGCCACACCAGCGACAGCACGCAGGCCAACTTGGTGCCTGCAGGTCAGCCAGGATGGTCCTGGCCACGGGCGCTCTTCTGGAAGCTTTCCATTGCCCTGCCTGAGATACCCCTCCTGTCCCGGCCCCCACTCCTTTTTTTCCTTCCTCACCTCAGCCCGGAGAGATATTCCAGTGGAAGTTATGGGTGACACATCCTCTTCTTTACAGGTGGCAGCCTGGCAACTCCTGCCGAAAGTCCAGCAGAGCCCCACTCACACCGGGCCCCCCACAAAGCCGTGGACCCTCACACACTCCCACCAGCACAGCCCCGAGACTGCTGACAGGGCAGAGAATATGCAGTCAGGCACAGCTGCAGGGGCTATTGCTGCCTGGAGTGCTGTTTATATTGACCTCAACCCAGGCACACCTGGGGAGGGCTTGCCGGCAGGGTCAGGCTGCCCAGGTCAGCTAATCCTCAGCCCTCGGGGAATCACATTGCAGAAAATGGACCTCGCTAAGACAGAATATTCGCCAAGGAAAAAAAAGGACACAATGCCATTTGCAGCACCGTAGATGAGTCTCGAGGTAATCACGTGACTTGGAGTAAGTCAGAAAGTGAAAGACACATATCATATCATATCACTTATAGGTGTTACCTATAAATTGATACCAGGGCAGATATTTCCACGGAGAAGGGCAATCACAGATTCATTAAACAAACTTATGGTTCACCAAAGGAAAGGTGTGAGGATTGAATTCATTACGATATTGGGGTTAACAGACATATACAAACACAGTAGACGTATAGAATCACCAAAGACCTACGGAGTACCAAGAGAAGACTACTCAACATTCTGTCATAACGTACATGGGAAAAGGATCCCAGGAAGAACAGATATATGTATATGTGTAAAAGAACCACCTCTTGCACACCTACAACAAGCTAAACGTTGTACTCAAACGTGCTGTAATAAAAAATAAAAAATTAAATTAAAGACACGAACAAGAAGTAGTGAGACAAACTTGAGGGGCTTTCTCCTGGCACATTCCGTTCTACATTCCAATCTAGAACGCGACTTCCATTGAGGCTCTGCTGCCCTAGTAACCAGATTTGGTAAGGGAGAACTGCTGCCACCTTGTGGCCGTTTCACACAACAGCAGCTTTAATCCCAGCGCTAATGGTCAGGGGATATTCCAAATCATTACAGGCCTGTAAATGACACCTGCCCTGAAAACAAATCCTGGGGTCATATATCGACCAAAAAATTCAAAAGACGTCCATATTTCAAAACGACAGTTTCAAGAGGCATATTTCACGCACATTAGTGTTCTGCTTCTTTTGCTTGCTTTGTTTCTTTGTTAAAAAAACGGGAATGGAAAAAGGCAACCCTCAGAATGGGCGAAAACGTTCACAAACGAATCAATGGACAAAGGTTTAATCTCCAATATATATAAACAGCTCATGCAGCTTAATATTAATAAAACAAACAACCCAATACAAAAATGGGCAGAAGATCTAAAGAGACGTTTCTTCAAAGAAGACACAGAGATGGCCAAGACGCACATGAAAAGCTGCTCAACATCACTAATTATTAGAGAAATGCAAATCAAAACTACAATGAGGTAAGACCTCACACCTGTGAGAATCGGCCTCATCAGATAATCTACAAACAACAAATTCTGGGGAGGGTGTGGACAAAAGGAACCCTCTTCCGCTATTGGTGGGAATGTAAATTGATACAGTCACTATGGAGAACAGTATGGAGGTTCCTTTAGAAAACTAAAAAGAGAATTACCATAGGATCCAGCAATCCCACTTCTGGGCATATACCCAGAGAAAACCATAAATCACAAAGACACATTCACCACAATGTTCATTGCAGCACTATTTACAATAGCCAGGTAATGGAAGCAACCTAAATGCCCACAGACAGATGAATGGATAAAGATGTGGTACATATATAAAATGGAATATTACTCAGCCAAAAAAAGGAATGAAACTGGGTCATTTGTAGAGAAGTTGATGGATCTAGAGACTGTCATACAGAGTGAAGTAAGTCAGAAAGAGAAAAACAAATATTGTATATTAATGCCTATATGTGGAACCTAGAAAAATGGTACAGATGAACTGGTTTGCAGGGCAGAAATAGAGACACAGAGGTAGAGAACAAACGTATGGACATGGACACAAAGTGGGGGAAGCCATGGGGTGGTGGTGGTGGGATGAGTTGGGAGATTGGGATTGACCTGTATACATGTATATGCATAAAATAGATAACTAATAATAACCTACTGTATAAAAAAATAAATTAAATTTCAAAATTTTTAAAAATAAAATGTAAAAATAAAACAGAAAAAAAGTTCTTCCATTCACACTGATGTATTTATAAGAATGAATTATTTCCATGCTTATATCCATAAATACATAAAAGAGAAATAAAATCTAACTTGAACCAAAAAAGAAAAAAAAAAACTGAACCTAACATTTATACAGAGGAAAACACTACCAAGGCACTTGCACCAGTGGTAAACAATTCTGAAATTGGTCAGAGGTGGGGAATCATCTCCCATACAGCCAGCAGCCCCGCCCGCCCACGCTAGGAGCGTCCTTATTGCAAAGCTGGGGGACCGTGCCGAGGCCTCTGTGAGGAAACGTGAGCTGAGCCCCAGGCCAGCTGCTGCTGAACTCTTCCCACCCTTCCCAGGTGAAACACCTGAATATGTACAAGGGCTTGAAAGCCTAGAGGAAGGGCCGTGGAGCCACACCAGCGACAGCACGCAGGCCAACTTGGTGCCTGCAGGTCAGCCAGGATGGTCCTGGCCACGGGCGCTCTTCTGGAAGCTTTCCATTGCCCTGCCTGAGATACCCCTCCTGTCCCGGCCCCCACTCCTTTTTTTCCTTCCTCACCTCAGCCCGGAGAGATATTCCAGTGGAAGTTATGGGTGACACATCCTCTTCTTTACAGGTGGCAGCCTGGCAACTCCTGCCGAAAGTCCAGCAGAGCCCCACTCACACCGGGCCCCCCACAAAGCCGTGGACCCTCACACCCTCCCACCAGCACAGCCCCGAGACTGCTGACAGGGCAGAGAATATGCAGTCATGCATAGCTGCAGGGGCTATTGCTGCCTGGAGTGCTGTTTATATTGACCTCAACCCAGGCACACCTGGGGAGGGCTTGCCGGCAGGGTCAGGCTGCCCAGGTCAGCTAATCCTCAGCCCTCGGGGAATCACATTGCAGAAAATGGACCTCGCTAAGACAGAATATTCGCCAAGGAAAAAAAAGGACACAATGCCATTTGCCGCACCGTAGATGAGTCTCGAGGTAATCACGTGACTTGGAGTAAGTCAGAAAGTGAAAGACACATATCATATCATATCACTTATAGGTGTTACCTATAAATTGATACCAGGGCAGATATTTCCACGGAGAAGGGCAATCACAGATTCATTAAACAAACTTATGGTTCACCAAAGGAAAGGTGTGAGGATTGAATTCATTACGATATTGGGGTTAACAGACATATACAAACACAGTAGACGTATAGAATCGCCAAAGACCTACGGAGTACCAAGAGAAGACTACTCAACATTCTGTCATAACGTACATGGGAAAAGGATCCCAGGAAGAACAGACATATGTATATGTGTAAAAGAACCACCTCTTGCACACCTACAACAAGCTAAACGTTGTACTCAAACTTGCTGTAATAAAAAATAAAAAATTAAATTAAAAACACGAACAAGAAGTAGTGAGACAAACTTGAGGGGCTTTCTCCTGGCACATTCCGTTCTACATTCCAATCTAGAACGCGACTTCCATTGAGGCTCTGCTGCCCTAGTAACCAGATTTGGTAAGGGAGAACTGCTGCCACCTTGTGGCCGTTTCACACAACAGCAGCTTTAATCCCAGCGCTAATGGTCAGTGGATATTCCAAATCATTACAGGCCTGTAAATGACACCTGCCCTGAAAACATATCCTGGGGTCATATATCGACCAAAAAATTCAAAAGACGTCCATATTTCAAAACGACAGTTTCAAGAGGCATATTTCACGCACATTAGTGTTCTGCTTCTTTTGCTTGCTTTCTTTCTTTGTTAAAAAAACGGGAATGGAAAAAGGCAACCCTCAGAATGGGCGAAAACGTTCACAAACGAATCAATGGACAAAGGTTTAATCTCCAATATATATAAACAGCTCATGCAGCTTAATATTAATAAAACAAACAACCCAATACAAAAATGGGCAGAAGATCTAAAGAGACGTTTCTTCAAAGAAGACACAGAGATGGCCAAGACGCACATGAAAAGCTGCTCAACATCACTAATTATTAGAGAAATGCAAATCAAAACTACAATGAGGTAAGACCTCACACCTGTGAGAATCGGCCTCATCAGATAATCTACAAACAACAAATTCTGGGGAGGGTGTGGACAAAAGGAACCCTCTTCCGCTATTGGTGGGAATGTAAATTGATACAGTCACGATGGAGAACAGTATGGAGGTTCCTTTAAAAAACTAAAAAGAGAATTACCATAGGATCCAGCAATCCCACTTCTGGGCATATACCCAGAGAAAACCATAAATCACAAAGACACATTCACCACAATGTTCATTGCAGCACAATTTACAATAGCCAGGTAATGGAAGCAACCTAAATGCCCACAGACAGACGAATGGATAAAGATGTGGTACATATATAAAATGGAATATTACTCAGCCAAAAAAAGGAATGAAACTGAGTCATTTGTAGAGAAGTTGATGGATCTAGAGACTGTCATACAGAGTGAAGTAAGTCAGAAAGAGAAAAACAAATATTGTATATTAATGCCTATATGTGGAACCTAGAAAAATGGTACAGATGAACTGGTTTGCAGGGCAGAAATAGAGACACAGAGGTAGAGAACAAACGTATGGACATGGACACAAAGTGGGGGAAGCCATGGGGTGGTGGTGGTGGGATGAGTTGGGAGATTGGGATTGACCTGTATACATGTATATGCATAAAATAGATAACTAATAATAACCTACTGTATAGAAAAATAAATTAAATTAAATTTCAAAATTTTTAAAAATAAAATGTAAAAATAAAACAGAAAAAAAGTTCTTCCATTCACACTGATGTATTTATAAGAATGAATTATTTCCATGCTTATATCCATAAATACATAAAAGAGGAATAAAATCTAACTTGAACCAAAAAAGAAAAAAAAAACTGAACCTAACATTTATACAGAGGAAAACACTACCAAGGCACTTGCTCCAGTGGTAAACAATTCTGAAATTGGTCAGAGGTGGGGAATCATCTCCCATACAGCCAGCAGCCCCGCCCGCCCACGCAAGGAGTGTCCTTATTGCAAAGCTGGGGGACCGTGCCGAGGCCTCTGTGAGGAAACGTGAGCTGAGCCCCAGGCCAGCTGCTGCTGAACTCTTCCCACTCTTCCCAGGTGAAACACCTGAATATGTACAAGGGCTTGAAAGCCTAGAGGAAGGGCCGTGGAATCACACCAGCGACAGCACGCAGGCCAACTTGGTGCCTGCAGGTCAGCCAGGATGGTCCTGGCCACGGGCGCTCTTCTGGAAGCTTTCCATTGCCCTGCCTGAGATACCCTTCCTGTCCCGGCCCCCACTCCTTTTTTTCCTTCCTCACCTCAGCCCGGAGAGATATTCCAGTGGAAGTTATGGGTGACACATCCTCTTCTTTACAGGTGGCAGCCTGGCAACTCCTGCCGAAAGTCCAGCAGAGCCCCACTCACACCGGGCCCCCCACAAAGCCGTGGACCCTCACACCCTCCCACCAGCACAGCCCCGAGACTGCTGACAGGGCAGAGAATATGCAGTCAGGCACAGCTGCAGGGGCTATTGCTGCCTGGAGTGCTGTTTATATTGACCTCAACCCAGGCACACCTGGGGAGGGCTTGCCGGCAGGGTCAGGCTGCCCAGGTCAGCTAATCCTCAGCCCTCGGGGAATCACATTGCAGAAAATGGACCTCGCTAAGACAGAATATTCGCCAAGGAAAAAAAAGGACACAATGCCATTTGCAGCACCGTAGATGAGTCTCGAGGTAATCACGTGACTTGGAGTAAGTCAGAAAGTAAAAGACACATATCATATCATATCACTTATAGGTGTTACCTATAAATTGATACCAGGGCAGATATTTCCACGGAGAAGGGCAATCACAGATTCATTAAACAAACTTATGGTTCACCAAAGGAAAGGTGTGAGGATTGAATTCATTACGATATTGGGGTTAACAGACATATACAAACACAGTAGACGTATAGAATCGCCAAAGACCTACGGAGTACCAAGAGAAGACTACTCAACATTCTGTCATAACGTACATGGGAAAAGGATCCCAGGAAGAACAGATATATGTATATGTGTAAAAGAACCACCTCTTGCACACCTACAACAAGCTAAACGTTGTACTCAAACGTGCTGTAATAAAAAATAAAAAATTAAATTAAAAACACGAACAAGAAGTAGTGAGACAAACTTGAGGGGCTTTCTCCTGGCACATTCCGTTCTACATTCCAATCTAGAACGCGACTTCCATTGAGGCTCTGCTGCCCTAGTAACCAGATTTGGTAAGGGAGAACTGCTGCCACCTTGTGGCCGTTTCACACAACAGCAGCTTTAATCCCAGCGCTAATGGTCAGTGGATATTCCAAATCATTACAGGCCTGTAAATGACACCTGCCCTGAAAACATATCCTGGGGTCATATATCGACCAAAAAATTCAAAAGACGTCCATATTTCAAAACGGCAGTTTCAAGAGGCATATTTCACGCACATTAGTGTTCTGCTTCTTTTGCTTGCTTTCTTTCTTTGTTAAAAAAACGGGAATGGAAAAAGGCAACCCTCAGAATGGGCGAAAACGTTCACAAACGAATCAATGGACAAAGGTTTAATCTCCAATATATATAAACAGCTCATGCAGCTTAATATTAATAAAACAAACAACCCAATACAAAAATGGGCAGAAGATCTAAAGAGACGTTTCTTCAAAGAAGACACAGAGATGGCCAAGACGCACATGAAAAGCTGCTCAACATCACTAATTATTAGAGAAATGCAAATCAAAACTACAATGAGGTAAGACCTCACACCTGTGAGAATCGGCCTCATCAGATAATCTACAAACAACAAATTCTGGGGAGGGTGTGGACAAAAGGAACCCTCTTCCGCTATTGGTGGGAATGTAAATTGATACAGTCACGATGGAGAACAGTATGGAGGTTCCTTTAAAAAACTAAAAAGAGAATTACCATAGGATCCAGCAATCCCACTTCTGGGCATATACCCAGAGAAAACCATAAATCACAAAGACACATTCACCACAATGTTCATTGCAGCACTATTTACAATAGCCAGGCAATGGAAGCAACCTAAATGCCCACAGACAGACGAATGGATAAAGATGTGGTACATATATAAAATGGAATATTACTCAGCCAAAAAAAGGAATGAAACTGGGTCATTTGTAGAGAAGTTGATGGATCTAGAGACTGTCATACAGAGTGAAGTAAGTCAGAAAGAGAAAAACAAATATTGTATATTAATGCCTATATGTGGAACCTAGAAAAATGGTACAGATGAACTGGTTTGCAGGGCAGAAATAGAGACACAGAGGTAGAGAACAAACGTATGGACATGGACACAAAGTGGGGGAAGCCATGGGGTGGTGGTGGTGGGATGAGTTGGGAGATTGGGATTGACCTGTATACATGTATATGCATAAAATAGATAACTAATAATAACCTACTGTATAGAAAAATAGATTAAATTAAATTTCAAAATTTTTAAAAATAAAATGTAAAAATAAAACAGAAAAAAAGTTCTTCCATTCACACTGATGTATTTATAAGAATGAATTATTTCCATGCTTATATCCATAAATACATAAAAGAGGAATAAAATCTAACTTGAACCAAAAAAGAAAAAAAAACTGAACCTAACATTTATACAGAGGAAAACACTACCAAGGCACTTGCTCCAGTGGTAAACAATTCTGAAATTGGTCAGAGGTGGGGAATCATCTCCCATACAGCCAGCAGCCCCGCCCGCCCACGCAAGGAGCGTCCTTATTGCAAAGCTGGGGGACCGTGCCGAGGCCTCTGTGAGGAAACGTGAGCTGAGCCCCAGGCCAGCTGCTGCTGAACTCTTCCCACCCTTCCCAGGTGAAACACCTGAATATGTACAAGGGCTTGAAAGCCTAGAGGAAGGGCCGTGGAGCCACACCAGCGACAGCACGCAGGCCAACTTGGTGCCTGCAGGTCAGCCAGGATGGTCCTGGCCACGGGCGCTCTTCTGGAAGCTTTCCATTGCCCTGCCTGAGATACCCCTCCTGTCCCGGCCCCCACTCCTTTTTTTCCTTCCTCACCTCAGCCCGGAGAGATATTCCAGTGGAAGTTATGGGTGACACATCCTCTTCTTTACAGGTGGCAGCCTGGCAACTCCTGCCGAAAGTCCAGCAGAGCCCCACTCACACCGGGCCCCCCACAAAGCCGTGGACCCTCACACCCTCCCACCAGCACAGCCCCGAGACTGCTGACGGGGCAGAGAATATGCAGTCAGGCACAGCTGCAGGGGCTATTGCTGCCTGGAGTGCTGTTTATATTGACCTCAACCCAGGCACACCTGGGGAGGGCTTGCCGGCAGGGTCAGGCTGCCCAGGTCAGCTAATCCTCAGCCCTCGGGGAATCACATTGCAGAAAATGGACCTCGCTAAGACAGAATATTCGCCAAGGAAAAAAAAGGACACAATGCCATTTGCAGCACCGTAGATGAGTCTCGAGGTAATCACGTGACTTGGAGTAAGTCAGAAAGTGAAAGACACATATCATATCATATCACTTATAGGTGTTACCTATAAATTGATACCAGGGCAGATATTTCCACGGAGAAGGGCAATCACAGATTCATTAAACAAACTTATGGTTCACCAAAGGAAAGGTGTGAGGATTGAATTCATTACGATATTGGGGTTAACAGACATATACAAACACAGTAGACGTATAGAATCGCCAAAGACCTACGGAGTACCAAGAGAAGACTACTCAACATTCTGTCATAACGTACATGGGAAAAGGATCCCAGGAAGAACAGACATATGTATATGTGTAAAAGAACCACCTCTTGCACACCTACAACAAGCTAAACGTTGTACTCAAACTTGCTGTAATAAAAAATAAAAAATTAAATTAAAAACACGAACAAGAAGTAGTGAGACAAACTTGAGGGGCTTTCTCCTGGCACATTCCGTTCTACATTCCAATCTAGAACGCGACTTCCATTGAGGCTCTGCTGCCCTAGTAACCAGATTTGGTAAGGGAGAATTGCTGCCACCTTGTGGCCGTTTCACACAACAGCAGCTTTAATCCCAGCGCTAATGGTCAGTGGATATTCCAAATCATTACAGGCCTGTAAATGACACCTGCCCTGAAAACATATCCTGGGGTCATATATCGACCAAAAAATTCCAAAGACGTCCATATTTCAAAACGACATTTTCAAGAGGCATATTTCACGCACATTAGTGTTCTGCTTCTTTTGCTTGCTTTCTTTCTTTGTTAAAAAAACGGGAATGGAAAAAGGCAACCCTCAGAATGGGCGAAAACGTTCACAAACGAATCAATGGACAAAGGTTTAATCTCCAATATATATAAACAGCTCATGCAGCTTAATATTAATAAAACAAACAACCCAATACAAAAATGGGCAGAAGATCTAAAGAGACGTTTCTTCAAAGAAGACACAGATATGGCCAAGACGCACATGAAAAGCTGCTCAACATCACTAATTATTAGAGAAATGCAAATCAAAACTACAATGAGGTAAGACCTCACACCTGTGAGAATCGGCCTCATCAGATAATCTACAAACAACAAATTCTGGGGAGGGTGTGGACAAAAGGAACCCTCTTCCGCTACTGGTGGGAATGTAAATTGATACAGTCACGATGGAGAACAGTATGGAGGTTCCTTTAAAAAACTAAAAAGAGAATTACCATAGGATCCAGCAATTCCACTTCTGGGCATATACCCAGAGAAAACCATAAATCACAAAGACACATTCACCACAATGTTCATTGCAGCACTATTTACAATAGCCAGGCAATGGAAGCAACCTAAATGCCCACAGACAGACGAATGGATAAAGATGTGGTACATATATAAAATGGAATATTACTCAGCCAAAAAAAGGAATGAAACTGGGTCATTTGTAGAGAAGTTGATGGATCTAGAGACTGTCATACAGAGTGAAGTAAGTCAGAAAGAGAAAAACAAATATTGTATATTAATGCCTATATGTGGAACCTAGAAAAATGGTACAGATGAACTGGTTTGCAGGGCAGAAATAGAGACACAGAGGTAGAGAACAAACGTATGGACATGGACACAAAGTGGGGGAAGCCATGGGGTGGTGGTGGTGGGATGAGTTGGGAGATTGGGATTGACCTGTATACATGTATATGCATAAAATAGATAACTAATAATAACCTACTGTATAGAAAAATAAATTAAATTAAATTTCAAAATTTTTAAAAATAAAATGTAAAAATAAAACAGAAAAAAAGTTCTTCCATTCACACTGATGTATTTATAAGAATGAATTATTTCCATGCTTATATCCATAAATACATAAAAGAGGAATAAAATCTAACTTGAACCAAAAAAGAAAAAAAAACTGAACCTAACATTTATACAGAGGAAAACACTACCAAGGCACTTGCTCCAGTGGTAAACAATTCTGAAATTGGTCAGAGGTGGGGAATCATCTCCCATAGAGCCAGCAGCCCCGCCCGCCCACGCAAGGAGCGTCCTTATTGCAAAGCTGGGGGACCGTGCCGAGGCCTCTGTGAGGAAACGTGAGCTGAGCCCCAGGCCAGCTGCTGCTGAACTCTTCCCACCCTTCCCAGGTGAAACACCTGAATATGTACAAGGGCTTGAAAGCCTAGAGGAAGGGCCGTGGAGCCACACCAGCGACAGCACGCAGGCCAACTTGGTGCCTGCAGGTCAGCCAGGATGGTCCTGGCCACGGGCGCTCTTCTGGAAGCTTTCCATTGCCCTGCCTGAGATACCCCTCCTGTCCCGGCCCCCACTCCTTTTTTTCCTTCCTCACCTCAGCCCGGAGAGATATTCCAGTGGAAGTTATGGGTGACACATCCTCTTCTTTACAGGTGGCAGCCTGGCAACTCCTGCCGAAAGTCCAGCAGAGCCCCACTCACACCGGGCCCCCCACAAAGCCGTGGACCCTCACACCCTCCCACCAGCACAGCCCCGAGACTGCTGACGGGGCAGAGAATATGCAGTCAGGCACAGCTGCAGGGGCTATTGCTGCCTGGAGTGCTGTTTATATTGACCTCAACCCAGGCACACCTGGGGAGGGCTTGCCGGCAGGGTCAGGCTGCCCAGGTCAGCTAATCCTCAGCCCTCGGGGAATCACATTGCAGAAAATGGACCTCGCTAAGACAGAATATTCGCCAAGGAAAAAAAAGGACACAATGCCATTTGCAGCACCGTAGATGAGTCTCGAGGTAATCACGTGACTTGGAGTAAGTCAGAAAGTGAAAGACACATATCATATCATATCACTTATAGGTGTTACCTATAAATTGATACCAGGGCAGATATTTCCACGGAGAAGGGCAATCACAGATTCATTAAACAAACTTATGGTTCACCAAAGGAAAGGTGTGAGGATTGAATTCATTACGATATTGGGGTTAACAGACATATACAAACACAGTAGACGTATAGAATCGCCAAAGACCTACGGAGTACCAAGAGAAGACTACTCAACATTCTGTCATAACGTACATGGGAAAAGGATCCCAGGAAGAACAGACATATGTATATGTGTAAAAGAACCACCTCTTGCACACCTACAACAAGCTAAACGTTGTACTCAAACTTGCTGTAATAAAAAATAAAAAATTAAATTAAAAACACGAACAAGAAGTAGTGAGACAAACTTGAGGGGCTTTCTCCTGGCACATTCCGTTCTACATTCCAATCTAGAACGCGACTTCCATTGAGGCTCTGCTGCCCTAGTAACCAGATTTGGTAAGGGAGAATTGCTGCCACCTTGTGGCCGTTTCACACAACAGCAGCTTTAATCCCAGCGCTAATGGTCAGTGGATATTCCAAATCATTACAGGCCTGTAAATGACACCTGCCCTGAAAACATATCCTGGGGTCATATATCGACCAAAAAATTCCAAAGACGTCCATATTTCAAAACGACATTTTCAAGAGGCATATTTCACGCACATTAGTGTTCTGCTTCTTTTGCTTGCTTTCTTTCTTTGTAAAAAAAACGGGAATGGAAAAAGGCAACCCTCAGAATGGGCGAAAACGTTCACAAACGAATCAATGGACAAAGGTTTAATCTCCAATATATATAAACAGCTCATGCAGCTTAATATTAATAAAACAAACAACCCAATACAAAAATGGGCAGAAGATCTAAAGAGACGTTTCTTCAAAGAAGACACAGATATGGCCAAGACGCACATGAAAAGCTGCTCAACATCACTAATTATTAGAGAAATGCAAATCAAAACTACAATGAGGTAAGACCTCACACCTGTGAGAATCGGCCTCATCAGATAATCTACAAACAACAAATTCTGGGGAGGGTGTGGACAAAAGGAACCCTCTTCCGCTACTGGTGGGAATGTAAATTGATACAGTCACGATGGAGAACAGTATGGAGGTTCCTTTAAAAAACTAAAAAGAGAATTACCATAGGATCCAGCAATTCCACTTCTGGGCATATACCCAGAGAAAACCATAAATCACAAAGACACATTCACCACAATGTTCATTGCAGCACTATTTACAATAGCCAGGCAATGGAAGCAACCTAAATGCCCACAGACAGACGAATGGATAAAGATGTGGTACATATATAAAATGGAATATTACTCAGCCAAAAAAAGGAATGAAACTGGGTCATTTGTAGAGAAGTTGATGGATCTAGAGACTGTCATACAGAGTGAAGTAAGTCAGAAAGAGAAAAACAAATATTGTATATTAATGCCTATATGTGGAACCTAGAAAAATGGTACAGATGAACTGGTTTGCAGGGCAGAAATAGAGACACAGAGGTAGAGAACAAACGTATGGACATGGACACAAAGTGGGGGAAGCCATGGGGTGGTGGTGGTGGGATGAGTTGGGAGATTGGGATTGACCTGTATACATGTATATGCATAAAATAGATAACTAATAATAACCTACTGTATAGAAAAATAAATTAAATTAAATTTCAAAATTTTTAAAAATAAAATGTAAAAATAAAACAGAAAAAAAGTTCTTCCATTCACACTGATGTATTTATAAGAATGAATTATTTCCATGCTTATATCCATAAATTCATAAAAGAGGAATAAAATCTAACTTGAACCAAAAAAGAAAAAAAAAAACTGAACCTAACATTTATACAGAGGAAAACACTACCAAGGCACTTGCTCCAGTGGTAAACAATTCTGAAATTGGTCAGAGGTGGGGAATCATCTCCCATAGAGCCAGCAGCCCCGCCCGCCCACGCAAGGAGCGTCCTTATTGCAAAGCTGGGGGACCGTGCCGAGGCCTCTGTGAGGAAACGTGAGCTGAGCCCCAGGCCAGCTGCTGCTGAACTCTTCCCACCCTTCCCAGGTGAAACACCTGAATATGTACAAGGGCTTGAAAGCCTAGAGGAAGGGCCGTGGAGCCACACCAGCGACAGCACGCAGGCCAACTTGGTGCCTGCAGGTCAGCCAGGATGGTCCTGGCCACGGGCGCTCTTCTGGAAGCTTTCCATTGCCCTGCCTGAGATACCCCTCCTGTCCCGGCCCCCACTCCTTTTTTTCCTTCCTCACCTCAGCCCGGAGAGATATTCCAGTGGAAGTTATGGGTGACACATCCTCTTCTTTACAGGTGGCAGCCTGGCAACTCCTGCCGAAAGTCCAGCAGAGCCCCACTCACACCGGGCCCCCCACAAAGCCGTGGACCCTCACACCCTCCCACCAGCACAGCCCCGAGACTGCTGACGGGGCAGAGAATATGCAGTCAGGCACAGCTGCAGGGGCTATTGCTGCCTGGAGTGCTGTTTATATTGACCTCAACCCAGGCACACCTGGGGAGGGCTTGCCGGCAGGGTCAGGCTGCCCAGGTCAGCTAATCCTCAGCCCTCGGGGAATCACATTGCAGAAAATGGACCTCGCTAAGACAGAATATTCGCCAAGGAAAAAAAAGGACACAATGCCATTTGCAGCACCGTAGATGAGTCTCGAGGTAATCACGTGACTTGGAGTAAGTCAGAAAGTGAAAGACACATATCATATCATATCACTTATAGGTGTTACCTATAAATTGATACCAGGGCAGATATTTCCACGGAGAAGGGCAATCACAGATTCATTAAACAAACTTATGGTTCACCAAAGGAAAGGTGTGAGGATTGAATTCATTACGATATTGGGGTTAACAGACATATACAAACACAGTAGACGTATAGAATCGCCAAAGACCTACGGAGTACCAAGAGAAGACTACTCAACATTCTGTCATAACGTACATGGGAAAAGGATCCCAGGAAGAACAGACATATGTATATGTGTAAAAGAACCACCTCTTGCACACCTACAACAAGCTAAACGTTGTACTCAAACTTGCTGTAATAAAAAATAAAAAATTAAATTAAAAACACGAACAAGAAGTAGTGAGACAAACTTGAGGGGCTTTCTCCTGGCACATTCCGTTCTACATTCCAATCTAGAACGCGACTTCCATTGAGGCTCTGCTGCCCTAGTAACCAGATTTGGTAAGGGAGAACTGCTGCCACCTTGTGGCCGTTTCACACAACAGCAGCTTTAATCCCAGCGCTAATGGTCAGTGGATATTCCAAATCATTACAGGCCTGTAAATGACACCTGCCCTGAAAACATATCCTGGGGTCATATATCGACCAAAAAATTCAAAAGACGTCCATATTTCAAAACGACAGTTTCAAGAGGCATATTTCACGCACATTAGTGTTCTGCTTCTTTTGCTTGCTTGCTTTCTTTGTTAAAAAAACGGGAATGGAAAAAGGCAACCCTCAGAATGGGCGAAAACGTTCACAAACGAATCAATGGACAAAGGTTTAATCTCCAATATATATAAACAGCTCATGCAGCTTAATATTAATAAAACAAACAACCCAATACAAAAATGGGCAGAAGATCTAAAGAGACGTTTCTTCAAAGAAGACACAGAGATGGCCAAGACGCACATGAAAAGCTGCTCAACATCACTATTAGAGAAATGCAAATCAAAACTACAATGAGGTAAGACCTCACACCTGTGAGAATCGGCCTCATCAGATAATCTACAAACAACAAATTCTGGGGAGGGTGTGGACAAAAGGAACCCTCTTCCGCTATTGGTGGGAATGTAAATTGATACAGTCACGATGGAGAACAGTATGGAGGTTCCTTTAAAAAACTAAAAAGAGAATTACCATAGGATCCAGCAATCCCACTTCTGGGCATATACCCAGAGAAAACCATAAATCACAAAGACACATTCACCACAATGTTCATTGCAGCACTATTTACAGTAGCCAGGTAATGGAAGCAACCTAAATGCCCACAGACAGACGAATGGATAAAGATGTGGTACATATATAAAATGGAATATTACTCAGCCAAAAAAAGGAATGAAACTGGGTCATTTGTAGAGAAGTTGATGGATCTAGAGACTGTCATACAGAGTGAAGTAAGTCAGAAAGAGAAAAACAAATATTGTATATTAATGCCTATATGTGGAACCTAGAAAAATGGTACAGATGAACTGGTTTGCAGGGCAGAAATAGAGACACAGAGGTAGAGAACAAACGTATGGACATGGACACAAAGTGGGGGAAGCCATGGGGTGGTGGTGGTGGGATGAGTTGGGAGATTGGGATTGACCTGTATACATGTATATGCATAAAATAGATAACTAATAATAACCTACTGTATAAAAAAATAAATTAAATTTCAAAATTTTTAAAAATAAAATGTAAAAATAAAACAGAAAAAAAGTTCTTCCATTCACACTGATGTATTTATAAGAATGAATTATTTCCATGCTTATATCCATAAATACATAAAAGAGGAATAAAATCTAACTTGAACCAAAAAAGAAAAAAAAAACTGAACCTAACATTTATACAGAGGAAAACACTACCAAGGCACTTGCTCCAGTGGTAAACAATTCTGAAATTGGTCAGAGGTGGGGAATCATCTCCCATACAGCCAGCAGCCCCGCCCGCCCACGCAAGGAGCGTCCTTATTGCAAAGCTGGGGGACCGTGCCGAGGCCTCTGTGAGGAAACGTGAGCTGAGCCCCAGGCCAGCTGCTGCTGAACTCTTCCCACCCTTCCCAGGTGAAACACCTGAATATGTACAAGGGCTTGAAAGCCTAGAGGAAGGGCCGTGGAGCCACACCAGCGACAGCACGCAGGCCAATTTGGTGCCTGCAGGTCAGCCAGGATGGTCCTGGCCACGGGCGCTCTTCTGGAAGCTTTCCATTGCCCTGCCTGAGATACCCCTCCTGTCCCGGCCCCCACTCCTTTTTTTCCTTCCTCACCTCAGCCCGGAGAGATATTCCAGTGGAAGTTATGGGTGACACATCCTCTTCTTTACAGGTGGCAGCCTGGCAACTCCTGCCGAAAGTCCAGCAGAGCCCCACTCACACCGGGCCCCCCACAAAGCCGTGGACCCTCACACCCTCCCACCAGCACAGCCCCGAGACTGCTGACGGGGCAGAGAATATGCAGTCAGGCACAGCTGCAGGGGCTATTGCTGCCTGGAGTGCTGTTTATATTGACCTCAACCCAGGCACACCTGGGGAGGGCTTGCCGGCAGGGTCAGGCTGCCCAGGTCAGCTAATCCTCAGCCCTCGGGGAATCACATTGCAGAAAATGGACCTCGCTAAGACAGAATATTCGCCAAGGAAAAAAAAGGACACAATGCCATTTGCAGCACCGTAGATGCGTCTCGAGGTAATCACGTGACTTGGAGTAAGTCAGAAAGTGAAAGACACATATCATATCATATCACTTATAGGTGTTACCTATAAATTGATACCAGGGCAGATATTTCCACGGAGAAGGGCAATCACAGATTCATTAAACAAACTTATGGTTCACCAAAGGAAAGGTGTGAGGATTGAATTCATTACGATATTGGGGTTAACAGACATATACAAACACAGTAGACGTATAGAATCGCCAAAGACCTACGGAGTACCAAGAGAAGACTACTCAACATTCTGTCATAACGTACATGGGAAAAGGATCCCAGGAAGAACAGACATATGTATATGTGTAAAAGAACCACCTCTTGCACACCTACAACAAGCTAAACGTTGTACTCAAACTTGCTGTAATAAAAAATAAAAAATTAAATTAAAAACACGAACAAGAAGTAGTGAGACAAACTTGAGGGGCTTTCTCCTGGCACATTCCGTTCTACATTCCAATCTAGAACGCGACTTCCATTGAGGCTCTGCTGCCCTAGTAACCAGATTTGGTAAGGGAGAACTGCTGCCACCTTGTGGCCGTTTCACACAACAGCAGCTTTAATCCCAGCGCTAATGGTCAGTGGATATTCCAAATCATTACAGGCCTGTAAATGACACCTGCCCTGAAAACATATCCTGGTGTCATATATCGACCAAAAAATTCAAAAGACGTCCATATTTCAAAACGACATTTTCAAGAGGCATATTTCACGCACATTAGTGTTCTGCTTCTTTTGCTTGCTTTCTTTCTTTGTTAAAAAAACGGGAATGGAAAAAGGCAACCCTCAGAATGGGCGAAAACGTTCACAAACGAATCAATGGACAAAGGTTTAATCTCCAATATATATAAACAGCTCATGCAGCTTAATATTAATAAAACAAACAACCCAATACAAAAATGGGCAGAAGATCTAAAGAGACGTTTCTTCAAAGAAGACTCAGAGATGGCCAAGACGCACATGAAAAGCTGCTCAACATCACTAATTATTAGAGAAATGCAAATCAAAACTACAATGAGGTAAGACCTCACACCTGTGAGAATCGGCCTCATCAGATAATCTACAAACAACAAATTCTGGGGAGGGTGTGGACAAAAGGAACCCTCTTCCGCTATTGGTGGGAATGTAAATTGATACAGTCACGATGGAGAACAGTATGGAGGTTCCTTTAAAAAACTAAAAAGAGAATTACCATAGGATCCAGCAATCCCACTTCTGGGCATATACCCAGAGAAAACCATAAATCACAAAGACACATTCACCACAATGTTCATTGCAGCACTATTTACAATAGCCAGGCAATGGAAGCAACCTAAATGCCCACAGACAGACGAATGGATAAAGATGTGGTACATATATAAAATGGAATATTACTCAGCCAAAAAAAAGAATGAAACTGGGTCATTTGTAGAGAAGTTGATGGATCTAGAGACTGTCATACAGAGTGAAGTAAGTCAGAAAGAGAAAAACAAATATTGTATATTAATGCCTATATGTGGAACCTAGAAAAATGGTACAGATGAACTGGTTTGCAGGGCAGAAATAGAGACACAGAGGTAGAGAACAAACGTATGGACATGGACACAAAGTGGGGGAAGCCATGGGGTGGTGGTGGTGGGATGAGTTGGGAGATTGGGATTGACCTGTATACATGTATATGCATAAAATAGATAACTAATAATAACCTACTGTATAGAAAAATAGATTAAATTAAATTTCAAAATTTTTAAAAATAAAATGTAAAAATAAAACAGAAAAAAAGTTCTTCCATTCACACTGATGTATTTATAAGAATGAATTATTTCCATGCTTATATCCATAAATACATAAAAGAGGAATAAAATCTAACTTGAACCAAAAAAGAAAAAAAAAACTGAACCTAACATTTATACAGAGGAAAACACTACCAAGGCACTTGCTCCAGTGGTAAACAATTCTGAAATTGGTCAGAGGTGGGGAATCATCTCCCATAGAGCCAGCAGCCCCGCCTGCCCACGCAAGGAGCGTCCTTATTGCAAAGCTGGGGGACCGTGCCGAGGCCTCTGTGAGGAAACGTGAGCTGAGCCCCAGGCCAGCTGCTGCTGAACTCTTCCCACCCTTCCCAGGTGAAACACCTGAATATGTACAAGGGCTTGAAAGCCTAGAGGAAGGGCCGTGGAGCCACACCAGCGACAGCACGCAGGCCAACTTGGTGCCTGCAGGTCAGCCAGGATGGTCCTGGCCACGGGCGCTCTTCTGGAAGCTTTCCATTGCCCTGCCTGAGATACCCCTCCTGTCCCGGCCCCCACTCCTTTTTTTCCTTCCTCACCTCAGCCCGGAGAGATATTCCAGTGGAAGTTATGGGTGACACATCCTCTTCTTTACAGGTGGCAGCCTGGCAACTCCTGCCGAAAGTCCAGCAGAGCCCCACTCACACCGGGCCCCCCACAAAGCCATGGACCCTCACACCCTCCCACCAGCACAGCCCCGAGACTGCTGACGGGGCAGAGAATATGCAGTCAGGCACAGCTGCAGGGGCTATTGCTGCCTGGAGTGCTGTTTATATTGACCTCAACCCAGGCACACCTGGGGAGGGCTTGCCGGCAGGGTCAGGCTGCCCAGGTCAGCTAATCCTCAGCCCTCGGGGAATCACATTGCAGAAAATGGACCTCGCTAAGACAGAATATTCGCCAAGGAAAAAAAAGGACACAATGCCATTTGCAGCACCGTAGATGAGTCTCGAGGTAATCACGTGACTTGGAGTAAGTCAGAAAGTGAAAGACACATATCATATCATATCACTTATAGGTGTTACCTATAAATTGATACCAGGGCAGATATTTCCACGGAGAAGGGCAATCACAGATTCATTAAACAAACTTATGGTTCACCAAAGGAAAGGTGTGAGGATTGAATTCATTACGATATTGGGGTTAACAGACATATACAAACACAGTAGACGTATAGAATCGCCAAAGACCTACGGAGTACCAAGAGAAGACTACTCAACATTCTGTCATAACGTACATGGGAAAAGGATCCCAGGAAGAACAGACATATGTATATGTGTAAAAGAACCACCTCTTGCACACCTACAACAAGCTAAACGTTGTACTCAAACTTGCTGTAATAAAAAATAAAAAATTAAATTAAAAACACGAACAAGAAGTAGTGAGACAAACTTGAGGGGCTTTCTCCTGGCACATTCCGTTCTACATTCCAATCTAGAACGCGACTTCCATTGAGGCTCTGCTGCCCTAGTAACCAGATTTGGTAAGGGAGAACTGCTGCCACCTTGTGGCCGTTTCACACAACAGCAGCTTTAATCCCAGCGCTAATGGTCAGTGGATATTCCAAATCATTACAGGCCTGTAAATGACACCTGCCCTGAAAACATATCCTGGGGTCATATATCGACCAAAAAATTCCAAAGACGTCCATATTTCAAAACGACATTTTCAAGAGGCATATTTCACGCACATTAGTGTTCTGCTTCTTTTGCTTGCTTTCTTTCTTTGTTAAAAAAACGGGAATGGAAAAAGGCAACCCTCAGAATGGGCGAAAACGTTCACAAACGAATCAATGGACAAAGGTTTAATCTCCAATATATATAAACAGCTCATGCAGCTTAATATTAATAAAACAAACAACCCAATACAAAAATGGGCAGAAGATCTAAAGAGACGTTTCTTCAAAGAAGACACAGAGATGGCCAAGACGCACATGAAAAGCTGCTCAACATCACTAATTATTAGAGAAATGCAAATCAAAACTACAATGAGGTAAGACCTCACACCTGTGAGAATCGGCCTCATCAGATAATCTACAAACAACAAATTCTGGGGAGGGTGTGGACAAAAGGAACCCTCTTCCGCTATTGGTGGGAATGTAAATTGATACAGTCACGATGGAGAACAGTATGGAGGTTCCTTTAAAAAACTAAAAAGAGAATTACCATAGGATCCAGCAATCCCACTTCTGGGCATATACCCAGAGAAAACCATAAATCACAAAGACACATTCACCACAATGTTCATTGCAGCACTATTTACAATAGCCAGGCAATGGAAGCAACCTAAATGCCCACAGACAGACGAATGGATAAAGATGTGGTATATATATAAAATGGAATATTACTCAGCCAAAAAAAGGAATGAAACTGGGTCATTTGTAGAGAAGTTGATGGATCTAGAGACTGTCATACAGAGTGAAGTAAGTCAGAAAGAGAAAAACAAATATTGTATATTAATGCCTATATGTGGAACCTAGAAAAATGGTACAGATGAACTGGTTTGCAGGGCAGAAATAGAGACACAGAGGTAGAGAACAAACGTATGGACATGGACACAAAGTGGGGGATGCCATGGGGTGGTGGTGGTGGGATGAGTTGGGAGATTGGGATTGACCTGTATACATGTATATGCATAAAATAGATAACTAATAATAACCTACTGTATAGAAAAATAAATTAAATTAAATTTCAAAATTTTTAAAAAATGTAAAAATAAAACAGAAAAAAAGTTCTTCCATTCACACTGATGTATTTATAAGAATGAATTATTTCCATGCTTATATCCATAAATTCATAAAAGAGGAATAAAATCTAACTTGAACCAAAAAAGAAAAAAAAAACTGAACCTAACATTTATACAGAGGAAAACACTACCAAGGCACTTGCTCCAGTGGTAAACAATTCTGAAATTGGTCAGAGGTGGGGAATCATCTCCCATACAGCCAGCAGCCCCGCCCGCCCACGCAAGGAGCGTCCTTATTGCAAAGCTGGGGGACCGTGCCGAGGCCTCTGTGAGGAAACGTGAGCTGAGCCCCAGGCCAGCTGCTGCTGAACTCTTCCCACCCTTCCCAGGTGAAACACCTGAATATGTACAAGGGCTTGAAAGCCTAGAGGAAGGGCCGTGGAGCCACACCAGCGACAGCACGCAGGCCAACTTGGTGCCTGCAGGTCAGCCAGGATGGTCCTGGCCACGGGCGCTCTTCTGGAAGCTTTCCATTGCCCTGCCTGAGATACCCCTCCTGTCCCGGCCCCCACTCCTTTTTTTCCTTCCTCACCTCAGCCCGGAGAGATATTCCAGTGGAAGTTATGGGTGACACATCCTCTTCTTTACAGGTGGCAGCCTGGCAACTCCTGCCGAAAGTCCAGCAGAGCCCCACTCACACCGGGCCCCCCACAAAGCCGTGGACCCTCACACCCTCCCACCAGCACAGCCCCGAGACTGCTGACGGGGCAGAGAATATGCAGTCAGGCACAGCTGCAGGGGCTATTGCTGCCTGGAGTGCTGTTTATATTGACCTCAACCCAGGCACACCTGGGGAGGGCTTGCCGGCAGGGTCAGGCTGCCCAGGTCAGCTAATCCTCAGCCCTCGGGGAATCACATTGCAGAAAATGGACCTCGCTAAGACAGAATATTCGCCAAGGAAAAAAAAGGACACAATGCCATTTGCAGCACCGTAGATGAGTCTCGAGGTAATCACGTGACTTGGAGTAAGTCAGAAAGTGAAAGACACATATCATATCATATCACTTATAGGTGTTACCTATAAATTGATACCAGGGCAGATATTTCCATGGAGAAGGGCAATCACAGATTCATTAAACAAACTTATGGTTCACCAAAGGAAAGGTGTGAGGATTGAATTCATTACGATACTGGGGTTAACAGACATATACAAACACAGTAGACGTATAGAATCGCCAAAGACCTACGGAGTACCAAGAGAAGACTACTCAACATTCTGTCATAACGTACATGGGAAAAGGATCCCAGGAAGAACAGACATATGTATATGTGTAAAAGAACCACCTCTTGCACACCTACAACAAGCTAAACGTTGTACTCAAACGTGCTGTAATAAAAAATAAAAAATTAAATTAAAAACACGAACAAGAAGTAGTGAGACAAACTTGAGGGGCTTTCTCCTGGCACATTCCGTTCTACATTCCAATCTAGAACGCGACTTCCATTGAGGCTCTGCTGCCCTAGTAACCAGATTTGGTAAGGGAGAACTGCTGCCACCTTGTGGCCGATTCACACAACAGCAGCATTAATCCCAGCGCTAATGGTCAGTGGATATTCCAAATCATTACAGGCCTGTAAATGACACCTGCCCTGAAAACATATCCTGGGGTCATATATCGACCAAAAAATTCCAAAGACGTCCATATTTCAAAACGACATTTTCAAGAGGCATATTTCACGCACATTAGTGTTCTGCTTCTTTTGCTTGCTTTCTTTCTTTGTTAAAAAAACGGGAATGGAAAAAGGCAACCCTCAGAATGGGCGAAAACGTTCACAAACGAATCAATGGACAAAGGTTTAATCTCCAATATATATAAACAGCTCATGCAGCTTAATATTAATAAAACAAACAACCCAATACAAAAATGGGCAGAAGATCTAAAGAGACGTTTCTTCAAAGAAGACACAGAGATGGCCAAGACGCACATGAAAAGCTGCTCAACATCACTAATTATTAGAGAAATGCAAATCAAAACTACAATGAGGTAAGACCTCACACCTGTGAGAATCGGCATCATCAGATAATCTACAAACAACAAATTCTGGGGAGGGTGTGGACAAAAGGAACCCTCTTCCGCTATTGGTGGGAATGTAAATTGATACAGTCACGATGGAGAACAGTATGGAGGTTCCTTTAAAAAACTAAAAAGAGAATTACCATAGGATCCAGCAATCCCACTTCTGGGCATATACCCAGAGAAAACCATAAATCACAAAGACACATTCACCACAATGTTCATTGCAGCACTATTTACAATAGCCAGGCAATGGAAGCAACCTAAATGCCCACAGACAGACGAATGGATAAAGATGTGGTACATATATAAAATGGAATATTACTCAGCCAAAAAAAGGAATGAAACTGGGTCATTTGTAGAGAAGTTGATGGATCTAGAGACTGTCATACAGAGTGAAGTAAGTCAGAAAGAGAAAAACAAATATTGTATATTAATGCCTATATGTGGAACCTAGAAAAATGGTACAGATGAACTGGTTTGCAGGGCAGAAATAGAGACACAGAGGTAGAGAACAAACGTATGGACATGGACACAAAGTGGGGGAAGCCATGGGGTGGTGGTGGTGGGATGAGTTGGGAGATTGGGATTGACCTGTATACATGTATATGCATAAAATAGATAACTAATAATAACCTACTGTATAGAAAAATAGATTAAATTAAATTTCAAAATTTTTAAAAATAAAATGTAAAAATAAAACAGAAAAAAAGTTCTTCCATTCACACTGATGTATTTATAAGAATGAATTATTTCCATGCTTATATCCATAAATACATAAAAGAGGAATAAAATCTAACTTGAACCAAAAAAGAAAAAAAAAACTGAACCTAACATTTATACAGAGGAAAACACTACCAAGGCACTTGCTCCAGTGGTAAACAATTCTGAAATTGGTCAGAGGTGGGGAATCATCTCCCATAGAGCCAGCAGCCCCGCCTGCCCACTCAAGGAGCGTCCTTATTGCAAAGCTGGGGGACCGTGCCGAGGCCTCTGTGAGGAAACGTGAGCTGAGCCCCAGGCCAGCTGCTGCTGAACTCTTCCCACCCTTCCCAGGTGAAACACCTGAATATGTACAAGGGCTTGAAAGCCTAGAGGAAGGGCCGTGGAGCCACACCAGCGACAGCACGCAGGCCAACTTGGTGCCTGCAGGTCAGCCAGGATGGTCCTGGCCACGGGCGCTCTTCTGGAAGCTTTCCATTGCCCTGCCTGAGATACCCCTCCTGTCCCGGCCCCCACTCCTTTTTTTCCTTCCTCACCTCAGCCCGGAGAGATATTCCAGTGGAAGTTATGGGTGACACATCCTCTTCTTTACAGGTGGCAGCCTGGCAACTCCTGCCGAAAGTCCAGCAGAGCCCCACTCACACCGGGCCCCCCACAAAGCCGTGGACCCTCACACCCTCCCACCAGCACAGCCCCGAGACTGCTGACGGGGCAGAGAATATGCAGTCAGGCACAGCTGCAGGGGCTATTGCTGCCTGGAGTGCTGTTTATATTGACCTCAACCCAGGCACACCTGGGGAGGGCTTGCCGGCAGGGTCAGGCTGCCCAGGTCAGCTAATCCTCAGCCCTCGGGGAATCACATTGCAGAAAATGGACCTCGCTAAGACAGAATATTCGCCAAGGAAAAAAAAGGACACAATGCCATTTGCAGCACCGTAGATGAGTCTCGAGGTAATCACGTGACTTGGAGTAAGTCAGAAAGTGAAAGACACATATCATATCATATCACTTATAGGTGTTACCTATAAATTGATACCAGGGCAGATATTTCCACGGAGAAGGGCAATCACAGATTCATTAAACAAACTTATGGTTCACCAAAGGAAAGGTGTGAGGATTGAATTCATTACGATATTGGGGTTAACAGACATATACAAACACAGTAGACGTATAGAATCGCCAAAGACCTACGGAGTACCAAGAGAAGACTACTCAACATTCTGTCATAACGTACATGGGAAAAGGATCCCAGGAAGAACAGACATATGTATATGTGTAAAAGAACCACCTCTTGCACACCTACAACAAGCTAAACGTTGTACTCAAACTTGCTGTAATAAAAAATAAAAAATTAAATTAAAAACACGAACAAGAAGTAGTGAGACAAACTTGAGGGGCTTTCTCCTGGCACATTCCGTTCTACATTCCAATCTAGAACGCGACTTCCATTGAGGCTCTGCTGCCCTAGTAACCAGATTTGGTAAGGGAGAACTGCTGCCACCTTGTGGCCGTTTCACACAACAGCAGCTTTAATCCCAGCGCTAATGGTCAGTGGATATTCCAAATCATTACAGGCCTGTAAATGACACCTGCCCTGAAAACATATCCTGGGGTCATATATCGACCAAAAAATTCCAAAGACGTCCATATTTCAAAACGACATTTTCAAGAGGCATATTTCACGCACATTAGTGTTCTGCTTCTTTTGCTTGCTTTCTTTCTTTGTTAAAAAAACGGGAATGGAAAAAGGCAACCCTCAGAATGGGCGAAAACGTTCACAAACGAATCAATGGACAAAGGTTTAATCTCCAATATATATAAACAGCTCATGCAGCTTAATATTAATAAAACAAACAACCCAATACAAAAATGGGCAGAAGATCTAAAGAGACGTTTCTTCAAAGAAGACACAGAGATGGCCAAGACGCACATGAAAAGCTGCTCAACATCACTAATTATTAGAGAAATGCAAATCAAAACTACAATGAGGTAAGACCTCACACCTGTGAGAATCGGCCTCATCAGATAATCTACAAACAACAAATTCTGGGGAGGGTGTGGACAAAAGGAACCCTCTTCCGCTATTGGTGGGAATGTAAATTGATACAGTCACGATGGAGAACAGTATGGAGGTTCCTTTAAAAAACTAAAAAGAGAATTACCATAGGATCCAGCAATCCCACTTCTGGGCATATACCCAGAGAAAACCATAAATCACAAAGACACATTCACCACAATGTTCATTGCAGCACTATTTACAATAGCCAGGCAATGGAAGCAACCTAAATGCCCACAGACAGACGAATGGATAAAGATGTGGTATATATATAAAATGGAATATTACTCAGCCAAAAAAAGGAATGAAACTGGGTCATTTGTAGAGAAGTTGATGGATCTAGAGACTGTCATACAGAGTGAAGTAAGTCAGAAAGAGAAAAACAAATATTGTATATTAATGCCTATATGTGGAACCTAGAAAAATGGTACAGATGAACTGGTTTGCAGGGCAGAAATAGAGACACAGAGGTAGAGAACAAACGTATGGACATGGACACAAAGTGGGGGAAGCCATGGGGTGGTGGTGGTGGGATGAGTTGGGAGATTGGGATTGACCTGTATACATGTATATGCATAAAATAGATAACTAATAATAACCTACTGTATAGAAAAATAAATTAAATTAAATTTCAAAATTTTTAAAAATAAAATGTAAAAATAAAACAGAAAAAAAGTTCTTCCATTCACACTGATGTATTTATAAGAATGAATTATTTCCATGCTTATATCCATAAATTCATAAAAGAGGAATAAAATCTAACTTGAACCAAAAAAGAAAAAAAAAACTGAACCTAACATTTATACAGAGGAAAACACTACCAAGGCACTTGCTCCAGTGGTAAACAATTCTGAAATTGGTCAGAGGTGGGGAATCATCTCCCATACAGCCAGCAGCCCCGCCTGCCCACGCAAGGAGCGTCCTTATTGCAAAGCTGGGGGACCGTGCCGAGGCCTCTGTGAGGAAACGTGAGCTGAGCCCCAGGCCAGCTGCTGCTGAACTCTTCCCACCCTTCCCAGGTGAAACACCTGAATATGTACAAGGGCTTGAAAGCCTAGAGGAAGGGCCGTGGAGCCACACCAGCGACAGCACGCAGGCCAACTTGGTGCCTGCAGGTCAGCCAGGATGGTCCTGGCCACGGGCGCTCTTCTGGAAGCTTTCCATTGCCCTGCCTGAGATACCCCTCCTGTCCCGGCCCCCACTCCTTTTTTTCCTTCCTCACCTCAGCCCGGAGAGATATTCCAGTGGAAGTTATGGGTGACACATCCTCTTCTTTACAGGTGGCAGCCTGGCAACTCCTGCCGAAAGTCCAGCAGAGCCCCACTCACACCGGGCCCCCCACAAAGCCGTGGACCCTCACACCCTCCCACCAGCACAGCCCCGAGACTGCTGACGGGGCAGAGAATATGCAGTCAGGCACAGCTGCAGGGGCTATTGCTGCCTGGAGTGCTGTTTATATTGACCTCAACCCAGGCACACCTGGGGAGGGCTTGCCGGCAGGGTCAGGCTGCCCAGGTCAGCTAATCCTCAGCCCTCGGGGAATCACATTGCAGAAAATGGACCTCGCTAAGACAGAATATTCGCCAAGGAAAAAAAAGGACACAATGCCATTTGCAGCACCGTAGATGAGTCTCGAGGTAATCACGTGACTTGGAGTAAGTCAGAAAGTGAAAGACACATATCATATCATATCACTTATAGGTGTTACCTATAAATTGATACCAGGGCAGATATTTCCATGGAGAAGGGCAATCACAGATTCATTAAACAAACTTATGGTTCACCAAAGGAAAGGTGTGAGGATTGAATTCATTACGATACTGGGGTTAACAGACATATACAAACACAGTAGACGTATAGAATCGCCAAAGACCTACGGAGTACCAAGAGAAGACTACTCAACATTCTGTCATAACGTACATGGGAAAAGGATCCCAGGAAGAACAGACATATGTATATGTGTAAAAGAACCACCTCTTGCACACCTACAACAAGCTAAACGTTGTACTCAAACGTGCTGTAATAAAAAATAAAAAATTAAATTAAAAACACGAACAAGAAGTAGTGAGACAAACTTGAGGGGCTTTCTCCTGGCACATTCCGTTCTACATTCCAATCTAGAACGCGACTTCCATTGAGGCTCTGCTGCCCTAGTAACCAGATTTGGTAAGGGAGAACTGCTGCCACCTTGTGGCCGATTCACACAACAGCAGCATTAATCCCAGCGCTAATGGTCAGTGGATATTCCAAATCATTACAGGCCTGTAAATGACACCTGCCCTGAAAACATATCCTGGGGTCATATATCGACCAAAAAATTCCAAAGACGTCCATATTTCAAAACGACATTTTCAAGAGGCATATTTCACACACATTAGTGTTCTGCTTCTTTTGCTTGCTTTCTTTCTTTGTTAAAAAAACGGGAATGGAAAAAGGCAACCCTCAGAATGGGCGAAAACGTTCACAAACGAATCAATGGACAAAGGTTTAATCTCCAATATATATAAACAGCTCATGCAGCTTAATATTAATAAAACAAACAACCCAATACAAAAATGGGCAGAAGATCTAAAGAGACGTTTCTTCAAAGAAGACACAGAGATGGCCAAGACGCACATGAAAAGCTGCTCAACATCACTAATTATTAGAGAAATGCAAATCAAAACTACAATGAGGTAAGACCTCACACCTGTGAGAATCGGCATCATCAGATAATCTACAAACAACAAATTCTGGGGAGGGTGTGGACAAAAGGAACCCTCTTCCGCTATTGGTGGGAATGTAAATTGATACAGTCACGATGGAGAACAGTATGGAGGTTCCTTTAAAAAACTAAAAAGAGAATTACCATAGGATCCAGCAATCCCACTTCTGGGCATATACCCAGAGAAAACCATAAATCACAAAGACACATTCACCACAATGTTCATTGCAGCACTATTTACAATAGCCAGGCAATGGAAGCAACCTAAATGCCCACAGACAGACGAATGGATAAAGATGTGGTACATATATAAAATGGAATATTACTCAGCCAAAAAAAGGAATGAAACTGGGTCATTTGTAGAGAAGTTGATGGATCTAGAGACTGTCATACAGAGTGAAGTAAGTCAGAAAGAGAAAAACAAATATTGTATATTAATGCCTATATGTGGAACCTAGAAAAATGGTACAGATGAACTGGTTTGCAGGGCAGAAATAGAGACACAGAGGTAGAGAACAAACGTATGGACATGGACACAAAGTGGGGGAAGCCATGGGGTGGTGGTGGTGGGATGAGTTGGGAGATTGGGATTGACCTGTATACATGTATATGCATAAAATAGATAACTAATAATAACCTACTGTATAAAAAAATAAATTAAATTTCAAAATTTTTAAAAATAAAATGTAAAAATAAAACAGAAAAAAAGTTCTTCCATTCACACTGATGTATTTATAAGAATGAATTATTTCCATGCTTATATCCATAAATACATAAAAGAGGAATAAAATCTAACTTGAACCAAAAAAGAAAAAAAAAACTGAACCTAACATTTATACAGAGGAAAACACTACCAAGGCACTTGCTCCAGTGGTAAACAATTCTGAAATTGGTCAGAGGTGGGGAATCATCTCCCATAGAGCCAGCAGCCCCGCCTGCCCACGCAAGGAGCGTCCTTATTGCAAAGCTGGGGGACCGTGCCGAGGCCTCTGTGAGGAAACGTGAGCTGAGCCCCAGGCCAGCTGCTGCTGAACTCTTCCCACCCTTCCCAGGTGAAACACCTGAATATGTACAAGGGCTTGAAAGCCTAGAGGAAGGGCCGTGGAGCCACACCAGCGACAGCACGCAGGCCAACTTGGTGCCTGCAGGTCAGCCAGGATGGTCCTGGCCACGGGCGCTCTTCTGGAAGCTTTCCATTGCCCTGCCTGAGATACCCCTCCTGTCCCGGCCCCCACTCCTTTTTTTCCTTCCTCACCTCAGCCCGGAGAGATATTCCAGTGGAAGTTATGGGTGACACATCCTCTTCTTTACAGGTGGCAGCCTGGCAACTCCTGCCGAAAGTCCAGCAGAGCCCCACTCACACCGGGCCCCCCACAAAGCCGTGGACCCTCACACCCTCCCACCAGCACAGCCCCGAGACTGCTGACGGGGCAGAGAATATGCAGTCAGGCACAGCTGCAGGGGCTATTGCTGCCTGGAGTGCTGTTTATATTGACCTCAACCCAGGCACACCTGGGGAGGGCTTGCCGGCAGGGTCAGGCTGCCCAGGTCAGCTAATCCTCAGCCCTCGGGGAATCACATTGCAGAAAATGGACCTCGCTAAGACAGAATATTCGCCAAGGAAAAAAAAGGACACAATGCCATTTGCAGCACCGTAGATGAGTCTCGAGGTAATCACGTGACTTGGAGTAAGTCAGAAAGTGAAAGACACATATCATATCATATCACTTATAGGTGTTACCTATAAATTGATACCAGGGCAGATATTTCCACGGAGAAGGGCAATCACAGATTCATTAAACAAACTTATGGTTCACCAAAGGAAAGGTGTGAGGATTGAATTCATTACGATATTGGGGTTAACAGACATATACAAACACAGTAGACGTATAGAATCGCCAAAGACCTACGGAGTACCAAGAGAAGACTACTCAACATTCTGTCATAACGTACATGGGAAAAGGATCCCAGGAAGAACAGACATATGTATATGTGTAAAAGAACCACCTCTTGCACACCTACAACAAGCTAAACGTTGTACTCAAACTTGCTGTAATAAAAAATAAAAAATTAAATTAAAAACACGAACAAGAAGTAGTGAGACAAACTTGAGGGGCTTTCTCCTGGCACATTCCGTTCTACATTCCAATCTAGAACGCGACTTCCATTGAGGCTCTGCTGCCCTAGTAACCAGATTTGGTAAGGGAGAACTGCTGCCACCTTGTGGCCGTTTCACACAACAGCAGCTTTAATCCCAGCGCTAATGGTCAGTGGATATTCCAAATCATTACAGGCCTGTAAATGACACCTGCCCTGAAAACATATCCTGGGGTCATATATCGACCAAAAAATTCCAAAGACGTCCATATTTCAAAACGACATTTTCAAGAGGCATATTTCACGCACATTAGTGTTCTGCTTCTTTTGCTTGCTTTCTTTCTTTGTTAAAAAAACGGGAATGGAAAAAGGCAACCCTCAGAATGGGCGAAAACGTTCACAAACGAATCAATGGACAAAGGTTTAATCTCCAATATATATAAACAGCTCATGCAGCTTAATATTAATAAAACAAACAACCCAATACAAAAATGGGCAGAAGATCTAAAGAGACGTTTCTTCAAAGAAGACACAGAGATGGCCAAGACGCACATGAAAAGCTGCTCAACATCACTAATTATTAGAGAAATGCAAATCAAAACTACAATGAGGTAAGACCTCACACCTGTGAGAATCGGCCTCATCAGATAATCTACAAACAACAAATTCTGGGGAGGGTGTGGACAAAAGGAACCCTCTTCCGCTATTGGTGGGAATGTAAATTGATACAGTCACGATGGAGAACAGTATGGAGGTTCCTTTAAAAAACTAAAAAGAGAATTACCATAGGATCCAGCAATCCCACTTCTGGGCATATACCCAGAGAAAACCATAAATCACAAAGACACATTCACCACAATGTTCATTGCAGCACTATTTACAATAGCCAGGCAATGGAAGCAACCTAAATGCCCACAGACAGACGAATGGATAAAGATGTGGTATATATATAAAATGGAATATTACTCAGCCAAAAAAAGGAATGAAACTGGGTCATTTGTAGAGAAGTTGATGGATCTAGAGACTGTCATATAGAGTGAAGTAAGTCAGAAAGAGAAAAACAAATATTGTATATTAATGCCTATATGTGGAACCTAGAAAAATGGTACAGATGAACTGGTTTGCAGGGCAGAAATAGAGACACAGAGGTAGAGAACAAACGTATGGACATGGACACAAAGTGGGGGAAGCCATGGGGTGGTGGTGGTGGGATGAGTTGGGAGATTGGGATTGACCTGTATACATGTATATGCATAAAATAGATAACTAATAATAACCTACTGTATAGAAAAATAAATTAAATTAAATTTCAAAATTTTTAAAAATAAAATGTAAAAATAAAACAGAAAAAAAGTTCTTCCATTCACACTGATGTATTTATAAGAATGAATTATTTCCATGCTTATATCCATAAATTCATAAAAGAGGAATAAAATCTAACTTGAACCAAAAAAGAAAAAAAAAACTGAACCTAACATTTATACAGAGGAAAACACTACCAAGGCACTTGCTCCAGTGGTAAACAATTCTGAAATTGGTCAGAGGTGGGGAATCATCTCCCATACAGCCAGCAGCCCCGCCCGCCCACGCAAGGAGCGTCCTTATTGCAAAGCTGGGGGACCGTGCCGAGGCCTCTGTGAGGAAACGTGAGCTGAGCCCCAGGCCAGCTGCTGCTGAACTCTTCCCACCCTTCCCAGGTGAAACACCTGAATATGTACAAGGGCTTGAAAGCCTAGAGGAAGGGCCGTGGAGCCACACCAGCGACAGCACGCAGGCCAACTTGGTGCCTGCAGGTCAGCCAGGATGGTCCTGGCCACGGGCGCTCTTCTGGAAGCTTTCCATTGCCCTGCCTGAGATACCCCTCCTGTCCCGGCCCCCACTCCTTTTTTTCCTTCCTCACCTCAGCCCGGAGAGATATTCCAGTGGAAGTTATGGGTGACACATCCTCTTCTTTACAGGTGGCAGCCTGGCAACTCCTGCCGAAAGTCCAGCAGAGCCCCACTCACACCGGGCCCCCCACAAAGCCGTGGACCCTCACACCCTCCCACCAGCACAGCCCCGAGACTGCTGACGGGGCAGAGAATATGCAGTCAGGCACAGCTGCAGGGGCTATTGCTGCCTGGAGTGCTGTTTATATTGACCTCAACCCAGGCACACCTGGGGAGGGCTTGCCGGCAGGGTCAGGCTGCCCAGGTCAGCTAATCCTCAGCCCTCGGGGAATCACATTGCAGAAAATGGACCTCGCTAAGACAGAATATTCGCCAAGGAAAAAAAAGGACACAATGCCATTTGCAGCACCGTAGATGAGTCTCGAGGTAATCACGTGACTTGGAGTAAGTCAGAAAGTGAAAGACACATATCATATCATATCACTTATAGGTGTTACCTATAAATTGATACCAGGGCAGATATTTCCACGGAGAAGGGCAATCACAGATTCATTAAACAAACTTATGGTTCACCAAAGGAAAGGTGTGAGGATTGAATTCATTACGATACTGGGGTTAACAGACATATACAAACACAGTAGACGTATAGAATCGCCAAAGACCTACGGAGTACCAAGAGAAGACTACTCAACATTCTGTCATAACGTACATGGGAAAAGGATCCCAGGAAGAACAGACATATGTATATGTGTAAAAGAACCACCTCTTGCACACCTACAACAAGCTAAACGTTGTACTCAAACGTGCTGTAATAAAAAATAAAAAATTAAATTAAAAACACGAACAAGAAGTAGTGAGACAAACTTGAGGGGCTTTCTCCTGGCACATTCCGTTCTACATTCCAATCTAGAACGCGACTTCCATTGAGGCTCTGCTGCCCTAGTAACCAGATTTGGTAAGGGAGAACTGCTGCCACCTTGTGGCCGATTCACACAACAGCAGCATTAATCCCAGCGCTAATGGTCAGTGGATATTCCAAATCATTACAGGCCTGTAAATGACACCTGCCCTGAAAACATATCCTGGGGTCATATATCGACCAAAAAATTCCAAAGACGTCCATATTTCAAAACGACATTTTCAAGAGGCATATTTCACGCACATTAGTGTTCTGCTTCTTTTGCTTGCTTTCTTTCTTTGTTAAAAAAACGGGAATGGAAAAAGGCAACCCTCAGAATGGGCGAAAACGTTCACAAACGAATCAATGGACAAAGGTTTAATCTCCAATATATATAAACAGCTCATGCAGCTTAATATTAATAAAACAAACAACCCAATACAAAAATGGGCAGAAGATCTAAAGAGACGTTTCTTCAAAGAAGACACAGAGATGGCCAAGACGCACATGAAAAGCTGCTCAACATCACTAATTATTAGAGAAATGCAAATCAAAACTACAATGAGGTAAGACCTCACACCTGTGAGAATCGGCCTCATCAGATAATCTACAAACAACAAATTCTGGGGAGGGTGTGGACAAAAGGAACCCTCTTCCGCTATTGGTGGGAATGTAAATTGATACAGTCACGATGGAGAACAGTATGGAGGTTCCTTTAAAAAACTAAAAAGAGAATTACCATAGGATCCAGCAATCCCACTTCTGGGCATATACCCAGAGAAAACCATAAATCACAAAGACACATTCACCACAATGTTCATTGCAGCACTATTTACAATAGCCAGGCAATGGAAGCAACCTAAATGCCCACAGACAGACGAATGGATAAAGATGTGGTACATATATAAAATGGAATATTACTCAGCCAAAAAAAGGAATGAAACTGGGTCATTTGTAGAGAAGTTGATGGATCTAGAGACTGTCATACAGAGTGAAGTAAGTCAGAAAGAGAAAAACAAATATTGTATATTAATGCCTATATGTGGAACCTAGAAAAATGGTACAGATGAACTGGTTTGCAGGGCAGAAATAGAGACACAGAGGTAGAGAACAAACGTATGGACATGGACACAAAGTGGGGGAAGCCATGGGGTGGTGGTGGTGGGATGAGTTGGGAGATTGGGATTGACCTGTATACATGTATATGCATAAAATAGATAACTAATAATAACCTACTGTATAGAAAAATAGATTAAATTAAATTTCAAAATTTTTAAAAATAAAATGTAAAAATAAAACAGAAAAAAAGTTCTTCCATTCACACTGATGTATTTATAAGAATGAATTATTTCCATGCTTATATCCATAAATACATAAAAGAGGAATAAAATCTAACTTGAACCAAAAAAGAAAAAAAAAACTGAACCTAACATTTATACAGAGGAAAACACTACCAAGGCACTTGCTCCAGTGGTAAACAATTCTGAAATTGGTCAGAGGTGGGGAATCATCTCCCATAGAGCCAGCAGCCCCGCCTGCCCACGCAAGGAGCGTCCTTATTGCAAAGCTGGGGGACCGTGCCGAGGCCTCTGTGAGGAAACGTGAGCTGAGCCCCAGGCCAGCTGCTGCTGAACTCTTCCCACCCTTCCCAGGTGAAACACCTGAATATGTACAAGGGCTTGAAAGCCTAGAGGAAGGGCCGTGGAGCCACACCAGCGACAGCACGCAGGCCAACTTGGTGCCTGCAGGTCAGCCAGGATGGTCCTGGCCACGGGCGCTCTTCTGGAAGCTTTCCATTGCCCTGCCTGAGATACCCCTCCTGTCCCGGCCCCCACTCCTTTTTTTCCTTCCTCACCTCAGCCCGGAGAGATATTCCAGTGGAAGTTATGGGTGACACATCCTCTTCTTTACAGGTGGCAGCCTGGCAACTCCTGCCGAAAGTCCAGCAGAGCCCCACTCACACCGGGCCCCCCACAAAGCCGTGGACCCTCACACCCTCCCACCAGCACAGCCCCGAGACTGCTGACGGGGCAGAGAATATGCAGTCAGGCACAGCTGCAGGGGCTATTGCTGCCTGGAGTGCTGTTTATATTGACCTCAACCCAGGCACACCTGGGGAGGGCTTGCCGGCAGGGTCAGGCTGCCCAGGTCAGCTAATCCTCAGCCCTCGGGGAATCACATTGCAGAAAATGGACCTCGCTAAGACAGAATATTCGCCAAGGAAAAAAAAGGACACAATGCCATTTGCAGCACCGTAGATGAGTCTCGAGGTAATCACGTGACTTGGAGTAAGTCAGAAAGTGAAAGACACATATCATATCATATCACTTATAGGTGTTACCTATAAATTGATACCAGGGCAGATATTTCCACGGAGAAGGGCAATCACAGATTCATTAAACAAACTTATGGTTCACCAAAGGAAAGGTGTGAGGATTGAATTCATTACGATACTGGGGTTAACAGACATATACAAACACAGTAGACGTATAGAATCGCCAAAGACCTACGGAGTACCAAGAGAAGACTACTCAACATTCTGTCATAACGTACATGGGAAAAGGATCCCAGGAAGAACAGACATATGTATATGTGTAAAAGAACCACCTCTTGCACACCTACAACAAGCTAAACGTTGTACTCAAACGTGCTGTAATAAAAAATAAAAAATTAAATTAAAAACACGAACAAGAAGTAGTGAGACAAACTTGAGGGGCTTTCTCCTGGCACATTCCGTTCTACATTCCAATCTAGAACGCGACTTCCATTGAGGCTCTGCTGCCCTAGTAACCAGATTTGGTAAGGGAGAACTGCTGCCACCTTGTGGCCGATTCACACAACAGCAGCATTAATCCCAGCGCTAATGGTCAGTGGATATTCCAAATCATTACAGGCCTGTAAATGACACCTGCCCTGAAAACATATCCTGGGGTCATATATCGACCAAAAAATTCCAAAGACGTCCATATTTCAAAACGACATTTTCAAGAGGCATATTTCACGCACATTAGTGTTCTGCTTCTTTTGCTTGCTTTCTTTCTTTGTTAAAAAAACGGGAATGGAAAAAGGCAACCCTCAGAATGGGCGAAAACGTTCACAAACGAATCAATGGACAAAGGTTTAATCTCCAATATATATAAACAGCTCATGCAGCTTAATATTAATAAAACAAACAACCCAATACAAAAATGGGCAGAAGATCTAAAGAGACGTTTCTTCAAAGAAGACACAGAGATGGCCAAGACGCACATGAAAAGCTGCTCAACATCACTAATTATTAGAGAAATGCAAATCAAAACTACAATGAGGTAAGACCTCACACCTGTGAGAATCGGCCTCATCAGATAATCTACAAACAACAAATTCTGGGGAGGGTGTGGACAAAAGGAACCCTCTTCCGCTATTGGTGGGAATGTAAATTGATACAGTCACGATGGAGAACAGTATGGAGGTTCCTTTAAAAAACTAAAAAGAGAATTACCATAGGATCCAGCAATCCCACTTCTGGGCATATACCCAGAGAAAACCATAAATCACAAAGACACATTCACCACAATGTTCATTGCAGCACTATTTACAATAGCCAGGCAATGGAAGCAACCTAAATGCCCACAGACAGACGAATGGATAAAGATGTGGTACATATATAAAATGGAATATTACTCAGCCAAAAAAAGGAATGAAACTGGGTCATTTGTAGAGAAGTTGATGGATCTAGAGACTGTCATACAGAGTGAAGTAAGTCAGAAAGAGAAAAACAAATATTGTATATTAATGCCTATATGTGGAACCTAGAAAAATGGTACAGATGAACTGGTTTGCAGGGCAGAAATAGAGACACAGAGGTAGAGAACAAACGTATGGACATGGACACAAAGTGGGGGAAGCCATGGGGTGGTGGTGGTGGGATGAGTTGGGAGATTGGGATTGACCTGTATACATGTATATGCATAAAATAGATAACTAATAATAACCTACTGTATAGAAAAATAGATTAAATTAAATTTCAAAATTTTTAAAAATAAAATGTAAAAATAAAACAGAAAAAAAGTTCTTCCATTCACACTGATGTATTTATAAGAATGAATTATTTCCATGCTTATATCCATAAATACATAAAAGAGGAATAAAATCTAACTTGAACCAAAAAAGAAAAAAAAAACTGAACCTAACATTTATACAGAGGAAAACACTACCAAGGCACTTGCTCCAGTGGTAAACAATTCTGAAATTGGTCAGAGGTGGGGAATCATCTCCCATAGAGCCAGCAGCCCCGCCTGCCCACGCAAGGAGCGTCCTTATTGCAAAGCTGGGGGACCGTGCCGAGGCCTCTGTGAGGAAACGTGAGCTGAGCCCCAGGCCAGCTGCTGCTGAACTCTTCCCACCCTTCCCAGGTGAAACACCTGAATATGTACAAGGGCTTGAAAGCCTAGAGGAAGGGCCGTGGAGCCACACCAGCGCCAGCACGCAGGCCAACTTGGTGCCTGCAGGTCAGCCAGGATGGTCCTGGCCACGGGCGCTCTTCTGGAAGCTTTCCATTGCCCTGCCTGAGATACCCCTCCTGTCCCGGCCCCCACTCCTTTTTTTCCTTCCTCACCTCAGCCCGGAGAGATATTCCAGTGGAAGTTATGGGTGACACATCCTCTTCTTTACAGGTGGCAGCCTGGCAACTCCTGCCGAAAGTCCAGCAGAGCCCCACTCACACCGGGCCCCCCACAAAGCCGTGGACCCTCACACCCTCCCACCAGCACAGCCCCGAGACTGCTGACGGGGCAGAGAATATGCAGTCAGGCACAGCTGCAGGGGCTATTGCTGCCTGGAGTGCTGTTTATATTGACCTCAACCCAGGCACACCTGGGGAGGGCTTGCCGGCAGGGTCAGGCTGCCCAGGTCAGCTAATCCTCAGCCCTCGGGGAATCACATTGCAGAAAATGGACCTCGCTAAGACAGAATATTCGCCAAGGAAAAAAAAGGACACAATGCCATTTGCAGCACCGTAGATGAGTCTCGAGGTAATCACGTGACTTGGAGTAAGTCAGAAAGTGAAAGACACATATCATATCATATCACTTATAGGTGTTACCTATAAATTGATACCAGGGCAGATATTTCCACGGAGAAGGGCAATCACAGATTCATTAAACAAACTTATGGTTCACCAAAGGAAAGGTGTGAGGATTGAATTCATTACGATATTGGGGTTAACAGACATATACAAACACAGTAGACGTATAGAATCGCCAAAGACCTACGGAGTACCAAGAGAAGACTACTCAACATTCTGTCATAACGTACATGGGAAAAGGATCCCAGGAAGAACAGACATATGTATATGTGTAAAAGAACCACCTCTTGCACACCTACAACAAGCTAAACGTTGTACTCAAACTTGCTGTAATAAAAAATAAAAAATTAAATTAAAAACACGAACAAGAAGTAGTGAGACAAACTTGAGGGGCTTTCTCCTGGCACATTCCGTTCTACATTCCAATCTAGAACGCGACTTCCATTGAGGCTCTGCTGCCCTAGTAACCAGATTTGGTAAGGGAGAACTGCTGCCACCTTGTGGCCGTTTCACACAACAGCAGCTTTAATCCCAGCGCTAATGGTCAGTGGATATTCCAAATCATTACAGGCCTGTAAATGACACCTGCCCTGAAAACATATCCTGGGGTCATATATCGACCAAAAAATTCCAAAGACGTCCATATTTCAAAACGACATTTTCAAGAGGCATATTTCACGCACATTAGTGTTCTGCTTCTTTTGCTTGCTTTCTTTCTTTGTTAAAAAAACGGGAATGGAAAAAGGCAACCCTCAGAATGGGCGAAAACGTTCACAAACGAATCAATGGACAAAGGTTTAATCTCCAATATATATAAACAGCTCATGCAGCTTAATATTAATAAAACAAACAACCCAATACAAAAATGGGCAGAAGATCTAAAGAGACGTTTCTTCAAAGAAGACACAGAGATGGCCAAGACGCACATGAAAAGCTGCTCAACATCACTAATTATTAGAGAAATGCAAATCAAAACTACAATGAGGTAAGACCTCACACCTGTGAGAATCGGCCTCATCAGATAATCTACAAACAACAAATTCTGGGGAGGGTGTGGACAAAAGGAACCCTCTTCCGCTATTGGTGGGAATGTAAATTGATACAGTCACGATGGAGAACAGTATGGAGGTTCCTTTAAAAAACTAAAAAGAGAATTACCATAGGATCCAGCAATCCCACTTCTGGGCATATACCCAGAGAAAACCATAAATCACAAAGACACATTCACCACAATGTTCATTGCAGCACTATTTACAATAGCCAGGCAATGGAAGCAACCTAAATGCCCACAGACAGACGAATGGATAAAGATGTGGTATATATATAAAATGGAATATTACTCAGCCAAAAAAAGGAATGAAACTGGGTCATTTGTAGAGAAGTTGATGGATCTAGAGACTGTCATACAGAGTGAAGTAAGTCAGAAAGAGAAAAACAAATATTGTATATTAATGCCTATATGTGGAACCTAGAAAAATGGTACAGATGAACTGGTTTGCAGGGCAGAAATAGAGACACAGAGGTAGAGAACAAACGTATGGACATGGACACAAAGTGGGGGAAGCCATGGGGTGGTGGTGGTGGGATGAGTTGGGAGATTGGGATTGACCTGTATACATGTATATGCATAAAATAGATAACTAATAATAACCTACTGTATAGAAAAATAAATTAAATTAAATTTCAAAATTTTTAAAAATAAAATGTAAAAATAAAACAGAAAAAAAGTTCTTCCATTCACACTGATGTATTTATAAGAATGAATTATTTCCATGCTTATATCCATAAATTCATAAAAGAGGAATAAAATCTAACTTGAACCAAAAAAGAAAAAAAAAACTGAACCTAACATTTATACAGAGGAAAACACTACCAAGGCACTTGCTCCAGTGGTAAACAATTCTGAAATTGGTCAGAGGTGGGGAATCATCTCCCATAGAGCCAGCAGCCCCGCCTGCCCACGCAAGGAGCGTCCTTATTGCAAAGCTGGGGGACCGTGCCGAGGCCTCTGTGAGGAAACGTGAGCTGAGCCCCAGGCCAGCTGCTGCTGAACTCTTCCCACCCTTCCCAGGTGAAACACCTGAATATGTACAAGGGCTTGAAAGCCTAGAGGAAGGGCCGTGGAGCCACACCAGCGACAGCACGCAGGCCAACTTGGTGCCTGCAGGTCAGCCAGGATGGTCCTGGCCACGGGCGCTCTTCTGGAAGCTTTCCATTGCCCTGCCTGAGATACCCCTCCTGTCCCGGCCCCCACTCCTTTTTTTCCTTCCTCACCTCAGCCCGGAGAGATATTCCAGTGGAAGTTATGGGTGACACATCCTCTTCTTTACAGGTGGCAGCCTGGCAACTCCTGCCGAAAGTCCAGCAGAGCCCCACTCACACCGGGCCCCCCACAAAGCCGTGGACCCTCACACCCTCCCACCAGCACAGCCCCGAGACTGCTGACGGGGCAGAGAATATGCAGTCAGGCACAGCTGCAGGGGCTATTGCTGCCTGGAGTGCTGTTTATATTGACCTCAACCCAGGCACACCTGGGGAGGGCTTGCCGGCAGGGTCAGGCTGCCCAGGTCAGCTAATCCTCAGCCCTCGGGGAATCACATTGCAGAAAATGGACCTCGCTAAGACAGAATATTCGCCAAGGAAAAAAAAGGACACAATGCCATTTGCAGCACCGTAGATGAGTCTCGAGGTAATCACGTGACTTGGAGTAAGTCAGAAAGTGAAAGACACATATCATATCATATCACTTATAGGTGTTACCTATAAATTGATACCAGGGCAGATATTTCCACGGAGAAGGGCAATCACAGATTCATTAAACAAACTTATGGTTCACCAAAGGAAAGGTGTGAGGATTGAATTCATTACGATACTGGGGTTAACAGACATATACAAACACAGTAGACGTATAGAATCGCCAAAGACCTACGGAGTACCAAGAGAAGACTACTCAACATTCTGTCATAACGTACATGGGAAAAGGATCCCAGGAAGAACAGACATATGTATATGTGTAAAAGAACCACCTCTTGCACACCTACAACAAGCTAAACGTTGTACTCAAACGTGCTGTAATAAAAAATAAAAAATTAAATTAAAAACACGAACAAGAAGTAGTGAGACAAACTTGAGGGGCTTTCTCCTGGCACATTCCGTTCTACATTCCAATCTAGAACGCGACTTCCATTGAGGCTCTGCTGCCCTAGTAACCAGATTTGGTAAGGGAGAACTGCTGCCACCTTGTGGCCGATTCACACAACAGCAGCATTAATCCCAGCGCTAATGGTCAGTGGATATTCCAAATCATTACAGGCCTGTAAATGACACCTGCCCTGAAAACATATCCTGGGGTCATATATCGACCAAAAAATTCCAAAGACGTCCATATTTCAAAACGACATTTTCAAGAGGCATATTTCACGCACATTAGTGTTCTGCTTCTTTTGCTTGCTTTCTTTCTTTGTTAAAAAAACGGGAATGGAAAAAGGCAACCCTCAGAATGGGCGAAAACGTTCACAAACGAATCAATGGACAAAGGTTTAATCTCCAATATATATAAACAGCTCATGCAGCTTAATATTAATAAAACAAACAACCCAATACAAAAATGGGCAGAAGATCTAAAGAGACGTTTCTTCAAAGAAGACACAGAGATGGCCAAGACGCACATGAAAAGCTGCTCAACATCACTAATTATTAGAGAAATGCAAATCAAAACTACAATGAGGTAAGACCTCACACCTGTGAGAATCGGCCTCATCAGATAATCTACAAACAACAAATTCTGGGGAGGGTGTGGACAAAAGGAACCCTCTTCCGCTATTGGTGGGAATGTAAATTGATACAGTCACGATGGAGAACAGTATGGAGGTTCCTTTAAAAAACTAAAAAGAGAATTACCATAGGATCCAGCAATCCCACTTCTGGGCATATACCCAGAGAAAACCATAAATCACAAAGACACATTCACCACAATGTTCATTGCAGCACTATTTACAATAGCCAGGCAATGGAAGCAACCTAAATGCCCACAGACAGACGAATGGATAAAGATGTGGTACATATATAAAATGGAATATTACTCAGCCAAAAAAAGGAATGAAACTGGGTCATTTGTAGAGAAGTTGATGGATCTAGAGACTGTCATACAGAGTGAAGTAAGTCAGAAAGAGAAAAACAAATATTGTATATTAATGCCTATATGTGGAACCTAGAAAAATGGTACAGATGAACTGGTTTGCAGGGCAGAAATAGAGACACAGAGGTAGAGAACAAACGTATGGACATGGACACAAAGTGGGGGAAGCCATGGGGTGGTGGTGGTGGGATGAGTTGGGAGATTGGGATTGACCTGTATACATGTATATGCATAAAATAGATAACTAATAATAACCTACTGTATAGAAAAATAGATTAAATTAAATTTCAAAATTTTTAAAAATAAAATGTAAAAATAAAACAGAAAAAAAGTTCTTCCATTCACACTGATGTATTTATAAGAATGAATTATTTCCATGCTTATATCCATAAATACATAAAAGAGGAATAAAATCTAACTTGAACCAAAAAAGAAAAAAAAAACTGAACCTAACATTTATACAGAGGAAAACACTACCAAGGCACTTGCTCCAGTGGTAAACAATTCTGAAATTGGTCAGAGGTGGGGAATCATCTCCCATAGAGCCAGCAGCCCCGCCTGCCCACGCAAGGAGCGTCCTTATTGCAAAGCTGGGGGACCGTGCCGAGGCCTCTGTGAGGAAACGTGAGCTGAGCCCCAGGCCAGCTGCTGCTGAACTCTTCCCACCCTTCCCAGGTGAAACACCTGAATATGTACAAGGGCTTGAAAGCCTAGAGGAAGGGCCGTGGAGCCACACCAGCGACAGCACGCAGGCCAACTTGGTGCCTGCAGGTCAGCCAGGATGGTCCTGGCCACGGGCGCTCTTCTGGAAGCTTTCCATTGCCCTGCCTGAGATACCCCTCCTGTCCCGGCCCCCACTCCTTTTTTTCCTTCCTCACCTCAGCCCGGAGAGATATTCCAGTGGAAGTTATGGGTGACACATCCTCTTCTTTACAGGTGGCAGCCTGGCAACTCCTGCCGAAAGTCCAGCAGAGCCCCACTCACACCGGGCCCCCCACAAAGCCGTGGACCCTCACACCCTCCCACCAGCACAGCCCCGAGACTGCTGACGGGGCAGAGAATATGCAGTCAGGCACAGCTGCAGGGGCTATTGCTGCCTGGAGTGCTGTTTATATTGACCTCAACCCAGGCACACCTGGGGAGGGCTTGCCGGCAGGGTCAGGCTGCCCAGGTCAGCTAATCCTCAGCCCTCGGGGAATCACATTGCAGAAAATGGACCTCGCTAAGACAGAATATTCGCCAAGGAAAAAAAAGGACACAATGCCATTTGCAGCACCGTAGATGAGTCTCGAGGTAATCACGTGACTTGGAGTAAGTCAGAAAGTGAAAGACACATATCATATCATATCACTTATAGGTGTTACCTATAAATTGATACCAGGGCAGATATTTCCACGGAGAAGGGCAATCACAGATTCATTAAACAAACTTATGGTTCACCAAAGGAAAGGTGTGAGGATTGAATTCATTACGATATTGGGGTTAACAGACATATACAAACACAGTAGACGTATAGAATCGCCAAAGACCTACGGAGTACCAAGAGAAGACTACTCAACATTCTGTCATAACGTACATGGGAAAAGGATCCCAGGAAGAACAGACATATGTATATGTGTAAAAGAACCACCTCTTGCACACCTACAACAAGCTAAACGTTGTACTCAAACTTGCTGTAATAAAAAATAAAAAATTAAATTAAAAACACGAACAAGAAGTAGTGAGACAAACTTGAGGGGCTTTCTCCTGGCACATTCCGTTCTACATTCCAATCTAGAACGCGACTTCCATTGAGGCTCTGCTGCCCTAGTAACCAGATTTGGTAAGGGAGAACTGCTGCCACCTTGTGGCCGTTTCACACAACAGCAGCTTTAATCCCAGCGCTAATGGTCAGTGGATATTCCAAATCATTACAGGCCTGTAAATGACACCTGCCCTGAAAACATATCCTGGGGTCATATATCGACCAAAAAATTCCAAAGACGTCCATATTTCAAAACGACATTTTCAAGAGGCATATTTCACGCACATTAGTGTTCTGCTTCTTTTGCTTGCTTTCTTTCTTTGTTAAAAAAACGGGAATGGAAAAAGGCAACCCTCAGAATGGGCGAAAACGTTCACAAACGAATCAATGGACAAAGGTTTAATCTCCAATATATATAAACAGCTCATGCAGCTTAATATTAATAAAACAAACAACCCAATACAAAAATGGGCAGAAGATCTAAAGAGACGTTTCTTCAAAGAAGACACAGAGATGGCCAAGACGCACATGAAAAGCTGCTCAACATCACTATTAGAGAAATGCAAATCAAAACTACAATGAGGTAAGACCTCACACCTGTGAGAATCGGCCTCATCAGATAATCTACAAACAACAAATTCTGGGGAGGGTGTGGACAAAAGGAACCCTCTTCCGCTATTGGTGGGAATGTAAATTGATACAGTCACGATGGAGAACAGTATGGAGGTTCCTTTAAAAAACTAAAAAGAGAATTACCATAGGATCCAGCAATCCCACTTCTGGGCATATACCCAGAGAAAACCATAAATCACAAAGACACATTCACCACAATGTTCATTGCAGCACTATTTACAGTAGCCAGGCAATGGAAGCAACCTAAATGCCCACAGACAGACGAATGGATAAAGATGTGGTACATATATAAAATGGAATATTACTCAGCCAAAAAAAGGAATGAAACTGGGTCATTTGTAGAGAAGTTGATGGATCTAGAGACTGTCATACAGAGTGAAGTAAGTCAGAAAGAGAAAAACAAATATTGTATATTAATGCCTATATGTGAAACCTAGAAAAATGGTACAGATGAACTGGTTTGCAGGGCAGAAATAGAGACACAGAGGTAGAGAACAAACGTATGGACATGGACACAAAGTGGGGGAAGCCATGGGGTGGTGGTGGTGGGATGAGTTGGGAGATTGGGATTGACCTGTATACATGTATATGCATAAAATAGATAACTAATAATAACCTACTGTATAAAAAAATAAATTAAATTTCAAAATTTTTAAAAATAAAATGTAAAAATGAAACAGAAAAAAAGTTCTTCCATTCACACTGATGTATTTATAAGAATGAATTATTTCCATGCTTATATCCATAAATACATAAAAGAGGAATAAAATCTAACTTGAACCAAAAAAGAAAAAAAAAACTGAACCTAACATTTATACAGAGGAAAACACTACCAAGGCACTTGCTCCAGTGGTAAACAATTCTGAAATTGGTCAGAGGTGGGGAATCATCTCCCATACAGCCAGCAGCCCCGCCCGCCCACGCAAGGAGCGTCCTTATTGCAAAGCTGGGGGACCGTGCCGAGGCCTCTGTGAGGAAACGTGAGCTGAGCCCCAGGCCAGCTGCTGCTGAACTCTTCCCACCCTTCCCAGGTGAAACACCTGAATATGTACAAGGGCTTGAAAGCCTAGAGGAAGGGCCGTGGAGCCACACCTGCGACAGCACGCAGGCCAATTTGGTGCCTGCAGGTCAGCCAGGATGGTCCTGGCCACGGGCGCTCTTCTGGAAGCTTTCCATTGCCCTGCCTGAGATACCCCTCCTGTCCCGGCCCCCACTCCTTTTTTTCCTTCCTCACCTCAGCCCGTAGAGATATTCCAGTGGAAGTTATGGGTGACACATCCTCTTCTTTACAGGTGGCAGCCTGGCAACTCCTGCCAAAAGTACAGCAGAGCCCCACTCACACCGGGCCCCCCACAAAGCCGTGGACCCTCACACCCTCCCACCAGCACAGCCCCAAGACTGCTGACGGGGCAGAGAATATGCAGTCAGGCACAGCTGCAGGGGCTATTGCTGCCTGGAGTGCTGTTTATATTGACCTCAACCCAGGCACACCTGGGGAGGGCTTGCCGGCAGGGTCAGGCTGCCCAGGTCAGCTAATCCTCACCCCTCGGGGAATCACATTGCAGAAAATGGACCTCGCTAAGACAGAATATTCGCCAAGGAAAAAAAAGGACACAATGCCATTTGCAGCACCGTAGATGAGTCTCGAGGTAATCACGTGACTTGGAGTAAGTCAGAAAGTGAAAGACACATATCATATCATATCACTTATAGGTGTTACCTATAAATTGATACCAGGGCAGATATTTCCACGGAGAAGGGCAATCACAGATTCATTAAACAAACTTATGGTTCACCAAAGGAAAGGTGTGAGGATTGAATTCATTACGATATTGGGGTTAACAGACATATACAAACACAGTAGACGTATAGAATCGCCAAAGACCTACGGAGTACCAAGAGAAGACTACTCAACATTCTGTCATAACGTACATGGGAAAAGGATCCCAGGAAGAACAGGCATATGTATATGTGTAAAAGAACCACCTCTTGCACACCTACAACAAGCTAAACGTTGTACTCAAACTTGCTGTAATAAAAAATAAAAAATTAAATTAAAAACACGAACAAGAAGTAGTGAGACAAACTTGAGGGGCTTTCTCCTGGCACATTCCGTTCTACATTCCAATCTAGAACGCGACTTCCATTGAGGCTCTGCTGCCCTAGTAACCAGATTTGGTAAGGGAGAACTGCTGCCACCTTGTGGCCGTTTCACACAACAGCAGCTTTAATCCCAGCGCTAATGGTCAGGGGATATTCCAAATCATTACAGGCCTGTAAATGACACCTGCCCTGAAAACAAATCCTGGGGTCATATATCGACCAAAAAATTCCAAAGACGTCCATATTTCAAAACGACAGTTTCAAGAGGCATATTTCACGCACATTAGTGTTCTGCTTCTTTTGCTTGCTTTCTTTCTTTGTTAAAAAAACGGGAATGGAAAAAGGCAACCCTCAGAATGGGCGAAAACGTTCACAAACGAATCAATGGACAAAGGTTTAATCTCCAATATATATAAACAGCTCATGCAGCTTAATATTAATAAAACAAACAACCCAATACAAAAATGGGCAGAAGATCTAATGAGACGTTTCTTCAAAGAATACACAGAGATGGCCAAGACGCAAATGAAAAGCTGCTCAACATCACTAATTATTAGAGAAATGCAAATCAAAACTACAATGAGGTAAGACCTCACACCTGTGAGAATCGGCATCATCAGATAATCTACAAACAACAAATTCTGGGGAGGGTGTGGACAAAAGGAACCCTCTTCCGCTATTGGTGGGAATGTAAATTGATACAGTCACGATGGAGAACAGTATGGAGGTTCCTATAAAAAACTAAAAAGAGAATTACCATAGGATCCAGCAATCCCACTTCTGGGCATATACCCAGAGAAAACCATAAATCACAAAGACACATTCACCACAATGTTCATTGCAGCACTATTCACAATAGCCAGGCAATGGAAGCAACCTAAATGCCCACAGACAGACGAACGGATAAAGATGTGGTACATATATAAAATGGAATATTACTCAGCCAAAAAAAGGAATGAAACTGGGTCATTTGTAGAGAAGTTGATGGATCTAGAGACTGTCATACAGAGTGAAGTAAGTCAGAAAGAGAAAAACAAATATTGTATATTAATGCCTATATGTGGAACCTAGAAAAATGGTACAGATGAACTGGTTTGCAGGGCAGAAATAGAGACACAGAGGTAGAGAACAAACGTATGGACATGGACACAAAGTGGGGGAAGCCATGGGGTGGTGGTGGTGGGATGAGTTGGGAGATTGGGATTGACCTGTATACATGTATATGCATAAAATAGATAACTAATAATAACCTACTGTATAAAAAAATAAATTAAATTAAATTTCAAAATTTTTAAAAATAAAATGTAAAAATAAAACAGAAAAAAGGTTCTTCCATTCACACTGATGTATTTATAAGAATGAATTATTTCCATGCTTATATCCATAAATACATAAAAGAGGAATAAATTCTAACTTGAACCAAAAAAGAAAAAAAAATCTGAACCTAACATTTATACAGAGGAAAACACTACCAAGGCACTTGCACCAGTGGTAAACAATTCTGAAATTGGTCAGAGGTGGGGAATCATCTCCCATACAGCCAGCAGCCCCGCCCGCCCACGCAAGGAGCGTCCTTATTGCAAAGCTGGGGGACCGTGCCGAGGCCTCTGTGAGGAAACGTGAGCTGAGCCCCAGGCCAGCTGCTGCTGAACTCTTCCCACCCTTCCCAGGTGAAACACCTGAATATGTACAAGGGCTTGAAAGCCTAGAGGAAGGGCCGTGGAGCCACACCAGCGACAGCACGCAGGCCAACTTGGTGCCTGCAGGTCAGCCAGGATGGTCCTGGCCACGGGCGCTCTTCTGGAAGCTTTCCATTGCCCTGCCTGAGATACCCCTCCTGTCCCGGCCACCACTCCTTTTTTTCCTTCCTCACCTCAGCCCGGAGAGATATTCCAGTGGAAGTTATGGGTGACACATCCTCTTCTTTACAGGTGGCAGCCTGGCAACTCCTGCCGAAAGTCCAGCAGAGCCCCACTCACACCGGGCCCCCCACAAAGCCGTGGACCCTCACACCCTCCCACCAGCACAGCCCCGAGACTGCTGACGGGGCAGAGAATATGCAGTCAGGCACAGCTGCAGGGGCTATTGCTGCCTGGAGTGCTGTTTATATTGACCTCAACCCAGGCACACCTGGGGAGGGCTTGCCGGCAGGGTCAGGCTGCCCAGGTCAGCTAATCCTCAGCCCTCAGGGAATCACATTGCAGAAAATGGACCTCGCTAAGACAGAATATTCGCCAAGGAAAAAAAAGGACACAATGCCATTTGCAGCACCGTAGATGAGTCTCGAGGTAATCACGTGACTTGGAGTAAGTCAGAAAGTGAAAGACACATATCATATCATATCACTTATAGGTGTTACCTATAAATTGATACCAGGGCAGATATTTCCACGGAGAAGGGCAATCACAGATTCATTAAACAAACTTATGGTTCACCAAAGGAAAGGTGTGAGGATTGAATTCATTACGATATTGGGGTTAACAGACATATACAAACACAGTAGACGTATAGAATCGCCAAAGACCTACGGAGTACCAAGAGAAGACTACTCAACATTCTGTCATAACGTACATGGGAAAAGGATCCCAGGAAGAACAGACATATGTATATGTGTAAAAGAACCACCTCTTGCACACCTACAACAAGCTAAACGTTGTACTCAAACTTGCTGTAATAAAAAATAAAAAATTAAATTAAAAACACGAACAAGAAGTAGTGAGACAAACTTGAGGGGCTTTCTCCTGGCACATTCCGTTCTACATTCCAATCTAGAATGCGACTTCCATTGAGGCTCTGCTGCCCTAGTAACCAGATTTGGTAAGGGAGAACTGCTGCCACCTTGTGGCCGTTTCACACAACAGCAGCATTAATCCCAGCGCTAATGGTCAGGGGATATTCCAAATCATTACAGGCCTGTAAATGACACCTGCCCTGAAAACAAATCCTGGGGTCATATATCGACCAAAAAATTCAAAAGACGTCCATATTTCAAAACGACAGTTTCAAGAGGCATATTTCACGCACATTAGTGTTCTGCTTCTTTTGCTTGCTTTCTTTCTTTGTTAAAAAAACGGGAATGGAAAAAGGCAACCCTCAGAATGGGCGAAAACGTTCACAAACGAATCAATGGACAAAGGTTTAATCTCCAATATATATAAACAGCTCATGCAGCTTAATATTAATAAAACAAACAACCCAATACAAAAATGGGCAGAAGATCTAAAGAGACGTTTCTTCAAAGAAGACACAGAGATGGCCAAGACGCACATGAAAAGCTGCTCAACATCACTAATTATTAGAGAAATGCAAATCAAAACTACAATGAGGTAAGACCTCACACCTGTGAGAATCGGCCTCATCAGATAATCTACAAACAACAAATTCTGGGGAGGGTGTGGACAAAAGGAACCCTCTTCCGCTATTGGTGGGAATGTAAATTGATACAGTCACGATGGAGAACAGTATGGAGGTTCCTTTAAAAAACTAAAAAGAGAATTACCATAGGATCCAGCAATCCCACTTCTGGGCATATACCCAGAGAAAACCATAAATCACAAAGACACATTCACCACAATGTTCATTGCAGCACTATTTACAATAGCCAGGCAATGGAAGCAACCTAAATGCCCACAGACAGACGAATGGATAAAGATGTGGTACATATATAAAATGGAATATTACTCAGCCAAAAAAAGGAATGAAACTGGGTCATTTGTAGAGAAGTTGATGGATCTAGAGACTGTCATACAGAGTGAAGTAAGTCAGAAAGAGAAAAACAAATATTGTATATTAATGCCTATATGTGGAACCTAGAAAAATGGTACAGATGAACTGGTTTGCAGGGCAGAAATAGAGACACAGAGGTAGAGAACAAACGTATGGACATGGACACAAAGTGGGGGAAGCCATGGGGTGGTGGTGGTGGGATGAGTTGGGAGATTGGGATTGACCTGTATACATGTATATGCATAAAATAGATAACTAATAATAACCTACTGTATAAAAAAATAAATTAAATTTCAAAATTTTTAAAAATAAAATGTAAAAATAAAACAGAAAAAAAGTTCTTCCATTCACACTGATGTATTTATAAGAATGAATTATTTCCATGCTTATATCCATAAATACATAAAAGAGGAATAAAATCTAACTTGAACCAAAAAAGAAAAAAAAAACTGATCCTAACATTTATACAGAGGAAAACACTACCAAGGCACTTGCTCCAGTGGTAAACAATTCTGAAATTGGTCAGAGGTGGGGAATCATCTCAAATACAGCCAGCAGCCCCGCCCGCCCACGCAAGGAGCGTCCTTATTGCAAAGCTGGGGGACCGTGCCGAGGCCTCTGTGAGGAAACGTGAGCTGAGCCCCAGGCCAGCTGCTGCTGAACTCTTCCCACCCTTCCCAGGTGAAACACCTGAATATGTACAAGGGCTTGAAAGCCTAGAGGAAGGGCCGTGGAGCCACACCAGCGACAGCACGCAGGCCAACTTGGTGCCTGCAGGTCAGCCAGGATGGTCCTGGCCACGGGCGCTCTTCTGGAAGCTTTCCATTGCCCTGCCTGAGATACCCTTCCTGTCCCGGCCCCCACTCCTTTTTTTCCTTCCTCACCTCAGCCCGGAGAGATATTCCAGTGGAAGTTATGGGTGACACATCCTCTTCTTTACAGGTGGCAGCCTGGCAACTCCTGCCGAAAGTGCAGCAGAGCCCCACTCACACCGGGCCCCCCACAAAGCCGTGGACCCTCACACCCTCCCAGCAGCACAGCCCCGAGACTGCTGACGGGGCAGAGAATATGGAGTCAGGCACAGCTGCAGGGGCTATTGCTGCCTGGAGTGCTGTTTATATTGACCTCAACCCAGGCACACCTGGGGAGGGCTTGCCGGCAGGGCCAGGCTGCCCAGGTCAGCTAATCCTCAGCCCTCGGGGAATCACACTGTAGGAAATGGACCTCGCTAAGACAGAATATTCGCCAAGGAAAACAAGGACACAATGCCATTTGCAGCACCGTAGATGAGTCTCGAGGTAATCACGTGACTTGGAGTAAGTCAGAAAGTGAAAGACACATATCATATCATATCACTTATAGGTGTTACCTATAAATTGATACCAGGGCAGATATTTCCACGGAGAAGGGCAATCACAGATTCATTAAACAAACTTATGGTTCACCAAAGGAAAGGTGTGAGGATTGAATTCATTACGATATTGGGGTTAACAGACATATACAAACACAGTAGACGTATAGAATCGCCAAAGACCTACGGAGTACCAAGAGAAGACTACTCAACATTCTGTCATAACGTACATGGGAAAAGGATCACAGGAAGAACAGACATATGTATATGTGTAAAAGAACCACCTCTTGCACACCTACAACAAGCTAAACGTTGTACTCAAACTTGCTGTAATAAAAAATAAAAAATTAAATTAAAAACACGAACAAGAAGTAGTGAGACAAACTTGAGGGGCTTTCTCCTGGCACATTCCGTTCTACATTCCAATCTAGAACGCGACTTCCATTGAGGCTCTGCTGCCCTAGTAACCAGATTTGGTAAGGGAGAACTGCTGCCACCTTGTGGCCGTTTCACACAACAGCAGCTTTAATCCCAGCGCTAATGGTCAGGGGATATTCCAAATCATTACAGGCCTGTAAATGACACCTGCCCTGAAAACAAATCCTGGGGTCATATATCGACCAAAAAATTCAAAAGACGTCCATATTTCAAAACGACAGTTTCAAGAGGCATATTTCACGCACATTAGTGTTCCGCTTCTTTTGCTTGCTTTCTTTCTTTGTTAAAAAAACGGGAATGGAAAAAGGCAACCCTCAGAATGGGCGAAAACGTTCACAAACGAATCAATGGACAAAGGTTTAATCTCCAATATATATAAACAGCTCATGCAGCTTAATATTAATAAAACAAACAACCCAATACAAAAATGGGCAGAAGATCTAAAGAGACGTTTCTTCAAAGAAGACACAGAGATGGCCAAGACGCACATGAAAAGCTGCTCTACATCACTAATTATTAGAGAAATGCAAATCAAAACTACAATGAGGTAAGACCTCACACCTGTGAGAATCGGCCTCATCAGATAATCTACAAACAACAAATTCTGGGGAGGGTGTGGACAAAAGGAACCCTCTTCCGCTATTGGTGGGAATGTAAATTGATACAGTCACTATGGAGAACAGTATGGAGGTTCCTTTAGAAAACTAAAAAGAGAATTACCATAGGATCCAGCAATCCCACTTCTGGGCATATACCCAGAGAAAACCATAAATCTCAAAGACACATTCACCACAATGTTCATTGCAGCACTATTTACAATAGCCAGGTAATGGAAGCAACCTAAATGCCCACAGACAGACGAATGGATAAAGATGTGGTACATATATAAAATGGAATATTACTCAGCCAAAAAAAGGAATGAAACTGGGTCATTTGTAGAGAAGTTGATGGATCTAGAGACTGTCATACAGAGTGAAGTAAGTCAGAAAGAGAAAAACAAATATGGTATATTAATGCCTATATGTGGAACCTAGAAAAATGGTACAGATGAACTGGTTTGCAGGGCAGAAATAGAGACACAGAGGTAGAGAACAAACGTATGGACATGGACACAAAGTGGGGGAAGCCATGGGGTGGTGGTGGTGGGATGAGTTGGGAGATTGGGATTGACCTGTATACAGGTATATGCATAAAATAGATAACTAATAATAACCTACTGTATAAAAAAATAAATTAAATTTCAAAATTTTTAGAAATAAAATGTAAAAATAAAACAGAAAAAAAGTTCTTCCATTCACACTGATGTATTTATAAGAATGAATTATTTCCATGCTTATATCCATAAATACATAGAAGAGGAATAAAATCTAACTTGAACCAAAAAAGAAAAAAAAACTGAACCTAACATTTATACAGAGGAAAACACTACCAAGGCACTTGCTCCAGTGGTAAACAATTCTGAAATTGGTCAGAGGTGGGGAATCATCTCCCATACAGCCAGCAGCCCCGCCCGCCCACGCAAGGAGCGTCCTTATTGCAAAGCTGGGGGACCGTGCCGAGGCCTCTGTGAGGAAACGTGAGCTGAGCCCCAGGCCAGCTGCTGCTGAACTCTTCCCACCCTTCCCAGGTGAAACACCTGAATATGTACAAGGGCTTGAAAGCCTAGAGGAAGGGCCGTGGAGCCACACCAGAGACAGCACGCAGGCCAACTTGGTGCCTGCAGGTCAGCCAGGATGGTCCTGGCCACGGGCGCTCTTCTGGAAGCTTTCCATTGCCCTGCCTGAGATACCCCTCCTGTCCCGGCCCCCACTCCTTTTTTTCCTTCCTCACCTCAGCCCGGAGAGATATTCCAGTGGAAGTTATGGGTGACACATCCTCTTCTTTACAGGTGGCAGCCTGGCAACTCCTGCCGAAAGTGCAGCAGAGCCCCACTCACACCGGGCCCCCCACAAAGCCGTGGACCCTCACACCATCCCACCAGCACAGCCCCGAGACTGCTGACGGGGCAGAGAATATGGAGTCAGGCACAGCTGCAGGGGCTATTGCTGCCTGGAGTGCTGTTTATATTGACCTCAACCCAGGCACACCTGGGGAGGGCTTGCCGGTAAGGCCAGGCTGCCCAGGTCAGCTAATCCTCAGCCCTCGGGGAATCACACTGCAGAAAATGGACCTCGATAAGACAGAATATTCGCCAAGGAAAACAAGGACACAATGCCATTTGCAGCACCGTAGATGAGTCTCGAGGTAATCACGTGACTTGGAGTAAGTCAGAAAGTGAAAGACACATATCATATCATATCACTTATAGGTGTTACCTATAAATTGATACCAGGGCAGATATTTCCACGGAGAAGGGCAATCACAGATTCATTAAACAAACTTATGGTTCACCAAAGGAAAGGTGTGAGGATTGAATTCATTACGATATTGGGGTTAACAGACATATACAAACACAGTAGACGTATAGATTCACCAAAGACCTACGGAGTACCAAGAGAAGACTACTCAACATTCTGTCATAACGTACATGGGAAAAGGATCCCAGGAAGAACAGACATATGTATATGTGTAAAAGAACCACCTCTTGCACACCTACAACAAGCTAAACGTACTCAAACTTGCTGTAATAAAAAATAAAAAATTAAATTAAAAACACGAACAAGAAGTAGTGAGACAAACTTGAGGGGCTTTCTCCTGGCACATTCCGTTCTACATTCCAATCTAGAACGCGACTTCCTTTGAGGCTCTGCTGCCCTAGTAACCAGATTTGGTAAGGGATAACTGCTGCCACCTTGTGGCCGTTTCACACAACAGCAGCTTTAATCCCAGCGCTAATGGTCAGTGGATATTCCAAATCATTACAGGCCTGTAAATGACACCTGCCCTGAAAACAAATCCTGGGGTCATATATCGACCAAAAAATTCAAAAGACGTCCATATTTCAAAACGACAGTTTCAAGAGGCATATTTCACGCACATTAGTGTTCTGCTTCTTTTGCTTGCTTTCTTTCTTTCTTAAAAAAACGGGAATGGAAAAAGGCAACCCTCAGAATGGGCGAAAACGTTCACAAACGAATCAATGGACAAAGGTTTAATCTCCAATATATATAAACAGCTCATGCAGCTTAATATTAATAAAACAAACAACCCAATACAAAAATGGGCAGAAGATCTAAAGAGACGTTTCTTCAAAGAAGACACAGAGATGGCCAAGACGCACATGAAAAGCTGCTCAACATCACTAATTATTAGAGAAATGCAAATCAAAACTACAATGAGGTAAGACCTCACACCTGTGAGAATCGGCCTCATCAGATAATCTACAAACAACAAATTCTGGGGAGGGTGTGGACAAAAGGAACCCTCTTCCGCTATTGGTGGGAATGTAAATTGATACAGTCACGATGGAGAACAGTATGGAGGTTCCTTTAAAAAACTAAAAAGAGAATTACCATAGGATCCAGCAATCCCACTTCTGGGCATATACCCAGAGAAAACCATAAATCACAAAGACACATTCACCACAATGTTCATTGCAGCACTATTTACAATAGCCAGGTAATGGAAGCAACATAAATGCCCACAGACAGACGAATGGATAAAGATGTGGTACATATATAAAATGGAATATTACTCAGCCAAAAAAAGGAATGAAACTGGGTCATTTGTAGAGAAGTTGATGGATCTAGAGACTGTCATACAGAGTGAAGTAAGTCAGAAAGAGAAAAACAAATATTGTATATTAATGCCTATATGTGGAACCTAGAAAAATGCTACAGATGAACTGGTTTGCAGGGCAGAAATAGAGACACAGAGGTAGAGAACAAACGTATGGACATGGACACAAAGTGGGGGAAGCCATGGGGTGGTGGTGGTGGGATGAGTTGGGAGATTGGGATTGACCTGTATACATGTATATGCATAAAATAGATAACTAATAATAACCTACTGTATAAAAAAATAAATTAAATTTCAAAATTTTTAAAAATAAAATGTAAAAATAAAACAGAAAAAAAGTTCTTCCATTCACACTGATGTATTTATAAGAATGAATTATTTCCATGCTTATATCCATAAATACATAAAAGAGGAATAAAATCTAACTTGAACCAAAAAAGAAAAAAAAAACTGAACCTAACATTTATACAGAGGAAAACACTACCAAGGCACTTGCTCCAGTGGTAAACAATTCTGAAATTGGTCAGAGGTGGGGAATCATCTCCCATAGAGCCAGCAGCCCCGCCCGCCCACGCAAGGAGCGTCCTTATTGCAAAGCTGGGGGACCGTGCCGAGGCCTTTGTGAGGAAACGTGAGCTGAGCCCCAGGCCAGCTGCTGCTGAACTCTTCCCACCCTTCCCAGGTGAAACACCTGAATATGTACAAGGGCTTGAAAGCCTAGAGGAAGGGCCGTGGAGCCACACCAGCGACAGCACGCAGGCCAACTTGGTGCCTGCAGGTCAGCCAGGATGGTCCTGGCCACGGGCGCTCTTCTGGAAGCTTTCCATTGCCCTGCCTGAGATACCCCTCCTGTCCCGGCCCCCACTCCTTTTTTTCCTTCCTCACCTCAGCCCGGAGAGATATTCCAGTGGAAGTTATGGGTGACACATCCTCTTCTTTACAGGTGGCAGCCTGGCAACTCCTGCCGAAAGTCCAGCAGAGCCCCACTCACACCGGGCCCCCCACAAAGCCGTGGACCCTCACACCCTCCCACCAGCACAGCCCCGAGACTGCTGACGGGGCAGAGAATATGCAGTCAGGCACAGCTGCAGGGGCTATTGCTGCCTGGAGTGCTGTTTATATTGACCTCAACCCAGGCACACCTGGGGAGGGCTTGCCGGCAGGGTCAGGCTGCCCAGGTCAGCTAATCCTCAGCCCTCGGGGAATCACATTGCAGAAAATGGACCTCGCTAAGACAGAATATTCGCCAAGGAAAAAAAAGGACACAATGCCATTTGCAGCACCGTAGATGAGTCTCGAGGTAATCACGTGACTTGGAGTAAGTCAGAAAGTGAAAGACACATATCATATCATATCACTTATAGGTGTTACCTATAAATTGATACCAGGGCAGATATTTCCACGGAGAAGGGCAATCACAGATTCATTAAACAAACTTATGGTTCACCAAAGGAAAGGTGTGAGGATTGAATTCATTACGATATTGGGGTTAACAGACATATACAAACACAGTAGACGTATAGAATCGCCAAAGACCTACGGAGTACCAAGAGAAGACTACTCAACATTCTGTCATAACGTACATGGGAAAAGGATCCCAGGAAGAACAGACATATGTATATGTGTAAAAGAACCACCTCTTGCACACCTACAACAAGCTAAACGTTGTACTCAAACTTGCTGTAATAAAAAATAAAAAAATAAATTAAAAACACGAACAAGAAGTAGTGAGACAAACTTGAGGGGCTTTCTCCTGGCACATTCCGTTCTACATTCCAATCTAGAACGCGACTTCCATTGAGGCTCTGCTGCCCTAGTAACCAGATTTGGTAAGGGAGAACTGCTGCCACCTTGTGGCCGTTTCACACAACAGCAGCTTTAATCCCAGCGCTAATGGTCAGTGGATATTCCAAATCATTACAGGCCTGTAAATGACACCTGCCCTGAAAACATATCCTGGGGTCATATATCGACCAAAAAATTCCAAAGACGTCCATATTTCAAAACGACATTTTCAAGAGGCATATTTCACGCACATTAGTGTTCTGCTTCTTTTGCTTGCTTTCTTTCTTTGTTAAAAAAACGGGAATGGAAAAAGGCAACCCTCAGAATGGGCGAAAACGTTCACAAACGAATCAATGGACAAAGGTTTAATCTCCAATATATATAAACAGCTCATGCAGCTTAATATTAATAAAACAAACAACCCAATACAAAAATGGGCAGAAGATCTAAAGAGACGTTTCTTCAAAGAAGACACAGAGATGGCCAAGACGCACATGAAAAGCTGCTCAACATCACTAATTATTAGAGAAATGCAAATCAAAACTACAATGAGGTAAGACCTCACACCTGTGAGAATCGGCCTCATCAGATAATCTACAAACAACAAATTCTGGGGAGGGTGTGGACAAAAGGAACCCTCTTCCGCTATTGGTGGGAATGTAAATTGATACAGTCACGATGGAGAACAGTATGGAGGTTCCTTTAAAAAACTAAAAAGAGAATTACCATAGGATCCAGCAATTCCACTTCTGGGCATATACCCAGAGAAAACCATAAATCACAAAGACACATTCACCACAATGTTCATTGCAGCACTATTTACAATAGCCAGGCAATGGAAGCAACCTAAATGCCCACAGACAGACGAATGGATAAAGATGTGGTACATATATAAAATGGAATATTACTCAGCCAAAAAAAGGAATGAAACTGGGTCATTTGTAGAGAAGTTGATGGATCTAGAGACTGTCATACAGAGTGAAGTAAGTCAGAAAGAGAAAAACAAATATTGTATATTAATGCCTATATGTGGAACCTAGAAAAATGGTACAGATGAACTGGTTTGCAGGGCAGAAATAGAGACACAGAGGTAGAGAACAAACGTATGGACATGGACACAAAGTGGGGGAAGCCATGGGGTGGTGGTGGTGGGATGAGTTGGGAGATTGGGATTGACCTGTATACATGTATATGCATAAAATAGATAACTAATAATAACCTACTGTATAGAAAAATAAATTAAATTAAATTTCAAAATTTTTAAAAATAAAATGTAAAAATAAAACAGAAAAAAAGTTCTTCCATTCACACTGATGTATTTATAAGAATGAATTATTTCCATGCTTATATCCATAAATTCATAAAAGAGGAATAAAATCTAACTTGAACCAAAAAAGAAAAAAAAAACTGAACCTAACATTTATACAGAGGAAAACACTACCAAGGCACTTGCTCCAGTGGTAAACAATTCTGAAATTGGTCAGAGGTGGGGAATCATCTCCCATACAGCCAGCAGCCCCGCCCGCCCACGCAAGGAGCGTCCTTATTGCAAAGCTGGGGGACCGTGCCGAGGCCTCTGTGAGGAAACGTGAGCTGAGCCCCAGGCCAGCTGCTGCTGAACTCTTCCCACCCTTCCCAGGTGAAACACCTGAATATGTACAAGGGCTTGAAAGCCTAGAGGAAGGGCCGTGGAGCCACACCAGCGACAGCACGCAGGCCAACTTGGTGCCTGCAGGTCAGCCAGGATGGTCCTGGCCACGGGCGCTCTTCTGGAAGCTTTCCATTGCCCTGCCTGAGATACCCCTCCTGTCCCGGCCCCCACTCCTTTTTTTCCTTCCTCACCTCAGCCCGGAGAGATATTCCAGTGGAAGTTATGGGTGACACATCCTCTTCTTTACAGGTGGCAGCCTGGCAACTCCTGCCGAAAGTCCAGCAGAGCCCCACTCACACCGGGCCCCCCACAAAGCCGTGGACCCTCACACCCTCCCACCAGCACAGCCCCGAGACTGCTGACGGGGCAGAGAATATGCAGTCAGGCACAGCTGCAGGGGCTATTGCTGCCTGGAGTGCTGTTTATATTGACCTCAACCCAGGCACACCTGGGGAGGGCTTGCCGGCAGGGTCAGGCTGCCCAGGTCAGCTAATCCTCAGCCCTCGGGGAATCACATTGCAGAAAATGGACCTCGCTAAGACAGAATATTCGCCAAGGAAAAAAAAGGACACAATGCCATTTGCAGCACCGTAGATGAGTCTCGAGGTAATCACGTGACTTGGAGTAAGTCAGAAAGTGAAAGACACATATCATATCATATCACTTATAGGTGTTACCTATAAATTGATACCAGGGCAGATATTTCCACGGAGAAGGGCAATCACAGATTCATTAAACAAACTTATGGTTCACCAAAGGAAAGGTGTGAGGATTGAATTCATTACGATATTGGGGTTAACAGACATATACAAACACAGTAGACGTATAGAATCGCCAAAGACCTACGGAGTACCAAGAGAAGACTACTCAACATTCTGTCATAACGTACATGGGAAAAGGATCCCAGGAAGAACAGACATATGTATATGTGTAAAAGAACCACCTCTTGCACACCTACAACAAGCTAAACGTTGTACTCAAACTTGCTGTAATAAAAAATAAAAAATTAAATTAAAAACACGAACAAGAAGTAGTGAGACAAACTTGAGGGGCTTTCTCCTGGCACATTCCGTTCTACATTCCAATCTAGAACGCGACTTCCATTGAGGCTCTGCTGCCCTAGTAACCAGATTTGGTAAGGGAGAACTGCTGCCACCTTGTGGCCGTTTCACACAACAGCAGCTTTAATCCCAGCGCTAATGGTCAGTGGATATTCCAAATCATTACAGGCCTGTAAATGACACCTGCCCTGAAAACATATCCTGGGGTCATATATCGACCAAAAAATTCCAAAGACGTCCATATTTCAAAACGACATTTTCAAGAGGCATATTTCACGCACATTAGTGTTCTGCTTCTTTTGCTTGCTTTCTTTCTTTGTTAAAAAAACGGGAATGGAAAAAGGCAACCCTCAGAATGGGCGAAAACGTTCACAAACGAATCAATGGACAAAGGTTTAATCTCCAATATATATAAACAGCTCATGCAGCTTAATATTAATAAAACAAACAACCCAATACAAAAATGGGCAGAAGATCTAAAGAGACGTTTCTTCAAAGAAGACACAGAGATGGCCAAGACGCACATGAAAAGCTGCTCAACATCACTAATTATTAGAGAAATGCAAATCAAAACTACAATGAGGTAAGACCTCACACCTGTGAGAATCGGCCTCATCAGATAATCTACAAACAACAAATTCTGGGGAGGGTGTGGACAAAAGGAACCCTCTTCCGCTATTGGTGGGAATGTAAATTGATACAGTCACGATGGAGAACAGTATGGAGGTTCCTCTAAAAAACTAAAAAGAGAATTACCATAGGATCCAGCAATCCCACTTCTGGGCATATACCCAGAGAAAACCATAAATCACAAAGACACATTCACCACAATGTTCATTGCAGCACTATTTACAATAGCCAGGCAATGGAAGCAACCTAAATGCCCACAGACAGACGAATGGATAAAGATGTGGTACATATATAAAATGGAATATTACTCAGCCAAAAAAAGGAATGAAACTGGGTCATTTGTAGAGAAGTTGATGGATCTAGAGACTGTCATACAGAGTGAAGTAAGTCAGAAAGAGAAAAACAAATATTGTATATTAATGCCTATATGTGGAACCTAGAAAAATGGTACAGATGAACTGGTTTGCAGGGCAGAAATAGAGACACAGAGGTAGAGAACAAACGTATGGACATGGACACAAAGTGGGGGAAGCCATGGGGTGGTGGTGGTGGGATGAGTTGGGAGATTGGGATTGACCTGTATACATGTATATGCATAAAATAGATAACTAATAATAACCTACTGTATAGAAAAATAGATTAAATTAAATTTCAAAATTTTTAAAAATAAAATGTAAAAATAAAACAGAAAAAAAGTTCTTCCATTCACACTGATGTATTTATAAGAATGAATTATTTCCATGCTTATATCCATAAATACATAAAAGAGGAATAAAATCTAACTTGAACCAAAAAAGAAAAAAAAAACTGAACCTAACATTTATACAGAGGAAAACACTACCAAGGCACTTGCTCCAGTGGTAAACAATTCTGAAATTGGTCAGAGGTGGGGAATCATCTCCCATAGAGCCAGCAGCCCCGCCCGCCCACGCAAGGAGCGTCCTTATTGCAAAGCTGGGGGACCGTGCCGAGGCCTCTGTGAGGAAACGTGAGCTGAGCCCCAGGCCAGCTGCTGCTGAACTCTTACCACCCTTCCCAGGTGAAACACCTGAATATGTACAAGGGCTTGAAAGCCTAGAGGAAGGGCCGTGGAGCCACACCAGCGACAGCACGCAGGCCAACTTGGTGCCTGCAGGTCAGCCAGGATGGTCCTGGCCACGGGCGCTCTTCTGGAAGCTTTCCATTGCCCTGCCTGAGATACCCCTCCTGTCCCGGCCCCCACTCCTTTTTTTCCTTCCTCACCTCAGCCCGGAGAGATATTCCAGTGGAAGTTATGGGTGACACATCCTCTTCTTTACAGGTGGCAGCCTGGCAACTCCTGCCGAAAGTCCAGCAGAGCCCCACTCACACCGGGCCCCCCACAAAGCCGTGGACCCTCACACCCTCCCACCAGCACAGCCCCGAGACTGCTGACGGGGCAGAGAATATGCAGTCAGGCACAGCTGCAGGGGCTATTGCTGCCTGGAGTGCTGTTTATATTGACCTCAACCCAGGCACACCTGGGGAGGGCTTGCCGGCAGGGTCAGGCTGCCCAGGTCAGCTAATCCTCAGCCCTCGGGGAATCACATTGCAGAAAATGGACCTCGCTAAGACAGAATATTCGCCAAGGAAAAAAAAGGACACAATGCCATTTGCAGCACCGTAGATGAGTCTCGAGGTAATCACGTGACTTGGAGTAAGTCAGAAAGTGAAAGACACATATCATATCATATCACTTATAGGTGTTACCTATAAATTGATACCAGGGCAGATATTTCCACGGAGAAGGGCAATCACAGATTCATTAAACAAACTTATGGTTCACCAAAGGAAAGGTGTGAGGATTGAATTCATTACGATATTGGGGTTAACAGACATATACAAACACAGTAGACGTATAGAATCGCCAAAGACCTACGGAGTACCAAGAGAAGACTACTCAACATTCTGTCATAACGTACATGGGAAAAGGATCCCAGGAAGAACAGACATATGTATATGTGTAAAAGAACCACCTCTTGCACACCTACAACAAGCTAAACGTTGTACTCAAACTTGCTGTAATAAAAAATAAAAAATTAAATTAAAAACACGAACAAGAAGTAGTGAGACAAACTTGAGGGGCTTTCTCCTGGCACATTCCGTTCTACATTCCAATCTAGAACGCGACTTCCATTGAGGCTCTGCTGCCCTAGTAACCAGATTTGGTAAGGGAGAACTGCTGCCACCTTGTGGCCGTTTCACACAACAGCAGCTTTAATCCCAGCGCTAATGGTCAGTGGATATTCCAAATCATTACAGGCCTGTAAATGACACCTGCCCTGAAAACATATCCTGGGGTCATATATCGACCAAAAAATTCCAAAGACGTCCATATTTCAAAACGACAGTTTCAAGAGGCATATTTCACGCACATTAGTGTTCTGCTTCTTTTGCTTGCTTTCTTTCTTTCTTAAAAAAACGGGAATGGAAAAAGGCAACCCTCAGAATGGGCGAAAACGTTCACAAACGAATCAATGGACAAAGGTTTAATCTCCAATATATATAAACAGCTCATGCAGCTTAATATTAATTAAACAAACAACCCAATACAAAAATGGGCAGAAGATCTAAAGAGACGTTTCTTCAAAGAAGACACAGAGATGGCCAAGACGCACATGAAAAGCTGCTCAACATCACTAATTATTAGAGAAATGCAAATCAAAACTACAATGAGGTAAGACCTCACACCTGTGAGAATCGGCCTCATCAGATAATCTACAAACAACAAATTCTGGGGAGGGTGTGGACAAAAGGAACCCTCTTCCGCTATTGGTGGGAATGTAAATTGATACAGTCACGATGGAGAACAGTATGGAGGTTCCTTTAAAAAACTAAAAAGAGAATTACCATAGGATCCAGCAATCCCACTTCTGGGCATATACCCAGAGAAAACCATAAATCACAAAGACACATTCACCACAATGTTCATTGCAGCACTATTTACAATAGCCAGGCAATGGAAGCAACCTAAATGCCCACAGACAGACGAATGGATAAAGATGTGGTACATATATAAAATGGAATATTACTCAGCCAAAAAAAGGAATGAAACTGGGTCATTTGTAGAGAAGTTGATGGATCTAGAGACTGTCATACAGAGTGAAGTAAGTCAGAAAGAGAAAAACAAATATTGTATATTAATGCCTATATGTGGAACCTAGAAAAATGGTACAGATGAACTGGTTTGCGGGGCAGAAATAGAGACACAGAGGTAGAGAACAAACGTATGGACATGGACACAAAGTGGGGGAAGCCATGGGGTGGTGGTGGTGGGATGAGTTGGGAGATTGGGATTGACCTGTATACATGTATATGCATAAAATAGATAACTAATAATAACCTACTGTATAAAAAAATAAATTAAATTTCAAAATTTTTAAAAATAAAATGTAAAAATAAAACAGAAAAAATGTTCTTCCATTCACACTGATGTATTTATAAGAATGAATTATTTCCATGCTTATATCCATAAATACATAAAAGAGGAATAAAATCTAACTTGAACCAAAAAAGAAAAAAAAAACTGAACCTAACATTTATACAGAGGAAAACACTACCAAGGCACTTGCTCCAGTGTTAAACAATTCTGAAATTGGTCAGAGGTGGGGAATCATCTCCCATACAGCCAGCAGCCCCGCCCGCCCACGCAAGGAGCGTCCTTATTGCAAAGCTGGGGGACCATGCCGAGGCCTCTGTGAGGAAACGTGAGCTGAGCCCCAGGCCAGCTGCTGCTGAACTCTTCCCACCCTTCCCAGGTGAAACACCTGAACATGTACAAGGGCTTGAAAGCCTAGAGGAAGGGCCGTGGAGCCACACCAGCGACAGCACGCAGGCCAACTTGGTGCCTGCACGTCAGCCAGGATGGTCCTGGCCACGGGCGCTCTTCTGGAAGCTTTCCATTGCCCTGCCTGAGATACCCCTCCTGTCCCGGCCCCCACTCCTTTTTTTCCTTCCTCACCTCAGCCCGGAGAGATATTCCAGTGGAAGTTATGGGTGACACATCCTCTTCTTTACAGGTGGCAGCCTGGCAACTCCTGCCGAAAGTCCAGCAGAGCCCCACTCACACCGGGCCCCCCACAAAGCCGTGGACCCTCACACCCTCCCACCAGCACAGCCCCGAGACTGCTGACGGGGCAGAGAATATGCAGTCAGGCACAGCTGCAGGGGCTATTGCTGCCTGGAGTGCTGTTTATATTGACCTCAACCCAGGCACACCTGGGGAGGGCTTGCCGGCAGGGTCAGGCTGCCCAGGTCAGCTAATCCTCAGCCCTCGGGGAATCACATTGCAGAAAATGGACCTCGCTAAGACAGAATATTCGCCAAGGAAAAAAAAGGACACAATGCCATTTGCAGCACCGTAGATGAGTCTCGAGGTAATCACGTGACTTGGAGTAAGTCAGAAAGTGAAAGACACATATCATATCATATCACTTATAGGTGTTACCTATAAATTGATACCAGGGCAGATATTTCCACGGAGAAGGGCAATCACAGATTCATTAAACAAACTTATGGTTCACCAAAGGAAAGGTGTGAGGATTGAATTCATTATGATATTGGGGTTAACAGACATATACAAACACAGTAGACGTATAGAATCGCCAAAGACCTACGGAGTACCAAGAGAAGACTACTCAACATTCTGTCATAACGTACATGGGAAAAGGATCCCAGGAAGAACAGACATATGTATATGTGTAAAAGAACCACCTCTTGCACACCTACAACAAGCTAAACGTTGTACTCAAAGTTGCTGTAATAAAAAATAAAAAATTAAATTAAAAACACGAACAAGAAGTAGTGAGACAAACTTGAGGGGCTTTCTCCTGGCACATTCCGTTCTACATTCCAATCTAGAATGCGACTTCCATTGAGGCTCTGCTGCCCTAGTAACCAGATTTGGTAAGGGAGAACTGCTGCCACCTTGTGGCCGTTTCACACAACAGCAGCTTTAATCCCAGCGCTAATGGTCAGGGGATATTCCAAATCATTACAGGCCTGTAAATGACACCTGCCCTGAAAACATATCCTGGGGTCATATATCGACCAAAAAATTCAAAAGACGTCCATATTTCAAAACGACAGTTTCAAGAGGCATATTTCACGCACATTAGTGTTCTGCTTCTTTTGCTTGCTTTCTTTCTTTGTTAAAAAAACGGGAATGGAAAAAGGCAACCCTCAGAATGGGCGAAAACGTTCACAAACGAATCAATGGACAAAGGTTTAATCTCCAATATATATAAACAGCTCATGCAGCTTAATATTAATAAAACAAACAACCCAATACAAAAATGGGCAGAAGATCTAAAGAGACGTTTCTTCAAAGAAGACACAGAGATGGCCAAGACGCACATGAAAAGCTGCTCAACATCACTAATTATTAGAGAAATGCAAATCAAAACTACAATGAGGTAAGACCTCACACCTGTGAGAATCGGCCTCATCAGATAATCTACAAACAACAAATTCTGGGGAGGGTGTGGACAAAAGGAACCCTCTTCCGCTATTGGTGGGAATGTAAATTGATACAGTCACGATGGAGAACAGTATGGAGGTTCCTTTAAAAAACTAAAAAGAGAATTACCATAGGATCCAGCAATCCCACTTCTGGGCATATACCCAGAGAAAACCATAAATCACAAAGACACATTCACCACAATGTTCATTGCAGCACTATTTACAATAGCCAGGTAATGGAAGCAACCTAAATGCCCCAGACAGATGAATGGATAAAGATGTGGTACATATATAAAATGGAATATTACTCAGCCAAAAAAAGGAATGAAACTGGGTCATTTGTAGAGAAGTTGATGGATCTAGAGACTGTCATACAGAGTGAAGTAAGTCAGAAAGAGAAAAACAAATATTGTATATTAATGCCTATATGTGGAACCTAGAAAAATGGTACAGATGAACTGGTTTGCAGGGCAGAAATAGAGACACAGAGGTAGAGAACAAACGTATGGACATGGACACAAAGTGGGGGAAGCCATGGGGTGGTGGTGGTGGGATGAGTTGGGAGATTGGGATTGACCTGTATACATGTATATGCATAAAATAGATAACTAATAATAACCTACTGTATAAAAAAATAAATTAAATTTCAAAATTTTTAAAAATAAAATGTAAAAATAAAACAGAAAAAAAGTTCTTCCATTCACACTGATGTATTTATAAGAATGAATTATTTCCATGCTTATATCCATAAATACATAAAAGAGGAATAAAATCTAACTTGAACCAAAAGAGAAAAAAAAAACTGAACCTAACATTTATACAGAGGAAAACACTACCAAGGCACTTGCTCCAGTGGTAAACAATTCTGAAATTGGTCAGAGGTGGGGAATCATCTCCCATACAGCCAGCAGCCCCGCCCGCCCACGCAAGGAGCGTCCTTTTTGCAAAGCTGGGGGACCGTGCCGAGGCCTCTGTGAATAAACGTGAGCTGAGCCCCAGGCCAGCTGCTGCTGAACTCTTCCCACCCTTCCCAGGTGAAACACCTGAATATGTACAAGGGCTTGAAAGCCTAGAGAAAGGGCCGTGGAGCCACACCAGTGACAGCACGCAGGCCAACTTGGTGCCTGCAGGTCAGCCAGGATGGTCCTGGCCACGGGCGCTCTTCTGGAAGCTTTCCATTGCCCTGCCTGAGATATTCCTCCTATCCCGGCCCCCACTCCTTTTTTTCCTTCCTCACCTCAGCCCGGAGAGATATTCCAGTGGAAGTTATGGGTGACACATCCTCTTCTTTACAGGTGGCAGCCTGGCAACTCCTGCTCAAAGTCCAGCAGAGCCCCACTCACACCGGGCCCCCCACAAAGCCGTGGACCCTCACACCCTCCCACCAGCACAGCCCCGAGACTGCTGACGGGGCAGAGAATATGCAGTCAGGCACAGCTGCAGGGGCTATTGCTGCCTGGAGTGCTGTTTATATTGACCTCAACCCAGGCACACCTGGGGAGGGCTTGCCGGCAGGGCCAGGCTGCCCAGGTCAGCTAATCCTCAGCCCTCGGGGAATCACACTGCAGAAAATGGACCTCGCTAAGACAGAATATTCGCCAAGGAAAACAAGGACACAATGCCATTTGCAGCACCGTAGATGAGTCTCGAGGTAATCACGTGACTTGGAGTAAGTCAGAAAGTGAAAGACACATATCATATCATATCACTTATAGGTGTTACCTATAAATTGATACCAGGGCAGATATTTCCACGGAGAAGGGCAATCACAGATTCATTAAACAAACTTATGGTTCACCAAAGGAAAGGTGTGAGGATTGAATTCATTACGATATTGGGGTTAACAGACGTATACAAACACAGTAGATGTATAGAATCACCAAAGACCTACGGAGTACCAAGAGAAGACTACTCAACATTCTGTCATAACGTACATGGGAAAAGGATCCCAGGAAGAACAGACATATGTATATGTGTAAAAGAACCACCTCTTGCACACCTACAACAAGCTAAACGTTGTACTCAAACTTGCTGTAATAAAAAATAAAAAATTAAATTAAAAACACGAACAAGAAGTAGTGAGACAAACTTGAGGGGCTTTCTCCTGGCACATTCCGTTCTACATTCCAATCTAGAACGCGACTTCCATTGAGGCTCTGCTGCCCTAGTAACCAGATTTGGTAAGGGAGAAATGCTGCCACCTTGTGGCCGTTTCACACAACGGCAGCTTTAATCCCAGCACTAATGGTCAGTGGATATTCCAAATCATTACAGGCCTGTAAATGACACCTGCCCTGAAAACTAATCCTGGGGTCATATATCGACCAAAAAATTCAAGAGACGTCCATATTTCAAAACGACAGTTTCAAGAGGCATATTTCACACACATTAGTGTTCTGCTTCTTTTGCTTGCTTTCTTTCTTTGTTAAAAAAACGGGAATGGAAAAAGGCAACCCTCAGAATGGGCGAAAACGTTCACAAACGAATCAATGGACAAAGGTTTAATCTCCAATATATATAAACAGCTCATGCAGCTTAATATTAATAAAACAAACAACCCAATACAAAAATGGGCAGAAGATCTAAAGAGACGTTTCTTCAAAGAAGACACAGAGATGGCCAAGACGCACATGAAAAGCTGCTCAACATCACTAATTATTAGAGAAATGCAAATCAAAACTACAATGAGGTAAGACCTCACACCTGTGAGAATCGGCCTCATCAGATAATCTACAAACAACAAATTCTGGGGAGGGTGTGGACAAAAGGAACCCTCTTCCGCTATTGGTGGGAATGTAAATTGATACAGTCACTATGGAGAACAGTATGGAGGTTCCTTTAAAAAACTAAAAAGAGAATTACCATAGGATCCAGCAATCCCACTTCTGGGCATATACCCAGAGAAAACCATAAATCACAAAGACACATTCACCACAATGTTCATTGCAGCACTATTTACAATAGCCAGGTAATGGAAGCAACCTAAATGCCCACAGACAGACGAATGGATAAAGATGTGGTACATATATAAAATGGAATATTACTCAGCCAAAAAAAGGAATGAAACTGAGTCATTTGTAGAGAAGTTGATGGATCTAGAGACTGTCATACAGAGTGAAGTAAGTCAGAAAGAGAAAAACAAATATTGTATATTAATGCCTATATGTGGAACCTAGAAAAATGGTAGAGATGAACTGGTTTGCAGGGCAGAAATAGAGACACAGAGGTAGAGAACAAACGTATGGACATGGACACAAAGTGGGGGAAGCCATGGGGTGGTGGTGGTGGGATGAGTTGGGAGATTGGGATTGACCTGTATACATGTATATGCATAAAATAGATAACTAATAATAACCTACTGTATAAAAAAATAAATTAAATTATATTTCAAAATTTTTAAAAATAAAATGTAAAAATATAACAGAAAAAAAGGTCTTCCATTCACACTGATGTATTTATAAGAATGAATTATTTCCATGCTTATATCCATAAATACATAAAAGAGGAATAAAATCTAACTTGAACCAAAAAAGAAAAAAAAAACTGAACCTAACATTTATACAGAGGAAAAGACTACCAAGGCACTTGCTCCAGTGGTAAACAATTCTGAAATTGGTCAGAGGTGGGGAATCATCTCCCATACAGCCAGCAGCCCCGCCCGCCCACGCAAGGAGCGTCCTTATTGCAAAGCTGGGGGACCGTGCCGAGGCCTCTGTGAGGAAACGTGAGCTGAGCCCCAGGCCAGCTGCTGCTGAACTCTTCCCACCCTTCCCAGGTGAAACACCTGAATATGTACAAGGGCTTGAAAGCCTAGAGGAAGGGCCGTGGAGCCACACCAGCGACAGCACGCAGGCCAACTTGGTGCCTGCAGGTCAGCCAGGATGGTCCTGGCCACGGGCGCTCTTCTGGAAGCTTTCCATTGCCCTGCATGAGATACCCCTCCTGTCCCGGCCCCGACTCCTTTTCTTCCTTCCTCACCTCAGCCCGGAGAGATATTCCAGTGGAAGTTATGGGTGACACATCCTCTTCTTTACAGGTTGTAGCCTGGCAACTCCTGCCGAAAGTCCAGCAGAGCCCCACTCACACCGGGCCCCCCACAAAGCCGTGGACCCTCACACCCACCCACCAGCACAGCCCCAAGACTGCTGACGGGGCAGAGAATATGCAGTCAGGCACAGCTGCAGGGGCTATTGCTGCCTGGAGTGCTGTTTATATTGACCTCAACCCAGGCACACCTGGGGAGGGCTTGCCGGCAGGGTCAGGCTGCCCAGGTCAGCTAATCCTCAGCCCTCGGGGAATCACATTGCAGAAAATGGACCTCGCTAAGACAGAATATTCGCCAAGGAAAACAAGGACACAATGCCATTTGCAGCACCGTAGATGAGTCTCGAGGTAATCACGTGACTTTGAGTAAGTCAGAAAGTGAAAGACACATATCATATCATATCACTTATAGGTGTTACCTATAAATTGATACCAGGGCAGATATTTCCACGGAGAAGGGCAATCACAGATTCATTAAACAAACTTATGGTTCACCAAAGGAAAGGTGTGAGGATTGAATTCATTACGATATTGGGGTTAACAGACATATACAAACACAGTAGACGTATAGAATCACCAAAGACCTACGGAGTACCAAGAGAAGACTACTCAACATTCTGTCATAACGTACATGGGAAAAGGATCCCAGGAAGAACAGACATATGTATATGTGTAAAAGAACCACCTCTTGCACACCTACAACAAGCTAAACGATGTACTCAAACTTGCTGTAATAAAAAATAAAAAATTAAATTAAAAACACGAACAAGAAGTAGTGAGACAAACTTGAGGGGCTTTCTCCTGGCACATTCCGTTCTACATTCCAATCTAGAACGCGACTTCCATTGAGGCTCTGCTGCCCTAGTAACCAGATTTGGTAAGGGAGAACTGCTGCCACCTTGTGGCCGTTTCACACAACAGCAGCTTTAATCCCAGCACTAATGGTCAGTGGATATTCCAAATCATTACAGGCCTGTAAATGACACCTGCCCTGAAAACTAATCCTGGGGTCATATATCGACCAAAAAATTCAAAAGACGTCCATATTTCAAAACGACAGTTTCAAGAGGCATATTTCACGCACATTAGTGTTCTGCTTCTTTTGCTTTCTTTCTTTCTTTGTTAAAAAAACGGGAATGGAAAAAGGCAACCCTCAGAATGGGCGAAAACGTTCACAAACGAATCAATGGACAAAGGTTTAATCTCCAATATATATAAACAGCTCATGCAGCTTAATATTAATAAAACAAACAACCCAATACAAAAATGGGCAGAAGATCTAAAGAGACGTTTCTTCAAAGAAGACACAGAGATGGCCAAGACGCACATGAAAAGCTGCTCAACATCACTAATTATTAGAGAAATGCAAATCAAAACTACAATGAGGTAAGACCTCACACCTGTGAGAATCGGCCTCATCAGATAATCTACAAACAACAAATTCTGGGGAGGGTGTGGACAAAAGGAATCCTCTTCCGCTATTGGTGGGAATGTAAATTGATACAGTCACGATGGAGAACATTATGGAGGTTCCTTTAAAAAACTAAAAAGAGAATTACCATAGGATCCAGCAATTCCACTTCTGGGCATATACCCATAGAAAACCATAAATCACAAAGACATATTCACCACAATGTTCATTGCAGCACTATTTACAATAGCCAGGTAATGGAAGCAACCTAAATGCCCACAGACAGACGAATGGATAAAGATGTGGTACATATATAAAATGGAATATTACTCAGCCAAAAAAAGGAATGAAACTGAGTCATTTGTAGAGAAGTTGATGGATCTAGAGACTGTCATACAGAGTGAAGTAAGTCAGAAAGAGAAAAACAAATATTGTATATTAATGCCTATATGTGGAACCTAGAAAAATGGTACAGATGAACTGGTTTGCAGGGCAGTAATAGAGACACAGAGGTAGAGAACAAACGTATGGACATGGACACAAAGTGGGGGAAGCCAAGGGGTGGTGGTGGTGGGATGAGTTGGGAGATTGGGATTGACCTGTATACATGTATATGCATAAAATAGATAACTAATAATAACCTACTGTATAAAAAAATAAATTAAATTTCAAAATTTTAAAAAATAAAATGTAAAAATAAAACAGAAAAAAAGTTCTTCCATTCACACTGATGTATTTATAAGAATGAATTATTTCCATGCTTATATCCATAAATACATAAAAGAGGAATAAAATCTAACTTGAATCAAAAAAGAAAAAAAAAACTGAACCTAACATTTATACAGAGGAAAACACTACCAAGGCACTTGCTCCAGTGGTAAACAATTCTGAAATTGGTCAGAGGTGGGGAATCATCTCCCATACAGCCAGCAGCCCCGCCCGCCCACGCAAGGAGCGTCCTTATTGCAAAGCTGGGGGACCATGCCGAGGCCTCTGTGAGTAAACGTGAGCTGAGACCCAGGCCAGCTGCTGCTGAACTCTTCCCACCCTTCCCAGGTGAAACACCTGAATATGTACAAGGGCTTGAAAACCTAGAGGAAGGGCCGTGGAGCCACACCAGCGACAGCACGCAGGCCAACTTGGTGCCTGCAGGTCAGCCAGGATGGACCTGGCCACGGGCGCTCTTCTGGAAGCTTTCCATTGCCCTGCCTGAGATACCCCTCCTGTCCCGGCCCCCACTCCTTTTTTTCCTTCCTCAGCTCAGCCCGGAGAGATATTCCAGTTGAAGTTATGGGTGACACATCCTCTTCTTTACAGGTGGCAGCCTGGCAACTCCTGCCGAAAGTCCAGCAGAGCCCCACTCACACCGGGACCCCACAAAGCCGTGGACCCTCACACCCTCCCATCAGCACAGCCCCGAGACTGCTGACGGGGCAGAGAATATGGAGTCAGGCACAGCTGCAGTGGCTATTGCTGCCTGGAGTGCTGTTTATATTGACCTCAACCCAGGCACACCTGGGGAGGGCTTGCCGGCAGGGTCAGGCTGCCCAGGTGAGCTAATCCTCAGCCCTCGGGGAATCACATTGCAGAAAATGGACCTCGCTAAGACAGAATATTCGCCAAGGAAAAAAAGGACACAATGCCATTTGCAGCACTGTAGATGAGTCTCGAGGTAATCACGTGACTTGGAGTAAGTCAGAAAGTGAAAGACACATATCATATCATATCACTTATAGGTGTTACCTATAAATTGATACCAGGGCAGATATTTCCACGGAGAAGGGCAATCACAGATTCATTAAACAAACTTAAGGTTCACCAAAGGAAAGGTGTGAGGATTGAATTCATTACGATATTGGGGTTAACAGACATATACAAACACAGTAGACGTATAGAATCGCCAAAGACCTACGGAGTACCAAGAGAAGACTACTCAACATTCTGTCATAACGAACATGGGAAAAGGATCCCAGGAAGAACAGACATATGTATATGTGTAAAAGAACCACCTCTTGCACACCTACAACAAGCTAAACGTTGTACTCAAACGTGCTGTAATAAAAAATAAAAAATTAAATTAAAAACACGAACAAGAAGTAGTGAGACAAACTTGAGGGGCTTTCTCCTGGCACATTCCGTTCTACATTCCAATCTAGAACGCGACTTCCATTGAGGCTCTGCTGCCCTAGTAACCAGATTTGGTAAGGGAGAACTGCTGCCACCTTGTGGCCGTTTCACACAACAGCAGCTTTAATCCCAGCGCTAATGGTCAGTGGATATTCCAAATCATTACAGGCCTGTAAATGACACCTGCCCTGAAAACATATCCTGGGGTCATATATCGACCAAAAAATTCAAAAGACGTCCATATTTCAAAACGACATTTTCAAGAGGCATATTTCACGCACATTAGTGTTCTGCTTCTTTTGCTTGCTTTCTTTCTTTGTTAAAAAAACGGGAATGGAAAAAGGCAACCCTCAGAATGGGCGAAAACGTTCACAAACGAATCAATGGACAAAGGTTTAATCTCCAATATATATAAACAGCTCATGCAGCTTAATATTAATAAAACAAACAACCCAATACAAAAATGGGCAGAAGATCTAAAGAGACGTTTCTTCAAAGAAGACACAGAGATGGCCAAGACGCACATGAAAAGCTGCTCAACATCACTATTAGAGAAATGCAAATCAAAACTACAATGAGGTAAGACCTCACACCTGTGAGAATCGGCCTCATCAGATAATCTACAAACAACAAATTCTGGGGAGGGTGTGGACAAAAGGAACCCTCTTCCGCTATTGGTGGGAATGTAAATTGATACAGTCACGATGGAGAACAGTATGGAGGTTCCTTTAAAAAACTAAAAAGAGAATTACCATAGGATCCAGCAATCCCACTTCTGGGCATATACCCAGAGAAAACCATAAATCACAAAGACACATTCACCACAATGTTCATTGCAGCACTATTTACAGTAGCCAGGCAATGGAAGCAACCTAAATGCCCACAGACAGACGAATGGATAAAGATGTGGTACATATATAAAATGGAATATTACTCAGCCAAAAAAAGGAATGAAACTGGGTCATTTGTAGAGAAGTTGATGGATCTAGAGACTGTCATACAGAGTGAAGTAAGTCAGAAAGAGAAAAACAAATATTGTATATTAATGCCTATATGTGGAACCTAGAAAAATGGTACAGATGAACTGGTTTGCAGGGCAGAAATAGAGACACAGAGGTAGAGAACAAACGTATGGACATGGACACAAAGTGGGGGAAGCCATGGGGTGGTGGTGGTGGGATGAGTTGGGAGATTGGGATTGACCTGTATACATGTATATGCATAAAATAGATAACTAATAATAACCTACTGTATAAAAAAATAAATTAAATTTCAAAATTTTTAAAAATAAAATGTAAAAATAAAACAGAAAAAAAGTTCTTCCATTCACACTGATGTATTTATAAGAATGAATTATTTCCATGCTTATATCCATAAATACATAAAAGAGGAATAAAATCTAACTTGAACCAAAAAAGAAAAAAAAAACTGAACCTAACATTTATACAGAGGAAAACACTACCAAGGCACTTGCTCCAGTGGTAAACAATTCTGAAATTGGTCAGAGGTGGGGAATCATCTCCCATACAGACAGCAGCCCCGCCCGCCCACGCAAGGAGCGTCCTTATTGCAAAGCTGGGGGACCGTGCCGAGGCCTCTGTGAGGAAACGTGAGCTGAGCCCCAGGCCAGCTGCTGCTGAACTCTTCCCACCCTTCCCAGGTGAAACACCTGAATATGTACAAGGGCTTGAAAGCCTAGAGGAAGGGCCGTGGAGCCACACCAGCGACAGCACGCAGGCCAACTTGGTGCCTGCAGGTCAGCCAGGATGGTCCTGGCCATGGGCGCTCTTCTGGAAGCTTTCCATTGCCCTGCCTGAGATACCCCTCCTGTCCCGGCCCCCACTCCTTTTTTTCCTTCCTCACCTCAGCCCGGAGAGATATTCCAGTGGAAGTTATGGGTGACACATCCTCTTCTTTACAGGTGGCAGCCTGGCAACTCCAGCCAAAAGTCCAGCAGAGCCCCACTCACACCGGGCCCCCCACAAAGCCGTGGACCCTCACACCCTCCCACCAGCACAGCCCCAAGACTGCTGACGGGGCAGAGAATATGCAGTCAGGCACAGCTGCAGGGGCTATTGCTGCCTGGAGTGCTGTTTATATTGACCTCAACCCAGGCACACCTGGGGAGGGCTTGCCGGCAGGGTCAGGCTGCCCAGGTCAGCTTATCCTCAGCCCTCGGGGAATCACATTGCAGAAAATGGACCTCGCTAAGACAGAATATTCGCCAAGGAAAAAAAAGGACACAATGCCATTTGCAGCACCGTAGATGAGTCTCGAGGTAATCACGTGACTTGGAGTAAGTCAGAAAGTGAAAGACACATATCATATCATATCACTTATAGGTGTTACCTATAAATTGATACCAGGGCAGATATTTCCACGGAGAAGGGCAATCACAGATTCATTAAACAAACTTATGGTTCACCAAAGGAAAGGTGTGAGGATTGAATTCATTACGATATTGGGGTTAACAGACACATACAAACACAGTAGACGTATAGAATCGCCAAAGACCTACGGAGTACCAAGAGAAGACTACTCAACATTCTGTCATAACGTACATGGGAAAAGGATCCCAGGAAGAACAGACATATGTATATGTGTAAAAGAACCACCTCTTGCACACCTACAACAAGCTAAACGTTGTACTCAAACTTGCTGTAATAAAAAATAAAAAATTAAATTAAAAACACGAACAAGAAGTAGTGAGACAAACTTGAGGGGCTTTCTCCTGGCACATTCCGTTCTACATTCCAATCTAGAACGCGACTTCCATTGAGGCTCTGCTGCCCTAGTAACCAGATTTGGTAAGGGAGAACTGCTGCCACCTTGTGGCCGTTTCACACAACAGCAGCTTTAATCCCAGCGCTAATGGTCAGTGGATATTCCAAATCATTACAGGCCTGTAAATGACACCTGCCCTGAAAACATATCCTGGGGTCATATATCGACCAAAAAATTCAAAAGACGTCCATATTTTAAAACGACATTTTCAAGAGGCATATTTCACGCACATTAGTGTTCTGCTTCTTTTGCTTGCTTTCTTTCTTTGTTAAAAAAACGGGAATGGAAAAAGGCAACCCTCAGAATGGGCGAAAACGTTCACAAACGAATCAATGGACAAAGGTTTAATCTCCAATATATATAAACAGCTCATGCAGCTTAATATTAATAAAACAAACAACCCAATACAAAAATGGGCAGAAGATCTAAAGAGACGTTTCTTCAAAGAAGACACAGAGATGGCCAAGACGCACATGAAAAGCTGCTCAACATCACTAATTATTAGAGAAATGCAAATCAAAACTACAATGAGGTAAGACCTCACACCTGTGAGAATCGGCCTCATCAGATAATCTACAAACAACAACTTCTGGGGAGGGTGTGGACAAAAGGAACCCTCTTCCGCTATTGGTGGGAATGTAAATTGATACAGTCACTATGGAGAACAGTATGCAGGTTCCTTTAAAAAACTAAAAAGAGAATTACCATAGGATCCAGCAATCCCCCTTCTGGGCATATACCCAGAGAAAACCATAAATCACAAAGACACATTCACCACAATGTTCATTGCAGCACTATTTACAATAGCCAGGTAATGGAAGCAACCTAAATGCCCACAGACAGACGAATGGATAAAGATGTGGTACATATATAAAATGGAATATTACTCAGCCAAAAAAAGGAATGAAACTGAGTCATTTGTAGAGAAGTTGATGGATCTAGAGACTGTCATACAGAGTGAAGTAAGTCAGAAAGAGAAAAACAAATATTGTATATTAATGCCTATATGTGGAACCTAGAAAAATGGTAGAGATGAACTGGTTTGCAGGGCAGAAATAGAGACACAGAGGTAGAGAACAAACGTATGGACATGGACACAAAGTGGGGGAAGCCATGGGGTGGTGGTGGTGGGATGAGTTGGGAGATTGGGATTGACCTGTATACATGTATATGCATAAAATAGATAACTAATAATAACCTACTGTATAAAAAAATAAATTAAATTATATTTCAAAATTTTTAAAAATAAAATGTAAAAATATAACAGAAAAAAAGTTCTTCCATTCACACTGATGTATTTATAAGAATGAATTATTTCCATGCTTATATCCATAAATACATAAAAGAGGAATAAAATCTAACTTGAACCAAAAAAGAAAAAAAAACTGAACCTAACATTTATACAGAGGAAAAGACTACCAAGGCACTTGCTCCAGTGGTAAACAATTCTGAAATTGGTCAGAGGTGGGGAATCATCTCCCATACAGCCAGCAGCCCCGCCCGCCCACGCAAGGAGCGTCCTTATTGCAAAGCTGGGGGACCGTGCCGAGGCCTCTGTGAGGAAACGTGAGCTGAGCCCCAGGCCAGCTGCTGCTGAACTCTTCCCACCCTTCCCAGGTGAAACACCTGAATATGTACAAGGGCTTGAAAGCCTAGAGGAAGGGCCGTGGAGCCACACCAGCGACAGCACGCAGGCCAACTTGGTGCCTGCAGGTCAGCCAGGATGGTCCTGGCCACGGGCGCTCTTCTGGAAGCTTTCCATTGCCCTGCCTGAGATACCCCTCCTGTCCAGGCCCCGACTCCTTTTCTTCCTTCCTCACCTCAGCCCGGAGAGATATTCCAGTGGAAGTTATGGGTGACACATCCTCTTCTTTACAGGTGGCAGCCTGGCAACTCCTGCCGAAAGTCCAGCAGAGCCCCACTCACACCGGGCCCCCCACAAAGCCGTGGACCCTCACACCCACCCACCAGCACAGCCCCAAGACTGCTGACGGGGCAGAGAATATGCAGTCAGGCACAGCTGCAGGGGCTATTGCTGCCTGGAGTGCTGTTTATATTGACCTCAACCCAGGCACACCTGGGGAGGGCTTGCCGGCAGGGTCAGGCTGCCCAGGTCAGCTAATCCTCAGCCCTCGGGGAATCACATTGCAGAAAATGGACCTCGCTAAGACAGAATATTCGCCAAGGAAAAAAAGGACACAATGCCATTTGCAGCACCGTAGATGAGTCTCGAGGTAATCACGTGACTTTGAGTAAGTCAGAAAGTGAAAGACACATATCATATCATATCACTTATAGGTGTTACCTATAAATTGATACCAGGGCAGATATTTCCACGGAGAAGGGCAATCACAGATTCATTAAACAAACTTATGGTTCACCAAAGGAAAGGTGTGAGGATTGAATTCATTACGATATTGGGGTTAACAGACATATACAAACACAGTAGACGTATAGAATCACCAAAGACCTACGGAGTACCAAGAGAAGACTACTCAACATTCTGTCATAACGTACATGGGAAAAGGATCCCAGGAAGAACAGACATATGTATATGTGTAAAAGAACCACCTCTTGCACACCTACAACAAGCTAAACGATGTACTCAAACTTGCTGTAATAAAAAATAAAAAATTAAATTAAAAACACGAACAAGAAGTAGTGAGACAAACTTGAGGGGCTTTCTCCTGGCACATTCCGTTCTACATTCCAATCTAGAACGCGACTTCCATTGAGGCTCTGCTGCCCTAGTAACCAGATTTGGTAAGGGAGAACTGCTGCCACCTTGTGGCCGTTTCACACAACAGCAGCTTTAATCCCAGCACTAATGGTCAGTGGATATTCCAAATCATTACAGGCCTGTAAATGACACCTGCCCTGAAAACTAATCCTGGGGTCATATATCGACCAAAAAATTCAAAAGACGTCCATATTTCAAAACGACAGTTTCAAGAGGCATATTTCACGCACATTAGTGTTCTGCTTCTTTTGCTTGCTTTCTTTCTTTGTTAAAAAAACGGGAATGGAAAAAGGCAACCCTCAGAATGGGCGAAAACGTTCACAAACGAATCAATGGACAAAGGTTTAATCTCCAATATATATAAACAGCTCATGCAGCTTAATATTAATAAAACAAACAACCCAATACAAAAATGGGCAGAAGATCTAAAGAGACGTTTCTTCAAAGAAGACACAGAGATGGCCAAGACGCACATGAAAAGCTGCTCAACATCACTAATTATTAGAGAAATGCAAATCAAAACTACAATGAGGTAAGACCTCACACCTGTGAGAATCGGCCTCATCAGATAATCTACAAACAACAAATTCTGGGGAGGGTGTGGACAAAAGGAACCCTCTTCCGCTATTGGTGGGAATGTAAATTGATACAGTCACTATGGAGAACAGTATGGAGGTTCCTTTAAAAAACTAAAAAGAGAATTACCATAGGATCCAGCAATCCCACTTCTGGGCATATACCCATAGAAAACCATAAATCACAAAGACATATTCACCACAATGTTCATTGCAGCACTATTTACAATAGCCAGGTAATGGAAGCAACCTAAATGCCCACAGACAGACGAATGGATAAAGATGTGGTACATATATAAAATGGAATATTACTCAGCCAAAAAAAGGAATGAAACTGAGTCATTTGTAGAGAAGTTGATGGATCTAGAGACTGTCATACAGAGTGAAGTAAGTCAGAAAGAGAAAAACAAATATTGTATATTAATGCCTATATGTGGAACCTAGAAAAATGGTACAGATGAACTGGTTTGCAGGGCAGAAATAGAGACACAGAGGTAGAGAACAAACGTATGGACATGGACACAAAGTGGGGGAAGCCATGGGGTGGTGGTGGTGGGATGAGTTGGGAGATTGGGATTGACCTGTATACATGTATATGCATAAAATAGATAACTAATAATAACCTACTGTATAAAAAAATAAATTAAATTTCAAAATTTTAAAAAATAAAATGTAAAAATAAAACAGAAAAAAAGTTCTTCCATTCACACTGATGTATTTATAAGAATGAATTATTTCCATGCTTATATCCATAAATACATAAAAGAGGAATAAAATCTAACTTGAATCAAAAAAGAAAAAAAAAACTGAACCTAACATTTATACAGAGGAAAACACTACCAAGGCACTTGCTCCAGTGGTAAACAATTCTGAAATTGGTCAGAGGTGGGGAATCATCTCCCATACAGCCAGCAGCCCCGCCCGCCCACGCAAGGAGCGTCCTTATTGCAAAGCTGGGGGACCGTGCCGAGGCCTCTGTGAGTAAACGTGAGCTGAGACCCAGGCCAGCTGCTGCTGAACTCTTCCCACCCTTCCCAGGTGAAACACCTGAATATGTACAAGGGCTTGAAAACCTAGAGGAAGGGCCGTGGAGCCACACCAGCGACAGCACGCAGGCCAACTTGGTGCCTGCAGGTCAGCCAGGATGGACCTGGCCACGGGCGCTCTTCTGGAAGCTTTCCATTGCCCTGCCTGAGATACCCCTCCTGTCCCGGCCCCCACTCCTTTTTTTCCTTCCTCAGCTCAGCCCGGAGAGATATTCCAGTTGAAGTTATGGGTGACACATCCTCTTCTTTACAGGTGGCAGCCTGGCAACTCCTGCCGAAAGTCCAGCAGAGCCCCACTCACACCGGGACCCCACAAAGCCGTGGACCCTCACACCCTCCCACCAGCACAGCCCCGAGACTGCTGACGGGGCAGAGAATATGGAGTCAGGCACAGCTGCAGGGGCTATTGCTGCCTGGAGTGCTGTTTATATTGACCTCAACCCAGGCACACCTGGGGAGGGCTTGCCGGCAGGGTCAGGCTGCCCAGGTCAGCTAATCCTCAGCCCTCGGGGAATCACATTGCAGAAAATGGACCTTACTAAGACAGAATATTCGCCAAGGAAAAAAAGGACACAATGCCATTTGCAGCACTGTAGATGAGTCTCGAGGTAATCACGTGACTTGGAGTAAGTCAGAAAGTGAAAGACACATATCATATCATATCACTTATAGGTGTTACCTATAAATTGATACCAGGGCAGATATTTCCACGGAGAAGGGCAATCACAGATTCATTAAACAAACTTAAGGTTCACCAAAGGAAAGGTGTGAGGATTGAATTCATTACGATATTGGGGTTAACAGACATATACAAACACAGTAGACGTATATAATCACCAAAGACCTACGGAGTACCAAGAGAAGACTACTCAACATTCTGTCATAACGTACATGGGAAAAGGATCCCAGGAAGAACAGACATATGTATATGTGTAAAAGAACCACCTCTTGCACACCTACAACAAGCTAAACGTTGTACTCAAACTTGCTGTAATAAAAAATAAAAAATTAAATTAAAAACACGAACAAGAAGTAGTGAGACAAACTTGAGGGGCTTTCTCCTGGCACATTCCGTTCTACATTCCAATCTAGAACGCGACTTCCATTGAGGCTCTGCTGCCCTAGTAACCAGATTTGTTAAGGGAGAACTGCTGCCACCTTGTGGCCGTTTCACACAACAGCAGCTTTAATCCCAGCGCTAATGGTCAGGGGATATTCCAAATCATTACAGGCCTGTAAATGACACCTGCCCTGAAAACAAATCCTGGGGTCATATATCGACCAAAAAATTCAAAAGACGTCCATATTTCAAAACGACAGTTTCAAGAGTCATATTTCACGCACATTAGTGTTCTGCTTCTTTTGCTTGCTTTCTTTCTTTGTTAAAAAAACGGGAATGGAAAAAGGCAACCCTCAGAATGGGCGAAAACGTTCACAAACGAATCAATGGACAAAGGTTTAATCTCCAATATATATAAACAGCTCATGCAGCTTAATATTAATAAAACAAACAACCCAATACAAAAATGGGCAGAAGATCTAAAGAGACGTTTCTTCAAAGAAGACACAGAGATGGCCAAGACGCACATGAAAAGCTGCTCAACATCACTAATTATTAGAGAAATGCAAATCAAAACTACAATGAGGTAAGACCTCACACCTGTGAGAATCGGCCTCATCAGATAATCTACAAACAACAAATTCTGGGGAGGGTGTGGACAAAAGGAACCCTCTTCCGCTATTGGTGGGAATGTAAATTGATACAGTCACTATGGAGAACAGTATGGAGGTTCCTTTAGAAAACTAAAAAGAGAATTACCATAGGATCCAGCAATCCCACTTCTGGGCATATACCCAGAGAAAACCATAAATCACAAAGACACATTCACCACAATGTTCATTGCAGCACTATTTACAATAGCCAGGTAATGGAAGCAACCTAAATGCCCACAGACAGATGAATGGATAAAGATGTGGTACATATATAAAATGGAATATTACTCAGCCAAAAAAAGGAATGAAACTGGGTCATTTGTAGAGAAGTTGATGGATCTAGAGACTGTCATACAGAGTGAAGTAAGTCAGAAAGAGAAAAACAAATATTGTATATTAATGCCTATATGTGGAACCTAGAAAAATGGTACAGATGAACTGGTTTGCAGGGCAGAAATAGAGACACAGAGGTAGAGAACAAACGTATGGACATGGACACAAAGTGGGGGAAGCCATGGGGTGGTGGTGGTGGGATGAGTTGGGAGATTGGGATTGACCTGTATACATGTATATGCATAAAATAGATAACTAATAATAACCTACTGTATAAAAAAATAAATTAAATTTCAAAATTTTAAAAAATAAAATGTAAAAATAAAACAGAAAAAAAGTTCTTCCATTCACACTGATGTATTTATAAGAATGAATTATTTCCATGCTTATATCCATAAATACATAAAAGAGGAATAAAATCTAACTTGAACCAAAAAAGAAAAAAAAAAACTGAACCTAACATTTATACAGAGGAAAACACTACCAAGGCACTTGCACCAGTGGTAAACAATTCTGAAATTGGTCAGAGGTGGGGAATCATCTCCCATACAGCCAGCAGCCCCGCCCGCCCACGCAAGGAGCGTCCTTATTGCAAAGCTGGGGGACCGTGCCGAGGCCTCTGTGAGGAAACGTGAGCTGAGCCCCAGGCCAGCTGCTGCTGAACTCTTCCCACCCTTCCCAGGTGAAACACCTGAATATGTACAAGGGCTTGAAAGCCTAGAGGAAGGGCCGTGGAGCCACACCAGCGACAGCACGCAGGCCAACTTGGTGCCTGCAGGTCAGCCAGGATGGTCCTGGCCACGGGCGCTCTTCTGGAAGCTTTCCATTGCCCTGCCTGAGATACCCCTCCTGTCCCGGCCCCCACTCCTTTTTTTCCTTCCTCACCTCAGCCCGGAGAGATATTCCAGTGGAAGTTATGGGTGACACATCCTCTTCTTTACAGGTGGCAGCCTGGCAACTCCTGCCGAAAGTCCAGCAGAGCCCCACTCACACCGGGCCCCCCACAAAGCCGTGGACCCTCACACACTCCCACCAGCACAGCCCCGAGACTGCTGACAGGGCAGAGAATATGCAGTCAGGCACAGCTGCAGGGGCTATTGCTGCCTGGAGTGCTGTTTATATTGACCTCAACCCAGGCACACCTGGGGAGGGCTTGCCGGCAGGGTCAGGCTGCCCAGGTCAGCTAATCCTCAGCCCTCGGGGAATCACATTGCAGAAAATGGACCTCGCTAAGACAGAATATTCGCCAAGGAAAAAAAAGGACACAATGCCATTTGCAGCACCGTAGATGAGTCTCGAGGTAATCACGTGACTTGGAGTAAGTCAGAAAGTGAAAGACACATATCATATCATATCACTTATAGGTGTTACCTATAAATTGATACCAGGGCAGATATTTCCACGGAGAAGGGCAATCACAGATTCATTAAACAAACTTATGGTTCACCAAAGGAAAGGTGTGAGGATTGAATTCATTACGATATTGGGGTTAACAGACATATACAAACACAGTAGACGTATAGAATCACCAAAGACCTACGGAGTACCAAGAGAAGACTACTCAACATTCTGTCATAACGTACATGGGAAAAGGATCCCAGGAAGAACAGATATATGTATATGTGTAAAAGAACCACCTCTTGCACACCTACAACAAGCTAAACGTTGTACTCAAACGTGCTGTAATAAAAAATAAAAAATTAAATTAAAGACACGAACAAGAAGTAGTGAGACAAACTTGAGGGGCTTTCTCCTGGCACATTCCGTTCTACATTCCAATCTAGAACGCGACTTCCATTGAGGCTCTGCTGCCCTAGTAACCAGATTTGGTAAGGGAGAACTGCTGCCACCTTGTGGCCGTTTCACACAACAGCAGCTTTAATCCCAGCGCTAATGGTCAGGGGATATTCCAAATCATTACAGGCCTGTAAATGACACCTGCCCTGAAAACAAATCCTGGGGTCATATATCGACCAAAAAATTCAAAAGACGTCCATATTTCAAAACGACAGTTTCAAGAGGCATATTTCACGCACATTAGTGTTCTGCTTCTTTTGCTTGCTTTGTTTCTTTGTTAAAAAAACGGGAATGGAAAAAGGCAACCCTCAGAATGGGCGAAAACGTTCACAAACGAATCAATGGACAAAGGTTTAATCTCCAATATATATAAACAGCTCATGCAGCTTAATATTAATAAAACAAACAACCCAATACAAAAATGGGCAGAAGATCTAAAGAGACGTTTCTTCAAAGAAGACACAGAGATGGCCAAGACGCACATGAAAAGCTGCTCAACATCACTAATTATTAGAGAAATGCAAATCAAAACTACAATGAGGTAAGACCTCACACCTGTGAGAATCGGCCTCATCAGATAATCTACAAACAACAAATTCTGGGGAGGGTGTGGACAAAAGGAACCCTCTTCCGCTATTGGTGGGAATGTAAATTGATACAGTCACTATGGAGAACAGTATGGAGGTTCCTTTAGAAAACTAAAAAGAGAATTACCATAGGATCCAGCAATCCCACTTCTGGGCATATACCCAGAGAAAACCATAAATCACAAAGACACATTCACCACAATGTTCATTGCAGCACTATTTACAATAGCCAGGTAATGGAAGCAACCTAAATGCCCACAGACAGATGAATGGATAAAGATGTGGTACATATATAAAATGGAATATTACTCAGCCAAAAAAAGGAATGAAACTGGGTCATTTGTAGAGAAGTTGATGGATCTAGAGACTGTCATACAGAGTGAAGTAAGTCAGAAAGAGAAAAACAAATATTGTATATTAATGCCTATATGTGGAACCTAGAAAAATGGTACAGATGAACTGGTTTGCAGGGCAGAAATAGAGACACAGAGGTAGAGAACAAACGTATGGACATGGACACAAAGTGGGGGAAGCCATGGGGTGGTGGTGGTGGGATGAGTTGGGAGATTGGGATTGACCTGTATACATGTATATGCATAAAATAGATAACTAATAATAACCTACTGTATAAAAAAATAAATTAAATTTCAAAATTTTTAAAAATAAAATGTAAAAATAAAACAGAAAAAAAGTTCTTCCATTCACACTGATGTATTTATAAGAATGAATTATTTCCATGCTTATATCCATAAATACATAAAAGAGAAATAAAATCTAACTTGAACCAAAAAAGAAAAAAAAAAACTGAACCTAACATTTATACAGAGGAAAACACTACCAAGGCACTTGCACCAGTGGTAAACAATTCTGAAATTGGTCAGAGGTGGGGAATCATCTCCCATACAGCCAGCAGCCCCGCCCGCCCACGCTAGGAGCGTCCTTATTGCAAAGCTGGGGGACCGTGCCGAGGCCTCTGTGAGGAAACGTGAGCTGAGCCCCAGGCCAGCTGCTGCTGAACTCTTCCCACCCTTCCCAGGTGAAACACCTGAATATGTACAAGGGCTTGAAAGCCTAGAGGAAGGGCCGTGGAGCCACACCAGCGACAGCACGCAGGCCAACTTGGTGCCTGCAGGTCAGCCAGGATGGTCCTGGCCACGGGCGCTCTTCTGGAAGCTTTCCATTGCCCTGCCTGAGATACCCCTCCTGTCCCGGCCCCCACTCCTTTTTTTCCTTCCTCACCTCAGCCCGGAGAGATATTCCAGTGGAAGTTATGGGTGACACATCCTCTTCTTTACAGGTGGCAGCCTGGCAACTCCTGCCGAAAGTCCAGCAGAGCCCCACTCACACCGGGCCCCCCACAAAGCCGTGGACCCTCACACCCTCCCACCAGCACAGCCCCGAGACTGCTGACAGGGCAGAGAATATGCAGTCATGCATAGCTGCAGGGGCTATTGCTGCCTGGAGTGCTGTTTATATTGACCTCAACCCAGGCACACCTGGGGAGGGCTTGCCGGCAGGGTCAGGCTGCCCAGGTCAGCTAATCCTCAGCCCTCGGGGAATCACATTGCAGAAAATGGACCTCGCTAAGACAGAATATTCGCCAAGGAAAAAAAAGGACACAATGCCATTTGCCGCACCGTAGATGAGTCTCGAGGTAATCACGTGACTTGGAGTAAGTCAGAAAGTGAAAGACACATATCATATCATATCACTTATAGGTGTTACCTATAAATTGATACCAGGGCAGATATTTCCACGGAGAAGGGCAATCACAGATTCATTAAACAAACTTATGGTTCACCAAAGGAAAGGTGTGAGGATTGAATTCATTACGATATTGGGGTTAACAGACATATACAAACACAGTAGACGTATAGAATCGCCAAAGACCTACGGAGTACCAAGAGAAGACTACTCAACATTCTGTCATAACGTACATGGGAAAAGGATCCCAGGAAGAACAGACATATGTATATGTGTAAAAGAACCACCTCTTGCACACCTACAACAAGCTAAACGTTGTACTCAAACTTGCTGTAATAAAAAATAAAAAATTAAATTAAAAACACGAACAAGAAGTAGTGAGACAAACTTGAGGGGCTTTCTCCTGGCACATTCCGTTCTACATTCCAATCTAGAACGCGACTTCCATTGAGGCTCTGCTGCCCTAGTAACCAGATTTGGTAAGGGAGAACTGCTGCCACCTTGTGGCCGTTTCACACAACAGCAGCTTTAATCCCAGCGCTAATGGTCAGTGGATATTCCAAATCATTACAGGCCTGTAAATGACACCTGCCCTGAAAACATATCCTGGGGTCATATATCGACCAAAAAATTCAAAAGACGTCCATATTTCAAAACGACAGTTTCAAGAGGCATATTTCACGCACATTAGTGTTCTGCTTCTTTTGCTTGCTTTCTTTCTTTGTTAAAAAAACGGGAATGGAAAAAGGCAACCCTCAGAATGGGCGAAAACGTTCACAAACGAATCAATGGACAAAGGTTTAATCTCCAATATATATAAACAGCTCATGCAGCTTAATATTAATAAAACAAACAACCCAATACAAAAATGGGCAGAAGATCTAAAGAGACGTTTCTTCAAAGAAGACACAGAGATGGCCAAGACGCACATGAAAAGCTGCTCAACATCACTAATTATTAGAGAAATGCAAATCAAAACTACAATGAGGTAAGACCTCACACCTGTGAGAATCGGCCTCATCAGATAATCTACAAACAACAAATTCTGGGGAGGGTGTGGACAAAAGGAACCCTCTTCCGCTATTGGTGGGAATGTAAATTGATACAGTCACGATGGAGAACAGTATGGAGGTTCCTTTAAAAAACTAAAAAGAGAATTACCATAGGATCCAGCAATCCCACTTCTGGGCATATACCCAGAGAAAACCATAAATCACAAAGACACATTCACCACAATGTTCATTGCAGCACAATTTACAATAGCCAGGTAATGGAAGCAACCTAAATGCCCACAGACAGACGAATGGATAAAGATGTGGTACATATATAAAATGGAATATTACTCAGCCAAAAAAAGGAATGAAACTGAGTCATTTGTAGAGAAGTTGATGGATCTAGAGACTGTCATACAGAGTGAAGTAAGTCAGAAAGAGAAAAACAAATATTGTATATTAATGCCTATATGTGGAACCTAGAAAAATGGTACAGATGAACTGGTTTGCAGGGCAGAAATAGAGACACAGAGGTAGAGAACAAACGTATGGACATGGACACAAAGTGGGGGAAGCCATGGGGTGGTGGTGGTGGGATGAGTTGGGAGATTGGGATTGACCTGTATACATGTATATGCATAAAATAGATAACTAATAATAACCTACTGTATAGAAAAATAAATTAAATTAAATTTCAAAATTTTTAAAAATAAAATGTAAAAATAAAACAGAAAAAAAGTTCTTCCATTCACACTGATGTATTTATAAGAATGAATTATTTCCATGCTTATATCCATAAATACATAAAAGAGGAATAAAATCTAACTTGAACCAAAAAAGAAAAAAAAAACTGAACCTAACATTTATACAGAGGAAAACACTACCAAGGCACTTGCTCCAGTGGTAAACAATTCTGAAATTGGTCAGAGGTGGGGAATCATCTCCCATACAGCCAGCAGCCCCGCCCGCCCACGCAAGGAGTGTCCTTATTGCAAAGCTGGGGGACCGTGCCGAGGCCTCTGTGAGGAAACGTGAGCTGAGCCCCAGGCCAGCTGCTGCTGAACTCTTCCCACCCTTCCCAGGTGAAACACCTGAATATGTACAAGGGCTTGAAAGCCTAGAGGAAGGGCCGTGGAATCACACCAGCGACAGCACGCAGGCCAACTTGGTGCCTGCAGGTCAGCCAGGATGGTCCTGGTCACGGGCGCTCTTCTGGAAGCTTTCCATTGCCCTGCCTGAGATACCCTTCCTGTCCCGGCCCCCACTCCTTTTTTTCCTTCCTCACCTCAGCCCGGAGAGATATTCCAGTGGAAGTTATGGGTGACACATCCTCTTCTTTACAGGTGGCAGCCTGGCAACTCCTGCCGAAAGTCCAGCAGAGCCCCACTCACACCGGGCCCCCCACAAAGCCGTGGACCCTCACACCCTCCCACCAGCACAGCCCCGAGACTGCTGACAGGGCAGAGAATATGCAGTCAGGCACAGCTGCAGGGGCTATTGCTGCCTGGAGTGCTGTTTATATTGACCTCAACCCAGGCACACCTGGGGAGGGCTTGCCGGCAGGGTCAGGCTGCCCAGGTCAGCTAATCCTCAGCCCTCGGGGAATCACATTGCAGAAAATGGACCTCGCTAAGACAGAATATTCGCCAAGGAAAAAAAAGGACACAATGCCATTTGCAGCACCGTAGATGAGTCTCGAGGTAATCACGTGACTTGGAGTAAGTCAGAAAGTAAAAGACACATATCATATCATATCACTTATAGGTGTTACCTATAAATTGATACCAGGGCAGATATTTCCACGGAGAAGGGCAATCACAGATTCATTAAACAAACTTATGGTTCACCAAAGGAAAGGTGTGAGGATTGAATTCATTACGATATTGGGGTTAACAGACATATACAAACACAGTAGACGTATAGAATCGCCAAAGACCTACGGAGTACCAAGAGAAGACTACTCAACATTCTGTCATAACGTACATGGGAAAAGGATCCCAGGAAGAACAGATATATGTATATGTGTAAAAGAACCACCTCTTGCACACCTACAACAAGCTAAACGTTGTACTCAAACGTGCTGTAATAAAAAATAAAAAATTAAATTAAAAACACGAACAAGAAGTAGTGAGACAAACTTGAGGGGCTTTCTCCTGGCACATTCCGTTCTACATTCCAATCTAGAACGCGACTTCCATTGAGGCTCTGCTGCCCTAGTAACCAGATTTGGTAAGGGAGAACTGCTGCCACCTTGTGGCCGTTTCACACAACAGCAGCTTTAATCCCAGCGCTAATGGTCAGTGGATATTCCAAATCATTACAGGCCTGTAAATGACACCTGCCCTGAAAACATATCCTGGGGTCATATATCGACCAAAAAATTCAAAAGACGTCCATATTTCAAAACGGCAGTTTCAAGAGGCATATTTCACGCACATTAGTGTTCTGCTTCTTTTGCTTGCTTTCTTTCTTTGTTAAAAAAACGGGAATGGAAAAAGGCAACCCTCAGAATGGGCGAAAACGTTCACAAACGAATCAATGGACAAAGGTTTAATCTCCAATATATATAAACAGCTCATGCAGCTTAATATTAATAAAACAAACAACCCAATACAAAAATGGGCAGAAGATCTAAAGAGACGTTTCTTCAAAGAAGACACAGAGATGGCCAAGACGCACATGAAAAGCTGCTCAACATCACTAATTATTAGAGAAATGCAAATCAAAACTACAATGAGGTAAGACCTCACACCTGTGAGAATCGGCCTCATCAGATAATCTACAAACAACAAATTCTGGGGAGGGTGTGGACAAAAGGAACCCTCTTCCGCTATTGGTGGGAATGTAAATTGATACAGTCACGATGGAGAACAGTATGGAGGTTCCTTTAAAAAACTAAAAAGAGAATTACCATAGGATCCAGCAATCCCACTTCTGGGCATATACCCAGAGAAAACCATAAATCACAAAGACACATTCACCACAATGTTCATTGCAGCACTATTTACAATAGCCAGGCAATGGAAGCAACCTAAATGCCCACAGACAGACGAATGGATAAAGATGTGGTACATATATAAAATGGAATATTACTCAGCCAAAAAAAGGAATGAAACTGGGTCATTTGTAGAGAAGTTGATGGATCTAGAGACTGTCATACAGAGTGAAGTAAGTCAGAAAGAGAAAAACAAATATTGTATATTAATGCCTATATGTGGAACCTAGAAAAATGGTACAGATGAACTGGTTTGCAGGGCAGAAATAGAGACACAGAGGTAGAGAACAAACGTATGGACATGGACACAAAGTGGGGGAAGCCATGGGGTGGTGGTGGTGGGATGAGTTGGGAGATTGGGATTGACCTGTATACATGTATATGCATAAAATAGATAACTAATAATAACCTACTGTATAGAAAAATAGATTAAATTAAATTTCAAAATTTTTAAAAATAAAATGTAAAAATAAAACAGAAAAAAAGTTCTTCCATTCACACTGATGTATTTATAAGAATGAATTATTTCCATGCTTATATCCATAAATACATAAAAGAGGAATAAAATCTAACTTGAACCAAAAAAGAAAAAAAAACTGAACCTAACATTTATACAGAGGAAAACACTACCAAGGCACTTGCTCCAGTGGTAAACAATTCTGAAATTGGTCAGAGGTGGGGAATCATCTCCCATACAGCCAGCAGCCCCGCCCGCCCACGCAAGGAGCGTCCTTATTGCAAAGCTGGGGGACCGTGCCGAGGCCTCTGTGAGGAAACGTGAGCTGAGCCCCAGGCCAGCTGCTGCTGAACTCTTCCCACCCTTCCCAGGTGAAACACCTGAATATGTACAAGGGCTTGAAAGCCTAGAGGAAGGGCCGTGGAGCCACACCAGCGACAGCACGCAGGCCAACTTGGTGCCTGCAGGTCAGCCAGGATGGTCCTGGCCACGGGCGCTCTTCTGGAAGCTTTCCATTGCCCTGCCTGAGATACCCCTCCTGTCCCGGCCCCCACTCCTTTTTTTCCTTCCTCACCTCAGCCCGGAGAGATATTCCAGTGGAAGTTATGGGTGACACATCCTCTTCTTTACAGGTGGCAGCCTGGCAACTCCTGCCGAAAGTCCAGCAGAGCCCCACTCACACCGGGCCCCCCACAAAGCCGTGGACCCTCACACCCTCCCACCAGCACAGCCCCGAGACTGCTGACGGGGCAGAGAATATGCAGTCAGGCACAGCTGCAGGGGCTATTGCTGCCTGGAGTGCTGTTTATATTGACCTCAACCCAGGCACACCTGGGGAGGGCTTGCCGGCAGGGTCAGGCTGCCCAGGTCAGCTAATCCTCAGCCCTCGGGGAATCACATTGCAGAAAATGGACCTCGCTAAGACAGAATATTCGCCAAGGAAAAAAAAGGACACAATGCCATTTGCAGCACCGTAGATGAGTCTCGAGGTAATCACGTGACTTGGAGTAAGTCAGAAAGTGAAAGACACATATCATATCATATCACTTATAGGTGTTACCTATAAATTGATACCAGGGCAGATATTTCCACGGAGAAGGGCAATCACAGATTCATTAAACAAACTTATGGTTCACCAAAGGAAAGGTGTGAGGATTGAATTCATTACGATATTGGGGTTAACAGACATATACAAACACAGTAGACGTATAGAATCGCCAAAGACCTACGGAGTACCAAGAGAAGACTACTCAACATTCTGTCATAACGTACATGGGAAAAGGATCCCAGGAAGAACAGACATATGTATATGTGTAAAAGAACCACCTCTTGCACACCTACAACAAGCTAAACGTTGTACTCAAACTTGCTGTAATAAAAAATAAAAAATTAAATTAAAAACACGAACAAGAAGTAGTGAGACAAACTTGAGGGGCTTTCTCCTGGCACATTCCGTTCTACATTCCAATCTAGAACGCGACTTCCATTGAGGCTCTGCTGCCCTAGTAACCAGATTTGGTAAGGGAGAATTGCTGCCACCTTGTGGCCGTTTCACACAACAGCAGCTTTAATCCCAGCGCTAATGGTCAGTGGATATTCCAAATCATTACAGGCCTGTAAATGACACCTGCCCTGAAAACATATCCTGGGGTCATATATCGACCAAAAAATTCCAAAGACGTCCATATTTCAAAACGACATTTTCAAGAGGCATATTTCACGCACATTAGTGTTCTGCTTCTTTTGCTTGCTTTCTTTCTTTGTTAAAAAAACGGGAATGGAAAAAGGCAACCCTCAGAATGGGCGAAAACGTTCACAAACGAATCAATGGACAAAGGTTTAATCTCCAATATATATAAACAGCTCATGCAGCTTAATATTAATAAAACAAACAACCCAATACAAAAATGGGCAGAAGATCTAAAGAGACGTTTCTTCAAAGAAGACACAGATATGGCCAAGACGCACATGAAAAGCTGCTCAACATCACTAATTATTAGAGAAATGCAAATCAAAACTACAATGAGGTAAGACCTCACACCTGTGAGAATCGGCCTCATCAGATAATCTACAAACAACAAATTCTGGGGAGGGTGTGGACAAAAGGAACCCTCTTCCGCTACTGGTGGGAATGTAAATTGATACAGTCACGATGGAGAACAGTATGGAGGTTCCTTTAAAAAACTAAAAAGAGAATTACCATAGGATCCAGCAATTCCACTTCTGGGCATATACCCAGAGAAAACCATAAATCACAAAGACACATTCACCACAATGTTCATTGCAGCACTATTTACAATAGCCAGGCAATGGAAGCAACCTAAATGCCCACAGACAGACGAATGGATAAAGATGTGGTACATATATAAAATGGAATATTACTCAGCCAAAAAAAGGAATGAAACTGGGTCATTTGTAGAGAAGTTGATGGATCTAGAGACTGTCATACAGAGTGAAGTAAGTCAGAAAGAGAAAAACAAATATTGTATATTAATGCCTATATGTGGAACCTAGAAAAATGGTACAGATGAACTGGTTTGCAGGGCAGAAATAGAGACACAGAGGTAGAGAACAAACGTATGGACATGGACACAAAGTGGGGGAAGCCATGGGGTGGTGGTGGTGGGATGAGTTGGGAGATTGGGATTGACCTGTATACATGTATATGCATAAAATAGATAACTAATAATAACCTACTGTATAGAAAAATAAATTAAATTAAATTTCAAAATTTTTAAAAATAAAATGTAAAAATAAAACAGAAAAAAAGTTCTTCCATTCACACTGATGTATTTATAAGAATGAATTATTTCCATGCTTATATCCATAAATACATAAAAGAGGAATAAAATCTAACTTGAACCAAAAAAGAAAAAAAAACTGAACCTAACATTTATACAGAGGAAAACACTACCAAGGCACTTGCTCCAGTGGTAAACAATTCTGAAATTGGTCAGAGGTGGGGAATCATCTCCCATAGAGCCAGCAGCCCCGCCCGCCCACGCAAGGAGCGTCCTTATTGCAAAGCTGGGGGACCGTGCCGAGGCCTCTGTGAGGAAACGTGAGCTGAGCCCCAGGCCAGCTGCTGCTGAACTCTTCCCACCCTTCCCAGGTGAAACACCTGAATATGTACAAGGGCTTGAAAGCCTAGAGGAAGGGCCGTGGAGCCACACCAGCGACAGCACGCAGGCCAACTTGGTGCCTGCAGGTCAGCCAGGATGGTCCTGGCCACGGGCGCTCTTCTGGAAGCTTTCCATTGCCCTGCCTGAGATACCCCTCCTGTCCCGGCCCCCACTCCTTTTTTTCCTTCCTCACCTCAGCCCGGAGAGATATTCCAGTGGAAGTTATGGGTGACACATCCTCTTCTTTACAGGTGGCAGCCTGGCAACTCCTGCCGAAAGTCCAGCAGAGCCCCACTCACACCGGGCCCCCCACAAAGCCGTGGACCCTCACACCCTCCCACCAGCACAGCCCCGAGACTGCTGACGGGGCAGAGAATATGCAGTCAGGCACAGCTGCAGGGGCTATTGCTGCCTGGAGTGCTGTTTATATTGACCTCAACCCAGGCACACCTGGGGAGGGCTTGCCGGCAGGGTCAGGCTGCCCAGGTCAGCTAATCCTCAGCCCTCGGGGAATCACATTGCAGAAAATGGACCTCGCTAAGACAGAATATTCGCCAAGGAAAAAAAAGGACACAATGCCATTTGCAGCACCGTAGATGAGTCTCGAGGTAATCACGTGACTTGGAGTAAGTCAGAAAGTGAAAGACACATATCATATCATATCACTTATAGGTGTTACCTATAAATTGATACCAGGGCAGATATTTCCACGGAGAAGGGCAATCACAGATTCATTAAACAAACTTATGGTTCACCAAAGGAAAGGTGTGAGGATTGAATTCATTACGATATTGGGGTTAACAGACATATACAAACACAGTAGACGTATAGAATCGCCAAAGACCTACGGAGTACCAAGAGAAGACTACTCAACATTCTGTCATAACGTACATGGGAAAAGGATCCCAGGAAGAACAGACATATGTATATGTGTAAAAGAACCACCTCTTGCACACCTACAACAAGCTAAACGTTGTACTCAAACTTGCTGTAATAAAAAATAAAAAATTAAATTAAAAACACGAACAAGAAGTAGTGAGACAAACTTGAGGGGCTTTCTCCTGGCACATTCCGTTCTACATTCCAATCTAGAACGCGACTTCCATTGAGGCTCTGCTGCCCTAGTAACCAGATTTGGTAAGGGAGAATTGCTGCCACCTTGTGGCCGTTTCACACAACAGCAGCTTTAATCCCAGCGCTAATGGTCAGTGGATATTCCAAATCATTACAGGCCTGTAAATGACACCTGCCCTGAAAACATATCCTGGGGTCATATATCGACCAAAAAATTCCAAAGACGTCCATATTTCAAAACGACATTTTCAAGAGGCATATTTCACGCACATTAGTGTTCTGCTTCTTTTGCTTGCTTTCTTTCTTTGTTAAAAAAACGGGAATGGAAAAAGGCAACCCTCAGAATGGGCGAAAACGTTCACAAACGAATCAATGGACAAAGGTTTAATCTCCAATATATATAAACAGCTCATGCAGCTTAATATTAATAAAACAAACAACCCAATACAAAAATGGGCAGAAGATCTAAAGAGACGTTTCTTCAAAGAAGACACAGATATGGCCAAGACGCACATGAAAAGCTGCTCAACATCACTAATTATTAGAGAAATGCAAATCAAAACTACAATGAGGTAAGACCTCACACCTGTGAGAATCGGCCTCATCAGATAATCTACAAACAACAAATTCTGGGGAGGGTGTGGACAAAAGGAACCCTCTTCCGCTACTGGTGGGAATGTAAATTGATACAGTCACGATGGAGAACAGTATGGAGGTTCCTTTAAAAAACTAAAAAGAGAATTACCATAGGATCCAGCAATTCCACTTCTGGGCATATACCCAGAGAAAACCATAAATCACAAAGACACATTCACCACAATGTTCATTGCAGCACTATTTACAATAGCCAGGCAATGGAAGCAACCTAAATGCCCACAGACAGACGAATGGATAAAGATGTGGTACATATATAAAATGGAATATTACTCAGCCAAAAAAAGGAATGAAACTGGGTCATTTGTAGAGAAGTTGATGGATCTAGAGACTGTCATACAGAGTGAAGTAAGTCAGAAAGAGAAAAACAAATATTGTATATTAATGCCTATATGTGGAACCTAGAAAAATGGTACAGATGAACTGGTTTGCAGGGCAGAAATAGAGACACAGAGGTAGAGAACAAACGTATGGACATGGACACAAAGTGGGGGAAGCCATGGGGTGGTGGTGGTGGGATGAGTTGGGAGATTGGGATTGACCTGTATACATGTATATGCATAAAATAGATAACTAATAATAACCTACTGTATAGAAAAATAAATTAAATTAAATTTCAAAATTTTTAAAAATAAAATGTAAAAATAAAACAGAAAAAAAGTTCTTCCATTCACACTGATGTATTTATAAGAATGAATTATTTCCATGCTTATATCCATAAATTCATAAAAGAGGAATAAAATCTAACTTGAACCAAAAAAGAAAAAAAAAACTGAACCTAACATTTATACAGAGGAAAACACTACCAAGGCACTTGCTCCAGTGGTAAACAATTCTGAAATTGGTCAGAGGTGGGGAATCATCTCCCATACAGCCAGCAGCCCCGCCCGCCCACGCAAGGAGCGTCCTTATTGCAAAGCTGGGGGACCGTGCCGAGGCCTCTGTGAGGAAACGTGAGCTGAGCCCCAGGCCAGCTGCTGCTGAACTCTTCCCACCCTTCCCAGGTGAAACACCTGAATATGTACAAGGGCTTGAAAGCCTAGAGGAAGGGCCGTGGAGCCACACCAGCGACAGCACGCAGGCCAACTTGGTGCCTGCAGGTCAGCCAGGATGGTCCTGGCCACGGGCGCTCTTCTGGAAGCTTTCCATTGCCCTGCCTGAGATACCCCTCCTGTCCCGGCCCCCACTCCTTTTTTTCCTTCCTCACCTCAGCCCGGAGAGATATTCCAGTGGAAGTTATGGGTGACACATCCTCTTCTTTACAGGTGGCAGCCTGGCAACTCCTGCCGAAAGTCCAGCAGAGCCCCACTCACACCGGGCCCCCCACAAAGCCGTGGACCCTCACACCCTCCCACCAGCACAGCCCCGAGACTGCTGACGGGGCAGAGAATATGCAGTCAGGCACAGCTGCAGGGGCTATTGCTGCCTGGAGTGCTGTTTATATTGACCTCAACCCAGGCACACCTGGGGAGGGCTTGCCGGCAGGGTCAGGCTGCCCAGGTCAGCTAATCCTCAGCCCTCGGGGAATCACATTGCAGAAAATGGACCTCGCTAAGACAGAATATTCGCCAAGGAAAAAAAAGGACACAATGCCATTTGCAGCACCGTAGATGAGTCTCGAGGTAATCACGTGACTTGGAGTAAGTCAGAAAGTGAAAGACACATATCATATCATATCACTTATAGGTGTTACCTATAAATTGATACCAGGGCAGATATTTCCACGGAGAAGGGCAATCACAGATTCATTAAACAAACTTATGGTTCACCAAAGGAAAGGTGTGAGGATTGAATTCATTACGATATTGGGGTTAACAGACATATACAAACACAGTAGACGTATAGAATCGCCAAAGACCTACGGAGTACCAAGAGAAGACTACTCAACATTCTGTCATAACGTACATGGGAAAAGGATCCCAGGAAGAACAGACATATGTATATGTGTAAAAGAACCACCTCTTGCACACCTACAACAAGCTAAACGTTGTACTCAAACTTGCTGTAATAAAAAATAAAAAATTAAATTAAAAACACGAACAAGAAGTAGTGAGACAAACTTGAGGGGCTTTCTCCTGGCACATTCCGTTCTACATTCCAATCTAGAACGCGACTTCCATTGAGGCTCTGCTGCCCTAGTAACCAGATTTGGTAAGGGAGAACTGCTGCCACCTTGTGGCCGTTTCACACAACAGCAGCTTTAATCCCAGCGCTAATGGTCAGTGGATATTCCAAATCATTACAGGCCTGTAAATGACACCTGCCCTGAAAACATATCCTGGGGTCATATATCGACCAAAAAATTCAAAAGACGTCCATATTTCAAAACGACAGTTTCAAGAGGCATATTTCACGCACATTAGTGTTCTGCTTCTTTTGCTTGCTTGCTTTCTTTGTTAAAAAAACGGGAATGGAAAAAGGCAACCCTCAGAATGGGCGAAAACGTTCACAAACGAATCAATGGACAAAGGTTTAATCTCCAATATATATAAACAGCTCATGCAGCTTAATATTAATAAAACAAACAACCCAATACAAAAATGGGCAGAAGATCTAAAGAGACGTTTCTTCAAAGAAGACACAGAGATGGCCAAGACGCACATGAAAAGCTGCTCAACATCACTATTAGAGAAATGCAAATCAAAACTACAATGAGGTAAGACCTCACACCTGTGAGAATCGGCCTCATCAGATAATCTACAAACAACAAATTCTGGGGAGGGTGTGGACAAAAGGAACCCTCTTCCGCTATTGGTGGGAATGTAAATTGATACAGTCACGATGGAGAACAGTATGGAGGTTCCTTTAAAAAACTAAAAAGAGAATTACCATAGGATCCAGCAATCCCACTTCTGGGCATATACCCAGAGAAAACCATAAATCACAAAGACACATTCACCACAATGTTCATTGCAGCACTATTTACAGTAGCCAGGTAATGGAAGCAACCTAAATGCCCACAGACAGACGAATGGATAAAGATGTGGTACATATATAAAATGGAATATTACTCAGCCAAAAAAAGGAATGAAACTGGGTCATTTGTAGAGAAGTTGATGGATCTAGAGACTGTCATACAGAGTGAAGTAAGTCAGAAAGAGAAAAACAAATATTGTATATTAATGCCTATATGTGGAACCTAGAAAAATGGTACAGATGAACTGGTTTGCAGGGCAGAAATAGAGACACAGAGGTAGAGAACAAACGTATGGACATGGACACAAAGTGGGGGAAGCCATGGGGTGGTGGTGGTGGGATGAGTTGGGAGATTGGGATTGACCTGTATACATGTATATGCATAAAATAGATAACTAATAATAACCTACTGTATAAAAAAATAAATTAAATTTCAAAATTTTTAAAAATAAAATGTAAAAATAAAACAGAAAAAAAGTTCTTCCATTCACACTGATGTATTTATAAGAATGAATTATTTCCATGCTTATATCCATAAATACATAAAAGAGGAATAAAATCTAACTTGAACCAAAAAAGAAAAAAAAAACTGAACCTAACATTTATACAGAGGAAAACACTACCAAGGCACTTGCTCCAGTGGTAAACAATTCTGAAATTGGTCAGAGGTGGGGAATCATCTCCCATACAGCCAGCAGCCCCGCCCGCCCACGCAAGGAGCGTCCTTATTGCAAAGCTGGGGGACCGTGCCGAGGCCTCTGTGAGGAAACGTGAGCTGAGCCCCAGGCCAGCTGCTGCTGAACTCTTCCCACCCTTCCCAGGTGAAACACCTGAATATGTACAAGGGCTTGAAAGCCTAGAGGAAGGGCCGTGGAGCCACACCAGCGACAGCACGCAGGCCAATTTGGTGCCTGCAGGTCAGCCAGGATGGTCCTGGCCACGGGCGCTCTTCTGGAAGCTTTCCATTGCCCTGCCTGAGATACCCCTCCTGTCCCGGCCCCCACTCCTTTTTTTCCTTCCTCACCTCAGCCCGGAGAGATATTCCAGTGGAAGTTATGGGTGACACATCCTCTTCTTTACAGGTGGCAGCCTGGCAACTCCTGCCGAAAGTCCAGCAGAGCCCCACTCACACCGGGCCCCCCACAAAGCCGTGGACCCTCACACCCTCCCACCAGCACAGCCCCGAGACTGCTGACGGGGCAGAGAATATGCAGTCAGGCACAGCTGCAGGGGCTATTGCTGCCTGGAGTGCTGTTTATATTGACCTCAACCCAGGCACACCTGGGGAGGGCTTGCCGGCAGGGTCAGGCTGCCCAGGTCAGCTAATCCTCAGCCCTCGGGGAATCACATTGCAGAAAATGGACCTCGCTAAGACAGAATATTCGCCAAGGAAAAAAAAGGACACAATGCCATTTGCAGCACCGTAGATGCGTCTCGAGGTAATCACGTGACTTGGAGTAAGTCAGAAAGTGAAAGACACATATCATATCATATCACTTATAGGTGTTACCTATAAATTGATACCAGGGCAGATATTTCCACGGAGAAGGGCAATCACAGATTCATTAAACAAACTTATGGTTCACCAAAGGAAAGGTGTGAGGATTGAATTCATTACGATATTGGGGTTAACAGACATATACAAACACAGTAGACGTATAGAATCGCCAAAGACCTACGGAGTACCAAGAGAAGACTACTCAACATTCTGTCATAACGTACATGGGAAAAGGATCCCAGGAAGAACAGACATATGTATATGTGTAAAAGAACCACCTCTTGCACACCTACAACAAGCTAAACGTTGTACTCAAACTTGCTGTAATAAAAAATAAAAAATTAAATTAAAAACACGAACAAGAAGTAGTGAGACAAACTTGAGGGGCTTTCTCCTGGCACATTCCGTTCTACATTCCAATCTAGAACGCGACTTCCATTGAGGCTCTGCTGCCCTAGTAACCAGATTTGGTAAGGGAGAACTGCTGCCACCTTGTGGCCGTTTCACACAACAGCAGCTTTAATCCCAGCGCTAATGGTCAGTGGATATTCCAAATCATTACAGGCCTGTAAATGACACCTGCCCTGAAAACATATCCTGGTGTCATATATCGACCAAAAAATTCAAAAGACGTCCATATTTCAAAACGACATTTTCAAGAGGCATATTTCACGCACATTAGTGTTCTGCTTCTTTTGCTTGCTTTCTTTCTTTGTTAAAAAAACGGGAATGGAAAAAGGCAACCCTCAGAATGGGCGAAAACGTTCACAAACGAATCAATGGACAAAGGTTTAATCTCCAATATATATAAACAGCTCATGCAGCTTAATATTAATAAAACAAACAACCCAATACAAAAATGGGCAGAAGATCTAAAGAGACGTTTCTTCAAAGAAGACACAGAGATGGCCAAGACGCACATGAAAAGCTGCTCAACATCACTAATTATTAGAGAAATGCAAATCAAAACTACAATGAGGTAAGACCTCACACCTGTGAGAATCGGCCTCATCAGATAATCTACAAACAACAAATTCTGGGGAGGGTGTGGACAAAAGGAACCCTCTTCCGCTATTGGTGGGAATGTAAATTGATACAGTCACGATGGAGAACAGTATGGAGGTTCCTTTAAAAAACTAAAAAGAGAATTACCATAGGATCCAGCAATCCCACTTCTGGGCATATACCCAGAGAAAACCATAAATCACAAAGACACATTCACCACAATGTTCATTGCAGCACTATTTACAATAGCCAGGCAATGGAAGCAACCTAAATGCCCACAGACAGACGAATGGATAAAGATGTGGTACATATATAAAATGGAATATTACTCAGCCAAAAAAAAGAATGAAACTGGGTCATTTGTAGAGAAGTTGATGGATCTAGAGACTGTCATACAGAGTGAAGTAAGTCAGAAAGAGAAAAACAAATATTGTATATTAATGCCTATATGTGGAACCTAGAAAAATGGTACAGATGAACTGGTTTGCAGGGCAGAAATAGAGACACAGAGGTAGAGAACAAACGTATGGACATGGACACAAAGTGGGGGAAGCCATGGGGTGGTGGTGGTGGGATGAGTTGGGAGATTGGGATTGACCTGTATACATGTATATGCATAAAATAGATAACTAATAATAACCTACTGTATAGAAAAATAGATTAAATTAAATTTCAAAATTTTTAAAAATAAAATGTAAAAATAAAACAGAAAAAAAGTTCTTCCATTCACACTGATGTATTTATAAGAATGAATTATTTCCATGCTTATATCCATAAATACATAAAAGAGGAATAAAATCTAACTTGAACCAAAAAAGAAAAAAAAAACTGAACCTAACATTTATACAGAGGAAAACACTACCAAGGCACTTGCTCCAGTGGTAAACAATTCTGAAATTGGTCAGAGGTGGGGAATCATCTCCCATAGAGCCAGCAGCCCCGCCTGCCCACGCAAGGAGCGTCCTTATTGCAAAGCTGGGGGACCGTGCCGAGGCCTCTGTGAGGAAACGTGAGCTGAGCCCCAGGCCAGCTGCTGCTGAACTCTTCCCACCCTTCCCAGGTGAAACACCTGAATATGTACAAGGGCTTGAAAGCCTAGAGGAAGGGCCGTGGAGCCACACCAGCGACAGCACGCAGGCCAACTTGGTGCCTGCAGGTCAGCCAGGATGGTCCTGGCCACGGGCGCTCTTCTGGAAGCTTTCCATTGCCCTGCCTGAGATACCCCTCCTGTCCCGGCCCCCACTCCTTTTTTTCCTTCCTCACCTCAGCCCGGAGAGATATTCCAGTGGAAGTTATGGGTGACACATCCTCTTCTTTACAGGTGGCAGCCTGGCAACTCCTGCCGAAAGTCCAGCAGAGCCCCACTCACACCGGGCCCCCCACAAAGCCATGGACCCTCACACCCTCCCACCAGCACAGCCCCGAGACTACTGACGGGGCAGAGAATATGCAGTCAGGCACAGCTGCAGGGGCTATTGCTGCCTGGAGTGCTGTTTATATTGACCTCAACCCAGGCACACCTGGGGAGGGCTTGCCGGCAGGGTCAGGCTGCCCAGGTCAGCTAATCCTCAGCCCTCGGGGAATCACATTGCAGAAAATGGACCTCGCTAAGACAGAATATTCGCCAAGGAAAAAAAAGGACACAATGCCATTTGCAGCACCGTAGATGAGTCTCGAGGTAATCACGTGACTTGGAGTAAGTCAGAAAGTGAAAGACACATATCATATCATATCACTTATAGGTGTTACCTATAAATTGATACCAGGGCAGATATTTCCACGGAGAAGGGCAATCACAGATTCATTAAACAAACTTATGGTTCACCAAAGGAAAGGTGTGAGGATTGAATTCATTACGATATTGGGGTTAACAGACATATACAAACACAGTAGACGTATAGAATCGCCAAAGACCTACGGAGTACCAAGAGAAGACTACTCAACATTCTGTCATAACGTACATGGGAAAAGGATCCCAGGAAGAACAGACATATGTATATGTGTAAAAGAACCACCTCTTGCACACCTACAACAAGCTAAACGTTGTACTCAAACTTGCTGTAATAAAAAATAAAAAATTAAATTAAAAACACGAACAAGAAGTAGTGAGACAAACTTGAGGGGCTTTCTCCTGGCACATTCCGTTCTACATTCCAATCTAGAACGCGACTTCCATTGAGGCTCTGCTGCCCTAGTAACCAGATTTGGTAAGGGAGAACTGCTGCCACCTTGTGGCCGTTTCACACAACAGCAGCTTTAATCCCAGCGCTAATGGTCAGTGGATATTCCAAATCATTACAGGCCTGTAAATGACACCTGCCCTGAAAACATATCCTGGGGTCATATATCGACCAAAAAATTCCAAAGACGTCCATATTTCAAAACGACATTTTCAAGAGGCATATTTCACGCACATTAGTGTTCTGCTTCTTTTGCTTGCTTTCTTTCTTTGTTAAAAAAACGGGAATGGAAAAAGGCAACCCTCAGAATGGGCGAAAACGTTCACAAACGAATCAATGGACAAAGGTTTAATCTCCAATATATATAAACAGCTCATGCAGCTTAATATTAATAAAACAAACAACCCAATACAAAAATGGGCAGAAGATCTAAAGAGACGTTTCTTCAAAGAAGACACAGAGATGGCCAAGACGCACATGAAAAGCTGCTCAACATCACTAATTATTAGAGAAATGCAAATCAAAACTACAATGAGGTAAGACCTCACACCTGTGAGAATCGGCCTCATCAGATAATCTACAAACAACAAATTCTGGGGAGGGTGTGGACAAAAGGAACCCTCTTCCGCTATTGGTGGGAATGTAAATTGATACAGTCACGATGGAGAACAGTATGGAGGTTCCTTTAAAAAACTAAAAAGAGAATTACCATAGGATCCAGCAATCCCACTTCTGGGCATATACCCAGAGAAAACCATAAATCACAAAGACACATTCACCACAATGTTCATTGCAGCACTATTTACAATAGCCAGGCAATGGAAGCAACCTAAATGCCCACAGACAGACGAATGGATAAAGATGTGGTATATATATAAAATGGAATATTACTCAGCCAAAAAAAGGAATGAAACTGGGTCATTTGTAGAGAAGTTGATGGATCTAGAGACTGTCATACAGAGTGAAGTAAGTCAGAAAGAGAAAAACAAATATTGTATATTAATGCCTATATGTGGAACCTAGAAAAATGGTACAGATGAACTGGTTTGCAGGGCAGAAATAGAGACACAGAGGTAGAGAACAAACGTATGGACATGGACACAAAGTGGGGGAAGCCATGGGGTGGTGGTGGTGGGATGAGTTGGGAGATTGGGATTGACCTGTATACATGTATATGCATAAAATAGATAACTAATAATAACCTACTGTATAGAAAAATAAATTAAATTAAATTTCAAAATTTTTAAAAATAAAATGTAAAAATAAAACAGAAAAAAAGTTCTTCCATTCACACTGATGTATTTATAAGAATGAATTATTTCCATGCTTATATCCATAAATTCATAAAAGAGGAATAAAATCTAACTTGAACCAAAAAAGAAAAAAAAAACTGAACCTAACATTTATACAGAGGAAAACACTACCAAGGCACTTGCTCCAGTGGTAAACAATTCTGAAATTGGTCAGAGGTGGGGAATCATCTCCCATACAGCCAGCAGCCCCGCCCGCCCACGCAAGGAGCGTCCTTATTGCAAAGCTGGGGGACCGTGCCGAGGCCTCTGTGAGGAAACGTGAGCTGAGCCCCAGGCCAGCTGCTGCTGAACTCTTCCCACCCTTCCCAGGTGAAACACCTGAATATGTACAAGGGCTTGAAAGCCTAGAGGAAGGGCCGTGGAGCCACACCAGCGACAGCACGCAGGCCAACTTGGTGCCTGCAGGTCAGCCAGGATGGTCCTGGCCACGGGCGCTCTTCTGGAAGCTTTCCATTGCCCTGCCTGAGATACCCCTCCTGTCCCGGCCCCCACTCCTTTTTTTCCTTCCTCACCTCAGCCCGGAGAGATATTCCAGTGGAAGTTATGGGTGACACATCCTCTTCTTTACAGGTGGCAGCCTGGCAACTCCTGCCGAAAGTCCAGCAGAGCCCCACTCACACCGGGCCCCCCACAAAGCCGTGGACCCTCACACCCTCCCACCAGCACAGCCCCGAGACTGCTGACGGGGCAGAGAATATGCAGTCAGGCACAGCTGCAGGGGCTATTGCTGCCTGGAGTGCTGTTTATATTGACCTCAACCCAGGCACACCTGGGGAGGGCTTGCCGGCAGGGTCAGGCTGCCCAGGTCAGCTAATCCTCAGCCCTCGGGGAATCACATTGCAGAAAATGGACCTCGCTAAGACAGAATATTCGCCAAGGAAAAAAAAGGACACAATGCCATTTGCAGCACCGTAGATGAGTCTCGAGGTAATCACGTGACTTGGAGTAAGTCAGAAAGTGAAAGACACATATCATATCATATCACTTATAGGTGTTACCTATAAATTGATACCAGGGCAGATATTTCCATGGAGAAGGGCAATCACAGATTCATTAAACAAACTTATGGTTCACCAAAGGAAAGGTGTGAGGATTGAATTCATTACGATACTGGGGTTAACAGACATATACAAACACAGTAGACGTATAGAATCGCCAAAGACCTACGGAGTACCAAGAGAAGACTACTCAACATTCTGTCATAACGTACATGGGAAAAGGATCCCAGGAAGAACAGACATATGTATATGTGTAAAAGAACCACCTCTTGCACACCTACAACAAGCTAAACGTTGTACTCAAACGTGCTGTAATAAAAAATAAAAAATTAAATTAAAAACACGAACAAGAAGTAGTGAGACAAACTTGAGGGGCTTTCTCCTGGCACATTCCGTTCTACATTCCAATCTAGAACGCGACTTCCATTGAGGCTCTGCTGCCCTAGTAACCAGATTTGGTAAGGGAGAACTGCTGCCACCTTGTGGCCGATTCACACAACAGCAGCATTAATCCCAGCGCTAATGGTCAGTGGATATTCCAAATCATTACAGGCCTGTAAATGACACCTGCCCTGAAAACATATCCTGGGGTCATATATCGACCAAAAAATTCCAAAGACGTCCATATTTCAAAACGACATTTTCAAGAGGCATATTTCACGCACATTAGTGTTCTGCTTCTTTTGCTTGCTTTCTTTCTTTGTTAAAAAAACGGGAATGGAAAAAGGCAACCCTCAGAATGGGCGAAAACGTTCACAAACGAATCAATGGACAAAGGTTTAATCTCCAATATATATAAACAGCTCATGCAGCTTAATATTAATAAAACAAACAACCCAATACAAAAATGGGCAGAAGATCTAAAGAGACGTTTCTTCAAAGAAGACACAGAGATGGCCAAGACGCACATGAAAAGCTGCTCAACATCACTAATTATTAGAGAAATGCAAATCAAAACTACAATGAGGTAAGACCTCACACCTGTGAGAATCGGCATCATCAGATAATCTACAAACAACAAATTCTGGGGAGGGTGTGGACAAAAGGAACCCTCTTCCGCTATTGGTGGGAATGTAAATTGATACAGTCACGATGGAGAACAGTATGGAGGTTCCTTTAAAAAACTAAAAAGAGAATTACCATAGGATCCAGCAATCCCACTTCTGGGCATATACCCAGAGAAAACCATAAATCACAAAGACACATTCACCACAATGTTCATTGCAGCACTATTTACAATAGCCAGGCAATGGAAGCAACCTAAATGCCCACAGACAGACGAATGGATAAAGATGTGGTACATATATAAAATGGAATATTACTCAGCCAAAAAAAGGAATGAAACTGGGTCATTTGTAGAGAAGTTGATGGATCTAGAGACTGTCATACAGAGTGAAGTAAGTCAGAAAGAGAAAAACAAATATTGTATATTAATGCCTATATGTGGAACCTAGAAAAATGGTACAGATGAACTGGTTTGCAGGGCAGAAATAGAGACACAGAGGTAGAGAACAAACGTATGGACATGGACACAAAGTGGGGGAAGCCATGGGGTGGTGGTGGTGGGATGAGTTGGGAGATTGGGATTGACCTGTATACATGTATATGCATAAAATAGATAACTAATAATAACCTACTGTATAGAAAAATAGATTAAATTAAATTTCAAAATTTTTAAAAATAAAATGTAAAAATAAAACAGAAAAAAAGTTCTTCCATTCACACTGATGTATTTATAAGAATGAATTATTTCCATGCTTATATCCATAAATACATAAAAGAGGAATAAAATCTAACTTGAACCAAAAAAGAAAAAAAAAACTGAACCTAACATTTATACAGAGGAAAACACTACCAAGGCACTTGCTCCAGTGGTAAACAATTCTGAAATTGGTCAGAGGTGGGGAATCATCTCCCATAGAGCCAGCAGCCCCGCCTGCCCACTCAAGGAGCGTCCTTATTGCAAAGCTGGGGGACCGTGCCGAGGCCTCTGTGAGGAAACGTGAGCTGAGCCCCAGGCCAGCTGCTGCTGAACTCTTCCCACCCTTCCCAGGTGAAACACCTGAATATGTACAAGGGCTTGAAAGCCTAGAGGAAGGGCCGTGGAGCCACACCAGCGACAGCACGCAGGCCAACTTGGTGCCTGCAGGTCAGCCAGGATGGTCCTGGCCACGGGCGCTCTTCTGGAAGCTTTCCATTGCCCTGCCTGAGATACCCCTCCTGTCCCGGCCCCCACTCCTTTTTTTCCTTCCTCACCTCAGCCCGGAGAGATATTCCAGTGGAAGTTATGGGTGACACATCCTCTTCTTTACAGGTGGCAGCCTGGCAACTCCTGCCGAAAGTCCAGCAGAGCCCCACTCACACCGGGCCCCCCACAAAGCCGTGGACCCTCACACCCTCCCACCAGCACAGCCCCGAGACTGCTGACGGGGCAGAGAATATGCAGTCAGGCACAGCTGCAGGGGCTATTGCTGCCTGGAGTGCTGTTTATATTGACCTCAACCCAGGCACACCTGGGGAGGGCTTGCCGGCAGGGTCAGGCTGCCCAGGTCAGCTAATCCTCAGCCCTCGGGGAATCACATTGCAGAAAATGGACCTCGCTAAGACAGAATATTCGCCAAGGAAAAAAAAGGACACAATGCCATTTGCAGCACCGTAGATGAGTCTCGAGGTAATCACGTGACTTGGAGTAAGTCAGAAAGTGAAAGACACATATCATATCATATCACTTATAGGTGTTACCTATAAATTGATACCAGGGCAGATATTTCCACGGAGAAGGGCAATCACAGATTCATTAAACAAACTTATGGTTCACCAAAGGAAAGGTGTGAGGATTGAATTCATTACGATATTGGGGTTAACAGACATATACAAACACAGTAGACGTATAGAATCGCCAAAGACCTACGGAGTACCAAGAGAAGACTACTCAACATTCTGTCATAACGTACATGGGAAAAGGATCCCAGGAAGAACAGACATATGTATATGTGTAAAAGAACCACCTCTTGCACACCTACAACAAGCTAAACGTTGTACTCAAACTTGCTGTAATAAAAAATAAAAAATTAAATTAAAAACACGAACAAGAAGTAGTGAGACAAACTTGAGGGGCTTTCTCCTGGCACATTCCGTTCTACATTCCAATCTAGAACGCGACTTCCATTGAGGCTCTGCTGCCCTAGTAACCAGATTTGGTAAGGGAGAACTGCTGCCACCTTGTGGCCGTTTCACACAACAGCAGCTTTAATCCCAGCGCTAATGGTCAGTGGATATTCCAAATCATTACAGGCCTGTAAATGACACCTGCCCTGAAAACATATCCTGGGGTCATATATCGACCAAAAAATTCCAAAGACGTCCATATTTCAAAACGACATTTTCAAGAGGCATATTTCACGCACATTAGTGTTCTGCTTCTTTTGCTTGCTTTCTTTCTTTGTTAAAAAAACGGGAATGGAAAAAGGCAACCCTCAGAATGGGCGAAAACGTTCACAAACGAATCAATGGACAAAGGTTTAATCTCCAATATATATAAACAGCTCATGCAGCTTAATATTAATAAAACAAACAACCCAATACAAAAATGGGCAGAAGATCTAAAGAGACGTTTCTTCAAAGAAGACACAGAGATGGCCAAGACGCACATGAAAAGCTGCTCAACATCACTAATTATTAGAGAAATGCAAATCAAAACTACAATGAGGTAAGACCTCACACCTGTGAGAATCGGCCTCATCAGATAATCTACAAACAACAAATTCTGGGGAGGGTGTGGACAAAAGGAACCCTCTTCCGCTATTGGTGGGAATGTAAATTGATACAGTCACGATGGAGAACAGTATGGAGGTTCCTTTAAAAAACTAAAAAGAGAATTACCATAGGATCCAGCAATCCCACTTCTGGGCATATACCCAGAGAAAACCATAAATCACAAAGACACATTCACCACAATGTTCATTGCAGCACTATTTACAATAGCCAGGCAATGGAAGCAACCTAAATGCCCACAGACAGACGAATGGATAAAGATGTGGTATATATATAAAATGGAATATTACTCAGCCAAAAAAAGGAATGAAACTGGGTCATTTGTAGAGAAGTTGATGGATCTAGAGACTGTCATACAGAGTGAAGTAAGTCAGAAAGAGAAAAACAAATATTGTATATTAATGCCTATATGTGGAACCTAGAAAAATGGTACAGATGAACTGGTTTGCAGGGCAGAAATAGAGACACAGAGGTAGAGAACAAACGTATGGACATGGACACAAAGTGGGGGAAGCCATGGGGTGGTGGTGGTGGGATGAGTTGGGAGATTGGGATTGACCTGTATACATGTATATGCATAAAATAGATAACTAATAATAACCTACTGTATAGAAAAATAAATTAAATTAAATTTCAAAATTTTTAAAAATAAAATGTAAAAATAAAACAGAAAAAAAGTTCTTCCATTCACACTGATGTATTTATAAGAATGAATTATTTCCATGCTTATATCCATAAATTCATAAAAGAGGAATAAAATCTAACTTGAACCAAAAAAGAAAAAAAAAACTGAACCTAACATTTATACAGAGGAAAACACTACCAAGGCACTTGCTCCAGTGGTAAACAATTCTGAAATTGGTCAGAGGTGGGGAATCATCTCCCATACAGCCAGCAGCCCCGCCCGCCCACGCAAGGAGCGTCCTTATTGCAAAGCTGGGGGACCGTGCCGAGGCCTCTGTGAGGAAACGTGAGCTGAGCCCCAGGCCAGCTGCTGCTGAACTCTTCCCACCCTTCCCAGGTGAAACACCTGAATATGTACAAGGGCTTGAAAGCCTAGAGGAAGGGCCGTGGAGCCACACCAGCGACAGCACGCAGGCCAACTTGGTGCCTGCAGGTCAGCCAGGATGGTCCTGGCCACGGGCGCTCTTCTGGAAGCTTTCCATTGCCCTGCCTGAGATACCCCTCCTGTCCCGGCCCCCACTCCTTTTTTTCCTTCCTCACCTCAGCCCGGAGAGATATTCCAGTGGAAGTTATGGGTGACACATCCTCTTCTTTACAGGTGGCAGCCTGGCAACTCCTGCCGAAAGTCCAGCAGAGCCCCACTCACACCGGGCCCCCCACAAAGCCGTGGACCCTCACACCCTCCCACCAGCACAGCCCCGAGACTGCTGACGGGGCAGAGAATATGCAGTCAGGCACAGCTGCAGGGGCTATTGCTGCCTGGAGTGCTGTTTATATTGACCTCAACCCAGGCACACCTGGGGAGGGCTTGCCGGCAGGGTCAGGCTGCCCAGGTCAGCTAATCCTCAGCCCTCGGGGAATCACATTGCAGAAAATGGACCTCGCTAAGACAGAATATTCGCCAAGGAAAAAAAAGGACACAATGCCATTTGCAGCACCGTAGATGAGTCTCGAGGTAATCACGTGACTTGGAGTAAGTCAGAAAGTGAAAGACACATATCATATCATATCACTTATAGGTGTTACCTATAAATTGATACCAGGGCAGATATTTCCATGGAGAAGGGCAATCACAGATTCATTAAACAAACTTATGGTTCACCAAAGGAAAGGTGTGAGGATTGAATTCATTACGATACTGGGGTTAACAGACATATACAAACACAGTAGACGTATAGAATCGCCAAAGACCTACGGAGTACCAAGAGAAGACTACTCAACATTCTGTCATAACGTACATGGGAAAAGGATCCCAGGAAGAACAGACATATGTATATGTGTAAAAGAACCACCTCTTGCACACCTACAACAAGCTAAACGTTGTACTCAAACGTGCTGTAATAAAAAATAAAAAATTAAATTAAAAACACGAACAAGAAGTAGTGAGACAAACTTGAGGGGCTTTCTCCTGGCACATTCCGTTCTACATTCCAATCTAGAACGCGACTTCCATTGAGGCTCTGCTGCCCTAGTAACCAGATTTGGTAAGGGAGAACTGCTGCCACCTTGTGGCCGATTCACACAACAGCAGCATTAATCCCAGCGCTAATGGTCAGTGGATATTCCAAATCATTACAGGCCTGTAAATGACACCTGCCCTGAAAACATATCCTGGGGTCATATATCGACCAAAAAATTCCAAAGACGTCCATATTTCAAAACGACATTTTCAAGAGGCATATTTCACACACATTAGTGTTCTGCTTCTTTTGCTTGCTTTCTTTCTTTGTTAAAAAAACGGGAATGGAAAAAGGCAACCCTCAGAATGGGCGAAAACGTTCACAAACGAATCAATGGACAAAGGTTTAATCTCCAATATATATAAACAGCTCATGCAGCTTAATATTAATAAAACAAACAACCCAATACAAAAATGGGCAGAAGATCTAAAGAGACGTTTCTTCAAAGAAGACACAGAGATGGCCAAGACGCACATGAAAAGCTGCTCAACATCACTAATTATTAGAGAAATGCAAATCAAAACTACAATGAGGTAAGACCTCACACCTGTGAGAATCGGCATCATCAGATAATCTACAAACAACAAATTCTGGGGAGGGTGTGGACAAAAGGAACCCTCTTCCGCTATTGGTGGGAATGTAAATTGATACAGTCACGATGGAGAACAGTATGGAGGTTCCTTTAAAAAACTAAAAAGAGAATTACCATAGGATCCAGCAATCCCACTTCTGGGCATATACCCAGAGAAAACCATAAATCACAAAGACACATTCACCACAATGTTCATTGCAGCACTATTTACAATAGCCAGGCAATGGAAGCAACCTAAATGCCCACAGACAGACGAATGGATAAAGATGTGGTACATATATAAAATGGAATATTACTCAGCCAAAAAAAGGAATGAAACTGGGTCATTTGTAGAGAAGTTGATGGATCTAGAGACTGTCATACAGAGTGAAGTAAGTCAGAAAGAGAAAAACAAATATTGTATATTAATGCCTATATGTGGAACCTAGAAAAATGGTACAGATGAACTGGTTTGCAGGGCAGAAATAGAGACACAGAGGTAGAGAACAAACGTATGGACATGGACACAAAGTGGGGGAAGCCATGGGGTGGTGGTGGTGGGATGAGTTGGGAGATTGGGATTGACCTGTATACATGTATATGCATAAAATAGATAACTAATAATAACCTACTGTATAAAAAAATAAATTAAATTTCAAAATTTTTAAAAATAAAATGTAAAAATAAAACAGAAAAAAAGTTCTTCCATTCACACTGATGTATTTATAAGAATGAATTATTTCCATGCTTATATCCATAAATACATAAAAGAGGAATAAAATCTAACTTGAACCAAAAAAGAAAAAAAAAACTGAACCTAACATTTATACAGAGGAAAACACTACCAAGGCACTTGCTCCAGTGGTAAACAATTCTGAAATTGGTCAGAGGTGGGGAATCATCTCCCATAGAGCCAGCAGCCCCGCCTGCCCACGCAAGGAGCGTCCTTATTGCAAAGCTGGGGGACCGTGCCGAGGCCTCTGTGAGGAAACGTGAGCTGAGCCCCAGGCCAGCTGCTGCTGAACTCTTCCCACCCTTCCCAGGTGAAACACCTGAATATGTACAAGGGCTTGAAAGCCTAGAGGAAGGGCCGTGGAGCCACACCAGCGACAGCACGCAGGCCAACTTGGTGCCTGCAGGTCAGCCAGGATGGTCCTGGCCACGGGCGCTCTTCTGGAAGCTTTCCATTGCCCTGCCTGAGATACCCCTCCTGTCCCGGCCCCCACTCCTTTTTTTCCTTCCTCACCTCAGCCCGGAGAGATATTCCAGTGGAAGTTATGGGTGACACATCCTCTTCTTTACAGGTGGCAGCCTGGCAACTCCTGCCGAAAGTCCAGCAGAGCCCCACTCACACCGGGCCCCCCACAAAGCCGTGGACCCTCACACCCTCCCACCAGCACAGCCCCGAGACTGCTGACGGGGCAGAGAATATGCAGTCAGGCACAGCTGCAGGGGCTATTGCTGCCTGGAGTGCTGTTTATATTGACCTCAACCCAGGCACACCTGGGGAGGGCTTGCCGGCAGGGTCAGGCTGCCCAGGTCAGCTAATCCTCAGCCCTCGGGGAATCACATTGCAGAAAATGGACCTCGCTAAGACAGAATATTCGCCAAGGAAAAAAAAGGACACAATGCCATTTGCAGCACCGTAGATGAGTCTCGAGGTAATCACGTGACTTGGAGTAAGTCAGAAAGTGAAAGACACATATCATATCATATCACTTATAGGTGTTACCTATAAATTGATACCAGGGCAGATATTTCCACGGAGAAGGGCAATCACAGATTCATTAAACAAACTTATGGTTCACCAAAGGAAAGGTGTGAGGATTGAATTCATTACGATATTGGGGTTAACAGACATATACAAACACAGTAGACGTATAGAATCGCCAAAGACCTACGGAGTACCAAGAGAAGACTACTCAACATTCTGTCATAACGTACATGGGAAAAGGATCCCAGGAAGAACAGACATATGTATATGTGTAAAAGAACCACCTCTTGCACACCTACAACAAGCTAAACGTTGTACTCAAACTTGCTGTAATAAAAAATAAAAAATTAAATTAAAAACACGAACAAGAAGTAGTGAGACAAACTTGAGGGGCTTTCTCCTGGCACATTCCGTTCTACATTCCAATCTAGAACGCGACTTCCATTGAGGCTCTGCTGCCCTAGTAACCAGATTTGGTAAGGGAGAACTGCTGCCACCTTGTGGCCGTTTCACACAACAGCAGCTTTAATCCCAGCGCTAATGGTCAGTGGATATTCCAAATCATTACAGGCCTGTAAATGACACCTGCCCTGAAAACATATCCTGGGGTCATATATCGACCAAAAAATTCCAAAGACGTCCATATTTCAAAACGACATTTTCAAGAGGCATATTTCACGCACATTAGTGTTCTGCTTCTTTTGCTTGCTTTCTTTCTTTGTTAAAAAAACGGGAATGGAAAAAGGCAACCCTCAGAATGGGCGAAAACGTTCACAAACGAATCAATGGACAAAGGTTTAATCTCCAATATATATAAACAGCTCATGCAGCTTAATATTAATAAAACAAACAACCCAATACAAAAATGGGCAGAAGATCTAAAGAGACGTTTCTTCAAAGAAGACACAGAGATGGCCAAGACGCACATGAAAAGCTGCTCAACATCACTAATTATTAGAGAAATGCAAATCAAAACTACAATGAGGTAAGACCTCACACCTGTGAGAATCGGCCTCATCAGATAATCTACAAACAACAAATTCTGGGGAGGGTGTGGACAAAAGGAACCCTCTTCCGCTATTGGTGGGAATGTAAATTGATACAGTCACGATGGAGAACAGTATGGAGGTTCCTTTAAAAAACTAAAAAGAGAATTACCATAGGATCCAGCAATCCCACTTCTGGGCATATACCCAGAGAAAACCATAAATCACAAAGACACATTCACCACAATGTTCATTGCAGCACTATTTACAATAGCCAGGCAATGGAAGCAACCTAAATGCCCACAGACAGACGAATGGATAAAGATGTGGTATATATATAAAATGGAATATTACTCAGCCAAAAAAAGGAATGAAACTGGGTCATTTGTAGAGAAGTTGATGGATCTAGAGACTGTCATATAGAGTGAAGTAAGTCAGAAAGAGAAAAACAAATATTGTATATTAATGCCTATATGTGGAACCTAGAAAAATGGTACAGATGAACTGGTTTGCAGGGCAGAAATAGAGACACAGAGGTAGAGAACAAACGTATGGACATGGACACAAAGTGGGGGAAGCCATGGGGTGGTGGTGGTGGGATGAGTTGGGAGATTGGGATTGACCTGTATACATGTATATGCATAAAATAGATAACTAATAATAACCTACTGTATAGAAAAATAAATTAAATTAAATTTCAAAATTTTTAAAAATAAAATGTAAAAATAAAACAGAAAAAAAGTTCTTCCATTCACACTGATGTATTTATAAGAATGAATTATTTCCATGCTTATATCCATAAATTCATAAAAGAGGAATAAAATCTAACTTGAACCAAAAAAGAAAAAAAAAACTGAACCTAACATTTATACAGAGGAAAACACTACCAAGGCACTTGCTCCAGTGGTAAACAATTCTGAAATTGGTCAGAGGTGGGGAATCATCTCCCATACAGCCAGCAGCCCCGCCCGCCCACGCAAGGAGCGTCCTTATTGCAAAGCTGGGGGACCGTGCCGAGGCCTCTGTGAGGAAACGTGAGCTGAGCCCCAGGCCAGCTGCTGCTGAACTCTTCCCACCCTTCCCAGGTGAAACACCTGAATATGTACAAGGGCTTGAAAGCCTAGAGGAAGGGCCGTGGAGCCACACCAGCGACAGCACGCAGGCCAACTTGGTGCCTGCAGGTCAGCCAGGATGGTCCTGGCCACGGGCGCTCTTCTGGAAGCTTTCCATTGCCCTGCCTGAGATACCCCTCCTGTCCCGGCCCCCACTCCTTTTTTTCCTTCCTCACCTCAGCCCGGAGAGATATTCCAGTGGAAGTTATGGGTGACACATCCTCTTCTTTACAGGTGGCAGCCTGGCAACTCCTGCCGAAAGTCCAGCAGAGCCCCACTCACACCGGGCCCCCCACAAAGCCGTGGACCCTCACACCCTCCCACCAGCACAGCCCCGAGACTGCTGACGGGGCAGAGAATATGCAGTCAGGCACAGCTGCAGGGGCTATTGCTGCCTGGAGTGCTGTTTATATTGACCTCAACCCAGGCACACCTGGGGAGGGCTTGCCGGCAGGGTCAGGCTGCCCAGGTCAGCTAATCCTCAGCCCTCGGGGAATCACATTGCAGAAAATGGACCTCGCTAAGACAGAATATTCGCCAAGGAAAAAAAAGGACACAATGCCATTTGCAGCACCGTAGATGAGTCTCGAGGTAATCACGTGACTTGGAGTAAGTCAGAAAGTGAAAGACACATATCATATCATATCACTTATAGGTGTTACCTATAAATTGATACCAGGGCAGATATTTCCACGGAGAAGGGCAATCACAGATTCATTAAACAAACTTATGGTTCACCAAAGGAAAGGTGTGAGGATTGAATTCATTACGATACTGGGGTTAACAGACATATACAAACACAGTAGACGTATAGAATCGCCAAAGACCTACGGAGTACCAAGAGAAGACTACTCAACATTCTGTCATAACGTACATGGGAAAAGGATCCCAGGAAGAACAGACATATGTATATGTGTAAAAGAACCACCTCTTGCACACCTACAACAAGCTAAACGTTGTACTCAAACGTGCTGTAATAAAAAATAAAAAATTAAATTAAAAACACGAACAAGAAGTAGTGAGACAAACTTGAGGGGCTTTCTCCTGGCACATTCCGTTCTACATTCCAATCTAGAACGCGACTTCCATTGAGGCTCTGCTGCCCTAGTAACCAGATTTGGTAAGGGAGAACTGCTGCCACCTTGTGGCCGATTCACACAACAGCAGCATTAATCCCAGCGCTAATGGTCAGTGGATATTCCAAATCATTACAGGCCTGTAAATGACACCTGCCCTGAAAACATATCCTGGGGTCATATATCGACCAAAAAATTCCAAAGACGTCCATATTTCAAAACGACATTTTCAAGAGGCATATTTCACGCACATTAGTGTTCTGCTTCTTTTGCTTGCTTTCTTTCTTTGTTAAAAAAACGGGAATGGAAAAAGGCAACCCTCAGAATGGGCGAAAACGTTCACAAACGAATCAATGGACAAAGGTTTAATCTCCAATATATATAAACAGCTCATGCAGCTTAATATTAATAAAACAAACAACCCAATACAAAAATGGGCAGAAGATCTAAAGAGACGTTTCTTCAAAGAAGACACAGAGATGGCCAAGACGCACATGAAAAGCTGCTCAACATCACTAATTATTAGAGAAATGCAAATCAAAACTACAATGAGGTAAGACCTCACACCTGTGAGAATCGGCCTCATCAGATAATCTACAAACAACAAATTCTGGGGAGGGTGTGGACAAAAGGAACCCTCTTCCGCTATTGGTGGGAATGTAAATTGATACAGTCACGATGGAGAACAGTATGGAGGTTCCTTTAAAAAACTAAAAAGAGAATTACCATAGGATCCAGCAATCCCACTTCTGGGCATATACCCAGAGAAAACCATAAATCACAAAGACACATTCACCACAATGTTCATTGCAGCACTATTTACAATAGCCAGGCAATGGAAGCAACCTAAATGCCCACAGACAGACGAATGGATAAAGATGTGGTACATATATAAAATGGAATATTACTCAGCCAAAAAAAGGAATGAAACTGGGTCATTTGTAGAGAAGTTGATGGATCTAGAGACTGTCATACAGAGTGAAGTAAGTCAGAAAGAGAAAAACAAATATTGTATATTAATGCCTATATGTGGAACCTAGAAAAATGGTACAGATGAACTGGTTTGCAGGGCAGAAATAGAGACACAGAGGTAGAGAACAAACGTATGGACATGGACACAAAGTGGGGGAAGCCATGGGGTGGTGGTGGTGGGATGAGTTGGGAGATTGGGATTGACCTGTATACATGTATATGCATAAAATAGATAACTAATAATAACCTACTGTATAGAAAAATAGATTAAATTAAATTTCAAAATTTTTAAAAATAAAATGTAAAAATAAAACAGAAAAAAAGTTCTTCCATTCACACTGATGTATTTATAAGAATGAATTATTTCCATGCTTATATCCATAAATACATAAAAGAGGAATAAAATCTAACTTGAACCAAAAAAGAAAAAAAAAACTGAACCTAACATTTATACAGAGGAAAACACTACCAAGGCACTTGCTCCAGTGGTAAACAATTCTGAAATTGGTCAGAGGTGGGGAATCATCTCCCATAGAGCCAGCAGCCCCGCCTGCCCACGCAAGGAGCGTCCTTATTGCAAAGCTGGGGGACCGTGCCGAGGCCTCTGTGAGGAAACGTGAGCTGAGCCCCAGGCCAGCTGCTGCTGAACTCTTCCCACCCTTCCCAGGTGAAACACCTGAATATGTACAAGGGCTTGAAAGCCTAGAGGAAGGGCCGTGGAGCCACACCAGCGACAGCACGCAGGCCAACTTGGTGCCTGCAGGTCAGCCAGGATGGTCCTGGCCACGGGCGCTCTTCTGGAAGCTTTCCATTGCCCTGCCTGAGATACCCCTCCTGTCCCGGCCCCCACTCCTTTTTTTCCTTCCTCACCTCAGCCCGGAGAGATATTCCAGTGGAAGTTATGGGTGACACATCCTCTTCTTTACAGGTGGCAGCCTGGCAACTCCTGCCGAAAGTCCAGCAGAGCCCCACTCACACCGGGCCCCCCACAAAGCCGTGGACCCTCACACCCTCCCACCAGCACAGCCCCGAGACTGCTGACGGGGCAGAGAATATGCAGTCAGGCACAGCTGCAGGGGCTATTGCTGCCTGGAGTGCTGTTTATATTGACCTCAACCCAGGCACACCTGGGGAGGGCTTGCCGGCAGGGTCAGGCTGCCCAGGTCAGCTAATCCTCAGCCCTCGGGGAATCACATTGCAGAAAATGGACCTCGCTAAGACAGAATATTCGCCAAGGAAAAAAAAGGACACAATGCCATTTGCAGCACCGTAGATGAGTCTCGAGGTAATCACGTGACTTGGAGTAAGTCAGAAAGTGAAAGACACATATCATATCATATCACTTATAGGTGTTACCTATAAATTGATACCAGGGCAGATATTTCCACGGAGAAGGGCAATCACAGATTCATTAAACAAACTTATGGTTCACCAAAGGAAAGGTGTGAGGATTGAATTCATTACGATACTGGGGTTAACAGACATATACAAACACAGTAGACGTATAGAATCGCCAAAGACCTACGGAGTACCAAGAGAAGACTACTCAACATTCTGTCATAACGTACATGGGAAAAGGATCCCAGGAAGAACAGACATATGTATATGTGTAAAAGAACCACCTCTTGCACACCTACAACAAGCTAAACGTTGTACTCAAACGTGCTGTAATAAAAAATAAAAAATTAAATTAAAAACACGAACAAGAAGTAGTGAGACAAACTTGAGGGGCTTTCTCCTGGCACATTCCGTTCTACATTCCAATCTAGAACGCGACTTCCATTGAGGCTCTGCTGCCCTAGTAACCAGATTTGGTAAGGGAGAACTGCTGCCACCTTGTGGCCGATTCACACAACAGCAGCATTAATCCCAGCGCTAATGGTCAGTGGATATTCCAAATCATTACAGGCCTGTAAATGACACCTGCCCTGAAAACATATCCTGGGGTCATATATCGACCAAAAAATTCCAAAGACGTCCATATTTCAAAACGACATTTTCAAGAGGCATATTTCACGCACATTAGTGTTCTGCTTCTTTTGCTTGCTTTCTTTCTTTGTTAAAAAAACGGGAATGGAAAAAGGCAACCCTCAGAATGGGCGAAAACGTTCACAAACGAATCAATGGACAAAGGTTTAATCTCCAATATATATAAACAGCTCATGCAGCTTAATATTAATAAAACAAACAACCCAATACAAAAATGGGCAGAAGATCTAAAGAGACGTTTCTTCAAAGAAGACACAGAGATGGCCAAGACGCACATGAAAAGCTGCTCAACATCACTAATTATTAGAGAAATGCAAATCAAAACTACAATGAGGTAAGACCTCACACCTGTGAGAATCGGCCTCATCAGATAATCTACAAACAACAAATTCTGGGGAGGGTGTGGACAAAAGGAACCCTCTTCCGCTATTGGTGGGAATGTAAATTGATACAGTCACGATGGAGAACAGTATGGAGGTTCCTTTAAAAAACTAAAAAGAGAATTACCATAGGATCCAGCAATCCCACTTCTGGGCATATACCCAGAGAAAACCATAAATCACAAAGACACATTCACCACAATGTTCATTGCAGCACTATTTACAATAGCCAGGCAATGGAAGCAACCTAAATGCCCACAGACAGACGAATGGATAAAGATGTGGTACATATATAAAATGGAATATTACTCAGCCAAAAAAAGGAATGAAACTGGGTCATTTGTAGAGAAGTTGATGGATCTAGAGACTGTCATACAGAGTGAAGTAAGTCAGAAAGAGAAAAACAAATATTGTATATTAATGCCTATATGTGGAACCTAGAAAAATGGTACAGATGAACTGGTTTGCAGGGCAGAAATAGAGACACAGAGGTAGAGAACAAACGTATGGACATGGACACAAAGTGGGGGAAGCCATGGGGTGGTGGTGGTGGGATGAGTTGGGAGATTGGGATTGACCTGTATACATGTATATGCATAAAATAGATAACTAATAATAACCTACTGTATAGAAAAATAGATTAAATTAAATTTCAAAATTTTTAAAAATAAAATGTAAAAATAAAACAGAAAAAAAGTTCTTCCATTCACACTGATGTATTTATAAGAATGAATTATTTCCATGCTTATATCCATAAATACATAAAAGAGGAATAAAATCTAACTTGAACCAAAAAAGAAAAAAAAAACTGAACCTAACATTTATACAGAGGAAAACACTACCAAGGCACTTGCTCCAGTGGTAAACAATTCTGAAATTGGTCAGAGGTGGGGAATCATCTCCCATAGAGCCAGCAGCCCCGCCTGCCCACGCAAGGAGCGTCCTTATTGCAAAGCTGGGGGACCGTGCCGAGGCCTCTGTGAGGAAACGTGAGCTGAGCCCCAGGCCAGCTGCTGCTGAACTCTTCCCACCCTTCCCAGGTGAAACACCTGAATATGTACAAGGGCTTGAAAGCCTAGAGGAAGGGCCGTGGAGCCACACCAGCGCCAGCACGCAGGCCAACTTGGTGCCTGCAGGTCAGCCAGGATGGTCCTGGCCACGGGCGCTCTTCTGGAAGCTTTCCATTGCCCTGCCTGAGATACCCCTCCTGTCCCGGCCCCCACTCCTTTTTTTCCTTCCTCACCTCAGCCCGGAGAGATATTCCAGTGGAAGTTATGGGTGACACATCCTCTTCTTTACAGGTGGCAGCCTGGCAACTCCTGCCGAAAGTCCAGCAGAGCCCCACTCACACCGGGCCCCCCACAAAGCCGTGGACCCTCACACCCTCCCACCAGCACAGCCCCGAGACTGCTGACGGGGCAGAGAATATGCAGTCAGGCACAGCTGCAGGGGCTATTGCTGCCTGGAGTGCTGTTTATATTGACCTCAACCCAGGCACACCTGGGGAGGGCTTGCCGGCAGGGTCAGGCTGCCCAGGTCAGCTAATCCTCAGCCCTCGGGGAATCACATTGCAGAAAATGGACCTCGCTAAGACAGAATATTCGCCAAGGAAAAAAAAGGACACAATGCCATTTGCAGCACCGTAGATGAGTCTCGAGGTAATCACGTGACTTGGAGTAAGTCAGAAAGTGAAAGACACATATCATATCATATCACTTATAGGTGTTACCTATAAATTGATACCAGGGCAGATATTTCCACGGAGAAGGGCAATCACAGATTCATTAAACAAACTTATGGTTCACCAAAGGAAAGGTGTGAGGATTGAATTCATTACGATATTGGGGTTAACAGACATATACAAACACAGTAGACGTATAGAATCGCCAAAGACCTACGGAGTACCAAGAGAAGACTACTCAACATTCTGTCATAACGTACATGGGAAAAGGATCCCAGGAAGAACAGACATATGTATATGTGTAAAAGAACCACCTCTTGCACACCTACAACAAGCTAAACGTTGTACTCAAACTTGCTGTAATAAAAAATAAAAAATTAAATTAAAAACACGAACAAGAAGTAGTGAGACAAACTTGAGGGGCTTTCTCCTGGCACATTCCGTTCTACATTCCAATCTAGAACGCGACTTCCATTGAGGCTCTGCTGCCCTAGTAACCAGATTTGGTAAGGGAGAACTGCTGCCACCTTGTGGCCGTTTCACACAACAGCAGCTTTAATCCCAGCGCTAATGGTCAGTGGATATTCCAAATCATTACAGGCCTGTAAATGACACCTGCCCTGAAAACATATCCTGGGGTCATATATCGACCAAAAAATTCCAAAGACGTCCATATTTCAAAACGACATTTTCAAGAGGCATATTTCACGCACATTAGTGTTCTGCTTCTTTTGCTTGCTTTCTTTCTTTGTTAAAAAAACGGGAATGGAAAAAGGCAACCCTCAGAATGGGCGAAAACGTTCACAAACGAATCAATGGACAAAGGTTTAATCTCCAATATATATAAACAGCTCATGCAGCTTAATATTAATAAAACAAACAACCCAATACAAAAATGGGCAGAAGATCTAAAGAGACGTTTCTTCAAAGAAGACACAGAGATGGCCAAGACGCACATGAAAAGCTGCTCAACATCACTAATTATTAGAGAAATGCAAATCAAAACTACAATGAGGTAAGACCTCACACCTGTGAGAATCGGCCTCATCAGATAATCTACAAACAACAAATTCTGGGGAGGGTGTGGACAAAAGGAACCCTCTTCCGCTATTGGTGGGAATGTAAATTGATACAGTCACGATGGAGAACAGTATGGAGGTTCCTTTAAAAAACTAAAAAGAGAATTACCATAGGATCCAGCAATCCCACTTCTGGGCATATACCCAGAGAAAACCATAAATCACAAAGACACATTCACCACAATGTTCATTGCAGCACTATTTACAATAGCCAGGCAATGGAAGCAACCTAAATGCCCACAGACAGACGAATGGATAAAGATGTGGTATATATATAAAATGGAATATTACTCAGCCAAAAAAAGGAATGAAACTGGGTCATTTGTAGAGAAGTTGATGGATCTAGAGACTGTCATACAGAGTGAAGTAAGTCAGAAAGAGAAAAACAAATATTGTATATTAATGCCTATATGTGGAACCTAGAAAAATGGTACAGATGAACTGGTTTGCAGGGCAGAAATAGAGACACAGAGGTAGAGAACAAACGTATGGACATGGACACAAAGTGGGGGAAGCCATGGGGTGGTGGTGGTGGGATGAGTTGGGAGATTGGGATTGACCTGTATACATGTATATGCATAAAATAGATAACTAATAATAACCTACTGTATAGAAAAATAAATTAAATTAAATTTCAAAATTTTTAAAAATAAAATGTAAAAATAAAACAGAAAAAAAGTTTTTCCATTCACACTGATGTATTTATAAGAATGAATTATTTCCATGCTTATATCCATAAATTCATAAAAGAGGAATAAAATCTAACTTGAACCAAAAAAGAAAAAAAAAACTGAACCTAACATTTATACAGAGGAAAACACTACCAAGGCACTTGCTCCAGTGGTAAACAATTCTGAAATTGGTCAGAGGTGGGGAATCATCTCCCATACAGCCAGCAGCCCCGCCCGCCCACGCAAGGAGCGTCCTTATTGCAAAGCTGGGGGACCGTGCCGAGGCCTCTGTGAGGAAACGTGAGCTGAGCCCCAGGCCAGCTGCTGCTGAACTCTTCCCACCCTTCCCAGGTGAAACACCTGAATATGTACAAGGGCTTGAAAGCCTAGAGGAAGGGCCGTGGAGCCACACCAGCGACAGCACGCAGGCCAACTTGGTGCCTGCAGGTCAGCCAGGATGGTCCTGGCCACGGGCGCTCTTCTGGAAGCTTTCCATTGCCCTGCCTGAGATACCCCTCCTGTCCCGGCCCCCACTCCTTTTTTTCCTTCCTCACCTCAGCCCGGAGAGATATTCCAGTGGAAGTTATGGGTGACACATCCTCTTCTTTACAGGTGGCAGCCTGGCAACTCCTGCCGAAAGTCCAGCAGAGCCCCACTCACACCGGGCCCCCCACAAAGCCGTGGACCCTCACACCCTCCCACCAGCACAGCCCCGAGACTGCTGACGGGGCAGAGAATATGCAGTCAGGCACAGCTGCAGGGGCTATTGCTGCCTGGAGTGCTGTTTATATTGACCTCAACCCAGGCACACCTGGGGAGGGCTTGCCGGCAGGGTCAGGCTGCCCAGGTCAGCTAATCCTCAGCCCTCGGGGAATCACATTGCAGAAAATGGACCTCGCTAAGACAGAATATTCGCCAAGGAAAAAAAAGGACACAATGCCATTTGCAGCACCGTAGATGAGTCTCGAGGTAATCACGTGACTTGGAGTAAGTCAGAAAGTGAAAGACACATATCATATCATATCACTTATAGGTGTTACCTATAAATTGATACCAGGGCAGATATTTCCATGGAGAAGGGCAATCACAGATTCATTAAACAAACTTATGGTTCACCAAAGGAAAGGTGTGAGGATTGAATTCATTACGATACTGGGGTTAACAGACATATACAAACACAGTAGACGTATAGAATCGCCAAAGACCTACGGAGTACCAAGAGAAGACTACTCAACATTCTGTCATAACGTACATGGGAAAAGGATCCCAGGAAGAACAGACATATGTATATGTGTAAAAGAACCACCTCTTGCACACCTACAACAAGCTAAACGTTGTACTCAAACGTGCTGTAATAAAAAATAAAAAATTAAATTAAAAACACGAACAAGAAGTAGTGAGACAAACTTGAGGGGCTTTCTCCTGGCACATTCCGTTCTACATTCCAATCTAGAACGCGACTTCCATTGAGGCTCTGCTGCCCTAGTAACCAGATTTGGTAAGGGAGAACTGCTGCCACCTTGTGGCCGATTCACACAACAGCAGCATTAATCCCAGCGCTAATGGTCAGTGGATATTCCAAATCATTACAGGCCTGTAAATGACACCTGCCCTGAAAACATATCCTGGGGTCATATATCGACCAAAAAATTCCAAAGACGTCCATATTTCAAAACGACATTTTCAAGAGGCATATTTCACGCACATTAGTGTTCTGCTTCTTTTGCTTGCTTTCTTTCTTTGTTAAAAAAACGGGAATGGAAAAAGGCAACCCTCAGAATGGGCGAAAACGTTCACAAACGAATCAATGGACAAAGGTTTAATCTCCAATATATATAAACAGCTCATGCAGCTTAATATTAATAAAACAAACAACCCAATACAAAAATGGGCAGAAGATCTAAAGAGACGTTTCTTCAAAGAAGACACAGAGATGGCCAAGACGCACATGAAAAGCTGCTCAACATCACTAATTATTAGAGAAATGCAAATCAAAACTACAATGAGGTAAGACCTCACACCTGTGAGAATCGGCCTCATCAGATAATCTACAAACAACAAATTCTGGGGAGGGTGTGGACAAAAGGAACCCTCTTCCGCTATTGGTGGGAATGTAAATTGATACAGTCACGATGGAGAACAGTATGGAGGTTCCTTTAAAAAACTAAAAAGAGAATTACCATAGGATCCAGCAATCCCACTTCTGGGCATATACCCAGAGAAAACCATAAATCACAAAGACACATTCACCACAATGTTCATTGCAGCACTATTTACAATAGCCAGGCAATGGAAGCAACCTAAATGCCCACAGACAGACGAATGGATAAAGATGTGGTACATATATAAAATGGAATATTACTCAGCCAAAAAAAGGAATGAAACTGGGTCATTTGTAGAGAAGTTGATGGATCTAGAGACTGTCATACAGAGTGAAGTAAGTCAGAAAGAGAAAAACAAATATTGTATATTAATGCCTATATGTGGAACCTAGAAAAATGGTACAGATGAACTGGTTTGCAGGGCAGAAATAGAGACACAGAGGTAGAGAACAAACGTATGGACATGGACACAAAGTGGGGGAAGCCATGGGGTGGTGGTGGTGGGATGAGTTGGGAGATTGGGATTGACCTGTATACATGTATATGCATAAAATAGATAACTAATAATAACCTACTGTATAGAAAAATAGATTAAATTAAATTTCAAAATTTTTAAAAATAAAATGTAAAAATAAAACAGAAAAAAAGTTCTTCCATTCACACTGATGTATTTATAAGAATGAATTATTTCCATGCTTATATCCATAAATACATAAAAGAGGAATAAAATCTAACTTGAACCAAAAAAGAAAAAAAAAACTGAACCTAACATTTATACAGAGGAAAACACTACCAAGGCACTTGCTCCAGTGGTAAACAATTCTGAAATTGGTCAGAGGTGGGGAATCATCTCCCATAGAGCCAGCAGCCCCGCCTGCCCACGCAAGGAACGTCCTTATTGCAAAGCTGGGGGACCGTGCCGAGGCCTCTGTGAGGAAACGTGAGCTGAGCCCCAGGCCAGCTGCTGCTGAACTCTTCCCACCCTTCCCAGGTGAAACACCTGAATATGTACAAGGGCTTGAAAGCCTAGAGGAAGGGCCGTGGAGCCACACCAGCGACAGCACGCAGGCCAACTTGGTGCCTGCAGGTCAGCCAGGATGGTCCTGGCCACGGGCGCTCTTCTGGAAGCTTTCCATTGCCCTGCCTGAGATACCCCTCCTGTCCCGGCCCCCACTCCTTTATTTCCTTCCTCACCTCAGCCCGGAGAGATATTCCAGTGGAAGTTATGGGTGACACATCCTCTTCTTTACAGGTGGCAGCCTGGCAACTCCTGCCGAAAGTCCAGCAGAGCCCCACTCACACCGGGCCCCCCACAAAGCCGTGGACCCTCACACCCTCCCACCAGCACAGCCCCGAGACTGCTGACGGGGCAGAGAATATGCAGTCAGGCACAGCTGCAGGGGCTATTGCTGCCTGGAGTGCTGTTTATATTGACCTCAACCCAGGCACACCTGGGGAGGGCTTGCCGGCAGGGTCAGGCTGCCCAGGTCAGCTAATCCTCAGCCCTCGGGGAATCACATTGCAGAAAATGGACCTCGCTAAGACAGAATATTCGCCAAGGAAAAAAAAGGACACAATGCCATTTGCAGCACCGTAGATGAGTCTCGAGGTAATCACGTGACTTGGAGTAAGTCAGAAAGTGAAAGACACATATCATATCATATCACTTATAGGTGTTACCTATAAATTGATACCAGGGCAGATATTTCCACGGAGAAGGGCAATCACAGATTCATTAAACAAACTTATGGTTCACCAAAGGAAAGGTGTGAGGATTGAATTCATTACGATACTGGGGTTAACAGACATATACAAACACAGTAGACGTATAGAATCGCCAAAGACCTACGGAGTACCAAGAGAAGACTACTCAACATTCTGTCATAACGTACATGGGAAAAGGATCCCAGGAAGAACAGACATATGTATATGTGTAAAAGAACCACCTCTTGCACACCTACAACAAGCTAAACGTTGTACTCAAACGTGCTGTAATAAAAAATAAAAAATTAAATTAAAAACACGAACAAGAAGTAGTGAGACAAACTTGAGGGGCTTTCTCCTGGCACATTCCGTTCTACATTCCAATCTAGAACGCGACTTCCATTGAGGCTCTGCTGCCCTAGTAACCAGATTTGGTAAGGGAGAACTGCTGCCACCTTGTGGCCGATTCACACAACAGCAGCATTAATCCCAGCGCTAATGGTCAGTGGATATTCCAAATCATTACAGGCCTGTAAATGACACCTGCCCTGAAAACATATCCTGGGGTCATATATCGACCAAAAAATTCCAAAGACGTCCATATTTCAAAACGACATTTTCAAGAGGCATATTTCACGCACATTAGTGTTCTGCTTCTTTTGCTTGCTTTCTTTCTTTGTTAAAAAAACGGGAATGGAAAAAGGCAACCCTCAGAATGGGCGAAAACGTTCACAAACGAATCAATGGACAAAGGTTTAATCTCCAATATATATAAACAGCTCATGCAGCTTAATATTAATAAAACAAACAACCCAATACAAAAATGGGCAGAAGATCTAAAGAGACGTTTCTTCAAAGAAGACACAGAGATGGCCAAGACGCACATGAAAAGCTGCTCAACATCACTAATTATTAGAGAAATGCAAATCAAAACTACAATGAGGTAAGACCTCACACCTGTGAGAATCGGACTCATCAGATAATCTACAAACAACAAATTCTGGGGAGGGTGTGGACAAAAGGAACCCTCTTCCGCTATTGGTGGGAATGTAAATTGATACAGTCACGATGGAGAACAGTATGGAGGTTCCTTTAAAAAACTAAAAAGAGAATTACCATAGGATCCAGCAATCCCACTTCTGGGCATATACCCAGAGAAAACCATAAATCACAAAGACACATTCACCACAATGTTCATTGCAGCACTATTTACAATAGCCAGGCAATGGAAGCAACCTAAATGCCCACAGACAGACGAATGGATAAAGATGTGGTACATATATAAAATGGAATATTACTCAGCCAAAAAAAGGAATGAAACTGGGTCATTTGTAGAGAAGTTGATGGATCTAGAGACTGTCATACAGAGTGAAGTAAGTCAGAAAGAGAAAAACAAATATTGTATATTAATGCCTATATGTGGAACCTAGAAAAATGGTACAGATGAACTGGTTTGCAGGGCAGAAATAGAGACACAGAGGTAGAGAACAAACGTATGGACATGGACACAAAGTGGGGGAAGCCATGGGGTGGTGGTGGTGGGATGAGTTGGGAGATTGGGATTGACCTGTATACATGTATATGCATAAAATAGATAACTAATAATAACCTACTGTATAGAAAAATAGATTAAATTAAATTTCAAAATTTTTAAAAATAAAATGTAAAAATAAAACAGAAAAAAAGTTCTTCCATTCACACTGATGTATTTATAAGAATGAATTATTTCCATGCTTATATCCATAAATACATAAAAGAGGAATAAAATCTAACTTGAACCAAAAAAGAAAAAAAAAACTGAACCTAACATTTATACAGAGGAAAACACTACCAAGGCACTTGCTCCAGTGGTAAACAATTCTGAAATTGGTCAGAGGTGGGGAATCATCTCCCATAGAGCCAGCAGCCCCGCCTGCCCACGCAAGGAGCGTCCTTATTGCAAAGCTGGGGGACCGTGCCGAGGCCTCTGTGAGGAAACGTGAGCTGAGCCCCAGGCCAGCTGCTGCTGAACTCTTCCCACCCTTCCCAGGTGAAACACCTGAATATGTACAAGGGCTTGAAAGCCTAGAGGAAGGGCCGTGGAGCCACACCAGCGACAGCACGCAGGCCAACTTGGTGCCTGCAGGTCAGCCAGGATGGTCCTGGCCACGGGCGCTCTTCTGGAAGCTTTCCATTGCCCTGCCTGAGATACCCCTCCTGTCCCGGCCCCCACTCCTTTTTTTCCTTCCTCACCTCAGCCCGGAGAGATATTCCAGTGGAAGTTATGGGTGACACATCCTCTTCTTTACAGGTGGCAGCCTGGCAACTCCTGCCGAAAGTCCAGCAGAGCCCCACTCACACCGGGCCCCCCACAAAGCCGTGGACCCTCACACCCTCCCACCAGCACAGCCCCGAGACTGCTGACGGGGCAGAGAATATGCAGTCAGGCACAGCTGCAGGGGCTATTGCTGCCTGGAGTGCTGTTTATATTGACCTCAACCCAGGCACACCTGGGGAGGGCTTGCCGGCAGGGTCAGGCTGCCCAGGTCAGCTAATCCTCAGCCCTCGGGGAATCACATTGCAGAAAATGGACCTCGCTAAGACAGAATATTCGCCAAGGAAAAAAAAGGACACAATGCCATTTGCAGCACCGTAGATGAGTCTCGAGGTAATCACGTGACTTGGAGTAAGTCAGAAAGTGAAAGACACATATCATATCATATCACTTATAGGTGTTACCTATAAATTGATACCAGGGCAGATATTTCCACGGAGAAGGGCAATCACAGATTCATTAAACAAACTTATGGTTCACCAAAGGAAAGGTGTGAGGATTGAATTCATTACGATACTGGGGTTAACAGACATATACAAACACAGTAGACGTATAGAATCGCCAAAGACCTACGGAGTACCAAGAGAAGACTACTCAACATTCTGTCATAACGTACATGGGAAAAGGATCCCAGGAAGAACAGACATATGTATATGTGTAAAAGAACCACCTCTTGCACACCTACAACAAGCTAAACGTTGTACTCAAACGTGCTGTAATAAAAAATAAAAAATTAAATTAAAAACACGAACAAGAAGTAGTGAGACAAACTTGAGGGGCTTTCTCCTGGCACATTCCGTTCTACATTCCAATCTAGAACGCGACTTCCATTGAGGCTCTGCTGCCCTAGTAACCAGATTTGGTAAGGGAGAACTGCTGCCACCTTGTGGCCGATTCACACAACAGCAGCATTAATCCCAGCGCTAATGGTCAGGGGATATTCCAAATCATTACAGGCCTGTAAATGACACCTGCCCTGAAAACATATCCTGGGGTCATATATCGACCAAAAAATTCCAAAGACGTCCATATTTCAAAACGACATTTTCAAGAGGCATATTTCACGCACATTAGTGTTCTGCTTCTTTTGCTTGCTTTCTTTCTTTGTTAAAAAAACGGGAATGGAAAAAGGCAACCCTCAGAATGGGCGAAAACGTTCACAAACGAATCAATGGACAAAGGTTTAATCTCCAATATATATAAACAGCTCATGCAGCTTAATATTAATAAAACAAACAACCCAATACAAAAATGGGCAGAAGATCTAAAGAGACGTTTCTTCAAAGAAGACACAGAGATGGCCAAGACGCACATGAAAAGCTGCTCAACATCACTAATTATTAGAGAAATGCAAATCAAAACTACAATGAGGTAAGACCTCACACCTGTGAGAATCGGCCTCATCAGATAATCTACAAACAACAAATTCTGGGGAGGGTGTGGACAAAAGGAACCCTCTTCCGCTATTGGTGGGAATGTAAATTGATACAGTCACGATGGAGAACAGTATGGAGGTTCCTTTAAAAAACTAAAAAGAGAATTACCATAGGATCCAGCAATCCCACTTCTGGGCATATACCCAGAGAAAACCATAAATCACAAAGACACATTCACCACAATGTTCATTGCAGCACTATTTACAATAGCCAGGCAATGGAAGCAACCTAAATGCCCACAGACAGACGAATGGATAAAGATGTGGTACATATATAAAATGGAATATTACTCAGCCAAAAAAAGGAATGAAACTGGGTCATTTGTAGAGAAGTTGATGGATCTAGAGACTGTCATACAGAGTGAAGTAAGTCAGAAAGAGAAAAACAAATATTGTATATTAATGCCTATATGTGGAACCTAGAAAAATGGTACAGATGAACTGGTTTGCAGGGCAGAAATAGAGACACAGAGGTAGAGAACAAACGTATGGACATGGACACAAAGTGGGGGAAGCCATGGGGTGGTGGTGGTGGGATGAGTTGGGAGATTGGGATTGACCTGTATACATGTATATGCATAAAATAGATAACTAATAATAACCTACTGTATAGAAAAATAGATTAAATTAAATTTCAAAATTTTTAAAAATAAAATGTAAAAATAAAACAGAAAAAAAGTTCTTCCATTCACACTGATGTATTTATAAGAATGAATTATTTCCATGCTTATATCCATAAATACATAAAAGAGGAATAAAATCTAACTTGAACCAAAAAAGAAAAAAAAAACTGAACCTAACATTTATACAGAGGAAAACACTACCAAGGCACTTGCTCCAGTGGTAAACAATTCTGAAATTGGTCAGAGGTGGGGAATCATCTCCCATAGAGCCAGCAGCCCCGCCTGCCCACGCAAGGAGCGTCCTTATTGCAAAGCTGGGGGACCGTGCCGAGGCCTCTGTGAGGAAACGTGAGCTGAGCCCCAGGCCAGCTGCTGCTGAACTCTTCCCACCCTTCCCAGGTGAAACACCTGAATATGTACAAGGGCTTGAAAGCCTAGAGGAAGGGCCGTGGAGCCACACCAGCGACAGCACGCAGGCCAACTTGGTGCCTGCAGGTCAGCCAGGATGGTCCTGGCCACGGGCGCTCTTCTGGAAGCTTTCCATTGCCCTGCCTGAGATACCCCTCCTGTCCCGGCCCCCACTCCTTTTTTTCCTTCCTCACCTCAGCCCGGAGAGATATTCCAGTGGAAGTTATGGGTGACACATCCTCTTCTTTACAGGTGGCAGCCTGGCAACTCCTGCCGAAAGTCCAGCAGAGCCCCACTCACACCGGGCCCCCCACAAAGCCGTGGACCCTCACACCCTCCCACCAGCACAGCCCCGAGACTGCTGACGGGGCAGAGAATATGCAGTCAGGCACAGCTGCAGGGGCTATTGCTGCCTGGAGTGCTGTTTATATTGACCTCAACCCAGGCACACCTGGGGAGGGCTTGCCGGCAGGGTCAGGCTGCCCAGGTCAGCTAATCCTCAGCCCTCGGGGAATCACATTGCAGAAAATGGACCTCGCTAAGACAGAATATTCGCCAAGGAAAAAAAAGGACACAATGCCATTTGCAGCACCGTAGATGAGTCTCGAGGTAATCACGTGACTTGGAGTAAGTCAGAAAGTGAAAGACACATATCATATCATATCACTTATAGGTGTTACCTATAAATTGATACCAGGGCAGATATTTCCACGGAGAAGGGCAATCACAGATTCATTAAACAAACTTATGGTTCACCAAAGGAAAGGTGTGAGGATTGAATTCATTACGATATTGGGGTTAACAGACATATACAAACACAGTAGACGTATAGAATCGCCAAAGACCTACGGAGTACCAAGAGAAGACTACTCAACATTCTGTCATAACGTACATGGGAAAAGGATCCCAGGAAGAACAGACATATGTATATGTGTAAAAGAACCACCTCTTGCACACCTACAACAAGCTAAACGTTGTACTCAAACTTGCTGTAATAAAAAATAAAAAATTAAATTAAAAACACGAACAAGAAGTAGTGAGACAAACTTGAGGGGCTTTCTCCTGGCACATTCCGTTCTACATTCCAATCTAGAACGCGACTTCCATTGAGGCTCTGCTGCCCTAGTAACCAGATTTGGTAAGGGAGAACTGCTGCCACCTTGTGGCCGTTTCACACAACAGCAGCTTTAATCCCAGCGCTAATGGTCAGTGGATATTCCAAATCATTACAGGCCTGTAAATGACACCTGCCCTGAAAACATATCCTGGGGTCATATATCGACCAAAAAATTCCAAAGACGTCCATATTTCAAAACGACATTTTCAAGAGGCATATTTCACGCACATTAGTGTTCTGCTTCTTTTGCTTGCTTTCTTTCTTTGTTAAAAAAACGGGAATGGAAAAAGGCAACCCTCAGAATGGGCGAAAACGTTCACAAACGAATCAATGGACAAAGGTTTAATCTCCAATATATATAAACAGCTCATGCAGCTTAATATTAATAAAACAAACAACCCAATACAAAAATGGGCAGAAGATCTAAAGAGACGTTTCTTCAAAGAAGACACAGAGATGGCCAAGACGCACATGAAAAGCTGCTCAACATCACTATTAGAGAAATGCAAATCAAAACTACAATGAGGTAAGACCTCACACCTGTGAGAATCGGCCTCATCAGATAATCTACAAACAACAAATTCTGGGGAGGGTGTGGACAAAAGGAACCCTCTTCCGCTATTGGTGGGAATGTAAATTGATACAGTCACGATGGAGAACAGTATGGAGGTTCCTTTAAAAAACTAAAAAGAGAATTACCATAGGATCCAGCAATCCCACTTCTGGGCATATACCCAGAGAAAACCATAAATCACAAAGACACATTCACCACAATGTTCATTGCAGCACTATTTACAGTAGCCAGGCAATGGAAGCAACCTAAATGCCCACAGACAGACGAATGGATAAAGATGTGGTACATATATAAAATGGAATATTACTCAGCCAAAAAAAGGAATGAAACTGGGTCATTTGTAGAGAAGTTGATGGATCTAGAGACTGTCATACAGAGTGAAGTAAGTCAGAAAGAGAAAAACAAATATTGTATATTAATGCCTATATGTGAAACCTAGAAAAATGGTACAGATGAACTGGTTTGCAGGGCAGAAATAGAGACACAGAGGTAGAGAACAAACGTATGGACATGGACACAAAGTGGGGGAAGCCATGGGGTGGTGGTGGTGGGATGAGTTGGGAGATTGGGATTGACCTGTATACATGTATATGCATAAAATAGATAACTAATAATAACCTACTGTATAAAAAAATAAATTAAATTTCAAAATTTTTAAAAATAAAATGTAAAAATGAAACAGAAAAAAAGTTCTTCCATTCACACTGATGTATTTATAAGAATGAATTATTTCCATGCTTATATCCATAAATACATAAAAGAGGAATAAAATCTAACTTGAACCAAAAAAGAAAAAAAAACTGAACCTAACATTTATACAGAGGAAAACACTACCAAGGCACTTGCTCCAGTGGTAAACAATTCTGAAATTGGTCAGAGGTGGGGAATCATCTCCCATACAGCCAGCAGCCCCGCCCGCCCACGCAAGGAGCGTCCTTATTGCAAAGCTGGGGGACCGTGCCGAGGCCTCTGTGAGGAAACGTGAGCTGAGCCCCAGGCCAGCTGCTGCTGAACTCTTCCCACCCTTCCCAGGTGAAACACCTGAATATGTACAAGGGCTTGAAAGCCTAGAGGAAGGGCCGTGGAGCCACACCAGCGACAGCACGCAGGCCAACTTGGTGCCTGCAGGTCAGCCAGGATGGTCCTGGCCACGGGCGCTCTTCTGGAAGCTTTCCATTGCCCTGCCTGAGATACCCCTCCTGTCCCGGCCCCCACTCCTTTTTTTCCTTCCTCACCTCAGCCCGTAGAGATATTCCAGTGGAAGTTATGGGTGACACATCCTCTTCTTTACAGGTGGCAGCCTGGCAACTCCTGCCAAAAGTACAGCAGAGCCCCACTCACACCGGGCCCCCCACAAAGCCGTGGACCCTCACACCCTCCCACCAGCACAGCCCCAAGACTGCTGACGGGGCAGAGAATATGCAGTCAGGCACAGCTGCAGGGGCTATTGCTGCCTGGAGTGCTGTTTATATTGACCTCAACCCAGGCACACCTGGGGAGGGCTTGCCGGCAGGGTCAGGCTGCCCAGGTCAGCTAATCCTCACCCCTCGGGGAATCACATTGCAGAAAATGGACCTCGCTAAGACAGAATATTCGCCAAGGAAAAAAAAGGACACAATGCCATTTGCAGCACCGTAGATGAGTCTCGAGGTAATCACGTGACTTGGAGTAAGTCAGAAAGTGAAAGACACATATCATATCATATCACTTATAGGTGTTACCTATAAATTGATACCAGGGCAGATATTTCCACGGAGAAGGGCAATCACAGATTCATTAAACAAACTTATGGTTCACCAAAGGAAAGGTGTGAGGATTGAATTCATTACGATATTGGGGTTAACAGACATATACAAACACAGTAGACGTATAGAATCGCCAAAGACCTACGGAGTACCAAGAGAAGACTACTCAACATTCTGTCATAACGTACATGGGAAAAGGATCCCAGGAAGAACAGGCATATGTATATGTGTAAAAGAACCACCTCTTGCACACCTACAACAAGCTAAACGTTGTACTCAAACTTGCTGTAATAAAAAATAAAAAATTAAATTAAAAACACGAACAAGAAGTAGTGAGACAAACTTGAGGGGCTTTCTCCTGGCACATTCCGTTCTACATTCCAATCTAGAACGCGACTTCCATTGAGGCTCTGCTGCCCTAGTAACCAGATTTGGTAAGGGAGAACTGCTGCCACCTTGTGGCCGTTTCACACAACAGCAGCTTTAATCCCAGCGCTAATGGTCAGGGGATATTCCAAATCATTACAGGCCTGTAAATGACACCTGCCCTGAAAACAAATCCTGGGGTCATATATCGACCAAAAAATTCCAAAGACGTCCATATTTCAAAACGACAGTTTCAAGAGGCATATTTCACGCACATTAGTGTTCTGCTTCTTTTGCTTGCTTTCTTTCTTTGTTAAAAAAACGGGAATGGAAAAAGGCAACCCTCAGAATGGGCGAAAACGTTCACAAACGAATCAATGGACAAAGGTTTAATCTCCAATATATATAAACAGCTCATGCAGCTTAATATTAATAAAACAAACAACCCAATACAAAAATGGGCAGAAGATCTAATGAGACGTTTCTTCAAAGAATACACAGAGATGGCCAAGACGCAAATGAAAAGCTGCTCAACATCACTAATTATTAGAGAAATGCAAATCAAAACTACAATGAGGTAAGACCTCACACCTGTGAGAATCGGCATCATCAGATAATCTACAAACAACAAATTCTGGGGAGGGTGTGGACAAAAGGAACCCTCTTCCGCTATTGGTGGGAATGTAAATTGATACAGTCACGATGGAGAACAGTATGGAGGTTCCTTTAAAAAACTAAAAAGAGAATTACCATAGGATCCAGCAATCCCACTTCTGGGCATATACCCAGAGAAAACCATAAATCACAAAGACACATTCACCACAATGTTCATTGCAGCACTATTCACAATAGCCAGGCAATGGAAGCAACCTAAATGCCCACAGACAGACGAATGGATAAAGATGTGGTACATATATAAAATGGAATATTACTCAGCCAAAAAAAGGAATGAAACTGGGTCATTTGTAGAGAAGTTGATGGATCTAGAGACTGTCATACAGAGTGAAGTAAGTCAGAAAGAGAAAAACAAATATTGTATATTAATGCCTATATGTGGAACCTAGAAAAATGGTACAGATGAACTGGTTTGCAGGGCAGAAATAGAGACACAGAGGTAGAGAACAAACGTATGGACATGGACACAAAGTGGGGGAAGCCATGGGGTGGTGGTGGTGGGATGAGTTGGGAGATTGGGATTGACCTGTATACATGTATATGCATAAAATAGATAACTAATAATAACCTACTGTATAAAAAAATAAATTAAATTAAATTTCAAAATTTTTAAAAATAAAATGTAAAAATAAAACAGAAAAAAGGTTCTTCCATTCACACTGATGTATTTATAAGAATGAATTATTTCCATGCTTATATCCATAAATACATAAAAGAGGAATAAATTCTAACTTGAACCAAAAAAGAAAAAAAAATCTGAACCTAACATTTATACAGAGGAAAACACTACCAAGGCACTTGCACCAGTGGTAAACAATTCTGAAATTGGTCAGAGGTGGGGAATCATCTCCCATACAGCCAGCAGCCCCGCCCGCCCACGCAAGGAGCGTCCTTATTGCAAAGCTGGGGGACCGTGCCGAGGCCTCTGTGAGGAAACGTGAGCTGAGCCCCAGGCCAGCTGCTGCTGAACTCTTCCCACCCTTCCCAGGTGAAACACCTGAATATGTACAAGGGCTTGAAAGCCTAGAGGAAGGGCCGTGGAGCCACACCAGCGACAGCACGCAGGCCAACTTGGTGCCTGCAGGTCAGCCAGGATGGTCCTGGCCACGGGCGCTCTTCTGGAAGCTTTCCATTGCCCTGCCTGAGATACCCCTCCTGTCCCGGCCACCACTCCTTTTTTTCCTTCCTCACCTCAGCCCGGAGAGATATTCCAGTGGAAGTTATGGGTGACACATCCTCTTCTTTACAGGTGGCAGCCTGGCAACTCCTGCCGAAAGTCCAGCAGAGCCCCACTCACACCGGGCCCCCCACAAAGCCGTGGACCCTCACACCCTCCCACCAGCACAGCCCCGAGACTGCTGACGGGGCAGAGAATATGCAGTCAGGCACAGCTGCAGGGGCTATTGCTGCCTGGAGTGCTGTTTATATTGACCTCAACCCAGGCACACCTGGGGAGGGCTTGCCGGCAGGGTCAGGCTGCCCAGGTCAGCTAATCCTCAGCCCTCAGGGAATCACATTGCAGAAAATGGACCTCGCTAAGACAGAATATTCGCCAAGGAAAAAAAAGGACACAATGCCATTTGCAGCACCGTAGATGAGTCTCGAGGTAATCACGTGACTTGGAGTAAGTCAGAAAGTGAAAGACACATATCATATCATATCACTTATAGGTGTTACCTATAAATTGATACCAGGGCAGATATTTCCACGGAGAAGGGCAATCACAGATTCATTAAACAAACTTATGGTTCACCAAAGGAAAGGTGTGAGGATTGAATTCATTACGATATTGGGGTTAACAGACATATACAAACACAGTAGACGTATAGAATCGCCAAAGACCTACGGAGTACCAAGAGAAGACTACTCAACATTCTGTCATAACGTACATGGGAAAAGGATCCCAGGAAGAACAGACATATGTATATGTGTAAAAGAACCACCTCTTGCACACCTACAACAAGCTAAACGTTGTACTCAAACTTGCTGTAATAAAAAATAAAAAATTAAATTAAAAACACGAACAAGAAGTAGTGAGACAAACTTGAGGGGCTTTCTCCTGGCACATTCCGTTCTACATTCCAATCTAGAATGCGACTTCCATTGAGGCTCTGCTGCCCTAGTAACCAGATTTGGTAAGGGAGAACTGCTGCCACCTTGTGGCCGTTTCACACAACAGCAGCATTAATCCCAGCGCTAATGGTCAGGGGATATTCCAAATCATTACAGGCCTGTAAATGACACCTGCCCTGAAAACAAATCCTGGGGTCATATATCGACCAAAAAATTCAAAAGACGTCCATATTTCAAAACGACAGTTTCAAGAGGCATATTTCACGCACATTAGTGTTCTGCTTCTTTTGCTTGCTTTCTTTCTTTGTTAAAAAAACGGGAATGGAAAAAGGCAACCCTCAGAATGGGCGAAAACGTTCACAAACGAATCAATGGACAAAGGTTTAATCTCCAATATATATAAACAGCTCATGCAGCTTAATATTAATAAAACAAACAACCCAATACAAAAATGGGCAGAAGATCTAAAGAGACGTTTCTTCAAAGAAGACACAGAGATGGCCAAGACGCACATGAAAAGCTGCTCAACATCACTAATTATTAGAGAAATGCAAATCAAAACTACAATGAGGTAAGACCTCACACCTGTGAGAATCGGCCTCATCAGATAATCTACAAACAACAAATTCTGGGGAGGGTGTGGACAAAAGGAACCCTCTTCCGCTATTGGTGGGAATGTAAATTGATACAGTCACGATGGAGAACAGTATGGAGGTTCCTTTAAAAAACTAAAAAGAGAATTACCATAGGATCCAGCAATCCCACTTCTGGGCATATACCCAGAGAAAACCATAAATCACAAAGACACATTCACCACAATGTTCATTGCAGCACTATTTACAATAGCCAGGCAATGGAAGCAACCTAAATGCCCACAGACAGACGAATGGATAAAGATGTGGTACATATATAAAATGGAATATTACTCAGCCAAAAAAAGGAATGAAACTGGGTCATTTGTAGAGAAGTTGATGGATCTAGAGACTGTCATACAGAGTGAAGTAAGTCAGAAAGAGAAAAACAAATATTGTATATTAATGCCTATATGTGGAACCTAGAAAAATGGTACAGATGAACTGGTTTGCAGGGCAGAAATAGAGACACAGAGGTAGAGAACAAACGTATGGACATGGACACAAAGTGGGGGAAGCCATGGGGTGGTGGTGGTGGGATGAGTTGGGAGATTGGGATTGACCTGTATACATGTATATGCATAAAATAGATAACTAATAATAACCTACTGTATAAAAAAATAAATTAAATTTCAAAATTTTTAAAAATAAAATGTAAAAATAAAACAGAAAAAAAGTTCTTCCATTCACACTGATGTATTTATAAGAATGAATTATTTCCATGCTTATATCCATAAATACATAAAAGAGGAATAAAATCTAACTTGAACCAAAAAAGAAAAAAAAAACTGATCCTAACATTTATACAGAGGAAAACACTACCAAGGCACTTGCTCCAGTGGTAAACAATTCTGAAATTGGTCAGAGGTGGGGAATCATCTCAAATACAGCCAGCAGCCCCGCCCGCCCACGCAAGGAGCGTCCTTATTGCAAAGCTGGGGGACCGTGCCGAGGCCTCTGTGAGGAAACGTGAGCTGAGCCCCAGGCCAGCTGCTGCTGAACTCTTCCCACCCTTCCCAGGTGAAACACCTGAATATGTACAAGGGCTTGAAAGCCTAGAGGAAGGGCCGTGGAGCCACACCAGCGACAGCACGCAGGCCAACTTGGTGCCTGCAGGTCAGCCAGGATGGTCCTGGCCACGGGCGCTCTTCTGGAAGCTTTCCATTGCCCTGCCTGAGATACCCTTCCTGTCCCGGCCCCCACTCCTTTTTTTCCTTCCTCACCTCAGCCCGGAGAGATATTCCAGTGGAAGTTATGGGTGACACATCCTCTTCTTTACAGGTGGCAGCCTGGCAACTCCTGCCGAAAGTGCAGCAGAGCCCCACTCACACCGGGCCCCCCACAAAGCCGTGGACCCTCACACCCTCCCAGCAGCACAGCCCCGAGACTGCTGACGGGGCAGAGAATATGGAGTCAGGCACAGCTGCAGGGGCTATTGCTGCCTGGAGTGCTGTTTATATTGACCTCAACCCAGGCACACCTGGGGAGGGCTTGCCGGCAGGGCCAGGCTGCCCAGGTCAGCTAATCCTCAGCCCTCGGGGAATCACACTGTAGGAAATGGACCTCGCTAAGACAGAATATTCGCCAAGGAAAACAAGGACACAATGCCATTTGCAGCACCGTAGATGAGTCTCGAGGTAATCACGTGACTTGGAGTAAGTCAGAAAGTGAAAGACACATATCATATCATATCACTTATAGGTGTTACCTATAAATTGATACCAGGGCAGATATTTCCACGGAGAAGGGCAATCACAGATTCATTAAACAAACTTATGGTTCACCAAAGGAAAGGTGTGAGGATTGAATTCATTACGATATTGGGGTTAACAGACATATACAAACACAGTAGACGTATAGAATCGCCAAAGACCTACGGAGTACCAAGAGAAGACTACTCAACATTCTGTCATAACGTACATGGGAAAAGGATCACAGGAAGAACAGACATATGTATATGTGTAAAAGAACCACCTCTTGCACACCTACAACAAGCTAAACGTTGTACTCAAACTTGCTGTAATAAAAAATAAAAAATTAAATTAAAAACACGAACAAGAAGTAGTGAGACAAACTTGAGGGGCTTTCTCCTGGCACATTCCGTTCTACATTCCAATCTAGAACGCGACTTCCATTGAGGCTCTGCTGCCCTAGTAACCAGATTTGGTAAGGGAGAACTGCTGCCACCTTGTGGCCGTTTCACACAACAGCAGCTTTAATCCCAGCGCTAATGGTCAGGGGATATTCCAAATCATTACAGGCCTGTAAATGACACCTGCCCTGAAAACAAATCCTGGGGTCATATATCGACCAAAAAATTCAAAAGACGTCCATATTTCAAAACGACAGTTTCAAGAGGCATATTTCACGCACATTAGTGTTCCGCTTCTTTTGCTTGCTTTCTTTCTTTGTTAAAAAAACGGGAATGGAAAAAGGCAACCCTCAGAATGGGCGAAAACGTTCACAAACGAATCAATGGACAAAGGTTTAATCTCCAATATATATAAACAGCTCATGCAGCTTAATATTAATAAAACAAACAACCCAATACAAAAATGGGCAGAAGATCTAAAGAGACGTTTCTTCAAAGAAGACACAGAGATGGCCAAGACGCACATGAAAAGCTGCTCTACATCACTAATTATTAGAGAAATGCAAATCAAAACTACAATGAGGTAAGACCTCACACCTGTGAGAATCGGCCTCATCAGATAATCTACAAACAACAAATTCTGGGGAGGGTGTGGACAAAAGGAACCCTCTTCCGCTATTGGTGGGAATGTAAATTGATACAGTCACTATGGAGAACAGTATGGAGGTTCCTTTAGAAAACTAAAAAGAGAATTACCATAGGATCCAGCAATCCCACTTCTGGGCATATACCCAGAGAAAACCATAAATCTCAAAGACACATTCACCACAATGTTCATTGCAGCACTATTTACAATAGCCAGGTAATGGAAGCAACCTAAATGCCCACAGACAGACGAATGGATAAAGATGTGGTACATATATAAAATGGAATATTACTCAGCCAAAAAAAGGAATGAAACTGGGTCATTTGTAGAGAAGTTGATGGATCTAGAGACTGTCATACAGAGTGAAGTAAGTCAGAAAGAGAAAAACAAATATGGTATATTAATGCCTATATGTGGAACCTAGAAAAATGGTACAGATGAACTGGTTTGCAGGGCAGAAATAGAGACACAGAGGTAGAGAACAAACGTATGGACATGGACACAAAGTGGGGGAAGCCATGGGGTGGTGGTGGTGGGATGAGTTGGGAGATTGGGATTGACCTGTATACAGGTATATGCATAAAATAGATAACTAATAATAACCTACTGTATAAAAAAATAAATTAAATTTCAAAATTTTTAGAAATAAAATGTAAAAATAAAACAGAAAAAAAGTTCTTCCATTCACACTGATGTATTTATAAGAATGAATTATTTCCATGCTTATATCCATAAATACATAGAAGAGGAATAAAATCTAACTTGAACCAAAAAAGAAAAAAAAACTGAACCTAACATTTATACAGAGGAAAACACTACCAAGGCACTTGCTCCAGTGGTAAACAATTCTGAAATTGGTCAGAGGTGGGGAATCATCTCCCATACAGCCAGCAGCCCCGCCCGCCCACGCAAGGAGCGTCCTTATTGCAAAGCTGGGGGACCGTGCCGAGGCCTCTGTGAGGAAACGTGAGCTGAGCCCCAGGCCAGCTGCTGCTGAACTCTTCCCACCCTTCCCAGGTGAAACACCTGAATATGTACAAGGGCTTGAAAGCCTAGAGGAAGGGCCGTGGAGCCACACCAGAGACAGCACGCAGGCCAACTTGGTGCCTGCAGGTCAGCCAGGATGGTCCTGGCCACGGGCGCTCTTCTGGAAGCTTTCCATTGCCCTGCCTGAGATACCCCTCCTGTCCCGGCCCCCACTCCTTTTTTTCCTTCCTCACCTCAGCCCGGAGAGATATTCCAGTGGAAGTTATGGGTGACACATCCTCTTCTTTACAGGTGGCAGCCTGGCAACTCCTGCCGAAAGTGCAGCAGAGCCCCACTCACACCGGGCCCCCCACAAAGCCGTGGACCCTCACACCATCCCACCAGCACAGCCCCGAGACTGCTGACGGGGCAGAGAATATGGAGTCAGGCACAGCTGCAGGGGCTATTGCTGCCTGGAGTGCTGTTTATATTGACCTCAACCCAGGCACACCTGGGGAGGGCTTGCCGGTAAGGCCAGGCTGCCCAGGTCAGCTAATCCTCAGCCCTCGGGGAATCACACTGCAGAAAATGGACCTCGATAAGACAGAATATTCGCCAAGGAAAACAAGGACACAATGCCATTTGCAGCACCGTAGATGAGTCTCGAGGTAATCACGTGACTTGGAGTAAGTCAGAAAGTGAAAGACACATATCATATCATATCACTTATAGGTGTTACCTATAAATTGATACCAGGGCAGATATTTCCACGGAGAAGGGCAATCACAGATTCATTAAACAAACTTATGGTTCACCAAAGGAAAGGTGTGAGGATTGAATTCATTACGATATTGGGGTTAACAGACATATACAAACACAGTAGACGTATAGATTCACCAAAGACCTACGGAGTACCAAGAGAAGACTACTCAACATTCTGTCATAACGTACATGGGAAAAGGATCCCAGGAAGAACAGACATATGTATATGTGTAAAAGAACCACCTCTTGCACACCTACAACAAGCTAAACGTACTCAAACTTGCTGTAATAAAAAATAAAAAATTAAATTAAAAACACGAACAAGAAGTAGTGAGACAAACTTGAGGGGCTTTCTCCTGGCACATTCCGTTCTACATTCCAATCTAGAACGCGACTTCCATTGAGGCTCTGCTGCCCTAGTAACCAGATTTGGTAAGGGATAACTGCTGCCACCTTGTGGCCGTTTCACACAACAGCAGCTTTAATCCCAGCGCTAATGGTCAGTGGATATTCCAAATCATTACAGGCCTGTAAATGACACCTGCCCTGAAAACAAATCCTGGGGTCATATATCGACCAAAAAATTCAAAAGACGTCCATATTTCAAAACGACAGTTTCAAGAGGCATATTTCACGCACATTAGTGTTCTGCTTCTTTTGCTTGCTTTCTTTCTTTCTTAAAAAAACGGGAATGGAAAAAGGCAACCCTCAGAATGGGCGAAAACGTTCACAAACGAATCAATGGACAAAGGTTTAATCTCCAATATATATAAACAGCTCATGCAGCTTAATATTAATAAAACAAACAACCCAATACAAAAATGGGCAGAAGATCTAAAGAGACGTTTCTTCAAAGAAGACACAGAGATGGCCAAGACGCACATGAAAAGCTGCTCAACATCACTAATTATTAGAGAAATGCAAATCAAAACTACAATGAGGTAAGACCTCACACCTGTGAGAATCGGCCTCATCAGATAATCTACAAACAACAAATTCTGGGGAGGGTGTGGACAAAAGGAACCCTCTTCCGCTATTGGTGGGAATGTAAATTGATACAGTCACGATGGAGAACAGTATGGAGGTTCCTTTAAAAAACTAAAAAGAGAATTACCATAGGATCCAGCAATCCCACTTCTGGGCATATACCCAGAGAAAACCATAAATCACAAAGACACATTCACCACAATGTTCATTGCAGCACTATTTACAATAGCCAGGTAATGGAAGCAACATAAATGCCCACAGACAGACGAATGGATAAAGATGTGGTACATATATAAAATGGAATATTACTCAGCCAAAAAAAGGAATGAAACTGGGTCATTTGTAGAGAAGTTGATGGATCTAGAGACTGTCATACAGAGTGAAGTAAGTCAGAAAGAGAAAAACAAATATTGTATATTAATGCCTATATGTGGAACCTAGAAAAATGCTACAGATGAACTGGTTTGCAGGGCAGAAATAGAGACACAGAGGTAGAGAACAAACGTATGGACATGGACACAAAGTGGGGGAAGCCATGGGGTGGTGGTGGTGGGATGAGTTGGGAGATTGGGATTGACCTGTATACATGTATATGCATAAAATAGATAACTAATAATAACCTACTGTATAAAAAAATAAATTAAATTTCAAAATTTTTAAAAATAAAATGTAAAAATAAAACAGAAAAAAAGTTCTTCCATTCACACTGATGTATTTATAAGAATGAATTATTTCCATGCTTATATCCATAAATACATAAAAGAGGAATAAAATCTAACTTGAACCAAAAAAGAAAAAAAAAACTGAACCTAACATTTATACAGAGGAAAACACTACCAAGGCACTTGCTCCAGTGGTAAACAATTCTGAAATTGGTCAGAGGTGGGGAATCATCTCCCATAGAGCCAGCAGCCCCGCCCGCCCACGCAAGGAGCGTCCTTATTGCAAAGCTGGGGGACCGTGCCGAGGCCTTTGTGAGGAAACGTGAGCTGAGCCCCAGGCCAGCTGCTGCTGAACTCTTCCCACCCTTCCCAGGTGAAACACCTGAATATGTACAAGGGCTTGAAAGCCTAGAGGAAGGGCCGTGGAGCCACACCAGCGACAGCACGCAGGCCAACTTGGTGCCTGCAGGTCAGCCAGGATGGTCCTGGCCACGGGCGCTCTTCTGGAAGCTTTCCATTGCCCTGCCTGAGATACCCCTCCTGTCCCGGCCCCCACTCCTTTTTTTCCTTCCTCACCTCAGCCCGGAGAGATATTCCAGTGGAAGTTATGGGTGACACATCCTCTTCTTTACAGGTGGCAGCCTGGCAACTCCTGCCGAAAGTCCAGCAGAGCCCCACTCACACCGGGCCCCCCACAAAGCCGTGGACCCTCACACCCTCCCACCAGCACAGCCCCGAGACTGCTGACGGGGCAGAGAATATGCAGTCAGGCACAGCTGCAGGGGCTATTGCTGCCTGGAGTGCTGTTTATATTGACCTCAACCCAGGCACACCTGGGGAGGGCTTGCCGGCAGGGTCAGGCTGCCCAGGTCAGCTAATCCTCAGCCCTCGGGGAATCACATTGCAGAAAATGGACCTCGCTAAGACAGAATATTCGCCAAGGAAAAAAAAGGACACAATGCCATTTGCAGCACCGTAGATGAGTCTCGAGGTAATCACGTGACTTGGAGTAAGTCAGAAAGTGAAAGACACATATCATATCATATCACTTATAGGTGTTACCTATAAATTGATACCAGGGCAGATATTTCCACGGAGAAGGGCAATCACAGATTCATTAAACAAACTTATGGTTCACCAAAGGAAAGGTGTGAGGATTGAATTCATTACGATATTGGGGTTAACAGACATATACAAACACAGTAGACGTATAGAATCGCCAAAGACCTACGGAGTACCAAGAGAAGACTACTCAACATTCTGTCATAACGTACATGGGAAAAGGATCCCAGGAAGAACAGACATATGTATATGTGTAAAAGAACCACCTCTTGCACACCTACAACAAGCTAAACGTTGTACTCAAACTTGCTGTAATAAAAAATAAAAAAATAAATTAAAAACACGAACAAGAAGTAGTGAGACAAACTTGAGGGGCTTTCTCCTGGCACATTCCGTTCTACATTCCAATCTAGAACGCGACTTCCATTGAGGCTCTGCTGCCCTAGTAACCAGATTTGGTAAGGGAGAACTGCTGCCACCTTGTGGCCGTTTCACACAACAGCAGCTTTAATCCCAGCGCTAATGGTCAGTGGATATTCCAAATCATTACAGGCCTGTAAATGACACCTGCCCTGAAAACATATCCTGGGGTCATATATCGACCAAAAAATTCCAAAGACGTCCATATTTCAAAACGACATTTTCAAGAGGCATATTTCACGCACATTAGTGTTCTGCTTCTTTTGCTTGCTTTCTTTCTTTGTTAAAAAAACGGGAATGGAAAAAGGCAACCCTCAGAATGGGCGAAAACGTTCACAAACGAATCAATGGACAAAGGTTTAATCTCCAATATATATAAACAGCTCATGCAGCTTAATATTAATAAAACAAACAACCCAATACAAAAATGGGCAGAAGATCTAAAGAGACGTTTCTTCAAAGAAGACACAGAGATGGCCAAGACGCACATGAAAAGCTGCTCAACATCACTATTAGAGAAATGCAAATCAAAACTACAATGAGGTAAGACCTCACACCTGTGAGAATCGGCCTCATCAGATAATCTACAAACAACAAATTCTGGGGAGGGTGTGGACAAAAGGAACCCTCTTCCGCTATTGGTGGGAATGTAAATTGATACAGTCACGATGGAGAACAGTATGGAGGTTCCTCTAAAAAACTAAAAAGAGAATTACCATAGGATCCAGCAATCCCACTTCTGGGCATATACCCAGAGAAAACCATAAATCACAAAGACACATTCACCACAATGTTCATTGCAGCACTATTTACAATAGCCAGGCAATGGAAGCAACCTAAATGCCCACAGACAGACGAATGGATAAAGATGTGGTACATATATAAAATGGAATATTACTCAGCCAAAAAAAGGAATGAAACTGGGTCATTTGTAGAGAAGTTGATGGATCTAGAGACTGTCATACAGAGTGAAGTAAGTCAGAAAGAGAAAAACAAATATTGTATATTAATGCCTATATGTGAAACCTAGAAAAATGGTACAGATGAACTGGTTTGCAGGGCAGAAATAGAGACACAGAGGTAGAGAACAAACGTATGGACATGGACACAAAGTGGGGGAAGCCATGGGGTGGTGGTGGTGGGATGAGTTGGGAGATTGGGATTGACCTGTATACATGTATATGCATAAAATAGATAACTAATAATAACCTACTGTATAAAAAAATAAATTAAATTTCAAAATTTTTAAAAATAAAATGTAAAAATGAAACAGAAAAAAAGTTCTTCCATTCACACTGATGTATTTATAAGAATGAATTATTTCCATGCTTATATCCATAAATACATAAAAGAGGAATAAAATCTAACTTGAACCAAAAAAGAAAAAAAAAACTGAACCTAACATTTATACAGAGGAAAACACTACCAAGGCACTTGCTCCAGTGGTAAACAATTCTGAAATTGGTCAGAGGTGGGGAATCATCTCCCATACAGCCAGCAGCCCCGCCCGCCCACGCAAGGAGCGTCCTTATTGCAAAGCTGGGGGACCGTGCCGAGGCCTCTGTGAGGAAACGTGAGCTGAGCCCCAGGCCAGCTGCTGCTGAACTCTTCCCACCCTTCCCAGGTGAAACACCTGAATATGTACAAGGGCTTGAAAGCCTAGAGGAAGGGCCGTGGAGCCACACCTGCGACAGCACGCAGGCCAATTTGGTGCCTGCAGGTCAGCCAGGATGGTCCTGGCCACGGGCGCTCTTCTGGAAGCTTTCCATTGCCCTGCCTGAGATACCCCTCCTGTCCCGGCCCCCACTCCTTTTTTTCCTTCCTCACCTCAGCCCGTAGAGATATTCCAGTGGAAGTTATGGGTGACACATCCTCTTCTTTACAGGTGGCAGCCTGGCAACTCCTGCCAAAAGTACAGCAGAGCCCCACTCACACCGGGCCCCCCACAAAGCCGTGGACCCTCACACCCTCCCACCAGCACAGCCCCAAGACTGCTGACGGGGCAGAGAATATGCAGTCAGGCACAGCTGCAGGGGCTATTGCTGCCTGGAGTGCTGTTTATATTGACCTCAACCCAGGCACACCTGGGGAGGGCTTGCCGGCAGGGTCAGGCTGCCCAGGTCAGCTAATCCTCACCCCTCGGGGAATCACATTGCAGAAAATGGACCTCGCTAAGACAGAATATTCGCCAAGGAAAAAAAAGGACACAATGCCATTTGCAGCACCGTAGATGAGTCTCGAGGTAATCACGTGACTTGGAGTAAGTCAGAAAGTGAAAGACACATATCATATCATATCACTTATAGGTGTTACCTATAAATTGATACCAGGGCAGATATTTCCACGGAGAAGGGCAATCACAGATTCATTAAACAAACTTATGGTTCACCAAAGGAAAGGTGTGAGGATTGAATTCATTACGATATTGGGGTTAACAGACATATACAAACACAGTAGACGTATAGAATCGCCAAAGACCTACGGAGTACCAAGAGAAGACTACTCAACATTCTGTCATAACGTACATGGGAAAAGGATCCCAGGAAGAACAGGCATATGTATATGTGTAAAAGAACCACCTCTTGCACACCTACAACAAGCTAAACGTTGTACTCAAACTTGCTGTAATAAAAAATAAAAAATTAAATTAAAAACACGAACAAGAAGTAGTGAGACAAACTTGAGGGGCTTTCTCCTGGCACATTCCGTTCTACATTCCAATCTAGAACGCGACTTCCATTGAGGCTCTGCTGCCCTAGTAACCAGATTTGGTAAGGGAGAACTGCTGCCACCTTGTGGCCGTTTCACACAACAGCAGCTTTAATCCCAGCGCTAATGGTCAGGGGATATTCCAAATCATTACAGGCCTGTAAATGACACCTGCCCTGAAAACAAATCCTGGGGTCATATATCGACCAAAAAATTCCAAAGACGTCCATATTTCAAAACGACAGTTTCAAGAGGCATATTTCACGCACATTAGTGTTCTGCTTCTTTTGCTTGCTTTCTTTCTTTGTTAAAAAAACGGGAATGGAAAAAGGCAACCCTCAGAATGGGCGAAAACGTTCACAAACGAATCAATGGACAAAGGTTTAATCTCCAATATATATAAACAGCTCATGCAGCTTAATATTAATAAAACAAACAACCCAATACAAAAATGGGCAGAAGATCTAATGAGACGTTTCTTCAAAGAATACACAGAGATGGCCAAGACGCAAATGAAAAGCTGCTCAACATCACTAATTATTAGAGAAATGCAAATCAAAACTACAATGAGGTAAGACCTCACACCTGTGAGAATCGGCATCATCAGATAATCTACAAACAACAAATTCTGGGGAGGGTGTGGACAAAAGGAACCCTCTTCCGCTATTGGTGGGAATGTAAATTGATACAGTCACGATGGAGAACAGTATGGAGGTTCCTTTAAAAAACTAAAAAGAGAATTACCATAGGATCCAGCAATCCCACTTCTGGGCATATACCCAGAGAAAACCATAAATCACAAAGACACATTCACCACAATGTTCATTGCAGCACTATTCACAATAGCCAGGCAATGGAAGCAACCTAAATGCCCACAGACAGACGAATGGATAAAGATGTGGTACATATATAAAATGGAATATTACTCAGCCAAAAAAAGGAATGAAACTGGGTCATTTGTAGAGAAGTTGATGGATCTAGAGACTGTCATACAGAGTGAAGTAAGTCAGAAAGAGAAAAACAAATATTGTATATTAATGCCTATATGTGGAACCTAGAAAAATGGTACAGATGAACTGGTTTGCAGGGCAGAAATAGAGACACAGAGGTAGAGAACAAACGTATGGACATGGACACAAAGTGGGGGAAGCCATGGGGTGGTGGTGGTGGGATGAGTTGGGAGATTGGGATTGACCTGTATACATGTATATGCATAAAATAGATAACTAATAATAACCTACTGTATAAAAAAATAAATTAAATTAAATTTCAAAATTTTTAAAAATAAAATGTAAAAATAAAACAGAAAAAAGGTTCTTCCATTCACACTGATGTATTTATAAGAATGAATTATTTCCATGCTTATATCCATAAATACATAAAAGAGGAATAAATTCTAACTTGAACCAAAAAAGAAAAAAAAATCTGAACCTAACATTTATACAGAGGAAAACACTACCAAGGCACTTGCACCAGTGGTAAACAATTCTGAAATTGGTCAGAGGTGGGGAATCATCTCCCATACAGCCAGCAGCCCCGCCCGCCCACGCAAGGAGCGTCCTTATTGCAAAGCTGGGGGACCGTGCCGAGGCCTCTGTGAGGAAACGTGAGCTGAGCCCCAGGCCAGCTGCTGCTGAACTCTTCCCACCCTTCCCAGGTGAAACACCTGAATATGTACAAGGGCTTGAAAGCCTAGAGGAAGGGCCGTGGAGCCACACCAGCGACAGCACGCAGGCCAACTTGGTGCCTGCAGGTCAGCCAGGATGGTCCTGGCCACGGGCGCTCTTCTGGAAGCTTTCCATTGCCCTGCCTGAGATACCCCTCCTGTCCCGGCCACCACTCCTTTTTTTCCTTCCTCACCTCAGCCCGGAGAGATATTCCAGTGGAAGTTATGGGTGACACATCCTCTTCTTTACAGGTGGCAGCCTGGCAACTCCTGCCGAAAGTCCAGCAGAGCCCCACTCACACCGGGCCCCCCACAAAGCCGTGGACCCTCACACCCTCCCACCAGCACAGCCCCGAGACTGCTGACGGGGCAGAGAATATGCAGTCAGGCACAGCTGCAGGGGCTATTGCTGCCTGGAGTGCTGTTTATATTGACCTCAACCCAGGCACACCTGGGGAGGGCTTGCCGGCAGGGTCAGGCTGCCCAGGTCAGCTAATCCTCAGCCCTCAGGGAATCACATTGCAGAAAATGGACCTCGCTAAGACAGAATATTCGCCAAGGAAAAAAAAGGACACAATGCCATTTGCAGCACCGTAGATGAGTCTCGAGGTAATCACGTGACTTGGAGTAAGTCAGAAAGTGAAAGACACATATCATATCATATCACTTATAGGTGTTACCTATAAATTGATACCAGGGCAGATATTTCCACGGAGAAGGGCAATCACAGATTCATTAAACAAACTTATGGTTCACCAAAGGAAAGGTGTGAGGATTGAATTCATTACGATATTGGGGTTAACAGACATATACAAACACAGTAGACGTATAGAATCGCCAAAGACCTACGGAGTACCAAGAGAAGACTACTCAACATTCTGTCATAACGTACATGGGAAAAGGATCCCAGGAAGAACAGACATATGTATATGTGTAAAAGAACCACCTCTTGCACACCTACAACAAGCTAAACGTTGTACTCAAACTTGCTGTAATAAAAAATAAAAAATTAAATTAAAAACACGAACAAGAAGTAGTGAGACAAACTTGAGGGGCTTTCTCCTGGCACATTCCGTTCTACATTCCAATCTAGAATGCGACTTCCATTGAGGCTCTGCTGCCCTAGTAACCAGATTTGGTAAGGGAGAACTGCTGCCACCTTGTGGCCGTTTCACACAACAGCAGCATTAATCCCAGCGCTAATGGTCAGGGGATATTCCAAATCATTACAGGCCTGTAAATGACACCTGCCCTGAAAACAAATCCTGGGGTCATATATCGACCAAAAAATTCAAAAGACGTCCATATTTCAAAACGACAGTTTCAAGAGGCATATTTCACGCACATTAGTGTTCTGCTTCTTTTGCTTGCTTTCTTTCTTTGTTAAAAAAACGGGAATGGAAAAAGGCAACCCTCAGAATGGGCGAAAACGTTCACAAACGAATCAATGGACAAAGGTTTAATCTCCAATATATATAAACAGCTCATGCAGCTTAATATTAATAAAACAAACAACCCAATACAAAAATGGGCAGAAGATCTAAAGAGACGTTTCTTCAAAGAAGACACAGAGATGGCCAAGACGCACATGAAAAGCTGCTCAACATCACTAATTATTCGAGAAATGCAAATCAAAACTACAATGAGGTAAGACCTCACACCTGTGAGAATCGGCCTCATCAGATAATCTACAAACAACAAATTCTGGGGAGGGTGTGGACAAAAGGAACCCTCTTCCGCTATTGGTGGGAATGTAAATTGATACAGTCACGATGGAGAACAGTATGGAGGTTCCTTTAAAAAACTAAAAAGAGAATTACCATAGGATCCAGCAATCCCACTTCTGGGCATATACCCAGAGAAAACCATAAATCACAAAGACACATTCACCACAATGTTCATTGCAGCACTATTTACAATAGCCAGGCAATGGAAGCAACCTAAATGCCCACAGACAGACGAATGGATAAAGATGTGGTACATATATAAAATGGAATATTACTCAGCCAAAAAAAGGAATGAAACTGGGTCATTTGTAGAGAAGTTGATGGATCTAGAGACTGTCATACAGAGTGAAGTAAGTCAGAAAGAGAAAAACAAATATTGTATATTAATGCCTATATGTGGAACCTAGAAAAATGGTACAGATGAACTGGTTTGCAGGGCAGAAATAGAGACACAGAGGTAGAGAACAAACGTATGGACATGGACACAAAGTGGGGGAAGCCATGGGGTGGTGGTGGTGGGATGAGTTGGGAGATTGGGATTGACCTGTATACATGTATATGCATAAAATAGATAACTAATAATAACCTACTGTATAAAAAAATAAATTAAATTTCAAAATTTTTAAAAATAAAATGTAAAAATAAAACAGAAAAAAAGTTCTTCCATTCACACTGATGTATTTATAAGAATGAATTATTTCCATGCTTATATCCATAAATACATAAAAGAGGAATAAAATCTAACTTGAACCAAAAAAGAAAAAAAAAACTGATCCTAACATTTATACAGAGGAAAACACTACCAAGGCACTTGCTCCAGTGGTAAACAATTCTGAAATTGGTCAGAGGTGGGGAATCATCTCAAATACAGCCAGCAGCCCCGCCCGCCCACGCAAGGAGCGTCCTTATTGCAAAGCTGGGGGACCGTGCCGAGGCCTCTGTGAGGAAACGTGAGCTGAGCCCCAGGCCAGCTGCTGCTGAACTCTTCCCACCCTTCCCAGGTGAAACACCTGAATATGTACAAGGGCTTGAAAGCCTAGAGGAAGGGCCGTGGAGCCACACCAGCGACAGCACGCAGGCCAACTTGGTGCCTGCAGGTCAGCCAGGATGGTCCTGGCCACGGGCGCTCTTCTGGAAGCTTTCCATTGCCCTGCCTGAGATACCCTTCCTGTCCCGGCCCCCACTCCTTTTTTTCCTTCCTCACCTCAGCCCGGAGAGATATTCCAGTGGAAGTTATGGGTGACACATCCTCTTCTTTACAGGTGGCAGCCTGGCAACTCCTGCCGAAAGTGCAGCAGAGCCCCACTCACACCGGGCCCCCCACAAAGCCGTGGACCCTCACACCCTCCCAGCAGCACAGCCCCGAGACTGCTGACGGGGCAGAGAATATGGAGTCAGGCACAGCTGCAGGGGCTATTGCTGCCTGGAGTGCTGTTTATATTGACCTCAACCCAGGCACACCTGGGGAGGGCTTGCCGGCAGGGCCAGGCTGCCCAGGTCAGCTAATCCTCAGCCCTCGGGGAATCACACTGTAGGAAATGGACCTCGCTAAGACAGAATATTCGCCAAGGAAAACAAGGACACAATGCCATTTGCAGCACCGTAGATGAGTCTCGAGGTAATCACGTGACTTGGAGTAAGTCAGAAAGTGAAAGACACATATCATATCATATCACTTATAGGTGTTACCTATAAATTGATACCAGGGCAGATATTTCCACGGAGAAGGGCAATCACAGATTCATTAAACAAACTTATGGTTCACCAAAGGAAAGGTGTGAGGATTGAATTCATTACGATATTGGGGTTAACAGACATATACAAACACAGTAGACGTATAGAATCGCCAAAGACCTACGGAGTACCAAGAGAAGACTACTCAACATTCTGTCATAACGTACATGGGAAAAGGATCACAGGAAGAACAGACATATGTATATGTGTAAAAGAACCACCTCTTGCACACCTACAACAAGCTAAACGTTGTACTCAAACTTGCTGTAATAAAAAATAAAAAATTAAATTAAAAACACGAACAAGAAGTAGTGAGACAAACTTGAGGGGCTTTCTCCTGGCACATTCCGTTCTACATTCCAATCTAGAACGCGACTTCCATTGAGGCTCTGCTGCCCTAGTAACCAGATTTGGTAAGGGAGAACTGCTGCCACCTTGTGGCCGTTTCACACAACAGCAGCTTTAATCCCAGCGCTAATGGTCAGGGGATATTCCAAATCATTACAGGCCTGTAAATGACACCTGCCCTGAAAACAAATCCTGGGGTCATATATCGACCAAAAAATTCAAAAGACGTCCATATTTCAAAACGACAGTTTCAAGAGGCATATTTCACGCACATTAGTGTTCCGCTTCTTTTGCTTGCTTTCTTTCTTTGTTAAAAAAACGGGAATGGAAAAAGGCAACCCTCAGAATGGGCGAAAACGTTCACAAACGAATCAATGGACAAAGGTTTAATCTCCAATATATATAAACAGCTCATGCAGCTTAATATTAATAAAACAAACAACCCAATACAAAAATGGGCAGAAGATCTAAAGAGACGTTTCTTCAAAGAAGACACAGAGATGGCCAAGACGCACATGAAAAGCTGCTCTACATCACTAATTATTAGAGAAATGCAAATCAAAACTACAATGAGGTAAGACCTCACACCTGTGAGAATCGGCCTCATCAGATAATCTACAAACAACAAATTCTGGGGAGGGTGTGGACAAAAGGAACCCTCTTCCGCTATTGGTGGGAATGTAAATTGATACAGTCACTATGGAGAACAGTATGGAGGTTCCTTTAGAAAACTAAAAAGAGAATTACCATAGGATCCAGCAATCCCACTTCTGGGCATATACCCAGAGAAAACCATAAATCTCAAAGACACATTCACCACAATGTTCATTGCAGCACTATTTACAATAGCCAGGTAATGGAAGCAACCTAAATGCCCACAGACAGACGAATGGATAAAGATGTGGTACATATATAAAATGGAATATTACTCAGCCAAAAAAAGGAATGAAACTGGGTCATTTGTAGAGAAGTTGATGGATCTAGAGACTGTCATACAGAGTGAAGTAAGTCAGAAAGAGAAAAACAAATATGGTATATTAATGCCTATATGTGGAACCTAGAAAAATGGTACAGATGAACTGGTTTGCAGGGCAGAAATAGAGACACAGAGGTAGAGAACAAACGTATGGACATGGACACAAAGTGGGGGAAGCCATGGGGTGGTGGTGGTGGGATGAGTTGGGAGATTGGGATTGACCTGTATACAGGTATATGCATAAAATAGATAACTAATAATAACCTACTGTATAAAAAAATAAATTAAATTTCAAAATTTTTAGAAATAAAATGTAAAAATAAAACAGAAAAAAAGTTCTTCCATTCACACTGATGTATTTATAAGAATGAATTATTTCCATGCTTATATCCATAAATACATAGAAGAGGAATAAAATCTAACTTGAACCAAAAAAGAAAAAAAAACTGAACCTAACATTTATACAGAGGAAAACACTACCAAGGCACTTGCTCCAGTGGTAAACAATTCTGAAATTGGTCAGAGGTGGGGAATCATCTCCCATACAGCCAGCAGCCCCGCCCGCCCACGCAAGGAGCGTCCTTATTGCAAAGCTGGGGGACCGTGCCGAGGCCTCTGTGAGGAAACGTGAGCTGAGCCCCAGGCCAGCTGCTGCTGAACTCTTCCCACCCTTCCCAGGTGAAACACCTGAATATGTACAAGGGCTTGAAAGCCTAGAGGAAGGGCCGTGGAGCCACACCAGCGACAGCACGCAGGCCAACTTGGTGCCTGCAGGTCAGCCAGGATGGTCCTGGCCACGGGCGCTCTTCTGGAAGCTTTCCATTGCCCTGCCTGAGATACCCCTCCTGTCCCGGCCCCCACTCCTTTTTTTCCTTCCTCACCTCAGCCCGGAGAGATATTCCAGTGGAAGTTATGGGTGACACATCCTCTTCTTTACAGGTGGCAGCCTGGCAACTCCTGCCGAAAGTCCAGCAGAGCCCCACTCACACCGGGCCCCCCACAAAGCCGTGGACCCTCACACCCTCCCACCAGCACAGCCCCGAGACTGCTGACGGGGCAGAGAATATGCAGTCAGGCACAGCTGCAGGGGCTATTGCTGCCTGGAGTGCTGTTTATATTGACCTCAACCCAGGCACACCTGGGGAGGGCTTGCCGGCAGGGTCAGGCTGCCCAGGTCAGCTAATCCTCAGCCCTCGGGGAATCACATTGCAGAAAATGGACCTCGCTAAGACAGAATATTCGCCAAGGAAAAAAAAGGACACAATGCCATTTGCAGCACCGTAGATGAGTCTCGAGGTAATCACGTGACTTGGAGTAAGTCAGAAAGTGAAAGACACATATCATATCATATCACTTATAGGTGTTACCTATAAATTGATACCAGGGCAGATATTTCCACGGAGAAGGGCAATCACAGATTCATTAAACAAACTTATGGTTCACCAAAGGAAAGGTGTGAGGATTGAATTCATTACGATATTGGGGTTAACAGACATATACAAACACAGTAGACGTATAGAATCGCCAAAGACCTACGGAGTACCAAGAGAAGACTACTCAACATTCTGTCATAACGTACATGGGAAAAGGATCCCAGGAAGAACAGACATATGTATATGTGTAAAAGAACCACCTCTTGCACACCTACAACAAGCTAAACGTTGTACTCAAACTTGCTGTAATAAAAAATAAAAAAATAAATTAAAAACACGAACAAGAAGTAGTGAGACAAACTTGAGGGGCTTTCTCCTGGCACATTCCGTTCTACATTCCAATCTAGAACGCGACTTCCATTGAGGCTCTGCTGCCCTAGTAACCAGATTTGGTAAGGGAGAACTGCTGCCACCTTGTGGCCGTTTCACACAACAGCAGCTTTAATCCCAGCGCTAATGGTCAGTGGATATTCCAAATCATTACAGGCCTGTAAATGACACCTGCCCTGAAAACATATCCTGGGGTCATATATCGACCAAAAAATTCCAAAGACGTCCATATTTCAAAACGACATTTTCAAGAGGCATATTTCACGCACATTAGTGTTCTGCTTCTTTTGCTTGCTTTCTTTCTTTGTTAAAAAAACGGGAATGGAAAAAGGCAACCCTCAGAATGGGCGAAAACGTTCACAAACGAATCAATGGACAAAGGTTTAATCTCCAATATATATAAACAGCTCATGCAGCTTAATATTAATAAAACAAACAACCCAATACAAAAATGGGCAGAAGATCTAAAGAGACGTTTCTTCAAAGAAGACACAGAGATGGCCAAGACGCACATGAAAAGCTGCTCAACATCACTAATTATTAGAGAAATGCAAATCAAAACTACAATGAGGTAAGACCTCACACCTGTGAGAATCGGCCTCATCAGATAATCTACAAACAACAAATTCTGGGGAGGGTGTGGACAAAAGGAACCCTCTTCCGCTATTGGTGGGAATGTAAATTGATACAGTCACGATGGAGAACAGTATGGAGGTTCCTTTAAAAAACTAAAAAGAGAATTACCATAGGATCCAGCAATTCCACTTCTGGGCATATACCCAGAGAAAACCATAAATCACAAAGACACATTCACCACAATGTTCATTGCAGCACTATTTACAATAGCCAGGCAATGGAAGCAACCTAAATGCCCACAGACAGACGAATGGATAAAGATGTGGTACATATATAAAATGGAATATTACTCAGCCAAAAAAAGGAATGAAACTGGGTCATTTGTAGAGAAGTTGATGGATCTAGAGACTGTCATACAGAGTGAAGTAAGTCAGAAAGAGAAAAACAAATATTGTATATTAATGCCTATATGTGGAACCTAGAAAAATGGTACAGATGAACTGGTTTGCAGGGCAGAAATAGAGACACAGAGGTAGAGAACAAACGTATGGACATGGACACAAAGTGGGGGAAGCCATGGGGTGGTGGTGGTGGGATGAGTTGGGAGATTGGGATTGACCTGTATACATGTATATGCATAAAATAGATAACTAATAATAACCTACTGTATAGAAAAATAAATTAAATTAAATTTCAAAATTTTTAAAAATAAAATGTAAAAATAAAACAGAAAAAAAGTTCTTCCATTCACACTGATGTATTTATAAGAATGAATTATTTCCATGCTTATATCCATAAATTCATAAAAGAGGAATAAAATCTAACTTGAACCAAAAAAGAAAAAAAAAACTGAACCTAACATTTATACAGAGGAAAACACTACCAAGGCACTTGCTCCAGTGGTAAACAATTCTGAAATTGGTCAGAGGTGGGGAATCATCTCCCATACAGCCAGCAGCCCCGCCCGCCCACGCAAGGAGCGTCCTTATTGCAAAGCTGGGGGACCGTGCCGAGGCCTCTGTGAGGAAACGTGAGCTGAGCCCCAGGCCAGCTGCTGCTGAACTCTTCCCACCCTTCCCAGGTGAAACACCTGAATATGTACAAGGGCTTGAAAGCCTAGAGGAAGGGCCGTGGAGCCACACCAGCGACAGCACGCAGGCCAACTTGGTGCCTGCAGGTCAGCCAGGATGGTCCTGGCCACGGGCGCTCTTCTGGAAGCTTTCCATTGCCCTGCCTGAGATACCCCTCCTGTCCCGGCCCCCACTCCTTTTTTTCCTTCCTCACCTCAGCCCGGAGAGATATTCCAGTGGAAGTTATGGGTGACACATCCTCTTCTTTACAGGTGGCAGCCTGGCAACTCCTGCCGAAAGTCCAGCAGAGCCCCACTCACACCGGGCCCCCCACAAAGCCGTGGACCCTCACACCCTCCCACCAGCACAGCCCCGAGACTGCTGACGGGGCAGAGAATATGCAGTCAGGCACAGCTGCAGGGGCTATTGCTGCCTGGAGTGCTGTTTATATTGACCTCAACCCAGGCACACCTGGGGAGGGCTTGCCGGCAGGGTCAGGCTGCCCAGGTCAGCTAATCCTCAGCCCTCGGGGAATCACATTGCAGAAAATGGACCTCGCTAAGACAGAATATTCGCCAAGGAAAAAAAAGGACACAATGCCATTTGCAGCACCGTAGATGAGTCTCGAGGTAATCACGTGACTTGGAGTAAGTCAGAAAGTGAAAGACACATATCATATCATATCACTTATAGGTGTTACCTATAAATTGATACCAGGGCAGATATTTCCACGGAGAAGGGCAATCACAGATTCATTAAACAAACTTATGGTTCACCAAAGGAAAGGTGTGAGGATTGAATTCATTACGATATTGGGGTTAACAGACATATACAAACACAGTAGACGTATAGAATCGCCAAAGACCTACGGAGTACCAAGAGAAGACTACTCAACATTCTGTCATAACGTACATGGGAAAAGGATCCCAGGAAGAACAGACATATGTATATGTGTAAAAGAACCACCTCTTGCACACCTACAACAAGCTAAACGTTGTACTCAAACTTGCTGTAATAAAAAATAAAAAATTAAATTAAAAACACGAACAAGAAGTAGTGAGACAAACTTGAGGGGCTTTCTCCTGGCACATTCCGTTCTACATTCCAATCTAGAACGCGACTTCCATTGAGGCTCTGCTGCCCTAGTAACCAGATTTGGTAAGGGAGAACTGCTGCCACCTTGTGGCCGTTTCACACAACAGCAGCTTTAATCCCAGCGCTAATGGTCAGTGGATATTCCAAATCATTACAGGCCTGTAAATGACACCTGCCCTGAAAACATATCCTGGGGTCATATATCGACCAAAAAATTCCAAAGACGTCCATATTTCAAAACGACATTTTCAAGAGGCATATTTCACGCACATTAGTGTTCTGCTTCTTTTGCTTGCTTTCTTTCTTTGTTAAAAAAACGGGAATGGAAAAAGGCAACCCTCAGAATGGGCGAAAACGTTCACAAACGAATCAATGGACAAAGGTTTAATCTCCAATATATATAAACAGCTCATGCAGCTTAATATTAATAAAACAAACAACCCAATACAAAAATGGGCAGAAGATCTAAAGAGACGTTTCTTCAAAGAAGACACAGAGATGGCCAAGACGCACATGAAAAGCTGCTCAACATCACTAATTATTAGAGAAATGCAAATCAAAACTACAATGAGGTAAGACCTCACACCTGTGAGAATCGGCCTCATCAGATAATCTACAAACAACAAATTCTGGGGAGGGTGTGGACAAAAGGAACCCTCTTCCGCTATTGGTGGGAATGTAAATTGATACAGTCACGATGGAGAACAGTATGGAGGTTCCTCTAAAAAACTAAAAAGAGAATTACCATAGGATCCAGCAATCCCACTTCTGGGCATATACCCAGAGAAAACCATAAATCACAAAGACACATTCACCACAATGTTCATTGCAGCACTATTTACAATAGCCAGGCAATGGAAGCAACCTAAATGCCCACAGACAGACGAATGGATAAAGATGTGGTACATATATAAAATGGAATATTACTCAGCCAAAAAAAGGAATGAAACTGGGTCATTTGTAGAGAAGTTGATGGATCTAGAGACTGTCATACAGAGTGAAGTAAGTCAGAAAGAGAAAAACAAATATTGTATATTAATGCCTATATGTGGAACCTAGAAAAATGGTACAGATGAACTGGTTTGCAGGGCAGAAATAGAGACACAGAGGTAGAGAACAAACGTATGGACATGGACACAAAGTGGGGGAAGCCATGGGGTGGTGGTGGTGGGATGAGTTGGGAGATTGGGATTGACCTGTATACATGTATATGCATAAAATAGATAACTAATAATAACCTACTGTATAGAAAAATAGATTAAATTAAATTTCAAAATTTTTAAAAATAAAATGTAAAAATAAAACAGAAAAAAAGTTCTTCCATTCACACTGATGTATTTATAAGAATGAATTATTTCCATGCTTATATCCATAAATACATAAAAGAGGAATAAAATCTAACTTGAACCAAAAAAGAAAAAAAAAACTGAACCTAACATTTATACAGAGGAAAACACTACCAAGGCACTTGCTCCAGTGGTAAACAATTCTGAAATTGGTCAGAGGTGGGGAATCATCTCCCATAGAGCCAGCAGCCCCGCCCGCCCACGCAAGGAGCGTCCTTATTGCAAAGCTGGGGGACCGTGCCGAGGCCTCTGTGAGGAAACGTGAGCTGAGCCCCAGGCCAGCTGCTGCTGAACTCTTACCACCCTTCCCAGGTGAAACACCTGAATATGTACAAGGGCTTGAAAGCCTAGAGGAAGGGCCGTGGAGCCACACCAGCGACAGCACGCAGGCCAACTTGGTGCCTGCAGGTCAGCCAGGATGGTCCTGGCCACGGGCGCTCTTCTGGAAGCTTTCCATTGCCCTGCCTGAGATACCCCTCCTGTCCCGGCCCCCACTCCTTTTTTTCCTTCCTCACCTCAGCCCGGAGAGATATTCCAGTGGAAGTTATGGGTGACACATCCTCTTCTTTACAGGTGGCAGCCTGGCAACTCCTGCCGAAAGTCCAGCAGAGCCCCACTCACACCGGGCCCCCCACAAAGCCGTGGACCCTCACACCCTCCCACCAGCACAGCCCCGAGACTGCTGAAGGGGCAGAGAATATGCAGTCAGGCACAGCTGCAGGGGCTATTGCTGCCTGGAGTGCTGTTTATATTGACCTCAACCCAGGCACACCTGGGGAGGGCTTGCCGGCAGGGTCAGGCTGCCCAGGTCAGCTAATCCTCAGCCCTCGGGGAATCACATTGCAGAAAATGGACCTCGCTAAGACAGAATATTCGCCAAGGAAAAAAAAGGACACAATGCCATTTGCAGCACCGTAGATGAGTCTCGAGGTAATCACGTGACTTGGAGTAAGTCAGAAAGTGAAAGACACATATCATATCATATCACTTATAGGTGTTACCTATAAATTGATACCAGGGCAGATATTTCCACGGAGAAGGGCAATCACAGATTCATTAAACAAACTTATGGTTCACCAAAGGAAAGGTGTGAGGATTGAATTCATTACGATATTGGGGTTAACAGACATATACAAACACAGTAGACGTATAGAATCGCCAAAGACCTACGGAGTACCAAGAGAAGACTACTCAACATTCTGTCATAACGTACATGGGAAAAGGATCCCAGGAAGAACAGACATATGTATATGTGTAAAAGAACCACCTCTTGCACACCTACAACAAGCTAAACGTTGTACTCAAACTTGCTGTAATAAAAAATAAAAAATTAAATTAAAAACACGAACAAGAAGTAGTGAGACAAACTTGAGGGGCTTTCTCCTGGCACATTCCGTTCTACATTCCAATCTAGAACGCGACTTCCATTGAGGCTCTGCTGCCCTAGTAACCAGATTTGGTAAGGGAGAACTGCTGCCACCTTGTGGCCGTTTCACACAACAGCAGCTTTAATCCCAGCGCTAATGGTCAGTGGATATTCCAAATCATTACAGGCCTGTAAATGACACCTGCCCTGAAAACATATCCTGGGGTCATATATCGACCAAAAAATTCCAAAGACGTCCATATTTCAAAACGACAGTTTCAAGAGGCATATTTCACGCACATTAGTGTTCTGCTTCTTTTGCTTGCTTTCTTTCTTTCTTAAAAAAACGGGAATGGAAAAAGGCAACCCTCAGAATGGGCGAAAACGTTCACAAACGAATCAATGGACAAAGGTTTAATCTCCAATATATATAAACAGCTCATGCAGCTTAATATTAATTAAACAAACAACCCAATACAAAAATGGGCAGAAGATCTAAAGAGACGTTTCTTCAAAGAAGACACAGAGATGGCCAAGACGCACATGAAAAGCTGCTCAACATCACTAATTATTAGAGAAATGCAAATCAAAACTACAATGAGGTAAGACCTCACACCTGTGAGAATCGGCCTCATCAGATAATCTACAAACAACAAATTCTGGGGAGGGTGTGGACAAAAGGAACCCTCTTCCGCTATTGGTGGGAATGTAAATTGATACAGTCACGATGGAGAACAGTATGGAGGTTCCTTTAAAAAACTAAAAAGAGAATTACCATAGGATCCAGCAATCCCACTTCTGGGCATATACCCAGAGAAAACCATAAATCACAAAGACACATTCACCACAATGTTCATTGCAGCACTATTTACAGTAGCCAGGCAATGGAAGCAACCTAAATGCCCACAGACAGACGAATGGATAAAGATGTGGTACATATATAAAATGGAATATTACTCAGCCAAAAAAAGGAATGAAACTGGGTCATTTGTAGAGAAGTTGATGGATCTAGAGACTGTCATACAGAGTGAAGTAAGTCAGAAAGAGAAAAACAAATATTGTATATTAATGCCTATATGTGGAACCTAGAAAAATGGTACAGATGAACTGGTTTGCAGGGCAGAAATAGAGACACAGAGGTAGAGAACAAACGTATGGACATGGACACAAAGTGGGGGAAGCCATGGGGTGGTGGTGGTGGGATGAGTTGGGAGATTGGGATTGACCTGTATACATGTATATGCATAAAATAGATAACTAATAATAACCTACTGTATAAAAAAATAAATTAAATTTCAAAATTTTTAAAAATAAAATGTAAAAATAAAACAGAAAAAAAGTTCTTCCATTCACACTGATGTATTTATAAGAATGAATTATTTCCATGCTTATATCCATAAATACATAAAAGAGGAATAAAATCTAACTTGAACCAAAAAAGAAAAAAAAAAACTGAACCTAACATTTATACAGAGGAAAACACTACCAAGGCACTTGCTCCAGTGGTAAACAATTCTGAAATTGGTCAGAGGTGGGGAATCATCTCCCATAGAGCCAGCAGCCCCGCCCGCCCACGCAAGGAGCGTCCTTATTGCAAAGCTGGGGGACCGTGCCGAGGCCTCTGTGAGGAAACGTGAGCTGAGCCCCAGGCCAGCTGCTGCTGAACTCTTCCCACCCTTCCCAGGTGAAACACCTGAATATGTACAAGGGCTTGAAAGCCTAGAGGAAGGGCCGTGGAGCCACACCAGCGACAGCACGCAGGCCAATTTGGTGCCTGCAGGTCAGCCAGGATGGTCCTGGCCACGGGCGCTCTTCTGGAAGCTTTCCATTGCCCTGCCTGAGATACCCCTCCTGTCCCGGCCCCCACTCCTTTTTTTCCTTCCTCACCTCAGCCCGGAGAGATATTCCAGTGGAAGTTATGGGTGACACATCCTCTTCTTTACAGGTGGCAGCCTGGCAACTCCTGCCAAAAGTCCAGCAGAGCCCCACTCACACCGGGCCCCCCACAAAGCCGTGGACCCTCACACCCTCCCACCAGCACAGCCCCAAGACTGCTGACGGGGCAGAGAATATGCAGTCAGGCACAGCTGCAGGGGCTATTGCTGCCTGGAGTGCTGTTTATATTGACCTCAACCCAGGCACACCTGGGGAGGGCTTGCCGGCAGGGTCAGGCTGCCCAGGTCAGCTAATCCTCAGCCCTCGGGGAATCACATTGCAGAAAATGGACCTCGCTAAGACAGAATATTCGCCAAGGAAAAAAAAGGACACAATGCCATTTGCAGCACCGTAGATGCGTCTCGAGGTAATCACGTGACTTGGAGTAAGTCAGAAAGTGAAAGACACATATCATATCATATCACTTATAGGTGTTACCTATAAATTGATACCAGGGCAGATATTTCCACGGAGAAGGGCAATCACAGATTCATTAAACAAACTTATGGTTCACCAAAGGAAAGGTGTGAGGATTGAATTCATTACGATATTGGGGTTAACAGACATATACAAACACAGTAGACGTATAGAATCGCCAAAGACCTACGGAGTACCAAGAGAAGACTACTCAACATTCTGTCATAACGTACATGGGAAAAGGATCCCAGGAAGAACAGACATATGTATATGTGTAAAAGAACCACCTCTTGCACACCTACAACAAGCTAAACGTTGTACTCAAACTTGCTGTAATAAAAAATAAAAAATTAAATTAAAAACACGAACAAGAAGTAGTGAGACAAATTTGAGGGGCTTTCTCCTGGCACATTCCGTTCTACATTCCAATCTAGAACGCGACTTCCATTGAGGCTCTGCTGCCCTAGTAACCAGATTTGGTAAGGGAGAACTGCTGCCACCTTGTGGCCGATTCACACAACAGCAGCATTAATCCCAGCGCTAATGGTCAGTGGATATTCCAAATCATTACAGGCCTGTAAATGACACCTGCCCTGAAAACATATCCTGGGGTCATATATCGACCAAAAAATTCCAAAGACGTCCATATTTCAAAACGACATTTTCAAGAGGCATATTTCACGCACATTAGTGTTCTGCTTCTTTTGCTTGCTTTCTTTCTTTGTTAAAAAAACGGGAATGGAAAAAGGCAACCCTCAGAATGGGCGAAAACGTTCACAAACGAATCAATGGACAAAGGTTTAATCTCCAATATATATAAACAGCTCATGCAGCTTAATATTAATAAAACAAACAACCCAATACAAAAATGGGCAGAAGATCTAAAGAGACGTTTCTTCAAAGAAGACACAGAGATGGCCAAGACGCACATGAAAAGCTGCTCAACATCACTAATTATTAGAGAAATGCAAATCAAAACTACAATGAGGTAAGACCTCACACCTGTGAGAATCGGCCTCATCAGATAATCTACAAACAACAAATTCTGGGGAGGGTGTGGACAAAAGGAACCCTCTTCCGCTATTGGTGGGAATGTAAATTGATACAGTCACGATGGAGAACAGTATGGAGGTTCCTTTAAAAAACTAAAAAGAGAATTACCATAGGATCCAGCAATCCCACTTCTGGGCATATACCCAGAGAAAACCATAAATCACAAAGACACATTCACCACAATGTTCATTGCAGCACTATTTACAGTAGCCAGGCAATGGAAGCAACCTAAATGCCCACAGACAGACGAATGGATAAAGATGTGGTACATATATAAAATGGAATATTACTCAGCCAAAAAAAGGAATGAAACTGGGTCATTTGTAGAGAAGTTGATGGATCTAGAGACTGTCATACAGAGTGAAGTAAGTCAGAAAGAGAAAAACAAATATTGTATATTAATGCCTATATGTGGAACCTAGAAAAATGGTACAGATGAACTGGTTTGCAGGGCAGAAATAGAGACACAGAGGTAGAGAACAAACGTATGGACATGGACACAAAGTGGGGGAAGCCATGGGGTGGTGGTGGTGGGATGAGTTGGGAGATTGGGATTGACCTGTATACATGTATATGCATAAAATAGATAACTAATAATAACCTACTGTATAGAAAAATAGATTAAATTAAATTTCAAAATTTTTAAAAATAAAATGTAAAAATAAAACAGAAAAAAAGTTCTTCCATTCACACTGATGTATTTATAAGAATGAATTATTTCCATGCTTATATCCATAAATACATAAAAGAGGAATAAAATCTAACTTGAACCAAAAAAGAAAAAAAAAACTGAACCTAACATTTATACAGAGGAAAACACTACCAAGGCACTTGCTCCAGTGGTAAACAATTCTGAAATTGGTCAGAGGTGGGGAATCATCTCCCATAGAGCCAGCAGCCCCGCCCGCCCACGCAAGGAGCGTCCTTATTGCAAAGCTGGGGGACCGTGCCGAGGCCTCTGTGAGGAAACGTGAGCTGAGCCCCAGGCCAGCTGCTGCTGAACTCTTCCCACCCTTCCCAGGTGAAACACCTGAATATGTACAAGGGCTTGAAAGCCTAGAGGAAGGGCCGTGGAGCCACACCAGCGACAGCACGCAGGCCAACTTGGTGCCTGCAGGTCAGCCAGGATGGTCCTGGCCACGGGCGCTCTTCTGGAAGCTTTCCATTGCCCTGCCTGAGATACCCCTCCTGTCCCGGCCCCCACTCCTTTTTTTCCTTCCTCACCTCAGCCCGGAGAGATATTCCAGTGGAAGTTATGGGTGACACATCCTCTTCTTTACAGGTGGCAACCTGGCAACTCCTGCCGAAAGTCCAGCAGAGCCCCACTCACACCGGGCCCCCCACAAAGCCGTGGACCCTCACACCCTCCCACCAGCACAGCCCCGAGACTGCTGACGGGGCAGAGAATATGGAGTCAGGCACAGCTGCAGGGGCTATTGCTGCCTGGAGTGCTGTTTATATTGACCTCAACCCAGGCACACCTGGGGAGGGCTTGCCGGCAGGGTCAGGCTGCCCAGGTCAGCTAATCCTCAGCCCTCGGGGAATCACATTGCAGAAAATGGACCTCGCTAAGACAGAATATTCGCCAAGGAAAAAAAAGGACACAATGCCATTTGCAGCACCGTAGATGAGTCTCGAGGTAATCACGTGACTTGGAGTAAGTCAGAAAGTGAAAGACACATATCATATCATATCACTTATAGGTGTTACCTATAAATTGATACCAGGGCAGATATTTCCACGGAGAAGGGCAATCACAGATTCATTAACCAAACTTATGGTTCACCAAAGGAAAGGTGTGAGGATTGAATTCATTACGATATTGGGGTTAACAGACATATACAAACACAGTAGACGTATAGAATCGCCAAAGACCTACGGAGTACCAAGAGAAGACTACTCAACATTCTGTCATAACGTACATGGGAAAAGGATCCCAGGAAGAACAGACATATGTATATGTGTAAAAGAACCACCTCTTGCACACCTACAACAAGCTAAACGTTGTACTCAAACTTGCTGTAATAAAAAATAAAAAATTAAATTAAAAACACGAACAAGAAGTAGTGAGACAAACTTGAGGGGCTTTCTCCTGGCACATTCCGTTCTACATTCCAATCTAGAACGCGACTTCCATTGAGGCTCTGCTGCCCTAGTAACCAGATTTGGTAAGGGAGAACTGCTGCCACCTTGTGGCCGTTTCACACAACAGCAGCTTTAATCCCAGCGCTAATGGTCAGTGGATATTCCAAATCATTACAGGCCTGTAAATGACACCTGCCCTGAAAACATATCCTGGGGTCATATATCGACCAAAAAATTCCAAAGACGTCCATATTTCAAAACGACATTTTCAAGAGGCATATTTCACGCACATTAGTGTTCTGCTTCTTTTGCTTGCTTTCTTTCTTTGTTAAAAAAACGGGAATGGAAAAAGGCAACCCTCAGAATGGGCGAAAACGTTCACAAACGAATCAATGGACAAAGGTTTAATCTCCAATATATATAAACAGCTCATGCAGCTTAATATTAATAAAACAAACAACCCAATACAAAAATGGGCAGAAGATCTAAAGAGACGTTTCTTCAAAGAAGACACAGAGATGGCCAAGACGCACATGAAAAGCTGCTCAACATCACTAATTATTAGAGAAATGCAAATCAAAACTACAATGAGGTAAGACCTCACACCTGTGAGAATCGGCCTCATCAGATAATCTACAAACAACAAATTCTGGGGAGGGTGTGGACAAAAGGAACCCTCTTCCGCTATTGGTGGGAATGTAAATTGATACAGTCACGATGGAGAACAGTATGGAGGTTCCTTTAAAAAACTAAAAAGAGAATTACCATAGGATCCAGCAATTCCACTTCTGGGCATATACCCAGAGAAAACCATAAATCACAAAGACACATTCACCACAATGTTCATTGCAGCACTATTTACAATAGCCAGGCAATGGAAGCAACCTAAATGCCCACAGACAGACGAATGGATAAAGATGTGGTACATATATAAAATGGAATATTACTCAGCCAAAAAAAGGAATGAAACTGGGTCATTTGTAGAGAAGTTGATGGATCTAGAGACTGTCATACAGAGTGAAGTAAGTCAGAAAGAGAAAAACAAATATTGTATATTAATGCCTATATGTGGAACCTAGAAAAATGGTACAGATGAACTGGTTTGCAGGGCAGAAATAGAGACACAGAGGTAGAGAACAAACGTATGGACATGGACACAAAGTGGGGGAAGCCATGGGGTGGTGGTGGTGGGATGAGTTGGGAGATTGGGATTGACCTGTATACATGTATATGCATAAAATAGATAACTAATAATAACCTACTGTATAGAAAAATAAATTAAATTAAATTTCAAAATTTTTAAAAATAAAATGTAAAAATAAAACAGAAAAAAAGTTCTTCCATTCACACTGATGTATTTATAAGAATGAATTATTTCCATGCTTATATCCATAAATTCATAAAAGAGGAATAAAATCTAACTTGAACCAAAAAAGAAAAAAAAAACTGAACCTAACATTTATACAGAGGAAAACACTACCAAGGCACTTGCTCCAGTGGTAAACAATTCTGAAATTGGTCAGAGGTGGGGAATCATCTCCCATACAGCCAGCAGCCCCGCCCGCCCACGCAAGGAGCGTCCTTATTGCAAAGCTGGGGGACCGTGCCGAGGCCTCTGTGAGGAAACGTGAGCTGAGCCCCAGGCCAGCTGCTGCTGAACTCTTCCCACCCTTCCCAGGTGAAACACCTGAATATGTACAAGGGCTTGAAAGCCTAGAGGAAGGGCCGTGGAGCCACACCAGCGACAGCACGCAGGCCAACTTGGTGCCTGCAGGTCAGCCAGGATGGTCCTGGCCACGGGCGCTCTTCTGGAAGCTTTCCATTGCCCTGCCTGAGATACCCCTCCTGTCCCGGCCCCCACTCCTTTTTTTCCTTCCTCACCTCAGCCCGGAGAGATATTCCAGTGGAAGTTATGGGTGACACATCCTCTTCTTTACAGGTGGCAGCCTGGCAACTCCTGCCGAAAGTCCAGCAGAGCCCCACTCACACCGGGCCCCCCACAAAGCCGTGGACCCTCACACCCTCCCACCAGCACAGCCCCGAGACTGCTGACGGGGCAGAGAATATGCAGTCAGGCACAGCTGCAGGGGCTATTGCTGCCTGGAGTGCTGTTTATATTGACCTCAACCCAGGCACACCTGGGGAGGGCTTGCCGGCAGGGTCAGGCTGCCCAGGTCAGCTAATCCTCAGCCCTCGGGGAATCACATTGCAGAAAATGGACCTCGCTAAGACAGAATATTCGCCAAGGAAAAAAAAGGACACAATGCCATTTGCAGCACCGTAGATGAGTCTCGAGGTAATCACGTGACTTGGAGTAAGTCAGAAAGTGAAAGACACATATCATATCATATCACTTATAGGTGTTACCTATAAATTGATACCAGGGCAGATATTTCCACGGAGAAGGGCAATCACAGATTCATTAAACACACTTATGGTTCACCAAAGGAAAGGTGTGAGGATTGAATTCATTACGATATTGGGGTTAACAGACATATACAAACACAGTAGACGTATAGAATCGCCAAAGACCTACGGAGTACCAAGAGAAGACTACTCAACATTCTGTCATAACGTACATGGGAAAAGGATCCCAGGAAGAACAGACATATGTATATGTGTAAAAGAACCACCTCTTGCACACCTACAACAAGCTAAACGTTGTACTCAAACTTGCTGTAATAAAAAATAAAAAATTAAATTAAAAACACGAACAAGAAGTAGTGAGACAAACTTGAGGGGCTTTCTCCTGGCACATTCCGTTCTACATTCCAATCTAGAACGCGACTTCCATTGAGGCTCTGCTGCCCTAGTAACCAGATTTGGTAAGGGAGAACTGCTGCCACCTTGTGGCCGTTTCACACAACAGCAGCTTTAATCCCAGCGCTAATGGTCAGTGGATATTCCAAATCATTACAGGCCTGTAAATGACACCTGCCCTGAAAACATATCCTGGGGTCATATATCGACCAAAAAATTCCAAAGACGTCCATATTTCAAAACGACATTTTCAAGAGGCATATTTCACGCACATTAGTGTTCTGCTTCTTTTGCTTGCTTTCTTTCTTTGTTAAAAAAACGGGAATGGAAAAAGGCAACCCTCAGAATGGGCGAAAACGTTCACAAACGAATCAATGGACAAAGGTTTAATCTCCAATATATATAAACAGCTCATGCAGCTTAATATTAATAAAACAAACAACCCAATACAAAAATGGGCAGAAGATCTAAAGAGACGTTTCTTCAAAGAAGACACAGAGATGGCCAAGACGCACATGAAAAGCTGCTCAACATCACTAATTATTAGAGAAATGCAAATCAAAACTACAATGAGGTAAGACCTCACACCTGTGAGAATCGGCCTCATCAGATAATCTACAAACAACAAATTCTGGGGAGGGTGTGGACAAAAGGAACCCTCTTCCGCTATTGGTGGGAATGTAAATTGATACAGTCACGATGGAGAACAGTATGGAGGTTCCTCTAAAAAACTAAAAAGAGAATTACCATAGGATCCAGCAATCCCACTTCTGGGCATATACCCAGAGAAAACCATAAATCACAAAGACACATTCACCACAATGTTCATTGCAGCACTATTTACAATAGCCAGGCAATGGAAGCAACCTAAATGCCCACAGACAGACGAATGGATAAAGATGTGGTACATATATAAAATGGAATATTACTCAGCCAAAAAAAGGAATGAAACTGGGTCATTTGTAGAGAAGTTGATGGATCTAGAGACTGTCATACAGAGTGAAGTAAGTCAGAAAGAGAAAAACAAATATTGTATATTAATGCCTATATGTGGAACCTAGAAAAATGGTACAGATGAACTGGTTTGCAGGGCAGAAATAGAGACACAGAGGTAGAGAACAAACGTATGGACATGGACACAAAGTGGGGGAAGCCATGGGGTGGTGGTGGTGGGATGAGTTGGGAGATTGGGATTGACCTGTATACATGTATATGCATAAAATAGATAACTAATAATAACCTACTGTATAGAAAAATAGATTAAATTAAATTTCAAAATTTTTAAAAATAAAATGTAAAAATAAAACAGAAAAAAAGTTCTTCCATTCACACTGATGTATTTATAAGAATGAATTATTTCCATGCTTATATCCATAAATACATAAAAGAGGAATAAAATCTAACTTGAACCAAAAAAGAAAAAAAAAACTGAACCTAACATTTATACAGAGGAAAACACTACCAAGGCACTTGCTCCAGTGGTAAACAATTCTGAAATTGGTCAGAGGTGGGGAATCATCTCCCATAGAGCCAGCAGCCCCGCCCGCCCACGCAAGGAGCGTCCTTATTGCAAAGCTGGGGGACCGTGCCGAGGCCTCTGTGAGGAAACGTGAGCTGAGCCCCAGGCCAGCTGCTGCTGAACTCTTACCACCCTTCCCAGGTGAAACACCTGAATATGTACAAGGGCTTGAAAGCCTAGAGGAAGGGCCGTGGAGCCACACCAGCGACAGCACGCAGGCCAACTTGGTGCCTGCAGGTCAGCCAGGATGGTCCTGGCCACGGGCGCTCTTCTGGAAGCTTTCCATTGCCCTGCCTGAGATACCCCTCCTGTCCCGGCCCCCACTCCTTTTTTTCCTTCCTCACCTCAGCCCGGAGAGATATTCCAGTGGAAGTTATGGGTGACACATCCTCTTCTTTACAGGTGGCAGCCTGGCAACTCCTGCCGAAAGTCCAGCAGAGCCCCACTCACACCGGGCCCCCCACAAAGCCGTGGACCCTCACACCCTCCCACCAGCACAGCCCCGAGACTGCTGACGGGGCAGAGAATATGCAGTCAGGCACAGCTGCAGGGGCTATTGCTGCCTGGAGTGCTGTTTATATTGACCTCAACCCAGGCACACCTGGGGAGGGCTTGCCGGCAGGGTCAGGCTGCCCAGGTCAGCTAATCCTCAGCCCTCGGGGAATCACATTGCAGAAAATGGACCTCGCTAAGACAGAATATTCGCCAAGGAAAAAAAAGGACACAATGCCATTTGCAGCACCGTAGATGAGTCTCGAGGTAATCACGTGACTTGGAGTAAGTCAGAAAGTGAAAGACACATATCATATCATATCCCTTATAGGTGTTACCTATAAATTGATACCAGGGCAGATATTTCCACGGAGAAGGGCAATCACAGATTCATTAAACAAACTTATGGTTCACCAAAGGAAAGGTGTGAGGATTGAATTCATTACGATATTGGGGTTAACAGACATATACAAACACAGTAGACGTATAGAATCGCCAAAGACCTACGGAGTACCAAGAGAAGACTACTCAACATTCTGTCATAACGTACATGGGAAAAGGATCCCAGGAAGAACAGACATATGTATATGTGTAAAAGAACCACCTCTTGCACACCTACAACAAGCTAAACGTTGTACTCAAACTTGCTGTAATAAAAAATAAAAAATTAAATTAAAAACACGAACAAGAAGTAGTGAGACAAACTTGAGGGGCTTTCTCCTGGCACATTCCGTTCTACATTCCAATCTAGAACGCGACTTCCATTGAGGCTCTGCTGCCCTAGTAACCAGATTTGGTAAGGGAGAACTGCTGCCACCTTGTGGCCGTTTCACACAACAGCAGCTTTAATCCCAGCGCTAATGGTCAGTGGATATTCCAAATCATTACAGGCCTGTAAATGACACCTGCCCTGAAAACATATCCTGGGGTCATATATCGACCAAAAAATTCCAAAGACGTCCATATTTCAAAACGACAGTTTCAAGAGGCATATTTCACGCACATTAGTGTTCTGCTTCTTTTGCTTGCTTTCTTTCTTTCTTAAAAAAACGGGAATGGAAAAAGGCAACCCTCAGAATGGGCGAAAACGTTCACAAACGAATCAATGGACAAAGGTTTAATCTCCAATATATATAAACAGCTCATGCAGCTTAATATTAATTAAACAAACAACCCAATACAAAAATGGGCAGAAGATCTAAAGAGACGTTTCTTCAAAGAAGACACAGAGATGGCCAAGACGCACATGAAAAGCTGCTCAACATCACTAATTATTAGAGAAATGCAAATCAAAACTACAATGAGGTAAGACCTCACACCTGTGAGAATCGGCCTCATCAGATAATCTACAAACAACAAATTCTGGGGAGGGTGTGGACAAAAGGAACCCTCTTCCGCTATTGGTGGGAATGTAAATTGATACAGTCACGATGGAGAACAGTATGGAGGTTCCTTTAAAAAACTAAAAAGAGAATTACCATAGGATCCAGCAATCCCACTTCTGGGCATATACCCAGAGAAAACCATAAATCACAAAGACACATTCACCACAATGTTCATTGCAGCACTATTTACAGTAGCCAGGCAATGGAAGCAACCTAAATGCCCACAGACAGACGAATGGATAAAGATGTGGTACATATATAAAATGGAATATTACTCAGCCAAAAAAAGGAATGAAACTGGGTCATTTGTAGAGAAGTTGATGGATCTAGAGACTGTCATACAGAGTGAAGTAAGTCAGAAAGAGAAAAACAAATATTGTATATTAATGCCTATATGTGGAACCTAGAAAAATGGTACAGATGAACTGGTTTGCAGGGCAGAAATAGAGACACAGAGGTAGAGAACAAACGTATGGACATGGACACAAAGTGGGGGAAGCCATGGGGTGGTGGTGGTGGGATGAGTTGGGAGATTGGGATTGACCTGTATACATGTATATGCATAAAATAGATAACTAATAATAACCTACTGTATAAAAAAATAAATTAAATTTCAAAATTTTTAAAAATAAAATGTAAAAATAAAACAGAAAAAAAGTTCTTCCATTCACACTGATGTATTTATAAGAATGAATTATTTCCATGCTTATATCCATAAATACATAAAAGAGGAATAAAATCTAACTTGAACCAAAAAAGAAAAAAAAAACTGAACCTAACATTTATACAGAGGAAAACACTACCAAGGCACTTGCTCCAGTGGTAAACAATTCTGAAATTGGTCAGAGGTGGGGAATCATCTCCCATAGAGCCAGCAGCCCCGCCCGCCCACGCAAGGAGCGTCCTTATTGCAAAGCTGGGGGACCGTGCCGAGGCCTCTGTGAGGAAACGTGAGCTGAGCCCCAGGCCAGCTGCTGCTGAACTCTTCCCACCCTTCCCAGGTGAAACACCTGAATATGTACAAGGGCTTGAAAGCCTAGAGGAAGGGCCGTGGAGCCACACCAGCGACAGCACGCAGGCCAATTTGGTGCCTGCAGGTCAGCCAGGATGGTCCTGGCCACGGGCGCTCTTCTGGAAGCTTTCCATTGCCCTGCCTGAGATACCCCTCCTGTCCCGGCCCCCACTCCTTTTTTTCCTTCCTCACCTCAGCCCGGAGAGATATTCCAGTGGAAGTTATGGGTGACACATCCTCTTCTTTACAGGTGGCAGCCTGGCAACTCCTGCCAAAAGTCCAGCAGAGCCCCACTCACACCGGGCCCCCCACAAAGCCGTGGACCCTCACACCCTCCCACCAGCACAGCCCCAAGACTGCTGACGGGGCAGAGAATATGCAGTCAGGCACAGCTGCAGGGGCTATTGCTGCCTGGAGTGCTGTTTATATTGACCTCAACCCAGGCACACCTGGGGAGGGCTTGCCGGCAGGGTCAGGCTGCCCAGGTCAGCTAATCCTCAGCCCTCGGGGAATCACATTGCAGAAAATGGACCTCGCTAAGACAGAATATTCGCCAAGGAAAAAAAAGGACACAATGCCATTTGCAGCACCGTAGATGCGTCTCGAGGTAATCACGTGACTTGGAGTAAGTCAGAAAGTGAAAGACACATATCATATCATATCACTTATAGGTGTTACCTATAAATTGATACCAGGGCAGATATTTCCACGGAGAAGGGCAATCACAGATTCATTAAACAAACTTATGGTTCACCAAAGGAAAGGTGTGAGGATTGAATTCATTACGATATTGGGGTTAACAGACATATACAAACACAGTAGACGTATAGAATCGCCAAAGACCTACGGAGTACCAAGAGAAGACTACTCAACATTCTGTCATAACGTACATGGGAAAAGGATCCCAGGAAGAACAGACATATGTATATGTGTAAAAGAACCACCTCTTGCACACCTACAACAAGCTAAACGTTGTACTCAAACTTGCTGTAATAAAAAATAAAAAATTAAATTAAAAACACGAACAAGAAGTAGTGAGACAAATTTGAGGGGCTTTCTCCTGGCACATTCCGTTCTACATTCCAATCTAGAACGCGACTTCCATTGAGGCTCTGCTGCCCTAGTAACCAGATTTGGTAAGGGAGAACTGCTGCCACCTTGTGGCCGATTCACACAACAGCAGCATTAATCCCAGCGCTAATGGTCAGTGGATATTCCAAATCATTACAGGCCTGTAAATGACACCTGCCCTGAAAACATATCCTGGGGTCATATATCGACCAAAAAATTCCAAAGACGTCCATATTTCAAAACGACATTTTCAAGAGGCATATTTCACGCACATTAGTGTTCTGCTTCTTTTGCTTGCTTTCTTTCTTTGTTAAAAAAACGGGAATGGAAAAAGGCAACCCTCAGAATGGGCGAAAACGTTCACAAACGAATCAATGGACAAAGGTTTAATCTCCAATATATATAAACAGCTCATGCAGCTTAATATTAATAAAACAAACAACCCAATACAAAAATGGGCAGAAGATCTAAAGAGACGTTTCTTCAAAGAAGACACAGAGATGGCCAAGACGCACATGAAAAGCTGCTCAACATCACTAATTATTAGAGAAATGCAAATCAAAACTACAATGAGGTAAGACCTCACACCTGTGAGAATCGGCCTCATCAGATAATCTACAAACAACAAATTCTGGGGAGGGTGTGGACAAAAGGAACCCTCTTCCGCTATTGGTGGGAATGTAAATTGATACAGTCACGATGGAGAACAGTATGGAGGTTCCTTTAAAAAACTAAAAAGAGAATTACCATAGGATCCAGCAATCCCACTTCTGGGCATATACCCAGAGAAAACCATAAATCACAAAGACACATTCACCACAATGTTCATTGCAGCACTATTTACAGTAGCCAGGCAATGGAAGCAACCTAAATGCCCACAGACAGACGAATGGATAAAGATGTGGTACATATATAAAATGGAATATTACTCAGCCAAAAAAAGGAATGAAACTGGGTCATTTGTAGAGAAGTTGATGGATCTAGAGACTGTCATACAGAGTGAAGTAAGTCAGAAAGAGAAAAACAAATATTGTATATTAATGCCTATATGTGGAACCTAGAAAAATGGTACAGATGAACTGGTTTGCAGGGCAGAAATAGAGACACAGAGGTAGAGAACAAACGTATGGACATGGACACAAAGTGGGGGAAGCCATGGGGTGGTGGTGGTGGGATGAGTTGGGAGATTGGGATTGACCTGTATACATGTATATGCATAAAATAGATAACTAATAATAACCTACTGTATAGAAAAATAGATTAAATTAAATTTCAAAATTTTTAAAAATAAAATGTAAAAATAAAACAGAAAAAAAGTTCTTCCATTCACACTGATGTATTTATAAGAATGAATTATTTCCATGCTTATATCCATAAATACATAAAAGAGGAATAAAATCTAACTTGAACCAAAAAAGAAAAAAAAAACTGAACCTAACATTTATACAGAGGAAAACACTACCAAGGCACTTGCTCCAGTGGTAAACAATTCTGAAATTGGTCAGAGGTGGGGAATCATCTCCCATAGAGCCAGCAGCCCCGCCCGCCCACGCAAGGAGCGTCCTTATTGCAAAGCTGGGGGACCGTGCCGAGGCCTCTGTGAGGAAACGTGAGCTGAGCCCCAGGCCAGCTGCTGCTGAACTCTTCCCACCCTTCCCAGGTGAAACACCTGAATATGTACAAGGGCTTGAAAGCCTAGAGGAAGGGCCGTGGAGCCACACCAGCGACAGCACGCAGGCCAACTTGGTGCCTGCAGGTCAGCCAGGATGGTCCTGGCCACGGGCGCTCTTCTGGAAGCTTTCCATTGCCCTGCCTGAGATACCCCTCCTGTCCCGGCCCCCACTCCTTTTTTTCCTTCCTCACCTCAGCCCGGAGAGATATTCCAGTGGAAGTTATGGGTGACACATCCTCTTCTTTACAGGTGGCAACCTGGCAACTCCTGCCGAAAGTCCAGCAGAGCCCCACTCACACCGGGCCCCCCACAAAGCCGTGGACCCTCACACCCTCCCACCAGCACAGCCCCGAGACTGCTGACGGGGCAGAGAATATGGAGTCAGGCACAGCTGCAGGGGCTATTGCTGCCTGGAGTGCTGTTTATATTGACCTCAACCCAGGCACACCTGGGGAGGGCTTGCCGGCAGGGTCAGGCTGCCCAGGTCAGCTAATCCTCAGCCCTCGGGGAATCACATTGCAGAAAATGGACCTCGCTAAGACAGAATATTCGCCAAGGAAAAAAAAGGACACAATGCCATTTGCAGCACCGTAGATGAGTCTCGAGGTAATCACGTGACTTGGAGTAAGTCAGAAAGTGAAAGACACATATCATATCATATCACTTATAGGTGTTACCTATAAATTGATACCAGGGCAGATATTTCCACGGAGAAGGGCAATCACAGATTCATTAACCAAACTTATGGTTCACCAAAGGAAAGGTGTGAGGATTGAATTCATTACGATATTGGGGTTAACAGACATATACAAACACAGTAGACGTATAGAATCGCCAAAGACCTACGGAGTACCAAGAGAAGACTACTCAACATTCTGTCATAACGTACATGGGAAAAGGATCCCAGGAAGAACAGACATATGTATATGTGTAAAAGAACCACCTCTTGCACACCTACAACAAGCTAAACGTTGTACTCAAACTTGCTGTAATAAAAAATAAAAAATTAAATTAAAAACACGAACAAGAAGTAGTGAGACAAACTTGAGGGGCTTTCTCCTGGCACATTCCGTTCTACATTCCAATCTAGAACGCGACTTCCATTGAGGCTCTGCTGCCCTAGTAACCAGATTTGGTAAGGGAGAACTGCTGCCACCTTGTGGCCGTTTCACACAACAGCAGCTTTAATCCCAGCGCTAATGGTCAGTGGATATTCCAAATCATTACAGGCCTGTAAATGACACCTGCCCTGAAAACATATCCTGGGGTCATATATCGACCAAAAAATTCCAAAGACGTCCATATTTCAAAACGACAGTTTCAAGAGGCATATTTCACGCACATTAGTGTTCTGCTTCTTTTGCTTGCTTTCTTTCTTTGTTAAAAAAACGGGAATGGAAAAAGGCAACCCTCAGAATGGGCGAAAACGTTCACAAACGAATCAATGGACAAAGGTTTAATCTCCAATATATATAAACAGCTCATGCAGCTTAATATTAATAAAACAAACAACGCAATACAAAAATGGGCAGAAGATCTAAAGAGACGTTTCTTCAAAGAAGACACAGAGATGGCCAAGACGCACATGAAAAGCTGCTCAACATCACTATTAGAGAAATGCAAATCAAAACTACAATGAGGTAAGACCTCACACCTGTGAGAATCGGCCTCATCAGATAATCTACAAACAACAAATTCTGGGGAGGGTGTGGACAAAAGGAACCCTCTTCCGCTATTGGTGGGAATGTAAATTGATACAGTCACGATGGAGAACAGTATGGAGGTTCCTTTAAAAAACTAAAAAGAGAATTACCATAGGATCCAGCAATCCCACTTCTGGGCATATACCCAGAGAAAACCATAAATCACAAAGACACATTCACCACAATGTTCATTGCAGCACTATTTACAGTAGCCAGGCAATGGAAGCAACCTAAATGCCCACAGACAGACGAATGGATAAAGATGTGGTACATATATAAAATGGAATATTACTCAGCCAAAAAAAGGAATGAAACTGGGTCATTTGTAGAGAAGTTGATGGATCTAGAGACTGTCATACAGAGTGAAGTAAGTCAGAAAGAGAAAAACAAATATTGTATATTAATGCCTATATGTGGAACCTAGAAAAATGGTACAGATGAACTGGTTTGCAGGGCAGAAATAGAGACACAGAGGTAGAGAACAAACGTATGGACATGGACACAAAGTGGGGGAAGCCATGGGGTGGTGGTGGTGGGATGAGTTGGGAGATTGGGATTGACCTGTATACATGTATATGCATAAAATAGATAACTAATAATAACCTACTGTATAAAAAAATAAATTAAATTTCAAAATTTTTAAAAATAAAATGTAAAAATAAAACAGAAAAAAAGTTCTTCCATTCACACTGATGTATTTATAAGAATGAATTATTTCCATGCTTATATCCATAAATACATAAAAGAGGAATAAAATCTAACTTGAACCAAAAAAGAAAAAAAAAACTGAACCTAACATTTATACAGAGGAAAACACTACCAAGGCACTTGCTCCAGTGGTAAACAATTCTGAAATTGGTCAGAGGTGGGGAATCATCTCCCATACAGCCAGCAGCCCCGCCCGCCCACGCAAGGAGCGTCCTTATTGCAAAGCTGGGGGACCGTGCCGAGGCCTCTGTGAGGAAACGTGAGCTGAGCCCCAGGCCAGCTGCTGCTGAACTCTTCCCAAACTTCCCAGGTGAAACACCTGAATATGTACAAGGGCTTGAAAGCCTAGAGGAAGGGCCGTGGAGCCACACCAGCGACAGCACGCAGGCCAATTTGGTGCCTGCAGGTCAGCCAGGATGGTCCTGGCCACGGGCGCTCTTCTGGAAGCTTTCCATTGCCCTGACTGAGATACCCCTCCTGTCCCGGCCCCCACTCCTTTTTTTCCTTCCTCACCTCAGCCCGGAGAGATATTCCAGTGGAAGTTATGGGTGACACATCCTCTTCTTTACAGGTGGCAGCCTGGCAACTCCTGCCAAAAGTCCAGCAGAGCCCCACTCACACCGGGCCCCCCACAAAGCCGTGGACCCTCACACCCTCCCACCAGCACAGCCCCAAGACTGCTGACGGGGCAGAGAATATGCAGTCAGGCACAGCTGCAGGGGCTATTGCTGCCTGGAGTGCTGTTTATATTGACCTCAACCCAGGCACACCTGGGGAGGGCTTGCCGGCAGGGTCAGGCTGCCCAGGTCAGCTAATCCTCAGCCCTCGGGGAATCACATTGCAGAAAATGGACCTCGCTAAGACAGAATATTCGCCAAGGAAAAAAAAGGACACAATGCCATTTGCAGCACCGTAGATGCGTCTCGAGGTAATCACGTGACTTGGAGTAAGTCAGAAAGTGAAAGACACATATCATATCATATCACTTATAGGTGTTACCTATAAATTGATACCAGGGCAGATATTTCCACGGAGAAGGGCAATCACAGATTCATTAAACAAACTTATGGTTCACCAAAGGAAAGGTGTGAGGATTGAATTCATTACGATATTGGGGTTAACAGACATATACAAACACAGTAGACGTATAGAATCGCCAAAGACCTACGGAGTACCAAGAGAAGACTACTCAACATTCTGTCATAACGTACATGGGAAAAGGATCCCAGGAAGAACAGACATATGTATATGTGTAAAAGAACCACCTCTTGCACACCTACAACAAGCTAAACGTTGTACTCAAACTTGCTGTAATAAAAAATAAAAAATTAAATTAAAAACACGAACAAGAAGTAGTGAGACAAACTTGAGGGGCTTTCTCCTGGCACATTCCGTTCTACATTCCAATCTAGAACGCGACTTCCATTGAGGCTCTGCTGCCCTAGTAACCAGATTTGGTAAGGGAGAACTGCTGCCACCTTGTGGCCGTTTCACACAACAGCAGCTTTAATCCCAGCGCTAATGGTCAGTGGATATTCCAAATCATTACAGGCCTGTAAATGACACCTGCCCTGAAAACATATCCTGGTGTCATATATCGACCAAAAAATTCAAAAGACGTCCATATTTCAAAACGACATTTTCAAGAGGCATATTTCACGCACATTAGTGTTCTGCTTCTTTTGCTTGCTTTCTTTCTTTGTTAAAAAAACGGGAATGGAAAAAGGCAACCCTCAGAATGGGCGAAAACGTTCACAAACGAATCAATGGACAAAGGTATAATCTCCAATATATATAAACAGCTCATGCAGCTTAATATTAATAAAACAAACAACGCAATACAAAAATGGGCAGAAGATCTAAAGAGACGTTTCTTCAAAGAAGACACAGAGATGGCCAAGACGCACATGAAAAGCTGCTCAACATCACTAATTATTAGAGAAATGCAAATCAAAACTACAATGAGGTAAGACCTCACACCTGTGAGAATCGGCCTCATCAGATAATCTACAAACAACAAATTCTGGGGAGGGTGTGGACAAAAGGAACCCTCTTCCGCTATTGGTGGGAATGTAAATTGATACAGTCACGATGGAGAACAGTATGGAGGTTCCTTTAAAAAACTAAAAAGAGAATTACCATAGGATCCAGCAATCCCACTTCTGGGCATATACCCAGAGAAAACCATAAATCACAAAGACACATTCACCACAATGTTCATTGCAGCACTATTTACAATAGCCAGGCAATGGAAGCAACCTAAATGCCCACAGACAGACGAATGGATAAAGATGTGGTACATATATAAAATGGAATATTACTCAGCCAAAAAAAGGAATGAAACTGGGTCATTTGTAGAGAAGTTGATGGATCTAGAGACTGTCATACAGAGTGAAGTAAGTCAGAAAGAGAAAAACAAATATTGTATATTAATGCCTATATGTGGAACCTAGAAAAATGGTACAGATGAACTGGTTTGCAGGGCAGAAATAGAGACACAGAGGTAGAGAACAAACGTATGGACATGGACACAAAGTGGGGGAAGCCATGGGGTGGTGGTGGTGGGATGAGTTGGGAGATTGGGATTGACCTGTATACATGTATATGCATAAAATAGATAACTAATAATAACCTACTGTATAAAAAAATAAATTAAATTTCAAAATTTTTAAAAATAAAATGTAAAAATAAAACAGAAAAAAAGTTCTTCCATTCACACTGATGTATTTATAAGAATGAATTATTTCCATGCTTATATCCATAAATACATAAAAGAGGAATAAAATCTAACTTGAACCAAAAAAGAAAAAAAAAACTGAACCTAACATTTATACAGAGGAAAACACTACCAAGGCACTTGCTCCAGTGGTAAACAATTCTGAAGTTGGTCAGAGGTGGGGAATCATCTCCCATACAGCCAGCAGCCCCGCCCGCCCACGCAAGGAGCATCCTTATTGCAAAGCTGGGGGACCGTGCCGAGGCCTCTGTGAGGAAACGTGAGCTGAGCCCCAGGCCAGCTGCTGCTGAACTCTTCCCACCCTTCCCAGGTGAAACACCTGAATATGTACAAGGGCTTGAAAGCCTAGAGGAAGGGCCGTGGAGCCACACCAGCGACAGCACGCAGGCCAACTTGGTGCCTGCAGGTCAGCCAGGATGGTCCTGGCCACGGGCGCTCTTCTGGAAGCTTTCCATTGCCCTGCCTGAGATACCCCTCCTGTCCCGGCCCCCACTCCTTTTTTTCCTTCCTCACCTCAGCCCGGAGAGATATTCCAGTGGAAGTTATGGGTGACACATCCCCTTCTTTACAGGTGACAGCCTGGAAACTCCTGCCGAAAGTCCAGCAGAGCCCCACTCACACCGGGCCCCCCACAAAGCCGTGGACCCTCACACCCTCCCACCAGCACAGCCCCGAGACTGCTGACGGGGCAGAGAATATGCAGTCAGGCACAGCTGCAGGGGCTATTGCTGCCTGGAGTGCTGTTTATATTGACCTCAACCCAGGCACACCTGGGGAGGGCTTGCCGGCAGGGCCAGGCTGCCCAGGTCAGCTAATCCTCAGCCCTCGGGGAATCACATTGCATAAAATGGACCTCGCTAAGACAGAATATTCGCCAAGGAAAAAAAAGGACACAATGCCATTTGCAGCACCGTAGATGAGTCTCGAGGTAATCACGTGACTTGGAGTAAGTCAGAAAGTGAAAGACACATATCATATCATATCACTTATAGGTGTTACCTATAAATTGATACCAGGGCAGATATTTCCACGGAGAAGGGCAATCACAGATTCATTAAACAAACTTATGGTTCACCAAAGGAAAGGTGTGAGGATTGAATTCATTACGATATTGGGGTTAACAGACATATACAAACACAGTAGACGTATAGAATCGCCAAAGACCTACGGAGTACCAAGAGAAGACTACTCAACATTCTGTCATAACGTACATGGGAAAAGTATCCCAGGAAGAACAGACATATGTATATGTGTAAAAGAACCACCTCTTGCACACCTACAACAAGCTAAACGTTGTACTCAAACTTGCTGTAATAAAAAATAAAAAATTAAATTAAAAACACGAACAAGAAGTAGTGAGACAAACTTGAGGGGCTTTCTCCTGGCACATTCCGTTCTACTTTCCAATCTAGAACGCGACTTCCATTGAGGCTCTGCTGCCCTAGTAACCAGATTTGGTAAGGGAGAACTGCTGCCACCTTGTGGCCGTTTCACACAACAGCAGCTTTAATCCCAGCGCTAATGGTCAGGGGATATTCCAAATCATTACAGGCCTGTAAATGACACCTGCCCTGAAAACATATCCTGGTGTCATATATCGACCAAAAAATTCAAAAGACGTCCATATTTCAAAACGACATTTTCAAGAGGCATATTTCACGCACATTAGTGTTCTGCTTCTTTTGCTTGCTTTCTTTCTTTGTTAAAAAAACGGGAATGGAAAAAGGCAACCCTCAGAATGGGCGAAAACGTTCACAAACGAATCAATGGACAAAGGTATAATCTCCAATATATATAAACAGCTCATGCAGCTTAATATTAATAAAACAAACAACGCAATACAAAAATGGGCAGAAGATCTAAAGAGACGTTTCTTCAAAGAAGACACAGAGATGGCCAAGACGCACATGAAAAGCTGCTCAACATCACTAATTATTAGAGAAATGCAAATCAAAACTACAATGAGGTAAGACCTCACACCTGTGAGAATCGGCCTCATCAGATAATCTACAAACAACAAATTCTGGGGAGGGTGTGGACAAAAGGAACCCTCTTCCGCTATTGGTGGGAATGTAAATTGATACAGTCACGATGGAGAACAGTATGGAGGTTCCTTTAAAAAACTAAAAAGAGAATTACCATAGGATCCAGCAATCCCACTTCTGGGCATATACCCAGAGAAAACCATAAATCACAAAGACACATTCACCACAATGTTCATTGCAGCACTATTTACAATAGCCAGGCAATGGAAGCAACCTAAATGCCCACAGACAGACGAATGGATAAAGATGTGGTACATATATAAAATGGAATATTACTCAGCCAAAAAAAGGAATGAAACTGGGTCATTTGTAGAGAAGTTGATGGATCTAGAGACTGTCATACAGAGTGAAGTAAGTCAGAAAGAGAAAAACAAATATTGTATATTAATGCCTATATGTGGAACCTAGAAAAATGGTACAGATGAACTGGTTTGCAGGGCAGAAATAGAGACACAGAGGTAGAGAACAAACGTATGGACATGGACACAAAGTGGGGGAAGCCATGGGGTGGTGGTGGTGGGATGAGTTGGGAGATTGGGATTGACCTGTATACATGTATATGCATAAAATAGATAACTAATAATAACCTACTGTATAAAAAAATAAATTAAATTTCAAAATTTTTAAAAATAAAATGTAAAAATAAAACAGAAAAAAAGTTCTTCCATTCACACTGATGTATTTATAAGAATGAATTATTTCCATGCTTATATCCATAAATACATAAAAGAGGAATAAAATCTAACTTGAACCAAAAAAGAAAAAAAAAACTGAACCTAACATTTATACAGAGGAAAACACTACCAAGGCACTTGCTCCAGTGGTAAACAATTCTGAAATTGGTCAGAGGTGGGGAATCATCTCCCATACAGCCAGCAGCCCCGCCCGCCCACGCAAGGAGCATCCTTATTGCAAAGCTGGGGGACCGTGCCGAGGCCTCTGTGAGGAAACGTGAGCTGAGCCCCAGGCCAGCTGCTGCTGAACTCTTCCCACCCTTCCCAGGTGAAACACCTGAATATGTACAAGGGCTTGAAAGCCTAGAGGAAGGGCCGTGGAGCCACACCAGCGACAGCACGCAGGCCAACTTGGTGCCTGCAGGTCAGCCAGGATGGTCCTGGCCACGGGCGCTCTTCTGGAAGCTTTCCATTGCCCTGCCTGAGATACCCCTCCTGTCCCGGCCCCCACTCCTTTTTTTCCTTCCTCACCTCAGCCCGGAGAGATATTCCAGTGGAAGTTATGGGTGACACATCCCCTTCTTTACAGGTGACAGCCTGGCAACTCCTGCCGAAAGTCCAGCAGAGCCCCACTCACACCGGGCCCCCCACAAAGCCGTGGACCCTCACACCCTCCCACCAGCACAGCCCCGAGACTGCTGACGGGGCAGAGAATATGCAGTCAGGCACAGCTGCAGGGGCTATTGCTGCCTGGAGTGCTGTTTATATTGACCTCAACCCAGGCACACCTGGGGAGGGCTTGCCGGCAGGGCCAGGCTGCCCAGGTCAGCTAATCCTCAGCCCTCGGGGAATCACATTGCATAAAATGGACCTCGCTAAGACAGAATATTCGCCAAGGAAAAAAAAGGACACAATGCCATTTGCAGCACCGTAGATGAGTCTCGAGGTAATCACGTGACTTGGAGTAAGTCAGAAAGTGAAAGACACATATCATATCATATCACTTATAGGTGTTACCTATAAATTGATACCAGGGCAGATATTTCCACGGAGAAGGGCAATCACAGATTCATTAAACAAACTTATGGTTCACCAAAGGAAAGGTGTGAGGATTGAATTCATTACGATATTGGGGTTAACAGACATATACAAACACAGTAGACGTATAGAATCGCCAAAGACCTACGGAGTACCAAGAGAAGACTACTCAACATTCTGTCATAACGTACATGGGAAAAGGATCCCAGGAAGAACAGACATATGTATATGTGTAAAAGAACCACCTCTTGCACACCTACAACAAGCTAAACGTTGTACTCAAACTTGCTGTAATAAAAAATAAAAAATTAAATTAAAAACACGAACAAGAAGTAGTGAGACAAACTTGAGGGGCTTTCTCCTGGCACATTCCGTTCTACATTCCAATCTAGAACGCGACTTCCATTGAGGCTCTGCTGCCCTAGTAACCAGATTTGGTAAGGGAGAACTGCTGCCACCTTGTGGCCGTTTCACACAACAGCAGCTTTAATCCCAGCGCTAATGGTCAGGGGATATTCCAAATCATTACAGGCCTGTAAATGACACCTGCCCTGAAAACAAATCCTGGGGTCATATATCGACCAAAAAATTCAAAAGACGTCCATATTTCAAAACGACAGTTTCAAGAGGCATATTTCACGCACATTAGTGTTCTGCTTCTTTTGCTTGCTTGCTTTCTTTGTTAAAAAAACGGGAATGGAAAAAGGCAACCCTCAGAATGGGCGAAAACGTTCACAAACGAATCAATGGACAAAGGTTTAATCTCCAATATATATAAACAGCTCATGCAGCTTAATATTAATAAAACAAACAACCCAATACAAAAATGGGCAGAAGATCTAATGAGACGTTTCTTCAAAGAAGACACAGAGATGGCCAAGACGCACATGAAAAGCTGCTCAACATCACTAATTATTAGAGAAATGCAAATCAAAACTACAATGAGGTAAGACCTCACACCTGTGAGAATAGGCATCATCAGATAATCTACAAACAACAAATTCTGGGGAGGGTGTGGACAAAAGGAACCCTCTTCCGCTATTGGTGGGAATGTAAATTGATACAGTCACTATGGAGAACATATGGAGGTTCCTTTAAAAAACTAAAAAGAGAATTACCATAGGATCCAGCAATCCCACTTCTGGGCATATACCCAGAGAAAACCATAAATCACAAAGACACATTCACCACAATGTTCATTGCAGTGCTATTTACAATAGCCAGGTAATGGAAGCAACCTAAATGCCCACAGACAGACGAATGGATAAAGATGTGGTACATATATAAAATGGAATATTACTCAGCCAAAAAAAGGAATGAAACTGGGTCATTTGTAGAGAAGTTGATGGATCTAGAGACTGTCATACAGAGTGAAGTAAGTCAGAAAGAGAAAAACAAATATTGTATATTAATGCCTATATGTGGAACCTAGAAAAATGGTACAGATGAACTGGTTTGCAGGGCAGAAATAGAGACACAGAGGTAGAGAACAAACGTATGGACACAAAGTGGGGGAAGCCATGGGGTGGTGGTGGTGGGATGAGTTGGGAGATTGGGATTGACCTGTATACATGTATATGCATAAAATAGATAACTAATAATAACCTACTGTATAAAAAAATAAATTAAATTTCAAAATTTTTAAAAATAAAATGTAAAAATAAAACAGAAAAAAAGTTCTTCCATTCACACTGATGTATTTATAAGAATGAATTATTTCCATGCTTATATCCATAAATACATAAAAGAGGAATAAAATCTAACTTGAACCAAAAAAGAAAAAAAAAACTGATCCTAACATTTATACAGAGGAAAACACTACCAAGGCACTTGCTCCAGTGGTAAACAATTCTGAAATTGGTCAGAGGTGGGGAATCATCTCCCATAGAGCCAGCAGCCCCACCCGCCCACGCAAGGAGCGTCCTTATTGCAAAGCTGGGGGACCGTGCCGAGGCCTCTGTGAGGAAACGTGAGCTGAGCCCCAGGCCAGCTGCTGCTGAACTCTTCCCACCCTTCCCAGGTGAAACACCTGAATATGTACAAGGGCTTGAAAGCCTAGAGGAAGGGCCGTGGAGCCACACCAGCGACAGCACGCAGGCCAACTTGGTGCCTGCAGGTCAGCCAGGATGGTCCTGGCCACGGGCGCTCTTCTGGAAGCTTTCCATTGCCCTGCCTGAGATACCCTTCCTGTCCCGGCCCCCACTCCTTTTTTTCCTTCCTCACCTCAGCCCGGAGAGATATTCCAGTGGAAGTTATGGGTGACACATCCTCTTCTTTACAGGTGGCAGCCTGGCAACTCCTGCCGAAAGTGCAGCAGAGCCCCACTCACACCGGGCCCCCCACAAAGCCGTGGACCCTCACACCCTCCCACCAGCACAGCCCCGAGACTGCTGACGGGGCAGAGAATATGGAGTCAGGCACAGCTGCAGGGGCTATTGCTGCCTGGAGTGCTGTTTATATTGACCTCAACCCAGGCACACCTGGGGAGGGCTTGCCGGCAGGGCCAGGCTGCCCAGGTCAGCTAATCCTCAGCCCTCGGGGAATCACACTGTAGGAAATGGACCTCGCTAAGACAGAATATTCGCCAAGGAAAACAAGGACACAATGCCATTTGCAGCACCGTAGATGAGTCTCGAGGTAATCACGTGACTTGGAGTAAGTCAGAAAGTGAAAGACACATATCATATCATATCACTTATAGGTGTTACCTATAAATTGATACCAGGGCAGATATTTCCACGGAGAAGGGCAATCACAGATTCATTAAACAAACTTATGGTTCACCAAAGGAAAGGTGTGAGGATTGAATTCATTACGATATTGGGGTTAACAGACATATACAAACACAGTAGACGTATAGAATCGCCAAAGACCTACGGAGTACCAAGAGAAGACTACTCAACATTCTGTCATAACGTACATGGGAAAAGGATCCCAGGAAGAACAGACATATGTATATGTGTAAAAGAACCACCTCTTGCACACCTACAACAAGCTAAACGTTGTACTCAAACTTGCTGTAATAAAAAATAAAAAATTAAATTAAAAACACGAACAAGAAGTAGTGAGACAAACTTGAGGGGCTTTCTCCTGGCACATTCCGTTCTACATTCCAATCTAGAACGCGACTTCCATTGAGGCTCTGCTGCCCTAGTAACCAGATTTGGTAAGGGAGAACTGCTGCCACCTTGTGGCCGTTTCACACAACAGCAGCTTTAATCCCAGCGCTAATGGTCAGGGGATATTCCAAATCATTACAGGCCTGTAAATGACACCTGCCCTGAAAACAAATCCTGGGGTCATATATCGACCAAAAAATTCAAAAGACGTCCATATTTCAAAACGACAGTTTCAAGAGGCATATTTCACGCACATTAGTGTTCCGCTTCTTTTGCTTGCTTTCTTTCTTTGTTAAAAAAACGGGAATGGAAAAAGGCAACCCTCAGAATGGGCGAAAACGTTCACAAACGAATCAATGGACAAAGGTTTAATCTCCAATATATATAAACAGCTCATGCAGCTTAATATTAATAAAACAAACAACCCAATACAAAAATGGGCAGAAGATCTAAAGAGACGTTTCTTCAAAGAAGACACAGAGATGGCCAAGACGCACATGAAAAGCTGCTCTACATCACTAATTATTAGAGAAATGCAAATCAAAACTACAATGAGGTAAGACCTCACACCTGTGAGAATCGGCCTCATCAGATAATCTACAAACAACAAATTCTGGGGAGGGTGTGGACAAAAGGAACCCTCTTCCGCTATTGGTGGGAATGTAAATTGATACAGTCACTATGGAGAACAGTATGGAGGTTCCTTTAGAAAACTAAAAAGAGAATTACCATAGGATCCAGCAATCCCACTTCTGGGCATATACCCAGAGAAAACCATAAATCACAAAGACACATTCACCACAATGTTCATTGCAGCACTATTTACAATAGCCAGGTAATGGAAGCAACCTAAATGCCCACAGACAGACGAATGGATAAAGATGTGGTACATATATAAAATGGAATATTACTCAGCCAAAAAAAGGAATGAAACTGGGTAATTTGTAGAGAAGTTGATGGATCTAGAGACTGTCATACAGAGTGAAGTAAGTCAGAAAGAGAAAAACAAATATTGTATATTAATGCCTATATGTGGAACCTAGAAAAATGGTACAGATGAACTGGTTTGCAGGGCAGAAATAGAGACACAGAGGTAGAGAACAAACGTATGGACATGGACACAAAGTGGGGGAAGCCATGGGGTGGTGGTGGTGGGATGAGTTGGGAGATTGGGATTGACCTGTATACAGGTATATGCATAAAATAGATAACTAATAATAACCTACTGTATAAAAAAATAAATTAAATTTCAAAATTTTTAAAAATAAAATGTAAAAATAAACAGAAAAAAAGTTCTTCCATTCACACTGATGTATTTATAAGAATGAATTATTTCCATGCTTATATCCATAAATACATAGAAGAGGAATAAAATCTAACTTGAACCAAAAAAGAAAAAAAAACTGAACCTAACATTTATACAGAGGAAAACACTACCAAGGCACTTGCTCCAGTGGTAAACAATTCTGAAATTGGTCAGAGGTGGGGAATCATCTCCCATACAGCCAGCAGCCCCGCCCGCCCACGCAAGGAGCGTCCTTATTGCAAAGCTGGGGGACCGGGCCGAGGCCTCTGTGAGGAAACGTGAGCTGAGCCCCAGGCCAGCTGCTGCTGAACTCTTCCTACCCTTCCCAGGTGAAACACCTGAATATGTACAAGGGCTTGAAAGCCTAGAGGAAAGGCCGTGGAGCCACACCAGCGACAGCACGCAGGCCAACTTGGTGCCTGCAGGTCAGCCAGGATGGTCCTGGCCACGGGCGCTCTTCTGGAAGCTTTCCATTGCCCTGCCTGAGATACCCCTCCTGTCCCGGCCCCCACTCCTTTTTTTCCTTCCTCACCTCAGCCCGGAGAGATATTCCAGTGGAAGTTATGGGTGACACATCCTCTTCTTTACAGGTGGCAGCCTGGCAACTCCTGCCGAAAGTGCAGCAGAGCCCCACTCACACAGGGCCCCCCACAAAGCCGTGGACCCTCACACCCTCCCACCAGCACAGCCCCGAGACTGCTGACGGGGCAGAGAATATGGAGTCAGGCACAGCTGCAGGGGCTATTGCTGCCTGGAGTGCTGTTTATATTGACCTCAACCCAGGCACACCAGGGGAGGGCTTGCCAGCAGGGCCAGGCTGCCCAGGTCAGCTAATCCTCAGCCCTCGGGGAATCACACTGCAGAAAATGGACCTCGCTAAGACAGAATATTCGCCAAGGAAAACAAGGACACAATGCCATTTGCAGCACCGTAGATGAGTCTCGAGGTAATCACGTGACTTGGAGTAAGTCAGAAAGTGAAAGACACATATCATATCATATCACTTATAGGTGTTACCTATAAATTGATACCAGGGCAGATATTTCCACGGAGAAGGGCAATCACAGATTCATTAAACAAACTTATGGTTCACCAAAGGAAAGGTGTGAGGATTGAATTCATTACGATATTGGGGTTAACAGACATATACAAACACAGTAGACGTATAGATTCACCAAAGACCTACGGAGTACCAAGAGAAGACTACTCAACATTCTGTCATAACGTACATGGGAAAAGGATCCCAGGAAGAACAGACATATGTATATGTGTAAAAGAACCACCTCTTGCACACCTACAACAAGCTAAACGTTGTACTCAAACTTGCTGTAATAAAAAATAAAAAATTAAATTAAAAACACGAACAAGAAGTAGTGAGACAAACTTGAGGGGCTTTCTCCTGGCACATTCCGTTCTACATTCCAATCTAGAACGCGACTTCCATTGAGGCTCTGCTGCCCTAGTAACCAGATTTGGTAAGGGAGAACTGCTGCCACCTTGTGGCCGTTTCACACAACAGCAGCTTTAATCCCAGCGCTAATGGTCAGTGGATATTCCAAATCATTACAGGCCTGTAAATGACACCTGCCCTGAAAACAAATCCTGGGGTCATATATCGACCAAAAAATTCAAAAGACGTCCATATTTCAAAACGACAGTTTCAAGAGGCATATTTCACGCACATTAGTGTTCTGCTTCTTTTGCTTGCTTTCTTTCTTTGTTAAAAAAACGGGAATGGAAAAAGGCAACCCTCAGAATGGGCGAAAACGTTCACAAACGAATCAATGGACAAAGGTTTAATCTCCATTATATATAAACAGCTCATGCAGCTTAATATTAATAAAACAAACAAACCAATACAAAAATGGGCAGAAGATCTAGAGACGTTTCTTCAAAGAAGACACAGAGATGGCCAAGACGCACATGAAAAGCTGCTCAACATCACTAATTATTAGAGAAATGCAAATCAAAACTACAATGAGGTAAGACCTCACACCTGTGAGAATCGGCCTCATCAGATAATCTACAAACAACAAATTCTGGGGAGGGTGTGGACAAAAGGAACCCTCTTCCGCTATTGGTGGGAATGTAAATTGATACAGTCACTATGGAGAACAGTATGGAGGTTCCTTTTAAAAACTAAAAAGAGAATTACCATAGGATCCAGCAATCCCACTTCTGGGCATATACCCAGAGAAAACCATAAATCACAAAGACACATTCACCACAATGTTCATTGCAGCACTATTTACAATAGGCAGGTAATGGAAGCAACCTAAATGCCCACAGACAGACGAATGGATAAAGATGTGGTACATATATAAAATGGAATATTACTCAGCCAAAAAAAGGAATGAAACTGGGTCATTTGTAGAGAAGTTGATGGATCTAGAGACTGTCATACAGAGTGAAGTAAGTCAGAAAGAGAAAAACAAATATTGTATATTAATGCCTATATGTGGAACCTAGAAAAATGGTACAGATGAACTGGTTTGCAGGGCAGAAATAGAGACACAGAGGTAGAGAACAAACGTATGGACATGGACACAAAGTGGGGGAAGCCATGGGGTGGTGGTGGTGGGATGAGTTGGGAGATTGGGATTGACCTGTATACATGTATATGCATAAAATAGATAACTAATAATAACCTACTGTATAAAAAAATAAATTTCAAAATTTTTAAAAATAAAATGTAAAAATAAAACAGAAAAAAAGTTCTTCCATTCACACTGATGTATTTATAAGAATGAATTATTTCCATGCTTATATCCATAAATACATAAAAGAGGAATAAAATCTAACTTGAACCAAAAAAGAAAAAAAAAACTGAACCTAACATTTATACAGAGGAAAACACTACCAAGGCACTTGCTCCAGTGGTAAACAATTCTGAAATTGGTCAGAGGTGGGGAATCATCTCCCATACAGCCAGCAGCCCCGCCCGCCCACGCAAGGAGCATCCTTATTGCAAAGCTGGGGGACCATGCCGAGGCCTCTGTGAGGAAACGTGAGCTGAGCCCCAGGCCAGCTGCTGCTGAACTCTTCCCACCCTTCCCAGGTGAAACACCTGAATATGTACAAGGGCTTGAAAGCCTAGAGGAAGGGCCGTGGAGCCACACCAGCGACAGCACGCAGGCCAACTTGGTGCCTGCAGGTCAGCCAGGATGGTCCTGGCCACGGGCACTCTTCTGGAAGCTTTCCATTGCCCTGCCTGAGATACCCCTCCTGTCCCGGCCCCCACTCCTTTTTTTCCTTCCTCACCTCAGCCCGGAGAGATATTCCAGTGGAAGTTATGGGTGACACATCCTCTTCTTTACAGGTGGCAGCCTGGCAACTCCTGCCGAAAGTGCAGCAGAGCCCCACTCACACCGGGCCCCCCACAAAGCCGTGGACCCTCACACCATCCCACCAGCACAGCCCCGAGACTGCTGACGGGGCAGAGAATATGGAGTCAGGCACAGCTGCAGGGGCTATTGCTGCCTGGAGTGCTGTTTATATTGACCTCAACCCAGGCACACCTGGGGAGGGCTTGCCGGTAGGGCCAGGCTGCCCAGGTCAGCTAATCCTCAGCCCTCGGGGAATCACACTGCAGAAAATGGACCTCGATAAGACAGAATATTCGCCAAGGAAAACAAGGACACAATGCCATTTGCAGCACCGTAGATGAGTCTCGAGGTAATCACGTGACTTGGAGTAAGTCAGAAAGTGAAAGACACATATCATATCATATCACTTATAGGTGTTACCTATAAATTGATACCAGGGCAGATATTTCCACGGAGAAGGGCAATCACAGATTCATTAAACAAACTTATGGTTCACCAAAGGAAAGGTGTGAGGATTGAATTCATTACGATATTGGGGTTAACAGACATATACAAACACAGTAGACGTATAGATTCACCAAAGACCTACGGAGTACCAAGAGAAGACTACTCAACATTCTGTCATAACGTACATGGGAAAAGGATCCCAGGAAGAACAGACATATGTATATGTGTAAAAGAACCACCTCTTGCACACCTACAACAAGCTAAACGTTGTACTCAAACTTGCTGTAATAAAAAATAAAAAATTAAATTAAAAACACGAACAAGAAGTAGTGAGACAAACTTGAGGGGCTTTCTCCTGGCACATTCCGTTCTACATTCCAATCTAGAACGCGACTTCCATTGAGGCTCTGCTGCCCTAGTAACCAGATTTGGTAAGGGATAACTGCTGCCACCTTGTGGCCGTTTCACACAACAGCAGCTTTAATCCCAGCGCTAATGGTCAGTGGATATTCCAAATCATTACAGGCCTGTAAATGACACCTGCCCTGAAAACAAATCCTGGGGTCATATATCGACCAAAAAATTCAAAAGACGTCCATATTTCAAAACGACAGTTTCAAGAGGCATATTTCACGCACATTAGTGTTCTGCTTCTTTTGCTTGCTTTCTTTCTTTGTTAAAAAAACGGGAATGGAAAAAGGCAACCCTCAGAATGGGCGAAAACGTTCACAAACGAATCAATGGACAAAGGTTTAATCTCCAATATATATAAACAGCTCATGCAGCTTAATATTAATAAAACAAACAACCCAATATAAAAATGGGCAGAAGATCTAAAGAGACGTTTCTTCAAAGAAGACACAGAGATGGCCAAGACGCACATGAAAAGCTGCTCTACATCACTAATTATTAGAGAAATGCAAATCAAAACTACAATGAGGTAAGACCTCACACCTGTGAGAATCGGCCTCATCAGATAATCTACAAACAACAAATTCTGGGGAGGGTGTGGACAAAAGGAACCCTCTTCCGCTATTGGTGGGAATGTAAATTGATACAGTCACTATGGAGAACAGTATGGAGGTTCCTTTAGAAAACTAAAAAGAGAATTACCATAGGATCCAGCAATCCCACTTCTGGGCATATACCCAGAGAAAACCATAAATCACAAAGACACATTCACCACAATGTTCATTGCAGCACTATTTACAATAGCCAGGTAATGGAAGCAACCTAAATGCCCACAGACAGACGAATGGATAAAGATGTGGTACATATATAAAATGGAATATTACTCAGCCAAAAAAAGGAATGAAACTGGGTCATTTGTAGAGAAGTTGATGGATCTAGAGACTGTCATACAGAGTGAAGTAAGTCAGAAAGAGAAAAACAAATATTGTATATTAATGCCTATATGTGGAACCTAGAAAAATGGTACAGATGAACTGGTTTGCAGGGCAGAAATAGAGACACAGAGGTAGAGAACAAACGTATGGACATGGACACAAAGTGGGGGAAGCCATGGGGTGGTGGTGGTGGGATGAGTTGGGAGATTGGGATTGACCTGTATACATGTATATGCATAAAATAGATAACTAATAATAACCTACTGTATAAAAAAATAAATTTCAAAATTTTTAAAAATAAAATGTAAAAATAAAACAGAAAAAAAGTTCTTCCATTCACACTGATGTATTTATAAGAATGAATTATTTCCATGCTTATATCCATAAATACATAGAAGAGGAATAAAATCTAACTTGAACCAAAAAAGAAAAAAAAACTGAACCTAACATTTATACAGAGGAAAACACTACCAAGGCACTTGCTCCAGTGGTAAACAATTCTGAAATTGGTCAGAGGTGGGGAATCATCTCCCATACAGCCAGCAGCCCCGCCCGCCCACGCAAGGAGCGTCCTTATTGCAAAGCTGGGGGACCGTGCCGAGGCCTCTGTGAGGAAACGTGAGCTGAGCCCCAGGCCAGCTGCTGCTGAACTCTTCCCACCCTTCCCAGGTGAAACACCTGAATATGTACAAGGGCTTGAAAGCCTAGAGGAAGGGCCGTGGAGCCACACCAGAGACAGCACGCAGGCCAACTTGGTGCCTGCAGGTCAGCCAGGATGGTCCTGGCCACGGGCGCTCTTCTGGAAGCTTTCCATTGCCCTGCCTGAGATACCCCTCCTGTCCCGGCCCCCACTCCTTTTTTTCCTTCCTCACCTCAGCCCGGAGAGATATTCCAGTGGAAGTTATGGGTGACACATCCTCTTCTTTACAGGTGGCAGCCTGGCAACTCCTGCCGAAAGTGCAGCAGAGCCCCACTCACACCGGGCCCCCCACAAAGCCGTGGACCCTCACACCCTCCCACCAGCACAGCCCCGAGACTGCTGACGGGGCAGAGAATATGGAGTCAGGCACAGCTGCAGGGGCTATTGCTGCCTGGAGTGCTGTTTATATTGACCTCAACCCAGGCACACCAGGGGAGGGCTTGCCAGCAGGGCCAGGCTGCCCAGGTCAGCTAATCCTCAGCCCTCGGGGAATCACACTGCAGAAAATGGACCTCGCTAAGACAGAATATTCGCCAAGGAAAACAAGGACACAATGCCATTTGCAGCACCGTAGATGAGTCTCGAGGTAATCACGTGACTTGGAGTAAGTCAGAAAGTGAAAGACACATATCATATCATATCACTTATAGGTGTTACCTATAAATTGATACCAGGGCAGATATTTCCACGGAGAAGGGCAATCACAGATTCATTAAACAAACTTATGGTTCACCAAAGGAAAGGTGTGAGGATTGAATTCATTACGATATTGGGGTTAACAGACATATACAAACACAGTAGACGTATATAATCACCAAAGACCTACGGAGTACCAAGAGAAGACTACTCAACATTCTGTCATAACGTACATGGGAAAAGGATCCCAGGAAGAACAGACATATGTATATGTGTAAAAGAACCACCTCTTGCACACCTACAACAAGCTAAACGTTGTACTCAAACTTGCTGTAATAAAAAATAAAAAATTAAATTAAAAACACGAACAAGAAGTAGTGAGACAAACTTGAGGGGCTTTCTCCTGGCACATTCCGTTCTACATTCCAATCTAGAACACGACTTCCATTGAGGCTCTGCTGCCCTAGTAACCAGATTTGGTAAGGGAGAACTGCTGCCACCTTGTGGCCGTTTCACACAACTGCAGGTTTAATGCCAGCGCTAATGGTCAGTGGATATTCCAAATCATTACAGGCCTGTAAATGACACCTGCCCTGAAAACAAATCCTGGGGTCATATATCGACCAAAAAATTCAAAAGACGTCCATATTTCAAAACGACAGTTTCAAGAGGCATATTTCACGCACATTAGTGTTCTGCTTCTTTTGCTTGCTTTCTTTCTTTGTTAAAAAAACGGGAATGGAAAAAGGCAACCCTCAGAATGGGCGAAAACGTTCACAAACGAATCAATGGACAAAGGTTTAATCTCCATTATATATAAACAGCTCATGCAGCTTAATATTAATAAAACAAACAAACCAATACAAAAATGGGCAGAAGATCTAAAGAGACGTTTCTTCAAAGAAGACACAGAGATGGCCAAGACGCACATGAAAAGCTGCTCAACATCACTAATTATTAGAGAAATGCAAATCAAAACTACAATGAGGTAAGACCTCACACCTGTGAGAATCGGCCTCATCAGATAATCTACAAACAACAAATTCTGGGGAGGGTGTGGACAAAAGGAACCCTCTTCCGCTATTGGTGGGAATGTAAATTGATACAGTCACTATGGAGAACAGTATGGAGGTTCCTTTTAAAAACTAAAAAGAGAATTACCATAGGATCCAGCAATCCCACTTCTGGGCATATACCCAGAGAAAACCATAAATCACAAGGACACATTCACCACAATGTTCATTGCAGCACTATTTACAATAGCCAGGTAATGGAAGCAACCTAAATGCCCACAGACAGACGAATGGATAAAGATGTGGTACATATATAAAATGGAATATTACTCAGCCAAAAAAAGGAATGAAACTGGGTCATTTGTAGAGAAGTTGATGGATCTAGAGACTGTCATACAGAGTGAAGTAAGTCAGAAAGAGAAAAACAAATATTGTATATTAATGCCTATATGTGGAACCTAGAAAAATGGTACAGATGAACTGGTTTGCAGGGCAGAAATAGAGACACAGAGGTAGAGAACAAACGTATGGACATGGACACAAAGTGGGGGAAGCCATGGGGTGGTGGTGGTGGGATGAGTTGGGAGATTGGGATTGACCTGTATACATGTATATGCATAAAATAGATAACTAATAATAACCTACTGTATAAAAAAATAAATTTCAAAATTTTTAAAAATAAAATGTAAAAATAAAACAGAAAAAAAGTTCTTCCATTCACACTGATGTATTTATAAGAATGAATTATTTCCATGCTTATATCCATAAATACATAAAAGAGGAATAAAATCTAACTTGAACCAAAAAAGAAAAAAAAAACTGAACCTAACATTTATACAGAGGAAAACACTACCAAGGCACTTGCTCCAGTGGTAAACAATTCTGAAATTGGTCAGAGGTGGGGAATCATCTCCCATACAGCCAGCAGCCCCGCCCGCCCACGCAAGGAGCATCCTTATTGCAAAGCTGGGGGACCATGCCGAGGCCTCTGTGAGGAAACGTGAGCTGAGCCCCAGGCCAGCTGCTGCTGAACTCTTCCCACCCTTCCCAGGTGAAACACCTGAATATGTACAAGGGCTTGAAAGCCTAGAGGAAGGGCCGTGGAGCCACACCAGCGACAGCACGCAGGCCAACTTGGTGCCTGCAGGTCAGCCAGGATGATCCTGGCCACGGGCACTCTTCTGGAAGCTTTCCATTGCCCTGCCTGAGATACCCCTCCTGTCCCGGCCCCCACTCCTTTTTTTCCTTCCTCACCTCAGCCCGGAGAGATATTCCAGTGGAAGTTATGGGTGACACATCCTCTTCTTTACAGGTGGCAGCCTGGCAACTCCTGCCGAAAGTGCAGCAGAGCCCCACTCACACCGGGCCCCCCACAAAGCCGTGGACCCTCACACCCTCCCACCAGCACAGCCCCGAGACTGCTGACGGGGCAGAGAATATGGAGTCAGGCACAGCTGCAGGGGCTATTGCTGCCTGGAGTGCTGTTTATATTGACCTCAACCCAGGCACACCTGGGGAGGGCTTGCCGGCAGGGCCAGGCTGCCCAGGTCAGCTAATCCTCAGCCCTCGGGGAATCACACTGTAGAAAATGGACCTCGCTAAGACAGAATATTCGCCAAGGAAAACAAGGACACAATGCCATTTGCAGCACCGTAGATGAGTCTCGAGGTAATCACGTGACTTGGAGTAAGTCAGAAAGTGAAAGACACATATCATATCATATCACTTATAGGTGTTACCTATAAATTGATACCAGGGCAGATATTTCCACGGAGAAGGGCAATCACAGATTCATTAAACAAACTTATGGTTCACCAAAGGAAAGGTGTGAGGATTGAATTCATTACGATATTGGGGTTAACAGACATATACAAACACAGTAGACGTATAGATTCACCAAAGACCTACGGAGTACCAAGAGAAGACTACTCAACATTCTGTCATAACGTACATGGGAAAAGGATCCCAGGAAGAACAGACATATGTATATGTGTAAAAGAACCACCTCTTGCACACCTACAACAAGCTAAACGTTGTACTCAAACTTGCTGTAATAAAAAATAAAAAATTAAATTAAAAACACGAACAAGAAGTAGTGAGACAAACTTGAGGGGCTTTCTCCTGGCACATTCCGTTCTACATTCCAATCTAGAACAGGACTTCTATTGAGGCTCTGCTGCCCTAGTAACCAGATTTGGTAAGGGAGAACTGCTGCCACCTTGTGGCCGTTTCACACAACTGCAGGTTTAATGCCAGCGCTAATGGTCAGTGGATATTCCAAATCATTACAGGCCTGTAAAGGACACCTGCCCTGAAAACAAATCCTGGGGTCATATATCGACCAAAAAATTCAAAACACGTCCATATTTCAAAACGACAGTTTCAAGAGGCATATTTCACGCACATTAGTGTTCTGCTTCTTTTGCTTTCTTTCTTTGTTAAAAAAAACGGGAATGGAAAAAGGCAACCCTCAGAATGGACGAAAACGTTCACAAATGAATCAATGGACAAAGGTTTAATCTCCAATATATATAAACAGCTCATGCAGCTTAATATTAATAAAACAAACAACCCAATACAAAAATGGGCAGAAGATCTAAAGAGACGTTTCTTCAAAGAAGACACAGAGATGGCCAAGACGCACATGAAAAGCTGCTCAACATCACTAATTATTAGAGAAATGCAAATCAAAACTACAATGAGGTAAGACCTCACACCTGTTAGAATCGGCATCATCAGATAATCTACAAACAACAAATTCTGGGGAGGGTGTGGACAAAAGGAACCCTCTTCCGCTATTGGTGGGAATGTAAATTGATACAGTCACTATGGAGAACAGTATGGAGGTTCCTTTAAAAAACTAAAAAGAGAATTAACATAGGATCCAGCAATCCCTCTTCTGGGCATATACCCAGAGAAAAACATAAATCACAGAGACACATGCACCACAATGTTCATTGCAGCACTATTTACAATAGCCAGGTAATGGAATCAACCTAAATGCCCACAGACAGACGAATGGATAAAGATGTGGTACATATATAAAATGGAATATTACTCAGCCATAAAAAGGCATGAAACTGGGTCATTTGTAGAGAAGTTGTTGGATCTAGAGACTGTCATACAGAGTGAAGTAAGTCAGAAAGAGAAAAATATTGTATATTAATGCCTATATGTGGAACCTAGAAAAATGGTACAGATGAACTGGTTTGCAGGGCCGAAATAGAGACACAGAGGTAGAGAACAAACGTATGGACACAAAGTGGGGGAATCCATGGGGTGGTGGTGGTGGGATGAGTTGGGATATTGGGATTGACCTGTATACATGTCTATGCATAAAATAGATAACTAATAATAACCTACTGTATAAAAAAATAAATAAAATTAAATTTCAAAATTTTAAAAAATAAAATGTAAAAATAAAACAGAAAAAAGTTCTTCCATTCACACTGATGTATTTATAAGAATGAATTATTTCCATGCTTATATCTATAAATACATAAAAGAGGAATAAAATCTAACTTGAACCAAAAAAGAAAAAAAAAAAATGAACCTAACAGTTATACAGAGGAAAACACTACCAAGGCACTTGCTCCAGTGGTAAACAATTCTGAAATTGGTCAGAGGTGGGGAATCATCTCCCATAGAGCCAGCAGCCCCGCCCGCCCACGCAAGGAGTGTCCTTATTGCAAAGCTGGGGGACCGTGCCGAGGCCTCTGTGAGTAAATGTGAGCTGTGCCCCAGGCCAGCTTCTGCTGAACTGTTCCCACCCTTCCCAGGTGAAACACCTGAATATGTACAAGGGCTTGAAGGCCTAGAGGAAGGGCCGTGGAGCCACAACAGTGACAGCACGCAGGCCAACATGGTGCCTGCAGGTGAGCCAGGATGGTCCTGGCCACGGGCGCTCTTCTGGAAGCTCTCCATTGCCCTGCCTGAGATACCCCTCCTGTCCCGGCCCCCACTCCTTTTTTTCCTTCCTCACCTGAGCCCTGAGAGATATTCCAGTGGAAATTATGGGTGACACATCCTCTTCTTTACAGGTGGCAGCCTGGCAACTCCTGCAGACAGTCCAGCAGAGCCCCACTCACACCGGGCCACCCACAGAGCCGTGGACCCTCACACCCTCCCACCAGCACAGCGCCGAGACTGCTGACGGGGCAGAGAATATGTAGTCAGGCACAGCTGCAGGGGCTATTGCTGCCTGGAGTGCTGTTTATATTGACCTCAACCCTGGCACACCTGGGGAGGGCTTGCCGGCAGGGTCAGGCTGCCCAGGTCAGCTAATCCTCAGCCCTCAGGGAATCACATTGCAGAAAATGGGCCTCGCTAAGACAGAATATTCGCCAAGGAAAAAAAGGACACAATGCCATTTGCAGCACCGTAGATGAGTCTAGAGGTAATCACGTGACTTGGAGTAAGTCAGAAAGTGAAAGACACATATCATATCATATCACTTATAGGTGTTACCTATAAATTGATACCAGGGCAGATATTTCCACGGAGAAGGGCAATCACAGATTCATTAAACAAACTTATGTTGCAACAAAGGAAAGGTGTGAGGATTGTATCCAACACGATATTGGGGTTAACAGACATATACAAACACAATAGACGTATATAATCACCAAAGACCTATGGAGTACCAAGAGAAGACTACTCAACATTCTGTCATACCGTACATGGGAAAAGGATCCCAGGAAGAACAGACATATGTATATGTGTAAAAGAACCACCTCTTGCACACCTACAACAAGCTAAACGTTGTACTCAAACTTGCTGTAATAAAAAATAAAAAAATTAAATTAAAAACAGGAACAAGAAGTAGTGAGACAAACTTGAGGGGCTTTCTCCTGGCACATTCCGTTCTACATTCCAATCTAGAACGCGACTTCCATTGAGGCTCTGCTGCCCTAGTAACCAGATTTGGTAAGGGAGAACTGCTGCCACCTTGTGGCCGTTTCACACAACAGCAGCTTTAATCCCAGCGCTAATGGTCAGTGGATATTCCAAATCATTACAGGCCTGTAAATGACACCTGCCCTGAAAACAAATCCTGGGGTCATATATCGACCAAAAAATTCAAAACACGTCCATATTTCAAAACGACAGTTTCAAGAGGCATATTTCACGCACATTTGTGTTGGGCTTCTTTTGCTTGCTTTCTTTCTTTGTTAAAAAAATGGGAATGGAAAAAGGCAACCCTCAGAATGGGCGAAAACGTTCACAAACGAATCAATGAACAAAGGTTTAATCTCCAATATATATAAACAGCTCATGCAGCTTAATATTAATAAAACAAACAACCCAATACAAAAATGGGCAGAAGATCTAAATAGACGTTTCTTCAAAGAAGACACAGAGATGGCCAAGACGCACATGAAAAGCTGCTCAACATCACTAATTATTAGAGAAATGCAAATCAAAACTACAATGAGGTAAGACCTCACACCTGTTAGAATCGGCATCATCAGATAATCTACAAACAACAAATTCTGGGGAGGCTGTGGCCTAAAGGAACCCTCTTCCGCTATTGGTGGGAATGTAAATTGATACAGTCACTATGGAGAACAGTATGGAGGTTCCTTTAAAAAACTAAAAAGAGAATTACCATAGGATCCAGCAATCCCACTTCTGGGCATATACCCAGAGAAACCCATAAATCACAAAGACACATTCACCACAATGTTCATTGCAGCACTATTTACAATAGCCAGGTAATGGAAGCAACCTAAATGCCCACAGAGAGACGAATGGATAAAGATGTGGTACATATATAAAATGGAATATTACTCAGCCATAAAAAAAGAATGAAACTGGGTCATTTGTAGAGAAGTTGATGGATCTAGAGACTGTCATACAGAGTGAAGTAAGTCAGAAAGAGAAAAACACATATTGTATATTAATGCCTATATGTGGAACCTAGAAAAATTGTACAGATGAACTGGTTTGCAGGGCAGAAATAGAGACACAGAGATAGAGAACAAACGTATGGACACAAAGTGGGGGAAGCCATGGGGTGGTAGTGGTGGGATGAGTTGGGAGATTGGGATTGACCTGTATACATGTATAAGCATAAAATAGATAACTAATAATAACCTACTGTATTAAAAAATAAATAAAATTAAATTTCAAAATTTTTAAAAATAAAATGTAAAAATAAAAGAGAAAAAAATTTCTTCCATTCACACTGATGTATTTATAAGAATGAATTATTTCCATGCTTATATCCATAAATACGTAAAAGAGGAATAAAATCTAACTTGAACCAAAAAAGAAAAAAAAACTGAACCTAACAGTTATACAGAGGAAAACACTACCAAGGCACTTGCTCCATTGGTAAACAATTCTGAAATTGGTCTGATGTGGGGAATCATCCCCCATACAGCCAGCAGCCCCGCCCGCCCACGCAAGGAGCGTCCTTATTGCAAAGCTGGGGGACCGTGCCGAGGCCTCTGTGAGTAAACGTGTGCTGAGCCCCAGGCCAGCTGCTGCTGAACTGTTCCCAACCTTCCCAGGTGAAAGACCTGAGTATGTACAAGGGCTTGAAAGCCTAGAGGAAGGGCCGTGGATCCACACCAGCGACAGCACACAGGCCAACTTGGTGCCTGCAGGTCAGCCAGGATGGTCCTGGCCACGGACGCTCTTCTGGAAGCTTTCCATTGCCCTGCCTGAGTTACCCCTCCTGTCCCGGGCCCCACTCCTTTTTTTCCTTCCTCACCTCAGCCCGGAGAGATATTCCAGTGCAATTTATGGGTGACACATCCTCTTCTTTACAGGTGGCAGCCTGGCAACTCCTGCAGAAAGTCCAGCAGAGCCCCACTTACACCGGGCCACCCACAAAGCCGTGGACCCTCACACCCTCCCACCAGCACAGCCCCGAGACAGCTGACGGGGCAGAGAATATGGAGTCAGGCACAGCTGCAGGGGCTATTGCTGCCTGGAGTGCTGTTTATATAGACCTCAACCCTGGCACACCTGGGGAGGGCTTGCCGGCAGGGTCAGGCTGCCCAGGTCAGCTAATCCTCAGCCCTCAGGGAATCACATTGCAGAAAATGGACCTCGCTAAGACAGAATATTCGCCAAGGAAAAAAAGGACACAATGCCATTTGCAGCACCGTAGATGAGTCCAGAGGTAATCACGTGACTTGGAGTAAGTCAGAAAGTGAAAGACACATATCATATCATATCACTTATAGATGTTACCTATAAATTGATACCAGGGCAGATATTTCCACGGAGAAGGGCAATCACAGATTCATTAAACAAACTTATGGTTCACCAAAGGAAAGGTGTGAGGATTGAATTCATTACGATATTGGGATTGACAGACAGATACAAACACGGTAGACGTATATAATCACCAAAGACCTACGGAGTACCAAGAGAAGACTACTCAACATTCTGTCATAACGTACATGGGAAAAGGATCCCAGGAAGAACAGACATATGTATATGTGTAAAAGAACCACCTCTTGCACACCTACAACAAGGTAAACGTTGTACTCACACTTGCTGTAATAAAAAAATAAAAAATTAAATTAAAAACACGAACAAGAAGCAGTGAGACAAACTTGAGGGGCTTTCTCCTGGCACATTCCGTTCTACATTACAATCTAGAACGTGACTTCCATTGAGGCTCTGTTGCCCAAGTAACCATATTTGGTAACGGAGAACTGCTGCCACCTTGTGGCCGTTTCACACAACAGCAGCTTTAATCCCAGCGCTAATGGTCAGTGGATATTCCAAATCATTACAGGCCTGTAAATGACACCTGCCCTGAAAACAAATCCTGGGGTCATATATCGACCAAAAAATACCAAAGACGTCCATATTTCAAAACGACAGTTTCAAGAGGCATATTTCACACACATTAGTGTTCTGCTTCTTTTGCTTGCTTTCTTTCTTTGTTAAAAATACAGGAATGGAAAAGGGCAACCATCAGAATGGGCGAAAACATTCACATACGAATCAATGGACAAAGGTTTAATCTCCAATATATATAAACAGCTCATGCAGCTTAATATTAATAAAACAAACAACCCCATACAAAAATGGGCAGAAGATCTAAATAGACGTTTCTTCAAAGAAGACACAGAGATGGCCAAGACGCACATGAAAAGCTGCTCAACATCACTAATTATTAGAGAAATGCAAATCAAAACTACAATGAGGTAAGACCTCACACCTGTTAGAATCGGCATCATCAGATAATCTACAAACAACAAATTCTGGGGAGGGTGTGGACAAAAGGAACCCTCTTCCGCTATTGGTGGGAATGTAAATGGATAGAGTCACTATCGAGAACAGTATGGAGGTTCCTTTAAAAAACTAAAAAGAGAATTACCATAGGATCCAGCAATCCCACTTCTGGGCATATACCCAGAGAAAACCATAAATCACAAAGACACATTCACCACAATGTTCATTGCAGCACTATTTACAATAGCCAGGTAATGGAAGCTACCTTAATGCCCACAGACAGACGAATGGATAAAGATGTGGTACATATATAAAATGGAATATTACTCAGCCATAAAAGGGAATGAAACTAGGTCATTTGTAGAGAAGTTGATGGATCTAGAGACTGTCATACAGAGTGAAGTAAGTCAGAAAGAGAAAAACACATATTGTATATTAATGCCTATATGTGAAACCTAGAAAAATGGTACAGATGAACTAGTTTGCAGGGCAGAAATAGAGACACAGTGGTAGAGAACAAACGTTTGGACACAAAGTGGGGGAAGCCATCGGGTGGTGGTGGTGGGATGAGTTGGGAGATTGGGATTGACCTGTATACATGTCTATGCATAAAATAGATAACTAATAATAACCTAGTGTATAAAAAAATAAATAAAATTAAATTTCAAAATTTTTAAAAATAAAATGTAAAAATAAATCAGAAAAAAAGTTCTTCCATTCACACTGATGTATTTATAAGAATGAATTATTTCCATGCTTATATCCATAAATACATAAAAGAGGAATAAAATCTAACTTGAACCAAAAAAGAAAAAAAAACTGAACCTAACAGCTATACAGAGGAAAACACTACCAAGGCACTTGCTCCAGTGGTAAACAATTCTTAAATTGGTCAGAGGTGGGGAATCATCTCCCATACACCCAGCAGCCCCGCCCGCCTATGCAAGGAGCGCCCTTATTGCAAACCTGGGGGACCATGTCGAGGCCTCTGTGAGTAAACGTGAGCTGAGCCCCAGGTCAGCTGCTGCTGAACTGTTCCCACCCTTCCCAGATGAAGCACCTGAATATGTGCAAGGGCTTGAAAGCCTAGAGGAAGGCCCGTGGAGCCTCACCAGCGACAGCACGCAGGCCAACTTGGTGCCTGCAGGTCAGCCAGGATGGTCCTGGCCACGGGCACTCTTCTGGAAGCTTTCCATTGCCCTGCCTGAGATACCCTTCCTGTGTCGGCCCCCACTCCTTTTTTTCCTTCCTCACCTCAGCCCGGAGAGATATTCCAGTGGAAGTTATGGGTGACACATCCTTTCTTTACAGTTGGCAGCCTGGCAACTCCTGCCGAATGACCAGCAGAGCCCCACTCACACAGGGCCACCCACAAAGCCGTGGACCCTCACAGCGTCCCACCAGCACAGCCCCGAGACTGCTGACGGGGCAGAGAATATGGAGTCAGGCACAGCTGCAGGGGCTATTGCTGCCTGGAGTGCTGTTTATATTGACCTCAACCCAGGCACACCTGGGGAGGGCTTGCCGGCAGGGTCAGGCTGCCCAGGTCAGCTAATCCTCAGCCCTCAGGGAATCACATTGCAGAAAATGGACCTCGCTAAGACAGAATATTCGCCAAGGAAAAAAAGGACACAATGCCATTTGCAGCACCGTAGATGAGTCCAGAGGTAATCACGTGACTTGGAGTAAGTCAGAAAGTGAAAGACACATATAATATCATATCACTTATAGATGTTACCTATAAATTGATACCAGGGCAGATATTTCCACGGAGAAGGGCAATCACAGATTCATTAAACAAACTTATGGTTCACCAAAGGAAAGGTGTGAGGATTGAATTCATTACGATATTGGGGTTGACAGACATATACAAACACAGTAGACGTATAAAATCACCAAAGACCTACGGAGTACCAAGAGAAGACTACTCAACATTCTGTCATAACGTACATGGGAAAAGGATCCCAGGAAGAACAGTCATATGTATATGTGTAAAAGAACCACCTCTTGCACACCTACAACAAGCTAAACGTTGTACTCAAACTTGCTGTAATAAAAAATAAAAAATTAAATTAAAAACACGAACAAGAAGTAGTGAGACAAACTTGAGGGGCTTTCTCCTGGCACATTCCGTTCTACATTCCAATCTAGATCCCGACTTCCATTGAGGCTCTGCTGCCCTAGTAACCAGATTTGGTAAGGGAGAACTGCTGCCACCTTGTGGCCGTTTCACACAACAGCAGCTTTAATCCCAGCGCTAATGGTCAGTGGATATTCCAAATCATTACAGGCCTGTAAATGACACCTGCCCTGAAAACAAATCCTGGGGTCATATATCGACCAAAAAATTCAAAAGACGTCCATATTTCAAAACGACAGTTTCAAGAGGCATATTTCACGCACATTAGTGTTCTGCTTCTTTTGCTTTCTTTCTTTCTTTGTTAAAAAAATGGGAATGGAAAAAGGCAACCCTCAGAATGGGCGAAAACGTTCACAAACGAATCAATGGACAAAGTTTAATCTCCAATATATATAAACAGCTCATGCAGCTTAATATTAATAAAACAAACAACCCGATACAAAAATGGGCAGAAGATCTAAATAGACGTTTCTTCAAAGAAGACACAGAGATGGCCAAGACGCACATGAAAAGCTACTCAACATCACTAATTATTAGAGAAATGCAAATCAAAACTACAATGAGGTAAGACCTCACACCTGTTAGAATCGGCATCATCAGATAATCTACAAACAACAAATTCTGGGGAGGGTGTGGACAAAAGGAACCCTCTTCCGCTATTGGTGGGAATGTAAATTGATACAGTCACTATGGAGAACAGAATGGAGGTTCCTTTAAAAAACTAAAAAGAGAATTACCATAGGATCCAGCAATCCCACTTCTGGGCATATACCCAGAGAAAACCATAAATCACAAAGACACATTCACCACAATGTTCATTGCAGCACTATTTACAATAGCCAGGTAATGGAAGCAACATAAATGCCCACAGAGAGACGAATGGATAAAGATGTGGTACATATATAAAATGCAATATTACTCAGCCATAAAAAAAGAATGAAGCTGGGTCATTTGTAGAGAAGTTGATGGATCTAGAGACTGTCATACAGAGTGAAGTAAGTCAGAAAGAGAAAAACACATATGGTATATTAATGCGTATATGTGGAACCTACAAAAATGGTACAGATGAACTGGTTTGCAGGGCAGAAATAGAGACACAGAGATAGAGAACAAACGTATGGACACAAAGTGGGGGAAGTCATAGGGTGTTAGTGGTGGGATGAGTTGTGAGATTGGGATTGACCTGTATACATGTATAAGCATAAAATAGATAATTAATAATAACCTACTGTATTAAAAAATAAATAAAATTAAATTTCAAAATTTTTAAAAATAAAATGTAAAAATAAAACAGAAAAAAAGTTCTTCCATTCACACTGATGTATTTATAAGAATGAATTATTTCCATGCTTATATCCATAACTACATAAAAGAGGAATAAAATCTAACTTGAACCAAAAAAGAAAAAAAAACTGAACCTAACAGTTATACAGAGGAAAACACTACCAAGGCACTTGCTCCAGTGGTAAACAATTCTGAAATTGGTCAGAGGTAGGGAATCATCCCCCATACAGCCAGCAGCCCCGCCCGCCCACGCAAGGATCGTCCTTATTGCAAAGCTGGGGGACCATGCCGAGGCCTCTGTGAGTGAACGTGTGCTGAGCCCCAGGAGAGCTGCTGCTGAACTGTTCCCAACGTTCCCAGGTGAAAGACCTGAGTATGTACAAGGGCTTGAAAGCCTAGAGGAAGGGCCGCGGAGCCACACCAGCGACAGCACGCAGGCCAACGTGGTGCCTGCTGGTCAGCCAGGATTGTCCTGGCCACGGGCGCTCTTCTGGAAGCTTTCCATTGCCCTGCCTGAGATACCCCTCCTGTGTCGGCCCCCACTCCTTTTTTTCCTTCCTCACCTCAGCCCGGAGAGATATTCCAGTGGAAGTTATGGGTGACACATCCTTTCTTTACAGTTGGCAGCCTGGCAACTCCTGCCGAAAGTCCAGCAGAGCCCCACTCACACAGGGCCACCCACAAAGCCGTGGACCCTCACAGCGTCCCACCAGCACAGCCCTGAGACTGCTGACGGGGCAGAGGATATGGAGTCAGGCACAGCTGCAGGGGCTATTGCTGCCTGGAGTGCTGTTTATATTGACCTCAACCCAGGCACACCTGGTGAGGGCTTGCCGGCAGGGTCAGGCTGCCCAGGTCAGCTAATCCTCAGCCCTCAGGGAATCACATTGCAGAAAATGGACCTCGCTAAGACAGAATATTCGCCAAGGAAAAAAAGGACACAATGCCATTTGCAGCACCGTAGATGAGTCTCGAGGTAATCACGTGACTTGGAGTAAGTCAGAAAGTGAAAGACACATATCATATCATATCACTTATAGATGTTACCTATAAATTGATACCAGGGCAGATATTTCCACGGAGAAGGGCAATCACAGATTCATTAAACAAACTTATGGTTCACCAAAGGAAAGGTGTGAGGATTGAATTCATTACGATATTGGGGTTGACAGACATATACAAACACAGTAGACGTATAAAATCACCAAAGACCTACGAAGTACCAAGAGAAGACTACTCAACATTCTGTCATAACGTACATGGGAAAAGGATCCCAGGAAGAACAGTCATATGTATATGTGTAAAAGAACCACCTCTTGCACACCTACAACAAGCTAAACGTTGTACTCAAACTTGCTGTAATAAAAAATAAAAAATTAAATTAAAAACACGAACAAGAAGTAGTGAGACAAACTTGAGGGGCTTTCTCCTGGCACATTCCTTTCTAAATTCCAATCTAGAATGCGACTTCCATTGAGGCTCTGCTGCCCTAGTAACCAGATTTGGTAAGGGAGAACTGCTGCCACCTTTTGGCCGTTTCACACAACAGCAGCTTTAAGCCCAGCGCTAAAGGTCAGTGGATATTCAAAATCATTACAGGACTGTAAATGACACCTGCCCTGTAAACAAATCCAGGGGTCATATATCGACCAAAAAATTCAAAAGACGTCCATATTTCAAAACGACAGTTTCAAGAGGCAGATTTCACACACATTAGTGTTCTGCTTCTTTTGGTTTCTTTCTTTCTTTGTTAAAAAAACGGGAATGGAAAAAGGCAACCCTCAGAATGGGCGAAAACGTTCACACACGAATCAATGGACAAAGGTTTAATCTCCAATGTATATAAACAGCTCATGCAGTTTAATATTAATAAAACAAACAACCCAATACAAAAATGGGCAGAAGATCTAAATAGACCTTTCTTCAAAGAAGACACAGAGATGGCCAAGACACACATGAAAAGCTGCTCAACATCACTAATTATTAGAGAAATGCAAATCAAAACTCCAATGAGGTAAGACCTCACACCTGTTAGAATCGGCATCATCAGATAATCTAAAAACAACAAATTCTGGGGAGGGTGTGGACAAAAGGAACCCTCTTCCGCTATTGGTGGGAATGTAAAATGATACAGTCACTATGGAGAACAGTATGCAGGTTCCTTTAAAAAACTAAAAAGAGAATTACCATAGGATCCAGCAATCCCACTTCTGGGCATATACCCAGAGAAAACAATAAATCACAAAGACACATTCACCACAATGTTCATTGCAGCACTATTTACAATAGCCAGGTAATGGAAGGAACCTAAATGGCCACAGACAGACGAATTGATAAAGATGTGGTACATATATAAAATGGAATATTACTCTGCCATAAAAAGGCATGAAACTGGGTCATTTGTAGAGAAGTTGTTGGATCTAGAGACTGTCATACAGAGTGAAGTAAGTCAGAAAGAGAAAAATATTGTATATTAATGCCTATATGTGGAACCTATAAAAATGCTACACATGAACTGGTTTGCAGGGCAGAAATAGAGACACAGAGGTAGAGAACAAACGTATGGACACAAAGTGGGGGAAGCCATGGGGTGGTGGTGGTGGGATGAGTTGGGAGATTGGGATTGACCTGTATACATGTATATGCATTAAATATATAACTAATAATAACCTACTGTATAAAAAAATAAATAAAATTAAATTTCAAAATTTTTAAAAATAAAATGTAAAAATAAAACAGAAAAAGTTCTTCATTCACACTGATGTATTTATAAGAATGAATTATTTCCATGCTTATATCTATAAATACATAAAAGAGGAATAAAATCTAACTTGAACCAAAAAAGAAAAAAAAAACTGAACCTAACAGTTATGCAGAGGAAAACACTACCAAGGCACTTGCTCCAGTGGTATACAATTCTGAAATTGGTCAGAGGTGGGGAATCATCTCCCATACAGCCAGCAGCCCCGCCCGCCCACGCAAGGAGCGTCCTTATTGCAAAGATGGGGGACCATGCCGAGGCCTCTGTGAGTAAACGTGAGCTGAGCCCCAGGCCAGCTGCTGCTGAACTGTTCCCACCCTTCCCAGGTGAAACACCTGAATATGGACAAGGGCTTGAAAGCGTAGAGGCAGGGCCGTGGAGCCACAACAGTGACAGCACGCAGGCCAAAATGGTGCCTGCAGGTGAGCCAGGATGGTCCTGGCCACGGGCGCTCTTCTGGAACCTTTCCATTGCACTGCATGAGATACCCCTCCTGTCCCGGCCCCCACTCCTTTTTTTCCTTCCTCACCTCAGCCCGGAGAGATATTCCAGTGGAAGTTATGGGTGACACATCCTCTTCTTTACAGGTGGCAGCCTGGCAACTCCTGCAGAAAGTCCAGCAGAGCCCCACTCACACCGGGCCACCCACAAAGCCGTGGAACCTCACACCCTCCCACCAGCACAGCCTCGAGACTGCTGACGGGGCAGAGAATATGGAGTCAGGCACAGCTGCAGGGGCTATTGCTGCCTGGAGTGCTGTTTATATTGACCTCAACCCAGGCACACCTGGGGAGGGCTTGCCGGCAGGGTCAGGCTGCCCAGGTCAGCTAATCCTCAGCCCTCAGGGAATCACATTGCAGAAAATGGACCTCGCTAAGACAGAATATTCGCCAAGGAAAAAAAGGACACAATGCCATTTGCAGCACCGTAGATGAGTCTAGAGGTAATCACGTGACTTGGAGTAAGTCAGAAGGTGAAAGACACATATCATATCATATCACTTATAGATGTTACCGATAAATTGATACCAGGGCAGATATTTCCACGGAGAAGGGCAATCACTGATTCATTAAACAAACTTATGGTTCACCAAAGGAAAGGTGTGAGGATTGAATTCATTACGATATTGGGATTGAGAGACAGATACAAACACGGTAGACGTATATAATCACCAAAGACCTACGGAGTACCAAGAGAAGACTACTCAACATTCTGTCATAACGTACATGGGAAAAGTATCCGAGGAAGAACAGACATATGTATATGTGTAAAAGAACCACCTCTTGCACACCTACAACAAGCTAAACGTTGTACTCACACTTGCTGTAATAAAAAATAAAAAATTAAATTAAAAACACGAACAAGAAGTAATGAGACAAACTTGAGGGGCTTTCTCCTGGCACATTCCGTTCTACATTACAATCTAGAACGCGACTTCCATTGAGGCTCTGCTGCCCTAGTAACCAGATTTGGTAAGGGAGAACTGCTGCCACCTTGTGGCCGTTTCACACAACGGCAGCTTTAATCCCAGCGCTACTGGTCAGTGGATATTCCAAATCATTACAGGCCTGTAAATGACACCTGCCCTGAAAACAAATCCTGGGGTCATATATCGACCAAAAATTTCAAAAGACGTCCATATTTCAAAACGACAGTTTCAAGAGGCATATTTCACGCACATTAGTGTTCTGCTTCTTTTGCTTTCTTTCTTTCTTTGTTAAAAAACGGGAATGGAAAAAGGCAACCCTCAGAATGGGCGAAAACGTTCACAAACGAATCAATGGACAAAGGTTTAATCTCCAATATATATAAACAGCTCATGCAGCTTAATATTAATAAAACAAACAACCCAATACAAAAATGGGCAGAAGATCTAAAGAGACGTTTCTTCAAAGAAGACACAGAGATGGCCAAGACGCACATGAAAAGCTGCTCAACATCACTAATTATTAGAGAAATGCAAATCAAAACTACAATGAGGTAAGACCTCACACCTGTTAGAATCGGCATCATCAGATAATCTACAAAAAACAAATACTGGGGAGGGTGTGGACAAAAGGAACCCTCTTCCACTATTGGTGGGAATGTAAATTGATACAGTCACTATGGAGAACAGTATGGAGGTTCCTTTAGAAAACTAAAAAGAGAATTACCATAGGATCCAGCAATCCCACTTCTGGGCATATACCCAGAGAAAACCATAAATCACAAAGACACATTCCCCACAATGTTCATTGCAGCACTATTTACAATAGCCAGGTAATGGAAGCAACCTAAATGCCCACAGACAGACGAATGGATAAAGATGTGGTACATATATAAAATGGAATATTACTCAGCCATAAAAAGGAATGAAACTGGGTCATTTGTAGAGAAGTTGATGGATCTAGAGACTGTCATACAGAGTGAAGTAAGTCAGAAAGAGAAAAACAAATATTGTATATTAATGCCTATATGTGGAACCTAGAAAAATGGTACAGATGAACTGGTTTGCACGGCAGAAATAGAGACACAGAGGTAGAGAACAAACGTATGGACACAAAGGGGGGAAGCCATGGGGTGGTGGTGGTGGGATGAGTTGGGAGATTGGGATTGACCTGTATACATGACTATACATAAAATAGATAACTAATAATAACCTACTGTATAAAAAAATAAATAAAATTAAATTTCAAAATTTTAAAAAATAAAATGTAAAAATAAAACAGAAAAAAAGTTCTTCCATTCACACTGATGTATTTATAAGAATGAATTATTTCCATGCTTATATCCATAAATACATAAAAGAGGAATAAAATCTAACTTGAACCAAAAAAGAAAAAAAAAACTGAACCTAACAGTTATACAGAGGAAAACACTACCAAGGCACTTGCACCAGTGGTAAACAATACTGAAATTGGTCAGAGGTGGGGAATCATCTACCATACAGCCAGCAGCCCCGCCCGCCCACGCAAGGAGCGTCCTTATTGCAAAGCTGGGGGACCGTGCCGAGGCCTCTGGGAGTAAACGTGAGCTGAGCCCCAGGCCAGCTGCTGCTGAACTGTTCCCACCCTTCCCAGGTGAAACACCTGAATATGTACAAGGGTTTGAACGCCTATAGGAAGGGCCGTGGAGCCACACCAGCGACAGCACGCAGGCCAACTTGGTGCCTGCAGGTCAGCCAGGATGGTCCTGGCCACGGGCGCTCTTCTGGATGCTTTCCATTGCCCTGCCTGAGATACCCCTCCTGTCCCGGCCCCCACTCCTTTTTTTCCTTCCTCACCCCAGCCCGGAGAGATATTCCAGAGGAAATTATGGGTGACACATCCTCTTCTTTACAGGTGGCAGCCTGGCCACTCCTGCAGAAAGTCCAGCAGAGCCCTACTCACACCGTGCCACCCACAAAGCCGTGGACCCTCACTCCCACCCACCAGCACAGCCCCGAGACTGCTGACGGGGCAGAGAATATGGAGTCAGGCACAGCTGCAGGGGCTATTGCTGCCTGGAGTGCTGTTTATATTGACCTCAACCCAGGCACACCTGGGGAGGGCTTGCCGGCTGGGTCAGGCTGCCCAGGTCAGCTAATCCTCAGCCCTCAGGGAATCACATTGCAGAAAATGGACCTCGCTAAGACAGAATATTCGCCAAGGAAAAAAAGGACACAAAGCCATTTGCAGCACCGAAGATGTGTCTAGAGGTAATCACGTGACTTGGAGTAAGTCAGAAAGTGAAAGACACATATCATATCATATCACTTATAGGTGTTACCTATAAATTGATACCAGGGCAGATATTTCCACGGAGAAGGGCAATCACAGATTCATTAAACAAACTTATGGTTCACCAAAGGAAAGGTGTGAGGATTGAATTCATTACGATATTGGGGTTAACAGACATATACAAACACAGTAGACATATATAATCACCAAAGACCTACGGAGTACCAAGAGAAGACTACTCAACATTCTGTCATGACGTACATGGGAAAAGGATCCCAGGAAGAACAGACATATGTATATGTGTAAAAGAACCACCTCTTGCACACCTACAACAAGCTAAACGTTGTACTCAAACTTGCTGTAATAAAAAATAAAAAATTAAATTAAAAACACGAACAAGAAGTAGTGAGACAAACTTGAGGGGCTTTCTCCTGCCACATTCTGTTCTACATTACAATCTAGAACGCGACTTCCATTGAGGCTCTGCTGCCCTAGTAACCAGATTTGGTAAGGGAGAACTGCTGCCACCTTGTGGCCGTTTCACACAACAGCAGCTTTAATCCCAGTGCTAATGGTCAGGTGATATTCCAAATCATTACAGGCCTGTAAATTACACATGCCCTGAAAACAAATCCTGGGGTCATATATCGACCAAAAAATTCAAAAGACGTCCATATTTCAAAACGACAGTTTCAAGAGGCATATTTCACGCACATTAGTGTTCTGCTTCTTTTGCTTGCTTTCTTTCTTTGTTAAAAAACGGGAATGGAAAATGGCAACAATCAGAATGGGCGAAAACGTTCACAAACGAATCAATGGACAAAGGTTTAATCTCCAATATATATAAACAGCTCATGCAGCTTAATATTAATAAAACAAACAACCCAATACAAAAATGGGCAGAAGATCTAAAGAGACGTTTCTTCAAAGAAGACACAGAGATGGCCAAGACGCACATGAAAAGCTGCTCAACATCACTAATTATTAGAGAAATGCAAATCAAAACTACAATGAGGTAAGACCTCACACCTGTTAGAATCGGCATCATCAGATAATCTACAAACAACAAATTCTGGGGACGGTGTGGACAAAAGGAACCCTCTTCCGCTATTGGTGGGAATGTAAATTGATACAGTCACTATGGAGAACAATATGGAGGTTCCTTTAAAAAACTAAAAAGAGAATTACCATAGGATCCAGCAATCCCACTTCTGGGCATATACCCAGAGAAAACAATAAATCACAAAGACATATTCACCACAATGTTCATTGCAGCACTATTTACAATAGCCAGGTAATGGAAGGAACCTAAATGGCCACAGACAGACGAATTGATAAAGATGTGGTACATATATAAAATGGAATATTACTCTGCCATAAAAAGGCATGAAACTGGGTCATTTGTAGAGAAGTTGTTGGATCTAGAGACTGTCATACAGAGTGAAGTAAGTCAGAAAGAGAAAAATATTGTATATTAATGCCTATATGTGGAACCTATAAAAATGCTACACATGAACTGGTTTGCAGGGCAGAAATAGAGACACAGAGGTAGAGAACAAACGTATGGACACAAAGTGGGGGAAGCCATGGGGTGGTGGTGGTGGGATGAGTTGGGAGATTGGGATTGACCTGTATACATGTATATGCATTAAATATATAACTAATAATAACCTACTGTATAAAAAAATAAATAAAATTAAATTTCAAAATTTTTAAAAATAAAATGTAAAAATAAAACAGAAAAAGTTCTTCATTCACACTGATGTATTTATAAGAATGAATTATTTCCATGCTTATATCTATAAATACATAAAAGAGGAATAAAATCTAACTTGAACCAAAAAAGAAAAAAAAAACTGAACCTAACAGTTATACAGAGGAAAACACTACCAAGGCACTTGCTCCAGTGGTAAACAATTCTGAAATTGGTCAGAGGTGGGGAATCATCTCCCATACAGCCAGCAGCCCCGCCCGCCCACGCAAGGAGCGTCCTTATTGCAAAGATGGGGGACCATGCCGAGGCCTCTGTGAGTAAACGTGAGCTGAGCCCCAGGCCAGCTGCTGCTGAACTGTTCCCACCCTTCCCAGGTGAAACACCTGAATATGGACAAGGGCTTGAAAGCGTAGAGGAAGGGCCGTGGAGCCACAACAGTGACAGCACGCAGGCCAAAATGGTGCCTGCAGGTGAGCCAGGATGGTCCTGGCCACGGGCGCTATTCTGGAACCTTTCCATTGCACTGCCTGAGATACCCCTCCTGTCCCGGCCCCCACTCCTTTTTTTCCTTCCTCACCTCAGCCCGGAGAGATATTCCAGTGGAAGTTATGGGTGACACATCCTCTTCTTTACAGGTGGCAGCCTGGCAACTCCTGCAGAAAGTCCAGCAGAGCCCCACTCACACCGGGCCACCCACAAAGCCGTGGAACCTCACACCCTCCCACCAGCACAGCCTCGAGACTGCTGACGGGGCAGAGAATATGGAGTCAGGCACAGCTGCAGGGGCTATTGCTGCCTGGAGTGCTGTTTATATTGACCTCAACCCAGGCACACCTGGGGAGGGCTTGCCGGCAGGGTCAGGCTGCCCAGGTCAGCTAATCCTCAGCCCTCAGGGAATCACATTGCAGAAAATGGACCTCGCTAAGACAGAATATTCGCCAAGGAAAAAAAGGACACAATGCCATTTGCAGCACCGTAGATGAGTCTAGAGGTAATCACGTGACTTGGAGTAAGTCAGAAGGTGAAAGACACATATCATATCATATCACTTATAGATGTTACCGATAAATTGATACCAGGGCAGATATTTCCACGGAGAAGGGCAATCACTGATTCATTAAACAAACTTATGGTTCACCAAAGGAAAGGTGTGAGGATTGAATTCATTACGATATTGGGATTGACAGACAGATACAAACACGGTAGACGTATATAATCACCAAAGACCTACGGAGTACCAAGAGAAGACTACTCAACATTCTGTCATAACGTACATGGGAAAAGTATCCGAGGAAGAACAGACATATGTATATGTGTAAAAGAACCACCTCTTGCACACCTACAACAAGCTTAACGTTGTACTCACACTTGCTGTAATAAAAAATAAAAAATTAAATTAAAAACACGAACAAGAAGTAATGAGACAAACTTGAGGGGCTTTCTCCTGGCACATTCCGTTCTACATTACAATCTAGAACGCGACTTCCATTGAGGCTCTGCTGCCCTAGTAACCAGATTTGGTAAGGGAGAACTGCTGCCACCTTGTGGCCGTTTCACACAACGGCAGCTTTAATCCCAGCGCTACTGGTCAGTGGATATTCCAAATCATTACAGGCCTGTAAATGACACCTGCCCTGAAAACAAATCCTGGGGTCATATATCGACCAAAAATTTCAAAAGACGTCCATATTTCAAAACGACAGTTTCAAGAGGCATATTTCACGCACATTAGTGTTCTGCTTCTTTTGCTTTCTTTCTTTCTTTGTTAAAAAACGGGAATGGAAAAAGGCAACCCTCAGAATGGGCGAAAACGTTCACAAACGAATCAATGGACAAAGGTTTAATCTCCAATATATATAAACAGCTCATGCAGCTTAATATTAATAAAACAAACAACCCAATACAAAAATGGGCAGAAGATCTAAATAGACGTTTCTTCAAAGAAGACACAGAGATGGCCAAGACGCACATGAAAAGCTGCTCAACATCACTAATTATTAGAGAAATGCAAATCAAAACTACAATGAGGTAAGACCTCACACCTGTTAGAATCGGCATCATCAGATAATCTACAAAAAACAAATACTGGGGAGGGTGTGGACAAAAGGAACCCTCTTCCACTATTGGTGGGAATGTAAATTGATACAGTCACTATGGAGAACAGTATGGAGGTTCCTTTAGAAAACTAAAAAGAGAATTACCATAGGATCCAGCAATCCCACTTCTGGGCATATACCCAGAGAAAACCATAAATCACAAAGACACATTCCCCACAATGTTCATTGCAGCACTATTTACAATAGCCAGGTAATGGAAGCAACCTAAATGCCCACAGACAGACGAATGGATAAAGATGTGGTACATATATAAAATGGAATATTACTCAGCCATAAAAAGGAATGAAACTGGGTCATTTGTAGAGAAGTTGATGGATCTAGAGACTGTCATACAGAGTGAAGTAAGTCAGAAAGAGAAAAACAAATATTGTATATTAATGCCTATATGTGGAACCTAGAAAAATGGTACAGATGAACTGGTTTGCACGGCAGAAATAGAGACACAGAGGTAGAGAACAAACGTATGGACACAAAGGGGGGAAGCCATGGGGTGGTGGTGGTGGGATGAGTTGGGAGATTGGGATTGACCTGTATACATGACTATACATAAAATAGATAACTAATAATAACCTACTGTATAAAAAAATAAATAAAATTAAATTTCAAAATTTTAAAAAATAAAATGTAAAAATAAAACAGAAAAAAAGTTCTTCCATTCACACTGATGTATTTATAAGAATGAATTATTTCCATGCTTATATCCATAAATACATAAAAGAGGAATAAAATCTAACTTGAACCAAAAAAGAAAAAAAAAACTGAACCTAACAGTTATACAGAGGAAAACACTACCAAGGCACTTGCACCAGTGGTAAACAATACTGAAATTGGTCAGAGGTGGGGAATCATCTACCATACAGCCAGCAGCCCCGCCCGCCCACGCAAGGAGCGTCCTTATTGCAAAGCTGGGGGACCGTGCCGAGGCCTCTGGGAGTAAACGTGAGCTGAGCCCCAGGCCAGCTGCTGCTGAACTGTTCCCACCCTTCCCAGGTGAAACACCTGAATATGTACAAGGGTTTGAACGCCTATAGGAAGGGCCGTGGAGCCACACCAGCGACAGCACGCAGGCCAACTTGGTGCCTGCAGGTCAGCCAGGATGGTCCTGGCCACGGGCGCTCTTCTGGATGCTTTCCATTGCCCTGCCTGAGATACCCCTCCTGTCCCGGCCCCCACTCCTTTTTTTCCTTCCTCACCCCAGCCCGGAGAGATATTCCAGAGGAAATTATGGGTGACACATCCTCTTCTTTACAGGTGGCAGCCTGGCCACTCCTGCAGAAAGTCCAGCAGAGCCCTACTCACACCGTGCCACCCACAAAGCCGTGGACCCTCACTCCCACCCACCAGCACAGCCCCGAGACTGCTGACGGGGCAGAGAATATGGAGTCAGGCACAGCTGCAGGGGCTATTGCTGCCTGGAGTGCTGTTTATATTGACCTCAACCCAGGCACACCTGGGGAGGGCTTGCCGGCTGGGTCAGGCTGCCCAGGTCAGCTAATCCTCAGCCCTCAGGGAATCACATTGCAGAAAATGGACCTCGCTAAGACAGAATATTCGCCAAGGAAAAAAAGGACACAAAGCCATTTGCAGCACCGAAGATGTGTCTAGAGGTAATCACGTGACTTGGAGTAAGTCAGAAAGTGAAAGACACATATCATATCATATCACTTATAGGTGTTACCTATAAATTGATACCAGGGCAGATATTTCCACGGAGAAGGGCAATCACAGATTCATTAAACAAACTTATGGTTCACCAAAGGAAAGGTGTGAGGATTGAATTCATTACGATATTGGGGTTAACAGACATATACAAACACAGTAGACATATATAATCACCAAAGACCTACGGAGTACCAAGAGAAGACTACTCAACATTCTGTCATGACGTACATGGGAAAAGGATCCCAGGAAGAACAGACATATGTATATGTGTAAAAGAACCACCTCTTGCACACCTACAACAAGCTAAACGTTGTACTCAAACTTGCTGTAATAAAAAATAAAAAATTAAATTAAAAACACGAACAAGAAGTAGTGAGACAAACTTGAGGGGCTTTCTCCTGCCACATTCTGTTCTACATTACAATCTAGAACGCGACTTCCATTGAGGCTCTGCTGCCCTAGTAACCAGATTTGGTAAGGGAGAACTGCTGCCACCTTGTGGCCGTTTCACACAACAGCAGCTTTAATCCCAGTGCTAATGGTCAGGTGATATTCCAAATCATTACAGGCCTGTAAATTACACATGCCCTGAAAACAAATCCTGGGGTCATATATCGACCAAAAAATTCAAAAGACGTCCATATTTCAAAACGACAGTTTCAAGAGGCATATTTCACGCACATTAGTGTTCTGCTTCTTTTGCTTGCTTTCTTTCTTTGTTAAAAAACGGGAATGGAAAATGGCAACAATCAGAATGGGCGAAAATGTTCACAAACGAATCAATGGACAAAGGTTTAATCTCCAATATATATAAACAGCTCATGCAGCTTAATATTAATAAAACAAACAACCCAATACAAAAATGGGCAGAAGATCTAAAGAGACGTTTCTTCAAGAAGACACAGAGATGGCCAAGACGCACATGAAAAGCTGCTCAACATCACTATTTATTAGAGAAATGCAAATCAAAACTACAATGAGGTAAGACCTCACACCTGTTAGAATCGGCATCATCAGATAATCTACAAACAACACATTCTGGGGAGGGTGTGGACAAAAGGAACACTCTTCCGCTATTGGTGGGAATGTAAATTGATACAGTCACTATGGAGAACAGTATGGAGGTTCCTTTAAAAAACTAAAAAGAGACTTACCATAGGATCCAGCAATCCCACTTCTGGGCATATACCCAGAGAAAACCATAAATCACACAGACACATTCACCACAATGTTCATTGCAGCACTATTTACAATAGCCAGGTAATGGAAGCAAACTAAATGCCCACAGACAGACGAATGGATAAAGATGTGGTACATATATAAAATGGAATATTACTCAGCCATAAAAAGGAATGAAACTGGGTCATTTGCAGAGAAGTTGATGGATCTAGAGACTGTCATACAGAGTGAAGTCAGTCAGAAAGAGAAAAACAAATATTGTATATTAATGCCTATATGTGGAACCTAGAAAAATGGAACAGATGAACTGGTTTCCAGGGCAGAAATAGAGACACAGAGGTAGAGAACAAACCTATGGACAAAAAGTGGGGGCAGCCATGGGGTGGTGGTGGTGGGATGAGTTGGGAGATTGGGATTGACCTGTATACATGTCTATACATAAAATAGATAACTAATAATAACCTACTGTATAAAAAATATAAATAAAATTAAATTTCAAAATTTTAAAAAATAAAATGTAAAAATAAAACAGAAAAAACGATCTTCCATTCACACTGATGTATTTATAAAATGAATTATTTCCATGCTTATATCCATAAATACATAAAAGAGGAATAAAATCTAACTTGAACCAAAAAAGAAAAAAAAAAACTGAACCTAACAGTTATACAGAGGAAAACACTACCAAGGCACTTGCTCCACTGGTATACAATTCTGAAATTGGTCAGAGGTGGGGAATCATCTCCCATACAGCCAGAAGCCCCGCCCGCCCACGCAAGGAGCATCGTTATTGCAAAGCTGGGGGACCGTGCCGAGGCCTCTGTGAGTAAACGTGAGCTGAGCCCCAGGCCAGCTGCTGCTGAACTGTTACCACCCTTCCCTGGTGAAACACCTGAATATGTACAAGGGTTTGAAAGCCTAGATGAAGGGCCGTGGAGCCACACCAGCGACAGCACGCAGGCCAACTTGGTGCCTGCAGGTCAGCCAGGATGGTCCTGGACACGGGCGCTCTTCTGGAAGCTTTCCATTGCCCTGCCTGAGATACCCCTCCTGTCCCAGCGCCCACTCCTTTTTTTCCTTACTCACCCCCGCCCGGAGAGATATTCCAGTGGAAGTTATGGGTGACACATCCTCTTCTTTACAGGTGGCAGCCTGGCAACTCCTGCCGAAAGTCCAGCAGAGCCCCACTCACACCGGGCCACCCACAAAGCCGTGGACCCTCACAGCGTCCCAGCAGCACAGACCCGAGACTGCTGACTGGGCAGAGAATATGGAGTCAGGCACAGCTGCAGGGGCTATTGCTGCCTGGAGTGCTGTTTATATTGACCTCCACCCAGGCACACCTGGGGAGGGCTTGCCGGCAGGGTCAGGCTGCCCAGGTCAGCTAATCCTCAGCCCTCAGGGAATCACATTGCAGAAAATGGACCTCGTTAAGACAGAATATTCGCCGAGGAAAAAAAGGACACAATGCCATTTGCAGCACCGTAGATGAGTCTAGAGGTAATCACGTGACTTGTAGTAAGTCAGAAAGTGAAAGACACATATCGTATGATATCACTTATAGGTGTTACCTATAAATTGATACCAGGGCAGATATTTCCACGGAGAAGGGCAATCACAGATTCATTAAACAAACTTATGGTTCACCAAAGGAAAGGTGTGAGGATTGAATTCATTACGATATTGGGGTTAGCAGACAGATACAAACACAGTAGACGTATATAATCACCAAAGACCTACGGAGTACCAAGAGAAGACTACTCAACATTCTGTCATAACGTACATGGGAAAAGGATCCCAGGAAGAACAGACATATGTATATGTGTAAAAGAACCACCTCTTGCACACCTACAACAAGCTAAACGTTGTACTCAAACTTGCTGTAATAAAGAATAAAAAATTAAATTAAAAACACGAACAAGAAGTAGTGAGACAAACTTGAGGGGCTTTCTCCTGGCACATTCCGTTCTACATTACAATCTAGAACGCGACTTCCATTGAGGCTCTGCTGCCCTAGTAACCAGATTTGGTAAGGGAGAACTGCTGCCACCTTGTGGCCGTTTCACACAACAGCAGCTTTAATCCCAGCGCTAATGGTCAGTGGATATTCCAAATCATTACAGGCCTGTAAATGACACCTGCCCTGAAAACAAATCCTGGGGTCATATATCGACCAAAAAATTCAAAAGACGTCCATATTTCAAAACGACAGTTTCAAGAGGCATATTTCACGCACATTAGTGTTCTGCTTCTTTTGCTTTCTTTCTTTCTTTGTTAAAAAACGGGAATGGAAAAAGGCAACCCTCAGAATGGGCGAAAACGTTCACAAACGAATCAATGGACAAAGGTTTAATCTCCAATATATATAAACAGCTTATGCAGCTTAATATTAATAAAACAAACAACCCAATACAAAAATGGGCAGAAGATCTAAATAGACGTTTCTTCAAAGAAGACACAGAGATGGCCAAGACGCACATGAAAAGCTGCTCAACATCACTAATTATTAGAGAAATGCAAATCAAAACTACAATGAGGTAAGACCTCACACCTGTTAGAATCGGCATCATCAGATAATCTACAAACAACACATTCTGGGGAGGGTGTGGACAAAAGGAACCCTCTTCCGCTATTGGTGGGAATGTAAATTGATACAGTCACTATGGAGAACAGTATGGAGTTTCCTTTAAAAAACTAAAAAGAGACTTACCATAGGATCCAGCAATCCCACTTCTGGGCATATACCCAGAGAAAACCATAAATCACACAGACACATTCACCACAATGTTCATTGCAGCACTATTTACAATAGCCAGGTAATGGAAGCAAACTAAATGCCCACAGACAGACGAATGGATAAAGATGTGGTACATATATAAAATGGAATATTACTCAGCCATAAAAAGGAATGAAACTGGGTCATTTGCAGAGAAGTTGATGGATCTAGAGACTGTCATACAGAGTGAAGTCAGTCAGAAAGAGAAAAACAAATATTGTATATTAATGCCTATATGTGGAACCTAGAAAAATGGAACAGATGAACTGGTTTCCAGGGCAGAAATAGAGACACAGAGGTAGAGAACAAACCTATGGACAAAAAGTGGGGGAAGCCATGGGGTGGTGGTGGTGGGATGAGTTGGGAGATTGGGATTGACCTGTATACATGTCTATACATAAAATAGATAACTAATAATAACCTACTGTATAAAAAATATAAATAAAATTAAATTTCAAAATTTTAAAAAATAAAATGTAAAAATAAAACAGAAAAAACGATCTTCCATTCACACTGATGTATTTATAAGAATGAATTATTTCCATGCTTATATCCATAAATACATAAAAGAGGAATAAAATCTAACTTGAACCAAAAAAGAAAAAAAAAACTGAACCTAACAGTTATACAGAGGAAAACACTACCAAGGCACTTGCTCCACTGGTATACAATTCTGAAATTGGTCAGAGGTGGGGAATCATCTCCCATACAGCCAGCAGCCCCGCCCGCCCACGCAAGGAGCGTCCTTATTGCAAAGCTGGGGGACCGTGCCGAGGCCTCTGGGAGTAAACGTGAGCTGAGCCCCAGGCCAGCTGCTGCTGAACTGTTCCCACCCTTCCCAGGTGAAACATCTGTATAAGTACAAGGGTTTGGAAGCCTAGAGGAAGGGCTGTGGAGCCACACCAGCGACAGCACGCAGGCCAACTTGGTGCCTGCTGGTCAGCCAAGTTGATCCTGGCCACGGGCGCACTTCTGGAAGCTTTCCATTGCCCTGACTGAGATACCCCTCCTGTCCCAGCCCCCACTCCTTATTTTCCTTCTTCACCCCAGCCCGGAGAGATATTCCAGTGGAAGTTATGGGTGACACATCCTCTTCTTTACAGGTGGCAGCCTGGCAACTCCTGCAGAAAGTCCAGCAGAGCCCCACTCACACCGTGCCACCCACAAAGACGTGGACACTCACACCCTCCCACCGGCACAGCCCCGAGACTGCTGACGGGGCAGAGAATATGGTGTCAGGCACAGCTGCAGTGGCTATTGCTGCCTGGAGTGCTGTTTATATTGACCTCAACCCAGGCACACCAGGGGAGGGCTTGCCAGCAGTGTCAGGCTGCCCAGGTCAGCTAATCCTCAGCCCTCAGGGAATCACATTGCAGAAAATGGACCTCGCTAAGACAGAATATTCGCCAAGGAAAAAAAGGACACAATGCGATTTGCAGCACCGAAGATGTGTCTAGAGGTAATCACGTGACTTGTAGTAAGTCAGAAACAGAAAGACACATATCGTATGATATCACTTATAGGTGTTACCTATAAATTGATACCACGGCAGATATTTCCACGGAGAAGGGCAATCACAGATTCATTAAACAAACTTATGGTTCACCAAAGGAAAGTTGTGAGGATTGAAATCAATACGATATTGGGGTTAACAGACATATACAAACACAGTGGACGTATATAATCACCAAAGACCTACGGAGTACCAAGAGAAGACTAATCAACATTCTGTCATAACGTACATGGGAAAAGGATCCCAGGAAGAACAGACATATGTATATGTGTAAAAGAACCACCTCTTGCACACCTACAACAAGCTAAACGTTGTACTCAAACTTTCTGTAATAAAAAATAAAAAATTAAATTAAAAACAGGAACAAGAAGTAGTGAGACAAACTTGAGGGGCTTTCTCCTGCCACATTCTGTTCTACATTACAATCTATAACGCGACTTCCTTTGAGGCTCTGCTGCCCTAGTAACCAGATTTGGTAAGGGAGAACTGCTGCCACCTTGTGGCCGTTTCACACAACAGCAGCTTTAATCCCAGCGCTAATGGTCAGTGGATATTCCAAATCATTACAGGCCTGTAAATGACACCTGCCCTGAAAACAAATCCTGGGGTCATATATCGACCAAAAAATTCAAAAGACGTCCATATTTCAAAACGACAGTTTCAAGAGGCATATTTCACGCACATTAGTGTTCTGCTTCTTTTGCTTTCTTTCTTTCTTTGTTAAAAAAACGGGAATGGAAAAAGGCAACCCTCAGAATGGGCGAAAACGTTCACAAATGAATCAATGGACAAAGGTTTAATCTCCAATATATATAAACAGCTCATGCAGCTTAATATTAATAAAACAAACAACCCAATACAAAAATGGGCAGAAGATCTAAATAGACGTTTCTTCAAAGAAGACACAGAGATGGCCAAGACGCACATGAAAAGCTGCTCAACATCACTAATTATTAGAGAAATGCAAATCAAAACTACAATGAGGTAAGACCTCACACCTGTTAGAATCGGCATCATCAGATAATCTACAAACAACACATTCTGGGGAGGGTGTGGACAAAAGGAACCCTCTTCCGCTATTGGTGGGAATGTAAATTGATACAGTCACTATGGAGAACAGTATGGAGTTTCCTTTAAAAAACTAAAAAGAGACTTACCATAGGATCCAGCAATCCCACTTCTGGGCATATACCCAGAGAAAACCATAAATCACACAGACACATTCACCACAATGTTCATTGCAGCACTATTTACAATAGCCAGGTAATGGAAGCAAACTAAATGCCCACAGACAGACGAATGGATAAAGATGTGGTACATATATAAAATGGAATAATACTCAGCCATAAAAAGGAATGAAACTGGGTCATTTGCAGAGAAGTTGATGGATCTAGAGACTGTCATACAGAGTGAAGTCAGTCAGAAAGAGAAAAACAAATATTGTATATTAATGCCTATATGTGGAACCTAGAAAAATGGAACAGATGAACTGGTTTCCAGGGCAGAAATAGAGACACAGAGGTAGAGAACAAACCTATGGACAAAAAGTGGGGGAAGCCATGGGGTGGTGGTGGTGGGATGAGTTGGGAGATTGGGATTGACCTGTATACATGTCTATACATAAAATAGATAACTAATAATAACCTACTGTATAAAAAATATAAATAAAATTAAATTTCAAAATTTTAAAAAATAAAATGTAAAAATAAAACAGAAAAAACGATCTTCCATTCACACTGATGTATTTATAAGAATGAATTATTTCCATGCTTATATCCATAAATACATAAAAGAGGAATAAAATCTAACTTGAACCAAAAAAGAAAAAAAAAACTGAACCTAACAGTTATACAGAGGAAAACACTACCAAGGCACTTGCTCCACTGGTATACAATTCTGAAATTGGTCAGAGGTGGGGAATCATCTCCCATACAGCCAGAAGCCCCCCCGCCCACGCAAGGAGCATCGTTATTGCAAAGCTGGGGGACCGTGCCGAGGCCTCTGTGAGTAAACGTGAGCTGAGCCCCAGGCCAGCTGCTGCTGAACTGTTACCACCCTTCCCTGGTGAAACACCTGAATATGTACAAGGGTTTGAAAGCCTAGATGAAGGGCCGTGGAGCCACACCAGCGACAGCACGCAGGCCAACTTGGTGCCTGCAGGTCAGCCAGGATGGTCCTGGACACGGGCGCTCTTCTGGAAGCTTTCCATTGCCCTGCCTGAGATACCCCTCCTGTCCCGGCGCCCACTCCTTTTTTTCCTTACTCACCCCCGCCCGGAGAGATATTCCAGTGGAAGTTATGGGTGACACATACTCTTCTTTACAGGTGGCAGCCTGGCAACTCCTGCCGAAACTCCAGCAGAGCCCCACTCACACCGTGCCACCCACAAAGCCGTGGACCCTCACACCCTCCCACCAGCACAGCCACGAGACTGCTGACGGGGCAGAGAATATGGAGTCAGGCACAGCTGCAGGGCTATTGCTGCCTGGAGTGCTGTTTATATTGACCTCAACCCAGGCACACCTGGGGAGGGCTTGCCGGCAGGGTCAGGCTGCCCAGGTCAGCTAATCCTCAGCCCTCAGGGAATCACATTGCAGAAAATGGACCTCGCTAAGACAGAATATTCGCCAAGGAAAAAAAGGACACAATGCCATTTGCAGCACCGAAGATGTGTCTAGAGGTAATCACGTGACTTGGAGTAAGTCAGAAAGTGAAAGACACATATCGTATGATATCACTTATAGGTGTTACATATAAATTGATACCAGGGCAGATATTTCCACGGAGAAGGGCAATCACAGATTCATTAAACAAACTTATGGTTCACCAAAGGAAAGGTGTGAGGATTGAAATCTATACGATATTGGGGTTAACAGACATATACAAACACAGTAGATGTATATAATCAACAAAGACCTACGGAGTACGAAGAAAAGACTACTCAACATTCTGTCATAATCGTACATGGGAAAAGGATCCAAGGAAGAACAGACATATGTATATGTGTAAAAGAACCACCTCTTGCACACCTACAACAAGCTAAACGTTGTACTCAAACTTGCTGTAATAAAAAATAAAAAATTAAATTAAAAACACGAACAAGAAGTAGTGAGACAAACCTGAGGGGCTTTCTCCTGGCACATTCCGTTCTACATTACAATCTAGAACGCGACTTCCATTGAGGCTCTGCTGCCCTAGTAACGAGATTTGGTAAGGGAGAACTGCTGCCACCTTGTGGCTGTTTCACACAACAGCAGCTTTAATCCCAGTGCTAATGGTCAGTGGATATTCCAAATCATTACAGGCCTGTAAATGACACCTGCCCTGAAAACAAATCCTGGGGTCATATATCGACCAAAAAATTCAAAAGACGTCCATATTTCAAAACGACAGTTTCAAGAGGCATATTTCACGCACATTAGTGTTCTGCTTCTTTTGCTTGCTTTCTTTCTTTGTTAAAAAAACGGGAATGGAAAAAGGCAACCCTCAGAATGGGCGAAAACCTTCAAAAAACGAATCAATGGACAAAGGTTTAATCTCCAATATATATAAACAGCTCACGCAGCTTCATATTAATAAAACAAAACAACCCAATACAAAAATGGGCAGAAGACCTAAATAGATAATTCTTCAAAGAAGACACAGAGATGGCCAAGACGCACATGAAAAGCTGCTCAACATCACTAATTATTAGAGAAATGCAAATCAAAACTACAATGAGGTAAGACCTCACACCTGTTAGAATCGGCATCATCAGATAATCTACAAACAGCAAATTCTGGGGAGGGTGTGGACAAAAGGAACCCTCTTCCGCTATTGGTGGGAATGTAAATTGATACAGTCACTATGGAGAACAGTATGGAGGTTCCTTTAAAAAACTAAAAAGAGAATTACCATAGGATCCAGCAATCCCACTTCTGGGCATATACCCAGAGAAAACCATAAATCACAAAGACACATTCACCACAATGTTCATTGCAGCACTATTTACAATAGCCAGGTAATGGAAGCAACCTAAATGCCCACAGACAGACGAATGGATAAAGATATGGTACATATATAAAATGGAATATTACTCAGCCATAAAAAGGAATGAAACTGGGTCATTTGTAGAGAAGTTGATGGATCTAGAGACTGTCATACAGAGTGAAGTCAGTCAGAAAGAGAAAAACAAATATTGTATATTAATGCCTATATGTGGAACCTAGAAAAATTGTACAGATGAACTGGTTTGCATTGCAGAAATAGAGACACAGAGGTAGAGAACAAACGTATGGACACAAAGTGGGGGAAGCCATGGGGTGGTGGTGGTGGGAAGAGTTGGGAAATTGGGATTGACCTGTATACATGTCTATACATAAAATAGATAACTAATAATAACCTACTGTATAAAAAACTAAATAAAATTAAATTTCAAAATTTTAAAAAATAAAATGTAAAAATAAAACAGAAAAAGAGGTCTTCCATTCACACTGATGTATTTATAAGAATGAATTATTTCCATGCTTATATGTATAAATACATAAAAGAGGAATAAAATCTAACTTGAACTAAAAAAGAAAAAAAAACCTGATCCTAACAGTTATACAGAGGGAAACACTACCAAGGCCCTTGCTCCAGTGGTAAACAATTCTGAAATTGGTCAGAGGTGGGGAATCATCCCCCATACAGCCAGCAGCCCCGCCCACCCACGCAAGGAGCGTCCTTATTGCAAAGCTGGGGGACCGTGCCGAGACCTCTGTGAGTACACGTGAGCTGAGCCCCAGGCCAGCTGCTGCTGAACTGTTCCCTCCCTACCCAGGTGAAACACCTGAATATGTACAAGGGCTTGAAAGCCTAGAGGAAGGGCCGTGGAGCCACACCAGCGACAGCACGCAGGCCAACTTGGTGCCTGCAGGTCAGCCAGGATGGTCCTGGCCACGGGCGCTCTTCTGGAAGCTTTCCATTGCCCTGCCTGAGATACCCCTCCTGTCCCGGCCCCCACTACTTTTTTTCCTTACTCACCTCAGCCCGGAGAGATATTCCAGTGGAAGTTATGCGTGACACATCCTCTTCTTTACAGGTGGCAGCCTGGCAACTCCTGCAGAAAGTCCAGCAGAGCCCCACTCACACCGGGCCACCCACAATGCCGTGGACCCTCACACCCTCCCACCAGCACAGCCAAGAGACTTCTGACGGGGCAGAGAATATGGAGTCAGGCACAGCTGCAGGGGCTATTGCTGCCTGGAGTGCTGTTTATATTGACCTCAACCCAGGCACACCTGGGGAGGGCTTGCCGGCAGGGTCAGGCTGCCCAGGTCAGCTAATCCTCAGCCCTCAGGGAATCACATTGCAGAAAATGGACCTCGCTAAGACAGAATATTCGCCAAGGAAAAAAAGGACACAATGCCATTTGCAGCACCGTAGATGAGTCTAGAGGTAATCACGTGACTTTTATAAGTCAGAAACTGAAAACACATATCGTATGATATCACTTATATGTGTTACCTATAAACTGATGCCAGGGCAGATATTTCCACGGAGAAGGGCAATCACAGATTCATTAAACAAACTTATGGTTCACCAAAGGAAAGGTGTGAGGATTGAATTCATTACGATATTGGGGTTAACAGACACATACAAACACAGTAGACGTATATAATCACCAAAGACCTACGGAGTACCAAGAGAAGACTACTCAACATTCTGTCATAACGTACATGGGAAAAGGATCCCAGGAAGAACAGACATATGTATATGTGTAAAAGAACCACCTCTTGCACACCTACAACAAGCTAAACGTTGTACTCAAACTTTCTGTAATAAAAAATAAAAAATTAAATTAAAAACACGAACAAGAAGTAGTGAGACAAACTTGAGGGTCTTTCTCCTGGCACATTCCGTTCTACATTACAATCTAGAACGCGACTTCCATTGAGGCTCTGCTGCCCTAGTAACCAGATTTGGTAAGGGAGAACTACTGCCACCTTGTGGCCGTTTCACACAACAGCAGCTTTAATCCCAGCGCTAATGGTTAGTGGATATTCCAAATCATTACAGGCCTGTAAATGACACCTGCCCTGAAAACAAATCCTGGGGTCATATATCGACCAAAAAATTCAAAAGACGTCCATATTTCAAAACGACAGTTTCAAGAGGCATATTTCACGCACATTAGTGTTCTGCTTCTTTTGCTTTCTTTCTTTCTTTGTTAAAAAAACGGGAATGGAAAAAGGTAACCCTCAGAATGGGCGAAAACGTTCACAAATGAATCAATGGACAAAGGTTTAATCTCCAATATATATAAACAACACATGCAGCTTAATATTAATAAAACAAACAACCGAATACAAAAATGGGCAGAAGATCTAAATAGACGTTTCTTCAAAGAAGACACAGAGATGGCCAAGACGCACATGAAAAGCTGCTCAACATCACTAATTATTAGAGAAATGCAAATCAAAACTACAATGAGGTAAGACCTCACACCTGTTAGAATCGGCATCATCAGATAATCTACAAACAACAAATTCTGGGGAGGGTGTGGACAAAAGGAACCCTCTTCCGCTATTGGTGGGAATGTAAATTGATACAGTCACTATGGAGAACAGTATGGAGGTTCCTTTAAAAAACTAAAAAGAGAATTACCATAGGATCCAGCAATCCCACTTCTGGGCATATACCCAGAGAAAACCATAAATCACAAAGACACATTCACCACAATATTCATTGCAGCACTATTTACAATAGCCAGGTAATGGAAGCAACATAAATGACCACAGACAGACGAATGGATAAAGATGTGGTACATATATAAAATGGAATATTACTCAGCCATAAAAAGGAATGAAACTAGGTCATTTGTAGAGAAGTTGATGGATCTAGAGACTGTCATACAGAGTGAAGTAAATCAGAAAGAGAAAAACAAATATTGTATAATAATGCCTATATGTGGAACCTAGAAAAATGGTACAAATGAACTGGTTTGCAGGGCAGAAATAGAGACACAGAGGTAGAGAACAAACCTATGGACACAAAGTGGGGGAAGCCATGGGGTGGTGGTGGTGTGATGAGTTGGGAGATTGGGATTGACCTGTATACATGTGTATACATAAAATAGATAAGTAATAATAACCTACTGTATAAAAAAATAAATATAATTAAATTTCAAAATTTTAAAAAATAAAATGTAAAAATAATACAGAAAAAACGTTCTTCCATTCACACTGATGTATTTATAAGAATGAATTATTTCCATGCTTATATCCATAAATACATAAAAGAGGAATAAAATCTAACTTGAACCAAAAAAGAAAAAAAAAACTGAACCTAACAGTTATGCAGAGGAAAACACTACCAAGGCACTTGCTCCAGTGGTATACAATTCTGAAATTGGTCAGAGGTGGGGAATCATCTCCCATACAGCCAGAAGCCCCGTCCGCCCACGCAAGGAGCGTCCTTATTGCAAAGCTGGGGGACCGTGCCGAGGCCTCTGTGAGTAAACGTGAGCTGAGCCCCAGGCCACCTGCTGCTGAACTGTTACCACCCTTCCCTGGTGAAACACCTGAATATGTACAAGGGTTTGAAAGCCTAGAGGAAGGGCCGTGGAGCCACACCAGCGACAGCACGCAGGCCAACTTGGTGCCTGCAGGTCAGCCAGGATGGTCTGGACACGGGCGCTCTTCTGGAAGCTTTCCATTGCCCAGCCTGAGATACCCCTCCTGTCCCGGCACCCACTCCTTTTTTTCCTTCCTCACCCCAGCCCGGAGAGATATACCAGTGGAAGTTATGGGTGACACATCCTCTTCTTTACAGGTGGCTGCCTGGCAACTCCTGCCGAAACTCCAGCAGAGCCCCACTCACACTGTGCCACCCACAAAGCCGTGGACCCTCACACCCTCCCACCAGCACAGCCCCGAGACTGCTGACGGGGCAGAGAATATGGAGTCAGGCACAGCTGCAGGGCTATTGCTGCCTGGAGTGCTGTTTATATTGACCTCAACCCAGGCACACCTGGGGAGGGCTTGCCGGCAGGGACAGGCTGCCCAGGTCAGCTAATCCTCAGCCCTCAGGGAATCACACTGCAGAAAATGGAACTCGCTAAGACAGAATATTCGCCAAGGAAAAAAAGGACACAATGCCATTTGCAGCACCGAAGATGTGTCTAGAGGTAATCACGTGACTTGGAGTAAGTCAGAAAGTGAAAGACACATATCGTATGATATCACTTATAGGTGTTACCTATAAATTGATACCAGGGCAGATATTTCCACGGAGAAGGGCAATCACAGATTCATTAAACAAACTTATGGTTCACCAAAGGAAAGGTGTGAGGATTGAAATCAATACGATATTGGGGTTAACAGACATATACAAACACAGTAGACGTATATAATCCCCAAAGACCTACGGAGAACCAAGAGAAGACTACTCAACATTCTGTCATAACGTACATGGGAAAAGGATCCCAGGAAGAACAGACATATGTATATGTGTAAAAGAACCACCTCTTGCCCACCTACAACAAGCTAAACGTTGTACTCAAACTTGCTGTAATAAAAAATAAAAAATTAAATTAAAAACACGAACAAGAAGTAGTGAGACAAACTTGAGGGGCTTTCGCCTGGCACATTCCGTTCTACATTACAATCTAGAACGCGACTTCCATTGAGGCTCGGCTTCCCTAGTAACCAGATTTGGTAAGGGAGAACTGCTGCCACTTTGTGGTCGTTTCACACAACAGCAGCTTTAATCCCAGTGCTAATGGTCAGTGGATATTCCAAATCATTACAGGCCTGTAAATGACACCTGCCCTGAAAACAAATCCTGGGGTCATATATCGACCAAAAAATTCAAAAGACGTCCATATTTCAAAACGACAGTTTCAAGAGGCATATTTCACGCACATTAGTGTTCTGCTTCTTTTGATTGCTTTCTTTCTTTGTTAAAAAACGGGAATGGAAAAAGGCAACCATCAGAATGGGCGAAAACGTTCACAAACGAATCAATGGACAAAGGTTTAATCTCCAATATATATAAACAGCTCATGCAGCTTAATATTAATAAAACAAACAACCCAATACAAAAATGGGCAGAAGATCTAAAGAGACGTTTCTTCAAAGAAGACACAGAGATGGCCAAGACGCACATGAAAAGCTGCTCAACATCACTAATTATTAGAGAAATGCAAATCAAAACTACAATGAGGGAAGACCTCACACCTGTTAGAATCGGCATCATCAGATAATCTACAAACAACCAATTCTGGGGAGGGTGTGGACAAAACGAACCCTCTTCTGCTATTGGTGGGAATGTAAATTGATACAGTCACTATGGAGAACAGTATGGATGTTCCTTTAAAAAACTAAAAAGAGAATTACCATACGATCCAGCAATCCCACTTCTGGGCATATACCCAGAGAAATCCATTAATCACAAAGACTCCTTCACCACAATGTTCATTGCAGCACTATTTACAATAGCCAGGTAATGGAAGCAACCTAAATGCCCACAGACAGACGAATGGATAAAGATGTGGTACATATATAAAATGGAATATTACTCAGCCATAAAAAGGAATGAAACTGGGTCATTTGTAGAGAAGTTGATGGATCTAGAGACTGTCATACAGAGTGAAGTAAGTCAGAAAGAGAAAAACAAATATTGTATATTAATGCCTATATGTGGAACCGAGAAAAATTGTACATATGAACTGGTTTGCATTGCAGAAATAGAGACACAGAGGTAGAGAACAAACGTATGGACACAACGTGGGGGAAGCCATGGGGTGGTGGTGGTGGGATGAGTTGGGAGATTGGGATTGACCTGTATACATGTCTATACATAAAATAGATAACTAATAATATCCTACTGTATAAAAAATAAATAAAATTAAATTTCAAAATTTTAAAAAATAAAATGTAAAAATAAAACAGAAAAAAAGTTCTTCCTTTCACACTGATGTATTTATAAGAATGAATTATTTCCATGCTTATATCCATAAATACATAAAAGAGGAATAAAATCTAACTTGAACCAAAAAAGAAAAAAAAATCTGAACCTAACAGTTATACAGAGGAAAACACTACCAAGGCACTTGCTCCAGTGGTAAACAATACTGAAATTGGTCAGAGGTGGAGAATCATCTCCCATACAGCCATAAGCCCCGCCCGCCCACGCATGGAGCGTCCTTATTGCAAAGCTGGGGGACCGTGCCGAGGCCTCTGTGAGTAAACGTGAGCTGAGCCCGAGGCCAGCTGCTGCTGAACTGTTCCCACCCTTCTCAGGTGAAACACCTGAATATGTACAACGGTTTGAAAGCCTAGAGGAAGGGCCGTGGAGCCACACCAGCGACAGCATGCAGGCCAACTTGGTGCCTGCAGGTCAGCCAGGATGGTACTGGCCACGGGCGCTCCTCTGGAAGCTTTCTATTGCCCTGCCTGAGATACCCCTCCTGTCCCGGCCCTCACTCCTTTTTTTCCTTCCTCACCTCTGCCCGGAGAGATATTCCAGTGGAAGTTATGGGTGACCCATCCTCTTCTTTACAGGTGGCACCCTGGCAACTCCTGCCGAAAGTCCAGCAGAGCCCCACTCACACCGGGCCACCCACAAAGCCGTGGACCCTCACACCCTCCCACCAGCACAGCCCCGAGACTGCTGACGGGGCAGAGAATATGGAGTCAGGCACAGCTGCAGGGGCTATTGCTGCCTGGAGTGCTCTTTATATTGACCTCAACCCAGGCACACCTGGGGAGGGCTTGCCGGCAGGGTCAGGCTGCCCAGGTCAGCTAATCCTCAGCCCTCAGGGAATCACATTGCAGAAAATGGACCTCGCTAAGACAGAATATTCGCCAAGGAAAAAAAGGACACAATGCCATTTGCAGCACCGAAGATGTGTCAAGAGGTAATCACGTGACTTGGAGTAAGTCAGAAACTGAAAGACACATATCGTATGATATCACTTATAGGTGTTACCTATAAATTGATACTAGGGCAGATATTTCCACGGAGAAGGGTAATCACAGATTCATTAAACAAAATTATGGTTCACCAAAGGAAAGGTGTGAGGATTGAAATCAATACGATATTGGGGTTAACAGACATATACAAACACAGTAGACGTATATAATCACCAAAGACCTACGGAGTACCAAAGAAGACTACTCAACATTCTGTCATAACGTACAAGGGAAAAGGATCCCAGGAAGAACAGACATATGTATATGTGTAAAAGAACCACCTCTTGCACACCTACAACAAGCTAAACGTTGTACTCAAACTTGCTGTAATAAAAAATAAAAAATTAAATTAAAAACACGAACAAGAAGTAGTGAGACAAACTTGAGGGGCTTTCTCCTGGCACATTCCGTTCTACATTACAATCTAGAACGCGACTTCCATTGAGGCTCTGCTGCCCTAGTAACCAGATTTGGTAAGGGAGAACTGCTGCCACCTTGTGGCCGTTTCACACAACAGCAGCTTTAATCCCAGCGCTAATGGTCAGTGGATATTCCAAATCATTACAGGCCTGTAAATGACACCTGCCCTGAAAACAAATCCTGGGGTCATATATCGACCAAAAAATTCAAAAGACGTCCATATTTCAAAACGACAGTTTCAAGAGGCATATTTCACGCACATTAGTGTTCTGCTTCTTTTGCTTGCTTTCTTTCTTTGTTAAAAAACGGGAATGGAAAAAGGCAACCCTCAGAATGGGAGAAAACGTTCACAAACGAATCAATGGACAAAGGTTTAATCTCCAATATACATAAACAGCTCATGCAGCTTAATATTAATACAACAAACAACCCAATACAAAAATGGGCAGAAGATGTAAATAGACGTTTCTTCAAAGAAGACACAGAGATGGCCAAGACGCACATGAAAAGCTGCTCAACATCACTAATTATTAGAGAAATGCAAATCAAAACTACAATGAGGTAAGACCTCACACCTGTTAGAATCGGCATCATCAGATAATCTACAAACAACAAATTCTGGGGAGGGTGTGGAAAAAAGGAACCCTCTTCCGCTATTGGTGGGAATGTAAATTGATACAGTCACTATGGAGAACAGTATGGAGGTTCCTTTAAAAAACTAAAAAGAGAATTACCATAGGATCCAGCAATCCCAATTCTGGGCATATACCCAGAGAAAACCATAAATCACAAAGACACATTCACCACAATGTTCATTGCAGCACTATTTACAATAGCCAGGTAATGGAAGCAACCTAAATGCCCACTGACAGACGAATGGATAAAGATGTGGTACATATATAAAATGGAATATTACTCAGCCATAAAAAGGAATGAAACTGGGTCATTTGTAGAGAAGTTGATGGATCTAGAGACTGTCATACAGAGTGAAGTCAGTCAGAAAGAGAAAAACAAATATTGTATATTAATGCCTATATGTGGAACCTAGAAAAATGGTACAGATGAACTGGTTTGCAGGGCAGAAATAGACACAGAGGTAGAGAACAAACGTATGGACACAAAGTGGGGGAAGCCATGGGGTGGTGGTGGTGGGATGAGTTGGGAGATTGGGATTGACCTGTATACATGTCTATGCATAAATTAGATAACTAATAATAACCTACTGTATAAAAAAAATAAATAAAATTAAATTTCAAAATTTTAAAAATAAAATGTAAAGATACAACAGAAAAAAAGTTCTTCCATTCACACTGATGTATTTATAAGAATGAATTTTTTCCATGCTTATATCCATAAATACATAAAAGAGGAATAAAATCTAACTTGAACCAAAAAGGAAAAAAAAAACTGAACCTAACAGTTATACAGAGGAAAACACTACCAAGGCACTTGCTCCAGTGGTATACAATTCTGAAATTGGTCAGAGGGGGGAATCATCTCCCATACAGCCAGAAGCCCCGTCCGCCCACGCAAGGAGCGTCCTTATTGCAAAGCTGGGGGACTGTGCCGAGGCCTCTGTGAGTAAACGTGAGCTGAGCCCCAGGCCAGCTGCTGCTGAACTGTTACCACCCTTCCCTGTTGAAACACCTGAATATGTACAAGGGTTTGAAAGCCTAGAGGAAGGGCCGTGGAGCCACACCAGCGACAGCACGCAGGCCACCTTGGTGCCTGCAGGTCAGCCAGGATGGTCCTGGACACGGGCGCTCTTCTGGAAGCTTTCCATTGACCTGCCTGAGTTACCCCTCCTTAACCGGCGCCCACTCCTTTTTTTCCTTCCTCATCTCAGCCCGGAGAGATATTCCAGTGGAAGTTATGGGTGACACATACTCTTCTTTACAGGTGGCAGCCTGGCAACTCCTGCCGAAAGTCCAGCAGAGCCCCACCCACACCGTGCCACCCACAAAGCCGTGGACCCTCACACCCTCCCACCAGCACAGCCCCGAGACTGCTGACGGAGCAGAGAATATGGAGTCAGGCACAGCTGCAGGGCTTTTGCTGCCTGGAGTGCTGTTTATATTGACCTCAACCCAGGCACACCTAGGGAGGGCTTGCCGGCAGGGTCAGGCTGCCCAGGTCAGCTAATCCTCAGCCCTCAGGGAATCACATTGCACAAAATGGACCTTGCTAAGACAGAATATTCGCCAAGGAAAAAAAGGACACAATGCCATTTGCAGCAACGTAGATGAGTCTAGAGGTAATAACGTGACTTATATAAGTCAGAAACTGAAAGACACATATCGTATGATATCACTTATATGTGTTACCTATAAATAGATGCCAGGGCAGATATTTCCACGGAGAAGGGCAATCACAGATTCATTAAACAAACTTATGGTTCACCAAAGGAAAGGTGTGAGGATTGAATTCATTTCGATAATGGGGTTAACAGACATATACAAACACAGTAGACGTATATAATCACCAAAGACCTACGGAGTACCAAGAGAAGACTACTCAACATTCTGTCATAACGTACATGGGAAAAGGATCCCAGGAAGAACAGACATATGTATATGTGTAAAAGAACCACCGCTTGCACACCTACAACAAGCTAAACGTTGTACTCAAACTTTCTGTAATAAAAAATAAAAAATTAAATTAAAAACACGAACAAGAAGTAGTGAAACAAACTTGAGGGGCTTTCTCCTGGCACATTCCGTTCTACATTCCAATCTAGAAAGCGACTTCCATTGAGGCTCTGCTGCCATAGTAACCAGGTTTGGTAAGGGAGAACTGCTGCCACCTTTTGGCCGTTTCACACAACAGCAGCTTTAATCCCAGCGCTAATGGTCAGTGGATATTCCAAATCATTACAGGCCTGTAAATGACACCTGCCCTGAAAACAAATCCTGGGGTCATATATCGACCAAAAAATTCAAAAGACGTCCATATTTCAAAACGACAGTTTCAAGAGGCATATTTCACGAACATTAGTGTTCTGCGTCTTTTGCTTTCTTTCTTTCTTTGTTAAAAAAACGCGAATGGAAAAAGGCAACCCTCAGAATGGGCGAAAACGTTCACAAATGAATCAATGGACAAAGGTTTAAACTCCAATATATATAAACAACTCATGCAGCTTAATATTAATAAAACAAACAACCCAAAACAAAAACGGGCAGAAGATCTAAATAGACGTTTCTTCAAAGAAGACACAGAGATGGCAAAGACGCACATGAAAAGCTGCTCAACATCACTAATTATTAGAGAAACGCAAATCAAAACTACAATGAGGTAAGACCTCACACCTGTGAGAATCAGCATCATCAGATAATCTACAAACAACAAATTCTGGGGAGGGTGTGGACAAATGGAACCCTCTTCCGCTATTGGTGGGAATGTAAATTGATACAGTCACTATGGAGAACAGTATGGAGGTTCCTTTAAAAAACTAAAAAGAGAATTACCATAGGATCCAGCAATCCCACTTCTGGGCATTTACCCAGGGAAAACCATAAATCACAGAGACACATTCACCACAATGTTCCTTGCAGCACTATTTACAATAGCCAGGTAATGGAAGCAACCTAAATGCCCACAGACAGACGAATGGATAAAGATGTGGTACATATATAAAATGGAATATTACTCAGCCATAAAAAGGAATGAAACTGGGTCATTTGTAGAGAAGTTGATGGATCTAGAGACTGTCATACAGAGTGAAGTAAGTCAGAAAGAGAAAAACAAATATTGTATATTAATGCCTATATGTGGAACCTAGAAAAATGGTACAGATGAACTGGTTTGCAGGGCAGAAATAGAGACACAGATTTAGAGAACAAACGTATGGACACAATGTTGGGGAAGCCATGGGTTGGTGGTGGTGGGATGAGTTGGGAGATTGGGATTGACCTGTATACATGTCTATGCATAAAATAGATAACTAATAATAACCTACTGTATAAAAAAATAAATTAAATTTCAAAATTTTTAAAAATAAAATGTAAAAATAAAACAGAAATAAATTTCCTCCATTCACACTGATGTATTTATAAGATTGAATTATTTCCATGCTTATATCCATAAATACATAAAAGAGGAATAAAATCTAACTTGAACCAAAAAAGAAAAAAAAAAGCTGAACCTAACATTTATACAGAGGGAAACACAACCAAGGCACTTGCTCCAGTGGTAAACAATTCTGAAATTGGTCAGAGGTGGGGAATCATCCCCCATACAGCCAGCAGCCCCGCCCGCCCACGCAAGGAGATTCCTTATTGCAAAGCTGGGAGACCGTGGCGAGGCCTCTGTGAGTAAACGTGAGCTGAGCCCCAGGCCAGCTGCTGCTGAACTGTTCCCACCCTTCCCAGGTGAAACACCTGAATATGTACAAGGGCTTGAAAGCCTAGAGGAAGGGCCGTGGAGCCACACCAGCGACAGAACGCAGGCCAACTTGGTGCCTGCAGGTCAGCCAGGATGGTCCTGGCCACGGGCGCTCTTCTGGAAGCTTTCCATTGCCCTGCCTGAGATACCCCTCCTGTCCCGGCCCCCACTACTTTTTTTCCTTCCTCACCTCAGCCCGGAGAGATATTCCAGTGGAAGTTATGGGTGACACATCCTCTTCTTTACAGGTGGCAGCCTGGCAACTCCTGCCGAAAGTCCAGCAGAGCCCCACTCACACCGGGCCACCCACAAAGCCGTGGACCCTCACACCCTCCCACCAGCACAGCCCCGAGACTGCTGACGGGGCAGAGAATATGGAGTCAGGCACAGCTGCAGGGGCTATTGCTGCCTGGAGTGCTGTTTATATTGACCTCAACCCAGGCACACCTGGGGAGGGCTTGCCGGCAGGATCAGGCTGCCCAGGTCAGCAAATCCTCAGCCCTCAGGGAATCACATTGCAGAAAATGGACCTCGCTAAGACAGAATATTCGCCAAGGAAAAAAGGACACAATGCCATTTGCAGCACCGTAGATGAGTCTAGAGGTAATCACGTGACTTGGAGTAAGTCAGAAAGTGAAAGACACATATCATATCCTATCACTTATAGGTGTTACGTATAAATTGATACCAGGGCAGATATTTCCACGGAGAAGGGCAATCACAGATTCATTAAACAAACTTATGGTTCACCAAAGGAAAGGTGTGAGGATTGAATTCATTACGATATTGGGGTTAACAGACATATACAGACACAGTAGACGTATATAATCACCAAAGACCTACGGAGTACCAAGAGAAGACTACTCAACATTCTGTCATAACGTACCTGGGAAAAGGATCCCAGGAAGAACAGACATATGTATATGTGTAAAAGAACCACCTCTTGCACACCTACAACAAGCTAAACGTTGTACTCAAACTTGCTGTAATAAAAAATAAAAAATTAAATTAAAAACACGAACAAGAAGTAGTGAGACAAACTTGAGGGGCTTTCCCCTGGCACAATCCGTTCTACATTCCAATCTAGAAGGCCACTTCCATTGAGGCTCTGCTGCCCTAGTAACCAGGTTTGGTAAGGGAGAACTGCTGCCACCTTGTGGCCGTTTCACACAACAGCAGCTTTAATCCCAGCGCTATTGGTCAGTGGATATTCCAAATCATTACAGGCCTGTAAATGACACCTGCCCTGAAAACAAATCCTGGGGTCATATATCGACCAAAAAATTCAAAAGACGTCCATATTTCAAAACGACAGTTTCAAGAGGCATATTTCACGCACATTAGTGTTCTGCTTCTTTTGCTTGCTTTCTTTCTTTGTTAAAAAAACGGGAATGGAAAAAGGCAACCCTCAGAATGGGCGAAAACGTTCACAAACGAATCAATGGACAAAGGTTTAATCTCCAATATATATAAACAGCTCATGCAGCTTAATATTAATAAAACAAACAACCCAATACAAAAATGGGCAGAAGATCTAAATAAACGTTTCTTCAAAGAAGACACAGAGATGGCCAAGACGCACATGACAAGCTGCTCAACATCACTAACTATTAGAGAAATGCAAATCAAAACTACAATGAGGTAAGACCTCACACCTGTTAGAATCGGCATCATCAGATAATCTACAAACAACAAATTCTGGGGAGGGTGTGGACAAAAGGAACCCTCTTCCGCTATTGGTGGGAATGTAAATTGATACAGTCACTATGGAGAACACTATGGAGGTTCCTTTAAAAAACTAAAAACAGAATTAATAGGATCCAGCAATCCCACTTCTGGGCATTTACCCAGAGAAAACCATAAATCACAGAGACACATTCACCACAATGTTCATTGCAGAACTATTTACAATAGCCAGGTAATGGAAGCAACCTAAATGCCCACAGACATACGAATGGATAAACATGTGGTACATATATAAAATGGAATATTACTCAGCCATAAAAAGGAATGAAACTAGGTCATTTGTAGAGAAGTTGATGGATCTAGAGACTGTCATACAGAGTGAAGTAAGTCAGAAAGAGAAAAACAAATATTGTATATTAATGCCTATATGTGGAACCTAGAAAAATGGTACAGATGAACTGGTTTGCAGGGCAGAAATAGAGACACAGAGGCAGAGAACAAACGTATGGACACAAAGTTGGGGAAGCCATGGGGTGGTGGTGGTGGGATGAGTTGGGAGATTGGGATTGACCTGTATACATGTCTATGCATAAAATAGATAACTAATAATAACCTACTGTATAAAAAAATAAATAAAATTAAATTTCAAAATTTTTAAAAATAAAATGTAAAAATAAAACAGAAAAAAAGTTCTTCCATTTACACTGATGTATTTATAAGAATGAATTATTTCCATGCTTATATCCATAAATACATAAAAGGGGACTAAAATCTAACTTGAAACAAAAAAGAAAAAAAAAAGCTGAACCTAACAGTTATACAGAGGGAAACACAACCAAGGCACTTGCTCCAGTGGTAAACAATTCTGAAATCGGTCAGAGGTGGGGAATCATCCCCCATACAGCCAGCAGCCCCGCCCGCCCACGCAAGGAGCGTCCTTATTGCAAAGCTGCGGGACCGTGCCGAGGCCTCTGTGAGTAAACGTGAGCTGAGCCCCAGGCCAGCTGCTGCTGAACTGTTCCCACCCTTCCCAGGTGAAACACCTGAATATGTACAAGGGTTTGAAAGCCTAGAGGAAGGGCCGTGGAGCCACACCAGCGACAGCACGCAGGCCAACTTGGTGCCTGCAGGTCAGCCAGGATGGTCCTGGCCACGGGCGCTCTTCTGGAAGCTTTCCATTGCCCTGCCTAAGATACCCCTCCTGTGCCGGCCCCCACTCCTTTTTTTCCTTACTCACCTCAGCCCGGAGACATATTCCAGTGGAATTTATGGGTGACACATCCTCTTCTTTACAGGTGGCAGCCTGGCAACTCCGGCAGAATGTGCAGCAGAGCCCCACTCACACCGGGCCACCCACAAAGCCGTGGACACTGACACCCTCCCACCAGCACAGCCCCGAGACTGCTGACGGGGCAAAGAATATGGAGTCAGGCACAGCTGCAGTGGCTATTGCTGCCTGGAGTGCTGTTTATATTGACCTCAACCCAGGCACACCTGGGGAGGGCTTGCCGGCAGTGTCAGTCTGCCCAGGTCAGCTAATCTTCAGCCCTCAGGGAATCACATTGCACAAAATGGACCTCGCTAAGACAGAATATTCGCCAAGGAAAAAAAGGACACAATGCCATTTGCAGCACCGTAGATGAGTCTCGAGGTAATCACGTGACTTGGAGTAAGTCAGAAAGTGAAAGCCACATATCATATCATATCACTTATAGGTGTTACCTATAAATTGATACCAGGGCAGATATTTCCACGGAGAAGGGCAATCACAGATTCATTAAACAAACTTATGGTTCACCAAAGCAAAGGTGTGAGGATTGAATTCATTACGATATTGGGGTTAACAGACATATACAAACACAGTAGACGTATATAATCACCAAAGACCTACGGAGTACCAAGAGAAGACTACTCAACATTCTGTCATAACGTACATGGGAAAAGGATCCCAGGAAGAGCAGACATATGTATATGTGTAAAAGAACCACCTCTTGCACACCTACAACAAGCTAAACGTTGTACTCAAACTTGCTGTAATAAAAAATAAAAAATTAAATTAAAACCACGAACAAGAAGTAGTGAGACAAACTTGAGGGGCTTTCTCCTGGCACATTCCGTTCTACATTCCAATCTAGAACGCGACTTCCATTGAGGCTCTGCTGCCCTAGTAACCAGATTTGGTAAGGGAGAACTGCTGCCACCTTGTGGCCGTTTCACACAACAGCAGCTTCAATCCCAGCAGCGCTAATGGTCAGTGGATATCCAAATCATTACAGGCCTGTAAATGACACCTGCCCTGAAAACAAATCCTGGGCTCATATATGGACCAAAATATTCAAAAGACGTCCATATTTCAAAACGACAGTTTCAAGAGGCATATTTCACGCACATTAGTGTTCTGCTTCTTTTGCTTTCTTTCTTTTTTTGTTAAAAAAACGGGAATGGAAAAAGGCAACCCTCAGAATGGGCGAAAACGTTCACCAACGAATCAATGGACAAAGGTTTAATCTCCAATATATATAAACATCTCATGCAGCTTAATATTAATAAAACAAACAACCCAATACAAAAATGGGCAGAAGATCTAAAGAGACGTTTCTTCAAAGAAGACACAGAGATGGCCAAGACGCACATGAAAAGCTGCTCAACATCACTAATTATTAGAGAAATGCAAATCAAATCTACAAAGAGGTAAGACCTCACACCTGTTAGAATCGGCATCATCAGATAATCTACAAACAACAAATTCTGGGGAGGGTGTGGACAAAAGGAACACTCTCCCGCTATTGGTGGGAATGTAAATTGATACAGTCACTATGGAGAACAGTATGGAGGTTCCTTTAAAAAACTAAAAAGAGAATTAACATAGGATCCAGCAATCCCACTTCTGGGCATATACCCAGAGAAAACCATAAATCACAAAGACACATTCACCACAATGTTCATTGCAGCACTATTTACAATAGCCAGGTAATGGAAGCAACCTAAATGGCCACAGACAGACGAATGGATAAAGATGTGGTACATATATAAAATGGAATATTACTAAGCCAAAAAAAGGAATGAAACTGGGTCATTTGTAGAGAAGTTGATGGATCTAGAGACTGTCACACAGAGTGAAGTAAGTCAGAAAGGGAAAAACAAATATTGTATATAAATGCCTATATGTGGAACCTAGAAAAATGGTACAGATGAACTGGTTTGCAGGCCAGAAATAGAGACACAGAGTTAGAGAACAAACGTATGGAAACAAAGTGGGGGAAGCCATGGGGTGGTGGTGGTGGGATGAGTTGGGAGATTGGGATTGACCTGTATACATGTATATGCATAAAATAGATAATTAATAATAACCTACTGTATAAAAATAATAAATTAAATTAAATTTCAAATTTTTTTAAAATAAAATGTAAAAATAAAACAGAAACAATGTTCTTCCATTCACACTGATGTATTTATAAGAATGAATTATTTCCATGCTTATATCCATAAATACATAAAAGAGGAATAAAATCTAACTTGAACCAAAAAAGAAAAAAAAAAACTGAACCTAACATTTATAAAGAGGAAAACACTACCAAGGCACTTGCTCCAGTGGTAAACAATTCTGAAATTGGTCAGAGGTGGGGAATTATCTCCCATACAGCCAGCAGTCCCGCCCGCCCACGCAAGGAGCGTCCTTATTGCAAAGCTGGGGGACCATGCCGAGGCCTCTGTGAGTAAACGTGAGCTGAGCCCCAGGCCAGCTGCTGCTGAACTGTTCCCACCCTTCCCCGGTGAAACACCTGAATATGTACAAGGGCTTGAAAGCCTAGAGGAAGGGCCGTGGAGCCACACCAGCGACAGCACGCAGGCCACCTTGGTGCCTGCAGGTCAGCCAGGATGGTCCTGGCCACGGGCGCTCTTCTGGAAGCTTTCCATTGCCCTGCCTGAGATACCCCTCCTGTCCCGGCCCCCACTCCTTTTTTTCCTTCCTCACTTCAGCCCGGAGAGATATTCCAGTGGAAGTTATGGGTGACACATCCTCTTCTTTACAGGTGGCAGCCTGGCAACTCCTGCAGAAAGTCCAGCAGAGCCCCACTCACACCTGGCCACCCACAAAGCCGTGGACCCTCACACCCTCCCACCAGCACAGCCTCGAGACTGCTGACGGGGCAGAGAATATGGGGTCAGGCACAGCTGCAGGGGCTATTGCTGCCTGGAGTGCTGTTTATATTGACCTCAACCCAGGCACACCTGGGGAGGGCTTGCCGGCAGGGTCAGGCTGCCCAGGTCAGCTAATCCTAAGCCCTCGGGGAATCACATTGCAGAAAATGGACCTCGCTAAGACAGAATATTCGCCAAGGAAAAGAAGCACACAATGCCATTTGCAGCACCGTAGATGAGTCTAGAGGTAATCACGTGACTTGGAGTAAGTCAGAAAGTGAAAGACACATATCATATCATATCACTTATAGGTGTTACCTATAAATTGATACCAGGGCAGATATTTCCACGGAGAAGGGCAATTACAGATTCATTAAACAAACTTATGGTTCACCAAAGGAAAGGTGTGAGGATTGAATTCATTACGATATTGGGGTTAACAGACATATACAAACACAGTAGACATATATAATCACCAAAGACCTACGGAGTACCAAGAGAAGACTACTCAACATTCTGTCATAACGTACATGGGAAAAGGATCCCAGGAAGAACAGACATATATATATGTGTTAAAGAACCACCTCTTGCACACCTTCAACAAGCTAAACGTTGTACTCAAACTGGCTGTAATAAAAAATAAAAAAATAAATTAAAAACACGAACAAGAAGTAGTGAGACAAACTTGAGGGGCTTTCTCCTGGCACATTCCGTTCTAAATTCCAATCTAGAAAGCGACTTCCATTGAGGCTCTGCTGCCCTAGTAACCAGATTTGGTAAGGGAGAACTGCTGCCACCTTGTGGCCGTTTCACACAACAGCAGCTTTAATCCCAGCGCTAATGGTCAGTGGATATTCCAAATCATTACAGGCCTGTAAATGACACCTGCCCTGAAAACAAATCCTGGGGTCATATATCGACCAAAAAATTCAAAAGACGTCCATATTTCAAAACGACAGTTTCAAGAGGCATATTTCACGCACATTAGTGTTCTGATTCTTTGGCTTGCTTTCTTTCTTTGTTAAAAAAACGTGAATGGAAAAAGGTAACCCGCAGAAGGGGCGAAAACGTTCACAAACGAATCAATGGACAAAGGTTTAATCTCCAATATATATATACAACTCATGCAGCTTAATATTAATACAACAAACAACCCTATACAAAAATGGGCAGAAGATCTAAATAGACGTTTCTACAAAGAAGACACAGAGATGGCCAAGACGCACATGAAAAGCTGCTCAACATCACTAATTATTAGAGAAATGCAAATCAAAACTACAATGAGGTAAGACCTCACACCTGTAAGAATCGGCATCATCAGATAAACTAGAAACAACAAATTCTGGGGAGGGTGTGGACAAAAGGAACCCTCTTCCGCTATTGGTGGGAATGTAAATTGATACAGTCACTATGGAGAACAGTATGGAGGTTCCTTTAAAAAACTAAAAAGAGAATTACCATAGGATCCAGCAATCCCACTTCTGGGCATATACCCAGAGAAAACCATAAATCACAGAGACACATTCACCACAATGTTCATTGCAGCACTATTTACAATAGCCAGGTAATGGAAGCAACCTAAATGCCCACAGACAGACGAATGGATAAAGATGTGGTACATATATAAAATGGAATATTACTCAGCCATAAAAAGGAATGAAACTGGGTCATTTGTAGAGAAGTTGATGGAACTAGAGACTGTCATACAGAGTGAAGTAAGTCAGAAAGAGAAAAACAAATATTGTATATTAATGCCTATAAGTGGAACCTAGAAAAATGCTACAGATGAACTGGTTTGCAGGGCAGAAATAGAGACACAGAGATGGAGAACAAACGTATTGACAC